>NC_135591.1:17255307-18690407 GCF_965152235.1 Eretmochelys imbricata | reverse complement strand
CTGGGGGGTGGGGGAATTTCCTTAGCAAGGGGGAATCCCTGGCTCGGAGTTGGAGGTTGGGTGGCGGGGGGAGTCTGGGCGGGATCCCCCAGCCCAAAGAGGATTGCTGCAGTAGGAATCTTACCCTGTACCTCAAGCGACTTCGCATCTCCTTCAGCCTGTCTCGGGCATGGCTCTTGGCCTAGAGGAGAGGAGAGAGAGGGGTGACCAGGCAGGAAGCCATTCCTGGTTCTCTATGGTCTGATAGAACTGTCCATTCTGAGATCCCGGCACGGAGACACGACTGCATCCCCCTGCAATACCCCAGCCCCCGGGAATCCCCTGCACACAGATGCGACAGCATCCCCCTGTGATACCCCAGCCCTGGGACCCCCACCTCATGGAGACACAACTGCATCCCCCTGTGATACCCCAGCCCCTGGGAGCTCCCCCCCACTGATAAAATCCCCCTGCTAACAGAGCCCAGTGAACGGGGAAGACTGTGTAGCCGGCTGGTGACCTTACATATTTGTACATGTTCCTGACGGCTGGGTTCGTCTTGTTCTTCATAGTGTTGATCAGGGCCCCTCCGCCTTTCTGGCAAGACAAAGCACAGAGATGTTGCTTTGGAGCGACCCCTATAGGTGCCTGGTGTCTTCTGGTGTCTTAGCTTTGTCTTTCCCCCTGACACAAGTAGCCTGACCTTCCTGCCATTAGAGGGAGCCTGTGGGTGAATACAGTTGCGGCAGGAGTCACCAGGTGGCGTTGTCGCAGACAATCTTTCTCTTAGCAGCGTTCTTGGGCGCATTGTTGCCAGTTTTGCAATGGCATTTTCTCCGGTGGGAGCTGTTGCAAGCAGTGGGGGGTTGCTCTCTGCCATGGTCCTGCTAACTCGAATCAGCTGGAGGCCGGTACTGTGACATGTGGTCTCCAAGTTTGTTTTTTTTCCTCAGCAGGCGAGCGAACGGTCAGCCGTGGGAAGACACACGCTGCGTATGGCAGTTAATCTGGGGGCCGTGCTGAGGCCTGGGGAGCGGGAGCTGGGACAGCAGCTTGACAGTTTGCTCCATCTTGGTCTCCGATTCTTGAGGCAGTGTTGCACCCTGGGCAGGGAGTTTTGCAATGGGCTGGGATCCCTGAATGAGGGGATCAGCCTGCGTGCAGCTGCTGACACCTCTGTTCCAAGACTGGTGTATGGAGTGTAAATAAACAAGTTGCAAATATGCCCAGACTCCATATCACTGATTTCTCCTCCACTTGGAAGCTGGCATGCCTGGTGTTGGGCATCTGCTACCTCTCAAGAGAGGCAACAGTAGAACATAATATTGTCAATGCGTCTAAGCCACTAATGGCCCCTAAGGAGAAACAAAAACTTAGGGCTTGAGCTTCTCAATCCACTATGGGCATTCCAGTGACTTCGGCGGAGCCGCTCCTGATTTAACTCGAAGGGGATCAGAATCAAGCTACTAATTTGGAAGTGGTGTGTTCGGGAGCATGTGTAAATTACATGCCCCAGGGGAGTTAATTTACACAGCGAGCAGTACATTAAAGTAGGGCAGCAGCTACTTTCGTTCACCTCTTCTGGGACTTATTCACCTGCTCTTTCCCAGCCTGCAGGATCGCGGGGGTTAGATCTTGGCCCCTCTGTTGTCAACGGGGCCTAAGCTGATTTACACCAATCAAGGATCCGTCCTCTCATGGTGTAAAATACACCAGTTGAACCTCAAATCTGATTCCCCCCGACATCAGTTTCAAAATCTGCCTCAATTTCAGGGGGTCTGGATTTGGGCCCAGTTTGATGCATTTACTGACACAGGGAACTTAACATGTTGCCTCAGAATGATTTGACCCTTTGCCGCTAGCTGGTGAACTAGAAGCTGCAGGTAATACTTAATGCAGATAGGTCGACGTCATCACCATTTTACAGAGGGGGTAAACTGAGGCACAGAGCGGTGCAGTGACTCCCCCCCACCCCCCAGGTTACATTGCAAGTTAGTGGCAGGGTTGAACAGAACCCAGGCATCCGGGATCCCACTCCCTGGAACTCAGGAGTGCTGAATCCCAGCCCCTGTGCTCTAACCACTGCACCCCACACCCCTCCCAGAACTGGGGATAGAACCCAGGAGTCCTGGCTCCCAGTCCTGCACTCACACCACTTCACAACCCCCTCCAGTGGACCCCACAAGCTGCTATCAAGCCTCACTACCCCATACATGGATCAAGCAGGCAGCTGCATACCTTGAGGCTCTCCACCCACAGCTGGTACGACCTCAGGTTACCTGCACGGGGACAGGAAAGGGAGAGATGTAAATTCCCAGACCATTAGTGACTAAGGGCCCTAGGTGGGGTCCTCACCCTCCCCACCCCCCGCTCCTTTCCCCCTCACCCCCGAGCCTGACCCACGCCCTGGTGAGGAGGTGGATATTGCCAGGCCAGCCCTACCATCACTGCCAACCCCCGGTGCATTGTGGGGGAACCCTGGGTGGCACCACTGTTAAAAGTTACATCTGGGGGGGCTGGGGAAGAGGTTGCAGTGATGGATGCACCTGAGGGGGACAGATGCTATCATAGAATATCAGGGTTGGAAGGGACCTCAGGAGATCATCTTGTCCAACCCCCTGCTCAAAGCAGGACCAATCCTCAATTTTTGGACAGAACGGAGGGATCGAGTCATAGGGGGAGGCGGGCGGGGATCAGCAGGGCCAAGCAAATCCATTGCCATGGCTCCCTGGGGATGCGGGTGGGGTCGCTGTATACGCACAGGGGCTCACACTGCGGGCACCACACCCCTACTGCCCCCCCAGGGAAGGTGGGGTCAGTGGCTGCACCCTCCTTACCCGCCGCCATCCCGCTGTTGGTGATTTCCTGCTCAAACACATCCGAAAAGCCCACGCCGGTGTTCAGCTTCTCCAGGCGCTCGTCAATGAACTGTAAAGGGGGTGGCGCGGGTGCAAGGGGAGTTGGGGAGAGCGCAGAGAGCACATGCAGAAGGGGAACCGTGAGAGGGGAGCATGGGGTCAGATAGAGAGGAGGGAACCATTAGAGGGTAATATGGGGGCAGATGGAGAGGGGGGAACCATGAGAGGAGAGAATGGGGGGCAGATGGAGAAGGAGAACCATTAGAGGGGAGTACGGGGGAGCAGATGGAGAAGGGGGAACCATGAGAGGGGAGTACGGGGGAGCAGATGGAGGGAGGAAACATTAGAGGGGAGTATGGAGGGCAGATGGAGGGGGGAAACATTAGAGGGGAGTATGGGGGGGCAGATGGAGAACGGGGAACAATTAGAGGGGAGCACATGGCAGGGGCAGATGGAGAACGGGGAACAATTAGAGGGGAGTACGGGGGAGCAGATGGAGAAGGGGGAACCATGAGAGGGGAGTATGGGGGCAGATGGAGAAGGGGGAACCATTAGAGGGGAGCGCAGGGCAGATGGAGGGGGGAACCATTAGAGGAGAGTATGGGGGGCAGATGGAGAAGGGGGAACCATTAGAGGGGAGCATGGGGGGGCAGATGCAGAAGGGGGAACCATTAGAGGGGAGCATGGGGGGCAGATGGAGAGGGGGAACCATTAGAGGGGAGCATGGGGGGGCAGATGGAGAGGGGGAACCATTAGAGGGGAGCACACGGCAGGGGCAGATGGAGAACGGGGAACAATTAGAGGGGAGCACACGGCAGGGGCAGATGGAGAACGGGGAACAATTAGAGGGGAGTATGGGGGGGCAGATGGAGGGGGGAACCATTAGAGGGGAGCACACGGCAGGGGCAGATGGAGAAGGGGGAACCATGAGAGGAGAGCACGGGGGCAGATGGAGAAGGGGGAACCATTAGAGGGGAGCACACGGCAGGGGCAGATGGAGAAGGAGGAAGCATGAGAGGAGAGCACAGGGGCAAATAGAGAAGGGGGAACCATTAGAGGGGAGCACACGGAAGGGCAGATGGAGAAGGGGGAACCATTAGAGGGGAGTATGGGGGGCAGATGGAGGGGGGAACCATTAGAGGGGGCCATTACAGGGAGAGCACATGATACAGTGGGGGCATAAATTATTATGGGGGACATGGGGGCAGGGCAGTGGAGGACATGGTGGGAGAGCGCGGCCATTCGTTAATAGCTTTTGTGGTGACGTGACACCTCAAAGCCCTAGGAAATATGACCCGGGATGGAGTGGCCCAACCAACCCCCTCCCCCCATCCCGGGCCCCCTCCGCCCCCCCAAACACTCCTAGATGCACCCCTCACCCCTCCAGGAGAGAAGGTCACACACACATGGCGGGGGCTGGGCACATCATTTCCTCTGGACAGGGGCTGCCAATGTAGTTGGGGGTCTCAGAACCGGGCCCCAGAATTCTTGACCCCCCCACCCCCAGGCTCTCCCCTTTACCTGTTTGAACAGCTGCAGGTGCACTGCGTTCTGCAGGAACTCCCGCATGGTGCTAGACTTGTGGTTGAGGAAGGACTCTTGGCAGAAAGAGATGGGCTGGCCCTGCGGGCGGAGGGCACAAAGAGGGTGAATGCGGGGGGGGGGGGCTCCCTTCTAGGAGGTTGGGTCCCAGGTCAGAGACACTGGCTCTGTGCCCTGCTCGGGGGGGGAGGGGGGAGGTCTGGAGCAGGGCCCCAGACTGGGGAAGCCAGGTTGCTCTGGGCACCGGGGATTGGCAGCTAGCCCAAAGCCCCTGAGGGCACTGACCACGGGGTAGTTACTGGGCCAACCGGGCACTCCAGCTGCCCTGGATGGTTCCTCAGCGTTTCTGGAGAACTCAACCCCCACACCCACCCCCAGGGCTTAACCCCGGCAGCTGCTTTGCAACATAAAATCCTTGAGGGTCACTCAGGGCTAATGCCTCCCCCTGCACAGAGAAACCCACAGGGGCCACTGGATTTCCAGGAAGTCCTCCCTGGGAGGGGGGCATTAGAGGGACACAGAGTGGGGAGGGTTTGGGGTTTCCCCTCCCGATCCTGGGGATCCCTGAGGAAGGAAACCCCGCAACGGGGAGAAGACAGACACTTAGAGGGCTGATTGCTCTATGCTACTCTGCCGGTCTCCCTGCCCATGGCAGCATAGCTGCTCAGAGGCGTGCAGACACTTGTATGGCCAGGCCTGGAAGAAAGGGGGAACGCATAGGCTGCCATGGGGGGAACTCTTGGAGGGAACACATGGGGCATGTGGGAAGTGGGGGGCGTGGACCAGCTTCTTGTTCTGGGTCTGGTCAGCGCCTGGCACAATGGGTTCCTGCCCTCAACTCAAATTCCCGGGTGAAATATACAGCACCTAACACAACAGGGTCCTGGACCAGGATTGAGGGTCCCAGATACCAATAATGAATGTCTAGCCCCAAGGGGGAGACACTGAGCACCCGACTCTGTCCTATCTCACACTGCATGTGCCCCCTCCCTGTGAGCTGCCCTCAGTGGGCGGGGAGGGAAGCCAGCCTCACCGGGGTGCAAATCAGCGCGTCACGGTAGCCACCGAACAGCAGCGCCTGGGCTCGGAGGAAGGCTCGGGCCACCCCGTCCCCAGTGGTGGCCGACTGCTTCTTCAGCTGGAGCTTCAGCAGAGACACCTGGGAGAGGAGAGACCCACATGAGCGAGTCAGGGTCAGCTCCTGGGCTGGGGGAGCTGGGGAGGGGCAGCAGTGTGGTCCGGGCCCTAGATCCCAGGGGGCTTTGGGGTACACTCAGGCTGAGACGGATCCCTGGATTAGACGGGAAAGTCCATGAGAGCGGGGAGGGAGGGAGATCCCACAGGGTCCCTGCAGATCACGCTCCTCCCATCTCTTGGGGTCCCTCTGGAAAGGGACGGAAGGATCTGTCCGTGGCATCTCCAGAGATCACGTTGCCACTAGAGAAGGAAGCCGACTTCCAGCTCTGGCTGGGGAACCTCCTTCCTCACGCAACCAAAGGGCAGCGTCTGCACTGGGGATGAGATCTCCGGGCTGCCAAGCCACGAGATGCCAGGGGGAGCTCAGAGCCCATGCCCCATACCCGGGGTGTAAGGAGGGGGCACAGAACAGGAGAGAAGGGGACTTTGGGGAGATCCAGGCTAAGGTTTGGATGCAGCCCAGCGTGGGGCTTGCCAAGGATCATGGAGGTTGAATGTGGGGGTCCCCTCCAGGGCTGGTGGAGGGGGAGGAGGGTTTCACCCATCTGCTTGTGCTGGAGACAGGGGACGGCAGCAGGGGACGGGCAGGGACTGACCACGTCGCTCGGGAGGTTCTCCAGGTCCTGGAAGGGCGACTCCAGCGTGTTGGTGTCGATGTTGAGGATCACCACGTCCTCCAGGGCCTTGTCCCGCACCCTCTGCCAGGAGAGGACACATCCAGAGGGGAAAGGGCTGGAGCTGGAGCCGGCCTCGGCGCTCTGCACCTCCCCACCAGGTAGCCGGGCTTGCCGTCCACCGGTCACCTCAGGCCACCAGGACGGCTCTTCCCTGAGGGAAACCCGCTCCAGCAGGCAACCCACAAGGGGCCAGAGCCTGTAGCTTGGCACCCGGCTTCGCTCCAGCTCTGGGACCCCCAGCAGCTCCTTGCTGATGGCAGCTTTGACTCGAGATCCAAATTAAACGTCCAGGGGATCGGACCCACCCCCTGTGCAAAGGCTGAGGAAATCCCCCCCGTGAAGCTGTGGGACCCCTTTCTCCACACAAGCCCGCCCCCCTCCCCCAGTCCCAGATCTCTTCCTGGGAACGGCAGGAGCTCCCCCCTGCATCCTGGGGGATCCCCCGCATTCAGGCTTCCTGCAGCCCCAGCTTGTGCTGGGACTCACCCCCCTTCCCAGCCTGCAGTGCAGGTTGCAGTCCCCAGGGGGCGCCGGGGAGGGGCAGGACTCACCTCCATGAGGCTGGAGTGGACACCGATGAGGTAGGGCATAGGGGCACTGCGGGAAGGGAGGGAGGGAGAGAGAGGATGAGGAGACGCAGACAAATAAAGCATAAACTGCCCAGGCCTGGTAGCGCCCCTGCCTCAAAGCAGAGACTAGAGGGATCAGTGCGCTAGATTATCCCCCTAAAACTTGCTCCCTATAGCACAGTCCCCCCAAGCGCCACACTGGGACACTGGGGTTGGCACGGACCGTGAGGGGAGAGTTCACCCTGCCTAGCCCTCGCCCTGCTCCCTGTGGCACAGCACCCCATGGTGCCAGGCAGGGGCTAGCACTGGCTGAAAGGGCACAGCGCCCCCTACAGAGCCCCCACCCTGCTCCCTGCCGCACAGCGCCCCCTATAGGGCACCGGGGCCAGCCCTGACCGCCAGGGGAGAGCGCCCCCTACAGAGCCCCCACCCTGCTCCCTGCCGCACAGCGCCCCCTAGTGCCAGTCTAGGGCACCGGGGCCAGCCCTGACCGCCGGGGAGAGCGCCCCCTACAGAGCCCCCACCCTGCTCCCTGCCGCACAGCGCCCCCTATAGGGCACTGGGGCCAGCCCTGACCGCCAGGGGAGAGCGCCCCCTACAGAGCCCCCACGCTGCTCCCTGCCGCACAGCACCCCCTAGTGCCAGTCTAGGGCACCGGGGCCAGCCCTGACCGCCAGGGGAGAGCGCCCCCTCCCACCTCCCTGAAGGATGCCGGCGGTCCCCCCCCCAAGAACCGACCTGGCCCGCCCCTGTTTGGCCCGCCAGAGGCGGCCCGTGCCCTTACCAGCAGTAGTCGAGCAGGTGCGGGGGCAGCGTGGGGATGTAGATATGTTGCCAGTACATGGGGTAGAGCATGGCGGAGGAGGCCTGGACGCAGGCCGTGAGCTGGGGACAGACACAGACACGGCCTTAGACTCTGCTCCGACGTGGGGGGGGTTGGGTGGGGGGCTCCGAGGACAGAGAGATCTGGGGGAGGCAAGGGCCTCAAGAAATGTCCTGCATTGGAGGCTACGGGGGTCACAAGTCCCGGGCCGGGGCACGTCCCCCTGAGCAACACCCCCCCCCGTGCCCATGCCAGGGCACGTCCCCGCGCCCTCACTGCAGGCATGTGCCAGGGCACAGCCCTGCGACCCCCCCCCCCCACAGCGGGCCTGTGCCAGGGCGAGTGCCCCCCCCCGGTGCCCCTCACCGTGCTGAGCTTGCCGGAGGTGAGCAGGATGCGCCGTTCGTACAGCATGCTCCCGTACAGCTGCAGCATGTTGGGCACGTCCACGGCCACCACGAACTCCGTCAAGTTCCTCTGCGGGCAGAGGCCGGGCCAGGAGTTGGAGACGCCCGACTCCCCGCTCTTCCCCTTCCCCCCGTCTGCCCCTCTGTCCTTCCCGCTGCAGTGCGCTCCCCCCCGCCCCGTTCAACACAATGCATGCCCCTCCCCCTCCCGCAGGGCAATGTGAGCTTCCCCCCCCCACTCGGCAGTGCGCTGCGCTTTCCCCCTCCCCCCTCTGCAGTGTAGTGAGCACCCGCTCCCCCCTCCTGCAGTGTGGTGCGCTCTGCCACTTCCCCCATTCTGCAGTGAAGTGTGCTGTCCTCCTGCAGTGCACTGCGCTTTCCCCCTCCCCCCTCCTGCAGTGCAGTGCACTCCCCCCCTCCTGCAGTGTGGTGCGCTCTGCCACTTCCCCCATTCTGCAGTGAAGTGTGCTGTCCTCCTGCAGTGCACTGCGCTTTCCCCCTCCCCCCTCCTGCAGTGCAGTGCACTCCCCCCCTCCTGCAGTGTGGTGCGCTCTGCCACTTCCCCCATTCTGCAGTGAAGTGTGCTGTCCTCCTGCAGTGCACTGCGTTTTCCCCCTCCCCCCTCCTGCAGTGAAGTGCACTCCCCCCCTCCTGCAGTGTGGTGTGCTCTGCCACTTCCCCCATTCTGCAGTGAAGTGTGCTCTCCCCCTCCTGCACTGCAGTGTGCTTCCCCTCTGCAGTGCAGTGCGCACCCGCTCCCCCTCCTGAAGTGCAGTGCACTCTCTCACTCCTGCAGTGTAGTGTGCTCTGCCACTGCCTCCATTCTGCAGTAAAGTGTGCTCTCGCCCTCCTGCAGTGCACTGCGCTTTCCCCTCCCCTTCCTGCAGTGAAGTGCACTCTTCCCTCCTGCAGTGTAGTGTGCTCTCCCACTCCCCCATTCTGCAGTGCAGTGAGCTCTCCCCTTATTGCAGTGTAGTGCGCTCTCCCCTCCCCCCACTCTGCAGCACACTCCCCCTCCCCCTCCTGCAGCACAGTGCGCTCTCCTCTCCCCTAATCTGCAGCACACTGTACTCTCCCCCTCAGCCCCCTGCCTATCCCACTCTGCCGTGCAGTGTAATGCACCCCCTCCTCTCCCTGCACTGCTCACATTCAGTCTCCTTGCAGTGCTCTCCCCCCACGCCACTCACTGCCAGGGCACCTCCCCCATTCCACCGCCTCTGCTCTTTGCACCCCTGAATCAGCCCCCAAACCCGCCCATCCCAGGAGGGGGCGCAGGGACTTACGTTCTCCGGGATGGTGGGCAGGCTGCCGAGGTCCGGGGCAATGAAGTAGGAGGGCTGTAATGGAGAAGGGGGTGGCGTTAGCACGGCCCCCGCCACCAGGGGGCGCCGTGCTGCGGAGTTAGTGCTGTTCACCCAAGCCACACAGGGTTAATCATCGTTAAGCTTGTAATTAGTTGGCGGCTGAGTTTGCTCCCCTGGTTAGGGAGGGGAGAAGATTCGGGGGTCCAGTTGCACAGTTTGCCCGTCCTCCCCAGTTGCCCCTTAGTGCCAAGATAGGGGTGATCATACCACCTGGCTGGGGGGGGGGACGGGGACCATGCACTGTCAGGGATCGCTCGGTTAGTCGGCACACTCCGGCTGGTTAACATCGGGCGGAGTTTCCCGACTCACCGACTCGGTCCCGCCCGCCGGATCCCGGCTCCGGTCTCTGTGTCGGCCATTCAGAAAGTTGCCGGTGCTTATTCTCAGTTTGTTCAACTTCTGGTCCTTGCGGGACAGCGAGGGGATAAAAGCATAGAGACGTGCGTGTGCACCACCAGCAGGACAGCCCTGCACCTTCGCGGGATCAGCGGGCTTGGTTGGGGCAGTCCGGAGGATTATGAGATCTTAATGCCAAAATGCCATAAAACTTCCCCCAAATAATTCCTAGATCAGATCTTTTAGAAAAACAACCAATAAGAATGTAAGAGCCAAGGTCCATCTAGCCCAGTATTCTGTCTCTGACAGTGGCCAGAGATGCACGAGGAGTGGACAAAACAGGGCAATTTTGGAGAAATACACCCCTGTTGTCCCCTCCTGATTTCTGGGAGTCAGATTTAGGGTTGCCCCAAGCATGGGGTTACATCCCTGACCTTGGTTGATAGCCATTGATGGACCTATCCTCCGTGAACTGGCCATCACAACATCCCAAGGCAGTGAGTTCCACAGGTTAATTGTGCGTGGCCTGGAAAAAATACTTCCTCTCTCTTGTACTAAATCTGCTGCCTGTGCGTTTCATCGCGTGACCCCTGGTTTTTGTGTTGTGGGAAAGGCTAAATATCAGTTCTCCATTCCCTTGTTTCCACACACGTACGCCTTATTTCCAGTGTGAACCTGGCTAGCCTCAACTCCCGGGGCCTGGATCTTGTTAGCCCTTTTGCCCCTAGATTGAAGAGCCATGATTTTTCAGTGGAAAGTTGGGTTTTCCATTAAATGGCTTCCTCCCCCCCCCGCCTTCCCCCTTCCCGAAAGCATCTGCTTCCCTGGGAAGTGTCGCTATCTTGTCAAAATATCCCAGACTGAAATATTCTGGCCCCAAACCAAACTATGTCAATTCAAAACGGCACCTTGGTGTCTCGTGGGAGTTGTAGTGTGGGTGTCTTGTGCTGCCGTTCTCCACTGTTGGAAGGACGCTGTGGCTTGACAACATCTCCCATAGAATCATAGAATATCAGGGTTGGAAGGGACCTCAGGAGGTCATCTAGTCCAATCCCCTGCTCAAAGCAGGACCAATCCCCGACTAAATCATCCCAGCCAGGGCTTTGTCAAGCCTGACCTTAAAAACTTCTAGGGAAAGAGATTCCACCACCTCCCTAGGTAACGCATTCCAGTGCTTCACCACCCTCCTCGTGAAAAAGTTTTTCCTAATATCCAACCTAAATCTCCCCCACTGCAACTTGAGGCCATTACTCCTTGTTCTGTCATCTGCTACCACTGAGAACAGTCTAGAGCCATCCTCTTTGGAACCCCCTTTCAGGTAGTTGAAAGCAGCTATCAAATCCCCCCTCATTCTTCTCTTCTGAAGACTAAACATCCCCAGTTCCCTCAGCCTCTCCTCGTAAGTCATGTGTTCCTGTCCCCTAATCATTTTTGTTGCCCTTCGCTGGACTCTTTCCAATTTTTTGGGTCTTGTCGTGTGGGGCCCAACACTGGACACAGGACTCCAGATGAGGCTTCACCAGTGCCGAATTGAGGGGAACGATCACGTCCCTTGATCTGCTGGCAATGCCCCTACTTATACATCCCCAAATGCCGTTAGCCTTCTTGGCAACAAGGGCACCCTGTTGACTCATATCCAGCTTCTCGTCCACTGTCACCCCTAGGTCCTTTTCTGCAGAACTGCTGCCGACCCATGATGCACCACAGCCAAGGACTCCTCGGTCACACCCCTGCCCTTCACTAAGAGGGGAGAAAGTGGTGCATCCTGGGAGATGTAGTCCAACCAGGGGGCTGGCCCATAGAGAATGGGTGCATGAGGCCCTTGAACTACAACTCCCATGAGGCCCCTCAGCACTAGTTTGAATTGAAATATTTTGGGTTTTGGCCACTTTTGGGAGGGGGAAGGGCTGGCCTACAGGTCGGCGACCACCCAGGGCACCGTGGTTGGGGATGGAGGGGCACTGTAGTCGTCGTCCCCTCCCCCCACACACACAGCCAGCCCAAGGCCCCTTTAACCCGTGAGCATTGGCCTGGAGCCAGGGAGGGCCAGAGTTGGGGGTGCCCCGGCTGGGGGCTCCTCCTGGGCACTAGGCTCCAGTTGTTAGTCCTGGCCGGGCTGGGGAAGGACCAGACTTCCTCTTCCCCTGCATGGACCACTTCTGGGGCCAGGTCAGACCCACCTACGGGAACCCCCCCCCCCCCGCCCCCGACTGTAGGAAGCTCCACGGCTGCTGGCCACCCCCAGCAGGAGTGCAGAAGTAAGGGTGGCAATCCCCCGTCGCCTGACAATAGCTTTGCGACCCCCCACAACCCACTTTTGGGTCGGGACCCCCAGGGTTTCAACACCACAAAATTTCAGATGTACGTGTTGGAAACCGTGACATTTACGATTTTTTTTATCCTATGATTGTGAAATTGGATCCAAAATGGATTGTGAATTTGGTAGCGCCCTGTAGGATTTGGTAGGATCATGGACCGAGGGGGGGACAGCACCCCCTAGTGAGAGAGACTGAGCTGATACTTACAAATTCTAGGTTGACGGGGCTGTTCAGCTGGGGCACCGGGTGGCAATAGAGGGCAGAGAGGAACTCGGCCAGTTCATTGAGCTGATGGGGAGAGAGAAAGGATGAAACGGATCGGTCCAAAAGGAGCTGGGGTTGAGGGAGTGACAAGATGATCGGGATGTAGCGAGACTAGGGGTGGAGGTAGCCACCGAAAAGGACCCAGGAGTCCTGGGCTCACCTGCTCCTTGGCTAAGTGGTCAGCAATGTTGTTGAGGATCTTGTAGAAAACTTCAAACCAGGGCAGGTAACTGAGAAAAGGAGAAGCGGGGGCAGTTTATTGTCTGTGTTATGGTAGCCCCTAGGGGACTCATCCTGCTGGGTGCTGAACGGACCTCATGTGAGAGAGAATCTGTGCCCCAAAGAGCTCAGGGTCTGAACAGACAAAGGAAGGGCCGTTCCCCCTGAGGTACAGAGAGACAAAGTGACTGAGATGCGGCTGCATCTGGAGTGGGATATGGGAGCTGTTTATACAGGGATCCTTTGCTCAGCGCTGAGATGCGGCTGCCTCTGGGGTGGGGCGCAGGGGCTGTTTATACAGGGATCCTTCATCCAGTGCTGAGTGAAGAAGAACCCTAAATCCAGGGACACGAGGGAACCACCAGAATAGAAGCAATTGACGGAGGAGGAATTTGGCAGGACGTCGGGGTGGATACATTGGCCGGGATTAAAGTTTTAGATCTGCTCTGAAACACGGTGGCTGCAGCAGCCTGGCGTCCCCTAGTGCCACGCTGCGGCATCGGGCTCAGCGCTAACAAGGCGGGGAGAGCGCCCCCTGGCGGAGCCCCCAGCCCACTCCCAGCCGCACGGCGCGGTACCTGAGGATGCAGAGGCAGGCCCGGAAGCCCCCGGCCAGGCGGCAGAACCCAAAGCGCTGGTTCCCCTCCAGATCGGTCAGGACGAAGGTGAAGTTCTGCACCACGGAGTTCTCCTTTACCCTGCTGGGGCGGGGGGGGCACCCAGTGAGACCGACGGGAGAGGAGGAAGCTAACGGCTGACCGAATCCAGGACAACACCCAGAGCAGGGAGCTGGGAGCCAGGACTCCTGGTTTCTACCCCCAGCTCTGGGAAGGGAGTGGGATCTAGTGGTTTGAATACCACTGCTGGTCCCAATCGTGGTGCACTGGGCTCACTGGGCTTGATCCTGCCAGGTGCTCAGCACCTCCCTCTCCCTTTGGCACTAGTGGGACCAGAGGCCTTTCATCCTCCTCCTGAGAGATGGGGAGGGGATAGCCCTCAGCCCTCACTGCTTCCTGCATTAGACACCGCACAGGGAGGCCTATGGCCTGACCCCTGGCTACTGTCCCCCGAGAGCCATGAGCCACTGACCGCAGGGGAGCTCGTAAACTGGAGAGATTTATTGGGTGGAGGAGACCCCAGGACAGATCCTCCCACCCATGCACATGTACAGACCGACGTGCACCCGCGCAGCCGTGTACCTCTCTATGTCGAAGGGGAAGCAGAATTTGGGCAGCATCTGGATGGATTCCTGGAGAAGGCAAGGTGAAAATTACACCCCCATGACTTCAGAGATCACGGAGACCCAGCACACCAGGGTGGGGGCGAAGGCCAGATCGTCTTTATTTCCTGTCTGCTCTTTGCCCCCGACCGGAGGGAAAGTCCCCTAGGGCCAAAAAGCCCCTTCAAACACCCCGGCCCTTGCTACAGACGAGAAGCCAGGACTGAGCTGAGAGGAATTTAAGGGGGATTCTTTGGTTCTCGCTGGTTTAATCCGCACTAGGCGAGACAGGCCCATGGGTCTGATCTGGGACGGCAGGGCTTCATGGGCCCATGGGTCTGATCAAGGGGGCAGGGAAGGGGAGATAGGCTCGCTGGGCCCATGGGTGTGATCTCTGGGCAGGGGGGATAGTGGGTTAGATGGACATGAGGCAGATCAAGCCCAGATCCATGGCTCCAGACCCACACACCGGCCTGCCCCCAACGCACTGTGGGGTGAGCGGCTCATGCTCAGCTGGCTGTCCCTTCCCCCACTCTGGCGTTACAGCTCTCCACTGGCACAGGGGAAACATGGCGCTTGGCAGAGGGGCGCAGAAGCGAGGCACAGACCTGGTCATCGAACTCCTCCGGGAACTGCCTCAGCACCTGGGGGTCTGTGGGGAAAGCAGAGATAGAACCGCGATGACAGCCCTGCCCCCCAGGCCCCTGCCAGTGCTCCCTGAGCCCCTCAACCTCCCTCACCAGTGGGGAGCAGGGAAAGGAAGTGACATGTCCAAAGACAGCCAGGGAGAAAGTGGCAGAGCCAGAAATAGAACCCAGGAGTCCTGGCTCCCCTGCTTTAACCACTAGACCCCACTCCCCACCCAGAGCTACGAATAGAACCCCGGAGTCCTGGCTCCCAGCCCCCAACCATTTCATAAAGGCCACCAATCAGCACCACTGGATGGTAATGACTTTAGGATACTACTAGAATGGTCTGGATTTGAACTCGTAACCCAGAGCGGAAATGCCCCGTTATCCCATTCCCTGACCTCTAAGAGCCAGCCAGTCCCCCTGCCCAGGGATCAGACCAGAGCTGGCACGCCCTAGAGGAGAGCATCCCTCCCCTCTCCACCCCCACAGCCAACAAGTCCCACCAACCAAGAGCTGGATCAGAGCCTCAGAGAGGGGAAAAGTCCAGTATGTCATTCCCCAACACCTGGAGCCAGCCAGGCCCCCAGAACCAGCACCCTGGAAGAGAAAGGCCCTGTATCTAGTACGGCAGGGGGGAGGGATACCAGGCTGGGTGGGCCCATGGGTCTGACTGGGGGACCAGGGGGAGGGATACCAGGCTGGATGGGCCCATGGGTCTGATCTGGGATAACAGTGGGGAGGGATACCAGGCTGGATGGGCCCACGGGTCTGACTAGGGTAACAGGGAGGCAGGATACCAGGCTGGATGGGCCCACGGGTCTGACTGGGGTAACAGGGAGGCAGGATACCAGGCTGGATGGGCCCACGGGTCTGACTGGGGTAACAGGGAGGCAGGATACCAGGCTGGATGGGCCCACGGGTCTGACTGGGGTAACAGGGAGGCAGGATACCAGGCTGGATGGGCCCACGGGTCTGACTGGGGGACCAGGCTCGGTGGGCTCACTGCTCGGAGCTGCTTGGGCCATGGGGGTAGCACACAGGATGGGACTCAGGCGGGGAGAGGCTGCCCCAGAAGCTGGGGACTGTTTGGTCCTGAAGGTCCAAGGAGGCGAGCGATACACACAGATCCCTGGGGGAGCCGTGGGCTCGGGAGAGGTCGGTCTCTGCACCCAGATTCTTTACTAGACCGTCCCCCACCCCGAGAGCAGCCTCCCACTGGGACAGCTCCCCCCGCTAGCACTCACTACCCCCCCCATGCAGGGCAGGATGCCCGTTCCCCCCCCCCCCCGCCCCGCGTGATGCACCAGACACACTCGCGGCCTCCACCTCCCGCCTCGCCACTTCCTGTGGCTGCTGAGAGCAGCCCAGATGGAAGGGCCCTTCGGCTCTGCGTGGGGGTGGAGGGCGCACCTCTGAACCCAGGCCCGGCCCTGCCCATGTAGCCGACTCCCCCTGCCCCCCACCAGGAGGCTGGGGAAGGGGTTTCTGATTCCCCAGGACCTCACAGTCACCCCCACTGTGAGCTGGGCTATAATGCTTGACAGGCTGTTTATACAGCAATTCTTCACCCAGTGCCAAGGGTGCCGTGTGGCAGCTGTTTACCTAGGGATCCCTTGCCTGGCGCTGAGATGCAGCCACCTCTGGGGTGGGGCGCGGGGGCTGTTTATGCAGGGATCCCTGCCCGGCCCTGACATGCAGCCCTTCGGGGATGGGACACAGGGGGCTGTTTATACAAGGATTCCTTGCCCAGTGCTGAGATGCAGCTGCCTCTGGGGTGGGACACAGGGGGTTGTTTACACAGGAATCCCTCCCTGGCGCCGAGATGCAGCCATCTCTGGGGTGGGACGCAGGGGGCTGTTTACACAGGGATCCTTCGCCCGGCGCTGAGGGGCAGCCATTTCTGGGGTAGGCCGCAAGGGCTGTTGAACAGCCAGATACAGCAGTTTAGGACAGGAAGTGAATAACATTTTCCAGGACAAGAAACCTGCAGGAGGATTTAGGGAGGCAGAACAGAATGACCTACAGACAGGATGTGGGATAAACACCTCAGCTCTTGCACACACAACACACACACACAGTGCTAGGGAAACTGTCAGATCTATCCCCATGCCGGGGCAATGGGGCCAAAATGGACTGCAGGGGGAGGGCACCCCCTACTGAGCCCCCCACCCCAATTCCTGCAGCACCCCACCCCCTAGCTGGGGTATTGGGGTCATACTGACGCCAAGGGATGTACGCCCCCCCTACTGTTCCCCTGCCACCCCACAGCACCTTCATCCTATCACTGGCTTTGCTGGACCCTGCTTGGCTCAGGGGCCCTGAGGAAATCCCAACCCGAGGTCAGACAGCTGGAGGTGTTTCACGTCTGCCCTGAACTGCAGATGCCCCCCAAACCCTTCCCAAATGCTGTCCTTCATGAAGACAACCCCCCATAAATGCCATGGGACGGCCCTAATTTCCATGGGTCTTTAGGCTCACAGAACAATGGAAGAGACACTCAGCAACAACTGCTCTAACCACTAGACCCCACTCCCAGGAAAGAACCCGGGAGTCCTGACTCTCAGTCTCCCCCCCAACCCCCATTTAGACAACTACACTCCAGGACTTTCCCGGAGCTAGGAATAGAACCCTGGCATCCTGACTCCCATGGTCACCCCCTGCTCTAACCATTAGGAATCACTCCCCTCCTGGGGTTGGCAATAGAACCCAGGAGTCCTGGCTCTTAGCACCACCCCCTTCAATTCCCCTTCCAGAGGTGGGGATAGAACCCAGGAATTTTGACTCCCAGCCCCCCACTCTAACCATGAGCCCCTGGGAATAGAACCCAGGAGTCCTGACTTCCACACCAGAGATCCACTTTTAGCCCCAGGGAAGGTAGGCTGGATTTGAACCAACAGCCTGAAATTAAGACTCCAGTGTTCATTTACCCCAGACCTTCCCCTTGCATCCCACCCCCTCTAAGAACACAGATAAACCCCACACAACCCACCCGCCCCGGCGCCGGCCTCTGGGCTCAGGGACTTACCGTCATCTGCAGATGTGGGGCAGGCTGCCTCGAAGAACAAATCAAATGTCTTCTGGGGATTTTCCCTGGTAGGGGGAGAAGAGAGCAACCTATAACCACTGGCCAGGCTAATGGCTGAGAACGGACAAGCTCAGTGCACAAGCGGCCATCACAGGGTTGTGCAGATTTGCTCAGCAATCTTAGGCCTGCATGCACTGAGGTGCTGGGGGAAAACCCTTTCAGGAAGGGCCCGATTTAGGTTGCTCAGACTTCTTGTCTCCTGGGGGTGGGGGGCGGGGGAGACACGACTTTTAATGCACAAGCCAGGCACAGCTGGGGGTTGGGAACCCCTTAGGGGGACCTGGCTAAGGACCCCGGCGATGGATCCAGACTCCACCTGGAATGGAAACCCCTCACGTGGAGATAAGACACACTATGGAGAGCTGGGACCCCTGGCTTCTAGCCCCAACTCTGGGAGGGGAGTTGGATCGGGGGGCGGGGGCGGGGGGGGCTGCAATTCTGGACTCCTACATTCTGATTCACTCCTGCTCTGCCCTGACTGCCTGAGTGACTTGGGAAAGTCACTCCCTTTCTTTGTGCCTCAGTTTCCTCCCCATAAGATGAGGACGTTAATGCTGACCTGCCTCTCTGGGGTGAGGCTGAATTCATCCGTAAGCAGGATGAATCTTTGGCTAGAAGATGCCAAAGGACAGTAACAGGATTAGCTGACATAGCTCCACAGGTGAGCTAAAACCCACCTCATGCACCCCACAATCCTGCCTGCCCCTAGAGGATGGAGGAGAACTCCCCTCCCCACTGCGGACGACCCCCACCCCTGGCTCCTGCAGTCCTGCCCAGGAGTACCCTGGGCTGCTCACCTGCCTGGCTAGCTCAGACCTGGGCGCGGTTGCCTGGATGGTGAACTCCGCTGGAAAGAGATGGACCCCAAAACTGGCACGGCCCAGACAGCAGCAGGGCCAGCAACCTGCCAAGCTAGGGATCCCTGACCCTGCCACTCTTTTGCAGTGTCCAATTCTCCATGGCGTCCCCCAGCCCGAGCTTCCAACCCACCGAAGGGAGAAATCTTCCATCCCCCTCAGTGTCACTCCCTTTGTGGGGCCTGAGGCATTGAAACCAGCAAAGACGGGGTGTCTTAAAGGGGCCTGTCTGCCCCCCTTGGTGTCTGCCTGGGATCAAAGGTCAATTTCACTTTCTCCACTGATCAGGTAAAGAGCCAGCCGGTGGGAGGCTGGGGGGCGCCTCTGAGGGGCTGAAAATCCCTTCTGCTAAAGCCCAGGCCCTGCATGGGATCGGCGCCCAGAGAAAATCAAAGGGGTCTTACTTTATCCGCGAGCCCATGGTTCTCACTGCTCATCCCCCGTCACGGTCTCATCCCAGGCTGGCTGCCTCCAACGGGGGTGGTGCCCGCGGCACCTCTGGAGGGTAGATTTCAAGGCTGGGTTGGGTATTAAAAAAAAACAAACAAAAAAACCCTCTGTCTCCTTTTTTTTTTTTTTACGGTGCATCTACAAAAATATGAAAAAATTGCTCCCTTCTTGCTTCAGAGCTTCCTGTGTGGCTTTTCGTTAGAGGAAGTCTGAGCGCCGTGACACCCAATGGGGGCCCGGCAGGCTGGGGGGAGGGTGCATTTTGCCGCCTGATGGGGAGGCAGGGAGGTCCGGTTTTGCCCTCATTGTAGGGGGCTTCTCCGACACGTCGCCCTGCTCTTCGGAGCCCCGGCCGCAGATCGCACGTGCTGAGCAGGCTGGGGCCGGCTCAGAGCTTGGATGGCAGATGTCGGGGCGTTGCAGGGAGCAGGGTAGGGGGGCTCAGCAGGGGGCACGTGCCACTCTAGTCCGTGCTGGCCCTAGGGGGCGCTGTGCTCCTGGCAGTGTGGTGGGGAACTCCGTGGAGGGTGGTCTCCTCTGGCCGTTGGTGCTGAGCCCCGTGCTCCAGTGAAGCAGTAGGGGGCGCTGTGCCGCATGGAGAGGGATGGGGTCTCAAGAGGGGGCCGTGGCAGTCAGTGCAGACCCCAATGCCCCGGGGTGGCGCCAGGGGGCGCTGTGCTGCAGGGTGGGGGTGGGTCAGTAGGGGCTTCTTTCCCCCCTAGTGCTGACTCCAGTGTCCCAGCACTAGGGGGTGCTGTGCTGCAGGAAACCGTGTGTGGGGCTCAGTAGGAGGCGCTCTCCCCTCTCAATCAGTGCTGACGGCAGTGCCCCAGGGTGGCACCAGGGGTCGCTGTGCTGCAGGGAATGGAGTGGGGGGGCTCTGTAGGGAGCGGCTCTCCCCTCTGAGCAATGCTGACCCCAGTGACCCCTCATGGAGCTGTGCCAGGCTCTCTCACTGTCAAATCCTCATGGAGAGAAGGCAGCAGGTAATTTTTACCTCCATGTAGCTGCAGGGTCAGCCCTATACCGCACCCTCCTCCGATGCTGACTGCGCCCCACTACATCAAGGTGAAAATTAGTGGGTCTCCACTGGGGCTGCACGGTGGATCCGCCCCCAGGTGGGGTTGGAAGGGGTGCCGGGGATTCTGTCGCTTGTCGTGCTGGTGAATAACACCACCAAGCTCTTTCCCTTCCGTAGCTCTCAAAGAACGTCAGGTCAGTATCATCATCCCTGTCTGACAGGCGGGGAAACTGAGGCACAGGGTGGTGAAGTGCCCATGATTGTCCAGCGGACCAGTGGCAGAGTCAGAAATCCAACTCAGGCCTCCTGAGTCCCCTTCGGATGCTCTAGCCACTAGGCCGTACGGCCTCAAAACACATTGAAAGAGGCACTGACTCGAGGACTGAGCTGTGCCATTCTCTCCACCAGGAGGTGTGCATACAGCCGGAGGAACCCCTCCCTTCCCCGTCTGCAGGTCAGCAGGGGGCTGGTATGAAATTAGGGTGACCAGATGGCAACTGTGAAAAAACGTGATGGGATGGGGGGGGGGGTAATAGGCGCCTATATAAGAAAAAATCCCCCAAAACGGGGCTGTCCCTATAAAAACGGGACATCTGGTCACCCTATAGGAACTGCTGTTCTGGACGGACAGCTGGGGCGAGCTGACTGTACAGTGTATGGGAGCCCAATCCTGCTCAGTGCATGTGGAAACAGAGGACTTTCCACCAATCATAGCTTAGCCCCCCACGGCTCAGTTCCTAGGCCCCTGGTAGGGCCCCCACAAACAATCCTGCAGGCAACTCGGAGTTCATTTAAAGGGATGTTACCTTTTGCACCTACTTCTGCTTGGGACACCAGCCCGGGCAGTTTCACTTTCTGTGCCTAGACAGCAAATTCATTTCCTGGGATTATGTGTCGCCTAGTGGTGTTAAAGCAGGGAGAATGGAAATCAGGACTCCTGTGTTTTATTTCCAGCTTTGGAAGGAGAGCGGGGTCTAGTAGTTAGAGCGTGCGTGGGGCGGGGGGGGGAGAAGGGGTGCGGGGGCGGAAGTCAGGACTCCAGGGTTCTCTCCCCAGCTAGAGAGTCTAGTGGTGAAGTATGAGAATCAGGACTCCAGGGTTCAATCCATTTACAGGGCAATATAGAGGCCCCAGTCCACACAGGCCCTATTGACTTAAATGGGACCCTAGGCTATGTTGAGTTCATTGGGGCCTGAGGTCTGGTGCACCCTGGGCTTGATCCAAAGCTGTAGCTGGACCGTTACAGTCCCCTCATGCGGACGCAGTTTACGATGGCCTACCGCAGTTTGCGCTGACGCAGCTTAGCCGGGAGCCCTTGTGCCGAGACTGGAACCCAGGAGTCCTGTGCATCAAATCAGGTGAGCTGCAATGGGGCAAGTCAGGCTGTCGTGGTGTATAGGGGTCAGCACAAGTGGCTACACTCCCAGTGCTGACAAGACAGCGGACAATGGATTCTCAACCTTTACCATAGCAGGACCCCTCTCTGAAGGACACCCTTGCCCCTTTTAGCTGGGATCTAGTGGGGATCCCCTCCCCTTTAATAACAAGGGCAGGGAGGGGTTGCAAAATCTGGGATAAGAACCCCCACATTAGATCATCTGGCACATGCAGAAATGGGATTTCTCCAGTGCTGCGAACTCTTGCAATATCTGCTGTTTTTCCTTAAAGCCCCAGCTCCCGGAGTCATGGGAATATGGGGGAAAGTACATTTCTAGCCCTCTCTCCTAGAGAAAAGTTTTCAAATGGGACCTGAGTGTGACCTAAATAAAACAAAAGGCAGCCAGAAAGAACCCCAAACATACTATGTTCAAAATATATATATATATCTCATGATGTTTTGCACCAATCTTGCGATTTTGGGTGGACCTGACTAGAGCTGGAGAAACAGATGTATTGCTTTGATTCACTGGTAGTTGCAAATAAAACCTAATAATTTGTTTCAGATCAACACAAAACCAATTTTCTTCAGAATTTTCAGCAAATTGAAAAGTTGAAAAAGTGTTTTAGGTCAAACTCAATGTTTTTCTTTCAATTTTTAGCATTTCAAAAAAATGAAGGAAATTTCTAAAGACAATGTCTTTCCCCCCTGAAAAATCAAATTGTTTAGAGCTTTTTAGATGGGGGGAGGGGGTGGTTTTGGACCAAAACAATTTGCCAAAATCAAGACAAATTCATTAAATTTTTTGGTTGACTAGAATCTGCTGTTTCCACAGCCCCCCCCCCCCAAAAAAAAATTTTAGACAATGCACTGTCCCCAGTTCTAGTCCTGACGATGATTTTTGCACACTTTAGGATCGCAATGTTATTTTTCTCCCCAAAGCAAAACCCCCATTAAGTGAGCATGAAAGTTAATCAGTGCAAAATATTTATAGGGATCCATATCCCACGCAGCCCCGCAGTTAACAACCCCTCCCCTAGAAATGGGCGTAGTTCATAATCTAACCCATCCACCCAGAGCTGTGTCAGTTTTTACCTGCAGGAGTTGGGTTCAGAGAAAGAATCCAAACTGGAAGCTGAGGTTTATGTAGAGTAAGCTCCGCCCACTGTGGGTGGGGTCAGGCCAGTACAGGGGCGGAGCTAAGGCTCTGTGGATATATACAGCTGTGGGAGTAACAGGAAGGAGAATTGGCAGAGGATCAGTGTGAGTAGTTGTGTGGCTCTGTGTGTTAATTCCCTTTTATATTATGTTTGTTGTTTGCTTCATTTACTGGTACTTGCTAATCCCGTGTAGGAATCAGCTCACATGTCAGTGTGTGCCCTCCCGCCCCCAAATTTGGTACACATCCTATTTATCACTCACTGTGGTGGGGGAGTCTAGTGGTTAAAGGAGCAAGAATGAGACTCAGGACTCCTGGGTTCTATTCTCAGCTCTGGCAAGGGCGTGGGGGCTTAGTGGTGCTAACCCATTACACCCCACTCCTCTCTCAGAGCTGGGAATAGAACCCAGGAGTCCTGACTCCCTGCTCTAACCTGCTGCCCCCACTCCCCTCCTGGCACCAGGAATAGAACCCAGGAGTCCTGACCACCCACTAACCACTAAACCCAACTCCCCTCCCAAAGCCGGGACTAGAACCCTGAGTCCCAGCCCACCCTGCTCTAACCCACTACCCCACACTCCTCTCTCCGAGCTGAGACCTGAACCTAGGAGTCCTGATTCTCACCCCCACCAGACCCCCAGCTATGGGCCGTCCCCCAGCTGCATAGAACCAGTCATTCCACCACCGCCCTCTTCCTGGTTATCCTGAAACAACCCCTGAGGATCAGCCCACCCGCGCCTGGGCCCCTTTGCACTGAATCACATAGCAGCGGGGGCGGGGGGGGGGGGGAGGATCTGTGCTGCAGGTGGGTCACGTGCCCCCCCTTCCCTGAGTGCATGGCGGGGCGGGGGGGGGGGGGCTTTGCAATCAGCCAGATCCCGTGCGCATGGCTGATTGCATGGAGACCCCGCATGGAGACAAATGCCACTTTGTTCTGCTGCTGGGCGAGGCCTGGCGCTGACCTCATTCACAGCGGCTGGCATGGGGGGGGTGGGGGGGGAGAGCTGGCTCCCTGCAGCACTCCCCTCCCCCCTTGATATGACACTGACCTAGATTGCCATCTACCAGCGCCATTTACCCCACCCCCCCCCGCCCCTTCCATGCCCGAGCCAGCTGCCTGCAGAGAGATGCCTCCGGCACCCACGCTGCACCTGTGCGTGATGCCCCTCGCCTGGTGCCTGCGTGAGATGTGCGCCCATGTCTGTGCATGGCACCCGGGCGCTGTGTGTGTGCGAGACCTGTGTTTTGCGCCCGAGCGGTGTGCCTGGTGCATACGCGTTGGTATCACGTGTGTGGCGTGTCAGCGGGAGACGGGCGGAGGGGGATGTGGGGCATGGCTGTTGCGCCCGTGTGTGGGATCGGAGCGTGGGCTTTCTCTGTGCGTGTGGCGGGCGTGTTTGTGCGTCGCACGTGTGTGTGATGGGCATTGTGTGTCCGGGTGGTACCTGTGTGCGGTGTGTGTTTTGTACCAGGGCCTGAGGGGTGTTTTGTGTCCACGCGCTGTTTCGGCGATGGGTATAGATAGGGTGTGAGTGTGTGTCTGTGGTGTATATGTGTGACTCTTTCTGTGTGTGTGTATGTTGGTGGGGTGTGTGCATCCCCCTTTCTCTAATCACCAGACACCACTTCCCTTCCAGAGCTGGGACTAGAACACAGCAGTCCAGGATTCCCAATCCCTCCCACCAACTGCCAGCCCCCTTTCGTGTTCCTCAGCTGCGTTAGAACCCAGGAGACCTGACGCCCAGCCCCGCTGCTCTAACCACTAGACCCCACTCCCCTGCCAGAGTTGGGAACAGAACCCAGGAGTCCTGACTCCCAGCCCACTCCCACCCGCTCTAACCACTAGACCCCACTCCCCTGCCAGAGTTGGGAACAGGACCCAGGAGTCCTGACTCCCAGCCCACTCCCACCCGCTCTAACCACTAGACCCCACTCCCCTGCCAGAGTTGGGAACAGAACCCAGGAGTCCTGACTCCCAGTCTGCTGCTTTAACCACTACACGGCACTACACAGCTAACTTTCCAGAGACGGCCTGTAAAGACAGTCAGGAGCTACAAAGTTTTGACGGGGCTGGGGGCGCGTATTCGGCAGGCCAGCCGCTCGTCCCTCTGACAAGCTGCATGGAGGGTCGTGGACGCTAGTTAATGCCTTGCCACAGCCCAAAGCCTCTCAGCTCTGTGCCTGTGTGTGTGTGCGGGTGTGAGCTCCAAAGAGGAGTGCAGGGCACGGGAACATTGGCTGAACATCAGGACCTCGGAGAGTTTGTGGCTGGCTGCACAATCCCAGCCGGAGTAGCGACGTGTCGGGTGTAAACAGAGTCATGCCAACATGCCCCAAGCTGGGCATGTCTTGCTCACGTGCGCCTAGGAACAAAGGCCCTCATCCCCAAAGCTATCTAAGTTTCACTGGGAGTTAGGCACCTAAATGCATTTGAGGATCTGAGCCAAAATCTCCTCTCTTTGCTTCTACAATTACGATCGTTATTTATTCGTACTGTGGTCGCGCCTGGGGGCCTCAGACAAAGATCAAGGTGCCCGTCGCATGAGGTGCTGGACCAACACAGAGCAAAAGTGTGCTAGAAAGGAGAGAAATCTGGGTGAAGGGCATGTGGCCTGGTGTTTCTGGGCTAAGATCCAGCCTTGTTTGGTGAATTACAATAGTGCTGAAAGGTCCCGTTGGAGCTGGGGGAAACTCGGGGTTTTCTGCTGGGTGAGAAATTCCAGCAGCTTTCCTCCTGAATGGGCTGTTTCCTGCCAAATTTCCTTTGGGAATGGACAATTCCTAGATGCAAAAAGCAGGCCCCAATTCGTTCCTGAGTGAACCAGAGCAGAGCTTTTAGAAAAACGTCCAGTCTTGATTCAAAAATTGCCAGGGATGGAGATTCTGCCCTGGCCCTATTACGTTGTTTCCGTGGTTCATTCCCTCCCTGTTAAAAATATAGGCCTTATTTCCAGTCGGGATTTGTCTGAGATTGTCACCCCTCAACCTTCTCCGTGTTAAACTGAATAGATCCTGCTTCTGTCTGTTTTCCAATCCTTTCACGGTTCTTGTGACTCTTCTCTTCGTCAGAAAACTTTCAACCAGTGCGAGGCCCCCGCTGAGATCAGGGCCCCGTTGTGTCAGGCCCTGCACAGACACAGCAAGAGTCTGTCTGTGTTCATTAAACACACACAGGAGGCCTAGATGCTTACAGCCCGCTGCTCTGGGTGGCTTTTGATGACTTAGGAAGCTGTGAGCCTTGTTCTAGGGCTCACCAACTATTTAAAGGGATGCCACCCTGTTCCTTTTTGCTACACAGTCCCTGTCCCAAAAATTTACAGTCTAACTAGAGTCAGGCGGCCAGGGGAAACTGAATGACAGAGGAGGGATGTGCTGTACCCCAGGTCACGAGGCAGGTCCAGAACCCAGGTGTCCTGACTCTTAGCGCAGGGCCCTGTTCAGCCCATGCTGCTAGCTCACCCCTAGAAACGGTCACCCTTCTCCTTATGCTGCAGTGGGCAGCTTGGCTGGAAGGCAACAAGGGCCAGTGGGTAGGGAGTCGAACTGTGTTAAGTTCACCTGGGTTCTAGTCCCGCTGACCAGATGGGTGACCTGAGGCGAGTTACTTCACCCTTCTGGGCATCAGTTTCCCCTGGCACCCTGAGTTTAATTAGACTGTAAGCTCTTCAGGACAGGCACTGTTTGTCTGTCACACTATGTCCATGCAGCGCCTGGCACAATGGGGCCCTGATCCCAGTCGGGGTCTGTGCAGTGCCTGGCACAACAGGGCCCTGATCCCAGTCGGGGTCCACCTTGTTCTTTTCCCCAATCCAGGCTGCGTCACTGACCCCATAGCCCAGCCCCTTGGGGACAGAACCTGCCCCTCCACTCCTAAGCCCCGCGGTTCTCCCTGCCCCATGCGCCTGCTGCAGAGCCCGGAACAGGTGCGCTGCAGTCCTGGTGTATTTAGTGCTGGACAAAGTGGCAGAGGAGTCCAGCTCCCCCGGCCATGGCTGTGAGGCAGCTTTCCTCTGGGGCCTTAGGGCTCAACGTGGCCCCCCCGCAATGGGTAGAATTGGAGCTCCTCCACTCAGTGTCATGAGCTCTGTACTGCACGCAGGGAGTCTCCCGCTGCAGATGCCAGTGCTAGGGGAACGGGCTGTTCTTTCTCCCCCCTCCAAAGCGTTTGGACCAAAGCACTCCACCCCACGCACCGTGGGAGAGGTCATGTCCCTGGGCCGAGGCAATGCCGGGGGGGTTGTTGCTGGACAATGCACTCTGGCCCACAGGGCAGGGGGGAAATGGCTTTTGTTTGACCCTGCTTGTTGCCCCCTGGGGTAGATCTACACCCTTAGGCCATCACAGGGCCGAGCCAAAGGGTATAAAGCCCTCAGCCCCTGAAGGGACTCTGAACAGGAGAAGCCCTGGGGCCTCCGGTGGCAAGGTAGCAGCACCGCTCTGCTGGCCAAGACCGGGAACTGCCACAGGGAAGTGTTGCAGAGAACTGCCTGCTCCTGCTGGTACCCAGGAGCTCGGCCCTAGCTGCCCAGCCAGCCAAGTTTGCACCTTGAGTCAGCTCTCTGGGCCTTGCTCCAGCGAGAAGGGAGCTGGCCTGCTCGAACCAGGGGGAGCGGGCAGCCCCCTTTGCTTGCTACCAGAAGCCCAGCTGGGTGGCAGAAGCAGCTGCTGCATGAGCAGCTTTGCCAGCTCTTTTTTCTTTAAGGGCGAGGGGGCTCAGGAGATAATTGGAGGGGAGTGAAAGCCAGGAGGGGGCATTTCAGAGTGCAGCACCCAGGCCTCGCTGAGCTGTAAGGGAGACATGGGCCCTGGCAAGCCCAGCCTAGGGCTGCCTATAGAAAGCCCAGCTTTGCATCACCCCAGTGGGAGGAAGGGCAACGGGGCGGGGGAGGGGGGGGAGAATCAGTGCAACTCCCCAGCCAGAGTGGGCAAGGGAGGGAAACTGGCCCTACAGGCCGGACTTGATTGGAGCCTTAGCAGGTGGCTCCAGCCCCGTTTTAAAGCCCACCCCAGAGCTGAGCCCAAACCCAATCCAGGAGCTTCAAGCCCTTTGCAGACATGACCCTGGTACCTGCCTCAGCCCCACCACTGCCTCCTGGGTCTCGCGCTCCCTCGCCAGCTGCCTGGGGGGGTTGGCGTGGCAGCAGCGGTGTGCCCGCCCTTGCCTTGCTGCGCGGCCCGGGGGGCTGCGACATGGTGGGAGACCAGAGACAGCCCGCCTCAGCTGGACTGCTGAGCCGCCCTCCCCGCCAGGTCTCCTGCATGCAATAACCCCAGCCTCTCCAGCACAGAGAGCTTGACCCCACCCCAGCTGGCCTCTTTGCCAGTTTCGTTGCCTGTGGCTAGTGGCAGCAGTCTCTGAGGCTGCAGGGAGGATGAGCAAGATTCTGGAGCCATGAGCAACATTGGGTGTCATGTGGCCACCCTAACCCAGCCTTCTGCACCCCCATGCCAGTGGGGCTCCACCATGACCATGGGGGTGGGGGTCCCCTGGAGCCTGCAAGGCAGGTCAGTTCCCTGCTCTACCAGACTCCATGTGACCTTGAACCACACTCCATCCACCTGTAATACGGTGATAGCTTCAGAGCACCCATGAGTGCTCTTTGGCCCCCCATTATGATGGTATTGAAGCACCTAAGAGAACATGGTCTAGCTGTTAAGGCTGCAGCATGAATGTCTACTAGGAACAGGGACCATGACCCAGAGTTTGGGCAACTAGGTGGAAGGGGAGTTGGACTTGAGCCCGCAGCCTTGGTTCCATCCACCTCCCACCCTACAGAACGGAGGCTCATGGAGTTAACTGGAGCCCAGACTTTAAGGGTAGACACGACCATTATCCATAGAGGCAGGTGGAAATTGGCTTTCTCATCCCATGGCACAGCAGGAAGAAAATCAAGACCTTTGAGGTTTTCTCCACCTCCCCCCTGCAAAAAAAAAGAGCCACCCCAGAAGAGTCAATAGCTTGGTGCCCTCTTGCCCGCATCTCTGGGGAGCGTGCGCTACCCACTAGGATCTCTTGAAGATCTTGATATGGACAATCAGCACATTCCAAACAAAAATGGAAGCCCACACCTTCCCCACCACCTGTGGGTATTTATGATGGATAGGATCACAGCACTTATCAATAGCATTCTTTGATAGAATATGGGCCCCCCGCACCCCCCAAGCATCCTGTAGTGTGCCCATTTGTGGCTGATCTTTGTGAGAAAGAGACCAGCACGCTTGCACTTTAATATTATTCAATATTTTATTGTGGAAACATACACAGACAAACTGTTTCGAAAGCAGAAAGATCTTGGAGGGGGTTTGGGGGGGATTAGGGGGGATTGCCACCCTGGAGATCAATTCCTTACCCTGCCCCTTCCCACAAAACCCTCCCCCCCCCATGAGTTCCATGATCCTCTAGTTTTATTTTAAGCCCAGCACAAAAACAACAACAAACAAAAAAGAACAAGTGACGAGTTAGTGCATACTCATCTCTGGAAAGAAAGAGAAATCACATGACTGTACATGACATGAAGACAGAATTCACTGCAGGAGAGCTGTGTTTCTGGAGGGCGAGATGCGGTGGATGAAAAGGGAAGAGACTGACAGTTTTACCAAGACCTATTACCACTTGCTGCCAACTTCCAAACAAGGCCGACAAACCCTCCCACCGCTACACAGACACCTTGAACTTCCCCAACCTACCAGTAGGGGGCAGGGTTTGCTCTTATCGGTTTCTCACTGGGTGGAGAACGTTCAAGCCTATGCCAGCAGGGGCAACGTGGTCCATTGGTTCAGTAGGACTGGTGGGCACAAGGTGCGTGTGTCGGGGGACAGAGGGAACGGGAAGGTCTATGCCATTTCTTCCTCTGCTTCCTCTTCGAACTCGCCTTCCTCAGCCGTGGCATCCTGGTACTGCTGGTATTCGGAGACCAGGTCATTCATGTTGCTCTCCGCCTCGGTGAACTCCATCTCGTCCATGCCCTCGCCGGTGTACCAGTGGAGGAAAGCCTTGCGGCGGAACATGGCGGTGAACTGCTCCGAGATGCGCTTGAAGAGCTCCTGGATGGCCGTGCTGTTGCCAATGAAGGTGGCGGCCATCTTGAGCCCGCGGGGCGGGATGTCGCACACGGCCGTCTTGACGTTGTTGGGGATCCACTCCACGAAGTAGCTGCTGTTCTTGTTCTGCACGTTCAGCATCTGCTCGTCCACCTCCTTCATGGACATGCGGCCGCGGAAGACGGCCGCCACCGTCAGGTAGCGCCCGTGGCGGGGGTCACAGGCCGCCATCATGTTCTTGGCATCAAACATCTGCTGGGTCAGCTCCGGTACGGTCAAGGCCCGGTACTGCTGGCTGCCGCGGCTGGTCAAGGGGGCAAAGCCGGGCATGAAGAAGTGGAGGCGAGGGAAGGGCACCATGTTGACGGCCAGTTTGCGGAGGTCGGCGTTGAGCTGCCCGGGGAAACGGAGGCAGGTGGTGACGCCGCTCATGGTGGCCGAGACCAGGTGGTTGAGGTCGCCGTAGGTGGGGGTGGTGAGCTTGAGGGTGCGGAAGCAGATGTCGTACAGGGCCTCGTTGTCGATGCAGTAGGTCTCGTCCGTGTTCTCCACCAGCTGGTGGACGGACAGGGTGGCGTTGTAGGGCTCCACCACCGTGTCCGAGACCTTGGGTGACGGCACCACGCTGAAGGTGTTCATGATGCGGTCGGGGTACTCCTCCCGGATCTTGCTGATCAGCAGCGTGCCCATGCCCGAGCCGGTGCCGCCGCCCAGCGAGTGGGTCAGCTGGAAGCCCTGCAGGCAGTCGCAGCTCTCCGCCTCCTTCCTCACCACGTCCAACACCGAGTCCACCAGCTCGGCCCCCTCCGTGTAGTGACCCTTGGCCCAGTTGTTACCAGCTCCGCTCTGACCTAGGCGGGCAAGGAAGGTGGGGAATCATAGAATATCAGGGTTGGAAGGGACCTCAGGAAGTCATCTAGTCCAACCCCCTGCTCAAAGCAGGACCAATCCCCAATTAAATCATCCAGTTAAATTCCCAATTAAATCAACTGGAGAGGGGTCCAGTTCCATTCCAGGAGCACTAAGGGTTGCATGGCTTGGGGGCGGGATGGGAGTTTCCACCCTCTACCAAGCCAACCCTCGACAGGAGGACATGGTCTCCGTTGAAGGCCTGTGTGTTGAGTTTAGCAGATCTCAGCCTTGGGGGCTCTATGGATGATCCCAGGGCTGAGTTCCACCAAACTCGACACATGGGCCCCCTGGACAGTTCATTGTGTGCACACAGCTGCCAGACACAACCAGCCCTTTCAGCAGGATGGGGCAGAGGACCAAGGAGACTAGATTGCCCATGACAGGACACGAAGGAAGCACACCGACTGGCGGGGAGCCAGGGGACAACGCCCCCACCTGGTGCTGCAGCCTCACAACTGTGCAATAACTCCTCCAGCCAAGACTGGCTCTGGTGTGGCCCAATTCAGACAGCGCCAAGCACCCACCCGCTGGATCTCCAGCCCCTTCACGGTGCCACAAAGGTTGGGCCTGCTGGAAGAGGGCCGAAGTTTGACAGTGCCCCCTTTCCGAGACTTCAGCTTCTTAGCTCCATCCCCTGCTCAGAAGCCTGGGCATGTCACTGGAGAGCCTGGGGTAAGCCTGCAGCTTTCAGATCCTGCACCATCTGGTCCAACATGGGATCCAGACACTGGCAAAAATCCATAGTTGAATGAATCAGCCAATGCCTTGGGGCTCTCCAATTCCTTCCTGAAGATGCAGACGGTGTAGGTGGGGGTTGTTAATTAAAGTGCCTTGCCCAGTAATTAAAAGCAATTCACACATGCTCTGAGCTTCTTCAGCAAGTTCTACCCCACCCAGATCCCCTTTTGAGAGATTGTCTTTTCTGGGGAGGAAGTCAGTTTTCTGAGAACTCTGGAGACCTGGCTTCTCCCTGCCCCCAGCCACTGCTCTCACCACTAGGCCACACCGCTGGCCAGAACCAGCACAGGAACCCAAGGGGTCAAGTTGGAGAGGGACAGCGGAGTGGTACCCCAAACCCCACCCATAACCCAAGCCCCACCTTTCCTAACCATCTCATTGTCACCCCTTCTTGGTGGGGACAGGGAGTGCAGGGACAGAAGCCATTACCCACCAGCTGGGAGAAAACAGGCTGACCTGGGAATAGACTGGCCCTCCACAGGCCCTGCCCCTCCCGCCTTGTGGGGGGTGTGACAAAGTGACTCTGTTTTCTCTGAATACTGTGTGGGTGCCTCAGTTTCCCCTATGCAGTTCTTAAGTATCTAGGTGGTGGGATAATGGTGTGTGATTCTTGCAGAGCCCTAGGGAGCCATTGTGATGGTGTCTGCACAGAGAATGGCCGACACCCTGTCTCCTGATGGCCTGGGCCCCTCCTCTGCAAAGGTGCCAACTGAAGGTGTTGGAGAACAAAGATCAGGTGGCCTCCTGGCCTGTGAAAGAGACAAAGGCCAGAGGAGGGGCGGGAGAGTTTCAGTTTGGAACTGGCTGGGGAAATGGAAGGAGGCCCAGATGGGGCTCTGGCCTCCCTGCCCCCCAAGACAGACTTGACTGAGGGGTCCTGGTCTCTGTACCCACGAGCTCTGTTTTAGACCATGTCCCTGTCGTCTAATAAACCTTCTGTTTTACTGGCTGGCTGAGAGTCACGTCTGACTGTGGAGTTGGGGGGCAGGACCCTCTGGCTTCCCCAGGACCCCACCTGTGCAGACTCGCTGTGGGAAGCGCACGGAGGGGCAGGGGGTGCTGAATGCTCCGAGGTCAGACCCAGGAAGATGGAAGCCGTGTGAGCTTCTTGCCCTGGAGACAGACAGGCTGCTCAGAAAGAGGAGGCTCCCCCAAAGTCCTGACTGGCTTTGTACGGAGCAGTTCCAGAGCATCGCCCAGGGACTCTGTGATGGGGGGGAAGTCAGTCTCCTCTATGGGTAGCTTGTGGGGTCATGATCATTAACCTACCCTCTAGGGACTCCCCTTGTCCCTGAAACACAGGTCCCACCGAGAGGGGACCCCCTGCCAAGCGGTGGAGAAACTAGCCAATTACAGACGGAGCTATTTGGGGAAGAAACTTGCAGGGCACCTCAGCTGTTCCTGCATTGCTGGGGACCCCCACCCACCCCCCCGAGACCCCAGCAACTCGGTGCTGCCCACCTTACCGAAGACAAAGTTGTCAGGCCTGAAGATCTGCCCAAAAGGACCAGATCGGACCGAGTCCATGGTCCCAGGTTCCAGGTCCACCAGGACTGCCCTGGGCACATACTTCCCACCTTCGGGAGAGAGAGATCAGACGCTTTCAGGAGGCCGGGTTGAGTCATCACAGGTTGTGTCACCCATCTGCCCTGGGAGCTTCTAGCTGGCGGGTGGGGCCAAGCACCGAGTTCACCTCAGTAGGCCTGAGACCAAGGTGTGTGCATTGCAGGGGTGGTTCCTCTCCTCCCCAAGCAATGGATTGCTACAGATGTAGCCAGAGCAGCTGCTGAGCCCTCCCCTGGCCCCCCAAACTCTCCACTGAGGGCAGGTGCTGCCAGCAATTTGCTTCTCACTTTGCAAGTATCGCCGTGCGTCAGAGGCTCTCATAGCGCACCAGGAAGGAGCATTCAGCCTCGTATCCACCCCCACAAAACCTGGGCACTCGCTATTTGAAGAGGAGACGAAATGAAGCATTTGAGTGATCTGACAAGAGCTCATAGCAGGGGAGAGAACCCAGGATTCCTGCTTCCCAGTCCCTGCGGTGACCACTGGATCCCACTCCCCTCCCAGAGCTGGGGATAGGACCCAGGAGTTCTGACTCCCTGGTCCTGTGTTCCACCCACTAGGGTGCACTCTCAACCAGGCCACTTCCCTCCCAGCGTGACATTAAAAAAGGAACTAGCCACGAAGCTTTAAGCACCCTCCGGGAAGTTGCATGTTAATAGGGGAGATCCCTCTAGACCCACTAGTCACAGACAGGCTGCGGTTAGAGACCCCCGCCCCACAATTCCACCCACCCCTCCAGACTCTGTACCTGAAGCCTCATTGTAATACACGTTGATCCTCTCCAGCTGCAGGTCACTGTCTCCATGGTAGGTACCGGTGGGGTCTATGCCATGCTCATCACTGATGACTTCCCAAAACTGCGGGAGAGGGTGGAGGAAGGGGTTAAAAGAAATCACACAATCAAACCCTTCCACGAGCAATTGCAGACTGGATCTAGCCTGGCACCAGAGCTGGCTACAGAGACACCCACCCAAGCTTATGCAACACTAACCTGCCACATGAGAGATGTATTCCTTCCTGACCGCTAGCTGGTGACTGGAAGGTGCCCTGAAGCATGATCTTTAAACCTGCTCTAGCCAGGTCTGCCTCAGCTTGATAGCTGTTGCAGCAGCCCCCCTCCTCTGTGAGAAGGTGCAACTAGATACCTGCCATATCATCCCCTTCTCCCCCCACCTGCTGAGTTATTAGCATCTGCCTGCCTCAGATCCTTTTAGGAAAACTGATTGAATACCTGGGTCTGTGGTGCCTTCATTGTAAGGAGCATATTGTATTTGCTTTCAGTGGTCTCTGCACCTCAGTCAGGGAGATGGGAGTGTAATTTATTTATCAAGCTGTCATCATAGCTAGGCTAACTGCAGGTGGCATTTGCACCAGTTACAGGGACACTGGCGGTATTATCTGTCACTTTCCACAAGCTGGGTTAGTACTTCACTCAGAACCAGCTTGCTGGGGGAGACTGGGGGGGAAAACGGGGGTGGGGTGGAGAAACTGGCTTACCCCATTTCCCCAGGACAAGCGTCTGGCTTTTTTAAAATTCCAGAAGTACTAAAGACCTCAAACCCAAGAAAAATCGGGGCTCCAACTGGGCTAGGGTCTGTACACACACACACACACCCCCTGCTTCAGATGCTTACAAGGTAGAATAGGCACGGCAGAGAAAGGGTTATCTCCCTTATAGACAGATGGAGAAACTGAGGCAGAGAACAATTAAGGGCCATGTTTTCAAGGGAGTTTAGAACTAGGTTTTCAAGGGCTCTGCTCCCATCTAGGGTGCTTAAAATCCAGATTGTCAGGAGAATTTACCGCCCATCACGGCTGGGTTTGAGAGCTCAGATGTGAACTGAAGCCAGGTCTCTTTCATCCCAGCCCACACGGAGCCATCGGGAGGGATGCGAGACTGTCAGAGCTGGTACGTTTCAGGAAATCTCTGGAAGGTTGTTTGCAAGTGCGCTCCCCAGGGCGGGGTCCTTGTGATTTGATCAGTCGTGGAACAGCGACCCTGGAAGTGTTGGTCTAACGTACAGTTGGGTGCTTGGGTTAAGTGCCTGTGAACCCAGGGGAATTTGCAGGGTAATGGGACATCCCGCAGACCAGGGCAACAGATGGCATTGGTGCCACTCTCAAGCACCACACGGCCATTCGGGCCCTCCTGGAAGGTACAAGGCCCCCTTTTGTGGGATCAGCTTAAACGACAGCAGTTTTCAACTGGCTGACACCGCACCTACAATAAGGGGATCAATCCACCTGCACTCGCAGGCAGAACTGGAGAGAGGGTGGAGCACCCAGGACGGAGCCCTGGCTTCCCCGCTTCTCTCACCACTCCAATACTCCCAGCTCAAGAATCCAGGAGTCCCTGTCCCAGTCTCTAGCCATGAAATCCAGCTTCCTCCCCGTTAGGAGAGAGCCCAGGAATCGGGATTCGCAGCCCTGCCCCCTTCTCTAGCTCCCTTCCCAGAGCCAGGAATAGAACCCAGCCACCCTTTCCCCCCCACAACCCTAGCGACTAGACCCCACACTCTTCTCCTGGGGGGGGGGGCTAGAACCCAGGAGTCCTGCCTCCCTGCTGCCCCTTACCGTCACAGACAATCAGGTCTGTATCTGGCAGGGGGGAAGAGAGAGAGAGAGAGAAGACTGAATTGCAACATTCAGATCAAAAGAAATCAGCATGGATCGAACACCAGTCTATTGTCCAGCAGGAGATTTACACACACACAAACACACACCCCCCCCCTCACCCCCCAGCTGGCAGCCGCCCAGCAATCCCTCCCTGCCATTCTGCAGCATGGCTCTAAAATGGAGCCGCAAGCCCTCGCCTCTCTCGATCTCACCACTATGCTGCAGCAGGTTCTATTTATACCCGGTGCTGGCGACATGGGAGGAAGTGGGGGTGGGTGGCAAGGAATCTGCTAAGGCAGAACCTGGGGGGACAGCAAAGAAGCAGACCCCCCCACACACACCCCTTAAAAAACCCCCTAGGACAGCAGGCACCCACTCCCCTCCTCTGCCTGGTCTTCGTGCTGTCACTTACCCCCCTGCTCCCACCACCACATGCTACAGGAAGGGGTGCCCTCCGTTGCCAGCACCCCTAGATCCAGGAATAGAACCCAGGCATCCTTCCCTCCACCCCCCAGGCACTAGACCCCAACACTGGAGTGGAGGCTAGAACCCAGGAGGGATGGGGATGAAGATCAGGGGTAGGGGTGTCCCTCTTCTAAAATCTGAAGCACGGGGTGGGGGGAAATTGTAGACTGCAAGTCTCCCCTCTTGCTGGGCTAATATTTCAGGGGTCTCAGATCCTGGCTGGCTGCAACTGGGGTGTGAGGAGGCAGCAGGGCCCTTCCCTAGAATTGGGGGTTGGATCCCAACTGGCCAGAATTGGGGCACATTTTGGGGGGCCCAAGGATGCAACAAAAATATACTGAGGGAGCTATTCCGGTGCCTGGCTTCACCCCTCAATTTCAGGGGTTCCGTTCCCTGCTGGTGTACAGGGCTGGGAAGGAGAATTGGTATCTTGGGGGGGGGGTTTGCAGGCAACCGGCCTCCGCAGGAGGAACTGAACCCCTAAAAACAAAGGGTGAAACAAGCCATTGAGCTCGTTCCAGCCTCCCTCCAGAGGACAGCCCCCCCCATCCAGATTCCACCGAACACCCCTCCCCCTACCAACACCAGCAGGGATCCAAAAATAACCCCCCATCCCCATGCAGATTCCTCCACCCTGCACCAGCCCTGGCCTGACAGGTTCGGCTTTTTAAAGAGACGGGCCATTGAAAGAGGGCGGGGGAGGGGCAGCGCCAGCCCTCTTTGCGGAGGGGCCTGCAAACCGCAGGGGCAGTTTAAATCCGAGCTTTGTTCTGTCTGCAGGAGGCATGTGGGAACATGAGCCTTGATCCCATTACCAGATGGGGCCAGGCTTCCCATAGCCACACTGGGCAGAATCCCCCCCCCCACACACACAAATACACATCAACCACCCCCATGCAACATGGCCTTGCTATGGATAAGCCAACACAACTGCCCTCGCCCCTCCCAGAGAGCCCAAGGACAACTCTCCTCCTGCCCCCCCCCCCACCTACAGGGAAGGCTGGAATTGGGGTGTCCTGGTGTAAGCAGACAAAGCAATTGCTTAGGGGCAGCTCAAGGGGACCCCCATTCGCTTTTAGTATTGTTTTCATAAGAAAGTGCCTGTTTTAGTGGGTGGGGGGGAGAATATTCCTGCTTATAGCCCCCAAAGGGTTAGCACCACCACTGGGTGTCTTTTTCCCAGTTTTGGTTAAAAGCCTTCCGATCCCGGGGTGGGCAGACGTTTGGGGAAGTGCAATCGGAGTGGGCTGGATCTGCATCCCCAAAGCCATCCTAGCAACACCCGCCAGCAGCCTTAGCCAGGCGAGGGTGGGGCGGAGAAGAGGGGGAGGACGGGGAAAAACACCGCAGGCAAGCAGGGCTGCCAGGGACTTTTAGATTGACCCTGTAGATCAATTAGGCCTATTAGGAGAATGGGGGCGATCCTAGGATACGTCCCCCCAGTGCAGATGGAGCAGCTGGACACCCCAGCCACCGCGCCCCATTGCCAGACGCCCCATCCAAAGGAGAGGCAACGGGGCCCCCATCAGGATGCGCCCCACTTCCACTGGGAGCAGGGCAAGTCCGCCCCACCTGGTGACTTGGCATGATGCTCTGGGCCTGCCCCCGCAACCTATTGGCATGAGCCAACGCCACCCAGCCTCTGGCCAAGCCACCAGGCCATCCCCGCACAAGGCCTTGCTAGACAGATCAAGAAACTCAGAGCCCACGGTTCTGAGTGCCCGGGAGAACTCCCTGTCTGAGGCCGTCACCAGCCCACAGCAGCCTTGTAGGGCCAGATCCGCCCTCTCCAACCAGTGCTCCAGGCTCCCAGCTCTTTGGCCTTAGTCCCATGGACTCCACGCTCTGGATTCCCTCCCTGGGCAGGGGAAGCTGCCCTTTCAGCTAGGCTGCGACTGGTGAATTACTCTGATTCTGAGATTTTTTTTCTCCGCCTCCCCTGTAACAAAGGATTTACAATGCTGATGCAATGCCAGGCAGGCGAGGTACCAGCTCAGCCGATAAGACCCCCCCAAGTGCATGCCGGGGATAAGGCCCCCGCCTTAAGTGAAGGTGCAGCTTCTGCATCAGTCATGCAACTACCGCAGCATCAGGCAGGGAGCGAACCAACTCCCAGCACTCAGTGCCTTTGAGGAGAGGAGATTCATTGCTGACTAGGGCTGGGAGGGGCTCTCCCACCCCTGTCTGCTCCCCAATGCTCACAACTTTACACCCTCAGCTCCCGCCCGCAAACCAGCAGCACCCTGACCTGCCAGACGCCCTGGGGACGTCACCATACCAGAGCTGGCAAGATTCCTCCAGGGTGGCTCTGGCACTGGCTGCCAACAAGCCACTCTGCTCCCCACCACGCCACTCTGCTCCCCACCACAGCTGGGCATTTTGATCCAAGGCGCCCCCGGGCTTGGCATGCCAGGGGATCTGGCTTCCATTTGGACAGCCAGAGACAATGGTGGGAGGACAGCAGGGGTTTAATACCCCAGCTGGAGGACGCTGAGAGAGGCAAGCAGACCAGGCCTCCAACCTAGACAGGGGCTAACGGGGTGGAGTGGAGTCCATTTAGCAGGTGCAACCGGCACAGCCATGCCAGGCCTTTCAGATTCACTTCGCGGAGAGAGAGACACCTGGCACAGGTTTGGTGCTTTACCATCACAGCCCCTGTCCGCTCCAGCATGGGGCGATTGGTCCAATAAAGAGAAATGGGCCTTTCTGCCAACTTGTGCAGTGACTGGTGTGTGTGTGGGGGGGGGGGGGGAGCTGCCATATGCTGTCTGGCATCAGCCTGTACCGGTCAGGTTTTCATTTACGAGATCTGGCAGGGGAGGCTCGGGCCAGAGCCGCATCCCTGTTTCTGCCCCCTCCGGGATGGGTGGGTCGCTCAGGCATCTGAGAGGAGCAGCTTTCCCAAGGGAAAGGCTCTGCATTATTCCCGCATTGCTCAGATCCCTTTCCCCGCCTGGCAGCTGGGCCGGCACATCCCTGCCCGCCTGGCCAGGAATCTCCCTGCCACCCGATCCTGCGCCCCATTCCTGCCTGGCAGTGACTAATTCACACGTTCTCTGGTGAGTCACCGGCTGGGTGTAGGAAGGGCCGGACAGACGGATCCGGGGCCCTCTCCGCTCCATACCCGTCATGCAAGCTTGGCTTCGCCATCAGCAGCAGGGGAAGCCATGTTCATCCCCGGCCTCATGCCACTGCAAGAGACCCACCCGGCCCAGCTGCCCCTGCCAGGGGGCAAACCGAGGGGGAAGCCCGCGGCTATTTTAAGAGGCTAGAGGGCCAGCAAAAAGCCAGGCCAAGGCTCCCACCTCTCCCCACAGGCGCTCCCTGCAACGGGCAGGTTTCCCCGAAGGGAGCCATTGTGAGTGTGCGCAGGGCCGCCTCTCCACCCAGCCCCACTCATGCGGCACTGGCAGATTTCTCCCCCCGCCCCGCCCCCCCGTTCCACGGATCTTCTCCTGCAGCGGGGGGGGGGGGGGGGGGACACGCCGCATTTTCGTCCCGGGTGGGTGGGGAAGGGCTGCTCCCCTGGCTATCTCGCCCGTTTATTTCAGCCCGCCCCGTGAATCCGCAGCTATTTCAGGGACAGGGGGGCTGGGAACCGGCCCTTTTGCCCACCCCACCCCTCACTGCAGCAAACAGCTGCTCGGCGTGTCCTTCTCCAGGCAGGCGGGATCGGGGCACAGAAAGGACTTGGGGTGGGCAAGCGGGGGAGGGTACCCCAGCCAGACCCGGGGGGGTTACCCCAGCCAGACCCCGCCACCCCCACACACCGGGCACAGAAGTACTAGCACGCCCCCCACGCAAGCGCCTGGTAAGGGGTCTCCCCAATCAGCAGGGCACTGACAGCGGTGGGGGTCGCACTGGGCTAGGGACCCTGGCAGGGAAAGACAAACCCCAGGATAAAGGGGTACCCAAAGCCTTTACCCGCCCCACCAGGGGCCGGGCTGAGATCCTGCGGACCCCCGCTTCCCACCACCTGGTCCCGATCCCCAGCGGCCTTCATGCCCCCACCCCCAGGGCCCCTCCCTACACCCCCTTTGGCCCGGCCCCACCCTGACCTTGGCTCCGATCTGGTTGCCGCATTGCCCGGCCTGGAGGTGCACGATCTCCCGCATGGTCTCGCTCTGGCTGCGGCTCTTCCCTTAAGCCGTCCGCGGCCTCGCATGCGCCTTTAAATGGAGCCCGGGGGAGACGGGGAGGGGCGGGCCAGCGAGAGCCGGTGTGCAATTTGCGCATGAGCCAGAGCTGCCCGCCCCCGCTGCGCGTTGCACCCCGCTGCGCGTGCCCATGGCTGCACCCCAGCTCCAGTGCGCTCCGGAGCCCCTCTCCGTGCAGCGCGCGCCCATGGCTGTACCCCGGCTGCTCCCCCCCCCCCCCACTCAACTAGCCTGCGGCACCTTCCCCCCCACCGCAAATTCTCCATACCCTCAACTTCAGCACGGCCTGCATCCCCTGTCTGTGCACCCTGCACCCCCATCTCAGTAGCCCATGCCCCCAGCTTCAGCACCCCCGCCCCCCAATAACCCCATGCACTCTGCATCCCCAGCCTGTGCTCACCCAAGACTCCCCCCGCCCCCCCCCCCGAAGAAAGACGTGCTCTGCTTGCCCCACAGATGACTGTGGGGTTTATTAAGGTTTTCCTGGGGATTTAGTGAAGGAGGGCAGGGGTCTGCGGTGCGAGGGGGAAGACAGGTGGAAAAAAGTGGCGGAGCTCCTATAAGGCTGAGCTGGAAAACAGGGTGCAGCAGGAAAGATGGGGGCTCTAGGGTAACAGACGAGGCTGGAGCACGGGGGAAGTAGGCCAAAAGTACCAGGTTTCCCGGAGTACTGTTCTCTGGAGGGAAGCGATACGTCCCGGGGGAACAGCCCAAGCGCTGGGCCTGGATGTATCCTGTCCCTGTGAGCGAGCAGCACCCTGCCCGCTAGGCCATTCTTGTGCACCAGGGAGTGCTGATGACCCTGCTCCTTCACCGTTAGCGTTGCCAGGTAGATCAGACCAGGAAGGGGCCCATCTAGGCCAGTTGCTCCAGGTTAGGGAATAGGTTCATCTAGATCAGCCTCCCCTGTGTGGGGGAGAGAAACTGGTGCCCCTTCGAGGAGAAAGGCCACAGATCCTATTCCCAGCCCCCCTGAGCCAGCCAGTCCCGTCCCCTACCCAGCATCTAGATCAGAGCCGGTGTCCCCTACAGGGGAAAGGCCCCAGATTCCATTCTCCTCCCCCTGAGCCAGCCAGCCAGCCAGTCCCCCCGAACTTTCGGGCTGGAGCTGAGCCAGGGGAAGGCCTCTCATGCCTTTATGTGGATGGAAATGAAAGGCTAAACCACACAGCTCCAGATGATTACTGCTGTACTCCAGCGCCATCCTCTGGCTTGTGGCTACAAAGGAGTCCTCGCTCTGCCTCCAAGTGTTAAATTGTGGGAGCTTCCCCGCTTGATTACCCTGCACGCCACAAGCTGAAGCCTCAGATAACATAGCAGAGTGACAGCGTAGGTTAAAACCAGACCACTATGGCAGCAGTGAAATTGCTGCGTGCCCTTGCGGCTCCGAGGCTACCAGCTGTGACATTCTGTACCCCTATGTTCACCCCTTTCGTAGACAGGTGATGAATGTTGTACCAAGTATGCCTGGTGAGGTATCATCTGAAAACTCATAATTTGCTGATCATTATTGTATGGATGGAATATGTGTGGCAGCTTTGGGTGTAAAGACATAGAGTTCCACTGTAGGATACTACTGAGGCCATGTCTACACTGACAAGTTTCCAGTGGCACGGCTGTAGCGTGTAGCTGTGTTATGCCGATGGGAGAGAGGTTTTTTCACAATCCTGAGCGAAAAAAGTTTTAAGTGCTGGTGTAGATGTGGCCTAAGACAGGTTCCAAGCAAGGACAAACCAGTTCCCCAGCAACAAAAGCTAGCCCAGGCCTCAGCCTGGTGTCAGTGAAATCAAATGGACCATCACCTAGTTAAGTGGCCATCCTTTGGCAGGAAAGAGGGTGTGAGCAGAAAAATCTACATCTGGACAAAGAAACAGCAGGGAGTTCCCCTCCACTCAGGCCTTTTGTCTCAGGAACCCCAGCTGGAGGTGTTTCTTGAGAAGGCTTTAAGAGGAGAAAGCAAGGGCCCAAATGGTCTCTTTTCTTTTCTCTTTACCAATGGTGTAGACAACACTTGATGAAGAAAAGAAGGGACACTGGATTGGGGGAGATCTTGGCTGAAAGATTCAGCCAGTTTGGGTAAAGCTGTTGTAACTGACAGAGAGAGTTCTTTGCTTTGCATTCACGTTGCTTGTTAAGTTTGGTGTTAGCTGTGTTTTACCTTTTATCTCTTTGTAACTGATTCTGATTTCATTGCTTGTAATCCTCATGTAATAATCATGCCTCATTGCTTGTAATCACTTAAAATCCATCTCTCTGTAGTCAATACATTTGCTTTGCTGTGTTATCTAAACCAGTGTGTTGGGATTGAAGTGTTTTGGGGAAACTCATTTGGCATAACAGGATTTGTGAATGTCATTTTCTGTTGACAGATGATGGGTTTTATATGAGCTCATGTTGTCCCGGAGGGTGCAAGGCGCAATTTCTGGGGGAAAGTCTAGGCCGGGGAATTTGCTGGTGTGGCTCTGCTGTGTAATTCACGAGTGGCTGCCTACAGCTCTCAGCTGGGAGTGATTTAAATGGTGGTGGCTGGCTGTGAGCAGACTAGGAGTGATCGCTCTTGTAAAAGGCGTCAGAGTGGCAGCCGTGTTAGTCTGTATCAGCAAAAAGAACGAGGAGTCCTCGTGGCACCTTAGAGACTAACAAATTTATGTAGGCATAAGCTTTCGTGGGCTAAACCCCACTTCATCAGATGCATGCAGTGGAAAATACAGTAGGAAGATATAGATACACACAGAGAACATGAAAAAATGGCTGTTGCCATACCAAGTATAATGTCACAGCCATTAGCACCTGCTCTAAGAGCCAGAGTGGCTGGGTTCAGCCCTGCCCGGGGGCAATGGAGCATGACCCTGTGTGGGGGCTTGTGGGAGGGGGACCCAGGTTCGGGCAGGATGCAATAGGTGGTGAGAGCAGGGCAGTGGGGGACTGAGGGTTACCAGCCCTGGCTCTGAGCTCCCTGGAGGCCCTTCCTGCTGCCCTTGTCCCCAGCTCTGGCCTACTTCTTTCCCTGGAGATCTCTCTCACACAGGAGTGTTCGGGGCGGGTTCCCCAGTCAGCCTCCCTCCCCCAGTGGCTCTAGTGGGGGTGCCCAGCAGGACCTAGGTGGGGGGAGTTATTTCTGGTTCTATCCACAAGAATCTGGGATTGGTTTGGGAAGACCCAGAGGGGCTGGGATGGGGGGAGGGAGGCAGGTGACAGTCCCCTCCCAGTGTTTGGAAGAGGTTGCAGATCTGATGCTGTGGATGCCTTAGCCACCCCTCTCCCCCCAGACCTGTGGGTCACATGAATCAGGACAGGTTGCATTTGCATAGCTGCTTGGATGCAACATGAGTGCCGGTTCTGCAGGGCCCTCACCAGGGCTGCACTGCCCCCTGCTGGGCACCCCTCAGCTGAGCCCTGCTGCATTCATTCCACCTCTGGCTCAGGGGTTAACGTTGGCTAGGGACCTCTCGCCACCTAGTGGGCATCGAGCTGTAGTGACACCCGGGGGGAGCTGGGACTTTTTCAAGGCATGGGTCACTTATTAAGATGGGAGATTCTCTGGGATAATTCATGATTGATTCATATTAATTACTGTTGATTAATGGAGTATTAATAGTAAGTAGTGAGGCCCACTCCCCCCCCAGGCACTACAAACAGCATGATGGATAGGTAGAAGTCTGAGGATAGCTAGCTAGCTAGGTGTGTATAGGAATGGGTAGGTAGGTAGGTAGATGGGTGTGTATCGAGATGGATGGATGCAAGTGTATAGGGATGGATAGATAGATAGATAGATAAGGTAACAAGTCTTGTGGATGGGGGGAAGCGGTAGATGTGGTATATCTTGACTTTAGTCAGGCTTTTGATACTCTCTCACATGACCTTCTCATAAACAAACTAGGGAAACACAGCCTAGATGGAGCTACTATATGGTGGGTGCAAAACTGGTTAGAAAACCATTCCCAGAGAGTAGTTATCAGTGGTTCACAGTCATGCTGGAAGGGCATATTGAGTGGGGTCCTGCAGGGATCAGTTCTGGGTCCAGTTCTGTTCAATATCTTCCTCAATGATTTAGTTAATGGCATAGAGAGTACACTTATGAAGTTTGCAGACAATATGAAGCTGGGAGGGGTTGCAAGTGCTTTGGAGGATAGGTTTATAATTCAAAATGATCTGGACAAACTGGAGAAATGGTCTGAAGTAAATGGGATGAAATTCAGTAAGGACAAATGCAAAGTGCTCCACTTAGGAAGGAACAATTAGTTGCAGACCTACAAAATGGGAAATGACTGCCTAGGAAGGAGTACTGGGGAAAGGGATCTGGGGGTCATAGCGGATCACAAGCTAAATATGAGTAAACAGTGTAACTCTGTTGCAAAAAAAGCCAACATCATTCTGGGATGTATTAGCAGGAGTGTTGTGAGCAAGACACGAGAAGTTATTCTTCCGCTCTACTCCGTGCTGATTAGGCCTCCATGGGAGTATTGTGTCCAGTTCTGGGAGCCACATTTCAGGAAGAATGTGGACAAATTGGAGAGAGTCCAGAGAATAGCAACACAAATTATTAAAGGTCTAGAAAACATGACCTATGAGGAAAGATTGAAAAAATTGGGTTTGTTTAGTCTGAAGAAGAGAAGACTGAGAGGGGACATGAGAACAGTTTTCAAGTACATAAAGGTTGTTACAAGGAGGAGGGAGAAGAATTGTTCTTCTTAACCTCTGCGGATAGGACAAGAAGCAATGGGCTTAAATTGCGGCAAGGGCAGTTTAGGTTGGACATTAGGAAAAACTTTCTAACTGTCAGGGCGGTTACGCACTGGTATAAATTGCCTCGGGAGGTTGTGGAATCTCCATCATTGGGGATTTTTAAGAGCAGGTTGGACAAACACCTGTCAGGGATGGTCTAGATAAAATATAGTCCTGCCATGAGTGCAGGGGACTGGACTAGATGACCTCCCGAGGTCCCTTCCAGTCCTAGGATTCTATGATGGTCTATCCATGTATCTCTGGGCAGGGAGCCAGCTGCATTTGCTGTGTTATGGGGCCCTCTAGTGGCGGGGTTGGGGGTGGAAAGGGGGATGGTTCTACTTTCTTCAGTGGGTCCGACCCCAGAGCATTTGTGAAGCAATATCAAGTGGAGGCCCGACACCACAAGGGGTGTGTGTGTGATTCCCCCAAGGGAGGAGGGGGTCACAACGACTTACAGCCCCTGCCCGGGCTTCTGCTGAACAGGTATGAGCGACGCAGGCTGGGGGTGCTCTCCCCTCGCAGCCAGCGCTGTGCTCACCCCGGCACGGTGCCGCAGGGAGTGGGGTGCTCTCCCCGATCAGTCAGGGCTGGCCCCATGCCCTGTTACCCAGTGACTATATCCAGCCCAGAATGGATCACAGCCAGAGGGGGGATGAACCCAGCATCTAAACCAAACCCAGAGCTGCTGGGGGCGGGGGGGGGTCCAGAACCCCTGACCCTCAGTTCCAGCAACTCCCAGCTCCCACCACTGCAGCGCCCGCATGGGTCCCCGCACTGGCAGCCACAGTAGGTCTGTTCTCCACTAGGAAGCAGCACCCCTGTCCCCTGACACAGGAAGGCCAGCGGGGATATCCAGCCCCGCTCTCTGGGTAACTTGAGCCCCACTTGGGGTATTTTTAGGGCTGAGCCGACCTGCCCAAATCTCGGTCTGGCCTTTCAAAGGACAGGTATGAGCCAAGGAGCCGCCCTGCCCAATGATCTGTCCCCCATCACTTCCAGGGCAGGTACCAGATGCCCCCAGAGGGAGGGGAAGGGGGGGGCAGGGCCCCAGGGAGCGGGGTGGGGGCAGGAGCTGTGAGGTGGGCTCCTGGGGGGTGTGTGTGTGTTTGGGGGGGGGGAGGCTGGGTTCGGCTGCCTAGGAGGGAGGAGATATTCATATGTGGAGAGCCTCAGCTGCTAAGAGGCTTTCAGAGATGGAGACACAGACCCTGCAATACCCCTCGCAGCCAGGAGGTGGCGCTCTAGGCCTTGCTAATGTCTCCCACTAGCCTCAAGCCTGCAGAGTAACCCCCGCCCCCCCCGCCCCCAATTCTCTCCCTTCTTATTTGGCTGGGCCAGTTCTTGCCGCCTCAGGGACCCAGATCTGGCAGGGCCTTCATGGGAGGGGAGGCCGGGGGGGGGAGAGGAGGAGTTGAAGAGGCTGGCAGGGGCTTCTAGCCATAGGGCACTGATCTGGGAGAGCAGCCGCCCAGTCTGGCCGATGCTGACTATGAGGAGGAAGGTATGGGAGGCTCTCCGTTAGACACTAGCACTACGGGGGCTATGACACACAGTCAGGCAGTGCTGAGCCCATCCAGCAGCGGGCTGTGAGTCGCATGCGCGCGCACAGAGTGGGGCATTGGGGTCAGCACTGACTGTGTGGGCCAAGCGCCCCTTACTGAGCCCCCACCTTGCTCCCTGCATCACAGCGCCCCCTAGTGTCGCACTAGGGGGAGCGCTGCCTGCGTGGGAGAGCGCCCCCTACTGGATCTCCACCACCAGTGTCTGGGTGGGGCAATTCCCCCTTCCCCCCCCACCCAATGATGGCAGCTGGGGTGTTATCAGCCCCTCCCCCTATCACTGGCTCTGGCCCTGGTCTCAGTTCTGGGAATCATCCCAGCTTCTGGGGAAAACCCCTATTTATAGACGCAGGCTGCAGGAAAGGGCCGGCTCAGCTGTATTCAATGGTCTGCGGGGGTGCCCTGCGCCAAGTGAGGGTACACCCGGGGTAAGGTGCAAATCACCCCATCCTCTTCCAGGCACTGCTCTCTCTCCCCCGCACACCCCACTGCAGCTCCTAAGTACGCTTGCCCAAATCCCCCTTCATTCCACAACACAGCCCCACCCCCACTCACCCAGGTGCCCCCCACCTGGGAGGGAGGCAGCCCCGTGCACGGTGGAAAGCAAACGGTGCCTTCCCCTTCTGCTGCCAGTTCCCCCCCACACCCAGTGAGAGCGACCCCCCCTCTTGGGACCCTGCCCCCCCCCCCACTCTGGGCTGTCAGTACTTGTCCAGTGAGAGCACCCCCTGCTGGCCCTCCACCATGTGCCCCCCCCCAGTGAGAGCACTCCCCCACCCCCGATCACTCTGAGATGCAGCCCCAGGCTCTTGGCACACCCCCCCCCCCATCACCCCAAGTTGCAGCTTTGCATGCGATGTAAATGCAAAAGGCCAGCGAGGGGGCCCTGCCTCTTGGAACAGACTCCACGGCCCGGAAACGCAGAAAACAAACCCGGCTCATCGGGCCTGCAGGGCTTCTCTCCCGGGAGACAGGAAGGCCGACCTGAGCTGACCCTCTCCCTGGATCCAAACAATCCAGATCACCGGGGGAGTCCATCCCAGGCAGGACACACCGTGCAGCCCCCGCACTGGCCAGGCTCTGTTGAAGCAGCTGGGCACACGGCAGGTCTCACCAGGTCCCAGCCGGCGGTGCCTGGTGTCATCACAAGGGGTCACCCTATGACACGGCTGGCACAATTTGAACTCTGGTTCCTACGGGGCGTGTGGGGGGGGAATACCCCAGCTTATTCCCCTGTGCGGCATCGCTGTGCTCTGTTACCGGCTGCCGTGCCCCACCCCAGAGGTGGCTGCATTTCAGCGCTGGGTGAGCCAGCCCCGGGCAGTGTTGCAGTGTGGCTGTGAAACAACTGGCCTACCCCACCCCAGAGGCGGGCGCATTCAAGCAGGGCTGCGCAGGTAGCATTTGGGCTCCCCGGGCCGTGAGATATGCCCCGGGGGCAAGGCTGAGGTGTCCCCTCTGCCCCCGCCCAGCGCTGCAGCCTCCCTCCAGCCCTGGCCGCCCGCCAGGCTGGGAAGTGACTGTTCCCGTTCAGAGCCAGTGGGTTACACAATGGGAAAAACAACCAGGAAATTAATATCCAGCCCATCGCAGCAGCTGCTGCAGCTGCCCTGGGGCTGGGCGCACAAGTACGCCGGGGACAGCCACATAAATATGGTGCATGCATGCACCAGCATGGGGGGGCAGACACACACATATACACGCAAAACTGCAGGCAATGTGCCCCCCCCACAATACCCTAGCCAGCAGGGGGCAGTGGAGACATGACCTCTGCCCCCAGCTCCAATCCCATTGCAGGACTTTTGCCCCCCTCCTCCCCCCGCACTGAGCCCCACAGGGGGCTGCTGCCAGGGCGAGTCGGGGCTCCAGTCCCAAGCCTCCGCCTCAGCCGTTTGCAGGTTGGTTCCTTTCTCCCAGGACAAGCCCTGGCAGGATTCTGGTAGAGCAGGGAGGCTGGGCCAACCCAGCCGTGTGGTGCACGTGGGAGTCAGGCCAGGAGCTGGTAAACTGGGGGGGTCAGAACCCAGGGCCTTAAAGGCACAAGTCAGGTGAGAGATGGAACTGATGGTGTCAACACCATTCGGCCTATTCCTGCTTTAACCACTGGACCCCACTCTCCTCCCAGAGCTGGGGCTAGAACCCAGGAATCCTGGCTCCCAGCCCGTCCTTACTCCAACCACTAGACCCCACTCCCCTCCCAGAACCGGAGCTAAACCCCAGGCAGCCTGACTCCCAGTCCAGTGCTTTCCTCGCAGGCCTGTGTCCTTGTGCCCCGGGTGGTATTTGGTATCGAGCCACCCTGTTCTATTAATGTGCCCCCTTCCGAGGGCCTGGGGTGCCCCGGCCAGGATTGAGTGCCGGGGGCTGTGCCCTGCCCAGGGTATTGATCCAACCAACCAGCCCTGCTTTGTACCTGTTCCCTCACTCCTCAAATTTTAGCTTGAAAACGGCCACAAACACATGGGAGCGCGTGGCTGGGGTGGGCAGGCACCTCCTCAACCTCTACACAACAGGAGCTTCCCCCCTTCACGTCTCTCCCATCTGATGAGCCCCAAGCTAACAGCTGGACCTCGTTAAGGACAGCTGGAACTGCAGACTTCCCCCCCCCCCGCCCCAGAATCCTCTCTGTTCCCCAGCTGTTGACTGGTGCAAAGCTGCCCCCCCCTTCACTGCATCTTCCAGAGTTGGGTCAGTGCTGGGTCAGACTCCGTGGCCACTGTTTATTTTGGGCCGAGCGGGAGGTAGTAGAAGGACCCTCTCCACCCTGGATATATCCCCAAGGGGGAACTCACGTCACTTGCATTGGTTTGGGGGGAACTCACGTCAATTGCATTGGTTTGGGGTCCAGAGCGCTGGTTCGTTTTACCTCCACCCCACTCCAGGAACCCATCCAGAGTTGGCTTCACCCCTGTCGCTAGCCTGGGGGAAGGCTCCCATTTTCCCTTAGCAAAGGCCACGGTTCTAATACAGAAAAGATCTCCTGGCTGTCGTTACTGGAGTGTTTCTGTTGTTACAGCGGGAGCCCTCGCAGGGAGAGGGGGACATCACTGCACGTTGTCTTCCAAGTTCTTATTGTGCGAGCAAGTGTTCTGCCTTTGAAGACATGCTGTGTGGTGGTGTTCATTGAAATGATGCATGATGCGTGTTATGGGGCGGGGGTAGTGGCAAGCAGTGGAGGAGTTTGCTCCAAAGCCAAATTCTTCATAAATCGGTCAGGTCAGGTCAGGTCCGGTGCTTCTTACGCTGCCAGTGGCTTCTTGATTGAAGCTGCTGGCAACATGGTGGAAGAAGTGGGATTAGAACCCATATCTCCATAGCAGCTCTTAGCAACCATCTCCGCTCCTAACTGTGATACCCTCAACCACCTCCCCTCCTGCTCATGAACCTGCTGGATCCCTGGGGAAGCCACAGTCGTGGTTTGCGTGGTACAATGAGGTTAAGAGAGACCGGGGTGTGTGCGTCCCAGTGTGCTGCTACCCACATCCTGTCACCTCAGCCAGCGGGACAACCAGACTGGCTCCCTCTTCCACATGCTTTCACAGGCATCCAGGGACTGCCAGAAATGCTAGGAGCCACAGTGTGGGACCACAGAACGGGCCATGTGGTCTAGTGGTTGGAGCAGGGGAGGCCGGGAGTCAGGATGCCTGGGTTCTATCACCAGCTCTGGGGTAAGGAGTGGGGATTAGTGCTTAGAGCAAGAGACAGTCAAGACTCTTTGTTCAGTGTCCTGCCGTGTGACTTTGGTCAGGTCACGGCCTCTCCCTGTACCTCAGTTTCCCCCCGCTGTAAAAACGACTCATTATCCCTTATCTCCCAGGGCTGGTATTGCGGCTTTGCTTGGTTACCATCTGCCTTGGGGCTCAGAAGGAGCAGATACGGCTCCGGCTATTGTTCCCCTGAGCCTAGCGCTGGGAGTCACACGGCCCCTGTCTCCCACTGGGGTATAAAGGAGTCATTCATGGCAGCTTTGAAAGGAACTCACAGCCTCCCCCCCCACCAGAGGCTGTTGTGAAATAGTCGGAGGCAGGAGACAGACAGGGGCTCTGGTTCAAGAGCCTGGATTCCCGCTGAGGATTTGTTGATTGGGCCTGCTGATACCAAACCTGAATTCCTAAAAAGTCCCAAACACTTGATGAACTATGCAGGGATTGCTTGGGCCAGCTCCGAGATGCAGCCAGCTCTGGGGTGAGGCCTGGCAGCTGGTTAACAGCCACAAAGCACCACTGTCCAGTGTTCCCGACAGAGCCACCATTCTTGCTCCCTGCTGCACAGCACCCCCTAGGGCATGGGGGCTGGCACTAAGATCCCCCCATCCCCCTGAGCAGGGGCACGGTTGGCCTTTTTGGGTCTCCCATCCAAGAACAAACCATGCCTGAGTCTCCTTAGCTCACAGGCCCTCGTCACACAGGCCTCCTTGGTGCCACATCCGAAGCCAGAGAGCAGTAGGAGCTGCCTGTGGGCATGCCCTGGGCCTGATCCTCCCCTCTCCTGCACCCAGCGGGCGAGCTCAGCTCATCCACGCCAGGCCAGGCCATGCCCTCCTGCTGGCCCCCAACCCCATCAGCCCAGCTGCCTCCCCTGCACGGCTGGGGCAGGGCCAGCTCCCCCATCGCAGCCCCGCTCCCAGGGTCAAGGACTTGCGTGGAATGTCTCCCAGCTGCAGGCCGACCACAGCGTCCGGAGCCACTCGGCCAGGACGGGGCCGGGCGGCGCGAGGGAGCCCCGTCCCTAGCGGGAGAACGAGGCAGTGTCTTTCCCTGGGGTTGGGACCGTCATCCAGAGGGCATGACTGAAACCCAGCCCCTCAGCCCCACGCCTCTGCTGTACAACACCTCTGCAAGTGCCCCTCAGTCCCGACCCACAGCCCCCTGCTACCCCAGCCCTGGGATCCCCCCAGCTTCTCCAGTGCCTCTGAATCCCACCCTGCTGCAGCTCCTGTGTGAGCTAGGAATTAGCCCCTCTGCCACCACCATTCAGCTCTGGGCTCACAGCCCCTCCGTCCCCGAACAATCCCCGCCCTGACAGCCCCCTCCATTCAAACCCACCCCCGATCGCCCGCCTGAGTCCTGGAGGGCAGCCACCAAGGCAGGGCTCGCGGAGAGGAGGAAAGCCCCTTGCCTGAAGCCCCAGGACTGACCTATGCTCCCCACACCAGGGCCAGCCCCAACCCAGTCGATTGTCTGTACCATTTATTACAAAAATACCATTCACATTATCAGGGCCAGCTGGGCATGGGGGGCGAGAGGCACAGTCCAGCCCCCGGGGGGAGCCCGGAAGCATCTGAGAATGGGAGCCACTTGTGGCATGGATGAGCCCCCTTTGAGCGGTCCCTGTGGACCCCACTCCCATGGCCCAGCAGCCTGTGGTTCATCCTTCATGTTTGACCACCTGCCGCTCTCCCCACCCTCCTCATCCCCCTGTCCACCAATCACAGCCCACCTCCCCGGCAGCGGAGAGGGGAGGGGCCCTTTCATTGGAGGGGCAGGTAGCAGAGTCTGGGAAGGTGGCCAAAGCGTAACATGCAAATCGTCGTCATAATCCTTCAGTGATCTGGGAAATCCCAATGTGTGTGGGGGTGGTGAGGGGAGAGGTGGGACTTCCTGTAATGCCCATGTCAAAGGAAGGCGGGCCTTCCTGCAGCGTTCCTGCGACGTCCGTGCCAAAGGCAGGCGGGACTTCCTGCCATGCCCTTGCCACAGGAAGGTGGGACTTCCTGTGATGTCCATACTAGAGGCGGGCGGGACTTCCTGCCATGCCCTTGCCAGAGGGAGGTGGGACTTCCTGCGATGCGTCTGCGATATCCTTGTTAGAAAAAGGTGAGACTTCCTGCCATGCCTTGGCCAAAGGAAGGCAGGATTTCCTGCGGTGGACAGAGGAGAACCCCACCCAATAGGAAGCCTTTCGGGAGGTGGTGACGGCCTGACCCAGGGCAGGCATTCAAGAGGAAATTAAAGTGCTTGGAAAACAGACGGCGGCGACCAGAGCAACAGAGGAAAGCCCAGCCCTGCCGGAGAGGAAGCACGTAGGACCACGTGCTCTGTGGAGGAGCAGAAAGAGGGGCTGGCTCTCCCCCTGGCCGTGCGGAGGCCAGCTGGGTGCTGGGTGCTGGTCCTAGCAGAGTGATCCCTCCAGCCCCCCATTCTGGCACGACGCCTAGCAGTTGGTGTGGCCGCTGGAGTCCGGGCTATCGGGGCAAAGCTGGGGCAGGCGGGAGGCTGGGGGCTTGTGGTGGAACATGCCTGAGATGTGGAAGGCCTGGGAGGAGGAAGAGAGAGAGAAAAACAGGGTGTGAGGAGGGAGAGACTGAAAAGGAGGGGAGTGAGGCAGGGGAGAGCTAATTGCACTGACATGACCCTCCTCCCCACCCTGCTCTCGAGGTGGGGGTTTATTCCACAGCTGGGGGGAAACCGAGGCAGGCTCTAGTTTAGCCACAGGCCCAGGTTATAGAGTGAATCAGTCTGTAAGGCAAGAATAGGACCTCCTTGCTCTAACCCACCCTCTCCCACTCCCAGAGCTGGGGATAGAACCCAGGAGTCCTGACCTAAGTTCCCTCTAAGCTGCACGGCCGTGCAGCAACCTATTAAGGGCCGCGCAGGTGCTCAGGGCTGCGGCGGGGAGAGGCGCCTCTCCCCCAGCCCTGGACCTGCTTTGGCCGGGAGAGGTGCCTCTCCCCCGGCCCCGGGCTGCTGTGGGGAAAGGGGCCTGAGGGGAGTCCTCTCTCCCCGCTGTGGCCCCGGGGCAAGCTGAACCCCAAACCCCTCATCCCTGGCCCCTCCTCAGAGCCCGCACCCCCAGCCAGAGCTCTCACCCCCCCACCTGCACCCCAACCCTCTGCCCCAGCCCTGAGCGCCCTCCCCCACTCCGAACCCCTCGTCCCCACCCCCATCACACATCACCTCTATATTGGTGCACGTAAAATTCATTCCACACACGGATGGGAAAAATTAGAGGGAACATTGGTCCTGACTCCCAGCCCCCCTGCTCTGACCCACCAGATCCCCCTCCCAGAGCTGGGGATAGAACCCAGGAGTCCTGACTCCCAGCACCCCCTGCTCTAACCCACCCCCTCCCACTCCTAGAGCTGGGGATAGAACCCAGGAGTCCTGACTCCCAGCCCCTTGGATTCCATAATCCATGCTCCCGGGCAGGCCGCTTCCCCCCCTCTGTGCCTCAGTTTCCACATGAGTACAAGGGAGTTCACACCTCCTGCTGGGGCTGTGCTGTGCTAAGGACCCCCCGGGTTGCGAGCTGGGCCGCTGGGCCCCCATGGAAGGGGAGGGGAGGTTGGCCGGGAGCCCTGTGATGAGGGAAGATTTCCTCCCTGTTGCCTGTTTTAATGCTGAAGCAGGAGGTGTTTCCTGTGCCGTTTCCTGGCAGCCCACGGCTCCGGCCCTGGGAGCGACAGTGTTTCGGCCCCTCAGCTCCTGGCCGGCTTCGCAGCCCCCTCCCCCCAAGGCCGGGGGTGGGGAGAACATGGGGGAGAATCCCAAGGAGGTCAGAGCGTTCTCCACACGTTCCCTCCACCGCTGCGGCCCCTTAGAGAGGGGAAGGGACTGGCCCAAGGTCACACGAGTCAGCCGCAGAGCCAGGAATGGAGCCCCAGAAGTCCTGGGTTCTGGCCCCCACACTGATCTAACTGCTAGACACCGCTCCCCTCCCAGAGCTGGGGAGAGAACCCAGGAGTCCTGGCTCCCAGCCCCCCCGCTCTAACCACTAGACCCCACTCCCCTCCCAGAGCTGGGGAGAGAACCCAGGGCTCCCAGTCCCCCACCTCAACTCTAACCACTAGACTCCCCTCCCCTCCCCTCCCAGAGCTGGGAATAGAACGCAGGAGTCCTAGCTCCCAGCCCCCACACTCTAACCACCAGACTCCCCTCCCCTCCCAGAGCTGGGAATAGAACCCAGGAGTCCTGGCTCCCAGCCCACCCTGGTCTAAATCCTAGACTCCACTCCTCCACTCCACTCCCTCTCCCAGAGCTAAGAATAGAACCCAGGAGTCCTGGCTCCCAGAACCCCGCTCCCCTCACCTACTTTAACCCACTCGACCCCGGAGCTGGGGAAAGAACCCAGGAGTCCTGGCTCCCAGCCGGGCTCATGGACGGAGCACGGGGTGGGCTGGGACGTGGACCCCCCGGCGCTCTAAGAAAGCAGACAAACTCATCGCTCTTCTGGGAGCCGGGCCAGAGTCGAGCTGGTGACCCAGAGGGGTCCAAGCACTGATCAGTCCTGGACAGACAGACAGACAGTCGGCTGGTGGGGGGCGGGGGGAGGGACGGATGGACAGCGGCTCACACTTACCACCCAGTAGGCGATGAGCGCCCCCTGCAGGAAGCCCACGGCCACGTCCGAGGGGTGGTGCCAGTAGTCGGAGATGCGGGTGAGCCCGGTGTACAGCGCCAGCAGTAACAGGACAAACTGCACCAGGGGGCGCAGCAGGCGGGCGCCCCGCCAGGTTAACCGCGCCTGCAGGTAGAACTGGGGGGGGGGGGGCGGGGAGTAAGGGGGAGAAAAGGGGCCAGGCTGCTCCTGGCCCCCCACTCTGCCCCCTTCCCCCCAAACGCTGCTGCTCCCACCCCAAAACCCGACCAGCTCCCCCCTCGTGCTTTGATTCCTGCCCCCTACGCCCCGTGCCCCGCCCCTCACGCCCCACCTGCAAACCCTGCTGCCCCCCAAATGCTGCTTCCCCACCCCCACCGTGCTCCCACACCCCATCCCCCGGCACAGCAAGAAGAATAAAGGGCATCTGAGCTGGGGGGCTACTCGCAGTCCTAGTCGCTGGCGTCTCCGCTGCCCCAGCCCGAGACACGTTCCCAACCCCCCCCATTCAGGCCCATCAGCCAGGGACGCATAAAGGGCCTGTTTGTGCCACTCCCCAAGGGAACAAGGGGCCCTTCTCCACCGCCAGCCACATGGACCCAGGCATCCGGGGCGGGGGGGCCATTCGGGTGCGGTGGCGGAAGCGGGGAACTGACCCACTTTGATGAGGGGGGAGATTGGTCGGGTGCGGGGAGTGGAGGAAATGAGGGCAGTGAGTGGGACAGGTGCTGAGAGCAGGGTCAGGACTCCTGGGTTCTATCCCCAGCTCTGGGGAGTGGGGTCTCGTGGTTAGAGCAGGGGGCTGGGCATCAGGACTTTCCCCTCTGCGTGACTCAGTTTCCCCATCCGCAGAGGGGCCAGTACTGGCCTGGGCTGGACGGTAGGAGCAGCGAGTTAACTCCTCTCCAGTTCTCAGAGGATGCGCCGTGGCTCACGCATTGGCCCGCACTACCCTCCAGCCTAGGTCAGCCTGGGCCAGCCAAGAGACAGGAGCCGGGGCAGCCAGACATTGGGAGCACCTCACACAATTGGCTGCTCTGGCTCCAGATGAGTCTCTGTAGGTATGTGGGGCACAGAATCACCCTTCTGCCACCAGCCACTGGAGGGAGCTCTCTGCTCACCCCACTCCACTCTCAGAGCCAGGTCCCTCTGGTCTAACCACTAGACCCCACTCTCCTCCCACAGCTGGGGATAGAACCCAGGAGTCCTGACTCCCAGCCCCTCCTTGCTCTAACCCACAAGGAGCCATGCCCCTCCAAGTGCCAGGAATAGAACCCAGGCATCCTGGCCCCCCAGTGGGCTCTGCGTGTAACCCTCCAGCTCCCACACCGACAACTGCCACCCTAGCAGGAAGTGCCTGGCATGGAGGGACCCTCTGCTGGGCTATTCTGGGCACTTGGCTCCACTCCTTGCTGAGGTCTCAATCGCAGATGGCTCAGGGTGGGACCCTGGACAGGGGTCGTTGGCTAAGAGGGGCTGCCAGGCCCAGCCGCTCCTTTAGGGTGATCCCACCATGTACCCAGTCACCTTCCCCAGCCTGGAACTGCGGGGAGATCCCACCATGCTCCCCAGTCACTTCCCCCAGCCTGGCTCTGCGGGGAGATCCCACCATGCTCCCCAGTGACTTCCCCCCAGGGCTTCTCGGGCCAGGGAACCCCCCCGGGCATTCAGGCGTGGCCCAAGAGGGATGGGCCAGGGTTGCCAGGGAAGGTTCTAGGATGATCAGATCGGGCCCGTGCAGCGTTAAGGTCTGTGGGGCCGGGCGGGGGCGCTTACCACCAGGTATGTCATGCTGTACATGGCGAAGGAGGCATGGCCGGAGTAGAAGGACTTTCTGGAAGGGGGCAAATAAAGGCCAAGGTTATAGCTGGCGGCACCGCCCATCGCCAGGGGTGTAGGGTGCAGAGGGATCCCACCAGCAACCCCTCCGCCTGTCACCTCCACAGCTGCCTTAGATCCTGTCCAGGGCCAGGCGGGCAAGGCTGGGGGGCTCCAAAGCTGCTGCCCGGGGTGTGGGATTGTCCAGCACGGTGGGGGCAGTCTCCACGGGGAGCCACCCCCATGGCCCCAGACCCTGGGACAGGGCAGCCTCCATGGGACCTTTCTGGGTATTACAGACACACACAATATCTTGATGCCAGTTGTCCCAGCGTTGTGATCTGCATCGGTGCGAGCCATGGGCCACGTTCTGCCCCCCTGGGGGCACAGTACCAAGCTCCCTTTAAGGACTAAACTCAGCAGGGGACAATTACTGCAGACTCTGGGAGCGACTGCACAGACTGGGTCGGACCAGGGTCCAGAGGCCCAGGGGCTGGTGGTATAAAGGGCCAGCATGAAGTAGCTGGGAACCCTTCACTCTGACCTTTAACCAAGTGGTCGCATCCTGCCAAAGAGTCTGAAGAACGTGGGCACCTCCTGGACCCCTTGGCGGAAGTTGGCGGCGTGCTGAAGTGGGAATTTTTGGTAATATTTGTTCTGAAGCCTGTGCGTGCCTCAGTTTCCCCGATACACTGCATGGCTGCCCAGCAGGGGAAGGGATGAAGTTTGCTTTCATGTCACTTTCCTGTCTGGGTGGACTGAATAGTCCTTAAGGAACTGGCTGAAATCCCCCCAGATCAACAAGGGATCGACCGAGAGATGATGCCAGCCCGGTGCCTCACGGACATGCAGCAGAGGGAGAGCGGAGACCCTATCTTGGAAACAAAGGTCTGGAAGGGGTGCGGTGGGGGATAAGTTGGCTTGGAAACCCCGATGAGTCTTTCACCTGGGAACTGAGGAAATCAGAGACACGCACAGGGCATGCAAATAGGGGTCACTAGAGCTCTGGTCTGACCAGAGTCTCCTTCGAGTCTCCATCTGTCTACGCCAATTGTGCTGGGTCCCGGCTGATGAATCAACCCGCGGCTGGAGCGTCACTGGGACTCCTGGGTCCCTGAGGAGTGGACAAGCCTCCCCCCCGGGGTCTGTCCCAGCTGGGCTCGCTGAGCAGAGCTCAGGGCGTGAAGCAGGAGGGCTGGAGCCCCAGAGGTTTCGGTCTCAAGAGGTGGCTGGTTTACGCCGAGTTTCCCCTGCAACGCTTCTGGCCCAAGAAGAACTGGCCTGCGCTGTGCGAAAGGACAGGGCCTAAGAGGGCCTCCCCTGAGCAGACACCGGTTCAAACCTGGCCTGGCTCAGGTAACCCTGATCCCCACGACACCCTCCACGGTGACCCCGCCCCGATACAGGGCCAGGGCAGCCAGCAGGGGGGCAAGACACTGGCAAGGAGCAGTCTAATATCAGAATTCCCCCTGGCCCCCCATCACTTCACCCTGGTCTCAGCGGGAAGAGCCGAGATGGCTCTGTGGGGGAATCCATAGGGGATTTTCTTCAGGCCAGGCTGCTGGACGCAGACAGACCCTGCGGTTCTCCTGAGCCTGTACGGCCGGGTGTCACCACTAGGGCCCCCCCCAAACCTGGGCCTGCACTCCACAGCTGGCTCCACTAGAAGGGGACCCTTCCTTTACCTCAAGCCCCCAGAGCCAGCCCCCAACCCCGCCTTAAAGGGACAGTGCCCCGGGAGCTCACCTGGCTTCCTTCTCCTCCGACGGCCCCGCAGTGCAGGTGTACTCCTCCACGTAGCCCCGGGAGCAGTTAAGGACGAGGAGGTCGGGCCGGCAGACGGCCAGGAAGTGGGGGCGGAGGCGGCCGACGGTGATCTTGGCCATGTTGGTGAGGGACTGGCCCACGGTGCAGCCGAAGAGGAAGGCGCCGATCTCCTTGTAGAGGACGGCCACGTAGGGGTTGGGGACGAAGGAGCGGGAGCCCAGGCGCAGGGAGTGGATGCGGTAGCTCTCGCCCAGGGAGATCTGCACGGCAAGACGGGGAGGCACCGCGGGACGGCAGCTTGAGATGGGCAGCCGTCCCAGCCAGCTCCCCCCTCCACGTGCTGGGACACGGACCAGCCCCCAGGGCTGTGGGAAGCTCAGGAGCGACTACGGGGAGCAGGGGGGACTCCCTGTGCACTTTGCAGAGTAGCAGGACTCATTCCCTGCTTCCCCTGTCCCAGCCCCTTGGTTTACCCCATAATCTCATCCCACCAAACCCTGTTTTTAAAGCCAGCCCTTGTCCCCCAATAATTTGCCTCACCCATCCTATTCTGCCCCATGCCCTGCAGCAGGGAGTCCCGCAAGGCAAGCAGCCTGCTGGATGTGGCGTTCAGCGGTAATGGATCACGCCCAGTCTGGGATCCTGTCTCCTGGGCCAATGGCTGATGCTTTGGAGGAAGGGTTGGAAACAGGTGCTCTGCGCCGAGGGGCATGGCTAGCATTTCGTAAGGGGCACATGGGGGTGAGCTACCCAGAGCCCACCCCTCTGCCACCTCCAGCCCCTGACACCCTGCAGGGAATGTGGCAGGGGGGCGCTCTCCCCTGGCAGTCAGTGCCGGTCCCCGTGGGGCACTAGGGGGCGCTGTGCTGCAGGGGGCCCAGCAGGGGGCGCTCTCCTCTCACAGCGACTCACCGAGAGGGAGGTGATGAGGATCCCCACCGAGATCAGTACAGTGTCGCTGACGGTCTCCGCCCGCTTGAGCGGGTAGCGGATGCTGCTGTCGTTGCAGTAGAAGCCGCGGCGCATGGGGGGGACCAGGCCAACCTCGCAGACCAAGAACGGGACGGAGGCTGCAGCGGGAAGAGAGAGTGGGGCACTGAGCAGGGGCTAACCCAGCCCTGGGGGCCCCTCTGTGCCCCCCCCCCAATCCCATGAGCCCTTCTCCCTCAGGGACTGGCTCAGGACATCCCAATCTGACTGTCCCCCTCAGGGACTGCCCTGCCTTCTCCCCCCACAATCTCACTGCCTCTCCCACCCCCGGGCACCAGCTCATGACACCCTGCCCGCATCCTAATGCTCCCTCCCAGGGACCACCCTGCAACAACGACCCCCCCCCACGGCCTCCACACCCCCCAACTGAGATTCAAAACCCACTGCCCTTCCCCTGGGCATCATATCATACCACCCAAACCCCATCCCACTGCCTCCACCCCCCAAGGACCAGCCCAGGACTCCCCCCGCCACAATATCCTGCTCCCCCTCAGGTCCAGTTCATGTCTCACCCCCTCCATCTTGATGTCCTCACCCCCCATGGCTGGCCTGTGACAGCCCCCTCACTCCTGATACCCCACCTCCAGGAACCAGCCTCACTGTTTTGGCGGGGCTCCCCCCTCCCCCCCCACCCCCTCCCCTCCCTGGCTTCCACCCTCCAACTCTTCTCTGCTCCTCACCCCCCATCCCCTCCCTGCCACCACCACCCCAAGGCAGCGCACATGGGTCAGACCCCAACAGGTGGCAGCCCCCCCAAATCTGATCTGGGAGCAGAGCGCGGAGACCTCCCCTCCAATCCCAGCAGAAGCAACACCGGCAGCCCTTGGATGCCAGGATGGGGCGCAATCTGCTTTGCATTAGGGCTCCTGGCAGGAGCCAAGGAGGGGGGGTGCGGGGCGGGGGAGAAGATCAGGCCTTAAACTTCCAGCCAGGACGGGTGAGTTCCTGATTCCAAGAAGCCACGTCCCTGCCTGGCTCTTAAAGGGGCAGTGAAGCCAAATTCCCCCTCCCTCGTTAGAAGAGAAAAATGCCCACGTGGCCCCACCTTGCCCCCTCTCCACCATGAACCCTGCACCTGTGAGAGACCCCTGCAGTGCAGGGGGCTGGAAGCACCAGGCTGGGCAATGGTGAACAGATCCTGGTGAGGTGGGAGCAGAGACCCTGGTGCTCCCGCGCACGGATCCTGTCGCACGTGGGGGCTACAAATGTGAAACCAGGCAATGGGTGTGGATCCCTGCATGCTGGGCGATTTAAGTGTGAATCCTGCCGGGTGGGCCCAGCTGCACACCAGGGTGGGAGCAGGAAGCCTGGCATTCGGGTGCTTGGACACCAACATGATCAGAGGCTGGGAGTGGATACCACAGTGCTAGTACTCTCACGAGTGTGGATCCCGGTGAGCTGGGCTTGCAAATCCTGGCACTAGCATCCTGGCACGAGGATCCTGGTGAGCAGGGCATGCATGTCCTGGCACTAGTGCCCTGGCATGAGGATCCTGGTGCACTCAGAGGTTGGGAGCATGAACCTGGGCACTAGCAGGCTGGCACGGGAGTGTGAAGAGACGGAAGAAGCTCCCAGTGAGGTCGACGTAGGGAGGGTTTGACGTAGGGAGGGGTAGGAAGTGCAAATGGTTCCCCCTTCTGCTTCAGTTTGGTGGGATTCAAGCCCTGGTGGGACCCAGGTGTCCTAGTAGGCCATGCCTGGGCTGTCACTTTAAGAGACAACGAGGCTGCATAACCTTCCCCAGGGGGCTCTGGGCTCCTTTTTGGGGCTGAGAACGATGTTTCCACGTTCGGTTCCCAGGTTCCCTCCCTTCCCGTCTCGCTTGGCAACCGAGTTTTCTCAGGATCGCTCTTTCCGACGGGCTAGGCCGCCCGCCAAGATCCAGGGTGACGCCTGCAGAGCACCTTGGGACCCAGGAGGGGGCGCCGCGATGGGTGAGTGGCTAGGGCTGGGTGTGCTCTCCTGGGGGGCCAGCAGGGGGCACTCCCACCCTCGTGGCGGGCAGGGAGAAAGCGAGGACTCCAGAGCTGGGAATGTCCAGCAGGGGGCACTGCCAGCTTGGGGCAGGAGCCCCCCAGGGCTGGGCATGCCAGAGGGGCACGTCACCCTGGTGCCTGCAGGAGAAGAACACAGCCACGCCGGAAGCAGCTCTGCAGCCCCGGGGCAGGAAGGAGCCACCCTAGGCTTTGATTTCAAAGATCTGAGACTCTTGGGGACGGTTGGCCTGGGCCAAGGCTGGACCCCACCCAGCTCCTCCCACACTGTGCGGATACCAAGGCCCCAGGGACTGGCTTGAGCCAGCTCCAGGTTTCCATCCTGACTTGGCTGCCCTGCGCCTTGCCTGGCCACGGACTGCGCCCGCTGGAGTGACAGCCGTGCGTTCAGAGCCAGAGCCCCAACCCCCTGGGGCCAGATCCCCAGCTGGTGTAAATCAGCACCACACCATTGGAGCCACGGGGTTTGGGCAGAAGAAAAGTCCAAACACCCTGAAATCCAGGGGGGATCGTGCGGTGGCTAGAGGCCAGTCTTGGGGTTCAGGGGCATGCGCCCTTCACGCCGTCAGCCCCCTTGGGGGAGCACCAGGGCCTCCAGCTCGAGGCGGGGCGCAATCCCACAGGCATTGTGCACCCCAGACTATGCGCTGGGCGTGTCCCGCTGCCAACCCCAGCAGCGGGGCGGGGGGGGGCGCAAACGTGTGTGCGTGGGGGTTCAGCTAGCCATGCATGGGGGAGCTTCTTGTTGCCAGGACACCACCGTGCGAGCGGGGCGGGCAGGCGTGCAATCACATCCACCGAGCGGCGGCTTGTGCGAAGACGTCAATTTCCTCGTGTGCCACTAGCCAAAGGCAGCTTCTTAGCCGGCGCGCGTGTTACTGGGGCATGAGCCTGTGCCCACAGAGGGCATGATTCCGCTCAGCCCCTTGCCCTGGTCTACATCAGCTCTGTTAATGCCAGCCCAGTGCCCCCAGCAGCCAGCCTGCCCTTGACCCAGCCCAGCCCAGCCGTGGGGCCCCCGTCATCTCACACACGCCAAACCTTCCAGCTATTCGGAGAGGGCTGGGCTATTAATAGTCACTCTCTTGTCCATGTTCGGGCGTCCCCCACTCGCCCTGGCTGGCTGCCCAGGTCGAGGGGCTCCCTGCCGTTCAGGCCCAGGCTGGGAGGGCGAGAACAGGGCCCGGGAGGGGGTTCCCTACCGTGCCGCGGGGCAGGGAGGAAGGGAGGGATTCTTGGGGCTACTGCCTCAGTGGGTCGATCCTGCGTGGATGGGGGGAGGGGGCCCTTGGGACTAGTGCTCTGCGGAACGGATCCCATGGCCTGCAGGGCACGAGCGTGCAAGGCCTGCCACTAACACCTTTTGCACTCGGGACGAGCGTGGCAACCCCGATGCCCCTGCAGCACCCGCTCCCCCCAGCCCCCGGGGTGGTGTCTAGGGCCAGAAAGTCTCCCCCGCTCCCGGCTTGGTTCAACAGGCTCGGGCACCGAGGGGCGGAAGCAGATGGAACCGGTGGCGGGAGAGGCCAGGGGGCACGGAGAGGCCAGGGGGCACGGAGAGGCCTAGGGAGAGGAGCAGGCAACAGCTGCAGGGCGCGGCCAGCCCTGAATGGCAGCCAAGAGCTCACGGCCGGGGAGGGAGGGCAGCAGGGACGGGATGGAACCCAGGGCAGAAGGAGGAAGAGAAAAGCGGGCAAGAGGAGAAAGGGTGAAGCAGAGAGAGAAGGAGGGGAGTCCCCCCCACATGCCACTACACCTGCCCCCCCCCCCCCCGCAGACCCCTGGTGGGCAGCGAGCTGGTGCCATGGGCCCTGGAAGCTGCCCAAGCCAGGGCCCCGATCCTGGGGTGGGCTGTGCCAGCGGAAGAGGGGGAGCATTGGGGTCCCGCAGCAGATGGGGGGCGTCCCCGGGAGTTGGGATGATGGCATGGGCGCTCCCCGGCGTAGGCGGATAGTTGGGATGTGGGCAGAGCCCCAGTGGCGGTAGCGGGGGGGGTCATGACCTGGCACAACCCATGACCCCTTCTTAATCCCCCCCTCGCCCAGTGCTTTATTCCAGAGCCTTCTGGAGATCAGCTTTGTCCATCCTTCGCCCAACCTGACCCCCCACTTCCCCACAGCCCAACCCCCACGACCTGCCCCACCAGTGAGTCCTCCCCTTCCTTCCCATTTAACACCCCCCCATGACCTAATCCCCCCAAACAGCCTCCCTTTGCAATCCAATCCCTCCCCCTAGGATCCAGCCCCACTCACCTTGTCCCAACCCCCCACGATCCACCCTGCCAGTCTGCCCCCCCACGATCTGACCCCTTCTCCAACTCCAACCCTCATGATCTACTCTGCCAGTCTCCCCCTCCCCCAGGATTTGACCCAGGCCACCCTGCCACAGTCCCATGATCCAACCCACCCTGCCCCCTCCCCAACATGATCCAACCCCTTAGACCTGAAGGCCACCCCCAGCAACTGAGCTCCCCCAGTCCATCAGCGACCCCCATGCTGCAGAGTGCTCCCCAAGCCAAACTGACTCGGATCTCCCCTCCATGGCACCCCCAGCTCCGCTAACGTGCCAGGATAGTCCCCTGGCTCACCCCACTGACTCTGCCCCTCTGAGCCCAATGGCTAGCCATCAGTGTGGTCAGGTCAGGGGGCTCATAGAGAGGAAGGATGGCCCAGTGGTTAGTGTGCTAGCCTGGGAGCTGGGAGACCTGCCCTCAGTTCCCAGCTCTGCCACAGAGCTTGGGCAAGTCACTTGCCTCTCTGTGCCTCAGTTTCCCCAGGGGGTCCTACCCCACAGAGAGGGGCTGTGAGGCAACGTACATTAAAGATGGCGAGGGGTTGGATATCAGGGCACGAGACTTCCCTGCGAGAACGAGCGCTATCTGGCTTTGCCCTGCTCCCATTTGACTGAAGTGGAACTGAAGTAGGGTCTGTAAATCGGTTTGGAAACAGACCTACACCAGCACAGCCTCTCCCGTCCAGCGGGGACCCCCTGAAATGGGTTCCGTTTGCAACCGGTGTCAACTAAACTGATGTCAGATCTTGTCCACCCCCCTGCCCCCCCCCCAATTAGCTTAAATCAGCTCCCGAGCCAATACGTAGGGCTCTTCCAAATTCACGGGCCATCTTGGTCCATTTCAGGGTCATAGGATTTTCAAAACAGCAAATGTCCTGAGTTGAGATGTTTCGATCTGAAATGTCTCCGTGCTGTAACCGAGGGGGCCCTGACCCAAATGGAGCTCCTCGGGGTGGGGTGGGGGGTGGTAAGGCTATTCTAGGGTGACACGGGATTGCCACCCTCACTTCTGCCCACTGCTGGCAGAGGTGCTGCCTTCAGAGGCGGGCTCCCAGCCAGCAGCCGTGCAGCTTCCCGGAGGTGTGTTTGACCCAGTCCTGGGAGCTGTCCATGCAGGGGAAAGGGAAATCCCATCCCTTCCTGGCCTGGCTGGGTCTAGAAGCTAGAGCCCAATGGGTGCCCCAGCCCTTCCCCTCCTCTGGGCCCAGCACTCGGGGGCTAAAAGGGTCTTGAGCTGGCTGCATGGGGGGCGGGGGGGGGGGGGAAGAGTTGTGACCATGGCGCCCTGGGAGGATAGCACTGCCCCTTCCCATACCATCCCAGCCATCCCCTTTCACCCATTCCCTCTGACAAGCAGAAGATAGGGACACCATCCCTGCCTATCCTGGCTAATAGCCATAGATGGACCTATCCTGCATGAACTTATCTAGTTCTTTTTTGAACCCTGTTCTAGTCTTGGCCTTCACAATGTCCTCTGGCAAGGAGTTCCACTGGTTGACTGTGTGTTGGTCCGTGCATCAGGTCTGCTCAACCGGTTGCGTGCTCAGAAATCAATCAAAGCATTCTGATTTCTTGATTTGAAACGACTCATTTCCTTCCAAAATGTCCTCTAGTTTTACTTAAACCCCCCCCCCCCCGATGTTTCAAAACGGCTGCAGTCAAGTCAAAACATTTTGACTTTGTCAAACAAATATTTTGTTCGACCCAAAACGATTATTTTGCTTTGTTGTTTCAGTGAAAGAAACCAACCATAAAATCCATTATCTGCCCAGTTTTACTTATCTGGCCCCCAGTACCCAAAATAGATCAGTCCTGTAGATTATCCCAGGATATTTCTGCCTATATATAGACAGAGACATCAGAACCCAGACTGGCGATGGACTGGTGGATCTATTTATCTCACTACCCTGTCTCTGAGAGCAGGCAGTGCCAGAGAATAAAATCCTGTTGTCAGCCGTTAAGGGAGAATACATATTAACCTCCAAGATTCAAAGGTTAATGTATACACCAACAGGCCCTTTCTAGTCCTTTCAAACCTCTTGGTTATTACTGTTTTAGCCCTCTCACTCCAGATAGTCTCATTTGCCCTTCCCCTTTAAAAAACAACCACCACCCTGCTGAAATCAAGGACATCTTGTAGCAAGGAGTTCCACAGACCAAGGACACAAACTGCATGTGGAAAGTATTTCCTTTGCTCTGTTTTGAGTGAGCCACCTTTTGGCTTCGTTCAATTTCCCCTTTGTATTGTTAGGCACAGAGAACTGATCTACCTTTAAGGCCCGGCTTGACAAAGCCCCGGCTGGGACGATTTAGTTGGGGATTGGTCCTGCTTTGAGTAGGGGGTTGGACCCTCCTGAGGTCCCTTCCAACCCCGATATTCTCTGATTCTCTGCCTCATTCACCTCTAACGCTCCCGCAATGTTAATCTCTCTCTTCCCCCGTAAGAGGCTTTTTCTCAGGCCTCAAGCCATGCTCCAACCGTCTAATGCTACCTCCTTCTGCTGATGGCTCTGAACTGAGCCCAGCCCCCCGGTGGGTCTGGCCCACTGATGCCATTAGAATATTTTCCATCTTATTCTCCTTCCCAGCCTAACACGTTTTCCTTGCTTTTCGCTTAGTGACACCAGCAGTTTACTGAGTACCAGGCTCTGAAAGCCCTGATCCCTCGGGTCCAGACGCAGCCCTGATGGGGAGAGGCGCTAGATCGAAGTGAGATCCCTGCTGCTACCGTGCCATTAAATATCCCTCCAAAGGAGAAGGTTTGGGGCCTAACTGATGCCCCGGACACACCATACAAGGCCTGGAGCTTTGAATCGTCAGGTTTGCGCAGATCCAGGCTCCCCGGAGTCACTGGTGTCATTCCCAGCAAACCCAACTGATCCTCATGCTCCAGCCGGCTAACCTGGCTTCCATGCCATTTATAGCATGGGGACGATTGGACTTTAAACTGCGCTGGATCCAAGCCCCCCCCCCGCAAAATAAGAACCAGCATTTCTGTCTACAGGGAGACATAATCTTTGCCTCCAGGGGGTAGCTAGTAATTCTGCTTCCTCCCCCAGACCAGCTGGCATCACTCCCCCCCGTCGACGCCCTCCAGCTCAAGTCCCGGCCCAAGTTTCCTCCCCAGAGGTGGCTGCATTTCAGTGCCCCGGCACAGTATGGGAGCCGCAGCATTACATTAGAGTGGGCAGGAGCCCCAGGGAAAGGGGAGGCAGGGGTGCCAGCTCCCCTGTGGGAAGGAGAGCCAGGGGTCCCGGGGAAGGTGGATCTGCACCGCATGGGGCTCTGCCCGCACCGCACTCACCCACGAGCAGACAGACGATATCCAGGACAACCAAGGTCTTTCTCTGCCCCAGCCCCGGGGCGGCATAATCCTCAAGCTGGGAGCTGGGCCCCCGGACTGTTACCCGGACGTCTCCTTGGCCTCCCCGCCATGCCTGGGGCTCCACCGAGAGCCTTGGGGGCAGATCGGGGAGGAGTTCACACTTGCCCTTTTGCATGGCCTTGGGGCGGGGGAGGAAAGGTGTAATCCAGATTCCTAGAGCAGGACCAGGGGAATGTGGATTTCCAGCCCAGGAGTGGCAGGGGATTGGGAGGGAATCCGGATTCCAAGCCCAGCCTGGCACAAGGACAGGGCAGTAGAGGGCTGGTGTCTTTCCTTCTCCTCCTCTCTCTGTATAGGGATCAGGGAGCCTGGAAAGCAGCAAAACAAACAAACCTTTCTAAGCTACAGGTCAACCAAGGCTGCGGCTGCATTGGGGGGCAGCATGGGAGGAGAGGGGGCTCAGTAGCGGGGAAGGGGGGATGCCAAGGATCTATGCTCCAGGGATGACGGCATTGGAAGGGCTGTGGGCAGAGATCCCAGCTCCAGGACGGGCACGCACAGGGCCAGCTGTAAGAGACCATGGGCAGAGATGGCAGCTGCCCACAATGTGTGTGTGTGTGTGTGTGTGTGTGGTGGGGGGGGGAGGGCAGAGATGAGTGCAGAGATCCCAGCTCCCCCTGGCTGGACCCCCCCCTTCCCAGGCCTCTTGCGCCCCTGAACCTCCCCTTTGGGGGGGCAGGGGTCCCAGCTCCCCCCATGGATGAGGGGATTCAGGGGGCCTGCATAGGGGGATCTAGGCAGGGGGTCCCAGCTCCCCCCAGGGGAGGAGGGGTTCAGTGGGGTGGAGGACCAGGAAGGGGGGGGTATAGTGGGGCCCAGGAAGGGGGGTCCAGGAGGTACTGCACATACCAGAGATGGATGGAGATGGGGCAAAGAGATCAGAGCTCAGGGCACCTTCCTCTGGAGGACCCCGCAGGCAGGTGAGATCCAGGGGAGGGGGATCTAATCATGGGGTCCCAGCTCCCTGTGGGGGAAGGGGAGTCCAAGGGGGCACCTAGGAAGGGGCATATAGGAAGCAGAGATCCTCAGAAGAAGGGGTCCAGCCAGGGGTCCCAGCTCCCCCCAGTGGAGAAGAGATTCGGGGGGCAGGGGTCCCGAGAAGGAGAGTCTGGGGGTCCCGGGAAGGGGGCCCAGCTTCCACCAGGGAAAGGGAGGTTCAGGGGTCCCGGGAAGCGGAGGCTCGGGGAGCAAGAGGCCCGGAAAATGGGGCCAGCTAGGGGTCCCAGCTCCCCCCAGGGAAGGAGAGGTTCGGATGGCAGGGGGCCGGAGATTGGGGAGTCCCGGGACAGGGGGGCCAGCCAGGGGTCCCAGCTCCCCCCAGGGAAGCCCTTCCAGGTACCTGTTGGCCGCTGCCGCGCTCGCCAGCCCTGGGCTCCCCCGTTGCGCTCCCGGCTCGCTGGGGCCGGTCTCCTGTCCCCGCCGCCGGGGGAGCGGGGCAGGGGGTCTCCCTGTAGCCGGGCTGGGGGGCTCGTTCCCCGGGCTCCTGATCAGCCCAGCGCCGGACTGAGAGGCGCCGACGGCTGCTCCCTCCACCTCCAGCTGCTGGGACTGGGGCTCCTCCCTCCCCGTCCTGCCCCACGCGGGCTCTGGGCTTCCCAGGGGCTGGAGCACGGATCGGTGCGGGGGAGAGACGGGCGGGATTGGCTGGCGGAGCTCAGCGTCTCTCCAGCCTGGGACCCTCCAGCAAGGGGTCGCGACCCCCCCACACCTGTTCGACCCCCCCCCCCCCCCACACACACACTCCGGGAGCCCCAGCCCCAAGGCCAGGGGGCGGGGGGGAGGACTGAGCAGGGGTGGCGAGAGGGGGTCTCCAAAGCCCAGCTGGCCCGGTGAGAGGGGTTCAGGCCTCCGCTTTGCGGGAACCTGGGTTCTATTCCCTGCTGCGACCTTGGGCCTGTCACTTTACCGTGGCGTGCCTCAGTTTCCCCATCTCCAATGGGGATGAACAGCTTTGCCCTCCCTCGCGGGATGGGCGTGTGTGAGGATAAACAGAGAGGCTGTGAGGTGCTCAGGGGGTCCAGATAAAGACCTTAGATTGAGTTAAGACATCTGTGTTAGCTCCCTGGCCAGGCTGGAACCTCTGGCTTGCGCCATGCGGCAGGTCTGTCCAGATCACCGCCATGGTCCCCTATGGCTGGCTTCCCCACTGTGAATCTAGAGAGCAGGAAGAGCTGGGAGAGGGATTTCCAGGCGGGGCACGGTGGGGTCCCACATAGGAACCACTGCACTAGTCGATTACCTTTCTATCTATGCATCCCCATTCACATTCCTCTATCTAGCTATCTATCCCCAGGCACCCCCACTCTCTGACTATTCCCCCCCCTCCCGGCCCTGCAAACCCTCACCCCAGTCCCTATTGAGTTATAGGGGCCTTTCCCCCTGCATTAAACTGCATACCTGCATAATAGCCCGCTCCCATGCATAAAGTTATTCACAGGCCTGTGTTGGCACTTTCCAGGCCTGTCTCTCCAAGTGAGGATGCCCACAGCCATGCAATGCCCTGGCTGGGCCATTGCTAGGTTTAGCAGGCCTTCAGCGCTCCATTCTGCACCCCCTGAAGGCAACGGTAACACCCACACTGAGTTCAGTGGGGCAGGACATGGTGGCTAAGCTCTCGGATCTTTCCCCAGCCCCAGGACCCGTGCAAACCAAACCCTCCCCAGCAGCAGGGACAGTTACCTTTTGCACAGATGGCTTTAAATGGCTTCTGATTTTGCACCCTTGGGGGACACAGCTCCACCTTGTGGCAATAGTGGAAGAAACCCCCAAGTCGGGGCGGGGATATTTCTGGGCACGATTTTGTCCCCTCGACTTTGTGAAGAAAAGAGGGGGCTGTTTTGCACTGGGGAAAACCAGGAAGGCCGGTGGAAACAGCAACTCCTAAAATGTGTGTGAGGGGGAGGGGCTGGATCCTTCTATTGGAATCCGTCCCCGGAGCCGTGGGGGGAAAAACCTAACTGAGCTGATACGTTTCTGGATGGGATGGTATGACAGGAGGGCCTACAATGGGAGGGGGAGGGATAGCTCAGTGGTTTGAGCATTGGCCTGCTCAACCCAGGGTTGTGAGTTCAATCCTTGAGGGGGTCATTTAGGGATCTGGGGCAAAAATTGGGGATTGGTCCTGCTTTGAGCAGGGGGTTGGACTAGATGACCTCCTGAGGTCCCTGATATTCTATGATTCTGTGGCACAGAGCTGATGGGCGATTGCTAGCAGCTAATATCCCCAATGGCTGGAGATGGGACACAAGATGGGGAGGGCTCTGAGTTACTCCAGAGAATTCTTTCCCAGGTGTCCGGCTGGTGGGTCTCGCCTACATGATCAGGGTCCAACTGATCGCCAGGTTTGGGGTCACGAAGGAATTGGCCCCTGGGTCAGATTGGCAGAGACCCTGGGGGGTTTTCACCTTCCTCTGCAGTGTGGGGTCACTCGTTGGTTTGGACGAGAGTACATGGGGGATTCTCTGTAACTTGAAGTCTTTCACCTGTGATTTGTGGATGTCAGTGACACAGCAAGAGGTTCGGCGTCTATTCCAGGAGTGGGTGGGTGAGGTTCTGTGGCCTGCGATCTGCAGGAAGTCAGACTGGAGGACCACAACGGTCCCTTCTGACCTCAAAGTCTCCGAGTCTATGTTTGCACCCCAGCTTTGCCCCCGTCTCTGCATGCCCACTGACTTTTAAGGGCAGAAGTTGTCTCCCTGTCCCCTAGGCATTGCTCTTAACCACACCACTCAGGGTTGGGGGGGGGTTACCGGTACAGAGAGGGGTCGCAGGCTTCCTGCGAGTTGGCCTAACTCTGGGTGTCATGCAACTTTTAAAGTGCAAATGGAGGCCTGAAAGAGCAGTAAGCGTGTGTGTGTATGTTTGTGCGGTGGTGGTGAAGGACTTGGCTGGGGAGCTGGCTGGAGTGAGGGGGCAAAAGGCACAGCGGGAAGGGGGGGCAGGCTGGAATGGGGGGACAAGGGGCCTGGCTGGCAAGCTGGGCTGAGTAGGGGGCGTGGGACCCAGCTGGGATGGGGAGGATTGTGGGGAGAGAGGTCTGGCTATGGGGGAGTGGCTGGGTGGGGGCTGGCCAGAGTGGAGGGGTGAGGGCTGGTAGGGGAGGGGTGGACTGGACTGGAGTGGGGGGTGAGGGGCTGGCCAGAGAGGGGAGTGAGGGGCCCAGTGGGGGTGAGGGGGCTGATCAGGATACAACCCCATGTATGGATGTCATCAGACCAGTATAAAGCTGCTTTACACCAGTGTAGCTTATTCCCCTTCCCGGACAGGAAGAAACTCCCCTGGCACGAGTACCTTTATGCTGGTAGCCCTGGGTCCGCACTCGGGCTTGTATGACTTTAACCCCACACTGGTTCAGTCCAAGCGCAGTCAGTGTTAGCAGGGTTAGACTGTGAGCTCTGTGTGGCGGGGACTGTCACTTGCCGGGTGTCTGCAGCTCCCGGCATGACCGGGCCCAGAGCTCAGTCCTGGCCTCGGCAATACAGCACAACAAACTGCGCCTGTACAGCACCTTGCACCACGGGGTCCTGGGCCACGACTGGGCGCCTAGGTGCTACCGTAATACGCCTAATAAATAACACACAGCGCCTGGCACCTCGGGGTCCTGGGCCACGACTGGGCGCCTAGGCGCTACCGTAATACGCCTAATAAATAACACACAGCACCTGGCACCACGGGGTCCTGGGCCACGACTGGGCGCCTAGGTGCTACCATAATATACCTAATAAATAATGCACAGCACCCAGCACCACGGGGTCCTGGGCCACGACTGGGCGCCTAGGCGCTACCGTAATACGCCTAATAAATAACACACAGCGCCTGGCACCTCGGGGTCCTGGGCCACGACTGGGCGCCTAGGCGCTACCGTAATACGCCTAATAAATAACACACAGCACCTGGCACCACGGGGTCCTGGGCCACGACTGGGTGCCTAGGCGCTACCGTAATACGCCTAATAAATAACACACAGCACCTGACATCACGGGGTCCTGGGCCACGACTGGGTGCCTAGGCGCTACCGTAATACGCCTAATAAATAACACACAGCACCTGGCACCACGGGGTCCTGGGCCACGACTGGGCGCCTAGGCGCTACCGTAATACGCCTAATAAATAACACAGAGCACCTGGCACCACGGGGTCCTGGGCCACGACTGGGCGCCTAGGCGCTACCGTAATACGCCTAATAAATAACACACAGCACCTGGCACCACGGGGTCCTGGGCCACGACTGGGTGCCTAGGCGCTACCGTAATACGCCTAATAAATAACACACAGCACCTTGCACCACGAGGTCCTGGGCCACGACTGGGCGCCTAGGCGCTACCGTAATACGCCTAATAAATAACACACAGCACCTGGCACCACGGGGTCCTGGGCCACGACTGGGCGCCTAGGCGCTACCGTAATACGCCTAATAAATAACACACAGCACCTGGCACCACGGGGTCCTGGGCCACGACTGGGCGCCTAGGCGCTACTGTAATACGCCTAATAAATAACACACAGCACCTGGCACCACGGGGTCCTGGGCCACGACTGGGCGCCTAGGCGCTACCGTAATACGCCTAATAAATAACACAGAGCACCTGACATCACGGGGTCCTGGGCCACGACTGGGTGCCTAGGCGCTACCGTAATACGCCTAATAAATAACACACAGCACCTGGCACCACGGGGTCCTGGGCCACGACTGGGTGCCTAGGCGCTACCGTAATACGCCTAATAAATAACACACAGCACCTGGCACCACGGGGTCCTGGGCCACGACTGGGCGCCTAGGCGCTACCGTAATACGCCTAATAAATAACACAGAGCACCTGACACCACGGGGTCCTGGGCCACGACTGGGCGCCTAGGCGCTACCGTAATACGCCTAATAAATAACACAGAGCACCTGACACCACGGGGTCCTGGGCCACGACTGGGCGCCTAGGCGCTACCATAATATACCTAATAAATAATGCACAGCACCCCGCACCACGAGGTCCTGGGCCACGACTGGGTGCCTAGGTGCTACCGTAATACACCTAATAAATAACCCACAACACCTGGCACCCTGGAGTCCTGGGCCACGACTGGGGCTCCTAGGTGTTGTAAAAATAATCACTACACATAATGAAGACAAAAACTCGGTTCAATGGCTATTAAGGGTGCAAAGCCAAGCTCTGCTGTCTGTGTGTCCTCAGTCCAACCCCCTTGCTCAAGGTCTCACCCTGCAGTTGAGAGGCGAAGCTGTGGAAGAGAACCCAGGCGTTCTGGCTCCCTGGCTGGTGCCCAATCCCCTGGGCCCCTCCTAACTGTCCATGGATAAAAGGAATCCAAATGACAATCACTGCATGAAAACGTCGTTGTTTTAAGTTTCTTCAAATGGGGCGGGGGGGGGGAGGCGGCAGGGATCGGAAACGCTTTAGCAGTGAAAGGGTTAAATGATTTGGCAGCCGGCTAGGAACAGTAGGGAAGGTCACAGCTCTGGTAGGGCAACGTTGTGCCGGCCTCTTTGAGGGAAGAGCAAACAAAGGGAGGTGACTTTGAACTCCCCGCTAGATTGGCAGGGGGTGGGATGGCTGGCCTATAACAGATTAGGGATCCTTTCATCTCTAAATCACTAGATGGGTGGATTCTGGCCTTCCCTCTTAAATCTGAGCCAATCCAGACTCACTCTGAATCCACGCTGGGGTCCCTGAGCTCAGCCTATCCCAGCTGAAGGCCATCGGGCGACCTCCAGGTGAAATGAGTTGAGTGGGGTCTCAGCCCAGATCCTACCAGGGCTGGTATCTACGGCCATAAATACCCACAATGGACCCTGATTCCCCTCCCTGCTGACCAGGCTGTGGGCTCCCTGCTCGCCCCAGGGCGGGGGTGAGTCAGAACAGCAGGGGGCGGTGTGGGGGGAAGTTTTTCAGTATGTACACTGAGAGGATTGGGTCTCAGCCAATGGCAAAAGCAGACTCTGTAACTGGTAGGCGGTGTGGGATGGTGCCCTGGACTGGGCCTCAGGACACCTTGGTTCTATATCCAGATAAGTCTCTTCTTGCCTTTGTTTGCCGTGTCTATTTAGATTATAAACTGCTTGGGGCATTGGGCCATCTCTCACTTTATAGCAGCTAGCATCAGGCGATTGAGAGCGAGGTCGGGGTCTGTGCAGCGCCTGGCACAACGGGGGGCCCTGATCTCGGTCGGGGTCTGTGCAGCGCCTGGCACAACAGGGGGCCCTGATCTCAGCTGGGGTCTGTGCAGCACCTGGCATGACGGGGGGCCCTGATCTCAGCTGGGGTCTGTGCAGCACCTGGCATGACGGGGGGCCCTGATCTCAGCTGGGGTCTGTGCAGCACCTGGCATGACGGGGCTCCGATCTTAGCTGGGCACTTCTAAAGCTTGGTGGTTACACAAATAACAACAACCCTGCAGTAGTAGCTGAGGTGATTCAGGAGAAGCCCGGGGCTGTTTCCGTTGCTCTCCCCTCCCTTCGCACGCACACCTGGGGCAGAGGAGTTTGACTGAGCAGCTGAAGAGGGGCCTCTGGGAGGGGTCTGTGCATTGCCCGTCAGCGCATTTCCCATCCTCCCAGTTCCACCAGGTGGCTTCTCAGGGGCTGGGAACAGGCCAAAGGCGACTTTGTGCAGCTGATGCATGCAGCGCCCCCTGCTGGGGAGTGTGGACAGCCCATAGTAGGGCAGGGGCAGCTTGGCCACCGGTGTGTCAGGAGGGGACTAGGCGGGCGAGGGCCATGGGGCGATGGATGGGAGCTGAGCTCCCCCTGCTGGTGAGTTTGAGAAAAGCTCCTCATCGCCTCCAACCTCCCAATAGAGCAGGGGTGGGCAAACATTTTGGCCCGAGGGCCACGTCGGGTTTGCCAAACTGTACGGCGGGCCAGGTAGGGAAGACTGTGCCTCCCTGAACAGCCTTGCCCCTGCCTCCTCCCATTTCCTGCCCCCTGACTGCCCCCCTCAGAACCTCTGACCCATCCAACCCCGACTGCTCCTTGCCCCTGACTGTCCCCTACCGGGACACCCCGTGCCTAACTGCCCCCCGGGGATCCCACCCCCCATCCAACCCCCTCTGCTCCCTGTCCCCTGACTGCCCCCTACCGGGACCCTCTGCGCCTAACCGCCCCCTGGGATCCCACCCCTCATCCAACCCCCCCGCTCCCTGTCCCCTGACTGCCCCCTGGCCCCCCTGCCCCTTATCCACACCCCCCACCCCGCTCCCCACCACTTTACTGGCCGGAGCCAGCCACGGCGCGGTGAGCTGAGGCTGCGGGGGAGTGGGGACAGCAGGGGAAGGCCCAGGGGCTAGCCTCCCCAGCCGGGAGTTCAAGGGCCAGGCAGGACGGTCCCGCGGGCCGGATGTGGCCCGCAGGCCATAGTTTGCCCACCTCTGCCATGGAGCCAGTGTTGCTGCTGGCCTGTTGGAAGTAATGGGGCTGTGCGCTTGGGCAGGGAGGGGGATCGGATGAGAAAAAGGCTGCAGTCAAGAGTGCTGGGCTGTGGGCGCTGGTTCATTATTGTAGGGTTGCTTGTGATGTCTGGCCTGCACGTCTCAGCTTATTATTGTAGGGTTACACTCGAGTGCTGGGCCGCACACCGTGGCTACTCCATGCGCCAGCTGCTTACCCATCCCCGTCCCCTAAGCAAGCAGCAGGCCCCACAGAGAGCCTGGAATGAAGACCTGAGCAGAGAGACGCTCTCCTGGGCCTGCTCGAAGGCAGGTTAAATATTGTGTGTGGCGTGGGGGAGATGCAGCAATAGGAAGTGTTACCTAACAGCTCTGTGTTCTTGGGGAACCAGGGCGCAGGACCCAGCCTGTCTGACTCACAAAAGACCCTCCCCTACCACCCCTGCCCCCCGCCTCTGCTTGAACCAAAACCAATCAGAAGAAAGACTGACAAAAAATAACGACAAGGTCGTGGGAGACACCCCTAAACCTCTGGGATAAAGGTGACAGGATTAAGGAAATTCCCCTGCCCTCATTTGCATCCAGGATGGTACAAGGAGGCATCTCCATGAGCACCCAGAATGAGAATGGAGATTCCAAGGCAAGAACCGCAGGGAACTCTGGGACCAGAAAAGCAGGGAAGCATCTGCTCCAGATGTTAATGAACCCACGCCTGCACACCCCCAGCTCAGTAGTGATCAGACCAATTCTAGTAATAAATCCTGTATTGGTATCCAAAATACTGAAGCTCCCTAACTGCATTGTGAGCTCCCTCCAAGGAACAGGGCCCAAAGCCAGGAATGATTAGCTCCCATGTCTAGCCTGAACAAATCAACTTTGGTACCCTCCCTTGTTTACAGATAAACAAATCTAGTATTCTCCCGTGGACCATTGCTGTTTCTCTAGACAAACCCCGACCCATGCTCTGGATGCCTCGGTGTTCTGATGCCTGGATCCAAAATCTGCATCAGTTCCACTGGGACTTCATCTTCTCCTGACTGATCGGGCTGGGGGCTCTGCCTGTCTCCAGCACTCCGGACCCTAAGTTACCACCACCACCTGGGACCCCCGATCAATTCAAGCCTCATGGAGTGGTGAGAACCCAGCTCTCTCTCTCGCTCTAGGTGTAGCCTTCTGACCCTGGCTTGTGTGATCAGTTCTAGTTTGTGACTTTTACAATCACATTTAAGTTAGATTTAATATTATCTCTGCTTTGTTCGTTTGGCTTCCCTATGGTTATCGGGCAATAACCAACTTTCATGATTAAGCTGGGTGCTTCTCTCTCTCTCTCTCCCTCATGGGTGTTTTTGGGTTTTCTCATTCTTTCTGCAGCAACGCTCCTCGTACCGAAGCTAGAGATCCCTGCAGCGCCCAACAATCCTGTGGGGTTTGCTCATCAAGTGGGTTATGACCAGAACAATTGTAACGGGAACGTGGGGATAGGGACGTGCTGAACCTGGGGCATACGAGGGTGGCAGCTTGAAAGTGCTTCTCGAGCCAGTCTGCTGAGGCCAGGGACATATAAGGGGTCATCTTGAGAGTGCTGATTAACTCCTCTCAGACGCGCTCTGTTAGTGTGTGTGTGTGTTCGTCCGATCCTGGGGCTGGAAGAACCCAGCCCCGGGGGAACCTAAGTCCTGCAGGATAGCCTCATGTTACCAGATTTGCCCGTTACTGAAGCAAATACTCACCAACAACCACATACCACACAACAGAACCACTAACCCAGGAACTTATCCTTGCAACAAAGCCCATTGCCAACTGTGCCCACATATCTATTCAGGGGACACCATCACAGGGCCTAATAACATCAGCCACACTATCAGAGGCTCGTTCACCTGCACATCCACCAATGTGATTTATGCCATCATGTGCCAGCAATGCCCCTCTGCCATGTACATTGGTCAAACTGGACAGTCTCTACGTAAAAGAATAAATGGACACAAATCAGATGTCAAGAATTATAACATTCATAAACCAGTCGGAGAACACTTCAATCTCTCTGGTCACGCACTCACAGACATGAAGGTCGCTATCTTAAAACAAAAAAACTTCAAATCCAGACTCCAGCGAGAAACTGCTGAATTGGAATTCATTTGCAAATTGGATACTATTAATTTAGGCTTAAATAGAGACTGGGAGTGGCTAAGTCATTATGCAAGGTAGCCTATTTCCTCTTGTTTTTTCCTACCCCCTCCCCCCCCGATGTTCTGGTTTAACTTGGATTTAAACTTGCAGAGTGGTCAGTTTGGATGAGCTATTACCAGCAGGAGAGTGAGTTTGTGTGTGTATGGGGGTGGGTTTTTGGAGGGGGGTGAGGGAGTGAGAGAACCTGGATTTGTGCAGGAAATGGCCTAACTTCATTATCATGCACATTGTGTAAAGAGTTGTCACTTTGGATGGGCTATCACCAGCAGGAGAGTGAATTTGTGTGGGGGGGTGGAGGGTGAGAAAACCTGGATTTGTGCTGGAAATGGCCTAACCTGAAGATTACTTTAGATAAGCTATTACCAGCAGGACAGTGGGGTGGGAGGAGGTATTGTTTCATATTCTCTGTGTATATATAAAGTCTGCTGCAGTTTCCACGGTATGCATCTGATGAAGTGAGCTGTAGCTCACGAAAGCTCATGCTCAAATAAATTGGTTAGTCTCTAAGGTGCCACAAGTCCTCCTTTTCTTTTTGCGAATACAGACTAACATGGCTGTTACTCTGAAACCTGTAATTTATTAGGGTTACTCTTCGCGGGGGGTGGGGGGGGGTGCTGTACTTCTGACTGCTTGTGTGACTTGTGTTCTCATACGGAGCTCTGCTTCTCCCTGCTGCAAGTCCCCTCCCAGTGGAGCTATCCTGCAGGACCTCGGTTCCCCAGGGCTGGGTTCCCTCCAGCCCCAGAGTGGGATGAAAACACACCCACCCACCCACACACACACATACACTAATAGAGCAAGTCTGAGTGGACCGGGTCAATCAGCACTCTCCAGCTGACCCCTTATATGGCCCTGGCCTCAGCAGACTGGGTCGAGAAGGACTTCCAAGCTGCCACCCTTGTATGTCCCAGGTTCAGCACGTCCCTATCCCCACTTTCACGTTATAATTGTTCTGGTCGTAACCCACTTGATGAGCAAACCCCACAGGATTTTGGGGCGCTATAGGGATCTTTAGCTTAGGTAAGAGGAGCGTTGCTTCAGAGTAAATGGGGAAGCCAAAACCAGAAAACAGTAAAGTTCAGAGAGAGAGAGAGAGGGAGGGAAGCAACCAGCTTAACCATAAAAGTTATTTATTGACTAACAGTGATAACTACACAAGGAGAGCCTGAACCAAAATAACAGTTACATTATTAAAGATTACAAAGGTCATGTCAGATATACAAAACTATACCTGATCAAACAAGTCAGGGTTAAAAAGTTATACCTGTGGTAGAAACGAAAACACAGAGAGAGAGAGAGAGGGGGTCTCACCACTCCATGAAGCTTGAACTGGTCGGGGGTCCCAGGTGATGGTGGTAGCTCAGGGTCCTGAGTGCTGGAGACAGGCAGAGCCCCCAGCCCGATCAGTCAGGAGAAGATGAAGTCCCAGTGGAACTGATGCAGAGTTTGGATCCAGGCATCAGAACACTTACTTGGGTGTGGGTCGGGGTTTTTGCAGAGAAACAATAATGGTTCAAGGGAGAAAACTTGATTTGTTTATGGGTAAACTGACGACTCGGGGTTTTCTTTCGGCTAGACAATAGGAACTGGTCATTCCTGGCTATGCGTGGTGTTCCTTTCAGGGAGCTCACAATGCAACAGGCAGCTTCAGTATTTTGGATACCAATCAAGGATTCATTACTAGAATTGGTCTGATCACTGCTGAGCTGGGGGTGTGCAGGCGTGGGTTCATTAACATCTGGAGCAGAGATCCCCCATCATGCCGTGCTTCCCTGCTTTTCTGATCCCAGAGTTCCCTGCGGTTCTTGCCCTGGAATCTCCGTTCTCCATTCTGTATGTTCATGGAGATGCCGTCTTGTCCCATCTTCAATGCAGATGAGGCTAGGGGAGTTGCCTTAATCCTGTCACCCTTATCAGCGGGGGTTTAGGCGTGTCTCCTACTGCCTTTTCATTGCTTTCTGTAAGTCTTTTTTCTGATCGGGTTTGGTTCAAGCAGAGACTGAGGAGGGACTGTCCTTCATGAGTCAGGCAAGCTGGATACTGTGCCCTGCTTCCCCAAGAACACAGAGCTGACGGGTATCGCCCATTGAGAGGGAACTTGCAGCAGGGCGAAGCAGAGCTCCGTATGAGAACACAAGTGACACAAACAGCACATTGATAAAAGTGCAGAACCCTCCACCCCAGAAGAGTGACCCTAATAAATGAGTGGACCCCAAAGTAACGGGCAAAGCTGGTAACAGAAGGTGGGAGGAGACTTTTGGAAAGGACAGAGACAAGGCCCCTTCTGTGCCTCAGGTTTCCCATCTGTAAAATGGGGTTAACGGTCCTATCCATCTTGCATTCCTCTTCCATATCTATCTACCAGTCACCCAGTACCCCAGTCCCTAATTCCCCAGCCTGCCAGGAAGCTCCGATCTGGATCAGCATCTAAGCTTGCTGTTCAACCCCATGTAATGTGAAGGACCCTCTGCCCCCCCGCCTCACCCCTCTGCCTTTTCTCTTCAGCATGTAAGGGGCTGTGCAATTTAACGAGAAGCAGGCATGTGACGCTCCCTCCCATCTCCCCCATCCAGGAGTGGGCCCAGATCAGAGGATAGGGCCGTGAGGGAGGGGGGTTTATAATCTCTGGCTGGTTGCACTTCTCCCCTGCAGCCTGTTCCAGTTTGTGCTGGGAGCAGGGATGCCTGTTTTGGCTGGGAATCCGGCGGGGCTGGGGCTGAGTCTGGAGGAGGGAACTCCCCGTTGTCGCCACTAGATGGCACCAAGAGGTCGGAGCGGGGGCGTTGAACTGCTCTAGGGAGGCACCAGGTTCTCTTAGGAGCCTAGAACAAGACACAGGACGACTGCCAGGGGCTCCTTGGAGCCCACTATTGTTCTGACACCCAGCCCCCCTGAGCTCTAACCACTAGATCCCACTCCCCTCCCAGAGCTGGGAATAGAGCCCAGGAGTCTTGACTCCCAGCTCTAACCACTAGACCCCCCCCACTCTCCTCCCCTCCCAGAATGCCAGGCACTGCACGGACCCCAGCTGAGCTCCAGACCCCATCGCACTGGGTGCTGCACAATCACAGAGTGAGAGCCAGACCCTGCCCCAAAGAGCCCAACATTGAAATAGGCAAGACAGAAAAGGAAAAATTATTGTCCTCATTTTACAGGTGGGGAAACTGAGGAAAAGTTGAAAAATTGGAGTGGGAGGGGCTGGGAGTCAGGACTTCTGGGTTCTATCACCAGCTCTGGGATAGGGGAGTGGAGTCTAATGGTTAAAGTGTGTGTGTGTGGGGGGGGGGGGATTGATAGATTCCAAGGCCAGAAAGGTTCATTTTGATCATCTAGTCTGACCCCCTGGATAACCCAGGCCGGAGAACTGCCCTTAGAGCAGAACTTTAGAAACTCATCCAAGCTTGATTTAAAAATTGTCCGTGATGAAGAATCCACCACGACCCTGGGTTACTCTCCCTGTTAAATATTTACCCCTTATTTCAGTCTGAATTTGTCTAGCTTCAACTTCCAGCCACTGGCCCGTGTTATCTCGTTCTCTGCTAGCCCGAAGAGCCCCCTGTTAAATATCTGTTCCCCACGGAGGTGCGTAGAGCCTGCGATCAGGTCACCCCTTCACCTCTTGTGGGTAAGCTGACAGAATTGAGCTCCTGGAGTCTATCACTGTTATTTCCAACGCTTTGATCATTCTCGTAGCTCTTCCAAACCCTCTTCGATCTGTCAACGTCCTGCTTGAATTGTGGGTGCCAGAACCGGCCACAGGATCCCAGCAGTGGTCGCACAAGTGCCCGACACAGAAGGAAAATCACCTCTCTGCCCCTACTCCAGATTCCCTCGTTGATACATCCCGGGATCCCATTAGCCCTTTTGGCCCCAGTGTCATGCATCACGTTCAGCTGATTCTCCACCACGGCTCCCGAATCTTGGTCAGGGTCACTGCTTCCCGGGATAGAGTCCCTCCCACCCTGAGAGTGCGGCTGATGTTCTTTGTTCCGAGTCAGGACACCTGGGTTCTGGCCCAGCTCTGAAGGAGCAGGGGGGTCTAGGGCATGGGCGGTGGGCTCGGGGGTCTGGCCAGCCCAGGGCTTCTCTGCCCGCGGGGGCCTCATGTGGAAGGGACGGGGCCGTGGGGCTAGCCTCCCCAAATGTGGAGGTCTACACCCTACCCATGGTCTAGAGGATGCAGCAAGAAGAGTCAGAAATGATCCAAGGGCTGGAGAAAAATGCTTGTTGGTGAACGGCTTCAAGGGTCCGATCTGTTCAGCTTCTCACAAGAGCCAACGGCGAGACGTTAAAGCCAGGTGGATTCAAAGTCAAAATGAGGCACCGATTTTTAACAGGGAGGGGGATTAAGCCCTGGATCGAACTCCCCGGGGAAGTGGAGGGTTCATTGTCTCTTGAACTCTCCAGATCCAGGCGGGAGCAGGGGTGCCGGAACAGGGGCCGCCAGGGGACCAGGGCCCCCATCACTTTTAAAAGTGGGAGGCCGAGCAACTGGGACGAGGGGGTGGAGAGGAGTGAGGGAGAGTCGGGGGTGGGGGAAGAGGTGGTGCGAGGGCGTGGCCTTGTGAGGAAGGGGCGGGGTCTCTTGGGAAGGGGTGGTGCAAGGGCAGGGGAAAGGGGGCGGGGCAGGGGCGGGGCCTCGTGGGAAGGGACGGTGTGGGGGTAGGGTCTCACGGGAAGGGGCAGGGCGAGCAGGTGGGGCCATGGTTTGGGTGCCGGTGGCCCCCCCACACTTCTAAGGAGCTTCTGCTGCTCCTGGACAGGAGGCCTTTCTGGAAGACGCTTTCGCCAGGCGTAGGACTCAGTACGGGGGGGGACGGGTGTGACATTTGCTGGCCTGCGTTAGAGGAGAGGTTGGAAGAGACGACCCAACGGTCCCTTCTGGCCTTCAACTCACTGTCCCACACCTCCGAGGGAGCAAAGCTGGGAGGGAGGGACAGAGCCGGCGCAAAGCTGGGGTGCTTGCCCCCCGTCGGGAGTGCTGGGGGTCCCATCACCTCCTCTGTGCCTAAAGAAAAGGGCGGGCGCAGGGCAGCTCAGCACATCGAATTGTAGAAACGTCGGACGGGAGGGGACCCACCTCGAGAGGTCGGCAACTCCAGCCCCCCGCGCTGAGGCAGGACCAAGGGCTGGGGTTTGTCCCACCTGTCCTTAAAAACCTCTCGGGATGGGGAGTCCCTGAGCCCCCTGAAGCCTGATCCAGAGCAGATCTACCTTGGAGGTAGAAAGTTTTCCCCAGTTCTACCCGACTTCTGCCTCGCTGCAGATTAAGCCCGTTGCTTCTTGTCCTACCTTCTGGGGACATGGAGAACTGACCCCCGTCCTCTTTATAACAGCCCCGAATGCGGTGGTCCCCAAGCTGTGGGGCACATCTTAGAGGGGTGGGGGAGGAATATTTGGGGGGCACGGCCTGAGCCAGCCCCCATGGGCTGCACGCCCTGGCCCCACTCCTGGCTCCAGCCCCAGCTGCAGCTCCGCTCCCGGCCCCGGCCCCAGCCCTCACCGTGGCCCGCGGCCCCTGGGTTCTGCACCTGGCCTCGGCCCCCGCTTCCTGGCCCCGACTGCAGCCCCAGCTCCCGACCCCGACTGCAGCCCCACTCCCGGCCTCGGCTCCTGACTGTGGCTCTGGGGGTTGCCGGGGACGGCCCGTTATGGGGGAGGGGGGCGTGACCGAAAAAGTTTGGGGCCCACTGCCTTGACGGATGTACACACTGTTCTCGGGTCCCCCCTGTGCCTTCTCTTCTCAAGACTCAACACAGCCAGGGGTTTTAACCTTTCCGGTTCTCTGAACCCCGGATCGGTTCTGTGGCTCTTCTCCAGACTCTCTCCCCTCACTCCACCTGCAGCCAGCGCTGCCCCATCCCGAGCCGGCGGTTGGGTCCTTCACCCCCCAGCTTGAGGCTGGGTGGGGCGGGGAGGGAGTTTCTTGGATTGAGCTGGGGAAGGGATGGGTGAGGGACGGGTGGGGGCTGAGGCAGCAGGGAAAAGGGAGACGCAAAGCGGACAAGAGGCCCAAATTAGTTCTTTGTTGAAGGAGAGAAAGGGGGAGAGGGAAAATCCAACAGAAAGAGAGAGAAAGAGAGAGATCCCTGCACCCCCACATCTGCCCCTCTGGGGAACTGGCCCCAGAAGAAAAGAAGGAGATAAATGGAGGAAAGGAACGAGAAATAAAGAGAGAGAGAGAATAAAGCAGAGTTTGAGAGGGATGAACTAGCCGGGCGATCAAAGAGGGAAGAGTTGTGTGTGAGCGTCTGGGTGTGTGATTGTGTGTCTCCAGGAACCTCTTTCTGGGCGTGTGTGACACTGTGTGGGAGTGAGTCCATGTGTCTGTGTGTTATCGTAGGCGTGACTTGCTGACTGTCTCCTGGTGCAGCTGTGTGATTGTGTGGCAGACGGGATTGTGGGGATATCTGCGTGTGTGGGATTGTGCGAGTCTGTGTGTGATTGGGCGTGTACCCGTGCATGCATCATTGTGTGAGCCTATTTTGTGAGTATGTGTGTGCACCTGTGTAACTCTGTGTGTGTGGGGGGTTGTGTCTGTGTTATTGTGCGAGTCTATCTCTGTGTGATTGTGTCTGTGTTGTGTAAGCGTGTGACTGTGTCTGGCTGTTATTGTGTGACTCTGTCCTCGTGTGATTGTATCTGTGTGGTCTATGTGTGCAGTTGTGTGTCTGCCTGTTATTGTGTGAGTCTATCTCTGTGTGATTGTGTCTGTGTTGTGTAAGCATGTGACTGTGTCTGAGTGTTATTGTGTGACTCTGTCCTCGTGTGATTGTATCTGTGTGGTGTATGCGTGCAGTTGTGTGTCTGCCTGTTATTGTGTGAGTCTATCTCTGTGTGATTGTGTCTGTGTTGTGTAAGCATGTGACTGTGTCTGAGTGTTATTGTGTGACTCTGTCCTCGTGTGATTGTATCTGTGTGGTCTATGTGTGCAGTTGTGTGTCTGCCTGTTATTGTGTGAGTCTATCTCTGTGTGATTGTGTCTGTGTTGTGTAAGCATGTGACTGTGTCTGAGTGTTATTGTGTGACTCTGTCCTTGTGTGATTGTATCTGTGTGGTCTATGTGTGCAGTTGTGTGTCTGCCTGTTATTGTGTGAGTCTATCTCTGTGTGATTGTGTCTGTGTTGTGTAAGCATGTGACTGTGTCTGAGTGTTATTGTGTGACTCTGTCCTCGTGTGATTGTATCTGTGTGGTGTATGCGTGCAGTTGTGTGTCTGCCTGTTATTGTGCGAGTCTATCCCTGTGTGATTGTGTCTGTGTTGTGTAAGCGTGTGACTGTGTCTGGCTGTTATTGTGTGACTCTGTCCTCGTGTGATTGTATCTGTGTGGTGTATGCGTGCAGTTGTGTGTCTGCCTGTTATTGTGCGAGTCTATCCCTGTGTGATTGTGTCTGTGTGGTGTAAGTGCGTCTGCCTGTCATTGTGTGAGTCTGTGTGCGTGGAAACATCCTGACAACAGAAAGTGAAAGGGAGGGAGGGGGCTGGGGGGCGACCCTCGCTGGCCTGACCCTAGAGAAGAAAGAGCATTGAGCAGCTGCCCAGCGAGCCGGCTGTCCCCAGCCACAGCCCTCAGCCGTCCCAGCGCTCCGGACCCCAGCCCTCGCTCTTCTGGTGAGTGACCCGCTGGGGCATTTCTGGGGGGCTGGGGAGGGAATTGGGGCTAAGGGGTTGTACTTTTCCAGGGCTGTGGGGTGGAATCCAGGCACGCAGGAATGTGGTGGGGGGCAGACGTTACTCTGGGGAGGCAATAACTCCTGCTGGCTCTGGTGTAAATCAGGAATAAATGCCACTGCAGTGTGCCCCGTTCTCTGCTCACCCTGGTGGAAATCAGGAATAAACTCCATGGAGTGAGCTGTCGCTCATGAAAGCTGATGCTCAAATAAATTTGTTAGTCTCTAAGGTGCCACAAGTCCTCCTGTTCTTACTGCCTAAGTAGAAAAGCGGCAGCAGGCCCTTAGTTCGCATGGCTTTGGGTGACAAAATCCATCACCGGGCCAAACTTTGCTCTTTACACTGGTGTAAATCAGGATTCCGGCGACATCAATGGCCCGGCTTCTCTTCTCATTTACCTTTAACTCCGTTGACTTCCGTGGGGTTACTCCTGATTAACACCTGCGGTGAGCATGGACTTGGGTCTAATGTTCCAGATTTACCCCATAGCAACTCAGGGCCAGCTTTGAGCCAGGGCTCATGGACCCCTCTGGCCTGATCCTGACCTCGCTTATGCCAGCGCGACTCCAGGGATGTCAATGATCTTGATTTACATCGCTGTGACTGCGAGCAGGATCGGGCCAGGGGGATGATGCTGGTTTATCCTGGGGAGCACCAGAGGAGAATCGGACCCTTTCTTCACAGCCTGGATGTTGAGTGAGAATTTTTAAAAATAACATTTTTAAAACGATCTTTTATTTTACTAACTGGATTAAATGAGACAAACCCCAAAGCTGTAGTTGGATGAGCTTGGACATCAACGGGGCCAGCGGGTGTAAGGGAGCATTGACGCATGGCTGATTTATACTGGGAGCGGGTGAAAGTGTTTTTTTTCTCTGGGGTTGTGGTTGTTGAGGGCGGGACGGGGGCGATGCGGGGCCGGCTCTGTTATTCTGGTGGCGGTGTTGGTGATATCCGATGGTTTGTTTGGGTTTTTTTTTCCCTTTCCCTTAAAAGCTTTTGTGGGGAAACATTTTGTTACGAACTGAAATCAGGAGTGACTCGGTGGAAGGGGCTGATCCAGAGCCAGCAGGCTGCTTGCCCTCGATTTCCAGGGGCTGTGGATCAGGCCCGCTGTCAGAGGAGGACTGGGGCAGGGGAATCAGCTATTGCATGGGTGTAAATCTGGAACAAGCTCTTGATCCCTAAGGAGTCACTCTGGATTTACACTGGCATAAATTGCAGTCCCAGTTTGAGAACATGCTTTAAGTTCAATTGGTCTTTAGCATCTGCTTCAAGTTAAGCAGTTAATACACACGCCTCTGCCTGCTAACACACACACACACACACACGCTGCTCCCAATCAAACACAAATCCTGGAAGCTGCGAATGATTTATTGGGCCTAATTCTGCTCTTGCAGGCACTGGTGTGATAGGGTGCCGGTCCATTGGCCTCAAAGGGCCAGATCCCAACCTGGTGTAAGTATGCATCAATCCATTGGGGTAAATGGGAGCAACTTCCCCAGCTGGCGTAAACGGGCTGTAGCCCCAGCTGGTGTGAATCGATGTCACTTCCTTGACGTCAACGAACCCTGAGCCCCAACTGGGGTAAAGTTGTGTTGCCCCATTTACACCCACTGGGGATTTGACCCAGTGAAATTACCCTCCTGTTAGCCAGCAGAGAATCAGGCCTGCGGGCCCCCTGCAGCCCAGGAAGAGAGAAGGGCCTGGATTCTCTCTCCTCTGCGAGTGTGTGTATAATGCGGCTTGTGCAAACGCCAGGAGAAAGGGGCAGTAATTTGCCTTTAATGGCCGAGTAATGGGATTAAGTGTCCCCCTGCGGGGGTGGGTAGGGGGGAACAATCCACAAGGCACAGCTCTCCTTCCCCGGCCAGCAGCATCCTGTATCCTGACCCTTGGGTCAGTGACTCACACCCCTGCCTGGGCCCTTCCCAGCTGACCCAGCCCCCTCCCAATTCCCAGCCCATTCTCTGGAGCCCCCCTGAGCCACAATCCCGGCCCATTGGCTCAGCCCCTTCCCCGAAGGCCCTTGCCCCCCCAGAGCAGCTGTTTATCTAACTGTTCTCTTCGCTTTCCCCTTTGTCCCATCAGGGGGTCTTCCTTGGTTCCTTGTAATTCACCCGCCCAGACCACCCACAGTCCGGCCTGCCCAGCTGCGAGGGAACCACAGGGGCGGCGTGGGGGTGGGGGGGGGGTGTAGGTGCTCCCCACTTGCCTTTCCACCTGCGGCGTTTGGCGGATAACACTGAGCCCCAGACCCAGAGACGATCCACATGGGAACACGCAGAGCGAGTGGGTAGAGCAGGGGCTGGGAGTCAGGACTCCTGCTCTGGGAGAGGAGTGAGATCTAGTGGTTAAAGCACACTAGGGGACTGGGAATCAGGACGCCTGGGTTCTATCCCTAGTTCTGGGAGAGGATTGGGGTTTAGGGGTGAGAGAACTGGGCACTGGGAGTCGGTACTCCAGGCTGCTATCCCCAGCTGTGCTGCTGAATCATGTCACCGCTCCATGCCTCAGTTTCCCCATTGGTAAAATAGGGATAATAATGTATCTATCTATAGATCACCCTACATATCTATCTAAATATAGATCACCAGACATATCTAGCCAGCTAGTTAGTTAGATATAGATCAGCATGTCTGCCCATCTAGTCACTTACAGGAACTTTGTGTATAGTGGAGTAAAATGAAAGTCTCAAATGAATGGTTTCCAAGCTCCAGACAGTGTATGTTTCAATCCTGCTTACAGCAGAATGTCTGCCAGGGACAGAAGTGACTTCACGGGTCATAAACCCTCCTACGCATCAGGTTTCAGAGTGGTAGCCGTGTTTGTCTTTATCAGCAAAAACAACGAGGAGTCCTTGTGGTCCCTTAGAGACGAGCACATTTATTCATGCACCTGATGAAGTGGGTTCTAGCCCACGAAAGCTTATGCCCAAAACCATTCGTTAGTCTCAGCTGACTGAGTTTAGGGTGGTTCGCACCAGCTGAGGATCTGGCCTTTGTACGATGACCGTGAGGCCCGCCAAGGCAGGGGGAGAATTCGGCCTTGCTTGAGCACCGTCCAGATGAAGATGGTGGGTCGGTTTTGAGAACCGGCCCCATGTGCTAAGCCACAACTTGGGACCTAGTCGAGACAGTGCAGCAGCTTCTGAAAGGTCGGCTGGGTGTGAGCAATGCTAGGCTGCCTTTAGCACAGCGCCCCCTAGCGCCACACTGGGGCATTGGAGCCAGCACTGACTGCCCCGGGGCTGGAGCGCCCCCTACTGAGGCCCCACCCCGCTCCCTGCAGCACAGCGCCCCCTAGCCTGTTGGTTAATTGTCTCTCTCTCCCCCTAGGTCCCCGTGCCGTGGCATGATGGAGAACTCTCCCGGCCTCCTGAACCCCCTGGCGTCCCCAGCCCTCCTGGTCCTGGCCTCCACTTCGGAGGGCACCCGGAGCACCAGCACCCCGTGCCAGCAGCCCCGCCACTTTGGGGTGCCAGTTGCTATGGAGAAGCCATCCCAGCTGCCCTTCCTTGGTGCGGCTTACTCCCTAGTGTACCCCCACCCCGACCGCCTGGCGCCCGCCAGTCGCGACTACCCCCCGCAGCTGCTGCCCCTCCCGCCGCCCTTTGGCCACCCCAGCCTGGAGCGGGGCGGGGTGGGCATGCTGGGCTACGGTGCCCTGCACCCCTTCACCCCCTTCCACCTCGCCGACGACATCGAGTGCTTCCCAGGGGGCTTCCTGGCGGGCAAGCGGCCCAAGGGCCGGAGCGGGTCGGAGCCGCCTCAGGTCTGCTGCCTGGCGCTGGAGAAGGAGATGGAGGCCCAGCGCGCCCAGATGGGGCCGGAGCCCATTGGCAGGGTGTCTGGGCTGCAGCCTTACAAGGGCTCCCCGAATCCACGGCATGGCAAGCCAGGTAGGGGGCAAGGGCAGCACCCCCAGGATCTCTCAGCAAACCGGGGTGGGGGGGGGGAGCAGGACAACAGAATGGGGGAAAATAGAGGTAAAGAGAACCAAGTGAGGGGTGGATCTTAGGGGGCTTGTCTGTCCTCCTGGCCAGGCCAGGGGCTCTAAACCTGGGTCCCCGTGGGGAACCCCTTTCTCCCGCCTTTCTGTCCACACCCCCTTCCCTTGCCCTCCTCAGCAGCCCTCCCTCGCCCTGTCTGCAACCCCCGCACCGCAACACCCACTTTCCCTCACTGTATTCACTAGCTCCCCCTTCCCCTTGGCCTTCTGGGCTGCTCCCCAATCCTGGTAGCCTCCACCTCCCCTCTCCAACTCCCCCCCTCCCCTTGCCATCCCGGGACCCCCTCCCCCAGTGTCCCCTGCTGCCATCCCTCCCCTGACTGGCCCCAGGACCTCCCCCTTGCCATTGAAGGGGGCTGGCGGCTGTGTCCAGCCCCAAATAGCCATCGCGGAGGGGTGGGGAAGTGGCGGGGTGTGGAGAGTGTACGGGGAGCAACGCTGTGGGTGGGTTATGGTGCACTTACACACTGTATTCATGTTCTGGGAGCTATTTAAGAAGATCTGGGGCCTGTGACCCCTGAATACGGGGTCAGGGTAGATATGGGAGTGGGGGATTGGACAGGACCTCCCCCCCCAAAGGGAAGCAGCCAAACCTCCCAGGGTGGGACAGCATGGAGTGGGTAGAGCATGGGGGGGCGGAGATCTGGGGAGCCGGACTCCTAGTTTCTATCCCCAGCTCAGGGAGGGTGGAGTGGGGCCTAGTGGTTAAAGCAGGGGTCGCTGGGAGTTAGGACTCCTGGGTTCCACCTCCAGCCCTGCCACTGACTCACCGTGTGACCATGGGCATGTCCCATCCCCTGTGCTATGCCTCAGTTTCCCTCAGGGTATAATGAGGGGTAATGATACCAATCCTCCTTTGCAACATGCTTGGAGACCATTGGCTGGGAAGGTGCCAGAAGCAGGGAAAGGAACAATAAACCTCCCGCGTGCCTCATAGGAGGACCCCCCCTCCCCCAGTCCATCTGAATCAGGATAGTGGGGTAGCGAGGAAATTGCAGGACAGACCAAGAACCAAAACTGCAGCAGGGGCCTCGGGGGGTGGATGGCTCCTGGGCCCCCATTTCAGTTACTCGCAGCTTCCTACCCTCAGATCACACCCTGGGCCAGGTCACCCCAGAAAAGTGGATGAGCATTCTGCTCTCACCAGTAGACCTCACTGCTCTCCCAGAGCCAGGGATAGAGTCCAGGAGTCCTGACTCCCTGCTCTCCCTGCACTAGGCAACACTCCCTTCCCAGAGCTGGGGACAGAACCCAGGAGTCCGGGACCTATGAAGCTGCATTCTTCCCCTGGGCTTTTCTCATAGAGATGGGCTGGCCGCCACCTGCCCCAGGGGGGCTGGAAGGGTGGGGTCGGAGGTGGGGATGGCATTCCCAGGTTGCTCTGGGGTCATTGTCCCCAGGGCTCCTACTCTGTCTTGCATCGCTCCCCGCACACCCTCTCTCTCATGATTACATGCTCCCCTGCACACTGTCTGTTGCATACTCACCCTCTCACACACGCACACGCTTCCCCAATCACGTCCGCTCAGACACACACAATCACCCCCCCATCACAGCCCCCTCTCACGATCACCCCCCTGCACATTGTCTGTCGCACACTCACCCTCTCACACACGCACTCGCTTCCCCAATCATGCACACTCAGACACACACATTTCCCCCCCCCCCCCCCATCACAGCTTCTGTCTCACAATCGCACCTCACAGGCCCTGGCGCAATCATCCGCCCCCAGAGACAATCTCACACACACACACAGAGCCACCCCCCCCCCCACCAACACACCTTCAGCAGCTGCATCTGAAAAGGGAAAAGCTGCCATAAAGCCCATTGCGGGGGTGGGGGGAGGCAGCACGATGCTTTTGTTTGCTGGACAGAAAGGGCAGCCTATAAACAGTCACAACCCCCCCCCCCCGCCCACCACCACCATGCCCTGTCCCCCTCCCCTCCCCTTCCCACCCCATCTGCTCTGACAGTGCAACTTTAGGTTGGGAAAAGCAAACAAAGATTAGGCAGGTCTTTAAACTACTCCCCAGGCCCCCAGCTGCCCTCCTGGGTTTGATCCCCAGCTCTGGGAGAGGAGTGGGGGGGGTCTAGTGGTTAGAATATGGGGGAGCTGGGAGTCTGGACTCCTGGGTTCTATCCCCAGCTCTGGGAGGGGATAGAACCCAGCCCCTGTGTGCTACAAATCCGGACATCTGGAGCTGGGATTTTCCTCTCTCCATTGACCCCCCCAAATCTGCTGAGCCCCCTGAAATTGACGTGCCCGGGGGTGGCCTCTCTGTTGTTTGCGGGGAGGGTGTTTCAATCCCTCTTGAACCCTCTGTACTCCTGCGGCGGCCTGTCCCAGCAAGTGCTCGCTCTCCAAACCGTCCCTGTTTGCTTTAACTCCCTGCGGCTAACCACAATTTCAGGTCAGGGCCTGCCAGGGCCGCGGCTAGTTGGGAGATTACAGCCCTCGCTAAAATGGTTGTGACAAATTCACCACAGACAGCAGCTCTGTGGCAAACTCTAGGGATCCCACATAATCTCCCTGAGTTACCACATGGGCCGGGCAGACAGCCGGGGCTGGGAGAGGCAGCGAGCCAGCAGCTCCATCCTGCCTCCCTCTGGGGCCTTGAGCCGTTTTGCTTCCCGGGCCTGCCCACGCCTCAGTTTCCCCATCTCCACAGAGCTGCAGGAGTGTGGCGCCGATGGCCAGTCAGTGAGTCTGCTTCTCTTCTTCCTGACACTGGGGCACATCAGGAGTATGGGGTGTAAATCAGCAGCTGCGCTGGTGTATGTGAGATCAGAATCAGGCCCAGTGGGGTCTATTTTGCCGCAGGATCAGGCCATTATTGCTTAAATTGAGCTCCTGCTGCTATGCAGTGGGCATAAGCTGCATTAGCTGTGGCTGGGGGCTCATTAAGGCTGGCATTGTCCAGGAAATTGTCCCCTAGCGCTGCTGCCTTCACTCCCGATCCTCCCGTTGTACCGGCCGTTGTACCCGCCGGCCCATGTAGACAGGACGCTGGCATTCTTGCCGCCCCAGCGGCTCCTTGCCGCATGGCTCACCCAAGCCCCTCGAATTTACGGCCGCGCCTAGAAGTCTGGCTTCAGGGTGCCGAGACTGGGGGGCTGTCCCACCCATCCCGGTCTCGGGATCTGGGGTCCCACTGTTATTTTAAGGCAGGGGTTCTCAACCTTCTTCTTTCGGAGTTCCCCCCACCATGCTCTAAAAGCCCACCTGTGCCTCAACAACTGGTTTTCTGCACAGAAAAGCCAGGGCCGGCATTAGGGGGCAGCAAGCAGGGCAGCTGCCCAGGGCCCATGCCACCGGGGGCCCTGCGAAGCTAAGTTGCTAAGACTTCGGCTTTCTGCCCTTGGCCCTGGCAGGCCTAATGTCAGCCGTGCTTGGCTGGACCCCCTGAAACCTGCTCGCGGCCCCCCCAGTGGTCTCTGAACCCCTGGTTGAGAACCACCGTTTTAAGGGCTAATTGGGGTCTAAGGTCTGATGACCCTTAACCCCGCACCTCCAAATTCCCAGGATCACGTCGTCGCGTCTACACTAAGCGAGGAAACCCCTTTTGGGGAGAGCGGCTGCTTCTCTTGCTCGGCTGGGGGGGGTGTCTTCAGAGCGACCCCGCCCCCCACTTCAGCTGTAGCTGTGCTGGTGTCTTCTGGGAACCCCCTGCCCCATAGCCACCAGGGCTCGGGAACAAAGTGTGGAGCTAGGAGAACCCTCCGTCTTCGCTGGGCATCTCTTACAGTAGAGACGAGCCAACCCTTCATAGAAAAGGGGCCTTCTGCATGGAGGCTGCTGGACCCCGGACAAACCCTGCGGCTGTCCCGGGCTTGCTCACCGCTAGGGGTCTCCCCATTGTCTGGTGGAAGAGGTTGGCATGGTCCAGGGCAGGCTGGGGAGGGTGCCGTGGCTTTGATCCTGCTAGGATGGGGTCCCTGCTCTGCGGCTGGGCCCAGGAGGGGAGGGGGCGGTAACTTGGCAATGGCAGGGCGGACTCACAACAGAGCAACCTCTGTTTATCTCCCAGCAGGAGTCAACCACACGGTACAAACCCAACGTTTTCACGAGCCGCTGAGCAATCCGGCCTCCCCTGTGCACGGCCGTCCCACCCCGGCGGTGGGGGGTGGGGGAGTTCGGGTGGGCCTGGCTGGTCCCCTCTTTCTCTTGGATCTTGTCTTTTTGTCATGCTAATCCCCTCGCTGGGTGTATTCATCCCCTGCATTATCTCCAGGCTGCCAGGAGAACAGTGGCAGATGGATGAGATGCGGGGTAGAAAGTCTTCTCCATAATCCAGTTCATTTCCCCCTCCCCACCCCCACAGGCACTCATTACTAATGGGGATAAGAACCTTGCTAATCACTGGGACAGCATGCAAACAGCATGGGCCCACCTGTGCCTACGGTTGATGCATCATACAGAGGATCAGCTTTGAGAACCCCCAAATCTTCAAAAAAAAAAAAAAAAATCAAAAGCCCTCCCCCCCCGACCACCATAAAGTTGGCTTAAAAGTCATGAGGGATTTTTACAAACAATACCTAGATATTTTAAATTGTACCACTTCCCTGGGGAGGGGATGGCCTTACCATCGCTTGGAGTCTTTAAAATGAGATTTAAGGATCTTTTAATTGGTGTGTTTTAATCCAGCTTCTGGGAGAAATTCAGCCTGTGTGTGGTGGGTCGGGGGTCAGGTTGTGTAGGTCCCTTTTGGCCTGGGAAGCTCCCTGACGCTCCCAGCTCTGCATTAAGATAATGACTAGAATCCACTCTCATGCTTCAGGGCTGCAGCCGGTTGCATGGAGGGATCAGGAAGGAATGTCCCACTCCCCCCCCCATGCACAATTGGCCAGATGGATCCTGCGGGTTTTTCCTGCCTTCCTCTGAAGCATCAGAGCTCAGTCACAGCTGCTGCTGGGACACGGGGTGGGCTGAGCCGGTGCCCCGAGCAGATCCAGAGAATCCACTTTCTAGCTGTCTGGCTGGTGGGGCTTGCTCAGGGTCAGACTGATCGCCTGATTAGGGGCGAGGAGGAATATTCCCTAGGTCAGATGGGCAGAGATCTTGGGGGCAATTTGGCTTCCTCTGCAGCATGAGGCTGGGATCATAGGGGCATGTCTCACCTTATCAGTTCTCGGGCATTGGTGACACCTGGGTTCCTCCTGATGCTCTGCCGGTGGCACATGATACTTTACCCTTCCAAATGCTTTGGTTTAACTAAAGTCATTGGGCTCAGCATGGGACCAGGGGGTCTGGCAGGAATTTCATAGCATGTGCTCTGCAGGCGGTCCGACTCGATGGTCTAGCTCTCCCTTCTGGCCTTAAACTCTAGGAAACAAAGTATTTTCCTTTTGGTTCCGGAACCTTTAGGGACCCATTTTTCAGCATCTCTCTGCCACCGCAAGGGCTAGAAATTTGCTTTAAAAAAAGTGGAAAGTTGAGATTCTCACCTAATCCCCTGACTCCAGGGGGTGGGGCTTTAACTAAAAACACCCTGGGCAGCATCCTGGCTCGGGCAGCATCCTGGCGCTGTAGGTTATTTATTAGGTGTATTACGGTAGTGTCTCGATGTCCCAGTGACGGCCCAGGGGCCAGGACCCCTTTGCGCTGGGCGCTGTAGGTTATTTATTGGGTGTATTACAGTAATGCCTAGGAGCCCCACGCATGGTCCGGGACCCCCATGTGCTAGGCGCTGCACAGCCGGCCCTCAGAAAGCCATGCCTTGCCCAGAGCATTTCCAATCTATGGTCACATTCATCTCCCTACCTGGACTTCCCAGCCCCTCTGCTTGGGCTGCTCTCTCATGACCCTGATCTATGCTGTCACTCTTGGGCGTTTCGATGACCCTTCACTGCCTCAGCCTCTCTGGCTTGAGAATCTCCCCACAACGCCCTTCCAGCGCCATCGTCCCCACGACCCAGATCTCCCCGCCTCCTGGCCGAAAACCACAGGGGATCTCAGACGCGAACCTCCTTAGCTTCAGCCTATCTCTGGGTCCTGCTGGCCGGGCAGATAGGCCCTGCACGGTCAGTCCCCAGGACAGGGGTGCCCCTATCCCTGCCCCATGCTCCCAGCTAACACAGACTGGGGACCCTGCGCGGGTTACTGAGGGGCTGGGGAGCTGATCCTGCCCACCCCCAGGGGCCAGATCCCCCCACCCTAGTGCCCCCTGGGTCAGGAAGAGAATGCCTAACCCCGCCCCACGGCAGTGACAAATGAGGGGGAAGGGGCTGTGCCGGGGGGGCCGGGACTCCATTACATCTCACATGTATTCACAGCTCCCCGGGTGTGACCGGCCGCCCAGCTAGGCACATAAAGCCTATTTTCCGCTCAGCTGGGCGGGCTCGGGACCCCCCACAGCACGGCTGGGAGGGGGAGGCCCCTTTGGGCCTCTCTGTCAGGCCCCTGGTAGTGACAGGGCGTGAAGAGGACAAATTGGCGTAGCTGATTCTCCCCAGGGGGGCCCCGGCCTCTAGGGAAGTGGGGAGCCCAGATCCAGCCCCTTCAAAGCAACCCAGAATGACTCCTGCTGACACACCCTCCTGATTTGTCTTTGGCAGATGGGGTGGGGTGGGGTGGAGAGGGGGGCAGGGTAGACAATGGCCCTTCAGGATCTTAACTCAAGCAGAACTTTCGCCTCCGCCCCTTCCCCCCCGACACTGTGCAGCCACCCACCGCCTCCTCCTTCCCGTTTCAGGGAGGGGCTGAGCTATGGGAGTCCAGCACCCCCCTCCTCCATATCCCCTGCAGACACACCCTCACTTGGCCCCATCTGGAGTCAGCCGCACAAAGACCGGGACTCAGCCTCCCAGGGAAATGGGGGAGCATTATCCTCAGTCTACAGACTAGGGAAACTGAGGCTCTGGGGTGGGGGGAGTGACTCTCCCAAGATTATGCAGAGAGCTAGGGGCTAGACTAGGAATGGAACCCAGGAGTTCTGCTCTAGCCACTGGACCCTGCTCCCTGAGCTGGGAACAGAACCCAGGAGTCCTGGCTCCCAGCACCCCTCTGCTTTAACCATGACACCCTACCCCTCTTCCAGACCCAGGAATAGAACCCAGGCGTCCCGGCTCCCAGCCCCATCTGGGGTCGGGGTCTCAGACACTAGTGCTGAGGCCCAGAGCTCTCCATCACAGAAATGCCCGGTGAAGCTCAGCTAATCAGTCACCCCCCGCCCAAAACCCCCACCCCTCTCTGGTGTTGTGTTGTTGTTACAACTCATGACACGTCTGTAGTGAAATTGGAATCCCCACCACTGGGAATTGCCTGGTTTCCTTCAAAGCTCCGCCCCTGGCTGGTGGGAAGGCTTCCCCCCCCCCCGCCCCCCCGCCCCTCTGCGCTGACTGGTGGTTCCTCCCCTCCCCGTCCCCTTGGTAGTGGAAGTTGGAGATTTGGAGCTGAGTTTCACTTTGAGGGGTTCTTCGGGGTTTTGTCTGACGTGGAAACTCAGAGTGAAACTCAGGCCTGCACCAGTCAGCTGGGGAGAAAGTGCCGTCAGGGAACTCCAGTCAGATGTCATATTGTAAATATTGACAGGTTTCAGAGTAACAGCCGTGAAGACAAAAGACAAGGAGGACTTGTGCATCCGATGAAGTGAGCTGTAGCTCACGAAAGCTCATGCTCAAATAAATTGGTTAGTCTCTAAGGTGCCGCAAGTCCTCCTTTTCTTATTGTAAATATTGCCAGCTATGGCACTAACTGGGGGGACCATTGTGCCAGGCGCTGCACAGACCCCCGATTGAGATCAGGGCCCCCATTGTGCCAGGTGCTGCACAGACCCCCAACTGGGATCGGGGGCCCCCATTGGGCCAGGTGCTGCACAGATCCCAACTGGGATCGGGAGCCCCCCTTGTGCCGGGCGCTGCACAGACCCCGACTGAGATCAGGGACCCCATTGTGTCAGGAGCTGCACAGACATATGGTAGGAGACAGTCCCACCCTACCTCACAGAGCTCACAATCTAAACAGACAAGCCAGATAAAGGCCGGGTGAAAGTCACTGCCATGGTGGAAAGGTGTGCGTGTACGGCATTAGATGGAGACTCAGCTGCGATTCTTGGCTGTGCCATGACTCCTTGTGTACTCTGGGGCAAGTCACGGCCCTGCTCTGTGCCTCAGTTTCCCCATCTGCAAAATGGGTTACCCCTTCTGCCTCTCTACGTTGAAGAGTTCTCCAGGAAGGGTCTGCCTCTCCCCTGCAGTTTATACAGCACCAAGCGCAACAAGGCTCTGATTTTGGATAGAAACAACAATAATTATCCCCATTTTACAGATTGGGGAAACCGAGGCACAGAGCCAGCCTGGCGTAGCTGTGTTGAAAATCTAGGTGCCTCAATGGGAAGTAAAATCCTGACTGGTGCGGGGAGCCCATGGAAGAGCTGGGAAGTGAAGCTAAATCTCCAAAGGCCCAGATCCTCCCTTCCAGGCCCAGATCAGCTTCTGTAAGAAGCTCAGCCGTCAATATTGATATGCATATTGTCTCTGTGGGGGGCGGGGCGCCCGGCCCCGCTCCGCCCTACAGCTGTCTGAGGCCTGCCCTGCAGGCGTCAGTTTCGCAGGAAGTTCTACCTTGAGGCTGGAAAGTTTGGGTTTTTTTTGAGGGCAAATAAACAGAACCGAGGCACCTTGCTGATTTTTGGCCTCCCGGGACATGGAATTGAAACTGGACAACGTGGCTGCTTTTCAGATCTAGAACATTGAGGTGGGGGTGGAGGTTTGGGGGCGGAGGGGAAGGCTAAAAACAACCCACGGCTTGGGAAACAACATTTCATGAGATCAGTGAGACCCAGTGAGGTCTCAACTCTGCCACTGCCTTGGGGGAGGAGCGTGCCTGCTCCGTGCCTCAGTTTCCCCTCCCACTCCCTTTGTCTATTTAGCTTGTCAGCGGGAGTTTTGCCGCTATGAAGTCAAAGGTGGGCTGGTGTCCTGACCCTCAGTCCAGTGTCCGATTACAGCACAGCGCCTCTGCGCGCACCTTATCTCTTGGGGCGCGTACAGCGCCCGGCGCAATGTGCGGGGTGGGGAGGCTGGTCTTGATTGTTGCCTCTGGCTGCTCTAACCAGGACTGATCTTGCAACTGTCACACCTTTGATCACTCTGCAAAACCTTATGACCTCAGCCTCATTGCGTGTGTCTCCCCCCCCCGCCTTAATCTCTCTCTTACCCCAACCCGTTCATTCCCTTCCTCCCACCCTTGCCAGGCAGCAGGTGCCCTGCTGTCCCTGGTTGATACAATAATCCCAACAGGCAGAGGGGACAAAGGCTCAATGGGAGTGATTAATAGCTCGTTAACCAGGCCCTGACCCTCAGCCAGAGATGAAGGAAGAAGCTCCCGGGGTCGACCAGACTGTGATTGATTGGGGATCTCCGCTCCCCGGGCTCCTTGGCACCAGCTACCCTCTGCTGGCCCCCTGGAGAGGCCTTGGCTTGGTAACCAACTCCTCCTGCCCCTTAGGGTGGCACATGCAGATTCAGCCCATCCCAGCAGAGGGCGCTGTGGGGAGTGGGGCAGGAGCACTGGTTGGGGGGGGAGCACCCAACTACTCCAGAACTGACCTCTCCCAGCAGGGGGTGCTGTGGGGACCAGGCCGGGAGCGCTGGCTGGGCGGGGAGGGGGGGGGGAGCATCCCACTGCTCCAGGTGGCTCTATAGGGAGCATCCTCCCGGGACGTCCTCGGGGCTGTGGGTCTGACCAGGCTGCCTCCTTTTTCCCAGGGGAGAAGAAGCTGGAGCCGTTGGCCCTTCTGTGCCCCCTTTGCCAGAGGGAGCTGCAGTGCGCGGAGCTGGGGCAGCACCTGCAGCAGGAGATCGAGAGACTCGCCCACCTCCTGGACAGGTACGGGAACCCCCCTCCCCCTCCCCTGGACAGGTACAGGAGCCTCCATCCCCACCCCTGGACAGGTACGGTAACTCCCCACCCCCTCCCCCTGGATAGGTACGGTAACCCCCCGCCTCCTCCCTGGACAGGTATGAGAACCCCCCACCCCCTCCCCTGGAGAGGTACGGGAGCATCCCTACCCCAGTGAGTCAGCGAGGCCCCTGGATGGCGGGGGGCTTTGTGGACTGGTCCCACTGGGGCTCGTCACTCTCCCTCCCCCACTCCCCTCTGCAGCTCACCCTTTCATTCTCTCTCTGCAGGGAGGCCATGACCCCGCTGGAGGACGCCCAGAGATTGTCCCAGGTGAGACCTGCCCCCCCACTCCCGCCCTCCAGGATGGCTGCTTCAAAGGGGTTTTGTCCCTCTCCCCTCCCTCCCCGGGGACTCCCCACACGTCCCCATCACCCTTCCTGGGGAAGGGCACTTAGGAGCTAGAGGCTGATGTCTCCCCTATGGGTGAACTCCAGGGGGGTGCTACCCTGAGCATGTGTCCCGACCCGGCCCAGCCCAGCCATTGCCCCAGCTCACAGGTTGCAAGAGGCAAGAGGAGAGGTGGTGAAAACTGATTCTTCGCAGAGAGCTACTGAGACTGGAGCAGCCAGGGGCTCACCCCACAGCCAGCGCTCCTGCCCCACTCCCCACAGCGCCCCCTGCTGGGCGAGGCTGGGACCAGAGTAGCCAGGAGCTCCCTTGCTGCCAGCGCCCCCTGCTGGGAGAGCTTGGACACCAAATGCCCCTAATCGCTCAACCCCCGGGGGGCTCCAGCCACCCCGCCGTTCTTCCCCTGCTGCTCCAGCCCCACATGATCAGCGGCGCAAGCTCACCCCTCATATCTTCCCTTCCGTTCCAGCCTCCAGCGATCTCCGCTCAGGGTGGCACAGACTCTCCCAAGGGGTCGCCGCAGGCCTACGAGGACGGGCACAAGGTGGACAGGCAGCAGGTACGCTCCCCCGCGCACCCTCCCGCCATAACCAGGCCACAGCCGAAACTCGAACCAGGGACCTTCGGCTGCAAAGACACTAGCCCCCAACACGGGAGATAGAGGGGCCCTTCCCCCAGCTGGTGGAGCTGGCTGTTGTAGTACCTAGACTCTGCCACTAGAGGGGGACACGATTGCATGGAGTAAGCCAGGGTCTTGCACGAAGGTAACAATTCAGCCTGGAGCCACGTGGTGGGGGTTGGGAGTCCTGACTTGGGGTCCCCTTTCTCCTGACCCCGGGGCCGGGGCGGGGGGGGGGGGGGGGCAGGATCAGCAAATGCCTCTGGGAGAGGGGAAGCCATCCACCCACATCCTCCAGCTGCTGTTAACTGCTTAGAGCCTGGGGTGGGAAACACCATGAGAGCAGTTTTCTTCCTTCGCCTTCGACTCACCCCTTTGCTTTCTTCCCCCACAGACCTTTTTGCAGGTGAAGTCAAACCGGGAGGGCCGCATGGGAGGTGAGAAGGGGATTTGGCTTGAATCTGGGGTGGAGGGTGGCATTTATACTGGGGGGAGGGTCGAACTGAAGCTTCGTTGGCGGTGGATCAATGCTGATAAGGGGTAGGAAGGTCTGGTGGTTAGGGCACGAGACTGGGACCTTCACACACAGGGCTTTCAATTCCTGGCTCTGACACCAAGTGTTGTCTAGTGGTTAGAGCGGGGACTCTAGCTCTAGAAGAGAAGTAGCATCTAATGGTAGGGGAGGACTTTTCCCAGCCGTGCCTCTCACCGACTACGCAGCACATCACTGCTCCGTGACTCGTTTTCCCCATATTTGTCGAGTGGGGGACAATAATATTGAGCCACTTTGGAAAGTCTCGCAGGGGAGGCACTTTAGAAGCAGCAAGCGTGATCCTGGGCCTGTGCCTGGCTTGGCAGACCCCATTGCTTTTGGAATTTAATAACCAGGGCGGGTTAGATTGCAATCTGGGCCCTGATCCAGTGACTCCATCCCCCTGAGTTGTCCCCTGCCCAGATCCCTCATGGAGATCCAGCTGCCCAGCCCCCATCGGCTGTCCAGCGCTCCCCATCAACCCCCTCTCCGGTGATGCACAGCCTCCCCTGACACATGTGTCTCTCTTGCCTTGCAGCCAGAGCCGGCCGGTTTAAGCGGATCAGACCCTGCCTGGAGGAGCAGGTGAGGATCCAGGGCTGGGTGTCTGGAGGTGTGCATGGATCGGGCACTGTATATTAGGGATTTGGCCCGGTTTATTTCTGCCCTGGGAGAGGCTGGCAGGAAGTTGGGGGATATGGGGCTACTTGAGCCCAGGGGTCTGATCTGCAGCAGTGTGGTCGGGGTGGGGGATACTAGATTGAAGAGGTGTCCCTTGAGGGTGCTCTGGGGAGACGGTCTCTTCTTCCCACCCCTACCAAGTATTGAACTCCCACTAGCAAGAGACAGACTCCCCCCACATACGTATGGTGTCTGTGTCTTTCCCGGAGGCCCAGATGGAGGGGCCTCTCCCCACAGTCTCCAGGCTGGCCGAGGCAGAGGATGAGTTCTCCGACGAGAGCCGCTGCGGAGGGTACGAATATCGCAGCCCGAAGAAAAACGTCCTGGAGACGAAAGGTAGGGGACAGCTGATGGGGGGAGGGGGTGTGTGCGTGTGGGTCCCTGCCCCTTCCCCCCGGGTGTGTGTCTTCTCGCCCTCCCTCTTCCTTGCTTTCCCCCTCCCCTGCTGCTCTGGCTGCCTCCGAGTGAAGCCTGGAGCTGTTCCTCCCCAGTTACAGCCAGGTCCCGCTAGGCTGCTCTAGTGACCTTAATTTGGGATGGAAATGGCCCCCAGGGGTCTCTGGAGCTGGAATGGGGCTGGGGTTAGGGTTCTGCACCAGTCTGGCGGGAAGGGGATCGGGGGCATGGTTGGAGTTCACTGCACTGTGGCTATTCCTGCTCTCCGGGACCCATAGAGGGCAGATCAGGGGCATGGCCCGGGTGCACTGTGCTGTGGCTATTCCTGCTCTCCAGGGCCCAGGGGGTGGGGGGTGGGATGGGGGTGGATCAGGGGTGTGGCCAGGGCTGTGGCTCTTTTCTTCTTTCCCTAGCGGGTGGACCATAATTTAGAGCAGCCTGGAGGCTGCTCTACCTGACAGCATGGGCTGGGAATGTGTGGAGAGCAAAGGTAGCTTCAGGCAACTTTCCCTCTCTCCCCCCACTGCCCCATGCACAGGAAGGGAGTAACTCAGAATTCACACGTGATGGGTCTGTTCAGCTCTGGGCTGCACCGGCTCTGAGCCAGCTCCCCCCTCCCCAAAGGAGCCCTCTTGAAAGGGAGGGGGCTGTTCATAGCTGTGGAGCTACTGGATGAGTTTGTTACACTTGTGTTAGAGTCGGAGCAGAACCTTTGATGCTGGAACATGGGCTTGGTCAGGCTAGAGTAGGGTGTGATACACCTGTGTGTACTGGGGGGAGACCACTGCCCTCTACTGGGTGGAATCAGAATGCTCAGCTATATGTCATAAGCCCTGTATTGCTAATGGAGATTCTCCTTTAATTCAGGCAGCACAAGTTTAACCCTTTGGAAGAGGAGAGGGCTCTGTCCCCGAGGCCCCCTGTGTATGGCTTAGCTGGAATCCAGGGTGTCTCTGCTTCACAGTGCCCCGATTCCAGGCAGATTCACCCCTTCTGCTTTGTTCTTGTTTTTAAATCCAACCCCCTCCCCACAGCGTGTTTCCCAGGCAGATGTGGAAATGTCACAAGTTCCAGTTCCTCAAACCCACACCTGGATTTGTACAGACTTGTTGGGTCAGCAGAACTGGGCTGAGAAATCTGACAGAGTTTCCGGTGTTTCATGCTTCCTGCCCTTACTTCAGCCTGGGCTCAGTTCCTTGCTATGGCATTCACATCCCAAGAGACCTAATGTGATTTGAGTGAGGGGGACGGGGGGCTGGGAGTCAGGACTCCTAAGTTCTCTCCCCAGCTCTGGGAGGGGAGTGAAGTCTAGTGATTAGAGCTGGGGGGGCGGGGTGCAATCAGAACTCCTGGTTTCTATCCGCGGCTCTGGGAGGAGAGTGGGATCTAGTGATTAGGGCACAGGGGGGCTGGAAGTCAGGACTCCTGGGTTCTATCCCCAGCTGTGGGAGGGCAGTGGTTACCTAGTGCTTAGAACACTGGCTGTAGGAGAAAGGACTATTGTGTAGTGGTTGGAGCAGGGGACTGGGAGCCAGGACACCTGGGTTCTCTTCCTCTGTGTGACCAGGGTCAAGTCATGCCCCCACCTGGTGTGCCTCAGTTTTCCCTATTTTTATCATGGGAGTTATACTTCCCAGGGTGGGTTGTGAATCTTTACAAAGCGCTTTGACACAATGCTTAGCTCAGCTGGCTGGTGCTATAAGAAAGGCAGGATGGTCCAATGAGTCTAGGATGTGGGAGACCAGGGTTCAAGTCCCTGCTCTGCCACAGGCTTCCTGTGTGACCAAGGGCTTCCTGGGCAAGTCACTTAGCCTCTCTCTGCCTCAGTTTCCCCATCTGTACAATGGGGATAGTAGCCCTGCCCTGCCTCCTGGGGGGTTGTGAGGCTGTGCAGATCATGCGGGTCTCCGATGCAATGAGAATGGAGCCACCTAAGATAGACTATAAAAATACAACATGTTATTAATTATCAGTGGTAATTAGCAGCAAAGATGGGGCCAGGGCAGGAGAGAGGGCAGCCTCAGATCCCTCAATGGAAAGTGGGAAGCCTACAGAACAGACACCTAGGTCCTGCTCCCCAGCGGGCATAAACTGGTGTCACTCCTCAAGGGGGGACCAGATCCTGAGCTGGCGTAAACTGGTGTCACTCCATTGGAGTCGGTGGAGCTCTGCTGCTTTACACCAGCTGGGGATCTGGTCCTTGTGGAATAACTTGCCCTGAATCTCTCCCGCTTTCCTGGGGAGTCTGTCCCATGGGAACAGGAAGGAAATCCTTGGCGGAAGAGCTTCCAGGCCCAGCCGGAGCAGAGCTGGGGGCAGGTGGGCGGGATGGAGCAAGGGGCAGAGTCACCGGCTACGCAGGGCTATGGGCTGAGGTTGCTGCCTTCTGTGAGGCTGTGGGCCCTCACCGGAGGTCAATGCAGGAGGGGATTCCTGGTGTGTGACCCCGGCAGGGCCTGTTAGCGCCCTGTAGCTCATGGTCTCCAGACACTGCATGGGAGGTGGAGGAACAGCAGCAGGAGGAGGTGTATGGATGCAGGATGTGGGCTGTGGGGCAGCCCCACCGCCCCCTGCAGTGTGATGCTGGGAGGGGGCTTAATTGGGAAGGAGGGAGGGAGAAGTTTCCTTAGAGTGGATCGGGCACTGGGCTGGAGTTCAGGACACCTGGGTTCTCATCTTGGCTCAGGCTCTGACATGCTGTGTGGCCTAGGGCAAGTCATGTGGCCGCTCGGTGCCTCAGTTTCCCCTCCCAGTCTGGGTCTATTTGGAATGTAAACTCTTCGGGGCAGGACTTGTTCTGTGTCTGAGGCATACTGGGAACCTGATCTCAGTTGGGGGATCTTAGATGGGAAGCTCTCTCGGGCAGAAACGATCTCTTTGCTCTGGCTCTGTATGGCACCTAGCGCAAGGAGGTCCTGGGCCATGACTGGGGTTCTTAGGTGCTACCGTAGTACATCTAATAAATAATGTCCAGCGCCCAGCACAATGGAGTCCTGCTGGGCCACGACTGGGGGTGCCTAGGTGCTACTGTAATACACTGTAATAGATAAGAAACTATGCTAACACACATCCTGGGGGCCAAGAGTCTTACAAAATCGACCTAACGCGGCTAAATTCGACCTAACCTCGTAGTGTAGACCAGACCTTAGTCCAGTTATGCTTCCATCCTCCGCCCTCTCCCCCCCGGCCCTGTCTTCCTCAGGGAAAATTGTTCAAAGTCTTAGTTTTGCTGAACAAAACCAAACGTCAAACCCGGCGAACTTTGCACGAGACGGAATTCTTGTCGGGATCATCGCTTTGCTGGGCGCTGAGGACAAAAGCGGCAGGGGTCCCGAGGCACCCACGCTTTTGGAGAGGAGCCGGTAGCCCCGGTGGCGTTGGGCTGATACAGTCCAGCTCGGGGCCCCATTACGCTAGGTGCTGTACAGACCCGTTGTCCCATGCTAATGCCGCAAGGGAGCGAGGAGAGGGAGCGAGGAGGGGTCCTGGCTGTTTACTTTTGTACTTCAAACCGGGGCCTGTCTGGTCAGTTTCTTTGGTGTTTTCGGTTCTGTGTGTGAACTGGTCTAGGCAGGAGCATTGTTAGGGGTCTGAATGCGCAGGTGAGATGGTTTAAAGGACTGGGGCATCTTTCTGGCAAGGAAGACTCCCTTTTAGCAGGACTATACTGTGATTAGCATGGGGGGGGGGCTGCTTTGTTTGCCACCTAGGATCTGCCTGGGCTGTGTGAGACAGGATCTGCTGAGGGGGAGGCGCTGCTGAGTTTACACTGGCTTCCTGCCCCTAGAACAGTGCAGCTGGAAAGGGTCTCTCCCTGCCCCCCCCTCCCCCCCCCCAAGTTCTCCCAGTTCAGGTTGTCACGGCGGAATCCCCTGGCATTGTGGTTCCCACTTCCTCCGCTCGCCCCTCTGTCTGCGGTATCTGGGCAGAGACTTCCCGCAGAGGAACAGTTGTGTTACTACCTGGGGGCGGCGGGGTGGGGGCATCACTACCCTTATTTTAGGAGCCTGTGGCCCTTCCTGCTGCCCGCCCCACCAGCTGCCTTCCTCCCCCCCCCCTTCTCTGCACATCTGTCCCACCAATCCACTCCCCAAAGCTGCCGTCCTTTCGGGATTCCCCACCGGGCCAGTGGGGTACAGCGGCATGGTGGTCCGATGAGCTGGCATCCCTCGTCCGCCCCTCCCTCCTCATGCTGCTGGCTGCCCTTGGGCAAGTCACTGCCCTGCTCCATGCCTCAGTTTCCCCTCTACCTTCCATCTACTTGGATTGTAAACTCTCTGGGGCACTGTCTCTCGCTGGGTGTTTGTGCAACAGAGGGGCCCGTGATCTCAGTTGGGGGTGTGTCTGTGCAGGCCTGGCGTGATGTGGGAGGGGGGAGGTCTGATCTCAGCTAGGGGGAGTCTCAGTCAGATGCTGCCATAATACAGCAGTAACTCTGTGCAGCGTTCGTTTCTCCCCCGCCCCCTGGCTGGCCCGGCGTAGCGGTTGATGAGTGGGCTCCAGCTCAGCCAGCAAAGCCGGATGCAGTTAGATCTCGGGGGTCGCAGGTTGGGTCCCTACAGCTGATGCCCAGCGCGATATTACAGGCCCCCAATAAGAGCCCCTCCCGCGTCTCTCCCAGACTGCAGACTCTTGGCGGCACGGAGCAGCCCCAGCCAAGACAGCGACGAGGCGGACATGGACTCGGAGGGCGAAGAGCTGCCTGCCTTCGCCAAGCAGACGTATCCTGCTCCCTGTGGGTCTGAGGGAGGAGCTGACCCTCTGGGCTGGGGTGAGGAGCAGGCGTAGAGGCTGCGAGGTTTCCCTTCTGCCCCGAGACTAGGTGATCAGAGAAGTGTGTGTGTGTGGGGGGGAGGGGGGGTAGCAAAGCCCCATGGCTGCAGCATTCACACCCGCAACTCACAGAGCTGAGGCTCAGCCGTGCTTCCAGGCCGCACAGCCCTGCGGCTTGAGCTGATGGAGCGCTCCCCCGGCTGGCAGCGGCAGTAAGTCCCTTAGTCGCTCCCAAGTGGACCCAGCTGCTGGTGATGTGCCACACCCCCTATAGGAGCGGGGAGGAGACAGGACACACTCTAGGTCCCGTCAGTGCCAGGCCAGCTGATCAGCGCTCGTGCGACCTGGAGCAGAACCAGAGGCCAAGGTTGGCTTGAAGAGTCGTGCTGGGCTGGCAGTGAGCTCTCACTCAGTGGAGTGGGATCTAGTGCTTAGGGCGGGGTGAGCTGAGAGCCAGGGTGCCTGGGTTCTAGTCCTGGCTTGGGAAGGGCAGTGGGGTCTAGTGGTTAGAGCAGGAGGGCTCCAACTCAGGACTTGGATTTCTGGGCCTGGCGCTGAACTCTGCCTCACTCTTTAATTCAGGCAGGTTGCAGTGCCTTTTGTGCCTCAGTTTCCCCATCTGCACAGTAGAGACATACCCCCTTCCCACCCTCCCCAGCCAGTTTGCAAAGTGCTTTGAGATCCTTGAATGAAGGACAAACCACACTTTGGGATCGACGTAAAGTCCTGGCCTGGACTGTGGGTTCTGTAATTGTCACGTTCCATGGTTGCCTCTCTCAGCAAACTCAGCTCGGGCCATCTCCCTGATTTCAGCCCCGGCTCTTGGGGGACACTGTCTAGATCCCTGGAGCTCTACGGCTTTGGGGGGGCAAGGGGGAAAGGGGCTGTAAGGGTATTGTCTCTTCCTTCACTGCCACCTAACCAGGTGCCTGTCTCCAGTCTCGAAGAGTGCCCCGGTGGAGGAGGACAGCAGGAAGCCAGGGGGCCTGGGTGCACCTGGGACGGCAAGAGGGTAAATCAGTGGGGGCTCCCTCTTTCTCTTGGCTACTTTCCAGTGCCCTGTTACTCAGTGGCTAGTGCCTGTCCTGACCCCCTCCGCCGCAAGCAAAGTGGAGCCTGCTAGACGCTACAAAGGACCTATTCCTGGCCATCTCCGTCTGCAGGCCAACGGAAGGGTGCTCCCATGGGCCATCTGTCCTGGTGCCCTGCATCTGGCACCGCTGGGACAAACCAGCTGGTCCAGCCCCATCGATCACCAGCCCCGGATCCGTCAGAGGAGGATGTGGGGAGATACCATAGTGTGGGGCGGGGGTAGATCTCGAAGCACCTTCCAAAGGAGGGAAGAGCTAGGGGCTATGAGGCCAGAAGGATGCCCGAGAGGTCCTGCCTCACTGCGGCCGGGTTAAGTGCACCTAGAGCATCCCCGCCGAATGTTCGTACAACCTCCAGTGATGGGGTTTCCCCAGCCTCCCTAGGCCACCTGTCCCGGAGCTTCTCCAAGGGCTCCCGGCCCTGCGGGGCTGGGCTGCGGGTGTGTGCCCTTGCCTGCCCTGGCCTGTGCTCCTCATGGCTCCATCCTGCTAACAGATGGCCCCGACGCCGAGCCGTCCGTCTATCTTCTCTCCCCGGCCCTGCCCCAGAATCCCAGAGCTCCCTCGGGTCGCCTGGATCTGAATCCTGGCTTAGCTCCCGCTCTAGCTGTCTTCTTCCCCTCCGCCCCGCCGCCTTGCTAACGTCCAGGGCCAGCCTCTCGGCTTCTCTCCAACCATCAGCTGTTTGAGCATGGGCCTGCTAAACCCAGGGTTGTGAGTTCAATCCTTGAGAGGGCCATTTAGGGATCTGGGGCAAAAAAAATTGGGGATTGGTCCTGCTTTGAGCAGGGGGTTGGACTAGATGATCTCCTGAGGTCCCTTCCAACCCTGATATTCTACGATTCTATGATCTCCTCTCCCGGCAGCAAGGTGGAGGAGGAGGAGGGAGACTCCACCCTCACCGTGGAGCTGCTGAAGGCTCAGATCCAGGAGCTGCGGCGCCGGCTCCTCCGAAAGGACTCGTACAAATGCCACATTTGCCTGGTAAGGGTGGCCCATCCCCTGGCTTGTTACCGCCCCCTGCCCACCCCGCACACACCCATGGGGCCCACGGAAGCAAAACTTGGTCCTGGATCCGACATCTTGGGAGCGGGGGGCATCTGAATGAGCAAGTTCATGCGACTGGCTCCCGAGGCAGAGCAGTTAGAGGTGGAGGTGCTGATGCCCTCCCCCCATCTCTGCTTGGGACCAAAACGTGAGGTCTGGATTCGCCCCCCCACCCCCACCCCAGAGTCTGGCATCATTCTGGATACTGGAGTAGCCAGGAGCTTCCCCCCCGCAGCCAGCACTCCTGCCCCGCTCCCTACAGCCCCCCCTGCTGGGAGCGGCTGAGACTGGAATATCCAGGAACTTCCCCCTGCAGCCAGCTCTTGCCCCCCTCCCTACAGCGCCCCCTGCTGTCAGGGGCTGGGGGTGGAATAGCCAGGAACTCCCCCACAGCCAGCGCTCCTGTCCCGTTCCCTACAGTGCCCCCTGCTGGGAGCGGCTGGGGTGGAATAGCTGGGAGCTCCCCCGCAGCCAGCTCCTGCCCCCCTCCCTACAGGCGCCCCCTGCTGTCAGGGGCTGGGGGTGGAATGGCCGGGAGCTTCCCTGCAGCCAGCTCCCGCCCTGCTCTCTACAGTGCCCCCGGCTACGAGAGGCTGGGGGTAGAATAGCCAGGAGCTCCCCCCGCCCCGCAGCCAGCTCCCGCCCTGCCCTCTACAGCGCCCCCTGCTGTGAGCGGCTGGGGGTGGAATGGCCGGGAGCTCCCGCCCTGCTCTCTACAGTGCCCCCGGCTACGAGAGGCTGGGGGTAGAATAGCCAGGAGCTCCCCCCACCCCGCAGCCAGCTCCCGCCCTGCCCTCTACAGCGCCCCCTGCTGTGAGCGGCTGGGGGTGGAATGGCCGGGAGCTCCCGCCCTGCTCCCTACAGTTCTTTCCCAACGTCCAGTCTCCTTCCTTTCCAGGACTCGTACTCAGTGCCATTGACTTCGATTCACTGTTGGCACATCCACTGCGAGCAGTGCTGGCTCCGGACCCTGGTAATGCCCCTCTGCCCCAACCCCCCCGGCCCCTTTGGGCTTCCTGCCCGTGCTCCTTTATCCGCTCCAGAGCATGAAATACACGGTCCAGAGTTGCCCCTTTCACATATGTCTGCATAACCCCCCTGGCTAGCTCTCCTCTGCCCTAGTCGCTGCTCTGTGGCTTTGAGCCCCCCGGTGCTGGCTTGACTCCAGGCATTGATGGCGGGTCCGTGCTGGCCCAGCCCCCTGTACTGTTCTGTTCAAGCTCTCATACTGTGCCCATCACCATGGTCCCTGGGCACCTGCCCATGATGCATCCACTCACGTGACACAGGTGATGCCTTCCATTTGCCTCTTCCCGAGGGGGGAAATTGTCTCTTCAGTGGTTCCTTATTATGCTCTTGAAGGGAAGTCTTGTCCAGTGGTTAGAGCAGGGGAGGTCAGGAGCCAGGACTCTGGGGTCTCATTTCCAGCTTCGGGAGGGGAATGGGGTCTAGTGATTGGGGGCAGGGAGTCTGGACTTCGGGCTTCCATTCCCAGCTCTGGAAGGGCAGTGGGCTCCAGTGGTTAGAAGGGGGTGGGGAGGGATGGGAGTCAGGATTCCTGGGTTCCATTCCCAGATCTGGAAGAGGAGTGGCATCTAGTGGTTAGAGGAGGGTGGCTGGGAGACAGGACACCTGGGTTCCATTCCCAGCTCTGGGACAGGAGTGGGGTCCAGTGAATTGGGGGGTGGCTGGGAGGCAGGACACCTGGGTTCCATTCCCAGCTCCTGGAAAGGAGTGGGGTCCAGTGAATTGGGGGCTGGCTGGGAGGCAGGACACCTGGGTTCCATTCCCAGCTCTGGGACAGGAGTGGGGTCCAGTGAATTGGGGGCTGGCTGGGAGGCAGGACACCTGGGTTCCATTCCCAGCTCCGGGAAGGGAGTGGGGTCCAGTGAATTGGGGGCTGGCTGGGAGACAGGACACCTGAGTTCCATTCCCAGCTCTGGGACAGGAGTGGGGTCCAGTGAATTGGGGGCTGGCTGGGAGACAGGACACCTGGGTTCCATTCCCAGCTCTGGGACAGGAGTGGGGTCCAGTGAATTGTGGGGTGGCTGGGAGACAGGACACCTGAGTTCCATTCCCAGCTCCTGGAAAGGAGTGGGGTCCAGTGAATTGGGGGCTGGCTGGGAGGCAGGACACCTGGGTTCCATTCCCAGCTCCGGGAAAGGAGTGGGGTCCAGTGAATTGGGGGCTGGCTGGGAGACAGGACACCTGGGTTCCATTCCCAGCTCTGGGACAGGAGTGGGGTCCAGTGAATTGGGGGGTGGCTGGGAGACAGGACACCTGGGTTCCATTCCCAGCTCTGGGACAGGAGTGGGGTCCAGTGAATTGGGGGGTGGCTGGGAGACAGGACACCTGGGTTCCATTCCCAGCTCTGGGACAGGAGTGGGGTCCAATGAAATGGGGGCTGGCTGGGAGGCAGGACACCTGGGTTCCATTCCCAGATCTGGGACAGGAGTGGGGTCCAGTGAATTGCGGGGCGGGGGTCAGGATTTTCAGGTTCTATTTCTAGCCCCAACACTTAGTGCCCAGAGGTAGCTGCATTTCAGCGGCAGGGGACGGGCATGTTGAACGCAGGGTGCTCGGCGGGGGGCGGGGGGAGGGGGGGACGCCTTGTTGACCATTGACCAGATCTCTTTTCAAGCTTGAGGTGTCGCCTTGCCCTTTCTTCCAGGGCTCCAAGAAGCTCTGCCCCCAGTGTAACGCCATCACGTCCCCGGCCGACCTGCGGCGTGTGTACTTCTGATCTCAGGCCCAGCCTCCCATCCCCGACGCTGCATCCTTCAGCACGAGCCACGCATCCCGCTCCCCCCGGCCTCCCCATGGCAGACTGAACCCAAACTGGGAAGCTGCTGAAATGCTAAAGAGACCTGCCTCCCACCCCTGGCAGTGAAAGCAAAAGGAGCCACGGCTGCTTCAGGCATGGGTCGTGACTGGCCGTGGCAGCCCCTCCCCACGGCCACGGGGGGCTGCTCTCTTGTGGCCAGTTTCCCCTTCTGCCCCCTCTTGTTTGTCTCTCGTTCGTTAAGTAAAACCTATTTTTAGTAACGATTGAACCTGACCTGAATTCGTTGCTCCCACCCCTCCAAGGAGAGCAGTTGCAGGCTGTGGGCGCACGACGAGCAGACTAAGGTCCGGCTCCCGGGCTGGGGCGCCTCGACCTAAGGCTCAATTCCTGGCTTTGCCACACACTCCCTGAGGGAGTGGGGTCTAGTGGGTTGGGGCTGGGGATCAGGACCCCTGGGTTGCCTTCCTTCTTGGGGGGAGGGGGAAAGGGGGGGCTTGCGGTCAGGACTCCAAAGAACCCAATTCGCCCTGGCTATGCAGCTCAGGATCTCCCAGCCCGGCCCCTTCTGTAGCCACTTCCCCCTCGCACGCTGGAGGAGTGGGCCCCAGGGAGGCGGAAGGGTCTGGGATTCATTCCCCACGGCTGACTGGCCTGGTGCAGCGCTATAGTCAATCAGCCCCTAAACGCTGCCCCACGAGGTCAGGGGTGGGTAGCTGGAAGGACTGGGGCTATGGCAAGGGGAAGCGAGTCGCATGAGGTCACTAGCCATGTGCAGCTGGAGACAGACCCCCCCAGGAATCCGGATGCCCAGCCCCCTGCTCTACCCACTACATCCCACTCCTTTCCCAAGCTGAGGATAAACCCAGAAGTCCTGACTTCCAGCCCACCCTGCTAGATCCCCACTCCCCTCCTGAGCAGGGGATCCTCACAGCCGATCCCCTTTAAACCCCAAGGCCATACCCCCCACGCACCGGAATCAGTCTATCTGCTGTGACTGGGGGCGGGGGGCGTGTGCTTATTCCTAGGGGCCTATTGCAAAGCCAGGGCTCCTCCATACCCTGCCTTCCCCACTGTGCTGAGAAATCACAGCCTTGATGCAACACTGGCTGGAAATTTACCAAGTTCACATGATGGCCTCATGGACCCCGTGGCAGACAGGAAACACTGTTGTTGTAACAGGCCCGCCTGGTTTCCCCTGGAGCTAGAAGGTAGCAAATCTCTCCACTGCCCCTACCCCTCCCCACCTCTTTCCCACTCCCCCAGCTGCTCTGTGCAAGCCCAGTAATGGCTGTTATGAGCACATACCAACTCTCCCACCACTGAGCTCCATGCACTAGGCCACACTGCCTTATATGACACCATCCCCGCCCTGTTCTAGTTGGACACCAAGAGAAGTCATGGGACCTGGGTGCAAGCGTGGGACTGGCAATCCAGGATACCTAGGTTCCATTCTTTGCTCTCGGAGGGCAGCGGGGTCTAGTGCTTAGAGAGGGGCGCCTTGGAAGTCAGGATTCCTGGGTTCACCTTGCCTGACTTGCCACGTGATGTTTTTTTAACAACAAAAATTCAGCTCCTGGATCCAGCCATCTGGCCTGTTCAGAGCAGGGGGGTCGGGTTCAGCCCGGTGCTGCGAATTGGGTCGGCGACAAGGTTCTCATCTGGATGCAAAAATTACCCACCAGGTTAAGATAGGACGGCTTAATGGTTAGAGGCATCAGGACTCCTGGGTTCTCTTCACAGATCAGGAAGGACAGAGTGGGGTCTAGTGGGTAGAGCAGGAGGGCTAGAAGTCAGGTGTCCTGGATTCTATCCCCAACTCTAGGACAGGAGTGGAGTCCAGTGGTTAAAGTGTATGTGTGCGAGGGGGGAGTCTAGGACTCCTGGGTTCTCATTCCGACTCTGGGGTAGGGGGTTAGAGTGGGGAGACTTGGAAAGCAGGACTCCAATGTTCTCCGTGGGTGGATCCTCGCTGTGATAACCTTTTTTTAACACACCACATCACCTGTCGGTGCCTCAGTCCCCCCCCACCAGGGCTCAGACTGCCCAGGATTCTGTGAGCTGCGCCCAGGAAGCCCTTTGCCACCCTCATGGGTATGAGTTGAAATAAAGCCTCCCGGATCATCTGGGGATGGACCTGCTGGGAGGAGCTATGTGCAGGAGGATGGGGAAGCTGCATGAAATGTGTGGGTGGGAGCAGAGGCCGAGGGATAGTTTCAAATTCCTCCTTCAGAGCATTCACAGAGCCAGGAGCAATTTAGATCTCCAGAAAGGGACTTTTCCACTCCCTCTGCCCGGAATTTCCTGTTAAGGCTCATTGCAGGTCTATCTCTCTCTCTCTACGTTTTTTGTCAATGGAGTTTTTATTCACCGCAGTGTCCCCTGTAGGAGACAGCTCCATCCGCTCTGGGTGCATGCAGGATGGATGTGGTTTAGGCACTGGGGCCAGGACTTGGAGGTTTCATTCAGCGGTACTTAGTGCCGAGCCCCACTGAAATCAAGGGGAATGAGACCCCCCCTAAGAACCTTTGAGTAGCTGGGCCAAATTGCTTTAGAGGTCAGTATCATTATCCCCATTGTACAGATGTGGAAACTGAGGCAGAGAGCAGCTAAGCGACTTGCTCAAGGTCACCATGGCAGAGCTGGGAATTGAATTCAGACCCACCCACCCCCCCCGTCCATGTCCTAGAGGGGCACCCTAACCACTGGAGCACCCTTTCTCTCCTAGCAGAGCAATGGAGCTTGGTCAAGTCACATCATTGCTCTCTGCCTCGGTTTCCCCACCTGTAAAATGGGAAGAATGCTCATTCCTTTGTCTGTTCAGATTATAAACAGGGCTTCTGAGTTTCGGTTTCAACCGATAAACACCAATAACCCCATGCTGAAAAAGAAAAAAATCATTGTTTTTCCATTAAACACCAGAAAAACACCAGAAATGGTTGGTTTGTTCTTCTAAAGACTCAAAACCACATCACTGCTGATTAGCTGAAGTGGGGTGAAAACACCCTGCCCGTGAAACCCAACACGGAGTTCGGTTATGGTAAAATGAAATAATGTGTAGGCGCAAAATATAGATACGATTAAGTGAGCTCAGTCATAAGGAATGAAGCTGGAAAGAATTACAAGTACACAAAACACGACACCAAGGGCACCGATTCATTGGGTGCTCCGGGGCTGGCCCACCAGCAGCCCCCCACCCCCCCAAGCCCTATCAGCTTCCCCCCACTGCCTCCCCGTCCCTCCCCCTACCTGCCGCCCGCTGCAGTCAGCTGTTTCGTGGTGTGCAGGAAGCCGGGAGGGAGCGGGAAGGACGAGGTGTGCCCTGGGGAGGGGGTGGAGCGGGGGCGGGAAGAGGCGGGTTGAAGGACCCATCTTTCACAACTAGCAAGAGTTCTGGCCTCTTGTGTCTGTTCAGTGCTCGGCCAGTGAACCTGTGAAATGGATTTTTCTCAGGATTACCCCGCAAAGTAAAGTGAATGCAAGCCGCGGGGAAGGTGGCACAGAGGCCGGGGGGGAAGGAAGCTCCGTGCGCTTTCTTCCCTCCACCTCTTAGCTTACTAGCTTAGGGTAAAATTGCTCAAATAAATTGGTTAGTCTCTAAGGTGCCACAAGTACTCCTTTTCTTTTTGCGAATACAGACTCACACGGCTGTTACCCTGAAACCTTACTAGCTTTGTTTCTCTCATAGGTAAAAAAGGATGACCGTTTTCTTTGCCTGACGATCGGGCTGGTCAGAGAATCAAATGCTCATTCCTTTGTCTGAGCAGGCCTGGTTACCAGCTGCCCCTGGCGTTCCTGGCTTGAACGCACTTGAGTTATCATTCCAGCATACCTCCATAACTCTTAACACCCACCACGTGCACACGTCCCACCAGAACTGCAATGAGCAGCGAGTTATTAGCTTTCCCACGATACCTCACAAGCATCCTTCATACCTGGAAGACTACAACAGTGTGCAGGGTGTGAATACAGAGGTGCTTAATGTCACAGGGTCCAGCTACACTGCAGTTAAAAACCCGCAGCTGGCCCGTGCTCATGGGGCTCGGGCGAAAGGGTGGTTTAACTGTGGGGTAGACTTTCAAGCTGGGGCTGGAGCCTGGGCTCTAGGACCCTGTGAGGTGGGAGGGTCCCAGGACTAGGGCTGAAACCAATTAAACAGCCCCCTCCCCTGAGTCCCAGGAGCCCAGTCAGCTGCAGGTATTAAATTGCAGCACAGAGGTACCCGAAGAAATGTAGGAGTGAAAGCTCATCGTTCTAGCCCATCCACTCTGAGGCAGGACCAAGTACACCACGACCATCCCTGACAATTGTGTAACCTGTTCTTCAAACCCGCCAGTGATGGGGATTCTGCAACCTCCCTATGTCCCCTGGCCCCATGTTGAACTGGTTTCAGAGTTCAAACGTGCTTTTACCAATATCTGTGTCTTCCTTGCTCCAAACCCTGCTGGTCCTGCTCTCTGTGAACACGGAGAACAACTGATCGTCATCCTCTTTAGAACAACCTCTTCCATATTTGCAGACTGTTCTCAGTCCCCCCTCCGTCTTTTCTCTGGACTAAACATGCCCGGTTCTTTCAACCTTTCCTCAGAGGGCAGGTTTTCTAGACCTTTAATCATTTTTTGTTGCTCTCCTCTGGACTCTCTCCAATTTGTCCACATCTTTCTTAAAGTGTAGCACCCCAAACTGGACCTGGTACGCCGGGGAGGACTCACCTCGTGTCCTATATATGACACTCCTGTTAATACACCTAGGACAGTCAAAGTCCAGACACCCAAAGGAAAGATCAGGGAGGTCTTACCTCCCCCCTCCACCCAGTATAAGAAATTGAATTGTTTGTAGACAATATTACTGTGTATAAGAAATTATGTCAGGTAAAGGCTTCTATGAAAGCATGTAATGTCTTGAACCTGACGGTCACTGGGAGGTCTGTATACAGGATAGAGTTATGAATATGTGCCTATATGTGTCCAAAATTGTAATTATAAATACAGTGCAACTGCAGCCTCACCTCAGAGCAGCCTGGAGAGACAATCAGGCAGGGCACCGCCTCAAGGCCCCTAGCAATGTGCAGCCAGGAAGAGACAACGGCCTATGGTGGATCACTCCAGTTAATCAGAAAACAATGAAAGAACTTGAAACTGAAAAAAAGCCCAGGGTGGGAACCACCCCAGCTCTGTGTAACTCTGAATGACCACGTTCTGAGAAAAAGGGAAAAAAAAATGACAAAGGGCAAAGCCTGTCAAACGGGAAGGGGTTTGAAGGGAAGCTTAGCCGGAAACCCAAGGTCAGCGCCCCCGGCTTGTCTCCACTTGACATTCTACAACGGCACCGTGCTGAAGTGTAGCCACTCCTGGAGCTGACGAGAGGAGTTCTCCTGTCAGTGTCGGTGATCGCCCTCCCCGAGACGCAGTAGCTGGGTCTATGGAAGAATTTTTCCATCCACCTGGAGCTGTCTATATTGGGACTTGGGTGCATGACTTAACCAGGTCACTCAAGGATGTGGATTTTTCACACCCCCAGAGTGGCCTAGTTAGACTGAACTAATATTCTTGTGTAGACCAGCCATAAGTGAAACCCTGGATCCCCTCTAGTGCAGCAGGCCTGCAGGCAAACTGTTCAGAGGCAAGAGGTAACTATAACTAGAAAAGGAAATACAGCTCAGACAGATGTGAAGAACCTGAGATTGCATCTTGACGTTTCTTTTCTGGGTTATTTGTCTCTGTTCACTTTTCCTTGCTATCTCATCTCTGAGTCGACGATTTCCCTATTACGAAAATGTCTTTGTTGCACAATCTGTGTGTGCTGAAGTGAGCCAATAATCGCGGGCAGGTTTCATGCCTTCGGGGCTGAGGAACCAGAGGGGAAAAGTCCGAGCAGCTGGTAGTTAAGAACTCGGGGAGATGGATTTGGGGGACTTGGGACCAGAAGGGGCGGCTGAGTTCACCCAGCTAGAAGTCACGAGCCTGGTGGGAGCCAGGGTGAAACCTTACGCTTGTGGGCTGGCTACTGGTGTCCGAGCGCTGACCCATAACAACGTTAAGACACCCAAAGTGACAAGGCAGGGGGTGACAGAACCCCTTCCTGGTCTGGGTGCTCCCCTAACTGTTATAACACCCAGGAGTGACATTTGCATCTTTGGCAGGAGCATCACGTTGCTGGCTCGCATTCCGTTTGGGATCCAGGCGAACCCCGGAATTCCTACCTCACCGGTGACCCCTTTGTTAAAGGTACACTGTATTCTCCCAGAAGGGGGCAGCACTGAGCGTCACAGTTCACTGTCAGGTCCTTGGCAGCCAAAGGGACAGGTGGAGTCCAGGTGTGCAGGGCGTGTGTTCACATGAGATTCTTTGCTGAGTGCTTGTGCAGCCAAGTCACTCCCCCCCTTCCCCGCCCCCCCGCCCAGTGCAGCCATGGTACATTTCCATTCATAGAATCATAGAATATCAGGGTTGGAAGGGACCTCAGGAGGGTCTAGTCCAACCCCCTGCTCAAAGCAGGACCAATCCCCGACTAAATCATCCCAGCCAGGGCTTTTTCAAGCCTGACCTTAAAAACCTCAAAGGAAGGAGATTCCACCACCTCCCTAGGTAACGCATTCCCGTGCTTCACCACCCTCCTAGTGAAAAAGTTTTTCCTAATATCCAACCTAAACCTCCCCCACTGTAACTTGAGACCATTCAAGGGCTCCCACTGTGCGGATTTTTTGGAGGGGGGTGAGGGAGTGAGAGAACCTGGATTTGTGCAGGAAATGGCCTAACTTGATTATCATGCACATTGTGTAAAGACAGGTTTCAGAGTAACAGCCGTGTTAGTCTGTATTCGCAAAAAGAAAAGGAGGACTTGTGGCACCTTAGAGACTAACGAATTTATTTGAGCATGAGCTTTCGTGAACTACAGCTCACTTCATCTGTAGCTCACGAAAGCTCATGCTCAAATAAATTCGTTAGTCTCTAAGGTGCCACAAGTACTCCTTTTCTTATTGTGTAAAGAGTTGTCACTTTGGATGGGCTATCACCAGCAGGAGAGTGAATTTGTGTGGGGGCGTGGAGGGTGAGAAAACCTAGATTTGTGCTGGAAATGGCCTAACCTGAAGATTACTTTAGATAAGCTATTACCAGCAGGACAGTGGGGTGGGAGGAGGTATTGTTTCATATTCTCTGTGTATATATAAAGTCTGCTGCAGTTTCCACGGTATGCATCTGATGAAGTGAGCTGTAGCTCACGAAAGCTCATGCTCAAATAAATTGGTTAGTCTCTAAGGTGCCACAAGTACTCCTTTTCATTCAGCCTATTGTTTCCCTCCCTTCCCTCCGTGTAACCAAGCCCACTAGATCCACCCCTCCACTCAGCAAGACAGAACAGGTTCACTTCATGTTGCCTCTAAGGGGCCAACAGGGATCACCTGGGCTAGGGCAAGGGATGAGTCCTCACTCTGTCACACCTGGGTCCGGCTGGTTTCGAAATGTTAGCTGTTAGGGTTGGCCGACATTTCATACCCACGAATTTAGACCACCTCTTTAAAGAGAGGGAGCGTGGCATATTCCAGCCCTTTACAATCAACAGGCTAAGTCACCTCATTTCAGTCGGGCGACACTCCTGGGCAGCCCGCTTGAGTCGGGCGATCTGACGGGCGCTTCTGGTTGACACGGTTTGCCAATTAAAATAAGGCCAGTTCAGCCCGGCAGGTAAATCCACGTATCGGACTCGCAAGACGAAATGCAGCTCCGCAGGGGACGTGCATCGTCATTCGTACTTTGCCAGTGCGCTCTCTATTAAAGACCCAGCTCCGATCCGCCATGGTCTTTAGGCTCCTAATTTTGAAATCATAGATGTACCAAATCCTGCTCCTGATGACCATTGTGATTAGGAGCTGGCGTGAGACCGCACCAGTCTGCCAAATTCGCCATGCCTGTGGGTCACATCCTCTCTGGATCACTGCCCCACTATGTTAGAGGCTTAATTATTTCCTTGCCTGTATCCCCCCATTGCCTCCTGCCCTATAATTAGATTGTCAGCTAACTGGGATAGGGACCATCTGTTTGTGCCGTGTTTGAACAGCACCTTGCACATGATCCACGACGGGGTTTTTTTAGAAGCTACCATAATACACCTAATAAATCATGTACTGCACCCAGCACAATGGGGTTCTGGTTCATGACTGGTGTACCTCGATGCTACCATAATACACCTAATACTGCACAGTGGGGTGCTGGTCCATGACTGAGGCTGCTAGATGGAAATAGCGCGGCTCACTTGAGTCGTCACCTCGGCAAGCACGCTTGTTGCTCTGATCTGCAGCTATGTCAGCACAGCCAGCAAACTACCGGAAACCTCACCATCCCATTGTTTGTGTGAGTCATCTGTAGATACAATAGCTCAGCAGCATTGTTCTCCGCAGAGCTTAAAATAGATGAGCAGGGGTTCTCTGGCTGCTGTTCCTTTTATTGAGGTCATTTACAAAATAACGCCCCCCCAAAGTCTTTTCATTTGTAATTCGTAATTTTTTTTTTTAAATTAAGGTGCATTTCTATTGCTGAAATAGTTTACACTCCTGTTTTTCCTTTCATCCCAAAGGGCTAGCGAATGTTTTGCCTGCTACTCACATTGCAGCTCCCTCTGGGGTGGGGCACAGCAGCTGGCTGACCGTGCAGCAAGTAGGAACAAGGCTCATTCACCGACCACGGAAAGGCAGCTACCTCTAGGTGGGGCATGGCAGCTCCTCAAGAGCAACACTTCACAATAGTTTAGGGCAGGAAAGCAGAAGGATCCCAGCTATCACCGCAGGACAAAAAGCAGGGTGGCAGAATTGGACGCTGGAACTGGGCCAGCACCCTGAGGTTAATGTCCTGGTTCTTGTGAAAAGGCTCATGTGGTCTCTAAGGAAGACGAGTGGTCAAGACCTTGGTTTTTCGTGTTTCATCTGAAATTCAGCCCTTCCAAATAACACAGCACCCCCACCCGGCTCCCTGCAGCGTGGCACCCCCGAAAGCTGCACTGGGACACTGGGGTCAGCTCTGACGGCACCGTGAGAGCGCTCCCTACCGAGCCTTCGTCACTGCTCCCCCTACCACTCCAGGGTTCTCTGGCAGTCTCCCATCCGAGGACTTAGCAGACCAGGTCAGCCTCTGAGAGCGGACGAAAACGCAGACAGCCATGGCGCTGGCTACAGCCAGTACACAGGAAACACAAGGAACTGAGATGCGGTTTTTCCGTAGCATTCTTGGAGTCAAAACATTCGTCTGCTCTGAGCGAAGGAGAAGCCGTCAGATGGAATCTGGGGAGGTGTGAACCACCCACGCACACCCTAAAGAGATAACAAATTGTATCAGCCTCTGAGATAGGTTTGATCTGATGTACTGTGGCCTATTAAGCCCTAAAGATGCCACAGGGCCCCGTTCCCACCCACCAATGGCCCTTGGGAAACAGAGAATAGCCATAATGTAGCATGGTCTAGGTAATACCTAGTCCTGCCTTGAGTGCAGGGGACTGGACTAGATGGTCCCTCCCAGTCCTATGATTCTCTGATTCTATGCTCCAGCATTGCCCTGATGTGCCCCCAGTGCTAAGAACTGGGTTTGTGCAGAGCCCTTATACCAGTCCCACACCAGCTGGAGAGACCTCCCCAGACCCAGCTTTGTGGCAGGAGAAATTCTAAGGGCTTGTTTATATGGGGACACTCAGGAAAGTTAATCCAAATTAACTTTTAAGCGGATTACTTCAAGATAATGGAGTGGTTGTTATGGGACTTGATTATTAAAGAACTAACCGCGGGTAATGTAGTTCATGCAAATCAACGTGGGTTTACAGGAAACCTGTAAAGCCTGTCAAACTAACTGGAGATCTTTTTTTGGTGGGATTACAAGGTTGGTTGATAAAGGTCACACAGTTGATGTAATAGACTTAGAGTTTGTAAGGCGTTTGAGTTGGTGCCACACGACATTTTGATTGAAAAACCAGAAAAATTGAAAATTAACAAGGCACACATTAGATGGATTAAAAACTGGCTAACTGATGGCTCTCAAAATGTAACTGTAAATGGGGAACCGTCATCAAACGGGGCTGTGTCCAGTGGGGTCCCACGGGGGTCAGTTCTTGGCCTTATGCTATGTAACATTTTTATTAATAACCTGGAAGAAAACATAAAATCATCACTAATAAAGTTTGCAGATGACACAAAGATTGGGTGAGTGGTAAATAATGAAGAGGACAGGTCACTGATTCAGAGCGCTCTGGATGGCTTAGTAAACTGGGTGCAAACAAACGCTATGCATTTTAAGATGGCTAAATGTAAATGTGCTCATCTAGGAGCAAAGAATGTCGGCCATACTTACAGTATGGGAGACTCTATCCTGGCAAGCAGTGATCCTGATAAAGATGTGGGGGTCATGGTGGATAATCAGGTGAACAAGAACTCCCAGTGCGATGCAGTGACCAAGAGGGCTAATGCGATCTTGGAATGTGTAAACAGGGGAATCTTGAGTGGGAGTAGAGAGGATATTTTACCTCTGTATTTGTTACTGGTGCGACCGCTGCTGGAATCCAGTGCCCAGCTGTAGTGCCCAAAATTCAAGGAGGATGTTGATAAATTGGAGGAGCTTCAGAGAAGAGCCACGAGAATGATTAAAGGATTCGAAAACCTGCCTCATAATGAGAGACTGGAGGAGCTCAAGCTATTTAGTTTAAAAAAGAGAAGGTGAAGGGGTGACTTGATCACAGTCTATAAGTACCGACATAGGGAACAAATATTTCATAATGAGCTCGCAGAGAAAGGTCTAACACGATCCAACGGTTGCAAGTTGAAGCTAGACAAATGCAGACTGGAAATAAGGCATACATTTTTAATGGTGAGAGTAATTAACCACTGGAACAATTTACCAAGGATTGTGGTGGATTCTCCATCACCGATAATTTTAAAATCAAGATTGGATGTTTTCCTAAAAGCTCTGCTCCAGGAATTATTCTGGGGAAGTTCTAGGGCCTGTGTTATCCAGAAGGTTGGACTAGATGATAATGGTTCCTTCTGGCCTTAGAATGCATGAATCTATGAACTGCATTAAACCCATGTGTGAACGCTCTTATTCAGAATTAAAACATCTTAATTTGGTTTAGCTTAATTCCCTTAGCCCGCCGCATACCCTGCTCCCTGCAGAACAGCGCCCCCTATCACCCTAAGGGAGTCATTCCCACCCACTTTAAGACTCCTTTGTGCTCCCATGGTCTAAAGGGGCTTGCTGAGTCTAGTTATTTGGGCTCAGATCCTCAAAGCTTCTCAGGTTGAAAACTTGGAAGTCTGGGCTTTAGATTCTAGCTGCCTATAGATTCCTCTTCTAACTAGAATTGCGGCCCAAACTAACCTTCCGGGCCTCAAAGGTCCCCTCAAACTTTTGGTCCAAATCTGGACCTGACTCCGCATTTTGTGTATGAGGGTGAACTGAAATCCTGGATCCAGAGTGACACTGGTGTCTGCAGTGTTGCCCAAGCCAGAAGGTCAAAAATCAAGAGTCAGGCCATTCAACTGGTTTAAAAATTATGGTTTAAAAAAATAAAGACACTTTGGGTTCTTTTTATTTGCCTTCTGCTTCCCGAGCCTTTCATGTGGCCCTCAGGACGAGCTTTCATGCCTCCACACCCAGAATGGTTAAGAAAAGTCATTTAAATTTTTTAAAGGGAAGCTGAGACTCTCCCTTATTCACAGGAGCTGGGGCTTTCTGAACAGCACCAATTATTGCAGGAGTTGGCAGCGCTGAGTTGGCGACATGGATCTGACCTTGATGGGTGCCCTCAGGCCGATGAACCAAAACCGGAGGATCCATCCCGAGGGCATAGTGCGCATATTCTGAACCACAGGTTTACAGGCTACACACTTTGACAAGGACTGAATCAGCGGTGGCATTCAGGGATCACCTCCCATGCTGTGCAAGATCTCTGCTTTATTCTGATTCCCCTTCCAACTGGCTGTGCATAACAACAGAGGTGGTGGCTGGGAAGCTCAGTCCTTAAAGGCACAATTGCCCAATACGCCACACCAGCGATGTCCAGAACGAGAAACATGCGCCCCCCCACAGCTCAGAGTGTATGACATGCTCCCTTCTGTGTCTCATCCATCTTTTTGTTCTGTGTCCATACAGCGCCTAGCATAATGGGGATGCTGGTCCATGGCTGGGACTCCTAGGCGCTACTGTAATACACCAGATAAATAGTAACGTAGAGAACCTAGCACAATGGGATCTTGGCCCATGCCTGGGGGCCGGGACACTACCATAATACACCTAATAAATAATAATAACAATAATAATTTTTCACTGCCTCCCGCTCAGGGCTGTAGCAAACCCACATCCTCTGTGGGGCAGGCAAAGAGGGCACCGCAAGACCCGCACTGACTCATGAGTTCCATGCCCACCTATGGTTTATTAAAAGAGGGTATGTTGCCCCCCGGCCCCACCTCCTGCAATCAGCCTCCCAGCAGCGAGAGTGCATTCCTAGCCCTTGCTTATTTCCCGCCGGGCTGTGCTAGGAAGTGATGCATCTGGGAGCCCTGTGGCAGACTCAGAACACGAAATGCTTTCCTCATGGTTAAGGGCCCTGGGGCGGCTTGCTACAGCCGGGTGTTCCACTGATGCTCGGCTCCAGTTACGGCTGCTTCACGCTTCACACCCCCGCTCTCCCACCCACTCAGCGGCTTTCCGTGTTCGCATCAGAACCTGTTGTGTCACTAAGCAGACAGCTGTGCCAGCCATTCCTCCCTTTCTCACTGACGGGTTTAGGCTGAGAAATGGGGCGGGGGTGGGGAGGGCAAATCTTCTCTTGCTGCTCCAGAGACTCAGATCTTGCTGCATGGGGTGAGGTGGGGGTCTAGCGGTTAAAGCTGGGGGGGTCAGGTCTCCTGGGTTCTAGTCCCAGTTCTATGGGGGCAGTGGGGTTAGAGCAGGGCGTCTGGGAGTCAGGACTCCCGGGTGGTATCCATGGATCTGGGTGGGGAGTGGGGCTGAGTAGTCAGAGCAGGAGGGCTGGGAGCCAGCCTTCCTCAGTTCAGCTGCCAGCTCTGGGAGGGAAGTGGAGTCTAGTGGGTGGAGCAGGGGAGGGTGGGAGTCATGGTACATGGGATTTAGGATGAAGTGTGCCAGTTGTTTAGCACAAGCGACTGGGAGTCAGGAGAGGTGCAGCTTAACCCATCCTATGGGAGGGAGCTTGGTCCGATGGTTAGATCGAGGTGAACGCCGAATCCGGGCCACTGGGATCAGGAGGGGAATGCAACCTGTCGGATCCAGCAGTGACATGTCCCCCATGGTCCAGTGGCTAAGGCATTGATCGTGTTCTGATTTGGTGCAGACATCTCCAAATATTGCTCTGTAGCCACATTACTTAATGACAGTACAGGACGCCAAGGGCCACAACACCCCCTCGAGGCAGAGGTGACGTGTGGTGGCGGGGGGGTCGTGTGAGGTCATGTACCCCCCCCCCGCCCCCTGGATTTCTGCCAGGGTTTATATGCCCTGCCCTGAACCCCACCAGAACCTGTAAATTGTGCCCTGCCCCCAATCACATTAACCAATTCCTCTGTCGCCTTGGGACGCCCCCCCCTTTGCCGTTGGTTCCCCTCTTCCTACTGCCTTCCTCACCGTTTCTCCCAGTGCCCCAAAAGCATTTGACGTTCGCCTTAGAAAGTGGCGAAGAATTGTGACAGCAGCAGAACCTAACTGATTTTTCAAGAGAAATTTAGACACGAAAGAGCCTGAATCCCATCAACAGCCAATAGGACTTTGGCTCCTAAGTGCCTAAATCCCTTTTGGAAATGAGATTTCAGGATCCTTAAACTGGTACGCATTGCAATGTGAGTGCAGCAAATCCTGGCTACCTGCCAATCTCTGGGCTGCTGTTCCTCACCCCAGGCCAGGCCAGGGTCCAGGCCAGAGCGGGGAACTGGCCTGGAGCCCCAGGCCAGTCTCAGCAAGGTCAGTCTCCCCTTTCCTTCGCCTCAGCCCGAGTCACACTCCCCCCACTTCCTGATTAACACATTTCAAACTCCTCTTTGCCCTGCTCCCTTCCCATGCCATCACATGCTCCCTTTTCCACATCCCCTTCCCCATGCCATCTCACACACCCCTCTGCCCATCTCCCCTTCCCATGCCACCTAACGCACCCCTTTACCCATCCCCCCTTCCCATGCCATCTCACACACCCCTTTGCCTATCCCCCTTCTCATGCCATCTCACACACCCCTTTGCCCATGCTCCCTTCCCATGCCATTTCACAAACCCCTTTGCCTATCCCCCTTCTCATGCCATCTCACACACCCCTTTACCCATCCCCCCTTCCCATGCCATCTCACACTCCCCTTGGTCCACCCCCCCCCTTCCCATGCCATCTCATGCTCCCCTCTGCCCATCCCCCTCCCATGCCATCTCACACTGAACTTTTCTGATCCCCTATCCCCTTTGCCCAGCCCCCTCCAATGTCATCTCACACCCCGTGATACTCTGTACCTCAGGCCTTAATGGCTGGATGCCAGGAGAACTGTAACACAAACTGCTTTTGAGATAGTCAGTGACTAACCTTCTTGCAGGAAACTAAGGGGGCAGGTGTGACACTCTGTACCTTGAGGGGACACCCTGCACCCCCATGTTCATCCTTATAATATGACTGTGTGGTATCCAAAGCAAAGTTTGTCATGTCAGGTGTCTTTGGAAGGCTCATGATGCACTGAGCATTGTTGTTATAGTGATGTTATAGGGTGTAATTTCATGTATATAGTTATGAGGCTGAAAATGTGTCCTCATGGCTTAAAACAAGGCCAGGCAAACACTCTCCAGGAGCAGAGGGGCAGCTCACACCGCATCAGGGCATGTATGGGACAAACCCAGCCCAGCCTCACAGAAACAAAGGACACCTGCTTAGGCAGCAACAAAGGATCTGTTGGACTCTGGAGAGAGTGAAACCCCTTCCCTGGGTCAGTTTGGGACTGCAATGAGGTAATGCTCAGCTGACTCTGAAGGGGGTGGGGGGCAAAACCAAAAGGGAAGAAAGAACATGATAAAAGGGAGAGAGGTTTGCCATGCTCTTCCTCTCTCTTCCACCTACATCTCCAGACACCACACCCAGCGACTGAGGCGCTGATCAAAGGGGAGAACCTGGCTGAAGGGCAACCAGCCAGCCTGTGGTGAGAAGCATCTAAGTTTGTAAGGGCATGGAAAGTGTTAAGATCAGCTTAGAATGCATTTTGATTTTATTTATTGACCAAATCTGACTTCACAGAATCAAAAAATCATAGAATATCAGGGTTGGAAGGGACCTCAAGAGGTCATCTAGTCTAACCCCCTGCTCAAAGCAGGACCAATTCCCAACTAAATCATCCCAGCCAGGGCTTTGTCAAGCCTGACCTTAAAAACCTCTAAGGAAGGTTTCCACCACCTCCCTAGGTAACACATTCCAGTGTTTCACCACCCTCCAGTGAAAAAGTTTTTCCTAATGTCCAACCTAAACTTGCCCCACATTGCAACTTGAGACCATTACTCCTTGTTCTGTCATCTGCTACCACTGAGAACAGTCTAGATCCATCCTCTTTGGAACCCCCTTTCAGGTAGTTGAAAGCAGCTATCAAATCCCCCCTCATTCCTCTCTTCCACAACTAAACAATCCCAGTTCCCTCAGCCTCTCCTCAGAAGTCATGTGTTCCAGTCCCCTAATCATTTTTGTTGCCCTCCGCTGGACTCTTTCCAATTTTTCCACATCCTTCTTGTAGTGTAGGGCCCAAAACTGGACACAGGACTCCAGATGAGGCCTCACCAATGCTGAATAGAGGAGAATGATCATGTCCCTCAATCTGCTGGTAATGCTCCTACTTATACAGCCCAAAATGCTGTTAGTCTTCTTGGCAATCAGGGCACCCTGTTGACTCATATCCAGCTTCTCGTCCACTGTAACCCCTAGGTCCTTTTCTGCAGAACTGCTGCCTAGCCATTTGGGCCCTAGTCCATAGCAGTGCATGGGATTCTTCCATCCTAAGCGCAGGACTCTGCCCTTGTCCTTGTTGAATCTCATCAAATTTATTTTGGCCCAATCCTCTAATTTGTCTAGGACCCTCTGTATCCTATCCCCACCCTCCAGCGTATCTACCTCTCCTCCCAGTTTAGTGTCATCTGCAAACTTGCTGAGGGTGCAATCCATGCCATCCCCCAGATCATTAATGAAGATATTGAACAAAACCGGCCCCAGGACCGACCCTTGGGGCACTCCACTTGATACCGGCTGCCAACTAGACATGGAGCCATGGATCACTACCCGTTGAGCCGGACGATCTAGCCAGCTTTCTATCCACCTTATAGTCCATTCATCCAGCCTATACTTGTTGTGCTTTGACTTATAATCACTTAAAATCTATCTCTTGGAGTTAATAAATTTGTTTGTTTATTCTACCTGAAGCAGTGCATTTGGTTTGAAGCGTGTTAGAGACGTCCCTTGGGATAACAAGCCTGGTACATATCAATTTCTGTGTTAAATTGATGAACTCATATAAGCTTGCAGTGTCCAGCGGGCATAACTGGACACTGCAAGACAGAGGTTCCTAAGGTTGTGCCAGGAGATATTGGCTAGTGTCATTCGGTTGCACAATCCAAGGAGCAGTTTACATGCCAGAGGCGGGTTCTCACAGCAGAGCAGGGTAAGTCTGGCTCCCAGAGTCGAGGATTGGGGTGACTTAGCAGATCCCCAGTTCAGGTAACACCAGAGGAACATCACAGTGGCACAGCGAGCCGAGTGTATATACAGTTTGTTACTTCAAGTGAAGTTCAACAAACTTTAAGCACTGATATTTCTGATTTTAAGTGAGTCTTAAGTTCAGTGGCTAACACTAGTCAGAGGAGATCACAGTTTTGTTATTTTCTGTTTGCTTATTTTGGGAAAGGGAAGTAAGAACAGGAAAGCAGGAAAATGAGTGAAAGCAGTGAAGCGATTGCGAAGTTGGAGCTTTTTAGGTTGCAGGTTGCAGAAAAGGAGAGGGAGCACCAGAGATTATTACAACTGAGAACTGGAGATAAAAGAAAAAGAGAACGAGAGAGAAAAAAGCAAAAGAGAGAGAGAGAGAGAGAGACAGAAGAGAAAGAGAGAGACATACAAGAAAGAGAGAGAGAGAGAGAGAGAAGAGAAAGAGAGAGAAGAAAGAGAAAGAGAGCAAAAACACCAGCTTGACCTGCTAGAGAAGCAGAACAAAACCCCCCAACCCCAACGACTCCCATCACTCCAAAAATCCACAAATGGGAACACTTATGTCCTGCATACAGTGAGGAGGACGATATTGCTGAATATCTGACTACTTTTGAAAGACTGTGTGGAATACATGAAATCCCTGATGATAAGAGAGTTCCTTCCCTGATTGTGAAATTAACTAGTAAAGCTCGAAATGTATTCAATGGAATGCCTATTGAAGATGCTTTAGACTACTGTAAATTTAAAGATACTGTTTTGTGAAGTTTTCAGATTACCCCTGAAACATATTGAGTTAAATTTAGGAATCTTAAGAGGGAAATTGGTATGAGTAATGGGGCATATGTAAATAAAATGAAAGATTTGTTGGGAAAATGGGAGAGGGGTAAGTAGGTGGCAAGTTTTGAAGGAACGCTTGATCTTGTGGCTCATATAAGGTTGATGTGAAGCAGTGTCTATGGGACAAAGATGTCAAGTCTGTGGACAAGATGGCTTTTTTAGTGGATGCCTTTGAACAGACTCAGGCGTCTATTGAGGGCAGGCCACAGAAAGAGTGGTTTACAACTGGTGGGAAGGGAGGATCCCATTTTGCTCCTGGGGAGAGAGAAGGGGGCTGGGGGCTTGAACAGTCTCTGACCCCAAAACAGCCCTCTACTGCTAATCCTCATCCCAAATCTCCTGTTAAAGCAGAAGAGCCCGGTGCTATCGGTGTAATTCCACTGATCACCTGAGGAATAGATGCCCTGTGCTAGGAGGAAGCAGGCAACCAATAGCTCATGTTAGTTCTGCTGTCCTCAACACAGAACCACCCCCAAGCAATGGAAACCGATCATATTGGTTCTGGGAGGTTAGCCTCTGCAGAACCAGATATGGAGCATGTTAAGGCTGTCCAAATTGATGGCAGGGAATACTTGGGGCAGAGGGATACAGGGGCCCAGATCTCTCTGGTTAAGCAGAGTGTGGTCCCAAAGGCCAGTATGTTGCCTGGCCAAATGGCAAAGACCATGGGAGTGCGCAAAAGCAGATTCCTTATACCACTAGCTAAAATCCACGTGGCTTGGGAAGGTTTGGAAAGTGTTTTGACTATGGGGGTAATGGAACACCTCCTAGTCAACCTGCTCCTTGGTAATGATTTTTTCTGTGTAGCTCAGGTTAAAATATTTGCCTGCAGCAGGAGGGGGTTTTATGCTGGGACCCCCGAGGGAAAGGGTAAGAGTTTTCTCAGGAACTGCTGAGAGAATGGGAGAGAGTCTCCTTGATTCTTCTGCAGCAGGGGGAAGCCACATGCTTCCAGATGGGAGGGTGGTTGAGACAAATTCCTGGACTGCAGCTGAAGGCAACACCACATCAGGAAGGGATGGGAGCGTAATGCCTGCCAGGGAGAGAATTGTCCAGGTTATTAGCTGCCAGCAGGTCGCAGCTGAACCAGAGGCAAAACTGTCTCTAGGGAGCACAGAGAAATTTGTCCCAGAGGAGAGCCCAGAGAAGGGGCAGAGGATCTCAAAAACAACTGAGGTGGGTGAGGATTCCTGTGACTCTGTAACACAGGGAAGCAGGGTGCTTCCAAGTATGGGAGAGGCTGAGACTAGCTCCTTCACAGCAGAAGACAACATGCCCCCAAGTGCAGGGGCAGGAGAGGGGTTGTCAGTGATTATGAAAACTGCCCCAGTTGTTAGCTGGCAGAGTTTTGCAGATGAACAAGGGACAGAACTCTTCCTAGGGAGCACAGAGAAACGTGTCTTAGGATGGGGCCCAGAGGAGGAAACTGGGGAAGGAATAGTGGGGGCACAGGAATGTCTCCTCACTGGTCATTTGGAAGAGGATGCCCAGGACAGAATGGCTGAGTCAGCATCTGTGCACCCAGGCACTCAGCCTGTGACTTGGGTTTTGAGGGGGGACCTGTGTGACCGACTTCCTGGAGGGGAGCAGTCACACAACTGACTTCTCTGGGACAGAGAAAGGGGTGGCGGAGGGTGCCCCAATCCAAGTCCCAGTTTGTCAGGATGCTATTTCTGATATGTTTTTTGGAAGTAACTGTGTCTCTTTACATCAAGATGCAGCTCCAGTGCCTGGACCTGAGACCAGGAAATTGCCAGGTGGTAATTTGTGAGAACACAAATGACCCACCTGACAGAAAAGGGGGCGTTTTCCCTCAGGCTGGTGAGATGCAGAGAGCAGTTATGGAAAAGCTGATGGGGAAAGGTACTTCTGATCAAAGGGTAAACACACCTAGCCCAGAGGGCACAGATCACAGCCCTCTCGGGCACAGGGAAGGACTCAGTGCTGGGAGGGGGAAACACCGGGTAACCCCAAAAGAGGAGCTGTATTTTCTGTATATGTACAGTCCTGGGGTTGGGAGACCGCTCCCCAAAGGGCCAGCCAATGTGCAGGATCCCCCTGAACACCTACCTTGCCAGACCCTGAGGCACCAAAATTCCAGAAACCTGATTAAATTAAGAGCCCACACAGAGGGGAACACTGAAGGGAAAGAAAAGCCAGTGACTGATTACATGGGAGAGAGTCAAAGGACACCCTGGGTGATGAACAAACTAACCTCAAACTAGAATATCTGAACAGAGGGCCTGGTATTATTAAGATACCTGTAAATGTCCATCTGTGATAAAATGTTTTGGTAAGTTTTGGGGCTAAGAATTTTGACACGGATGTTAAACCTTGTGCTAATGCTACTTTTCAGTTAATACCTGTAAACAGACCACAGCAGAGAAACCACAACAAACCTGATTTGCTGGGTGAGGGGGAAACTGAGGCATGCTGCCTTATGGCCTTAATGGTTGGATGCCAAGAGAACTGTAACACAAACTGCCTTCGAGATAGTCAGTGACTAACCTTCTTGCAGGAAACTAAGGGGGCAGGTGTGACACTCGGTACCTTGGGGGGACACCCTGCACCCCTATGTTCATCCTTATAATATGACTGTGTGGTATCCAAAACAAAGTTTGTCATGTCGGGTGTCTTCGGAAGGCCCCTGATGCCCTGAGCATTGTTGTTATAGTGAGGTTATATGTTGTAATTTCATGTATATAGTTATGAGGCTGAAAATGTGTCCTCATGGCTTAAAACAAGGCCAGGCAAACACTCTCCAGGAGCAGAGGGGCAGTTCACGCCTCATCAGGGCACGTATGGGACAAACCCAGCCCAGCCTTACAGGAACAAAGGACACCTGCCTAGGCAGCAACAAAGGATCTGTTGGACTCTGGAGTGAGTCACCCCCCTTCCCTGGGTCAGTTTGGGACTGCAGTGAGGTAATGCTCAGCTGACTCTGAAGTGGGGGGTGAGAGGCAAAACCAAAAGGGAAGAAAGAACATGATAAAAGGGAGAGAGGTTTGCCATGCTCTTCCTCTCTCTTCCACCTACAGACACCACACCCAGCGACTGAAGCGCTGATCAAAGGGGAGAGCCTGGCTGAAGGGCAACCAGCCAGCCTGTGGTGAGAAGCATCTAAGTTTGTAAGGGCACGGAAATATCAGCTTAGAATGCGTTTTGCTTTTATTTCATTTGACCAAATTTGACTTCTTGTGCTTTGATTTATAATCACTTAAAATCTACCTTTTATAGTCAATACATTTGTTTGTTTATCTTTACCAGTGAGTTTGTATGAAGTGTGGGGCAAATCTGCTCAGGTTGGCAAAGGCTGGTGTATGTCCACTTTCCATTGTTGAAGTGGTGAACCAATTAATAAATTTTCATTGCCCATCTTGGGCAGTACAAGATGGTATATTCCTGGGGTACAGTGCTGGGAACTGGGGGGATTTGGCTGGTGCCTTTCTCTGCGGGATTCATGAGTTGCTCTGGGAGCATTCATGCAATCTAGCTGGGTGTGGGGCTCCACGTGCTGTTGCGATGAGGGATCACAGCTCCTGGAGGGGCTTGCTGCTGGTCACTAGCAAGGCATTGTGAGAGACAGCCCAGGCTGTGGAGAGTGCAGGGGGCACAGTCCCAGGCCACATCCCGGCCCCAGGCTGAACCCCAGGGAGATCCCGTCACACCATCTGACCCTCCCCTTAGCTCAGCCCCCTCCCATGCCATCTCAAACACCCCTTTGCCTATCCCCCTTTCCATGCCATCTCACACTCCCCTTGGCCCACCCCCCGTTCCCATGCCACCTCACACTCCCCTTGGCCCACCCCCCCTTCCCATGCCACCTCACACTCCCCTTGGCCCACCCCCTTCCCATGCCACCTCACACTGCCCTTTGCCTATCCCCCTTCCCATGTCATCTCATGCTCCCCTTAGCCCATCCCCCCTTCCCATGCCACCTCACACGCACTTTAGCCCATCCCTCCTTCCCTCACACTCCCCTTGGCCTCACACTCCCCTTGGCCCACCCCCCCTTCCCATGCCACCTTACACACCTCTTTGCCCATCCCTCCTTCCCATGCCACCTCACACTCCCCTTGGCCCACCCCCCCTTCCCATGCCATCTCACGCTCCCCTTGGCCCACCCCTCTTCCCATGCCACCCCACACACCCCTCTGCCCACCCCCCTTTCCCATGCCACCCCACACACCCCTCTGCCCACCCCCCCTTCCCATGCCATCTCAGTCTTCCTTCCTATGCCCTCTCTCTCACTTATCCCGTCTTTCTTTCACACTCATCAGTTCTTTCTCACGCATCCCCGTTCTCCCTGTCGCTGTCTCCGCCTCTCTCCCCCCCGCGGCCCCGGGCCGGCTCCCCGTGATGAGCGCGTTGCTTTCCCCGCAGCTCTCTTTCCTTTCCTGCCCCCGGCGCTGTCAGTGGAAATTCTCAGCCGCGCTCCCGCTTCCCTCGGCGCCTCCCTCCCTTCCTCCCGGGTCCGCCCCGCGCCTATAAAGCCCCTGCGCTGGGCGCCGCTGGCTCATTTCGGCCTCGGACCCCCCCAGCCCGGAGGGAGCAGCCGCCTGCCCCCATGACGGCTCTAGAGCGCAGCCAGGACCCCGAGAGCCTCCTCCAGGCCGGCTCCCGGCGCGCCTGCCCCTGCCGGAGCCTGGACTGGTGCCTGCTTCTGGGGCTGGGCGCCCTGGGCGCAGCGCTCCTGACGCTCGCCTTGTTCTCGGCCTGGAGGGTCCTGCCCCCGCCGCTGGAGACCCCCGAGCGTCCCCTCCTCTCGCTCAGCATGGGAAAGGTAACGGAGTGGTGGGGAGGCGTCTGTCCAGCCCAGGGTCCCCTGCCTGTCTGCCCCAGCGAGCGGGGGCCCCCATCTGTCTCCCTGCCCACAAGGCAGGGGTCTGTGGGTCTGGCCCTTCCCCTCCTGCCTGTCTGTTGCTGGAGCGTGGGGATCGGTCGGTCTGGGGGGTGGGGGGCAGATCTGTTTGTCTGGCCCCGCTGGGGGTGCGGGTGGGCTCTGTGTGTGCGGAGATAGTGGGGGTAGCATCTCTCCCCTTGGCTAGCTGTCTGTCTCCGTGCCCCTGTGGGGTCCTCCTCTCCCGCTTTCCATGCCAGACCTTCCCGACCCCTCTCCAACACTTGGTGTAAACACCCGAGTGCACTAGTTGTTTGGGCAGCCAGTGCTTAACCGCTTCACGAGCAAGGAGCTGCATGCTGAGGAAGGGTGGCCTAGGGGGTAGGGTGCTGGCCTAGGCCGAGGGAGACTTGTGTCGAATTCCCAGCTCTGCCACAGACTGTCTGTGTGACCCCGAGCAAGTCACTTCATCTCCCTGCATCAGTTTCCCCACTCTCCTATGTCACAGGAGTCCTGGGCAGTGTCCAGATGCTACAGGCATGGGAGGAGGATGGTGTGAGGCAGCTGATTCTTAATCTTAGGGCACAGTGGGTGATTTAGGGATGTGGCACTTTAAGCCCTAAATCTTCTGTCAGCTGCCAGTAGTTGCTTTAGGTTTTGTCACGGATCCTGCCAGCTAAGCAGGACCAGGAGAGAGGTGCTGGAACATTTTGTGTAGCGGGCAATGCTGAGACCCACTGAACCAAACTGTAACCCTTGTATGTAATGGAAACCACTTCCAGCCAGGGGGTGCGGGCGCACCCTGGTTCCAGCACCTATGATGGGGAGCGCTCTCCATTTAACCCAGTGCTTGACTTGCCCCCTTGGGGCCCAATTTCTAGAGGTGCTGGGTTCTTGCGACACAAACTGAAGTCAACAGCTGCCACAGGCATAACTTGAAAACCAGGCCTGGGACGTCACAGGAAAACAGCCCAGAAACCCCAGCGCCCGCCTTTGTAAACTGTCACTGTGTGTGACCAGTCAGGCTGCTGGAAAGTCCTTTTCATTCCAGCTGTCAGCGTCTCCGCTCTAAAGTTCTGCATCTCAACTTCCCCAAAAGTTGGCATGTGCTCGGGCCCTGCCTTTGAGTCTACGCCCATTGGGTCTAGTTTATATGATCTAGTTGGTGCTGCTCTCTTCGCTCCTGTGTCTGGGGGTGGGAATAGTATCTTGTCTGACCCTTGCAGAAAACAGCTGTTCCCGAGCATGGTCAAGTGCATCTTTGTTTGTAAAACAAACACTCTCTTTCCTTCTTTTCAGGAGGCTGGTGCCCAGGTATTGCCCACAAGCGGTGAGTATTTTACAGTTACTTGACATTAATGGCTCATGTTTTCCCCTTCCTGAAGGGGGAAAAATGGGAGTTTGGGGGATCTAAATCCCTTGGAAGCTCTGGGATGGGAGACTAATAGATTGTTTGCATCGCTGGTATACACGAACCAATGTAACTGCTGTCCACCTGTGGCAGGGTACTGGATAATTCCCCTAGCTTCATGCCATCTGTGCATCAAAGGAGACTTTAAAACTCATGCTGTTTGTACAGTAGGGAAATCTGTCTCTGTCACACTGCAGATCTAAGCAGGTTTGAGCTGGACCAATACTTAACACCTCTCCCATCCAACTAAACCAGTGTTCATTTAATCAGGGGTGCTCTATCCTCTGAACCAGACCCCCAGACCACATTACATTTTGGATGCAATGCCAAACCAAATTCTTGTCTACTCCTGCTCCCTTAGGCAAAAATCCTGTAGGTTGCTACCTTCACTGTCTTGACTAAATTCAAACTCTAGTTATATTCTGCCGACCTAAACCACAGACATACTTTCTGTTGGATAAGTGAGATCCCCCATTTGCTTCCTCTCTGAAACTGGGTGGCTGTCACAGGAGTATTGTGAAGTGTTCAGACATGAAGGTGGTGGAGGAGGAAGGCGTAAGACAGATGATTCTTAAATTTGAGGGCACAATGGAGGATTTAGGGATGTGACACTAAATTGCTCGTAAATCCGTTCTGCTCCACCCCAGAGGTGGCTGCATTTCCACGGTAGACATAAGTGATTCTGACGTATCAAGCTGCTGGAGTCAAGCAGTGAGTGCTTTTGAGGTCTCTCTGTGTGAAAGAGCCATAAAAGAGACGGTGAGGTGGTGCTGATTTGTTATTTCACCTAACCACTCGACCTCTGGGGGCTCGCCAGCCTCCCGACTTGGACAAATGCATCGGTAACAAGGCTGTGTGGATGTATTTCCCAGCCTCCGAAGAGTTAATGGTGGATTTTTCTCTCCCTGCAATGATTGCTGCTGTATATTTCATGAGCACCTCACCCCTCCTAGAGTCAATGCCCGTTGTCTTGGTTATACGTGCTTGGGAGAATCCAGTAGGGTGTCTAGAAAGGGGGCACTGTGACCATATAGGATACAGACTCTGCCTAAAGGCTCCGTTAAGGCAGAGCATAAAGAGAAGGCTGTGGAGATAGGAATCTAGGGTGCGTTGCTACAGCTCTGAATCCCTTGTTCATGGCTCATGCGAACAGAGTCCCAGCCGCTAGATTGACATGAGTCATGTTGGCTAATTCTGCAGCATGTGACCTTCTCCTGCCTATGGGAGTGGGAAGGAAATGGTTTCACTGCTTGCAAAAATAACACCGGATGCAGAGAAGTCCTAAGGCAGCGGTCCCAGGGTGAGGGAATGCCTGTAAACCCCCTGGCTCGGACCCATGAGCTCGTACTGGGGCTGGATCCTCAGTAGCCATAGCTCAGGGCTCTGCGGTAGGATGGCCCCATCCTGCATGGAGCTGAGGATTGGGGTGGTTAGACAACCCCTGCCGCTAAAGGAGAACCTCTCATTAGCTCTTGTCAGTGCAGAGCCGGACACATGGTTGAACAGTTAAGACTCCATCCAGCAGAGGTCACTGCGGTGCATGCATTGACTAGCCAGTTCACTCCTACACTCCCATACTTTATAGGCCCTAGCTCTTCTATCGCCCTTTTCATCAGTGCTTTGCAAAGGTCGCAATCATTTCTCCCCATTTCGCAGCTGGGGAAACTGAGTATTTAGCCCCACCTCTTCAAAGATGACTAACATGCCTTCCCTCTTCTACCCTGTTTCTGCAGATGTAATCAAGGACAGGGTAATGGGGTTCTATCACGCCACGGGTATTGATGGAGTGGTTTTCAGCTCCAACTTCAACTACCACGACACCTCGCACAAGCTGGAAGTGAAGGTCGGAGGCCTCTATTTTATCTACGCCCAGCTTGCTGTCAAATGCATTGCCAAGTGCAGCAAAAAGCAAACAGTGGAACTGATTATCAAGCAGGTGTCCGGAGGCACCCACAGCCGTGTTCTGACCATCTCCCTGCACTTGTCCTCCAAGTCGGAAGAGACCATGTCCAAGTTCTCGGCGGTTCTGCAACCTCTGAAAAAAGGGGACTCTCTCTATGTGGTGATGGACACTAATAAAACAGACATCGAGAACTGGCAGCTGGACCAAACCAACAAAAAAGACAACTTCTTTGGCCTCTTTAGGCTACCTAGCTCTGCTGACCAATAGGTGGGAGCAAGGACCTCTGCGGTGGGAGTGGCAGTCTGTATATCGCCTTAGGTTCTCTTGGACTCTGCTAGAGGTTGTGGAGGCTAGATTCCACCCAGCTAAATGCCCAGGGTAACAATCAGCAGCAGACACTGGGGAAACATGGGTGTGTTGCTAGCTCTGGGACAGCACCATCGCTTTGAGTGGCGACAGCTGGTTTCCATTCGAAGCAGGACTGAAACGGAAGGAACACGCTGTGAGGCCGTGCGCTTGCCACACCAAAGAACTGGCGTGGGTCTGGTTTTCGCAATCAGTGATATTTATTATTATGTGTTTCTTTATCATTCTGTAATTTATTGTAAGCAACTGGGAGATTGAATGAATGGTGCTGCTTTTTTTTTTAATTTGTGTGTGGGGGTTGCTCTAAACGTTGACAAGGACAGACACATTTCCATTTGGGCACACAGCAACCTGAGTACTGACGTAGTAATTCCCGTGACTGTCAGTATTATGATTGTCCGATCACTGCTGCATGTGGTATTATGTCATCTGTCTGGTCTTATGGCGGCTAGGGTATGGTGCTTATCAGTGTGGTTTAGGCATTGCCCGCTGCTGGCTGGCATTGCAACTGCTCAGTCATGTGTCATAGGCCCTGCATTGCTGAAAGCTACTGAAGATTCTCTTTTAGTAGAAGTAGATTGAGGCCTGTTCTTCTGGAGCAGGAAGGTCTGAGATCTATCTGAGCTTGTCACCATGAAGCCCTAAGAGGCGACAGATTTGTTACAAGAGCGTATTTGCCTAATCATTATATTTTGCATTCTGTGATTGTGTCTGACAGTGACTAGTGTCAGCATCTGTGTGGCCCCCCCCCCCAAAATTTACTACTAAAAATACACGTATGAAAATGCATCTGTTTGAAACTTAATTGGAAAGAGTCCGTTTAGAATTTAAACAGCCTTCTGCGATGCTCCTAAAATTGGGTCTTACTCACTAGCGCAATGTCTAGTCAATTTCCATTTCCTGGTTGTGGTGTTAGCTCAGGGTGGAAATTGACTAGCTGGTTTCCACTGTACAATCTGAGTGACATGCAAACAGCGTAAATAGGATTATTAAAAAAACTTATTTCACCCCTAATTGTCACCAGGGCCAGGGGTCGCAACAGCTTTCACAGGAGTCTTCTTGAGTTATTTAAGCGGATTGTGATGATTTTTACAGCAATTTAGAGAGGCTTAAATTAGCAGATACAACAGTTGCCAACTTTCATGGCTTTGAGGAGTCTTGGGATATTTAGTCCTTTTCTTAAAGCCCCAGGCTCTGGTGTCACGTGAATGCATCAAAGTCTCAGGAATCGTTCCCCCAAAAAAAAAAATCAATCCTAGCTCTAGTTTGTGGAGAAATGCTGGAAAAAAGTGGCCCCGAAAGGTGCAAAATCCAGAAAGCAAATAAAAAGAATTCCAATTTTATTTATATCCATTTTAAATTTCCTGATTTTTTTTTTTTCAGCCAAGCTCACGATTTTTGTGCAGCCTGACTTGTGATATTTTGAATGCTTGGGACTGGTAACCCTGCACAGAGCAACTACAATCGTGCCAATAACTTGACTTCAAACTGCACTTATCAAAGGCTCGGGTCTATCACTGCAATAGCATTACTTGGAGTAAGATACTATTCCGCCCACAGAAAGTGAGCAGTGCTGGCTCCTAAGTTATTGGGGCCCTGATCTTTTCATTAAAGGAGAGGAGACTGCAGCTTGCCTTGACTTCAGCTGGAGTTGGAGGGATTTTGCACTTCTGGAATAAAGACTTCCATAGCTTGCTCCTGTTCTGTTGCATTGATGCTCTTCTGAACCCCTTAGGTAAAGCAACAGTGGTTCCAGACCTGCGTGTTTTTAATACAAAACACCCATTGTCTGTGAAAGCTTGTCTGACATTCAGATGTATGTATTTTCTTCCTCCATACTGGGGTATATTTAATATATGAATATACAGTTTAAGTATTTATTAACAGTACATCATTTCCAACCAGTGGATTAATCCACAAGTACTAAGCTCAACTCAGTCAGGAGTGAGTTTAGAGGAGTAGTTTCTTAACCTTTTCCATCCTTTACAACAAGAATCTAGGGATTCCCTTTTCTCTCATCCTAAAGAGTGTGAAAGGGTGTAACCCCGTAGGCAGAGAACCTCTGATTTTAGGACACTTGTTCTCTGGTGTCTGGAAAGAACTTGTTCTCATCTATTTAAATAAGACCTGAACTGTGTGCGCGGGAAGAACCAAGACTCAGGTGTTTTATTGTCATATATGCTCTAACTTGTTTTGTAAAAACACTTCTGGAATATATATACTATATATTTAGTATGCACTTTAAATGGCTTATTTATTTTAATACAGCAGTTAAAATAGACGTGTCCATCAATAATAAACTATTTATACTCAAGAGTCTGAGTGAACTTGCACTGTATTTTATAAGCTGGTTTCTTTGATCCTTTTGGGCCCAACGCTCCAGACGTACTGTTGTAAGGAGGAATGTGAGTTGAGGCAGATCAGAATCTGCTTTTCTGTGTTAATTATCCGGCAGATCCGTCCTTTGGAAAAAGCCACGCTGTCTAACCTGGCCTTTCTCCCCTATCCCCCGTTGGTCGGTGAAAATTCAGCTTGGCCTTAGAGCTAAAGAACTATAAGTCCAGTAATGAATAGCCCTGGATTGGTCTGGGGAGATGGAGCCTATGTGGTTTGGTAAGTTTGTCACCTGGTGTAGCAAGGCAACGACTCACCGGTGCAGCGCCTCCTGCTGGTCGTCTGGGAATTAGCTCTTTCCAGCCTTCGGAGCGCCCTCTGCAGGCCAGTGTCTCACCTGCCGCTGGCCCTGTGTCCCTCCCGGACCCTGTGCCCCTTTACCTTGGGGTGCTGCCCCCTGGCAGCGTCCCAACACTCTGGGTCTCCCCTCCAGGGAACCCCCAACCCTCTAAACCCACCTTGCCTCAGTGGCTACTGCCAGTCATCTAGCTCCCGCTCAGTGGGGCAGACTGCAGTCTGTAAACCACTCATCATGGGCAAGGGGGTTTGGACCTGCTGCCTCTGCCTAACCCCAGGCTGCACCTCTGCAGCCCCAGTACCTCCGTAGGCCTTGCACAAGGCCTGCAGCCTGGGGAGTTAACAGGCTGGAGCTCCCCAGTTCCTCTTGCCTTTCCCCAGCACTGTTCCCCTCAGGTACCCTGCTCAGCTTCCAGGCAGCCAGGTCCTTCTCTCTCAAGAGCTAGAGAGAGAGTCTTCTGCTCCTGGCCCCCAGCCCTCTTATGAGGGCCAGCTGGGCCCTGATTGAGCTGGCCACAGCTGTGGTCAGCTACACAGTCAGCTTCCCCCAGCTGTTTGTAATCCCTTTTACCCAGCCACAGCCCTCTCCAGGGCTGCTTTTAACCCCTTCAGGGCCAGAGCGGGGGCACCTCACTCCCCTACACATGGCCAAAACTTTTACTGGTACCTTTGCTTCTACATCTCCAACCGGATGGATCTTGAGCCTCACGCTTAAGAAGTGACCTCAGCTGGAGCGGTGGGTGCTGACCACGTAGACACCAAGGCCCTGAGTTTCACAGTTGGCTGCTAAATTCAGTGCCTGCTGCTGAAAATGTTGGTCTGCCCCATCCCACGGTGAGTGACAGAGCTAACTCCCATAGGAGTCCTTTGCTCTGCCCTCTTCCACTCACCCTTTGAAAGAAGATGCAGAATTGTTCTTGTTTATCTTGGTGCGGATCGGAGCAACTTCATTGCTTTCTGTGGAGTCGCTCAACAGTCACCCTGGGGTAAAAGAGCAGAATCTGCCTCATGGCTACTTCTCCCAACCTTCTGGAGGTTTTGCCCGACATTAAAACTTGAGTGACTTTCCAGAGTTGCTGGTCCTTTTATGGTCCATCCATAGGAGGTTACCCAACAAGGAGACTTTGGGTCAGGGTGAATGCAAGACATTTCCCAAGTTTTGGTCAGGAAACCTACTCTTAAGCCAGCTCCAAGCGATGTGGTGGCACCAGAGAGCATTCCCGGTCTTCTGGAAAGATCGCCCAATGGGGTCACGTGTGAGCATCTTCCCTGGAGCATCTGCTCCTGAATGGGCTTGCTCTGGAAACATTCAGCACCATGTTGAGCTGGAAATGAATCTAGAGACAGCCGAACCACCTCACGCGGGACTCTCAAGAGAACCAGTCTCTGGATGGGATTTTATTAATCCTTTTCAAAAGGTCCTGGATCACTGAGAGACAGGAATTCATTTAGGGATTGATTCTACTTTGGGGCTAGTCCAGCCAACTGTCCCAGGCCAACATACACCACCACTTCCCAGGGAGCGAGCTTATAAGAGGGGGAAAGTTGTCCCTCTATGGTCCATCCAGCCCTTGGCCTCAGCTAGTCGCCTCGGGGTGGGCAGGAAACTCCCTGTCAAAGGATCCAGCCTGTCCTCTTGCTGAGACATGCCTCTTCATTCAGCGGCTGTTGGATGCCGGACTGCTTGTTAGGATATAGACATTCAGCCCTGTCTGCAGAGGCCTCTGCTTTAAGAATTTAGGTGTATTTTTATCACTTAGCTAGTTATGGAGGTATAAAACAAAGACGGAAACTCACAGTCTGCCTGTGTATGGGCCTTCTCTCGCTAGGAGACTCTGAGCCCCGGCTCTTAGGCTGAGCCGGGGTGGCCAACCTGTGGCCCCGGAGCCCCATGCGGCTCCTCAGAAGTTAATATGCGGCTCCTTGTACAGGCACCGACTCCGGGGCTGGAGCTACAGGCCGCAACCCTCCAATGTGCTCACGGCTCAACCCCTGGCTCTTCCCCCACTCCACCCCCCCACCCCCTGCCATGAGGCTGCCCTACCCTCCCCCTCCCCACCCCCAGCCTCCTGCGTGCCATGAAACAGCTGATCGGGAGGTGCAAGGAGGGAGGGGGAGGCACTGATTGGTGGGGCTCCTGGTGGGTGGGAGGCACGGGGAGTGGTGGGGCGGGGGGAGCTGACGGGGGGGCTGCTGATGTATTATTGTGGCTCTTTGGCAATGTACATCGGCACATTCTGGCTCCTTCTCAGGCTCGGGTTGGCCACCCCTGAGCTAAGGCCTTTGGCTAAGCAGTGGGAGCAGCCATAAGGCTGGGATGCGAATGGTCACATCCTCACATCCCAAACCAGTCATGTTGAAATAAGGTGCTATTGGGCTGTTAGGAATACAACCCTGCCCTGCTAATGCCGATCACCACCAGAGAAAGATGATTAAAGAAAACTTAGTCTGATAGCATCCTGTCTGGCAAGAGCTGTGGTTGTGAAACCCTCATTTCTGTATGCTTTATCTTTATGGCCCTCACTTTTCTATTGGCACTTTAAAGAGTAACACATTTATTTGGGCATTTATTTGGGCCGGACTCCTCGTTGTTTTTGTGGATACAGACTAACTCGGCTACCCCCTGATACTTGACGCTTTTCTATTATTAATCTGGCTGGTTCTCTGACTGTTTCTGTCTGTTGTATAATGAGTTTTGCTAGGTGTAAGTTAATTAGGATAGTGGGATATAACTGGTTTGAGAATTAGGTTCCAGTATGTTAGGACTGGTTAGCTAGCTTTCAGTAAAATGATTGGTTAAGATATAACTGAGAATATTACTATATAAATTAGGGGCAAACAGGAAGTAAGTTGGGATTCGAAAATAAGGAAAAAGGAACTTGGATTTAAGCTTGCTGGAAGTTCACCCCAATAAACATCAAGTTGTTTGTACCTTCGGACTTCGGGTATTGTTGCTCTCTGTTCCCGCAAGAAGGATCAGGGAAGCGGGGTGGTGAAGGAATAAGCCCCCTAATGCTGCTTTGAACCGTTCCTGAGTGGTGCCACCCATGACCTACATGTCCCCTCACCTGGCCCTCAAGTTTGGACGCGGTTCATCATGGTACATCACAGCACGGGGCGCTTGGTAGCTCAGCTCAAGGGTGTGACATCAGGCCCCCAGCGTACCCATCACAGGGGAGCTCTCTGTGCAGCAGGGAGGAGACAGAGAGAGGCGATGCGGTCATGGTGCCAAATACACATAGCCTTCCATCCTCTCTGGTGGAAACTGACGTGAGTTCAAGGCCAGAGGCATCTCTCTCTCTCTGCGTCAGCGTCACCTCCTCGCTCCCTCCCAAACAATAACAAGGGAAGTCTACACAACAGCCCACACAAAGCTAACCACATCCCTAGCGGTGACAATGTGAGCTTCAACTCACCCCTGGTTTTTAATCCTTTCCTTCCCTGTGTGATTAATGATCTCGGGGATTAAGTGCCGGGTTCGGCTGTAAGACTCCTGGCTTCAGTTGCTTCGGCAAGGCGCTTCCCCGCTCTGTGCCTCAGTTTCCCCAGCTGTTGAATAGGGAGAACAATCCGTCCCCTTGGCTGCTCAGACTGTAAGATCTTCATGTCTCTTGCTGTGTGTCTGTACAGTGCCTGGCACGCTGGGGATCTTGCTTTTGCTAGGGCACTCAAAGCACTGCTGTGATGCACGGATTGGTGGCAGAGGGGGAGAATACACAGAGTCTGAAAGGTTTAGCATCTCTTCCCCTGAAGTTCCAGGATGAATGGGAGTCTGGTCCCCAGCAGGCCTTTGCAACGCAATGGTTCTGTGCGAACAGTGCTGCCCGCTAGTGAAAGGGCGCCAGAGTGGCAAGCAGCCTACTACTGCCGCTGACTAATGAGAGGGGAATTCTGCTTTAACTTACGTGGTGGAGGTTTGGGGTTTTGAATCAGGCTTGTAGTCGTGCTTGCCCGTAAGCGTGATTTGATATCAGAGTGTTTCGGGAATGCTTCAGGAGCGCGAGCTGCGTGCAGAGCTCCCAGCTTCTCCAGTTCTGTCCTCTCCCAGCAGGGGGGCGCTGTAGGGATGGGACGGGAGTGCTGGCTGGGTGCTGTAGTGTGGAAGCAAAAGTGCTGGGTGCGAGGGCAGCGCCTCTGTGCCTCAGTTTCCCCACCTATAAAAGGGGACACGGCCACCTCTCTTGTGAGGGTTGCATGCCGCTTAACTTTTACTCATCTGGCGATGGCAAAGCTCTAACGCCCATGAGCTGGAAGGGGTGGGGCTCGACCCCTACTCCCACCCCTTTGACAGCAACTCTTCCCAACTGCACAATGCTTTCGGCAGCCGATGTTGTTTGAGGCCTATGGGCCTGGCAGACGCCTTTGTTCCATTCTGCTCCCCACGGCATCGAACACCCTGGGCAGACCAGGGAACAGGCTGGGGACGAAGATCTGACTGCATCATGCCACGTCGTTAATAAAGTCTAGGATCTCGGTCCAAAAATCATATCCTGTTGGCTGAGCCAGAGGGGGGAGCTTAGCAGTTGGAGCCCAGGAAAGGAGGCGAATGGGTCAGAAATGGTTCAAATGGCTCATTTTTAAAAAGTGGCTTTTTTGATTAAAAATTCTGGCATTTCGCCCCCCCCCCTTTTGGGGGTGTGTGTGTGTGTGGGGAGGGGGGGATCTGAAATGAAAAACAATTAGCCTTTTAATAGTTTTTCTTTCCTTTTTCCCTCTTGTGGTTTCCTTCCCCCTTCACATCTTATTTTTGTCTCTTTTTTTCTCAAATTTTTCTTGCTGAAAACCCAGATGTTAATTCGAAGAGCTCTTTTAAAAAATCAAAAAATTCCAAGGGGGTGGCGCAGAATAGAAAACGGAGGCAGAAAAAAACCCATGACCCAAAATTGGGTCAATTTTAAACTCCACTAAATGATCATTTGGATAATTTTTCATTCCCCCACCCAAGTTGTTTTTCTCTTTTCAATCATTTTGGGGGGGAGAGGGCAGCATGGGAGGAATTGAACTCTTCTCCCTCTGCGTTTCCAAGTTGGATGGTAATTCTGGGTAAATAGGGGCGGTGATAAATACACAATAAACCAAAGTCACGCATTGTGCTGCTGGAACAGCAGGGGGCAGCACTGAGGTGGGAGGGGCAGTTAGGAGCTGGCCGGGGGGGCTCTCCTTGTGGGTGAACTCCAGGGCGTGCTATACTGAGTGTGTCTCACAGCAGCCGCAGTCAGTGTCCTGTAAGATGCAAGAGCAGAGGTGGTGAAGCTGATTCCTCTCTGCAAGCAACTGGGACTGGAGTAGCTGGGAGCTCCCCCAATAGCCAGGGCTCCTGCCACTTCCTACAGCACCCCCTGCTGGGAGAGGCTGCGCGGTCCCCCTTCCTGCATAGCCAGTTCTCCTGCCCCATTTCCTACAGTGCCCCCTGCTGGGAGAGGCTGGGCGCTCCCCCTTCCTGCATAGCCAGTTCTCCTGCCCCATTTCCTACAGTGCCCCCTGCTGGGAGAGGCTGGGCGCTCCCCCTTCCCGCACAGCCAGTTCTCCTGCCCCACTGCCTACAGCGCCCCCTGCTGGGAGAGGCTGGGCGCGCCCCCTTCCTGCATAGCCAGTTCTCCTGCCCCATTTCCTACAGCGCCCCCTGCTGGGAGAGGCTGGGCGCTCCCCCTTCCTGCATAGCCAGTTCTCCTGCCCCATTTCCTACAGCGCCCCCTGCTGGGAGAGGCTGGGCGCTCCCCCTTCCTGCATAGCCAGTTCTCCTGCCCCATTTCCTACAGCGCCCCCTGCTGGGAGAGGCTGGGCGCTCCCCCTTCCTGCATAGCCAGTTCTCCTGCCCCATTTCCTACAGTGCCCCCTGCTGGGAGAGGCTGGGCGCTCCCCCTTCCCGCACAGCCAGTTCTCCTGCCCCACTGCCTACAGCGCCCCCTGCTGGGAGAGGCTGGGCGCGCCCCCTTCCTGCATAGCCAGTTCTCCTGCCCCATTTCCTACAGCGCCCCCTGCTGGGAGAGGCTGGGCGCTCCCCCTTCCTGCATAGCCAGTTCTCCTGCCCCATTTCCTACAGCGCCCCCTGCTGGGAGAGGCTGGGCGCTCCCCCTTCCTGCATAGCCAGTTCTCCTGCCCCATTTCCTACAGCGCCCCCTGCTGGGAGAGTCTGGGCGCGCCCCCTTCCCGCACAGCCAGTTCTCCTGCTCCACTGCCTACAGCGCCCCCTGCTGGGAGAGGCTGGGCGCTCCCCCTTCCCGCACAGCCAGTTCTCCTGCCCCACTGCCTACAGCGCCCCCTGCTGGGAGAGGCTGGGTGCGCCCCCTTCCCGCACAGCCAGTTCTCCTGCCCCACTGCCTACAGTGCCCCCTGCTGGGACAGGCTGGGCGGGAGGAGCCACTCGACCTCTTGTTGTGGTCTCAGGGAGATGGAGTTGGAATCCCGGTGACGCCTCACCACAGCCACCGGACCTATTCCCTGGGGAGATAGACCATAGCAAGGAGCTGATTCACTGACCCCTCATCCGCTTGCCCTAACTCACTCGTCTCCCTCCCCTGCCCTCCAGAGCTGTGGGCTAGACCCGAGGAATCCTGGCTCCCACTTCCCTTCCTCGGATCCTTAGCCCAGACTCTCATCCCCAGCACCTTCAAATAGAACCCAGGAGTCCTGACTCCTCCTAGTCCAATGCTCTACCAAACTAGATCGTAAACCCGAACCACACTCCCCCAGACAGAACCCAGGAGTCCCACCTCCTTGCTTGAATCACTCCCCTCCCCTTCCAGAGCTGGGTCTAGAACCCAGGAGTCCTGAAGTCACAGCCCGCAACACACGTTACGCCGTTAGCCCCTCAAGCTGCGCTTTCCCGAGCCATGCAGTCTGAGCCGCAGCCCATGAAATGCCCACGGCCAGCCAAGGCCCGGGCCTACTAGTTAGCCCCGTGGAAATGTGGCCCCCCAGGTCATATGTCTCCGCGGACACATTTGGTTGCCACAGGTCTTCCCGTCAAAGCTGCATGCTAGGGACCGGAAACGCAATCCCTGGGCTGGTTCACTCCCCACCGCCCCCATCGGTTCTGCTCCGGTAGCTGCCAGCTTGGCTGTGATGAGGGCTAATGAGTTTCTGTAAGAGGCTGGCAACATAACAAGCCTGAGAATAATGAGAACCAGGCGGTGAGCAGCTGGGGGTGGGTGGGGAAGCAGGGCTGCTGTTGCTGTGATTAGCACTCACTAATTGTGGTTCTCACCCTGTCATTGATTTGACCCAGATCCACAAAGGGACTTAGGTGCCCAAGGCCCACCCTGTGGGAGATTCAATTCCTTCCCCCTCCGCCCCCCCGAAGGAGAGAAAGGGTTTGAACAGGGGTCTTTCAGCTCTAACTCCTGAGCTATGTGATATTTGGGGGGATGCCTCAGTTTCCCTTGTTGAAGCTGTTCCATCGTGGATCTAATTCAATACACCCTGGGGCTGGCCCCTGGTCTCCCACCTGGGTGCCCAAAGCACCGGTCTACAGAGTCATTCTCCGTCTCCTCTCTGTGACTCAATGACTCTTTAATTATTTAATCCAGTGGTTCCCAAAGTGGGGGTCCCCCGTGGGTTATGCAGGGGTCCGTCTCTTGAGCCAGGGCCGGACTGCATCAGAACAGTGTTCCAGCAAGTCTGGTGCATGGCGGACGCCATTTTGTTCTTAAATGGTGCCTTTCACACACTGTGACCTCGCACGCACCGAGCGTGAGAGGTCTCATTGGCAGGGGCCTTCTCTCGCCGGCGGGGGTATTCTGGTAGCACTGTACCGGGAATGAAAGTCAGTCAGATGCCAAAGGGATCCTCGGGAGGAAAATGTTTGGGAACTGCGAGTGAATTAAATGCACCAACACATAGCCGCCGACTTTCTAATGGACAGTCATGCAATCTGGCTGGCTGAGTCCTGGGGCAGGGGGTTAGGAAGCACCTCTCTTGCTCGCACAGTCCAATGAATCTCAAACTGGTTCCCTCCCACAGCTGGGACCAGAACCCAGGAGTCCTGACTCCCAGGCCCTCTGCTCTAACCACTAGACCCAACTCTCCTCCCACAGCTGGGACCAGAACCCAGGAGTCCTGACTCCCAGCCCCTCTGCTCTAACCACTAGACCTCACTCCCCTCCCACAGCTGGGGACAGAACCCAGGAGTCCTGACTCCCAGCACCCCCTGCTCTACCCACTACAACCACTCCCTCCTTTCCAGTTTTGCTAAATCTCATTAGTTCCCCCCGCAACCCCTGCCTGTATTTCAAACCCGCCGCTTGCTCCAGCAAACCCGGCCTGCAGAGAGCCGGGCAGGCAGAGAGTGAAGCTCTGGGTCTGACGGTCCCGCCCGAAGTTCGGCTGAGGCGGATGCATGGGAGAGGAAGCTGTTCTCAGAAGGCAAGGGGGAGTCGGAAAGAGGGGGTGGGGAGAGGGGCTTTTGGGTGAAAAATTCCATCTTCGGACCTGGTCCCCGGGCTGCGGTCGGGATTCTCAGAACGGAGCAGGCCGGGGGCTTTCGGCACCGGGGGCCGTGCTTATCTCTGCCCATCAGGCCACAGTACAGGTGCATGCTTCTGGCCCTGGCCTATTTAAAGACAGAGGAAGCTGAGGTCAGAGCTGGTTGGGGCCCTGAGCTTGGGTGGGGAGTGTACGCGTCGGAAAATATAAACAAACAATCAACAACTCGCATGCCTTGCACCTTGCTATTAACATGCCCAGCAGGGCTAGGGCATTACCCCTGCTTTAGCTATGGGGAAACTGAGGTCCCGAGCCACTCACCCAGGGAGTCAGCAGGGGCACTAGGAATCAAACCGACAGCTCCAAAGAGCCAGGTGAGCCCCCCACCCACTGTCCCGTCCTCCCCCCCTGTGACGCCAGCCCGGCTCAGTAGGTAACCAGAAGGCATTGAGACCAGTCTGTAGAAGACTCCAGGCATCCTGATCAAGCCTTCGCAGCCTGGCACTCCTTCTCTTCCTTGTTGCTGAGATCCCAGGGTGGCACCGGCAGCTGGCATTGCAGCCAGCGCCTGGCCCAGCCACAGCGCCGTCCAGCTGAGGGGTGAAGAGCACTGAAAAGACAGACTAAACCCGCCCCTCCCCCCCAGGGTGGGTATTATCACACCAGCCTTCCAGATGGGGAAACTGAGGCACACAGCCAGGAAGGAACTTGCCTGAGTGAATCCCTGGCAGAGTGAGGAATAGAACCCAGGAGTCCTGACTCAACAACACCCTTCGTCTATCCCACTAGACCCCACTCCTCTCCCAGAGCTGGGAACAGAGCTAAGGAGTGCAGACTGCCAACCCCTGCCCCCTGGAGCAGGTGGTCTGGGGCTCGGAGCTGGACACGGCTGCCCGGCTATCTTATTGTCACGTGTGCTGCGGTACTTTTCCAGCTCTCGGGCCGTGCCCTCGGCCTCCCAGATGAACTGCCAGCCTCAGCTGCAGTAACCCGGCTGTGGGTGCTTCTTAATCTCAGAACCCAAATTTGTGCTGGGCCGACGTAAGGGGCTGATAATGGGAGCGATGGAGGGGGAAGGCCCTGGCATGGCTGCAAAACCCAGGGGACGCGATCTGGCTGGCTGGCACACAGCGATGGGTAGGTGCCATGGATTCCAGGATACAGCACTGTCACCACATGCATCGTTAGGATCTTTTGCGGCTCCTCCCAACTTTTAGACCGGGCAGGGGTTCTGGGTGTGTAGCAAACTCCAAAGCTCCCCACCCAGAATGGATCCCAAACTCCCAGCCCCCCACCCCATGCCCCTCCCAAAGCTGGGAATGGAACCCAGGAGATCTAGCTCACAGCACCCCTGCTCTAACCATTAGATACCACGCCCCTTCCAGCGCTAGGAATGGATCCCAAGCATCCTGACTCCCAGCGCCCCCTACTTTCACCACTAGACTCCCCTCCCCTCCCAGAGCTGGGGATAGTACCCAGTAGTCCCAGCTCCCAGGCCTCCCTCCTCTAACCATTAGATACCACTCCCCTTCCAGAGTGCAGCCAGGTCTCCTGGCTGCCAGCACTCCGTTCACTGCTACAAACACTTTTTGTTTGTCCTTTCCTATAATCTCATTTGCACAAACAGTGGCTCAGTCATTCAATATATTGGCACCAGTCCTCATTTGCTACCCTAACTTCCTCCGTTTGCCCCAGAGAGGCCATTCTCACATTTCCTCTTCATCAGGTTTGTGACTGGACTGCTCAAGGCAATGCAAAATAAGTCCATGCACAGGAATTGCAGGCAGGGAACTCGATGCTTTGGGCGGGTGTGGCGGAACAAAGGGAGGGGTGGAGCATGGCGCTAACCCATAATACTCTGGGTCACGCAGTTAACCCCTGGATGATCATTTTACTGGTCCAAGGCACACCCCTCCCCAGTGGGATTCTAGGTATGCACTTAATGCAGCTTGTTTATTGACGCTCTAGGAGTGAGTCCTGGGACAGAGGTGGGCGCAAACAGCGCCAAGCCCAGTCTGAGATTTCAGCCCAAGCACCGGTGCCTGATCCGCATGAAGTTATCCAGCATGGACTCTAGGGAAGAAGATTTAAGGCCTGGGCTACACAATGATTTTGTACCCATACAGGTATATTATGGTAGCACCTAGAAGCCCAACTGATGGACCAGGACTCTTTTGTGCTGGGCGCTGTACATTATTTATTAGGTGTGTTACAGTAGCACCTCGGAGCCCAGTCTCATAGACATATAAACTTTAAGGCCAGAAGGGACCATCACGATCATCTAGTCTGACCCCTCTGCACAGCGCAGGCCACAGACCCTCACACACCCATTCCTGTAGCAGGCCCTTAACCTCCGGGTGGGTTAATGATCCCCTCAAATCTTGATGCAAAGACTTCAGTTACAGAGCAGCCACCATTTACACGAGTTCAAACCAGCAAGTGACCCATGTCCCATGCTGCAGAGGAAGGCGAAAACCCTCCCGGGTCTCTGCCAATCTGGGGGGGGGAATTCCTGCCTCACCCCAAATGTGATGATCAGTTGGACCCTGAGCACGTGACTGAGATCCACCAGGCAGACACCTGGGAAAGAATCCTGTGGAATAACTCAGAACGCTCCCCACCGTACGCCCTTGGAGGTGACCGCATCAGATCATCCCCGCCAGCTCAGTCGTGAAGCCAGTTCGGTTTGTTCCACTCCACTGCTCACCTTGGGAGGCTGGTCCACTCCTCTGATGGTTAGAAACCTTGCTTAATTTCAGGCCTAAATAACTTTCACCCAGTGTTTATCCATCTGACTTATTGATACAGAGCAATCAGATCTCCTCTCGGCCTTGGTTTGGTTAAACAAGCCAAGTGCCTTAAGTTTCTTTTTGTCAGGTAGCTTCTCCATTCCTCTCATCAGCCTAGCAGCCCTTCTCCGCATCCGGTCCAGTTTGAATTCATCTGCCTTAAACATGGGAGCAGGACCCCACTGTGTGCACATTATTTATTAGGTATATTATGGTAGTGCCTAGGAGCCCCAGTCATGGAGCAGGACCCCATTGTGCTGGGTGCTGTACGTTATTAAGTGTATTACGGTCGCACCTGAGAGGCCCACCACCTCACTGTGCTGTCTCTATACAAACATCGACCAATAATCCCTAGCTCTTATCATCGTTAGCTCTCAAAGTGCTTTACCCAGGAGACCAGTATCATTATCCCTATTTTACAGATGGGGAAACTGAGGCACAGGGTGGGAAAATGACCTGCCCAAGGTCACCTAGCAGGCCAGGGGCTGAGCAGGGAAGAGAACCCAGGTCTCGTGAGTCCCCGTCCAGAGCCCTACCCATAAGGCTGTGCTGCGAAAGGGGTAGGGGTGTGATTTGTTTACTGGTATGGCAGAACAAGACCCAATGGCTGGACGTTGACGGCAGATAAGTTCCAGTTAAAACAAGGCACATTTTTACAAGGCATGTGATTAACCAGTGGAACAAACTGCCAAGGGAAATGGGGGGTTTTCTACCGCTGGAGAGCTTCAGATCAAGACTCCGTCCCTTTCTAGAAGATGCTTTAGCCAAATATACAAGTTACTGGGCTCAACCCAGTGGGGCTGGGTGTTCTTCTCTGGCCTGTGTTACACAGGATACCAGCTTGGATGATCTAACGGTCCCTTCTGGCCTTGAAACCGATGGATCCATTTAAACCCCTAGTATGGCTGGAGATATACTGCTATAAAGGTATTTCCTACCCCGTCCCATATAGGAATAAACTAAATTGGTACAAGCACCTTTACACTGATATAACTGTGTGGGTACGATGTGGGGGGAGGGTTGTGACAGTAACTATAGTCTGCTGTAGTTAAAGAGACACCACTTTTGCATGCAGAGAAGTGCTTTGAGATCTACTGATGAAAAGCACTAGATAACTGCTGGATCGTAATTAATATAACATAATAAATAATGATAATTATTATTATTCAGGCAAAGAGCAAACTCCCCAGCCGTCTGCAACAGCTCCCCCCTAGAGAAATGTCACAAAACTAACAACTCAGCCCGTCTTCAAAGACTGAAAACTTGCTTGCACGCTTAGAAAAAAGACACGCAAGGGTGCCACGAAGTGACTCCTGCCATAGCAGGGGTTCTCAAACTTTTGTACGGGTGACCCCTTTCACACAGCAAGCCTCTGAGTGCGACACCCCCACCCCTTATAAATAAAAACATGTTTTTATATATTTAACATCATGATAAATGCTGGAGGCAAAGCGGAGGTTGGGGGTGGAGGCTGACAGCTCGTGACCCCCCATGTAATAGCCTCATGGCCCCCTCAGGGGTCCCAACCCCCCAGTTTGAAAACCCCTGTGCCATGGCAACAGGAGCTGTCTGGTGGATCAGACCAATGGTCCACCTAGCCCAGTAGCCAACAGTGACCTTGCAAGAAGCCCCCCCTCGTGGTCACTGGTGGAATTACCTGCTTCTCATATCTCCCCCTCCTGACTGCAGCATTTCAGAGAATCATAGAATATCAGACAGAACAGGAGGACTTGTGGCACCTTAGAGACTAACCAATTTATTTGAGCATACGCTTTCGTGAGCTACAGCTCACTTCATTGGATGCATGCTGTGGAAAATATAGAAGATCTTTTTATACACACAAAGCATGAAAAAATGGGTGTTTACCACTACAAAAGGTTTTCTCTCCCCCTACCCCACTCTCCTGCTGGTAATAGCTTATGTAAAGTGATCACTCTCCTTACAATGTGTATGATAATCAAGGTGGGCCATTTCCAGCACAAATCCAGGTTTTCTGCCCCACAAAACAAACCCACTCTCCTGTTGGTAATAGCTTATCTAAAGTGATCACTCTCCTTACAATGTGTATGATAATCAAGGTGGGCCATTTCCAGCACATATCCAGGTTTTCTGCCCCACAAAACAAACCCACTCTCCTGTTGGTAATAGCTTATCTAAAGTGATCGCTCTCCTTACAATGTGTATGATAATCAGGTGTGGGTTTGTGTGTGTGTGTGTGGGGGGCAGAGGGTGAGAAAACCTGGATTTGTGCTGGAAATGGCCCACCTTGATTAGCATACACATTGTAAGGAGAGTGGTCACTTTAGATAAGCTATTACCAACAGGAGAGTGGGTTTGTTTTGGGGGGGGTGGGGAGGAGAAAGCCTGGATTTGTGCTGGAAATGGCCCACCTTGATTATCATACACATTGTAAGGAGAGTGATCACTTTACATAAGCCATTACCAGCAGGAGAGTGGGGTGGGGGGAGAGAAAACCTTTTGTAGTGATAAACACCCATTTTTTCATGATTTGTGTGTATAAAAACAAACATCTTCTGTATTTTCCACGGTATGCATCCGATGAAATGAGCTGTAGCTCACTAAAGCTCATGCTCAAATAAATTGGTTAGTCTCTAAGGTGCCACAAGTCCTCCTTTTCTTTCTCCTTACAATGTGTATGATAATCAAGGTGGGCCATTTCCAGCACAAATCCAGGGTTTAACAAGAACGTCTGAGGAACAGAGGGGGCGGGGGTGGTGGTGGTGGTGGTTAGGAAAAACCAAGGGGAAATAGGTTACCTTGAATAATGACTTAGCCACTCCCAGTCTCTATTCAAGCCTAAGTTAATTATATCCAATTTGCAAATGAATTCCATTTCAACAGTCTCTTGCTGGAGTCTGGTTTTGAAGTTTTTCTGTTGTAATATCGCAACTTTTATGTCTGTAATCGCGTGACCAGAGAGATTGAAGTGTTCTCCGACTGGTTTATGAATGTTATAATTTTTGACGTCTGATTTGTGTCCATTTATTCTTTTAAGTAGAGACTGTCCAGTTTGGCCAATGTACATGGCAGAGGGGCATTGCTGGCACATGATGGCATAGATCACATTGGTAGATGTGCAGGTGAACGAGCCTCTGATAGTGTGGCTGATGTGATTAGGCCCTGTGATGGTGTCCCCTGAATAGATCTGTGGACACAGTTGGCAACGGGCTTTGTTGCAAGGATAGGTTTCTGGGTTAGTGGTTCTGTTGTGTGGTGTGTGGTTGCTGGTGAGTATTTGCTTCAGGCTGGAGGGCTGTCTGTAGGCAACGACTGGGCTGTCTCCCAAGATTTGTGAGAGTGATGGGTCATCCTTCAGGATAGGTTGTAGATTCTTAATAATGAGTTGGAGGGGTTTTAGTTGGGGGCTGAAGGTGACGGCATTCTGTTATTTTCTTTGTTAGGCCTGTCCTGTAGTAGGTGACTTCTGGGAATATCAGGGTTGGAAGGGACCTCAGGAGGTCATCTAGTCCAACCCCCTGCTCAAAGCAGGACCAATCTCCAATTTTTGCCCCCGATCTCTAAATGGCCCCCTCAAGGCTTGAACTCACAACCCTGCGTTTAGCAGGCCAATGCTCAAACCACTGAGCTCTCCCTTCCCCGCCCCACGCCTCTACACTGTGTTAGCACTGAGCATGTCACAAACCCCGTGGGCTTTAGATCCTTCCCTTTGCCCATTTTGCTCCGAAGAGAAAAGGGTTTCCTACACCGGCCTCCCCTCTCTAGCAGCCTGGCTTGGAATCCTGTCCGGGGTCACAGAGAAATGTTTTGTGGCTACTTCCTAAGTTGTAAGCCATAAAGCCATAAAAGTGGTACTTAGTTGGGCCGGATTCAGGACAATTCAGGACAAGAGCGGGCCAGGGCTGGGACAGCAGGGGCTGCAGGTCGGGACTGAGGGGGGCCCCCCCCGGCAGAGCTGGGAAATCCCCCTGTGCCCGGCACAGTAGGCCACTGAGGGCTTTTGCGCTCTAACTATGGGACGGGAGTGCCCTCTGCTGGAGCTGAGGCCCAGGTACAAGGTATCCCGACAGCTCTGCAGAAGAGAGACAAGGCGGGTGAGGTAACACCTTTGACTGGGGCAACTGCTCTTGGCGAGAAAGCCAAGCTTTTTCTAGAGCTCTTCTTCGGGTCTGAAGTCACACGATGGGTGCATTCAGCCCTAGGTCAGAGGTGGGCAAACGATGGCCCGCAGGACCCTCCCGCCCTTCCCCTGAGCTCCTGGCCCGGAAGCTCGCCCCCGGCCCCTCCCCTGCTGCCCTGGGCAGCGGGGCTGTGAGGTCTTGCCGGGCAGCAGAGCTGCAGAGCCGCGGCCTGACCCGGTGCTCTGTGCTGCACGGTGGCGTGGCTGGCTCCAGCCGGGCGGCGCGGCTGGCAGCTGCCGGTGCTCCAGGCAGCGCGGTAAAGGGGCAGGGAGCAGGGGGGGTTCGATAGACGGCAGGGGAGTTCAGGGTGGTGGTCAGGGGGTGGGAGTGTGGATAGGGGGGTGGGGCGGTCAGAGGGCGGGGAGCAGGGGGTTGAATGGGGGAAGGGGTCCCAGGAGGGCAGTCAGGAAGGAGAAGGGGGGGATGGATGGGGTGGCGGGGGGCAGTCAGGGGCAGGGGTTCCGGGGGCAGTCAGGGAGAAGGGGTGGTTGGATGGGGCAGGGGTCCCCGGGGGGCAGTCAGGAATGAGAGGAGGGGTTGGATGGGGTGGCAGGGGGCGGTCAGGGGACAGGGAGGGGTGGATGGGGCAGGGGTCCCGGGGGGAAGGCCATCAGGGGACAGGGAACAGGGGGGTTGGATGGGGCTGGAGTCCCGGGGAGGGGCCGGTCAGGGGGTGAGAACCAGGGGGGGTTCGACAGGGGGAGAGGGCACAGCCTCCCCTAACTGGCCCTCCATACAATTTTGGAAACCCGATGTGGCCCTCAGGCCGAAAAGTTTGCCCGCCCCTGCCCTAGGTGATGGTAAACTGCTGCTGTGTGGCTGTATAAACAGCTGCTGCACTCCACCTCAGAGCCAGCTGCATCTCAGCATCAGATGAGCTATCCCTGTATAAACAGCCCCCATGCCACACCCCAGAGGTGGGTGCACCTCAGCAGCAGGTGGGGGATTCCTGTATAAACAGCCGCTGTGCCTCACCTGGGAGGCAGCTGCATCTCAGCATTGGGAGAAGGATCCATGGATAAACAGCTGTCACTCCCCATCTAAGAGGCAGCTGCATCTCAGGGTCAGACGAGGGAATCCCTGTCCAAACAATGCTGCATCCCACCCCGGCTACAGCTGCAACTCTGTGCGGAGTGAGGGATTCCTGTAAAATAGCTGCTGCATCTCACCCCAGAGGTGGCTGCATCTCAGTGCCAAGTGTATCACAATGACATCAAGTGGCAGAGAGTTCCACAGATTAACATTCTGTTGTGTAAAAAAAGCATTTTCTGTGATTCATTTCAAATGCGCCACCTTTCCATTTTATTAGTTCCCTGCTTGTTCTTATATCATCAGAAAGTGAAAACAGGAGCAGCTTTCTCTGTACCATGCATTATTTTAGTACTTAAAGAGAAGGATCCCTATATACAGCCCAAGCTCCTCACTCCAGAAGTGGCTGCATTTCAGTGTCGGGCAATGGATCCCTGTATAAAACAGCCCCCACACCCCAGCCCAGAGCTGGCTGCAACTCAGCACGGGGCAACAGATCCCTGCGTAAATGGTTACTGCCTGCCTCCTACCCTCTGAATCTCCAAAGAAGCATTTGTCTCTCGCCCATCCACTATTTTAGACCACTCCAGCAGTTCAGGGCAAAAGTCTCCCCTCCAAAACACGCCAATTGTTTTTTGTGGGAAATTTGCCGGGGGGGGGGGGGAGGGGACATTTTCTTTTTTCAATTTCCCAAGCAGTTTCAAAAAAATGTTTGATGAAAAAAACCCTGAACAAATTCCATTTTTTTAAAACCAGTTTTAAAAGTTATTAAAAACAGCCCAGGCCATTTTTTAAACAACCCCCCCCCACCCCAAATTTTCAGGGCTCCCCCCCATTACATTTTTTCTCACCAAACTATGGACAAAAAGCTGTGTCAAAAATGTGGGCAATTTGCAGAAAAATTAGGGCGAGATGTGCATTAAAAAGGAGGCGGGGGGGAAAGGGTGTCAAAAATGAGAAAAATGTTAGGGCGAAAATTGCAAAATAAAGAAAAGAAAAAAAGTTTCTGATGGAAACCTTTTCACCAGCTCCCATCCCGCTTTGCCCGGTTCCTCTTACCCGACAGTGCCCTCTTGTGCCCCCCAGAGGTCTGGCATTGACGCAATGCACCTTGCCTCCATTGGCTATAGCGCCTACTAGTGGTCTGTGGAAGGCATTGCATCCGTCTCCTCTTGCTCTCATGGGTCTGGGTGAGAGTCCTGCTTTCAATAGGTTGCAACAACTTGGCAGGCCGAAAGCTTTGCAGCGAAGTAAGAAAAACCTTCCATTGTCAAACGACAAAGCTTTTCCCTTTTCCTAAACCAGAAGAAAAAGCCTGACTCACATCAAGACGAGACACCGGCGCGCGGCCCTGACCACACCCTCCCACCTCTTGCCTTTGAAAGACAGGCCCTGCTGTGGGAGGGGCAGCCGTTGGCAGGGCAAGCGGGGGTGGGGGGGGTGGGGGTAGGCGGGCTTTGAAGCTGCACCTCACAAGATCCCAGGCACGAATTGCACAACTGTTAAAAATATCCATCTCTAGGATCCTGACTCATAGCTGGAGGGGGCTGCGTGCTACTTTCACTATTGCAAAGTGCAGATTGCCAGCTCTGAAGGCTGCAGCGAGGAGCCAGCACGAGCTTACCGAAGGGTGGGACGGTGGGGATCGCTGAGCCGGGAGGACGGTGGCTTCTATATCCACCCCTGCAAACAGCCCTAGGAGGCTGCTTCTTGGTTTCGCTGGTCCTGGGCTTTGTGGAGGGTTAAGAAGGCTTTAAGCCATCTGTGAGTGCCCTACTTGTTGATTGTATTATCATAGCGCCTAGGAGCGGCAGCCATGGACTGGAACACCCTGTGGTGCTAGGCGCTGTACATTATTTATTAGGTGTATTACGGTAGCACCCACGCACTCTCATCACAGCCCAGGACCTCACTGTGCTAGGCACTGTACATTATTTATTAGGTATATTACAGTAGCACCTCAGAGCCCCAGTCATGGCTCAGGACCCGCGTCTACAGACACAGTTCCTGCCCCCAGAGAGCTGACAATGTAACTATAGGGCAAGGGACAGAGGGACACAAACAGGAGTACAAGGAATCCCTGAGACACTGTTGGCCCCTCTAATCTTTAGGCTGTGGCTGGTACTTGGTCTAAGTTAGAGCAGCCTCAGGGCTGCTCTAACTCATGATCATCACGCCCCACAATGGCCTCCTATAAGAAGCAGAGAAAAGCCACACCCCTGAGTCCTCCCCTCCACCAGCTCAGCACCACCCAGGGAGGCAGCATTGTCCGGGAGGGGGCTCGACCCTTGTCAAGGCTCCTTTACAGAGCCTTAATATCACTTAGGCCCTCAGGAGCCCTTAAGCAAGGGGGGCTGTGTCGAGTGCCACTGAGTCCCTGGCAAAGACACCACAGGTGCTGAATTTTATTTTTCCTGGGGGGTGCCTCACCTGCCGCTCTGCCCCGAGGCCCTGCCCCCATTCCGCCCCTTCCGGTGAGGCCCCACCCTCGCTCCGCCCCCTTCCCCGAGGGGTCCCCCTGCCCGCTGCTTGCTGCTCTCTGCCCTTCCCTGAGCGCCTCCCGCCAGCTGCCAAACAGCTGATCGGTGGCCCCACCGAATGTGGCTGGTATGTGCTGAGCACCCACTTTTTTTCCCCATGGATGCTTGAGCCCCGGAGCACCCACAGAGTCGGTGTCTATGAAAGCCCCCCACTGCTTCCTGCACATTTAAATCTCCAGGGTCGTACGCAGCTTAAAAATGATTTTGGCGTCTAAACTTGCAATCTGGGGAGGAGCGGCTGTGTTGCTCCCTCCCAGGGCATGTGAGTACCTGGGTCTGAGCAGAACTCACACAGCGGGATGTGCGGGAGGAGGGACTTAATGTATGGCAGGGTAAATCAGCAGGGTCCTCCGGCACCCTCTAGTGGCCATGCCACTCCTGGAGGACGATGAGCCGTAGACCCGCATGCTTTTATACTCAGAGCTCCTGGGTTCAATCCCGCTGCTGACAGCCACCCTGTTACATTAAATAAAGCCAGGGACTTCCACATGTGCTCGGCTGTGGAATCACCACAGCTTGAGTTCCGCCTTTGTCTCCTTTGTTACCACACAGCAACTGCTAGTGGCTGAATGAGGTGCTGTAGGTAAGTGCATCATGAGGGCCACAGCACGTTGCAAGCCTCTGTCAAGGATATGGCGTGAAGAGGGAGATGATAGGGTCTTGTTCTTGCTTTTGGAGGGGGGGGGCGTGTCCCAGCCCGTACCTCTGAAAATGCCCCCTCTCCTCAGGCAGCTTAGAGGGGCGGGTGAATAGTGAGCTGGATGAACAGACAAATGGATGGCTAGATAGACAGACGGCTAGAATGGCTAGACAGCAAGAGGGCGAGATAGAGAAAGAGGCAGACAGGCCGGTGGATGGATGGACAGACGAAGAAAGGTGAAAATGGGGCCCTGACAGAGCAGGGAAGGTATTTGGTGCTGGTGGCATTTGCTGCTACTTTGTTTCATTTAACCTGGGGCACTCAGGGAATTTCCTTGCAGGAAGAGAGGTGCCAGTCAGTCACTAAAGTGCCGGCAGAGCATGCTCAGAACTTCCCAGCGGCAGCCGGGCTGGAACCCAGCCCAGCTCCTCTTTTTGCAAAAGCCCCAGCTCCTGCCAAACAGGCTAAAGGGGAAGCGCTTAGCAGCACCGACCCTATTTGGCTAGGGCCCTACCAAATTCACGGCCATGGAAAAGCGTCTTGGACTGTGAAATCTGGTCTTCCCCTCTTGAAAGCTGGTCTTTCGTGCGCTTTTACCCTATACTGTACAGATGTCACGGGCAAGATCAGCGTTTCTCAAACTGGGGGTCTTGACCCCACAAGGGATTGGCAGGGCGCAAGGTTATTTTAGGGGGATCGCGGTATTGCCACCCTTACTTCTGCGCGGCCTTCAGAGCTGGGTGGCCGGAGAGCAGCGGCTGCTGGCCGGCTGCCCAGCTCTGAAGGCAGCACCTAGCCAGCAGCAGCGCAGAGGCAAGGGGAGCAGTATCACCCCCCCCCCCCAATAACCTTGCGAGCCCCCCCACCCCCACAACTCCTTTTTGGGTCAGGATCCCTACAATTGCACCACCATGAAATTTCAGCTTTAAATGGCTGAAATCATGAAATTTACGATTGTTAAAATCCTAGGACCGTGAAGTTGACCGTGAATTTGGTAGGGCCCTACCTGGCGCACACAGGTGAGCTGTTCTCATTCCTTTCCAGTAGAGGGCAGCGGTTTACAGCCACCCCCACCCACCCCACTACCCCAGGCCTAAATCCCTCCAGTAGGGGGCAGCAAGGACACGGACAGGCATACACGCACAGCTGGTTTCCTACACAGTGTCTTGCAGGCTGGGGACGGTTCAACAGTGGGCTGCGCCCATGTGCCTTCCCCTTGCAACACAGTCATGAGCAATGCAGCAGCCGCATCGTGCTGTGGGCTCTTAGTCGCAGAGCCTCATGGGTACGTAGGCATCTAACGCCTGTGAGCCTTAGGGCCTCACCCCAGGGACTTGTCCTCGGGGACACCCACCCCCCCATGTGGGAGCCACCAGCAGAAGGAAGATTCCACCCGTCAGGGAGCATCTGAAATCTCCGTGGCCGCCCAGTTGCGCTTGCCCTGATCTAGCCGCTTTTCCTTTGAGGAGAGTAAACTTCCTGTTTAGAGCATTTGTGCTCGGAAACCCGGCTCCCCTCCCCCACCCCTACTCCAGCACAGATAAGAGCAGCCCCAGCAGGCTGTTTCCAAGCACAGCGGCCAGATATCATCGCAGCCACGGAGCTGTATAGTCTCTCCTCCACCCCCATCCCCACCCCCCTGGTGTCCATGGCCCCAAAAGGCCCCTGCCCTGTCAATTTCCCCTCCAGAAAGTTGCTAGGGGAGAAGCCTGCCTGGCCCTGACTCACAGCAGGCCCCACACCTGCACCGGGAACTGGGGGAATCCAGGGCCCTGTGCAGTACGGCAGGGGATATGGCAATCAGGACACCTGCGTTTTCTTCCCAGCTGTGGGAGGGCAGTGGGTCTAGTGGTCAGAGAAGGAGGGTCTGGGAGCCAAGACTTTGGGTTCTGTCCCTGGCTCAAGAAGGGGAGTGGGGTCTAGAGGCTAGAGCAGGGGAGTGGTGGGGGTCTGAGAGTCAGGACACCTGGGTTCTAGCCCAGGCTCTGGGTGGGAGTGCTGTCTAGTGGTTAGTTTGGGGTGGGAGTCGGTTTATATGCCACTGAGAAGTAGCTGCTTCTGGGTCCGGGGGTTGGTGTGGCCACACAACAACACTGCACAGGGATTGCACCTCCAAGGGCTGATATGCAGCTGCCTCTGGGGTGGGACCTAGCAGCTGTAGGACGGCACCCGGCAAAGCAGCACCACTGTTGAGGACAGGAACTGAAGAGGACTCAAGGCTCAGGGGGAAACGTTGTGTGACCAGATGTGAACACAGGCAGGACGCCAGAGTTCACAGCCCCACGCTCTGGTAAAACCCCGATGGAGCATTAATGATCTGAGCGTCTCTCTCTCTCTTGCCCCTTATCTTGAAGATCCATCTTCCCCTTCTCGCTACAGCAGCAGCTCGAGAGCGCCGCAAACAGCCAGGAGGCAGCGCGATCAGAGAGGCCTACTCCATCACGGGCACGGCCGAGATAAGGGATTCGCAGAATCACCCACAGCCCGTGGTTCTGCTTCTGCCGACAAACCCGCCGGTGCCTAAAGTAGGTCGAGGCAGCCACAGGCCATCGAGGCTGCAGCAAGAGCCTGGGTGCAGCAGAAGGAGAAGCACGAAAGCCCCATGAGAGATGGAGGAGCCGCAGGAGTCTGCAGTGAGCCGTGCCGGCTCCTCGGCACCATCGATGTTCTGTGCGGCCCGAGAGAGCCGTGGCCAGGCCTAAGTCTGGCTGCGTTTCCCTGGGCTTCATGCATGGGCTTGTGTTGCCTACACTGCCCCCTCTCCCAGCCCTGGCTGTCCCGGTAAAGGAAATTCATCTTCCCTTCCCTTAATGCCACAAGCAGGGCAGCCATCTCAGCGCCACTGGGCACCAACCCAGGGCCAGGCCACAGGTCCGGCTCTCCAGCTTGGGTCACTAGATCTGCATAACTGTGAGTTTTGCGGCCTGGCACCACGCTGACCCTTGGCATCATTTCAGGGCCGGATTTAGGGGCAGGTGACCCCAGCCGCTGGGCCCCCGTCATGCCCTATCCTCGACAGAAGCTTGCAACGTGCTATGGCATTTGCCTGCAGTACCGTATTCAGCCACTAGCCGTCGCTGTGTGGTGGCTGGGTGGTAACAAGAGAGACAAAGTGGAACGCGAGCTGGGAGGCTGCTTTTGTTAGTAAATTCCCCCTCCTTGAGGAGGACTCTGGGATTCCACCGCCGAGCGCATGTTGAAGTCCCTGGTTTTATTTAATGGAACATGGTGGCCGGGCTTGTGGGGCGTCGGGCTGGGGATGCTGTTTTTGTTGTTTACAGATTCTTGCGTGCAAATGTATCGTCTGCTACCACCGGGATAAATCGTGCAGCAACGGTGTGAAAGGGGATCCCAATGCAATAAAAAATAAGGGATTCAAAAGTTCAACAAATGGCTGGGGGGGGGAGTAGTGGGGGGGAGGGAGCGTGGCACCAAAGACACTCCTCTCCTGGGGGACCATTTGGTTTAGGGCCGGCCCTGCATCAGCTTTTCTACGGCTGGCGTTGAGACCTATGACAACACGGTTCCAGGACCCCCTCTATTGTCCCCTCTCAGGAGCCCCAGTCTCCCCCACCTTGCTCCTTCCCTTCCCTTTCTGGCTGGTGAGGCTCACCCTCAGGGGATGGGTCTGTCCCACTTCCCAGCTGCTTCCAGGAGTCGCAGTGGTTTCTGCAACAGCAGATGCGGGCCTGGCCTGCTCCCAGCTGCGACGTGTGAGGCCAGTTGTTACGATTGCCATGTGTATGTAGCAAAACATCCGGCACCTTACCTCTTTTCACTGGCAACCGGCAGGGCAGTAGAAAAACTGGCCAGACAGAGCAAAAACCAGCCAGTGGCAACCCAAGCCCACCCTCGGCCCAGCATGCTCAAGGATGTTTCACCAGTATGTGGCATGTTGCCCTAGTGCCAGGACTCACAATGCCAGCTTCAGCACATAGACACCACAGCTCCCCTGGGAGATAGACCAGGTTCTCTCCAGGTCACAGCTGGGGAAACTGAGTCACAGAGAGGGGAAGTCCAAGGTTACACAGTGAGTAAAGAACCCAGGCATCCTGATTCCCAGCCCCCCCACTCTAACCACTAGTCCCATCACCCTTCTCACAGCCAGGATAGAACTCAGGCATCCTGACTCTCAGCCACCCCACTCTAACCACTAGTCCCCACTCTCCCCCCAGCCAGGATGGAACCCAGGAGTCCCGACTCCCAACCCCCTGTTCTAACCCCTCGACCCCACTCTCCCCGCAGCGAGGATGGAACCCAGGACTCCTGACTCCCAGCGCCCCCCGCTCTAAACACTAGATCCCACGCCCCTCCCTTCCCAGTGCTGGGGATAGTCCCCAGGCCCCTGACTCCCAGCCCATCACCCAGCAGACCATGCTGCCACTCGCAGATCTCAGTCATTCTCTACACAAACAAGAGCCATCTTGCTTTGATTATTTTTTTCTCTTCCCACTTGTGGGCTCTGAATTTTGCCATTTCATTGTTATAAATATCCCACCTGTAGGTGCCTGCTACCCCCCCACCCCCCCCGGCCTGTGGGTTTGCAGCGCTGAGTAACCCGGCGCTGTTTCTTTTACTGTAACGCTACTTCCCCGATGCTTATCACACCCACAGCCACCCAAATTCTTCTTTCAAGTCAGTTTCATTTCCCATGGCAGCCCCTGTTGCTTTGGCACAGAGATTCAGCTGGCAGCGGGGAGGGGAGAGCCGCCCCCCCATCCCGCACCACCCCCTCGGGTTGGATTGGTTCCTGGGCTGATGTGCCTCTCTTAACACTGAATCCTCTTTAGATGGGGGCTTCCCCTTCTGTTCTGTAGACAGCAGCATCAAGCATCTTGAATGCAAATCCACGCCTCAGTAGATTAATGGAGCCTAAAGCTGGATCATCGATTCTGACCTTCTGTATGACATAGGTCAGAGAATTCGTCTCCATTTTCTACCTAGGTGACATCATTGGTCCCAATAACCATTGAAACGAGAGCCCAAGGGGAGCAGGACACCTCCCGGTGGCTCTCAATCCAGACTGGAGGCCTCGCTGGGAGATGCTTTAGTCAAACACAAGCTATTGGGCTCAAAACCAGGGCAAGGAGGTGAAATTCTCAGGCCCGTCTCCGATTTGGCAATCTGAGAGTCTCTTCTGGCCTTAAGCTCTCTGATTAAGCTGTGGTCAAACTAGAGAATACAATCATGTGCCTGGTTTTCAGCTGGGGAAACTGAGGCACGGAGGTTTACCCAAGGTCACTGGCAGAACTGGGAATAGGACGCAGGCCCTGGGACTCAGCCTCCCAATGCAGCGAGGTGGTGTGCTCCACTGACTGTGCCATCAGCTTCACGAGGCTCGTGGGGGACTGGACTCGGCCCGACAGCTGAGTGAAAGTTTTCAGCTGAAACTGCTGTGGGTGAAAAATGCAGATTGGAGACGCCGAGCCATTTCATGAGGTTGAGTCGGTTTTGCTAAAATGTTTTGGCTGCAACAAAACCAAACTAAGACAGTCCTAAAACCCCCCAAACAATCCGGTTTGACATTTACAGCATGAAATTTTTCGGCTGGAAATTAATTTCCATTTCAAAATTTCAAAATGATTTTTTTTTTTTAAATAAAAAGTGTGTGGAAACGGACCAGATCATGCTCGAATCTGACCCACTCTGGCAAGTCCTCTTTCACTAACAATACTGTAATGTGGTGTGTGTGTGTGTGAGCCCTCTGCTCTCTGCAGTACTGTCATGAACTGAGTGATAGGTGTGCAAGCGAGCATGTGTGACTCCATCGCCCTCTCCTGGATGCAAACAAAACCGCAAAGTTGGGTGTCAGACTCCAAACACCTGCCAGCAAAGGGAGATTCTCCTGTGCTCTTTAAGCTAGCAGCGGGCAACTGTCCAGGCAAAGTCCTAAGTGGGCTGCGGGCGGTTTTGTTACGCTCATTTGTACTTCTCTAGGTTATTTCATCTCCACGCTGTAGGGCAGTACTAGTTTCCTTGGGCTGCAAATGGCGACACTGAGGCACAGCCAGAGGAAGTAACTTGTACTAGGTCACACAGTGAGTTAGTGGCTGGGTATAGAGCCCAGGAATCCTGGCTCTGGCCACTAGACCCCACTGCCCTTCCACAGCTGGGCACAGAACCCAGGAGTCCTGGCTCCCAGAGCACCTGCTGTAACCACTAGACCCAGTATCGGAATCAATGTGTCCTGACTCGTAGGCCCTGTAACCACTTGACCAGACTTCCCTCCTAATGCTGACTGTCATAGGGCGTGACTGCCCTCTAGCATCCTCTGTTGGCCAAGCACAGCACGGCAGTGCATCCCTGCCTCAGTTTCCCCTCCCCCAGGTTTTGTCTCTCCCAGAGATTCACGTGGCTCGGGGAGCGGGGGCACTCCCAGAGTTCAGGATAACTAAAAGCCAAACAACCCCCAAGTCCTTTCACCCCCACGTGGGCTCCTCTTCAGGATGCCAGAGGGTTAGCGTCCAGTATCTGAGCCTCTTTCCCTGGAGTCCTTCCACAGAAGCGCAGCACACTACACCTCGCTGGGTGGTGCTTTCCCCCTTGGAGTTTTCCCCGCCCTTTTACGAGGGCCAGGTGTTTCAGGTTGTCACCTAGCTGCAGCCCTCTTAATTGCCTCACAAGGCGGGCTCCCTAGCTCCAGACCTCCTGTCCCTCAAAGGACCAGCTGCCCTGGTACCCCAGGCAATGGGCCAGCCGACCGTGATGGGCTGTTGCAGTCAGACGTGGGCGTTTGGGGCACCATGACTTGGCTTCGTGCCATTCTTCCCCTGAGCTGGGCGCTCCCCCTGCTGTGTCCATATGCCCCACTTCTCAGTGCCATTGAGCCACAGCCCCTGAGCTCCGGCTGCAGGAGCTGATGCAGAGCTGCCCTCCCCAGCCGAGCCGTATCTAGCCACGGCTTGCAGCAGTCAGGAAATCCTCCTGTTCTCATGTGGTGTGACCCAGAGGGGCCAGATAAGCATGCGTGTGTGAGAGAGCTGACGCCGGGCATTTCCATCCCAGGCAGGGGCCCGGTGCATAACGGGCTTCTCATCTCTGGTACCTCCGGATCTCGGAAAACCGTGGCCCGGGCAGGAAGTGCCTTCTCACCCACTCTGCCCTCAGGTCTGGAGTGGGGACTCTAGCCATCATCCGCAGTTCCCTAAAGCCTCCTGCACTGGAGCTAGTCACTTCATCAGCAGCTCTCAAAGCATAGTGTCATTATCCCCATTTTACAGGTGAGGCAACTGAGGCGCAGAGCGGTGACGCAACCTGCCCAAGTTTGCCCAGCAGTGCAGCTGGGAATAGAATCCAGGTCTCCTGAGACCCAGTCCGACCCACTAGGCCATGTTGCTTCCCTGCTGAAGGAGAGTTCCCAGTTCCCTCCCTGCTCATACTTCCACCCCGAGCCAGAATGAGAACCCAGGAGTCCTGACACACAGGGACTTATGCTGTCTATCCCTGGGAACGCACCTCAAGAATCCTAACTCCTCGCCCCCTTCCTCTAACCACTAGACCCCACTCCTCCTCCAGAGATGGGGCTAGAACCTGGGAGGCCCGTCTCACAGCCTTTACCTAAGCCATAAGAGCCTTTTGCTCTGAGTCTGTAGTGGTGCAGACCCTGCCCTGGCCCTGCCCTGCGCTAGCTCGTTTGATTGCCCCATTAGCGCACTCTCTGAGAGCGGGGTGCAGGCCCAGACCAGGTCAGTTTGCTGCCATGGCGGAGGCAGAGGACTGGTCCCCCGGGACGTGAGCCTCAGTGCTAGGCTCTCCTTAACTCAGCCGGCTTCCACCTTGTACATGCTTGGTTGGGAGACCACTACAGAGAGCACAGAAAGCCGGGGTGGGTGATTTCCACTGAGTCACTGCAGAACCCGGGGCCCCAGTGTGGTAGCAAGAGACGCTACAGTTCGGAGGAGGTGTAAAACCCAGCTCCTGACCGCTTGGGGTCATTAAACATTCCTACGGTGCATTTCGCCGGGGTGCACGCTGGCCAAATGCCACCCCACGTCTTTCCATTCTGCCTCTTTAAAAGGTCCCCTGTCATTTGGATTCTTCTTTGTTTCCTAACCGAAACTGCCATGGAGCATTGCTGTGTGCGGTGGAATACCTGCCGTGTGGCCCACCCCAGACAGGGCCACATTTCAGAGCTGGGTGAACAAACCCTCCAGACTGAGGGCCAAATTCTGCTCTCCCACTAACACCAGGTGTAAATCTGTTATGCTGGCATCTGTCAGTTATAAATGGACTTCAGTGGAGTCATTCCAGATGCACACCGGTGTCACCGAGAGCAGAAGCTGATGCATCAAATAAAACTGAAACCTCGGGTTGAATAAAAGGTCAGGTTAGTCCCAGGGCGCTTTGGGACCCAGGGGTCAGATCCCAGGCTAGTGTAAATGGGCCCAGTCAACGGAGCTATGTTGATTTACTCCAGCTGGGATGCTGGAAACTCTTGGAAGTGGCTGGAGGTGCACTGGGCCTGAGTCAGATCAAACAATCTAACCCCACGGTTTTTGAACGGAGTTACTCGTATTTACACCAGGGGATGAGAGCGCTACCTCTCCAGAGCAGATGCAAGGCCTGATTCTGCTCCCATCGACACCAGTGTCATTCCAGGGGCATTACGCCACCCTTGCTCCGGTGGGAGTGAGAATGAGGCACCGGGCTGCTGGCGGTGGGGTAAAAAAATGGCAGAACCTCTTGGAAATCCTCAGATGACCTGAGTGGTGCTACCCTGATTTACACCAGCAAGGGGGATCTGGCCCCATTCACTCCAATGGAGCAAGGGCCGATTCGCACCAGCCGGGAGTCTGGCCCTAGGGCTCATGCAGGGACTTTTCCTTCAGAGCAGTCGCATGGCACAGGGCAGAGGAGAGAACTCATTCTATTTTGAAGCTCAGCAGTGGCCAGTCTTTGCTCTGTCCCTTTGGGGGTCTCCAGGGGCTTTACAGACACCGATTAACCCCACAGCTTGCCCCCCTGCTCCCACTGAACTTAATGGCAGATTTGCCAGTCACTTCAGTGGAAACCAGATCGGGCCCAGGGAGGTAGATTATGTGTAAAACCAGTGGCAGAACTAGGAACAGAATCTCAGAATCCTGACCCCCCCGCCCCCCAGCTCCTGTGGTCTTGGACCCCCCTCCTCTCCCACAGTGGGGAGTAGAACCCCAAGAGCCCTTATTCAAGTTGAGAATAGAACCCAGGACCCTCTGCTCTAACCCCCCGATCCCTTCCCGGAGCCATGACTAGAACCCAGGAGTCCCAACTCCCAGGCACTATCATAGTAAGACTGCGCTTCCTCCCGGACCCAGGCATTGCAGCCTCTTAGTCCAGAATCCCTGCGCTCATCTCGGACTCTCCTCCCGGCATCTCGCCGCCCTGCACCTCTCAGCGCCGGTGCAGCCCCCAGAGTGCTCTGGACTCAGGTAGGGAACGATGCAACTTTGTGATCCATGCAAACATTGCCCTCGCGGGAGCAGAAAGAAGGGCAGAGGGGTCTGTAGCAGGGGGGCCTGCTCTTTAAGGGTAAGGGGGTGTGTGGCCGGTCCGGTGGGAGACAGGCCCCTCAGCCTCCCGTCTCCCCTAGGGAGGCATCATCCAAGGCTTGGAAGGATTCGATTTTTATCTGCGTCAGTAAACATCAATTTCACCGTACATGCCCACAAACTAATGACAACAAATATTTCCATTGCTCATCATAGAAATGTACAGATGGGCAAAGTGAGAAAAAATGCCGAACTTTTTGGGGTTTGATTTCAGGCCATTTACTTTGTATATTTTGACCCGGGATGTTTGACCATTTGTGGCTGAACAGTTATAAAGCTTTACTGAAGCTGAAATCTCAGCCCCTACTTTTGTCAAATAATTACCTCCTCCCCCCGCACCCCGTGTCCCCCAACTATGAAAATTGAAACCAATAAGAACAGGAGGGGAAAAGCTACCTGTAATTTTGCACAACTGTGAACATTTAAATCAATATTTTTTTTTTTACAAATGGCTAAAACAAACACCAATATCATCCATCAAATTATAAACAAAATAAAAATCAAATTCTGCCCCCCCTCCCACCTAAACATACCCAGTGGCCCTGGGGTAAAGGATAAATAACCATTAGATACAGCTGCTCCCTGAATATCAGGGAATACTCATTGTAAAATAAATAGGCACACACACGGCACGTAGCGCAGAGCAGGGAATGAAGGGAGCCGGGTCACAGCCCCAGTGGCCGGAAATCAGCTTCGCCTCACGGACTCCAGTGGATCGACGCTCAGGTCTCCCGGCCGGAGTTCTGGGCCCGTTCCGCAGGATTCTCCCCTCGGGTAAGTCTTACATCAGTGTCGCTTCCACAAAGTTCCTCCGGATTAACACCGCAGCGAGTGAGAGGAGAACCAGGCCTGTTCTTCCCAAGGTCGGAGACACAGGGCTAAATAGTAAGGGCCCAATCCTCAGCAGGTGTAAGCTGGCATTGCTCCATGGCAGCGACGCCGATTTGCACCAGCTGACGAGATGGCTCTCTGCAGCTCTTCTTGGGGAAGACTCCTCGGGCCAGACCTTCAAAGGGAGGTGCCCGGATCTGGATCAGGGCCTTCCCCATGAGCAAAGGGAACTGCAGGATTTGACCCCATCAAGCACCATCAGTTGCTAAGCAGAACTGCAAGCCAATTAAATACACTTTCCTCCCACCAACACCCTGGCAGCTGGCGTAAACAAGCATGCAATGATTGAAGTTGAGTTTGAAGTTATAGATTAAAGTTATAAAGATTGAAGTTATACTGACATACAGCAGCTGAGGGTCGGCCGGCCTTGGCGACCTTGAGGCGAAATGTCCCTTGTGGTAGCCAGTTTCTTTGCCTCTCCACTTTCAAAGCTCATCTTGGCTTTCAAAGCTATTCGAAAACCCGCTGGACCTGACAGAGGGACAGTGGCCAGCTAGTCGGGGGACAGCAGTATGACCTATAACACAAGGGAAAGGGAGAACCATCGTCCCTGTTTTGCAGCTAGGGAAATGGAGGCACAGAGAGGCAAGATGACTTGCTCGTGGTTTCACAACAGGTGGGTAGCATAGCTGGGGATAGAACCCAGGAGTCCTGACTCCCAGTTCAGTGACCTCCCGCGGACCTAACCACTGCCTATCAGAGTATCTTCTGTCCAAAGCACTCCATGCAGCTTAAGCTTCGGGATACCCTCGTGAGGTGGCATGTTTATGCTCAGACGGGGAAAGCAAGCCATACAGAGAAAAAGTGTCTGGACTGAGGTCGCACAGCAAGTCAGTAGCAGAGCGAGGACTTGGCTCCCAGTGTCCTGATCCCTAGTACAACGCCTCAACTGGAAGCCCACCCTTCCTCTTCCGAGCTCTGTGACCAGCCTCGGAAGTTAACATGATGAGCTGGATCCAGCCTGGGGAGCATATTAGACTGGCAAGGTGCAACAATATTTTAGGGGGTGCTGGGTCAGAGTGACGTAGGAAAACCACATCAGTGGTGGATTAAAAAGCACAAGGCCTCAATCCAAAAGCCATCAGTTGTGGCTCCGGGAAGGGCCTGCTCAGATCATGAAGGTGCCAAAATAAGACCTGGTGCCATCTCTGATCTGTAGCACCTGTCTCTGCGACACCTTGACGTAAATCTGCTCCTCCTCTTCCAGGTGGAAGATTCCTCCAAGGAAGCTGTTTTGCCGCCAGAACTCGCTGTCCTTCCCATCGCAGTAAAGGATCAGGTTCTCCATAAGTTTCATCTCCTCGACATACCTGGGGGTCTTCTTATAGATGCCATGATAGATGACAGAATTCTGGCCCTGCTGAGAGCAACTCTGTGCCATGAGATGGATCTTGGAGTAGATGTAATAGAAGCCAGGCTTGATGCAGACCAGGGAGCCCCCCTGGTAACCCACATCATGCAGGAAAGCCCAGTCCTTACTGTGTTCCCACTGCAGAGAGCCGTTCCCAGAGGTGGTGAAGGCTGCACCTGGGGAACACAATGCCCACAACATGTCAGGCCTCAGCTCCCGCCCTGGGTCTCAGCCCAGAAGGAGGCATAACTGGGAAGAGAACCCCGGAGTCCTGGCCCCATCCCCCCCCCCCCCCGCTCTAATCACTGGACCCCACATCCCTCCTAGAGCTAGGGAGAGAACCCAGAAGTCCTGGCCCCCATCTCCCCTGTTCTGATCACTGGACCCCACGTCCCTACCAGAGCTAGGAACAGAACCCTGGTGTCCTGGCCCCATCCCCCCCGACTCTAATCACTGGATCCCACATCCCTCTTAGAGCTAGGGAGAGAACCCAGAAGTCCTGGCCCCCATCTCCCCTGTTCTGGGAAGAGAACCCTGGAGTCCCGGCCCCATCCCCCACTGTTCTAATCACCGGACCTGACTCCCCTCCCACAACTAGGAACAGAACCCAGGAGTCCTGGCCCCATCCCCCCTTCTCTAATCACTGGACCCCACATCCTTTCCAGAGCTGGGAATAGAACCCAGGAACCCTAACTCCATTGCCCCCTGCTCGAATCACTAGACTAGACGCCCCTCACAACAGAGGCAGCAGACTATGCAGGACTTATGCAGGACTTCAACCTACCTAAGACATGAGCTGCTGGCTTCTCAGCGTGAAGTTTCCTGTCTGCAAATGAAACAAACAAACAAAGGCCCAGCTGTGAGATCAGCCCAACTCCGAGTCCTCTGTTCCCAGGGCCAGCGTGGGCTGGGGAAGAGCTGCCCGGGGCTGAGTTCTGGAGATGGGCCTGGATCGGAACCCAGCTCCGGGTCGGAACTTTGCAAATGGAGCCAGGCAGAGCAGCACCCCGGATCAGAACTGGGGCTCACCCTCCAATGTAAAGCAATGGTACCCTGCGTCCCCCCCAACCCCCCTAGTAATGTCACATTCATCTTCCCCCCCATCTGCCTTGTTCCATTGCAACCTCATCACGTCCCCCCCACCACTCACTCCATTACACCCCCGTTCCATTCACCCGCCCTTGCACCCCCCCCCCCCGTCACCACTTCCTTCCACTCTCCCCCGCGCTGGGTCTAGCCTGCACTTTCATCGGGACTGCTATTTAATTTCTCTCTCTGTTTCCTTTCTGTCTCGTTTCCACACACACCGCGGGCCCCCCCCGCCCGCTTCACTGCACCTAGCTCAGAAAAGCCTCCCCCCCGGAAAGCAGTTGCGGGGGCGGATGCGCTAGGCAAACATGCTGCGTCGCGTTGTATCGCAGTGAACCGCCTAGCACCTCTGGGCCCCACTGTCCTCTGCTGGATGGATTTGGAACTGCTTAGCCATGTGTCAGAGCCCCCATCCCCCTAGCAGCTCAAAGGAGATTTTCTGTGAGGGGGAAGCGTTTTTGCAGGAGCAGGGCCTGGGCCTGCACGTCCCATGTGGTTCTTTTGTGGAGCACGGCTGCGAAGCTGGGCAAACCGGTACAATATTTATGCCATTGTCTGCGGAGCCATCCAAACCTTTCCCCCGGCCACTATTCAACTTCCTAGGCCAGAACCTCAGATGGTGCAAAGCAAGGGAATGCCTTTGACTTCAGTGAAGCGCTGCTAATTTGCACCAGCTGAGGATCTGGTCCACTAAAAGCAGTTAGCTCACTGGGGCAGGAACTGTCTTTTTGTTCTGTGTTTAAATTGTACAGCGCCTAGCACTTGGGATCCTGGGCCATGACTACTGTATGCGCTACTGTAATAAAAATCCACCACCCTGGCTTAGCAATATCCCCAGCCCCCACCCATTATCCCAAATCAAATCCACCTCATCCTGTCCTGCTTTGCTGCACAACAGAGATGCTCAGAACCTGACAGCAACAGCAGGGACAGGACCCATAATTTCTGTTCCAAAAAGAGCTGAAGGAGAATCTCTGTTCACAGTGTCGGGACTATGAAACATAGATAAGCAGTTCTGGTACCATCCAGCAGAGGGCAGCGGTGCTCATACGCACTAACCACCTTGTTACTGTGCTCTTGACCAACATAATCAACACAACAACAGATTAAAGACAGTGCCACTGCCAAGTCAATATCATCATTATCCCTAACTCACTTATATACCACTTTTCATCAGTGGACGGCACAGCCCTTTACAAAGCAGCTCAGTATCATTGTTCCCATTATAGAGAAGGGGAAACTGAGGCACAAAGAGGGGTAGTGACTTGCCCAAGATCACCCAGCAGGCTGGTGGCATAGGTGGGGATAGAACCCAGGTCTCCCAGTTGAAGGCTCTGTCCGCTAGGCTGCACAGCCTCCAAATACCTGCAGCCATTAACACCATCGCAAAACGCTCCCAGAGCAGAATGGTACCCCGGATCCTCACTCCAGCATCATTGATTCCGAGGCCAGAAGGGACCATTTGGATTATCTAGTCTGACCTCCGGTATAACACAGGCCATAGGATTTCCCTGGATTAGTTCCCGTTGGAACTAGGGCAGGTGTGTTAGAAAAACAGCCCATCTGGAATAAAAAGCTCCCAGGGATGGAGAACTGTAGCCCAGTGCTCGCTCCGATCCATTACATCAGAGTCACACCGCAGGAGAAGTTTCCTTTCCTCCCCCTGCTGCCAACAAGGGCTGTATATATAAACCACGGACGGGCCCCAACCTGAGAGTCTCTGAGGCTATGAATAAACCTTGGTTGACCAACCCATTACAAATAACCCTTTGCAATTCTTTGTGCTCGCACACATCTCTGTCCCTAGCGTGGAAGGTCTGATGCAGAGATGTTAACCAGAGGAAATGGGGTGGGGTGTGGAGACAAGGGGGCTTCGTTAACAGAGATTAGACCCACCCCGTGTCGGAGTCACACTAGGCTTTGTGGAAACTCACTTCTGGGTAGGGTCGGTGGGACTGTTCATTGCAAATCAATGAACCAATGAATTTAGAGCCAGATCCCCGACTGGTGTAAACAGGGCCAGATCCCAAGCTGGTGTAAATCAGCAAAGCTCTATTGGAACCAATAGGGCCAGATTCCCAATTGGGGTAAACAGATGTCGTTCCATTGAAGTCAATTGGACCAGATCCCTGGCTGGTGGAAACGAGCATTGCTCCACCGGAGTCAACAGGGGCCATACTGATTTACACCAGCTGAGGATCTGGCCCACCACGTCTGCTTGGGAATAAATGGGTGAATGTTTTTATTTCAGCGGGTCCAACCGCGAGGCAGGAATTCTCCTCTCCCCGCTCTGCCGCTGGCGAAGTCCCAGCGGTGTAAGGGAGATCACAGTCAGGCACTGGGAGATCGCAGCGGCGTTAGGTTGGTTCATTCTCCCGGCCAAAGCCCTCAGCTGGTGCAAACTCAGTGGGGCTGCTCTGATTTACAAGAGCTCAGTTCCCATTTAGGCACCGACAAATGACTTTTCCAGCGTGCAGCACCCCGGGTGCCTCTGAATATCTGGCCTTGACTTAGGTCCCTTTGGTGTGTTTCCACAGCAGCGCGTCTCAGAGCCTGGGCCCATTCACGGGGCTTGTGCTACAGGGCTAAAAATAGCCATGGAGACATCTGGGCTCAGACTGGAGCCCGGACTCTGAGACCTGGCAAGAGGGGAATGTCCCAGAGCCCAGGGTCCAGCCCGAGCCCAAACGTCTACACCGCAATGAAACAGCTCTGCAGCCCTAGCCCCGTGGGCCGGGCTCAGCTGACACAGGCCCCCTGCAGGTGTTTAATCGCAGTGTAGACGTGTGTGATTTAGTGGAGCACTTCTGGAAAAAATCTGTCCCTCGTTGGGAGAGCCACGCTCTTAAAATCTGGTCTGTGTTTCGGCAGGCTGGCAGCTGAGGGTTCACAAAAGGGGGAAGAGATTTACCTTGAATGGACTTCTCGGAGATGGCCCCTGCTTCCTCCTAGGATACAAAATACAAGCCTGTTAGAAAGGAGACACACACACACAAAAACCCCAACTCCCAAACCCTGAACACTTTTGGCCAAACAGTTTTGGGCTTTTGGCTGAAAAATTTCCAGGGTTCGTTTTTTCAAATAAACGGTTGACATTTTCCGTGGACCCACCCCCATTTTCCAACCAGCTCAACCTGCCTTCCTCCCACTGGATCTGTGATTGGCTCAGCACCGGGCAGGATCAGACACATGGCTACGTGGGGTATGCAGACACACTTTCGTGATTCTGCCAGTAATGTTGGCTGCCCAGCTGGAGAAGTCTCGAGCCTGATTCTGTGGGGTGCTGAGAACCTGGGGCTCACCTAGAGTTACAGGGGCTGGGGCCTAGACCTTCAAAGATATTTAGATACCAAACTCCAGTGCCTTTGAGGGTCTGAGCCTTGGCATATATGAAATTGAGGACTGAAATGCTGCAGCATACCTAAGATCTTTGGGGTTAATAGAGGGATATCGGGCTGAAATTTAATGGCCTGTGATCTATAGGAGGTCCGACTAGATCATCTAATGATCCCTGCTGGCCTTAAAGGCTGCTGGGCACCTGAAAATTTTGAAGTCACTTTTGAAAGTTTGGCCCAGAGTTGGGGATAGAACCCAGGAGTCCTATTACTCACCCCAACCCCCTCGCTCGAACCCACTCCAGTCCCAGAACCAGGAGTCCTGGCTCTGTGCTTGAACTTGAACCCAGCTTGAAACACGTGTTTGGATGCAGTTTACAAGCACCTGTAGCTGACCCAGGTTCTAACACTGTTTGTGAGGGCAGCTCGAGCCAGACCAGCTCATGCTGGGCTCCGCTCCCCTGGTAGCCCAGGCTAGTAGGGGAGGTAAAGGCAAACCCACCAGGGCACAGGCAATTCAGACTCCCAAAGGAACAGCCCCTTCCCGAGCTGCTCCCCTGCCTGCCCCTGTGATCCCCATGGCCAATGCAGATTTCTGCAGGGGGTCTTGGGGCTCGTTGGTGGAGGGAGTTGGTTGTTGGGGTGGGAGGAAGGAGGGGGCTTGGACACAGCCCCTGGATTTTCCCGCTGTACAGACCCCGCCAGGAGGGGCAGCAGCAGGACCTGGGCCTGAGCAGTTTGAGATTCCAAAGGAATGTTTGCAACCAGCTGGCCTGGGCACCCACAAGCACAACGTGGCTTGAAATGTGTCTCATGTTATGAGGTGTGCACACACACACACAGAGTAATACACGAGTGCCACCCCAACTTACACACACAGCAACAACCCCATTTATACACACAAATCCATACACACACCCACAGCTCCAACCTCGTTTTTTTACACACACACACACACACACACACACACACACACACACACACACACACAGTAATATAGCTCAGTGGTTTGAGCATTGGCCTGCTAAACCCAGGGTTGTGAGTTCAATCCTTGAGGGGGCCATTTAGGGATCTGGGGCAAAAAAATTGGGGATTGGTCCTGCTTTGAGCAGGGAGTTGGATTAGATGATCTCCTGAGGTCCCTGCCAACCCTGATAGTCTACACACACACAGCTCCAACCCTATTTATACACACAAATCCACACACACACACACACACAGCTCCAACCCTATTTATACACACAAATCCACACACACACACACAAATCCATACACACAGTGTAATACATGAGTGCCACCCCAACTTCACACACACACACAGAGCTCCAACCCCATTTATACACACAAATCCACACACTCACACACACACAGACTCAGATCCACACAGCGCCCTGTCGAAGCACACAGACACACCCGGACTCACCCTAGCAAAGCTACACTGCCCATTCCCAGCACACACACACACGCAGAATGTTCTACACAAGCAGGTGTGCACATGCCAGTCCTGATTCAACACACACGCCAGGTTAACACAAACACACTGTCCCATACTACTGCACACAGCCCCATCACGGCACACAGACACACAAACCGATGTCAACACATGCACGACTCTCTGCTAACACAAACCTGCGCTGTCCCTACTAGCAGACATGAGTCCATTCAAAATCACAGTCCCAACACAGCGCGCACAGCCCTGTCCCAGCAAACACACAACTCCATCCTCATATACACTGTCCCATTCTGCTGCACACACAGTTCAATCCAAACGCTCTTACACACGGCCCCATTTTAACACACAGATGCTGCCCAGACTCCACCCGAGTACACAAACACACACCCAGATCCCTGTCCCAGCAAATGCCTAGCTTTATCCTAACACACACACACGCTCACACCAGTGCCTTTGCAAATTAGTGCACACATGCGTACACACACACAGATCCTTCCCAACACACTTGCACAGTCAGCTCATTTTCACATTGCAACACACACACACAGCCCGATCCCAGCACACAGCACTGCCCAGACACTGTGTCACTACACCCCCACCTCCAAGTCCACACCAGCTCATTTCCCTGTTACTGTGTACACACATACACACGCAGAGCCCCCTGCCAATGCACACTGCCCCATCCCCTCGTGCATTCCCCCCCCCCGCCCCATCACTGCCCATGCGTGATGCAAGACTCTCGTCTCCCGCTCCCCTTTCTCGGTCACTCACCCCAACCTGGGACGTTGTCTTCTCCAGCTCTTTCTGGAAGCGGATCAGGAAATAGCCTTCCGTGGCCACCCCGGCCAGGGCTAGGATGACCAGAGAGGCCAGGAAGCCCTGGCTGTGCCAGCAGACCCGCCGCTTCCTCCTTATGGGCGGGACAAAGGGGACCCCGTGCTGCTGGCCGTCCACCACGAAGACAGAAGAAGGATACACCACCCCATCGCCCATGATCGCTCTCGGCGGAGCGGGGGAAGGTCCACAGCAGAGCTCGGGAGATGCTTATGGACTTGACGGCAGAGCCAGAAGCCGACTTGACGCCGTCCCTAGCAAGAAGAGGACTGATCATCCCCTCTGTGGCCTGGGTTATGTATCCGAGCCTGTGACGCCCACAGCCCCGTAGAGGAAACCACACAATTACTCAACTGGCCTCTGAGTCCTTACACTTTTCTCTCGCTTGACTGGGTGGGGCTACCCTGCAAGAAGCCACGCCCCCTTCCCCACCCCCCCCCACCCCCTCCCGGCTTTGCCTCCCTGCAGGAGCATGTCTTTCTGCTAGAGGCAGCCACAGGCTGTCTGTGCTTTCCAACGTGTGGTAGGAAAAAGGGACCTCCACGGGGACTTCCCAGCCCCGACTAACTCCCTCCTTCAAGAGCTTCACTAGAGATCACCCAGACTCATAATTAATCAGCTACCTCAGTTATCAATGGGGATCAAACCCAAGCCCCCCAATGTGCCACAAACCACCCCAGCCCACTTGAAGTACAGAAGCAAGTCCTGTTGTTCTAGGTTAAACCCCAGTCCTGGAGGAGGATCCTGTTTTGCTACGTGCTGTACAGACACAGAACAAGTCTGTCCCCTGCTTCACCACCCCAAACTCCTACCACTGAAACCATCACTTTCTGTCTGAATCTCAATTCATTACAATCTGGCTTTTCAAGCTCTTTTTTCTCTCCGAGAGAAACGCTTCTCTGGCCTCCAAAAGAACAGGAGGACTTGGGGCACCTTAGAAACTAACAAATTTATTTTGAGCATCAGCTTTCGTGAGCTACAGCTAGCCGGCCGCGTCTCTGGCCTCGCGCAGCTTCAACTGGTTGGGCTGAATAAAATGGGGTTTGTTGTATCAATAACAGGCACCCCTCAGGGTTCTGCCCTCCAGTGATCTCAACATTTGCTTTGCAAAACGGTCATGAAAATAAAATAAAGCACAATTCTCCGCATCGCCCCTTCCCCTGCGCTTGCTACCTGCCTGTTTTACTGATGCACAGAGACCCGCCTGTGGTTACACAGTGAGCCTTTAAGAGAGCAGGGAGTGGAACCCAGGAAACCTGGTTCCGAGATAACCCCTCTAATGCATTCCCCCTACCGGAGCTAAGAGTAAGGGGGTGTCTATGCTGCAGTTAGACACTCGTGGCTGGCCCAGGGCAGCTGACTCAGGCTCGTGGGGCTGTTTCTGACCAGAAAAGGACCCTGGCGGCTCCGGGCGGCACCGATGAAATCCCATCAGCAGCGCAGCGGGGGCCCAGGGCTAATGCAGGCTCCCTGCCTGCTCTGGCTCCATGCGGCTCTCAGAAGCAGCTGCCAGGTCCCTGTGGTCTCTATGCGCATGGGCGGCCGGAGAGGCTCCAAGCGCTGTCCCCATCCTGAGTGCCGGCTCTGCAGCTCCCATTGGCTGGGAACCGCGACCAATGGCAGCTGTGGGGGCGGCTCCTGTGGGTGCGAGGACAGCGCGCGGAGCTTCCCTGGCTGCCCATGCGCCCAGAGGCCGCAGGGACCTGGTAGCTGCTTCCTGGGAGTCGCAGTAAGCGCTGCCGGGACCCCACACCCCAACCTTATGCCCAAACCCCCTCCTGCATCCCAAACCCCTCATCCCCGGCCCCACCCCAGAGCCCACACCCCCAGTCTGAGCCCTCACCCCCTGCATCCTAACTCCCTGCCCCAGCCTGGAGACCTCTCCTGCACCCTGACCCCCTCATTTCGGGCTCCACCTGAAGCCTGCACCCCCAGCCCAGAGCCCATACCCCTCCCCCCCGCACCCCAACCACTGCCCCAGCCTGGAGCCCTCTCCTGCACCCCAAAGCCCTTATCCCCAGCGTCACCTCAGAGCCCACACACCCAGCTGGAGCCCTCATCCCCCTCCTACACCCCAGCTCAGTGAAAGTGAATGGGGGTGGGGGAGAGCGAGCGACAGAGGGAGGGGGGATGGAACAAGCAGGGCGGGGAGCCCTGGAGAAGGGGCGGGGCAGGGGCGGGGCCTCGGGAGTGGACAGGGCAGGGGGCGGGGCAGGGGTGTTTGGTTTTGTGCAGTTAGAAAGTTGGCAACCCTAGTTTAATTGCGGTGCAGATGTTCTGGCTTAGGCGGGAACCCGAGCTCCGGGTCCCTCCCCACTCCCCGGATCCCAGGGTTTTTCTCCAGCCTGATCCTGAACATCTCACCACAGCTAAACAGCCCCTTAGTCCGAGTCCCTTACCCCGAGCTGGCTGACCTGGGCCAGCCGTGGGTTTTCATTTGCAGTGTAGACATACCCTAAGAGTCTGGACTTCCAATGCCCCAGCTCTAACGCACAAGACCCCTCCCCTCCAAGAGCCAGGAATAGAAGCCAGGAGTCCTGACTCCGAGCATTTCCTGCTCTAGTGCACTAGACCCCTTCAAGGGCTGGGACCAGAACACAGGAATCCTGGCTCCCTGCTCTAACCCGCTAGACCCACTCCCCTTCCAGAGTGAGGAAGAGAACCCAGGAGTCCTGACTCTCAGTATCTTGCTCTGACTCACTAGAGCACAGACTTTTAAATCCTTTAATTAATTGGCCAGGTCACTCGGAGCCTTTGGATGATGAAGTCGCCTGGTAACTCTCCATGGGAACCAAGGACTGGGGCTCTTGTGGAACTACACAGATAATGAACTCTTCAGGGATGTGGGAAAGGAGGTGAAGAAGAAGAAAGTCCAAGTTATCTTCTTGGAGATCCTTCTGGTTCCAAAGAGAGACAGGACAAGGCTGAAAATACTGGAGGTGACCCATCGGCTACACGACCGGCAGGAAGCTGAATGTTTTGTGGAACACTGGGCCACACTTTAGGGGGAGAAGTGGCTCTCTGAATGGGATGCCCTGCATCTCACAGGTAGGGGGCTAATCTCCATGGCTGGAGACTAGCTGGCAGAGGTGCCCACTTTCCAGTTTGCCAGGGGATGCTTGACCCCCGGCTATGCTCCCATTCCACCCCTTCCCCCAAGGCCCCACCCCCGCCACACCTCTTCCTGCCCCTGCTCCTTCCCCCTCCTCCCCAGAGCCTCCTGCACACCGATGGGCGGGAGATGCCGGGGTCGGGGGGGAAGCTCATCGGGGGGGCTGCCAGTGGGTGCTCAGCACCCACCATTTTTCCCCATGGGTGCTCCAGCCCCGGAGCAGCCACAGAGTCAGCGCCAGGAGGGCATTAGACTAACAACACGAGGGGAGGGTGCTTAGGAGGCAAAAGTGGGACAAATTCCGTGAGCAAAGGGAGCAGATATGACAAAGAACGTGGGAATATTTTTCAGCTGCTGATGTGCTCATGCTTGAGGCGTGGGTAATCAACAAGAGGAATTGGAAACACCCATGGAGGAGATGACGTTTGATATAACGGCATCACTGAAACTCGGCGGCGGGACAATTTGCATGACTGGAATGTTAAAATCTCTGGTTCAGGAAGGATGGAGTGGGTAAAACAGGAGTGTGGGGGAGTTGGCACTCAGCATTAATTAATTGCTTGGTTTTGAGTTATTGATAACTCAGACTCACAGGATCTTGAGTGTGTATGGATCCGTGTGCTCACTAACAAAGCACTGGACGGGGATGCTGGTGCGGGTCTGTTACAGCTCACCGGATCAAACCAGAGAACAGGATGAGTTACTCCTTAAACTTCAGCCTGCAATGTGTGGAAATAAAAAGTGTGTTCTTATGGGAGACATATGCTGGAGGTCTCAGACAGGCAGGAGGAAAACATCATTAGAAATTCTAAAAGTTATAGAGGATCGTTTTCTAACACGAAAAGTATTGCCCCTGATACGAGGCAACTATTTTGGACCTCATTATGTCATATAAAGATGAGTTAATCACTGGACTGGAAGACGGTGGTGCGGGACCAGTGATCATGCCCTGATCACATTCAATATGGACAAACAGAGGACAGTCCTGACCAGTAATACAGATACCTGTAGCGCCCTGTGCCGATACAAAAATTGTATCTGCATCCACTCCGTGACCTGCAAAAACGGTCTGGGGTAGATGCACCTGCGGCTATAAAGCGGGTAGCTGCGCATTTGCGGGGTTTTGCACACTTGGTCCTTCAACAGGGCTGGTTTTGCAAAACTAAGGAAAATTATAAACAAAATTGATCAGGAGGGAAAAAGTTAGGCAGAAAAATGGGAATGAAAATTGGGAGTTCTTTAAGAAGAGTTTATTAGGTGGCCAAAAGCAGCAGAAAGAGGGAAAAGACACTTACATTACAGGGCTGAGAACTCCGGAGTCCACACGTAACTTTGGAGTCATTACAGATTCCCCACAAATGCGTTGATGGAACATGCGATTCCAGCTTACAGGCAAGATTGTTGAGAGACCCTGAGCTAATCCCAGGGAAATGCATCCAAATAGCAAGGGCAGCTGAACTGTTCAGGGAAAGGATCAAAACAATGACAGCCACTAGCAGAGAATAAATACGCAGGCTCAAGCCAGAGGAACCCAGGAGGCAGGAGAAAGAGAGAGAGACATGGACCGAGAATGCGAGGTATCACGGTCCAACATATATACTGTGGAAAGCAACATGAAAGGCAGAAAGAAAACGCCCTGCCGATGGCGTAAGAACCAAACAGCACCACTGTATGTCCCAGCGCTGCATCGGTCCCAGGAATTGAAATAGCAGCAGTACGTGTAGCAAGTGGGGGTGCAGAGATGCTCAGCAAAGAGGAGAAGATCTGCCGTGTGGCTCGAGCAGTGCCGAAGACTCAGTGTCTTCACCCTGCAGAAGGAGGCTGCCACCTATTCTACCGGGGTGGCTGCAAAGATGAGCCGTTCGGGTCCAGCAGGATTGCGGCGCCAGCTGCAATGTAAGCCCAGCAGTCCCAGTAAGCAGCCTGGGCTGGTCTTTTACAATGAAACCATTCTGAGTCCAGTGGGCAAACGCAGGCTCAGACACCAATGAAAGGAGAGACGTTATCACAGGAGTCCCGCCACCTACTGGGCGCTGCAAGCATGGATTGGGGAAGCACACGGGATCCCTGTTGGGAGGGCAGGATTCCCTGATGTTAAGACCAGAAGGGACCATTTTGATCATCTAGTCTCACCTCCGGCATAGGACAGGCCAGGAGATTTCACCCAGTGGTGCCTGCCTCCAGCCCACATCCTGTGAAAGAAAGCAGGGTGAGAACAGCTAACACGTACCAGATGTTCTTAGAAATCTACCCCAGGCAGGAATTGAACTCCTAGCCCACGGAAGGGGGCTCAGATGACTGCTTGCTTCCTTATGGCACCAAATGACACGGCTGCTGGAAACCCAATCTCCAGGGCAGCTGTTGGTTACTTTCATAAGCCTGGCCGGTTGAATCTGGATAGCGTGACCTTCTGTAACAACCTGTTGGTGGTTGTGCTGGAGTCATCTCTGTATGGTATCTCATCGCCTCCTCTTGCACGCCCACAGTCACTTCCTCACCAGCCCCACTATTGCTAGCACCAAGAGGCCTGTTATCTCATCAGGATCTGTGGTTCTGATGGAAGCTGTTTATCCACTTTCTCACCAGCAAGAGTCTTCTCCTTCCCCACCATGTCAAGAGCTCTGAAGCTTCTGGTTGCACCTGACTCATACCGTGGCCTGCGTTGGGTGGGCTATGACCAGAGTGAGTAGGACAGGAATTCCCCAGGCAGGGGTGTGAAGGCTGTAGATTTTTAACCAGGGCCAAAAAGAAAAGCCGAAGGGCTCTTCTTCAAACTTTTGATGACTTCAGCGGGAGCTTGTGTAATAATTTGATCATCACCAGGAACTGAACTCAGGCTTCCCAGAGCAAAGAGCATAAGATGCTACAGCGTGAGAGAAGCAGTTAAGCCCATCTGCCTTCAGTTATAGCACTCAGACGGTTACGTTCAAGGCACACACGCAGAGAAGTTAGATAAAAACCTAAAATATTCTTGTTGGAAGGTTGAAACATAAAACCTCTCTATGTCTTAGAATCCAGAACCCTAAGGCACAAGAACCAAAAGACAGAGAGAGACAAAGCAGGTTGCTCCTTAAGATAGAAAGACACAAGGGAAGCATATGATCTGGGTCTTTCAGCAGTCAGTCTGCAGAAAGCCAGCCTACTGGGTTGAGTTCTATGATTCTATGAACTCAACCCAGTAGGCTGGCTTTCTGCAGACTGACTGCTGAAAGACCCAGATCATATGCTTCCCTACAGAGCCTCTGGACTTCCAAGGAGGACCAGGAAACCCCTCACAAATGTAAAGTGACAGCTTGTCATTTTAACACCGTTTTCACTCCACCACACACGTCCCAGGTGAACCGCTCGCTAGAGGAGATTGCATAACACGTGCCGGACAATGGGTTAGATTCACCTGCCACAGATTGACCTCAAGTCTGTAACAAGATGACTCCACACAGGATCATCCTGTGACCCCCTTCGTTCATTCAGCGACAGTCCGTGTAACTGGGCTGGTTCAATCCTCCCATCTCCCAGGCTTCCGTGAAGGAGGCTATCCCAACATGCACTGCAGCACGTGGGACAATAGCTGCCGTGCTCTGCACCAGCCGCTAAGGCATTATGGGAAAGCTGCCCTTATTTCACACCCCAGATGCACACCGGTAACAAAACAGCGATCTCCCACAAAGCCACTGAGGTTTCTCAGCCCTCGCCCGTGACACTTGTTTATCCCCTGATGTGATGGAGGGTTTTGTTTTACTGTGCTTCACCACACTGACCGGATACAACCCCCCACCCCACTTCTCCCCCCGCCCAGCGCTAGCTCGATGCCCTTCCTGCCCACACACAGCAGAGAGCCTGTACTGTGCGGCTGTCAATACCAACTGCAGCTGGGGAGGCAGGGCAGCGAACGCCACACGATGGGAAGAGAGTGAGTGGAGCAGGAAGCTTATGACAGCACCTAGCCACATCAGGGGAAGAGAGGGGCGCTTATCCTGACATGTGGAAACCATCTGAGCCAGAGGCTCAGCTCTGCCCCCTCTCTGAGCTACAGCTGGGTGCGGTCTCACCCCCGCTCGGGGGGAATGCTGCTGGCAGCGACTCTGGCAGGCCTGCAGGTTTTACCGTGCTCAAGAGCAGGGTGTGCAGGTGACTCCATTAACAGGAGGTAAGGCTTCCCCCCACCCCACTGGGCTGTGAGCTCCCAGCCCCAAAGATCACACCCCGGTCCGCATCCCCCAGTTTTGCACGCTCTCAGCACCTGGTTTTGCTGGAGGAAGAGATACTCAAGAGCCAGTGTGTTCAAACCGGGGCATCTACAGGGCGGCGCCTTTAGGCTCTGAAAACAAGTGGCCTGATTGTCAGAGGTTCCTGCACGAATCACTGGGAGAGCTCAGACTTCGAAAAGCGGCCTCCTCATTTCCAGAGCTTCAATGTGGATTCAAAAGCACAAGGGACCCTGCTTTGGGAATGCTGGCCCAGGGGCAGATTTCCACAGGTATTTAGGCATCTAGAGGTATCAAGTGGGATTTTCAAAAGCGCCCAAGCAGATGAGCCTCAGGCCTGGGCACTTCTGAAAATCCCATCAGGAGCCCAAATAACTTGGAAACTCAGAGTGGTTTAAGCTTCTGAGACGAAGTTCTCCAACTTATTCACCAGAGGACAATGCTGCCTTGTGCCTAAGTAGTTCCTTGGGAGACATGTTAACTAGGGCCCTGATTTGGCAGAGTGTTTAGTCATGTACTGAAGTCCATCCCCATTCAGTCAAGCATATGTATAACTTTAAGCACATGCTTAAGTCCCATTAGGATGTGTCGAAGAGTCAGGGACCCTCTTTTTGTTCTGTGTTTGTACAGAACCTAGCACAATGGAGGCCTAATCTATGAGTGGGTGGGCCCTAGACACTACCGCATTATGAATAATCGATAAGAATATTAAGTGCTTTGCTGAGAGTAGAGAGGGACTGCTTACTCAGGGCCCAGGAGAGGAGTGGTTGTTAGCTATGCAGAAAGTTTTCTGAATTTCAAACTCTCTGGCCCACCTGGATTCTCTGTTCATGCCACATTGTTTAGAAAGGAACCAAGATATATACTGTGTAACAGAATCATAGAATCCTAGGACTGGAAGAGACCTCGAGAGGTCTTCTAGTCCAGTCCCCTGCACTCATGGCAGGACTAAGTATTATCTAGACCATCGCTGACAGGTGTTTGTCTAACCTGATCTTAAAAATCTCCAACAATGGAGATTCCACAACCTCCCTAGGCAATTTATTCCAGTGCTTAACCACCCTGACTGGAAGTTTTTCCTAATGTCCAAGCTAAACTGCCCTTGCTGCAATTTAAGCCCATTTCTTCTTGTCCTGTTCTCAGAGGTTAATAACAATTTTTCTCCCTCCTCCTTGTGACAACCTTATATGTACTTGAAAACTTATGTCCCCTCTCAGTCTTCTCTTCTCCAGACTAAACAAACCCAATATTTCCAGTCATCCCTCATAAGTCATGTTTTCTAGACCTTTAATAATTTTTGTTGCTCTTCTCTGGACTTCCTCCAATTTCACAGAATCATGGAATGATAGAAGATTAGGGTTGGAAGAGACCTCAGGAGGTCATCTAGTCCAACCCCCTGCTCAAAGGGGGACCAACCCCAACTAAATCATCCCAGCCAGGGCTTTGTAAAGTTGGACCTTAAAAACCTTTATGGATAGAGATTCTCCTGCCCCCCCACACCAGGTAACACAGTCCAGTGCTTCACCACCCTCCAAATGAAACAGTTTTTCCTAATATCCACATTTGTCCACATCTGTCCTGAAACATGGTGCCCAGAACTGGGCCCAATACTCCAGTTGAGGTCTAATCAGTGCGGAGTAGAGCAGAAGAATTACTTCTTGTGTCTTGCTTACAACACTCCTGCTAATACATCCCAGAACGGTGTTTGCTTTTTTTTGCAAGACTGTTATACTGTTGACTCATATTTAGCTTGTTAAATGCTAAGCGGTACTATACTGTTCAGACACTAGGTGGAGCCATATGTAATGTACTTTAGTTAAGGTCAGAACATTTCCGGGCGGTGTATTAAAGGATTTTATAGGGCACACATCTGGTGTATCTCTCTGGGAAGGAAGCTCTGCAGCCAGTCCATAGCTGTACAACAGTCTGTCCTGCAACCTTCCGTATACAACCACGACATGACATGGTGTCAGGGATTGGTCCTGCTTTGAGCAGGGGGTTGGACTCGATGACCTCCTGAGGTCCCTTCCAACCCTGATATTCTATGATAAGAAGTAAAGGTAACCGAACTGGTGCCACAGGAGAGCAGAAACGGAAGGGAAACAGCAATGAAGGTTGCAAACAGAAGGAACAAAGCACCAAAGGTTTCAAGTTCTTCAGTGCCCCCGAGAACTTCAGCTTCGATAGACCTTTGGAATGGACAGACTGGAAGCAACATTTTGCAAGATTTCACATTGCTACAAAATTTCATGAGGAAAGTGAAGATATCCAGTTATCTTTCATTGATGCTATGGGGAAGCAGGCAGACCATATCTTTAAATCTTTTACCTTTACTGAAGACAGTCACAAGATGACTATGAAAGGGTTTTGGGTATGTTTGATGCATTATTTATACCTCAAAGAAATGTGGTTTATAAAAGAACATGTTTTCACTAGAGAATTCAGGAACTAAGAGAGGATGCTGAAGCTTTTATAAGAGCTTCACATGCATTGGTTGAAAACTGATTTTGGAATGGCAAAACCTGAAAACATCAAAGACAGGCTGGTTATTGGATTAACAGAAAAGAACCTTTCACAGCATCTACCATTAAAGACAGACAAATCTACCCTCAGCTATACAGATAGCAAAGCAGTCTGAACTAGTCAAACAGCAGAATAAAAGGCAGGAGCAAATTGAAACACCCGAAACTAGCTTAGATGCTGTAAACACACACCACAAAAAGCCCTGAGGCTAACTACAAAGCATTTCAGAGTAAATGAACAAGATGTGAAAAATTTCATAGCTCAAGACGTGTGTCCAGCTAACAGTAACATATGTAATAAATGCACAAAATACGGACATTTTGCAGATGTTTGCTGTACTAGGGCAGTCAGCGAGCTGACTACGTTTATAGACAATCAAGAGCCATTGTTTCTGGGCTCTACCATGTGTGATGAAACAGGGCCAGCCTGGACAGTGAAACTGAATATTCATGGAAAGCTATTGATTTTAAAATAGACTCAGGAGCAGATGTGACTGTCGTCTCAGAAGGGCCTTTCAATCATCTTCAACCACTCCCAGAGCTGAAATCACTCAACACACCCCTGAAGGTGTATTTAGAATAGAGCACCACAAAAACAACTTACAAAGACAAACCGCTGGCATTCAGAGTGCATGTGGTCAAAAGATCAAAACCCAACAACCTTCTCAGCTGCAGCACGATAGCCATGATGGGCTGAGTGAGAAAGGTGCAAGAACTCGACAGAGAATTTGGTGATATTGAGATTTTGAAAGGAGCTCTTGTTCAAATAACCTCAAGAGACACTGCTGAACCATCTCGTGTCCAAACATCTCCACCACACAGACCCTGGAAGAGACCAGCTGCAGATTTATGCAAATTCAGAGGACATTAGTACCTGGTCTTAGTTGGCTATTTTCCCAGACATATCAAAGTAATGTACTCGAAAGACATAACACATGGCAGTGTTATCGAGAAACTGAAGAGCCCTTTTGCTCATTTTGGTATTCTAGGACCACTAGTGATGGACAATAGATCACAATTCACCACAGTAGTATTGAAATCATTCCAAACGAAATAGGATTTTGATCATATTACCAGCAGCCCACATTATCCACAAGCAAATGGAGAGGCTGAGAGAGCTGTACAGACAGCCAAGAAAATCCTACAGCAGGGAAAATCCATTCCTTGTTCTTCTGAGCTGTAGATCAGCACCAACAGCAGCTACCAGATATAGTCCAATACAATTCCTGGGGGGACGACAACTCAGAACTACAGTTCTGGCTCTGGAAAATAATCAGTCTTCAAAGTGGCCCGACATGAAGAGTAGCCAAATCAGATAAAAAGGCAACAAGAGCTTACAAACACCTTTATAACAGATGCCACTAAGTTAGAGACCTGCCGGGTCTACAACCCGGTGAGTGTGTTTTTGCGTCAAACTGGCTGGAGAAAAAAGGATAGAGAACTCCAGCTACCACGAAGAAAAAGAAGTCATCACCCAGATCATGTGTGGTCGGGACCAGTAGTGCAGAAGTGCAAGAGAAACCTTTGACATCTAAAGAAAAATCAACAGAGCCAACTCTACAGAGGGCGGATGCAGACCAAGATGATGACACCTCACAGATTCCAAACCAACCAGAGACAGGGGGACAGCCAGATGACCAAGCTGTGACATGTTTGGGTCGTGTAATTAGAAGACCAGTGTGATTCAGAGACACTCAAGGGACTGAGCCATACTGAACTTTAAAGATAGCGTGATCGGATGGGCAGCGGGTGAAGCTTCCCCTTAGGGAGGCTAGCCCACTGCCCTACCTCTTCCAACCAAGGCCACGCCCCTGCTCGCTGCTCTCTGCCGCCCCCATGGTCCCAGGTGGGGGGGAGGGGTGCTAAGAGACCAGCCCCTCCCCCCAATAGCCTGTGCCTGCCAGCCCTGATGCCATGGCGGGGGGGGAGATTTTTCCGGGGGCCCCAAATTCGCCACTGTCGCCCACCCTCCCCGGCAGTGCAAGGTTTGGGAAGGCTTAGCCTCCCACAGCCTCCATTACGAGCCACCCATGCGTGATCCTGTAAATGGTAGGAATGTAAAACCAAGGGGAGAAGTAATCGAATGTTAAACTGGATTATACTGTTCAGCCACTATGTGGCGCCATGCGCAACATGCATTACTTAAGCTCCTAACAGCTGTTCCTGGCAGTGCATTAAAGGACGGTGTATGTGAACACATCTGGAGTCCCGCTCTGAGAAAGAAGCTCTTCCGTCAGTCCATATCTGGCACAGAAGCCTGACCTATTAGTAACAGTCCTACAACCTACCGTGTACAAGGTGTACATGACAAATGGCACACATCAAATTCCTCGCTACTTTACTCTGGACTTTTACTCTACCCTCGAACCTGATTCACAGAGTTTTAGGTCAACGGGGACCATTAGATCATCTAGTCTCACCTCCTGCATAACACCGGCCGGAGAATTTCACCCACTTACCCCTGTATTGAGCCCAAGAACCTGTGCTGGACTAAAGTATATCCAGTCTTGATTTGAAGACATGAAGAGGCGGCCAATCCACCGCTTCCCTTGGGAGTTTGTTCTAGTGGTTAATCGTCCTTACTGTTAAAAACTGGTTCCTTATTTCTAATTTGAATTTATCTGGCTTTAACTTCCAGCCTTTGGTTCTTGTTATACCTTTTGCTGCTAGGTTTTTCCACCCAACCTAACCCCTCTCATTCATTAGAGAGCGGTCACTGTTCGCCTCCGATCAGCCCATGGTGCCAGCGTCCCCGCCAAATATCTGCAAAGCTGCCTCATTCACCCCCTTCAAATCCCTCCTCAAAAAAAACTCGACAACCGTTAGGCTGCTAGTGTGCAGAGACCACCACCCACAATGCTGAGCAATACTTGTTTCCTTGCACTCCCCCATCTGTCAATATCCGTCTGTTCTCTCTTGTCTTATGCTTTGAGTGTAAGGCCCTCGGGGGGCGGGGACAGTGGTTTTGCTCTGTTAAATTACAGCACCTGGCAAAATGGGGTCCTGGTCTCTGATGAGGCCCCCTGGGCAATACAGTAATCATCACCAGCTTCTTTTCCCAACCCCAAGGTTGGGTAGGGCCAAGCTATGGTAATACAAATAAAATAAAATAAAATAAATAATAATAGAAGAAGATTAACAAGCCTTTTAGTACTAGGCATTTCCTCCCCATGAAGGTATTTATACATTAACTTAATCTAATGCACCCATGGCCCTCATAATTAGCCACATGAGCTGTATTGTAGCATTAGATTATGTGATATTTGTAAAAATCCACACAAGATCGGTGTAAGAAGTCAGGCATTTTATATCTATAGAATAATTGGTAAGGGGGCAGGAGAGGAAGCACAAGCAGGGTAGGGGATATTACAGCATAGGAATGTCAGAATGAAGATGTGTCAGCTTTGTGTGACGCTGCAGCTGAGCTCAAACCCTCCCATCTGGACTCTCGCCGCGAGTGCTGGTACCGCGTTTAAGTCGGGCAGCCGGCCATGGTCATGGCTTGGGAGAACTCGTCGAATTCCTGGCACAGGATCTGGAAATCCTCCTCCTGGCAGTCTTCCTCTTTTGGCCACTTCTCGATCCAGGTGCCCTTGCTAATGATATAGGTGATGCTGGAATGGAGAAGAAGGTTTGTACCTTTGATCTCGGGATTTACTGAGTAATCTACCTGCGTGGCTCCTCAAGGCTGGCCAGGCTTTGCCCTGTTGGCGTAGCTCACACCCACGCTGGAGCAGTGGGCCACATCCAGAGGTTGATGAGTCTGTTACAGCCTTGGCTGACGGAGATGGGTCTTTTAGCTCAGGCAGTGAGGCTCCTGCTTTAAGTTCCAGAGGTCCCAGATTCAACCCATGCCATCGTCAGCTCATCCAGGATCCTGATGCAGCATTGGCTGGAGTCTGAGGACCACATCTGACTTGCGTAAGAATTGAGCTGACTGCATCCATGTTTATCTTTAATATGGAGGTGGAGTCTAGCCAGAGACTACAGTTCCCAGCATGCAAAGCTCTGCATTCAGCCACACATATATTAGGATGGAAGTCTCTGAAGAGGCAGCACCCTCCTTGTTAAAGAGGAAGGTGCCATTTTGGAACTCCCTGGTTATGGGCTTGGAGGACCCTGGGCTACCATGGGGTAACAACTCAATAAGGAAGCTCAGTTGAAGATATTGGATAAACTAGACAAAGGGCAACTGTTTCAGGTCACACATACTAAAAAGGCCCTCTCCTCTGGTCACTTTCTATCTATGTCCCTGGCTATTATCCCATCACGTCAGATCCTAACAAGTCCCCCCAAAAATCTGACCCAACATTGCTAATAGGCAGGACCCTACCAAGTTCACAGCCGTGAAAAATGAGTCACGGTCCGTGAAATCTGGTCTTCATCATGAAATCTGGCTCGTGTGTGTGTGTGGGGCGGGTCGCAGTATTGCCACCCTTAGTTCTGCACTGCCTTCAGAGCTGGGGTCTCGGCCAGCAGCTGTCACTCTCCGGCCACCCAGCTCTGAAGGCATGGCAGAAGTAAGGGTAGCAATACAGTGACCCCCTCCCCCACAATAGTCTTGCAACCCCCTTTTGGGTTGGGATCCCCAGTTTGAGAAACGCTGACTTAAGGGCTTTACATGTTGATATTTTTAAATACATATTCATGATTTGTGACAACACTGTGAAATTTAAGATTTAAATATCTGTAATTGTGAAATTCAAAAATGTCTAAAATGCTATGACTGTGAAATTGACCAAAATGGACCGTGAATTTGGTAGGGCCCTATTAATAGGGCTGGTAGAAAATTTTCCATGGAAACAATTTTATCAGTGGAAAAGTGAGGATTTGACTAAATGCAATATTTTGTGAAGTGTCAGCTTTCAGGAGAAAATATACATTTTCCATTCAAAAAACCAATGCTTGAAAACTGAAATATTTTAATTCAGCAGTCCTGCCATGGTGCCTCATGGGAGATGTAGTTGGGTTTACTCATGTTTCATTCTTCTCTATGGGCCAAAATCCCCAACCAGACTACATATCTCATGGTGCATTGCACCGGGAGACTCCTATGATGGAATGTCCTCCCCTCACCAAGAGGTAAGAAAGTATTGCATCATGGGATATTTAGTCTGATCAAGGAGCCCAGCCTTTAGAGCATGAGGCATCCAAACTACAAATTCCACGAGGCACCACGGCGGCATTTCCAGACCAAAATATTTTGGTTTTTCACCAAAAAATAGAAATTTTCCATGGAAAAAAGCCTATTTTCCAGCCAGCTCTAATTGTAAGGCTCAGATTTTGTCAGGGATATTTTTAGTAAAACTCACAGACAGGTCATCGGTAGAAAACAAAAATTCATGGAAGCCCGTGACCTGTCTGTGAGTTTTACTAAAAATATCCCTGACAAAATGGGGAGGAAGGAAAATCCAGCACCCACAGCTGCTAGGGATGCTGGGATCCTGTCGCCACCTGCTACAGCTGGGCAACTTCGGGGACCCCACCGTCCACACTCTCAGAGGCTGGGAGCTCGGGGTTCCCCTGATGCCCGGTGGCTAGGAGCTGCTGGGGACCCACCTCCAGCAGCGGCTGAGAGCTGCGGGGCTACCAGCTGACAGCTCCAGACCTGGGCCAGAAAACGTCACGGAGGTCTCTGGAAGTCACAGATTCCCTGACCTCCGTGACATAATCAGGGTCTTAGTCATAGATCATAAAGAGGCCTCTTGAGAATTTACTGCCTTGGGGTTTGTTTGGGTCTCTCTATAGCTACAGAAATCTGGATAACAACAATACTTTGTCTCATGGGAGCAACTAGGAGCCCGAGTCACGTATCAGAGCCCCCTTGTGCTAGAAGCTGTAAAAACTCGGACCAAAAACACAGGCCATGCACCAGTCTAAGTCTCTTTGACATATTTTTATCGACAATACATATTTTGCAATGTAGAAACACTTAAATATTAATTTTCTATCATGGCACAGAGATGATAATTGCACAGTAAATTAATATTTTCCCACCCTTTCTAGCAGGTAATTCACCCCAATTCAGCCCCGAAGGACTATGGACGGATAAACCCCACAACTACTTGGACACACTGACCGCACTACAGCTGGGCTTAGTGCTAGAGAAACACAGGGGTGGCCGCTAGCACTAACTAAGGCGAAACTGCATCTGCAATCTCCAGCCCTACAGCGCAGACCCGAAGAAGCTCGGAGGGTAGGCTACTTACTTCGTTTTCAAGTCCCACAAGTCACTGCTGAGTCCCCAGATCAAGTAGTCCTTGTTAGGCTCCAGCCTCAGAGACTCCCTGCACTTCACGTGGCTGACAAACGGGCGGGTTTCTCCGAGCGGATTTTCATCAGTCCCTGAGGAAGAGAAGAAAGACGGTCAGTCAGATGTTCCTGGTGGGGGAGCCAGTGGAGCCTGTTTATCAGTGTCCAGAAGGAGGAGCTCTTACCTGTTTTAATGACTCGCAAAATGTTCATCATGTAGGTGTCATAACTGTTTGATTCTTCAGTTCCAACAAGCCTGGTTTTATACACTGAGGGGGAAGAAAGTGACACTGGTTAAAGACTGTAGCAGTTTTCTGTAGGGAAACTGGTGTGTGATCAACCCACGGAGAGGCAGAGAGAATTAATCAAACAGGGTAGAAGACCTTGATCCATTCCATTTGTTCTAAGATTTCCCCAGGGCTTGGCTTAGGAGTTTCACATCATTTTTTTAATCTGGTGCTGATAATAGTGACATAAGTGGTAGCCAGACAGTTTAGTCAAGGGACAATTTGACAGCTTGTCATAAGAACGTCCATACCGGATCAGCCCCAAGGTCCATCTAGCCCAGTATCCTGTCTTCTGACAGTGGCCAATGCCAGGTGCCCCAGAGGGAAAGAACAGAACAGGTAATCATCAAGTGATCCATGTCATGTTGCCCATTCCCAGCTTCTGGCAAACAGAGGTTAGGGACACCATTCCTGCCCATCCTGCCTAATAGCCATTGATAGATCTATCTTCCATGAACTTATCTAGTTCTTTTTTGAACCCTGTTATAATCTTGGCCTTCACAACATCCTGTGGCAAGGAGTTCCACAGGTTGACTGTGCATTGTGTGAAAAAATACTTCCGTTTGTTTTAAACCTGCTACCTATTAATTTCTTTTGGTGACCCCTAGTTCTTGTGTTATGAGAAGGAGTATATAACATTTCCTTATTTATTCTCCACGCCAGTCATGATTTTATAGACCTCTGTCATATTCCCTCTTAGTCATCTCTTTTCCTAGCTGAAAAGTCCCAGCCTTATTAATCTCTCCTCATATGGAAGCCGTTCCAGAGGCCTAATAGTTTGTGTTGCTCTTTTCTGACCTTTTTCCAATTCCAATACATCTTTTTTGAGATGGGGCGACCACATCTGCACGCAGTATTCAAGACATGGGCATATCATGGATTTATACAGTTAAATATCTGTAATCGTGATATGGCAACATGATATTTTCTGTCTTATTATCTATCCCTTTCTTAATGATTCCCAACATTCTGTTAGCTTCTTTGACCGCCACGGCACATTGAGTGGATGTTTTCAGAGAACTCTCCACAGTGACTCCAAGATCCCTTTCTTGAGTGGGAACAGCTAAATTAGACCCCATCATTTTATATGTATAGTTGGGATATGTTTTCCAATGTGCATTACTTTGCATTTATAACTTCAAGATCTGCACCTAAACTGGGGTTCACAGAGTGAGTGGCCAGAGAGGCCAATGGAGACTCCAGATTGATACTGTAAACCTTCTATTTGGGTCAAAATGGAGAACTGCAGGCCCTGGGACAAAGCAAGAGCATCAGATCTCAATCTGAATATTTCTGTGTAAGAGGTTGGATTTGAATTCTTAGACCCTCTGGTTTTGGCTCTGGGTTGGGTTTCAAATCAGAAGAGGTCCATTTTCCAGATCTTGTTGGTAAAGCAGGTGAGATCTCATGAAAACAGCTGATTTTGTGAGATTTCTGTCATTTTGGGGACCCAAAATCTCACGAGTCTCTTGTACAGGTAAATCCAAAACCTACCCTTATTTCAACCTCAGATCCAGCTGTAAGTCTGGACCGTGTCTCTACTCTCATATGTAAGACTCTGCAGATCCAAAGAGCAGTTTTACCATAATCGACTCCAGATTCACATGACATCTCAATTCGTTTGTTCAGGGTGATGGGACCCCTCATCTTGTGCTGCAGGAAGCAGTTTTCTGGGGGGAGGAGAAAGAAGGGAGTCACCAGGGAAGACATTCAAGTAGACCGGGGTGAAATTTTTCAACCACAGTTCATTCGGCACAAAAGGCAGAATCAGCGACACTGAAATACTGTGCGAATTCATGTCAAATTCGCCAAATTGTTTGGTTTTGAACTCCGCCTCCCCAAATTCTGAAATATCTAAACATTAAAGGCACTATAGGAGAGCTAGGGTGTGTTATTAAATACTCCAAGAACCTGTATCCTAGCCTGCCCTGATGTAAGCAGAAACAGGACCCTCCTTACCCTCCGCGCACCGACAAACGTCCCCATGACAGATCTTATTGAGAAAGCCGCTCTCTTTAGGCAGGCGGTAGAACATGGTGCATTGGTCCACTACAGAACAAGCAGAGAATCACAGGTTAGTAGATTTTAAGGACTCAAGGCACAATTGGGATCTCATCTGACCCCCTGCCTCACACAGACTGTAGAATTTCACCCGCCATACCCGCATCAAGCCCTAACTTGTGACTGAGCCAGGCTCTGTTGTTTAGAAAGACATCCAGAGATTGGAAGCAGGGGCACCGGAACTGGAGAGGTCAGGAGGGCTGTGGCCCCATCACTTTTTACCGGCCGTAAGGGCGAACAACAGGGAGGAGGGGAGGAAAGGAGGGAGTGGGGGGCAGGGTGTTTGGGGGAAGAGGTGGTGCGGGAGCAGGGGCGGTGTCAGGGCCGGGGCTTGGCAATGCGAGGGCAGGGCCTCGGGGGAATGGCGGCCTGAGAGTGGGGGGCTCAGGGAGAAGATGCAGCGCGGGGGCGGGGCCTCGGGGGAAAGGGGCGGCGTAGGGGGTCAGGGCCAGTTCAGGCACCGGGGGTCAGCCCACTTTTGGGAAGCTTCCACCACTCCTTAGGGGACAACCCTGAAGCCATTACTCAAGCCAAAGTCTCACTGAGGTCATTGCCAGAGTTTTGACTGAGCAAAGTGTGAATCATGACGAAGAGCAGTGAGAGAGATTTTAATATTTTGAGTCTCTTGGGGAGACCTAGGTGGTGCTGTGCCCTAGAAGAGACCAACTGGCCATTTAATCTAGAGATTATCCTGAATCAAATCCTTGTATCTTCATTTCATAGATTGAGAGATTTTAAAGCCAGACTAAATGCTAAACTACTTATGCTAACCAATCTGTTCCACCTTGCCCTTAACTGTGACGCTCGGAGTACCTTTCCCAGACCTGAAGAAGAGCTCTGTGTGTCTCAAAAGCTTGTCTCTCTCACCAGCAGAAGTTGGTCCAATAAAATACATTACCTCCCCCACCATGTCTTTTTGATTTCATGACAACACCGAGAGATTTCCCGGGGTAGCATGTTCCAACGATTTATTGCCCTCAACTTCTGAGCAGCCCAAGCTTTGTGGAAGTTTGGATCTGGATATGAATTTCCTGACTCACCTTTCTACCAGATACTACACAGGAAGGCATGAAATGCACCTTACTGTGCCACAGGGCTTGTCTGTTCTTTCCTCCTCCCGACTGGTGATCAGCTCATGCTTTGAAGCATGAAGAATGAGAATTCTTGTCACTACTGGTGTTTTTCTTATTCATGCATCTGATCAATTTCCGTATTCCCATAACATGTTTGCTGCCATGATAACAGAAAACTCTGAGTGTCTGGGGAAAGGGACGTATTGGGCATGACCCCAGTGATGAGAAAAGATACAGCTCACTGTTACCTAAAGAGTAATACTCATAGACTTTGACAGACCCCGGCTGAATGAGACCAACTTCGAAAAATTGATGAGCTTTAAACTGCAGGCATTCCTCCTCCATATGTGAAACCTGGGTGGGGAAAGAACAGAAAAGGAATGCTTAGGTCTTTGGAAAGGAAGAAATGGCAGAGGAGACAAAAAGGCATGAAAGAGAGAAAGGTTGAAGGAGAAAGGGTAATACACGGGGGATCAGATTCAGCTGTTGGTGTTAGCTGGTGCATCTCCCATTAAAGACCACAGGACCTGTGCACAATTTATCCTGCGGGCGATTCTGCCATCAGTTATACCTGGGCGTCTCTGGGGACACCCAGGAGTGCAATTTGGCTAAAGCAGGAGCCTGCAGCAGTAGTTCCTGAATTTAACACAAGATCAGAGAATGCCCTTGTAAAGTCTTACCCTGTCCAGGTAGATGATGAGGGTGCTTCTGTCCGAAGGAGAGCGGTCAATTTCATACTTGGAAATGTATCTGTCAACCCCTCTGGAAAGCTAAACACAATGAAGGAAAAGCAAGAAGCATCACGGTAAGGCAGGGATGCAAAATCCTGAAGCCGCACCAAAATGAGTCAAGCCCCACTACTAAGCCATATAATATGGATGAGATCATATGTCCCTCTAGTGGCAGGCCTGCATAATGCCCGACCCTACTTCGAGCTGAAAGGGTTATTGCTTTAGGTCAAGTGCAAGAGGGTCGGGCTAAAGGTCCCAGGTACAGTCCTCACTGACGATCATGATTTCTGTATGCATGGGGGCCGATTTCACATACAACACAATACTGCCTGATGGTAACGAGTTTCCATTGCTGATCAGAGGAGACCTGCCGTCCTACAACTGAAAGGCTCCATGTCCCAATGCCTTGAGCCATCCAGCTGCTAACCGACTTGTGTAGCTTCCACGTCTCAGACAGTGGGAAGAACCTCCCCCAGCTGGAGCTTTAAGCTCTGCTTAGCCTGGGCCTTCCTGTTCTACTGAATAGCTTGGATGATGCCAACGTACTCTGGTCAGATCATCCAAATCTGGCGAGAAGCCCGTGAGCATGGAGACATCAAGGATCGACATTGTGGCATCAACCACTCCGAGGTACCTAGCGGGGAAAAGCAAATGCCCTTGCACCAAAATTTAACACTGAGAAACCCATTTTGAAATTGACTTGCCAGTTATTAATATTTCTTCTGCTGTCCTCTAGGAAAATTTATAGCCTGTGAGCATCCATCCCCATATACACCCATCTATCTCTCTCTATCTCTCCCCACAGTATCCATACATTTCTGAAGCTCCCACCAACACAGTATGGTATTAAGCGGTAAAGCCCATCTGTCTGAGGCATTTAGGGCCAGATTTACGACGAGTAAAACTAACCTAAAGAGTTTTACCAAAGCAGATCAGCAGGTTAGGTGCCTAACTCCCACTGAAAGTCAATGAGAGTGAGACACTTAACTCCCCACGAGGCACCTATCTCCATTATTCGGCCACTTAAATACTTCTGTAGATCTGGGTCCTTTTCCTTGCTTAGATGCTCCAGTTGCAATGAGGGACAGTGAAAAATTAAAAACCTCAAAACCAAATATTCTTTGCAATTTGATTCAAATTTTCAAAATTAAAAAAAACCCCAAGTCGATTTGCATGGGAAAGAAAACAAAGCAACATGTAGTATTTTTACACTCCAATGCGGGCCTGCCTTCCCTATTTGAGTGGGAAATGCGTCTGTTTCAAATATGTCATGGCTGCAAATCCACAGGCTCTGGAAAAAAATGTTCTACTTTGCTTGCGGAACTGGCCATTTGGACAGAAATTCCACAAGAAACGAAAGATCTCATTTGTTGAAACGCCTGGAATAAAAGGGTGAACTAGTTGCTTGGAAGTTTCTAACCAGAACAGTTGCATGACAATGCTGGGAATTAGCTATAAAGTCTATTTATCTGCCTCTCGCTCTCTAGGTATTATTGATCTTATTAACTATTGTAGAGCCTAGGACCCCAGTCATTGTGCTGGGCACTGTAAAAACATAGACCCAAAAGATGTTCCCTGCCCCAAAGATCTTACAGTTCAAGGACAAGGCCAGATATAACAGGTGGAGACCGACCGATGGGAAAGCCCAAGAAAACAATGAGACAATATTGGCCAGTATGATGGGCCCTGGCCTCAGCTCACCTGCCGCCTAACTGTTGTCAATTTTTTTGAGTGGGCATCAGAGCAAAGGAGAGTTTAAAGACAAGATTAGAGGGACAGTGAGGTACCTTTTTGGATACTTACATGAGGTATTTATATGGCTCTCATCACAGCAGGGCCTAGCCCCTTCTCTATTCCTGACCGGGAATTTAAAGCATGACAACCAAAGACTTTCCTTGAGGAAGCCATTGCAGGATTTATACAAGACCAGTGCATGCTGGGCCAGGATCCTTCCATGTAGACCAGCAACAAACCCAGCTGTGCTGCTGTGTGGTCTAGTGTATAGAGCACTGGACTGGAACTCAGGAGACCTAGCTTCTATTCCCAGCTCTGCCCCAAACCTCATGAGTGAGGTTAGGCAAGTCACAGCACTGCTCTGTGCCTCAGTTTCCCCACCTGTAAAATCGGGGTAATGATACTGTTTTCCTTTATAAAGCACTTTGAGATCTCCTAATGACAAGGGCTAGATAACAGCTGGGGCTCATAATAGTTATTCAGTAATACTGATCCTTATTCTATGGAAGTGTGTCCTGTGTAACAATATTCATAGATTCTAAGGCCAGAAGGAATCATTGTGATCGTCTGTTCTGACCTCCTGTATAACACGGGCCACAGAACTGCCCCAGAATAATTCCTGTTTGAGCTAGCACGCATCTTCCAGAATACCCCCCAGTTTTGATTTAAAAATTAGCTGTGCTGGAGAATCTGCCACACTGCTTGGTCAAGCGTTCCAATGGTTAGTTATCCTAGCTGTTAAAAATTTACACTTTATTTGTAAATTTGAATTTGTCTAGCTTCAACTGCAACATTATCATTAAAGGTCAGTGTTCTCACCTGGTGCAGATTCTGATGAAGACTGAACGCAGGGCTCCTTCCGGCCTCTTAGCTAGAAATGTTTCAAAAGAGGAAAAAATATTTTTTGGTGTAAGTTTCATTTTTGTTTTGTAAAAAGCCCCCAAACTTGGAAACTCAGCACTTTAATCAAATAGATCCTAGAACTGGGGTGAAAAAAAATCCCAAAGGAACCAGCCACTCTGAAGGATACCTGACACACAAGCTAAAAAGTAGCACTGAAAACTCTTGCGGTAAGTCTTACGATTTTTGATGTGTTTCTTTAAGCCCCAGCTCCTGGAAACAAAACATGGCATGAGAATCTCAGCTTTCACTTAGCATAAAAATCCATTTCTAGACCTTGAGGTTGTGGAGAAAAGCTTAAAATGTGAAGTGGGAGCAACTGAAAGACTCAGAAACCAGAAGGCAAAGAAAACAAACCCCAAATGTATTATTTTAAAAATCTCACGATTTTAAGCGGATGTCATTGTTTTTTGGGGACACGACTAATGGGTTTTAAATGCATGAGTTTGGCAATTGTGAAAAGCCACTCCCACAGAAATGTGGTTGTGTGTTATCAGAGGAGAGAGGCCTGAATCAGAAGCTCGGATCTGAACTCCCCCGTACTTTGGAAAGTTCAGAACTTGATCCAAAACTCCTGGCTGGCCCCGATCTCTCCCAGAGGCCAAGACAAAATCCTGGCTCTGGCATAGGCTACATCGACACTACGCGCTAGGAGTGTGATTCCCCGGCTCATGTACGCGTACTCGTGCTCGCTCTCATTAAGGGTATAAATAGTGGTGGGGCTGCAATCAGTACTCAGCGGGGCTAGCCGTGCCTCGGTTGCTTATCCATGGCCCGGCAGCGACATCACTATTTATACTCATGCTAGCGTGGGTACGTGAGCACCCCTAACCTGTAGTGGGCACATAGCCCAGGGGGTCTCAAATTGGGGGTCGGGACCCCTCGGGGCGGGGGGGGGGTGTCACAATTTTATTACATGGGGAGTCGCGAGCTGCCAGCCTCCACCCCAAACCTTGCTTTGCATCCAGCATTTACAATGGTGTTAAATATATAAAAACATGTTTTTACTTTATAAGGGGGGGGTCGCACTCAGAGGCTTGCTATGGGAAAGGGGTCGGCCGGTACAAAAGTTTCAGAACCGCTGACATAGCCTAAGTGTGTGTGCTCATGTCTCCCCCTAGGGGCTCAAATCAAGAACAGCAGCCCAGTCATTAGCGAAAGAGTCAGCCAAGTTATTAGCTAAAGAAGCAACAGGTCACATTTTCAGTGCCGATGGCTGTAAGGCCGAGCCCACTGACAAGTGTGATGACTCGACCTACGAGGCAACATGAGCGCTCCCAAACTTTCGACCCTTATATCTATAGCGAGCCGAACCGAGCCCTAGATCTGAGCACCCAACCCCTGGGAGAAGTGTGGACCCAGTTCTCAACTTCTTGGTTCAGACTCATCTCCCGTTTAGAGGGAGCAGATCCCAGAGTCCCATGCCCGACTTTTCATCCATATGGTATTGTGGGATGACGAAATGTTCTAACCCTGCTGGTCAGAGGCGGCATGATGCCAGCATGCTGTCCCGCAGCTGGACTGACCCTACGTCGGAACACGTAGTGCCGAGCGATAACAGTAATATTAGCAAAAGAAAAAAGACGTAATCATAATACCTAGCGCTATGGTATTTTCCATTTTCATTTTACAGTGTCATTATCCCCATTTTACAGCTGGGGAGACTGAGATACAGGAAGGCGAAGTAAGCTGTCCAAGGTCACCCAGCAGGCCAGTGGCAAAAAGGGAACAGAACCTGGATGTCCTGAGTACCAGGACAGTGCTCTGTCCACTAGGAAACATTGCTGCATTTGCTACCCTACCCGCCTTGACCTCACTATTACTTTATGCCCCACCCAACTCTGCACTGGTCTGGGGGTTAACACAGCTCCTGGTTTTGATCCAAACTCCATGGGAAAGTAACTGAAATGCTCTGTTCCCCCTGTGTAAAGGGAATAAGACTCCTCCCTTTGGCTGGTTAGATTGGAAACTCTTTGGGGCAGGGACTGTCTCTTACCATTTGTATGTACAGCACCTGGCACAATATGGCCTTGATCTTGGTTGAAGCCTTTAGGTCCTGCTCTAATACTAATATTTCTCTTCTGGTCCTTTCACTCTGTGCATCCTGTTCTCCTGGTCTTAAGTTAGGCCACAATTCGGGAAACATTTATGCACATCTTTGATTTTACGCTCATTTGACTTCAATGGGACTTCTCGTGTGTAAAGTTAACTACTTGTGTAGGTGTTTGGGTAGCGACAGCAAACTTAATTTAACCAGTCAGAAGGTAACTTACCATTCTGGGCTTCCCTGACAGACACCCTCAAGTCAAAGTTCTTACACTGAGATGTATCCTCCGGTATCTTTGCATTGTAAACAGTTACCACGGTCAAGGTTCCTTGCCCGGTGCCTCTCGCTCTCACAACAAAGTCTTTATTCAGCCTAGTCTGTAAAGAATCCGCAGTCAGATTGGGTGACTCTTAAATTTCTTAATTTTAAATAGGCCAGTGCTGATGAAACGTGCCAGACTGATAGCTTGCAAGATTTCTGATGTTCTCTATGCCAAACAGTTGCAGATTCATACACACCTACGGTCCCCTTAATGGGCTTACATTTGTTCTTATAAAGCAGTATATAAATGCTAAGTCTTATTACAGAAGGGAGTTCACTCTCATTCACTCCTTCAGCCATTAGTTTCTCTGCTGAGCCTGTCAACAAGAGCGATGGGGATTCGCCATCAATGAGTGGAGACCTCCCAACTCATCTCATGCAGGACAGTAAACAACCATCTGATGGTAACGCCTAGAGCTGGGCAAGTAACTATGGAGCTGGGTGAATAACTGATCTTTCGGTTTGCTGGCAGGTCCAAAAAAATTGGCAAAAAACCATTAGGTTCAACCCGAACCAAATCTGAAAATTACAAAAATTGTTGGCAAATAAAAAAAAAATCCATTTTGGGTGGAAAGAAGCCTTTGTTAAGGGGTAGATTCACAGAAGGGCAGCAGGAAAAGGTAGTGCTCTGCTTGCGACTTTTAGCTCAGTGGTCAGGGACTCACCTGGGATATCGAAGACCCTTGTTCAATTCCCCTCTGCCTGTGGAGAAGGGTTTTGCACTGAGGTCTCCCATATTGCACACGGGTGTCCTAGCCACTGGGCTATGGGACATTCTCATAAGGGCTTTCTCAAGCTCTCCAATTCGAGCTGTTCCACTTTTCAGAAATAATTACTCTCACTGCAGCAAATGTAAATGGAGCGGGGGGGAAGGGGGGGTGGAGCACCGACTGGGAAAAAGAAAAAGGTCAGTGTCTGTGGTGCCTAAGGACCCCGAGATTGGGCACCCTGGGGATCCGGGGATCCAGGAAGCACCCTGGGGATCCAGAGCACAGACGCTTGGATTTCCCTCACAGCCGTCCTAGCGCATGGCCAGGAAGGGGCCCTCAGTAGGATCTGTGGCAGCAGGAAAAAACAGTACCTCCACCGTTCTGAGCACCATAGCAGTCTCATACTCAATCCTGTACGTGAGGGGATTAGCACGGCCAGGCAGGAGAACAGAAACCTCCAAATCCAGCTCCTGGTGTAGCGGGATGTCTATCTGGTACTGCGCAAGAGCCTGGAACACCATGATGATAGCCTGGAAGACCAGGAAAAAGACAAGAGGGTTACACCTTATTGTCCTATTGCCATGAACCAAGGGCCTGCATCCCTTTGGCTCCCGAATTACCCCAGCGGCCCGTGAATGAGATCAGAACCCAACCCTGACTGTTTAATGAACAGGAACTGAAAATACAACAACAGTTAACTCTCAGCGTTAGATGTTACACAGGATAGTAGGAGATATATTTTTGTTCGGTGATTAACATATAGTCATTAACACAGACATGAGCCAGCCCAGTAGCAGAGGCTCATGGGGAAACGGTTATCCATCTGCTATAAGCCACTATAGGCCTTATGTTTAGGTTAGACATTAGGAAAACTTTTTAACTGTAAGGATAGTTAAGTACCGGAACAAATTACCTAGGGAGGTTGTGGAAACTCTGTCATTGGTGTTTCTTAAGAACAGGTGAGACAAATATCTGTCATGGATGATCTAGGTAATACTCCATCCTACCTCAGTGCAGGGGACCGGACTAGATCAGTGGTTCTCAACCAGGGGTATACGTTACCCTGGGGGTACACAGCAGTCTTTCAGGGGTTACATCAACCCATCTGGATATTTGCCTAGTTTTACCACAGGTGACATAAAAAGCACTAGCGAAGTCAGGACAAACTAAAATTTCATACAATGACCTGTTTACACTGCTCTATATACGATACATGGGAATGTAAGTACAATATTTATATTCCAATCGATTTATTTCATAATTATATGGTAAAAATGAGAAAGTCAGCAATTTTTCAGTGATAATGTCTGTGACATTTGTATTTTTATGTCTGATTTTGTAGGCAAGTAGTTTTAAAGTGAGGTGTAACTTGGGGTTACACAAGACAAATCAGACTCCTGAAAGGGGTACAGTAGTCTGGAAAGGTTGAGAGTCACTGGACTAGATGACCTAGCAAGGGCCCATTCTGCCCTATATTTTTATAATTCTAGGATTAACAGGAGCCATGTTTCAACTGTATGGGGCATAACAAATGAGTGGCAATTTATACACATAAAAAGTTACACATGAAATATGTGTAACAGCGAGGATCGTTAACCGTTGGGACAATTTTTACGAAGAGTCATGATGGATTCTCCACCATGGGCAATTTTTAAAATCAAGATTGAATGTTCTTCTATAAGCTCTGCTCGAGTTCAAAAAGGAATTACACTGGGGAAGCTCTATGGCCTGTGTTATACATGAGGTCAGAACGGGTGCTCACAGCAGTCCCTTCTGACCTTGGAAACTATGAATTTATATTAGGTTATCATGTCGACCTCCTGGACTAACACACGATTGTTCCCTATGGTGGAGTCTCCCTCTCAGTGGATCAAGTGATGGGGTTTCCATTCCTTCTATTGAGAGACCTTCCCACAAAACATATGGTTATGTCTGCCAAAGATTATACTCACTTGGGTAGATCCATACCCCCCTTCATAGAATTTCTGCTCTGTCAGCCATGTGACTATGGGTCTGACCAATTCGTACTTCTTCATGTGCAGCAAGGCCAGCAAAGCGTATGAGGTGGCCTCAATGCTGAAGGTGTGGGTGTTCGTGTCTTCCCAACGATTTCCCTCTAAACGCCATAAAAAAACGAGAACTAGAATAATCTTCACCAGGACACAGAACGGCACATTCTGAGCAGCTCCAAATGGAAAATACCACCTCTTGAACCATACCCATGTGAAGACCGGTCAGTGTGACTCAAATCCATAGCTACATCGATATTCCCACAGAAAATATCTAAGTGCTACAGAAAGGACGACTGGTCTTGCAGTTAAGACGCTGGCTTAGGACACGGATCTGGGCTCAGTTCCCAGCTCAGTTCCCAAAAACAAGCTATTCTGGACAAGTTGCATAGGGCACATGTATACTGCGATAAAAGACGCATGGCACAGCTGCAGCTGGCCCGGGCCAGCTAACTTGAGCTCATGGGGATCAGGCTGCGGGACTATAAAATTGCAGTATACATTTGAGCTTGGGCTGAAGCCCCCACTCTGGGAAGTCCCAGCAGGGTCTCAGAGCCCAAGCCTGAGAGACCATGCTGCAGTTTTATAGCTCCATTGCCCAAACCTTGCAAGCCCAAATCAGCTGACCCAGGCCAGCTGCGGGTCTTCTACAGCAGCGTAGACATTCTCTCTGGGTCTTAGTTTCCCCATCAGTCTGCCTTGTCTACATAAACTATGATTTTCAAAGGGGCCTGAAAGAAGTAAGCAACCCACTCTCATTGGGCCTAATGAATTTGATTAGATGCCTTTGAACTAGACTGTAAGCAATGTGGGATAGGGGCTGTCTCTTGCCATGTGCCTAGCAAAAGGGGGCCCTGATCTGGGTTGGGTGTCACTGTAATACAGATTAGAATAATATCAGGCCAACTAACCAATACTCACTGTTAAACAAAACCACACCAAACTCTCAGCTGTTGTAGATCTCGCTAGCCTTTGATCACTTTCCCCCTCTCTCCTGTGAGCTCCCTCCCAACTTGGCCACATCTTTCTGGTACTGAGAACCCGCCAATAATCTACCTGTTGAAGTGCTCATAAGCACTTTCTCGCTGTCCAGTTCCCCCATCAGGGCTAAGGCATAGGACGTGAGAGCCACCGTGTAAGGTCTTCTCAGAGATGGATACCTTCTGGCCAAGTATTCCCCAGCTTTGTTAATGCCGTTCTTCAGACTCTGGGCGGTCAAAAAAACAAAAAAAACCCAAACACATCAAGAAACCAAGCCCACAGATCAGGCTGAAATTCTATTAACTTTTATATTTAAAAAAAAAAACAATTCATGGAATTGTATTGGGTGTGAATTTCATTCTCCCAGCACACAACCTTCACAACACCCTCTGGCAAGGAGTTCCAGAGGTTGACAGTGCATTGTGTGAAAAAATACTTTCTTGTGTTTGTTTTAAACCTGCTACCTATTAATTTCATTTGATGGCCCCTTGTTCTTGTAGTATGAGAAGGAGTAAATAACACTTCCTTAGTTACTTTCTCTATACCATTCATGATTTTATAGACCTCTATCATATCCCCACTTAGTCGCCTGTTTTCCAAGCTGAAAAGTCCCAGTCTTATTAATCTCTCCTTATATGGAAGCCTTCTATACCCCTAAACATCTTTGTTGCCCTTTTCTGAACCTTTTCCAATTCCAATATATCTTTTTTGAGATGGGGCAACCACACCGGCGTGCAGTATTCAAGGTGTGGGCGTACCATGGATTTATATTGAGGCAATATGATATTTTCTGTCTTCTGTTAGCTTCTTGACCACCACTGCACATTGAGTGGATGATTTCAGAGAACTCTCCACAATGACTCCAAGATCTTTTTCTTGAGTGGTAAAACAGCTAATTTAGACCCCAATGGCTAATTTAGACCCCAGTTGTCTCTTCATGCCTCTTTCCCCCATCAGTAAAAGGGGGATAATAATATGTCCTTGCTCTGTCCTGTTTATTTAGATTGTAAAAATCTTTGGAGCAGGGATTTGCCTTTATTACAATATAAATCTAAGTTCCTGGAGGATTGTGCTGAGCTCTCTGGAGGATGTGGAATCTGGCCCCACAGCAAAGTTTGACGCGTGAACTCAAATCTGGCAACTCCATTCATTACTTTAGGCCAAATTCTCTCCATCACGTGTTCACGCACCACATCTGGAAAGGAAAATAATGCGAATACGTGAAGATACATGATAGACTTACTCACCGGGACCTGAGCATTACAAATGTCTTTGGACTCCAGCAGTGCGACAAGAACAAAAGCCGTCAGAGATGCCTCAGGCTCAGCACCCTGGTACCCTCCCTAAGGGGGAAACAAAGAACAAACCTCAAGGACAGAATTAATGATGTTATCTATCTACCTCTCTACTCTACTGAATCGACTGATGAGATTTATCTCTGCATTTTTAACACCCTCATCGCTACCGTACCCAGGCACCAATTATAGCCGTGTCATGGTGCACTGGTACCAACCAGAAATGGCCTACCTACCTATCCCCACGTAAACACTACCCATCCATCCCCGTACACATCCTCTGTTTATTTGTCTATCTGCTTCCTACATCCTCCACGGCCCAGCTTGCAGGGATGCAGACAGCCCCATGATGTCGGCCGCTATCTCCATGGCAGTGGCAAATGTTAGTACTCCTGGGGGAATTCTGTGCCACTGCAGATGCGCAGAATTAATGTATCCCGCAGAATTTTTTTTTTCCGGCGGAAAATACATTTCCGCCCCAGAAGCGCTGCAGTTCTGCCTTTTGCTCACCAAAGGTCGCTAGGGCACCAGAACAGCCAGCAGCAGGAGTGCAGTTGGTTGTTCGGGTGCCGCAGCAGCCGCTGGCAGGCAAAAGGCAGAACTGCAGCGCTTCTGGGGCAGAATGTATTTTCTGTGGGGAGAAAAATTCTGTGCGTGCCCAATGGTGCAGAATTCCTCCAGGAGTAGAAGTTAATCACAGCACCCTGCCTGTGGACCCAGGTTAGGACAGAGTGAGGCACACAGGGCTGCTGGGGGGTCCACAGGCTGGGGTTCAGAATGGCTAGTGGGGGACAGACTGGGGCACGGAATCAGGAGCTAGTGGGCTGACAGTGTTGAGCCTGGGGATGGGGAAGGGAGCTGCAGGGACACATGGGGATGGGGGAGGAGGCTGCAGAGACCCATGGGGATGGGAGGTGTGGGGACAGGGGCAGATGTGCCTGACTGAATGGGAGAGGGCTTGGAGTCAGCCAGGGTCTGCATGGGGGAGGCTCCCCAACTCTTTAGCAATCCTGCCCCCCCAAAAACTTGTTCCATATTTCTCCCACCCATACCCAACAACCCTCCAGCCAGGTTCACTCTAGGCTCCTTCCCTCTCCCCCAGCTCCTCCATTACCTCTGACTTCCCCAAGCCTTTGCACTGCTTCTGACAGGTGCAGGGAATATAGTTCTGTATTGTCCTTTAAATTAATTACTCAAAGTTCTGTATTAATATGCCTAGAAAGGAATCTATTTGTCAAAAAAAATTGCCAGAATCTTTTTTTGGTCTATATTGTTATAAACATACTTGCTGACAGATATTTTGAAATAAATTACCAAAATAATTTAAAGTGGCATGATTATATTGTGTTATTTTGACAAATAAAATATGCAGAATTTTAAAATATTGTGTGCAGAATTTTTAATGTTTTGGCACAGAATTCCCCCAAAAGTATGTTATGTCCCTATTTAAGCAGGGTCAGAAATGCCAGAGGTAGTTACAAATATAACCCATGATTACTCAGGGGGATGCTCCGTCCCTCTCTAGTAGTGGCTGGGCCACAGATAGGTGTTGATAAGTCTGCTACAGCCTTGGCTGACAGAGCTGGGGCTTCCACTAGAAACAGAGCATGTGCCCCACTGTGTCAGAGCAATTACACAGACACTGGTCCAAACCAAATATTTACTCAGCTTTTACTCACTTCTGCTTCAGATAAAATTTCCATTGACTTCAACGGAGGTTTTGCCTGGGTAAGGACCCAGTGAGAAAGAATAAAGACTTTGGGATCTGGCTTAGTGAGGCAAACTATTGATTTCAGAAGTTTCAAGCTGCTAGCCTGAATAGAATGGGGACAGTCTGGGGTATTGTGGGAACTAAGGTTAAACTTACCATCATACTTTTGGACATCACAGGAGCATTTTCATGGAAGATGCCATCGGGTTTCTGCTTTTCTAGGATCAGCCATTTCACAGCCCCGCAGATAACTTGAGAGTCTATGGCCACTAGCTTGCTAGCCAGGGAAAAGACCTTTGCTACATACGCTGTCAGCCTGAGGGATTAACATGCAGAATCAATCAGGTCAGAAGGTCACTCCTGACTTCCTGAAATTCTCCTCGACACAGATGTTACCATCTGTGCTGATGGATGAATTAAATGTGTATGAAAACTTCATCAATAATTGGTGTCAGGACAGATTTTGTGTGGATCATTCTAGTAAATCAGTTGCAGTAACTTGATTACCGCGCCCACAAATAAGCGAGCGAGAGAGAGAGATGTGAATGCTTAGAAATCCTTGGGTGTACGGCACAGAACTTCCTGCAGTAACTGGGCTTTCACTGGCATTCCACCATCCAAGTCTTACTTTGCTTAGCGTGAAATGTGATGGGATCATGACTAGGAGAGCTGTGATTATAGAATTTGTGTGCGCTGTGGACACCTTCCCACTGGGAACTGGACTAAAACCCACCAAATTCATTTCACACAAGTTATCAGGTTCTAATGAACACGTGTCAGACCTTTACTGATCTAGGCCACACTAGTGTCAGCGACCATTCAAGGAACTGTGTTCCATTACCAATCTCTGATGCCATCAAGTCCCCTCTGTTTTTAATCCCCTGGTGTACCCTTCTGAAGATCAAGTTCTACACATTAACTTTGCCCTTTCAGTATAGCCAGGGGAATAGATTGCTCTGGCTCATGTCTTCCAGAGGAATGGTATACAAAGGAGAAACTCTACACGACTCAGCAGAGCTCTATAGAAAAGCTGCCTTTACCATGTGCTTGAGGGTGAACTTAAATAGGCTGCATAGGAGTGGTTCGGTTTCTTATATGCCAGCTGCTGTGTGTAACCTGAAAAGGAGAAAGAAAGATCTTTGAAATGTGTTGTGCACCTCTCCTGCCTTACCCCTCCCATCTGTCATCCCTCTCCCCTTTCTCCTTCTCTCGCTCCTCTTTGCAAAGCACAGTCTCTACCCTCAGCTACCTGCTTGCCATCCATTCTGTGTTTGTTAGCAGCAGTCAGTGGGACTGGGAATCCAGCCCATTGAAGCAACTAAACTGAGCACTCCAGAGACCAGGATCCAAATCACTTTCATGCTGGCTCAGGCTAATGCACTCATCACATCTAAACTCTGGTCCTAGTGCACACAGAGCCGTGAGCCGAGCATGGCACAGATATCAGATAGGAGGAATCTCCATGACACATTCATGTCTTGGCTGCTCTATAGAGACTGCCGCAAGATGTCCTGGGTCAGATGAGCGAGGATTTTGGCAGAAGGGGATTAAGATTTGTTGGGGCCCTGGACACAAAGAACCAATGGGCCTGCCACGCCCTGTGGGACCAGGGGTGCCAGAACTGGGGGGGGGGGGAAGAACTAGGGAGGCCATGACCCCCCCCCCCAACTTTTAAAAGTGCGAGGGCCATGCCCGCCCAGGTTTTAACATAGGCGGAGTAGCCTCAGTCAGGTGTGGAGCAGTGATGGCATGGGCGTAGTTTGGGAGAACAGGGGAGGCGTTGCCCCCTCGAACTGCAAGCCTCGGGCCAGAGGCGACAGGAGGAGTGGTGTCATGGGAGGTGGGGGAGCCACCGGCTCGGGGAGGCTAGCCTCTGGCCCCCCTCTTTTACCTGAGGCCCCGCCCCTGGAGGGGGTGGGAGGCTAGACTGGAGCTCCTGCCCCTGGATCCCACCGGCAGTGGTGTGCCCCAGGTGGTGGTGACATGGGCCAGCAGCTGTTCTCGGGCACCTTGGCCCTCTCCCCAGGGCAGGTGGAGGATCCGGGGCTTCCCATAGCAGCTCGGGCTCCCTGGGCAGCTCTTACCATTGCCTGGCTCTGGCTTCTGGCCTGGCCAGGAGGCGGGGCCCCAAGGGGAAGAGGAGGAGCAGGGGGCAGCGACTCAGTTCCGGTGCCCCCCACACTTTTAACCAGGTTCTGGCACTCCTTCTGGGGCCCCTAGATTGGATTTTGGTAACACCGACATGTGTCCTGCTAGGAACTGACCTGAGATCCATCAGTTTAACCCACAAAGACCCCCAAACGTCAGTCCCAAAGTAAGTTTTTTGCTGTTATCAAGATGGAACTGATTTTAACCATCAACTATGTACATCTGTCCCACTAGGAAGTGGGCTGAGACTCACCAGTCCAGAAAATAACAATTTAATTGTTGAGGTGAGACAGATCTGAGCTGGAAGCATATGGGAAAATGGTTCTACTATAATCCTGGGGAAATTCTGTGCCACTGCGCACGGGCAGAATTCATGTCCCTTGCAGAATTTTTTTTGCCTGCAGAAAATACATTCAGCCAGAGAGGTGCTGCAGTTAAGCCTTTTACCCACCAAGGGCTGCAGCGGCGCCAGAAGAGAGGGTAGCTGCTCCCAGGTGGAGGGAAGAGAGGCTGTGTTCCTTACAGTGCTCTGCCCATGGGGCCAGGTCAGGAGGCACGGGATATGTGGGGACGGACAGCATGGGGCACATGGGGCTGCTGGGGATGTGTGTCAAAGACGGGTTCAGCAGGGACACATGGGAACTGGGGGTACAGGGACATATGGAGATGGGGCAGATGTGCCTGACTGAATGAGAGAGGCTAGGGGTCAGCCAGGGTCTGCATGGGGGAGGCTCTCTAACAATCCCTCCCCCCGCCCAAAAAAACCCACATACCATCCTTCTCCTACCCACACCTAACAACCCTCCAAGTTCACACCCAGGCTCCTTCCCAGCCATTACTTCCCTCTCCTGCAGCTCCAACTCACCTCCGGCTCCCCCAAGCCTTTGCACTGCTTCGGAGGGGTGTGGAAAATACATTTCTCTATTGTAGTTTAAATGAATTACTTAGAGTTCTGAAGGAATATGCCTAGTAAGGAATCTATTTGTCAAAAAATATTTCCTGAATCTTTTTTGTTGTCTGTATTGTTACAGACAAACTTGCTGACGGGTATTTTGAAATAAACTACCAGAATAATTGAAACTGGTGTGATTATATTGTGTTATTTTGACAAATAAAATATGTAGAATTTTGCAGAATTTTAAAATACGGTGTGCAGAATTTTTAATTTTTGGCACAGAATTCCCCCAGGGGTATTCTATAGGTTGACACCACTCCCTTTAGCGATCCTAGCCCCCACCCAATAGCCATATGCAGGAATAACCAAGCCCTAGTAATGAACAGGAGTCTGGAGAAGGACCTGCTGTCACCCAGGAAAGCCTCTTACCTCTCTTGATCAGGTTGATGGCTACAGCCCGGCGATCCACCCCCATCTTCTCCCACTGGTGGGTGCTGTCCAAGAAGTGGGTGGAAATGACCGTTGGGGTCAAACGGATCATGTTCTGTTCCCCACAGCCAGAAGGCACCACGATAAGATGCCCCAGCTTGGCCCCGTCAATGGAGTTTTCTACAATCTGAGCCACGGGGTTTCCTGGCCAAGAGAAGAACCTGGTGTGAATTCAAGCATGGGAGTGGCAGCTTGTAGGAATGGGGAGAAAGTGATCCCTCAATGGGTTCTGTAGACTTACACTCTGAACCTGAAATGTGCCTCAATGCCTCCTGAAGTCTGGGGCACCCACCGCCCTGTAGGACTGGGTCCTAAGACTGGATCAGTTGATCCAAACCCCTGCTGGGACCTTGCAGGTTGGAAGAGAAGTCAGTGATGTGGAGTCTGGGTATATTTTCAGTGCAGTTTGTTTCATTTACACTATGCACACCAGTCCTGGAGCAGAGGGAGTTGCAAACAGCATGCAGGTCAGTCCCCTCTCTCCGGGATCTTGGTCTCTAACACTAAGTCTCAGTTCCCAGGGAACAACAGAGATGAAAGCAAACACTCCTGCTGCTTTCCACAGCTCCCGCAAAGAAAATTCACAAAAAGACCACCACCACTGTATTTCTTCCTTGATTAAAAACTCGCTCATTAGGAAAAAAAACTTGTAAGACTGTGTAACATTCGGTCCATTTGTTGACCTCTGGCCTAACAGTCTTACGAACTTCTGAGTTTCACTCAGTCCGATTTCTAAGCACTACACAATCACAGGCTCTTACTTACCATTGATGGTGACTTTGGTTTCTGGTTCAGTATTTGGAACGATATCATTTATATCTGGAGCTTTCACCTTCGTTACCTGTTCCCCACCTGTGAAAAGGAGAAAAGAACCCGCCGTGAAAATAATGAGCGTCCCATGGGCTTTGCTGCTGCTATTTCTCCTGGGTCACAGGCTCCCTGCCTTCATACAGAGCCTGAAATGATGCCCTGTGGAGGGAGATGGAGGAAGGTACCAAGATGAGAGCGGGCTGGTGACATTGCAGTCCAAACTGATTGTCCCAGGATTCATACTGCTGACTTCCTAAGAAGCCAAACCAGCTGTGCGATCACAGGCATGAATTTGGCTGATTTAAAGTGATGGTAAAGACTATTAGTGGCCTGATTCTCCACTACTTTTCACCTTATTATTAATTATGATTATTTGTACCGCAGTAGTGCCCAGAGGCACCAATCCGGGGTTGGGCCTCTATTCTTCCTCCGTTGCCTCCAGTGATGGAGAATCATCTCTAGTTTTGGACTCCAACATTTTCTAAAATGTTCTCCTCTTCTACCCTTGAGAGCTACCTCTTGCATCAGTCAATAGCAAAATCTGTGTCACACTTTATATTCAAACGTTTATATATATAGTTTATAAAAGGATTGACAACTTCTTAATATATGTTTTAATAAATGGCTAATCAATAGTTAGAGATTGTTAGAGTCCAGCCGATCGACAGGTTGCTTATAACCATCTACATCACCTTCTATTGAGATCTGCAACACATACTGCTTATGTCTGCACCCTGCTTATAACATATAATAGTATTTTAAACCCTTTATTGACTGCTTACAACTGTACTCAACACTGTGTGACCAAAATCCGCTTTGATTTGTGTCTGACTCCTTTGAGAGGAACATTAGTCCACTGGTTAAGACATTATCCTTGGACTGAGAACCTGGACTCATTCCTTACTCTGGTGCAGACTCCTTGTATGCCTTTGGGCTAGTAGTTAATAGCTTGGTGCCTCAGTTTCCCCAGCTGTAAAATGGGGATAAAAACATTTCCCTATCTCAGAAGTGTGTTGTGAGGATAAGTACGTTAAAGATCATGAGGTGCTCAGTGTGACACGGCTCCCCATATTCTGCATAGAAATAGTGTTATGATATGAATATGGCACAACTATGTTTTATGCAATATCAGTCACGTGAGGTATCACTGGAAAGGTTATGATCCACTGAAAGTGTTTATCCAATGTGTATGCATGTATCATTTCTGTATCTGAGGTTAGGAAACCGTTACAACTGTGTGTGTATTTGGGGGAACGTCCACCAGACAGCAGCCAATCAGCCTCAGTGGGCCATTGGGAAGAACAATAAGACTTGGAAGATACTAATCTCCCGCCTTCCTGAGAAGCTCCTGGGGTTGCTGCTTTGACACTGCAGGGTCAAGTGGTCGGCTCACCTGGTACTAGACCCCTATCTTGGGCTTTCAGTGTTTTTCCATTAAGAGGAGAGGGGGTCAGACTGGGAAACAAAAGATTCCTGCCTTATGTATATTCAATTTAAGGCTGGGAAGTAAGGCAATCAGATTTTTCTCCATTGCCTCCCATCCAAGAAGGAGATTGCTAAAAACATCTGAAGGAAAAGGAACTAAGCAAGGACTGAGTCCAGGCTGAGAACTGGGGTCTAGCCTGTAAAGAAACATAACTGGAACTCTGAGCTGCAGAAACTTGGCAACCTGCCTAAAACAACATTTAGGGTGAGAAATTATGATGCGTAACCTGTTTCTTTAGTATATTAAGATTAGTTTGTATGTTTTGTTTTACTTGCTCAGTAATTAAAACAGTTTAAAAATTAAAAAAATGTTTTGTTTTATTTGCTCCTGAGGTCCCTTCCAGCCCTCACATTCTATGATAATGTGTTCTGTTTGCTATCCCTTATAATCATTACTTATAATTTGCCTTTTATAGTTAATAAAATTGTTTTTAGTTTATTCCAAAACCCAGTTTGTGCAATTCATATCAGGGGGGGACGACGACGACAAAAAGCTGTGCGTATCTCCCTCCACATTGAGGAAGGGGGTGATTTTTATGAGCTTGCGCTGTGCAGATCTCTCTATACAGTGCAAGACAATATTATTTTGGGTTTACACCCCAAAGGAGGTGTGCATGTGAGCGCTGGGTAAATCCCCGAGCTGAATCTTCCCACACGGAGCTGATTTCAGTCTGTGTCTGCCGCTGGGTGCGGCCTTACCTGTGTCTGTGCCAGAGAAGGCTTGAAGGCCTGGCACAGCAAGGCCAGGGTGACAAAGCCCAGGCTGGTGGAACGGGCGGACGCAGTGGGACCCCAGCACATCAGGTGGCACCCCGGACAGGGGGGTCCAACCTGTCACACTCCGTTACTACGGGATGTGTAAGTACCTCAGATGGATATATGCAGTGGTGTTACATGACTGTGTGAGGCAGACAGAGGGACCAAAGAAATGTCCATATTTCACCCAAATTTTAAACAAGTGTGGGGTATTCCATGGAACTGAGGCAAGTCTTCCATTGACAGCTTGACACTGGCAGCCTCACATTTCACCAAAAACCGAAGCAATCCATTTGAAAATCCCCGGGCATGATCGTATGGCAGGCGCAGAATTTTTCTGGTGAGTCTGAGGCAAATTGGGCAAAGCGTTTGAAACAAACGAGGGCTCCAAAAATGAGACACCCTCACTTATCTATACCTTGTGTGCTCACTGGGCTCTTGCAGAATGAAAGGTGCTATATAAAGACAAATCATAGATTCATAGATACTATGGTCAGAAGGGACCATTATGATTGTCTAGTCCGACCTCCTGCACCACGCAGGCCACAGAATCTCACCCACCCACTCCTGCGAAAAACCTCTCACCTATGTCTGAGCTATTGAACTCCTCAAATCGTGGTTTAAAGACTTCAAGGAGTAGAGAATCCTCCAGCAAGTGACCCGTGCCCCATGCTACAGAGGAAGGTGAAAAACCTCCAGGGCCTCGGCCAATCTGCCCTGGAGGAAAATTCTTTCCCGACCCAAATATGGCGATCAGCTAAACCCTGAGCACATGGGCAAGATTCACCAGCCAGATACCCAATCACTGTGGTTACTCACCTGCTGCAGCTGGATCCAGCACAGTGGATATAACAGTTTGTGTTATTCTAATCCCTTCAGGCTAGGAGGGAAGAAGAACACATGATCAAAGTGTAACAAAAGTTATTTGCAGTGTTGTTGTAGCTGGGTTCATCCCAGGACAGGGGTGACAGCATAGGCACCGACTCTGTGGGTCCTCTGGAGCTGGAGCACCCAAGGGAAAAAAATGGCAGCCCCCCATCAGCTCTCCCCCTACCCCCACAGCGTTTGCTGCCCACTGGCGGGCCTCGCGGATCAGCACCTCCCCCTCCTTCCCCATGCCTCCCGCCCACTGCAGACAGCTGTTTCGTGGCGTGCAGAAGGAATGTTTCCTTCTGGTCAGGCTGCACCTTTGAAGGAAAAAGGGGGAAGCCCAATTCACAGCCCCAAATGCCGCCCTGGTGTGTATCTAGTGACTTCAGTAGAGCTCTACCAGGAACGAGTTAGTCCCCTAGAACCAAGCGGGTAAGGAATCGGTGTTCTCCTGGCTACATGTTGTTGCAGTTCTCAGTGAAGGACCCCTGATCCCCAAGTGAAGTCTCCCATTAAGAGGCCAAATGGCACTGATTTTCCATGGGCAAGCTGGAAGAGTCAGTTCTGGCACTTCTGGTCCCACCTCGCTCTCAAATATAACTGACTCTTTTCCTCCAATATCAGACCACTATTCACAGGGCCAGACTAAGGATGTTTGGGAGGGTCTGTCTTGGCCCTCATCACTGTAGTATCTGAGTGCTTCACGATCTTGCATGGATCTATCCCCACAACCCGCCCTGGGACGTAGGGCAGCTCTAACATCCCCATTTTACAGATAGATAATTGAAGAGCAGAGAGACTAAGTGACTTGCCAAGGGTCACACAGGGAGTCTGTGGCACAGCAGGGAATCAAACCCAAGTCTCCTACATCCTAGGTCAATACTTTAACTACTGGACCATCCTTCCTGTGCCACGAGAGCTCATGAGATGATTCCTTGAGATACACCAGCAACATTTCCCATGAAGTGTGTGTGAATACCTTTAAAACGTTTTACTCCCATAATTTTACTGCAGAAATGGAGCCTGCTTTGAGGGTGCTGGTCCAAGGAGCAAGATGCTAGGGGGCTTAGCACCTGAGCTCGGGTCTCTCATGGGACACCTTGCAGAGTTACTTGTACCAACTAGGCCATTAACAAGGCTGCTGTGGTCACCGCAGTGGAGGGAAGGAAGTGGGCCAAGGACGTAGGTGCTAACTTCTGAGGTAAGGTAAAGCCCAGATTCCAAAGACAACCTAGCCAGGCCGCTGGCTGCTTGTCCTGTGACCAGACGGGATGGGCCCGTGACCCAGTACATACCACGACCTTCAGCGTCTTCTTCACACCGTCGGACGCGTACGAGTCCCAGACAGCAGCTTTCACCTCAACGTCGTGCAACCCTAGCTCCAGCGGGACGATCACGAGTGGCACCGCCCGGGAAGACATGGGCTCGATTTCCAGGATCTGCCGGTATTTCGCTTTGGAAGAAGACGCGCTGCAGAAAGCTGGATTGTGTATCAGCTCCATCCGGACCTGGGAAGAGAACATGGGGGCAGCTTTTACCCAGAGGAGTATGGTAACCAGAGGGGAGCTGTTCTCTCCGTTTCAGACGACTGCTTTGCTGGCTGGGGTCTGAGGGTCCGATCCTGCCAGGTGCCAAATGCATTTTGCAGCGTCTCTCCAAGAACAAGTCCTAGAAATAGGCTAAAAAGCCCTGGTTGACGTGCAATGAAGCCGAAGGATCCAGACTGGCATCCCCTAGACACGTAAGTGCCACATTTGCCCACAGATCGGGGACAGCACAAACAGTAGCAGGGCAAGCTCTGCCTATTCATCTCTGCCTATTGCCTATTCATTCTTTAGACTGACAGCTGAGATGGACAGGAAGAAGGCCAATGAAAGTCACCTGGGGCTGTGGCTTTGCGATAAGGAGGCTGGGGTGAGGATGTCGGCAAGCACGTGGACACGGGTGATCCAGAAGATATAGTGTACTTGGACTTTCAGAAGAGCTTTGACAAGATCACAAACCAAAGGCTCTCGGACAAAGTAAGCAGTCATGGGATAAGAGGAAAGGTCCTCTCCTGGATCAGTAACTGGTTAAAAGTGTCAGAGTAGCAGCCATGTTAGTCTGTATCCGCAGAAAGAACAGGAGGGCTTGTGGCACCTCAGAGACTAGCAAATTTATTAGAGCATAAGCTTTCTTGGGCTACAGCTTACTTTATCGGATGCACCATTTGGTTAAAAGTTAGGAAACAAAGGGTAGCAATAAACGATCAGTTTTTCACAGCTGGAAGTAAATAGCGGGGTTCCCCAAGGATCTGTATTGTTCTCTTCAGCATAGTCATAAATGATCTGCAAAAGGGGATACACAATGAGGTGACAAAGTTTGCTCAAGGTAGTTAAGTCCAAAGCAGACTGCGAAGAGTTACTAAGGGATCTTGCAAACCTGTATGACTGGGCAAGAAAATGGCAGATGAAATTTAATGTTGATAACTGCAAAGTAAGGCACATTGGAAAACATAATGCTAACTATGCGCATAAAATGATGGGTCTAAATTAGTTGTTTCCAGTCAAGATAGAGATCTTGGAGTCATTGTGGAGAGTTCTCTGAAGATATCTGACCAATGTGCAGCCGCCGTCAAAAAAGCGAACAGAATGTGAGGAACTATTAGGAATCAGATGAATAAGAAGACAGAAAATATATAATGCCACTATATAAATCCATGGTATGTCCACACCTTGAATACTGCTTGCAGTTCTGGTCATCCCATCTGAAAAAACATATACTAGAATTGGAAAAACTACAGAGAGGGGAAACAAACATGATTAAAGGGATGGAACAGCTTCCATATGAGGGGAAATTAAGACTAGGACGGTTAATCTTAGAAAAGAGATGACTGTAGGGAGGATATAATAGAGATTTATAAAATTATGAATGGTGTGAGTAAAGTGAATTGGGAAGTGTCATTTACCCCTTCACATAACACAGGAACCAGGGGTCCTCCAATATAGTTAATAGGAAGCAGATTTAAAACAAATGTAAGGAAAAGTATTTCTTCAAGCACTGTACAGTCAACCTGTGGAACTCCTTGCCAGGGGACATTGCAAAATCCAAAAGTATAATTGGGTTCAAAAAAGAATTAGCTAAGTTTATGGAGGACAGGTCCATCTATGGAATTACCCAAGATGGTCAGGTGCAAACCCATGCTCTGGGTGTCCCTAAAACTCTGACAGCCAGAAGCCGGGACTGGATGACAGGGGAAGGGGTCACTTGATAACTGCCCTGTTCTGTTCATTCCCTCTGAATCACCTGTTGGAAGACCACTGGTCTGACCCAGCACGGCCATATATTCAGAACTACCACTAGAGGACATTCAAGCCCACATTGCAGACATATGTCCCATTCAGAAGTGAAACCGCAAACCCAGTTTAGTCAGACGGTGACCACCAAGCAGCCCTCATTTTGGGAACGATCTTCTGTAAATACACACCGTGAATAGGCTCTGTTTCACCTGATCATTTTAATGTGTCTTTCAGGACAGAACCAGCTTGGCACTGGCGATGCGTGACTCTGGCTTTGGGGAAGGCGGGGGCCTGAGTGCTGGAAGATCCCTAGAAGTGGTGGGGACCACCAGCCCCTGGACAGTGGCCCCGCCCCCTGCTCCCCCCGAGGGCTGCACCCATGCTCCACCCCCACTCTGTCCCAGGCCCCACTCCCCCGAGGGCCCCCCCTCCACTGCTCACGCCTCTCTCTGCTTCCTCCTCCACCCACCACCTGCCACCCTCGCCTCTGCCTCTTCAGGAGAAGAGGTGCAAGTGGCGGGTGGGGGAGGGGGTGAAGAGGCACGAAAGGCGGGCGGGGGCCTCGGGGCAGGGGGTGGAGAGGCGTGAGAGGCGGGCAGGGAGGTCACGGGGGAGGTGGGGAAGCAGCATGAGAGGGGGGCAGGGCGGCCTCGGGGTAAGAAGCGGACCAGAGGTAGGAAGAGGAGCAGTGTGGGCAAGGCCAGTGGGAAGAGCAGGGCCTCGGGGTGGAGCGTGGGTGGGCCACATCGTGTTTTGTGCTTGGCCTCTCCTGGCCTGTTATACCCACTGCCCATGCAGCTTGGGGCTGCAGTTTTCTGTGTGGCGGGGAGATCTCGAGGTGAGCACTCCTGGATCTAATGGCCTGTCTGAAGTGTAACTAGCAATGCAATACCTAGGTGCTAGATTTGAGTTTACCTTGATTTTGTCATCCTGATAGTTGTAGAGAATAGCCCGGATCTCCACCTGCTCATTCCTCACAACCGAGTAGGGCAGCCGGAGATCGATGAAAAAGTCCTTCATCACTGTGATCTCATAGGGGTCAGCCACACAGATCCCTGCGGTGGGAAAGGACCTCGGGTGAGGATCAACGGGGTTTACGCTTTAATATCGAAACCCGTTTGCTATCGCCTGGATTGTTCCATCTCACTGTGATGTTTCCAGGTCTGTTGCTGCCTGGAGCCCCTTTTCCCCATTCAAATTTCTATTGGCTTACTTCAGCAAGCTGGCAGTGCCCTCACCTTTTGTTTCTGAGAGGCTCACAGCCAGCACTTCCCAGGTGGTGATGGAATCCTTCAGGAAAACGTTCATGGTCTTGGACGAAATTCTACAAGGAGAGGGGGGCAGAGGTTTAATTTACAGAAGGAAGAAGCTGGGTCTCATGGGGCAGTCTCAATCCAAGGGTCTAAATCCCAAATCCATCCATCCTTAAATGAGATCGGACACTGAGATCCTAACCAGCTATAGACACGGACTTCAGCAGCGGTTGGATCCATTTATGCACTGCCTTTGGTTTGGGGGCAAAATATATCACGGAACAATGGGCCAGGTCAGTAGAGATTTACTGATTTACACCCGCTGTGGATCTGGTCCTGTGAGAACCACAGAGCTCTTACCCGTCTTTGTTTGGTGGCTGGGTCAGCTGTTCCACTTGCCATAACCAACTCTCTGGAAAGTGGCTCCTCGAGGTAATATCTTCATCTTGTAAGAACCCTTCATCAATGTAACCTGGGATGTTAAATCAGAGGTAGTTAGCCAAGCTGTGAAATCCTCAATGCCCTGCATTGAGACTCAATAGGATGGCAGTGATGTCGTGGCATAAACGGTTATGTTTTGATGCCACCATATTCTGGGGTTGGAGTATAGGTGGGTGGCTAGATGGGGGAAGGGGCCAGCCACCCACATTTGGTTGCCTATCTCCCCCACAACATCCCAGAGTGATGTGCTCTTCTTCTTTGGCTGCTTCCGCATATGGGGAGCCTCTTCTAGCTGCCTATGCTCTGGGACACGGATCTCACTCAGTGAACGTGAGCAGCACTGGCTCGTGTGGCCGAATATTCTTCCACTGTCCTCCTCTGCGTGATATTAAAACCCTGGCACTTGCTTCGTGACAGTTCCAGGTGGAGCTCCCGTTGCCGCTCGTCCCGTATGGTCTTGATATAGTTGCAGCAGTCGAGGAAGGCCTTCTTGCATTCATCCGTATCCAGGATGTACCCAGCCCGCTTCTCGCAGCTGTGCCCCATGGGGTTCTCGTACATCCCGTCTTCGCAACATTTCTTCACTGCCTGGTCCTGGTAATCCGCCGCTGAAATGTACAAACCACAACGTCTCTCCTACTGAGCGTCGGCTGAGCCTGTTGTCTCTCGCAAGGTCTCAGTCCTCTTTACTCTCTAGCAGAGACGGGCAAAAGGCAGAGGAGAGTCAAAGCTGGTGAAACTTGCACCTTCTCCCAGCCCGCACAGAGTGTACGTTACCCCAACATAGACACCCTTACGCTCACACTCACCTACCGGTGCGTCTCACTTACCCCCCTTGCGCATCACACACGAATTAGGTCCCCTGAAACTGGGGTCCAGATTTTCCCCTGCATCTGAACGCTGCTCAGAGCAAGGGAATGCTGACAGGGTCATCGGGGACTCAGTTACAGTGCCCTTATCCTGTAGGTGGATCTTTCCCAGTGATACATGGGCTCCTAGCATTAGGTCATTGTTCCTACGGGCCTTACCCCTGAAGAGGGCTGGCAAAGCAGAACACCCCTTTCCAGTCTCTCCCGGCCTTGTTGTCCTTCCCACGCCCTGAGCAGCTGCCTACACTGGAGATGGAGTGGGGGGCTGACACAAAATGTGACTTTGCTGATTTAATGGGGAATTCCCATCCACCAGGGGAGTTTTCCACTGTGGATATGACATCGACTCAATGGTTCATGCAAATGAGCATCTGGCCCAGAGTCGAAGCCGGTGGAATCCACACCGTGAAGGGGCAGAAGAGAGACGTGCAGCACGAAAAAGCAACAAAAGAAGGGTGCTAGAGTACACATGGGAAAGTTCCTTCCTCATTTTCATGGAAACCTTCTTCCAGCTCCTTGGAGTGCACATTAGACCAGCCTGGATCCCCCTGCACCTGCCGGTCCTGTGCACCATGCAGCCAGCTGCATCTGAACACAGGTAAAACTGAGCTTCTCCTCTCCCCTCTTAATCCAACTCCACTTTCCCTGTTCTCGATTACGGAGAGCACCATGCTCCTCTGAGTCACCCAGGCATTATCCTGATCTCTCCGGTACAACAATACACGAGGGCAGTGGTTCTCAAACGTTAGCAATCTGAGGACCCCCCTTTTGATTTAAAATTTTTCGCGGACCCCCAAACCCCTTGCTCAGCCCCAGGCCCTGCCCCCACTCCACCTCTTCCCCCAAGGCCCCACCCCACCTCTTCTTGCCCCAGCTCCACCCCTGCCCTTCCTTTTCCCCGGTTCTTTCTGCCCCCTCCCCCGAGCACACCCTATCCCCACTCCTCCCCCTCCCTCCCAGTGCCTCCTGCACGCTGCTGAACAGCTGTTCCCCAGCGTGCAGGAGGCACTGAGAGGGAGGGGGAGGAGTTGAGAGACGGAGTGGGAGGAGTTGATCAGTGGGGCTCACGGACCCCCTGGAGTACCCTCACGGACCCCAGTTTCAGAAATGCTGCACTAGGGGGTCAGATACATTGGCATGGGTGGGAATTTTGCCTTCCTCTAAAGCATCGGACATTGGTCACTCTTGGGAAGCAGGATATCCACCTTGCTGGACAGATGGTTTGACCAGGGATGACAAATCCTTTTCCCCAGTCTCACTGGTACCTACTTTTGTTTGCCTTGTACTCAATTAGCTGAACAGAGCGACGTTGGCGCTTTGCTGGCTGGGGACACTCTGGATCTGCAGAAAGAGTAGAGAAAGAGAAATGAAGCCCTGGACAGAGGGGAGCTCAGTCTCTGTGACCCAACCAGTCCTTCGCCTCCCTGCTGAGACTCAGCTGGCTGTTGTAGTGATGGCTTTTGTGATGTAACAATCACACACGGCCCGTCTATGCCCCTTTCATCCAAGAACCTCAAAACACTTTACAAAGGCAAATATCATTAACCCCAATTGGTAGATAGCAAAGCTGAGACACACAGAGGTGAAATTTTTTAGTCTCTAAGGTGCCACAAGTCCTCCTTTTCTTTTTTAGAGGTGAAATGTCGTCCCCAAAATCAAGCAAATGGCAAAGTCAGAAATGGAATCTAGGCTTCCTGAATCCTGCATCCTACTGCAACCCATCTAACCTACCCCACTATCTCCAAGAGCTAGGAACAGAACCCAGGAGTCCTGATTCCCTGTCCCCCTCTAAACTCTAGGCCAGGGGTAGTCAATTATTTTTGTCAAGGTCCAAATTTCTGGGTCAAGGTGTAGTCAAGGTCCAGACTCCAGAGAAAATAATAATAAAAAACCAATAATGATGATGATGATGATGATGATAAGTAAATAAAAAGATTTCAGGGTCCATTCAAAAGCATCTGGCAGTCCGGATTTGGCCTGTGGTCGGCCTATTACTACCTCTGTTCTAGGTCAAGCCACCTTCTCTGGACGCTTGTCCACTGGGAGGCAGATTGAAACCAATCACAGCACAGACCACCAAGAGGCTGGCTTTCAATTTCTAGTGTCCTGGGGCAGGTGAACAAAGACTTGGAGGTGGACGGTTTTGAAACCCTGTTATCAATACCCTGAGCCACCCAGAGATCAGCCAGTCTGTGAAGCTAGTTGCTGAATGGGGAGGTAAGCAAGGAGTTTCAGATCCATGCAGTGATACCTGATCTCAGGGGTGTTGAAATCTTAATGCTGGTCTCCAGGCTCAGTCCAGCATCTGCAAACACACCCTTATTGTCCTTGCCACTGCCAGGTGTGCACCCAATGTCGCTCTTCTCCACGGTGTCCCAGATCTGTGAAGAGTGGGCATAGATGATGGGAAATCATTATGAATAATGGTATTTTGTACACATATAGGCCTGGACTTCCACCGAGGTTCTAATTCCCCTTGGTCCCTTCGGACTCCCAGCCAGAAGGGTCTCAAAGCACTTTACCGGCTGAAGACTAGATTTTGCTCTTTGAATGCTATGAATTAAAAATGCTCTGTCTACGCCGTGTTTTGGAGCGAGCCTCCTGGTGCAGGTCGACAGGCTTGAGCTAGCAGGGCTTGTGTCAGCAGTCTGAAAACCGCTGCAAGGACAGGTGCCTTAGAGGGCTAGCATGAGCCCCATAAATCCACGTGTTGACTAGGGCTGGGAAGCTTGCTCCCGCTTGCTCCAAAATGCTGTGTAGACATACCGTGTAAGATCGCAGCCATCTCGAGCATTGTGTTGAATGAGAACTGACTCAGAGGGAGGAAGGCAGTGTGCTGGAACACTTTTCAGAGTGCGGGAGCTGAGCTGCACACCCCTCCCTCCATCCATGCCCCCTAGAACTGGGACTGGGAGCAGGGCCATGGTGCTGAGGGGGGCGGGGGGACGGATGGGGGAAGGGGGCCAAGGCTGGGGCCGCAGCTGGGGACAGATGCGGAGCCTTGGGTGCAGGGCTGGCAGCCGGGGCACAGGGCCAGGGGCAGGGGGCTGGGCACGGAGCCCCGCCCCATACAAAATCTGGAGGTGCTGCAGCACCCCCCACATGCCTAGTTCCCGCGCCGATGGAGGAAGGCCTCCTTCTGAATCACCAAAACTACTTCTTGTAGCTCCCTGGGTTTCCTTTAAAGTCTCCCATTCAAGGACTGAACTGGCCCACCCCTGCTTTGCTTGAGTCTGAAAAAGAGCCCATCCCAAGGAGTATGCCAGCAAGCAAAAAATTCTTGCTATTACCAAACAGAATCTCAGCTCAGTGCCTTCCACCCCGTAAAACACCACCAGTCACAGCCAAGGTCCTGATGTTTACATGGCCCACCTTTGTTTGCGAAATCTTGTGTTTCTTGTTCAGAACGTAGACTCCCTTGTCCACGGCCACCAGCCCGACACGCGCTCCAGCGTCTCCTTCCACTTTGATTTTCATTGAGGACCCTGGCTTGTGGATTCTATTGTCTGCCTCAGTGGCTCCTTTCACCACCAGCTATTTGGAAAAGGGTGAAGCAAGGGGGTTATTTTATGGCAGAGGAAGCCATTTACTTCCCTTCTTAGCATAAGAAAGTAGAGTAAATCTGAAGCTGATTCTAGATTCCAAAGGAATCTATTTATAGACCTTAATTTCTACCTATCTTTCTATTGCATCTCTAAGGAATCTCTTAATTGTGCTATTGACCCAGGAGACGCTGAGAGCTGAATCAGTCCCATTATCACTAAAAATGACTTTCTGTGTGTTTCTTCTCTCCAGACATGATTGAATGGTGCCCTAGTCTCCATTGTGCTAAAAGAGGAAGAAAAAGAAGTCTGAATCTTGAAGCGAGAAGAAAATCGTGGATAATAGTGATGGCTTTCTGACAACAAGTGTCAATTTGTATGAACAGGCCTAGATCCAGAGGACCAGAGAGAAAACCAACCCACCGTTCCCATGCAGGTGTCCTGGACATCCACCCAGACCGAGTCTGCTACAATCTCCGAATTTCCTACATGGTAGTAAGCCAAGATGCGGAATGAAGGGATGAGGTCTGGAGTGATGTGCAGGGACATGGTCACCAGAATTTGTGAAGCCTGCTTGGCCTGTCTTCCAGCACGGATGATCTTCCCTTTATTCAGGATCTAACAGGGAAACATGAGACATGGGTTGTGAAGGACAATGAACCTCATCATCCACCTGGACAAGACCAAGAGACTTGGAATGTTTCAGATATACATTCAGATCTAGAGTTGATGGAACTGGTTGAGGACTGCGGGTCCTGGCCTGAGGTGCGGAAGCTCTGACATTCAGATACTCTTCAGACTCCCAGATCCAAGCCTCATCCAATTTAGGACCATCCCTCATGACTGGAATGGGTTAGACGAGGAACTGGTTGGAGCAAAGGCCTGGGAATCTGGACCCCTGGATTCTACTTCTGGTTCTGCGTGGGTGTGCGATCTAGTGGTTAGAGCAAAGGATTGTGGGTCAGTGGTGGATTTAGAGTTAGTGGGGCCCTGTGAGTGGCTTCATTTTCGCGCCCCCCAACCCCCTTCAGGACCCAGCTAAGAAAAAGAACATTCTCTTATCTCTCCCCTGTTTTTCATTCTTTTATTCTTCATCCTCCTCCTATATTATAAAGTAATGGAAAGTAAATCAAAATAAAGTGAGGTACCTTGACTGGGGCAGGAGGTTGGGGTGTGGGAGGAGGGGTGAGGGGTGCAGGCTCTGGGAGGAAGTTTGGGTGCTGGGTGCAGGCTCTGGGCTGGGGTAGGGGGTTGGGGTGCGGGAGGTGGATAGGGGGATGGGGCGGCTCCCAAAACGACCAGCACCCCCCCCCCCACCCAGCAGCAGCTCCTAGGTGGGAGGCAGAGAGGGGATGTCCAAGGTGTCTCGTGCGCTGCTGCCCTCAGGCGCCACCCCCGCAGCTCCCATTGGCCACAGTTCCTGGGCAATGGGAGCTGCAGAATTGGCGCGGAGACACCCCCCCGCCCCCGCCAGGGGCCGCAGAGACATGCCGGCCGCTTCCAGGAGTGAAGCAGTGCAGAGGGAGGCAAAGCGGGCAGAGAGCCACTTCTGCCCTGCTGCTGGCACGTCTCTGCGTGCCCCTTAGGGGGAGGGGGACAGCGGGTCTCCATGCGCTGCCCGGGGCAGAGGCAGCATGCAGAGCGGCCTCCCCCCCGGCCAGGGGCGCACAGAGACGTGCCAGCAGCTGGCTGCTTCCGGGAGCGGTGTGGGGCCACTGGCCATGGCACGCAGGCAGCCTGCCTGAGCCTGCTGCTCGGGGGCAGATTGTCAGATATTTGTCCTGCATTTTGGAGGCGCCCCTGTTGTTGGGGGCCCTGTGCCACCACACAGTTTGTTTCTTGGTAAATCCGCTCCTGGTGGGTGCATCCTTCTATGTGCATCTGCCTTACCCCCAAATTCAGACTTTGATTGCAATGCAATAATGTTTGGGGAGTCTTCTCCAATTTTCCAATCGGGACTTTGGAGCAACTAAAGCAAACTTCTGTCCCCAGATAATCCATCCTTGGTTTATGTTCAGCCTTGCGAAGTTGACATTGGGAGTTTAGTCAGTGCTGGGTGGCTACTCTAGGCCATGTAGACATGAGTAATAAAGCTTCTATGCAGGGCTTAAATTCAGCCGGAGCTCTCCGGTAAATATTTTCAACCTCCCTTGAGTTTTTATAGCATGTTGGGGGGAGGTGTGGGGGACTCCGGGAAATACTCTGTAAGAATTTAAGCCCTGCTTCTATGTCACTAGGGGGTCTTCAGTGCCTGGATGTAAAAGGAGAACCTACTACCCTGGAGCACAACACTTACCAGGTAGGTGAAGTACATGTTCTTGTTCACAATACTTTGGCTACTAGTTTGCAGGTGGAAGTTCACAAGTAAGTTGTCTCCAGGTCTGATCTCAGTAGTGGTGACTGCCAGATGGAGATAATTTTTAGATCCTCCTTGGGTCTGATAGGCTTCAGCCACCATGGACTTATGGGCCTGGCGGTTCTCCGGGAGGTCCCTATGGTCAGTTTTTACCTGGAAGGATCAGGGGAAAAAAACAGTGTCAGTTAAAATAAATTTGAGCTTAAAAACAGTGTCTTTAACACATCCGTCTGGGCCAGATTCTGTTCTCAGTTACACTGGTGTAAATTCAGAGCTGCTTCAGATTTACGTCATTTTCATGAAAAACAAAGTCTGGACCCTAAATCTTTAAATGAATAAAAACTAGTTCATAAAGCCAAGAAAAATTAATGACCTCCTGTCCTTATTCTAATAGCAGCATCTAGTGCTTTTCATGCCTGGCTCTCAGAGAGCTCTACAAAGGAGGTCCCTTTGTGGAAACTGAGGCACAGGGAGGGGAAGTGAGGTGCTGAAGAGTGCACGGCAAACCAGTGGCAAAGCCAGAATTTGAACCCAGGCAGCCTGAGTCCAAGGCACAAAGCCGCATTGTCTTCCTTCAGGCATCCTTAGTGTTTCAGAAGCTTCCTTCCAGTTTCTTTATATAGTTTAGTGCTTTGAAAGGCCCAGAAGACTGAAGCCTTTCTAGCCACAGGACAACTGCAGCATGGACTCTGGGCAGGGGAAGCTTCCCCACACGACCCCCCCACATCGTATCTCAGCCCAGCCCCCTCTCGTATTAAGAAGGGAGTTCAGTCTCTATGGCCCAGTCAATCATTGGCTTCTCTGGCGCCCTCTTCCAAGCCCCAACCAGCCAGCCCTCCATGTTGTTGCATTTTCATTAACCATACAGTCAATTCCTTCCACTCTTTGCCAGATATCTGTGCATTTCCCACAAGACTCTGCCCCTTGTGAAATCCAAGTCACAGGCCGCTGGAAATGACTAGATCTCACCCAGCGTAGGGAGAATGAAGTTCAGATGCTATGCGCCAGCCTGGAGATGGAAACAGTGGTCGTATTGAAGCTGCACTGGCATCCACTGCCTGCAGGGTGAATGATTATCTTCAGTTTCCCATGACTGATTTAGGGCTGTGTACAGGGCGTCGCCCGGAGGGGGCTGCCCAATGGGTGCACACACCGTGCCCAACCTCCTGTGATAACGGAAGGCTACTCACGGTGATGTCTAACTGTGATTTCTCCCCAGGCATGTTGATAACCAGCTTCGCCGTCCCGTCTCTCTGAGTCAGCTGAGAATCTTGGGAGCCATCCACCTTAACGGGAACGCGGGCTGCTGGCGAGCCATCGGGGTTTGTCACGTAGACCTGAGATCAAGGGGAGACAAAGGGATTACCGCCCAGCGTCATGTTGGACTAGGTTGGAGATTCTGTGTGTGCAGTAAGCAACAGAGACCCACAGGAGAGAATGATCCCCCGGCTGCCCCACCCTACAATTTCACTGCCCTCTGCCATTCTGCACTAGCGCCCCTCTACCCCGGTGCAAATTCCTACCACTCCCCAGGACTGTTGCTTCCCAATTCTCCCCTTCCTCCACCATTCATCTATTCCCCACCTCTCAACCCCCACCTCTCCCAAACCTCTCTTCTTACTGCCTTTGAACCTCAGGCTGCAACAGAGGAGCTACTATGTGTCCAACTGCATACGGAGGGTATATCGACCCTGCAATCAAAGGGGTGACCGCAGCACGGGTAGACTTCCCCAAGCTAGCTTTGATCCAGCTCTCCAGAACAACAAGAGCAGTGAAGCTGCTTGAGTTCACATCCAGGGTCAGTTGTACAGCCTGCCATGGCTTCACTGGTATCGTTCTTTGAGCCAGCTAGATCAAAGCTGGCTCGGGTCTGTCTACGTGTACTGCAGTCACACCTCTGATTGTAGGGTAGACGTGTAACCTGAGCCAAAGGACCCTGGAGCGCTAGGCCCAGCATAGAGCCGCATTATGAGCGTGGAGGAGTCTAGAATCCCTAAAGCCCCTGGTACTGGTACAAGGCCCAGGAAGCAGCGTATTAAGGCGTATGAGTGACCTCATGCCGTATTTTGTATCCACCGCCACCACACTGCTTCCGAGATAGACTGTCAGCTTTGAGCCAGATTCTGATCTCAGTCATGAATTGATGTCAATGGAGATACTCCGGCTTGAGATAAGAACCTGGCCCTTTGTCTCCTGTTAATACCCCCCAAAAGGCCTAGATCTAGGCAGAAGAGAGATTACCATGAGTTCAAAGGGCAGCCCCGGCTTGAAGTACTTGGCTGTTTTTGTGAAGTGGATCTGATAGGGAGATGTCACAATATTAATTCCGGTTCTCTCCGCTTCCACCATGTCGCTGCCTGCACAGAGAAGCCACAGGATGGGTTAAGGAAAGCAGTTTCAGGACAGATTCTGATCTCATCTTCCCCACTGTCCGTCAGAAATAAATCTACCAGGGTCACTCTATTTTTATGCCATTGTAATTAACAGCAGGATCTGGCCTGGTATTTCCAAGGTACAAGGGACCTAAGCCATGAAGGACTTCATAGATCAAAAGCTACGCCTTGAATTGCACCCAGAGAAAGCAGGTAGTCAGTGTCACATCCTTCCTGAACTGAGGACTTAATTTTTGCACCTCTCCAAAGTAAACCGTTGCTCACCAGACTGCGTCAAAACCGTCACAGTAACGTAGATTGAGTGGCCGATGAGCTCCCTAAGGTCGACGAAACGGGCCTGCAGCATTGCTCTGGTTAGCTCTGCTTCCCCATTCCCATCAAGTATCTAGAAAGAGGGAAAGGGTTTCTTAATGTCACATGCTCACACGTACATGTGCAGCTGTCGGCTCCCAAACTTCCGTGGGTTTAGAGCAGAGGGCAACTTTCTGCAAATGCCCCAGGTTGGTCTTCTACCTGGAGCCAGAGGATTGCACCCGGAATGGCACAGATTGTAGCCCACTTTGTTATTAGTGTCTGGGGGAGGCCCATGGTGTCCACAGGTCCCAGCATATAGTCTCTGCTGCTGCCCCTCTGTATTTGGGTGGTGGGGTGACACATCGCAGAGCTCCTCAGGTACATAAAGTTCACCGGCAGCACTTTGGCCACCCCGACATAGTGAGCAACGGTGCAGTCCCTAAGCCGTCCCTTTCACTCCTCTTCTGCGGTGGCTGCAGAGGGAGCTGCATGAAGCAGGCATGGCCGTGAGGGTGATGGCAGCAGAGAAGCTTGGGCTGATGGACTACTCCCCGAGCCCACAGCCCTGTACGGGTGAGTAACACCTAGAGCCCGCTGGTGGGAGAGAAGGTGGGCAGCTTTTAAAGAAGCCACCTACCACTTTATACGTAAGAGCAAGTTGGGAGTTTGCGGGGGATTATAGGGCAAATCTAGTCAGGTCACACAACTTGGCTCTGCTCCATCTCATGTCCCCACCCCATACGGACCTTGACTACAGCCCTTGGTGGTGTTGAAGGTAAACACCTGATTAAGGTGATGTGCAGTTGGGGAGGTTCTTTACTACTTTATCTGTGAGGGCGCATCACTTCCCTAGCATTTCTCCTTCAAGAACGGGCATTACCTCAATTCTCTTGAGTGACTGCGGGATGCTCTTCTTCTCATCACCTATCTTCACCCCAAAGAGGACAAAGGCAGTGCCGTCTAAGTCTTTCCCATAGAGGAACCTGAAAGAGGAGAGGATGGGTAAGAAAAGCCCCATGGAAACCTCCTGAGAACCTGTGGTGCTGGCTTGTGGGTTATACCAAAGATATTTCCATCGCAGTCTCTTGAAAGATACCATGTGCCCTTGGTTAAAGGTGGCCCAGTCACAGATCAAACTAAAATGACTCATTTGTTTTCAATTAACCTCTTTCTGCTGTGGTAGCTGGAGGAAGTGGCAGAAATAGTAGATGAAGGAACTGAGCTGAAGCCACAGAGTTTGCTTATGGGTCCAGCCAGGTTTCAGTTCCTCACCAGAAGAAACTTTACTTTGGGAGTATAGCTTGCTGAAAATTTCCCCTCTAAACTCTTTTTCAATGGCAAATTGGGTTATTTACCAAACAAAATTTTCTGTAAGAACTGTCTGTTTCCATAGGGGGAAAAAGAAATCTATTTTTAATTGAAAAACGGAATGCCTGAAAACCCAAAATATTTAAATTTGGAAGTGCTGCCATAATGCCTCAGGGGAGTTGTAGTTCTGGTGTCTCATGTGCCCATTCTCCGCAATGGGCCCGGGCTGCCCAGCCAGACAGCATCTCCCATGATGCACCATAGCCAGGGACTCCCATGATGCACCGCCTCTCCTTCCACTCAACCAGCTCACAGAGACACCCACCTCGCGTTGATATGAATTCTGAGGTCCTCGTTGCCATCTATGTAAAAAAACTTCTCAGACGGCTCCAACGTGACTTCAAAACTCGGTAACACTGGAGAAACGAGAGGAGAAGGAAAGAACGTTGAGTTTATGGGATTGTACAGCTGGTCAATAAAGCCAAACTGAATAAAAAGTCTCCTCCATGATTGGGTCAGGAGATTAGAGAGAGGAGAGCTCTCAGGGACAGATGAAGGACAACAGTGGGGATCCTCACCGTACTCTTTAATGTCAAACTGTGCTCTGAAGCTCTGCTGTGGGGAGTCTTCATACCTAGCCACAATATTCCAGGTTCCCAAACTACAGGGGGAAAATAAAAAGATGAATGAATGCACCTAGCACATATTTTGCTATGTCTGACTGGCCCTCTTCTTTCTCCAGGGAATTTAATTGGCCTGTAATGCTAACCCTAAGCCACGCATTGATCCCAAGATGACTTCAGGTCAATAAAGATGACTGGTGGCTATCTTAACTTCTGGCAATCTAAAATACAGTTGCATATTTTGAGGGGTATGGAGAGCCCAACAAAATCTGCACTCCTTGGGGCAGGGGTGGAACATATTGGGTAGGAGGACAAATTCGGATGGGTTCTCCAATCAAAAAGGGTTTGGACATTTATATGGCTCCTAAGAATAAGAACAGTTAATGCTAACAACAATTCTGGAAGGGTTCTTAAACCTCAGGCTTCAGGGCTTAAGCCAGTCTCTAAATATCAGGATGACACTGTCATGGGGATATTATCCCACATCTGTCTACTGCAGAGGCTCTTATGCTGTCCTCTGCACCATCTGGTGGTACCACTTTTGGCCACAGAATACTGGACTAGATGGATCTGGAGTCTGATCCACTCTGGCAATTCCTACGTCACAATCACTGTGTTACTGGGGATAGATCGCTCTCAATAGGAAAATAACCACGATGAGTCCACATCTGCTTTAAACACTGCTTAGGAGGTTATTATCTCCAGGAAATGCCTGTAGGTGAAACAGCTAATGAATCATACACATAAATCTTCTGTTTCACTGCCTGATCTCTGTAGGTCTTTATTACTAGGGCCCTATTAAATTCATGGTCAATTCTGGTCAATTACTCAGCCACAGGATTTGAAACTTAGTCAATTTCATGTTTTCAGACTGTTTACATCTGAAATTTCACAGTGCTGTAACAATGGGGTTCCCGACCCAAAAGGCAGCTGGGGCGGGGGTGGGGGGTAGGAGAGGGTCATACAGCTGTTGTAGGTGGGGTTGTGGGATTGCCATCCTCACTTCTATGCTGTCTTCATAGTTGGGCTTCCTGCAGCTTCAGGAGGTACCCGGAGGTGGGTCTGATCTCCCGCCGAGAGTGGCTGGGCGGGAGAAGAGTAAGTCCTGTTCCTCCCCAGCTCCGGGGACTAGCAGCTGGAGCCTGAGGAGCCCCCTGCCCTACCCCTCCCTTTCCCCTCCAATAGCTAGATTTTATGGGGGAGGGCTTATTTCACGGTCCGTGGCACGTTTTTTACAGCCGTGACTTTGGTAGGGCCCTATTACATATGCACACGGTGATATTTAGGGCAACTTACTTGATAATTTCAGGTAAGCGATGGTTCATAGGGAAGATCCCGACTTTGCTGGATGAGGATACAGATTCCCTCTTCACAATAATGCCCTCAGGTGTCTGGCAAAGAAAAGCAGGTCAGAGATTAGAGGTGTCAGAAAACATTGTGAATTGTTCTGCCCCATACGATCACCTGGGTTTAATTTGTGGGCTAATAAAAAATTCCGAGGTTTATAAATCAGCATTTAACAGTCAGTTACTTTGGCTGCTTTAGTCGACGTGATGCAGAGACCCCTTGGAAAAGGAACCCCCCTGTTCTTTGCAAATAACTCTTACCTCAGACCTGACAAACGTACTAGACCAAACACACCTCTTGCAGGGTGTTTATGCGTGACAGATAACATGTATGATACCTACCGAAAGCTCGCAACTTATTAAGACTCAATCACTGCAAGATTGCTCAGCACCCACCAGCCACAGCTGTCTGGAGGTTTGGGGATGGGTTTGAGGAAGGGCATAATATGCACTTCACGGACATGTCATGAAATAATGTAAAAATAAGAGAAACATAATATATAAATAAATATAAATAAATCATTATTATAATATAATTATAAATATATTTTGAAACAAAACGTTGATGTTGTCTCAAAACTATTTTTTTTCACTTCGAAAAAAATTTTTTTTGTGCAGAGATGTCATCAAAATAATATCAACGTTGTGAAAAATTTTGCTTTTTCTCAAAATGGCGTCTTCCTGTAGAAAACTGTTTCACCAAAGACCAGATCTATTCGTAGCTTACGCTTCAGACCTATGCTGGCTGCACAGCTCCCTTATCAATAACCTTTCCACCCTCCCAAAGTGCTCCCAAAACCTTGCTCCAGTCCTACACCCAACAACTCCAACTAAACCATGAAACCTCCCAATCAGCACAGCTGCCCCTCCGGAACCATAGAAATTTCCTCGTCAATGACAGCAGGAAACTTTCCATGCATTAGGTTTACAAGGTGAGGCTTCAATCAGCTATTAACTCATCTTCTATCCTTACCATGTTTTTATATGTTTGCAGTGTTGTAGCCATGTTGGTCCCAGGATATGAGAGACAAGGTGGGTGAGGTCATATCTTTTATTCTGTTGATGGACGAGACAAACTTTCCAGACACACAGACTTGAAGAAGAGCTCTGTGGAGCTCAAAGCTCATCTTTTTCCACCAACAGAAGTTGGTCCAATAAAATATATTACCCCACCCACCTTGTCTGTCTCATGTTGTATCAGAGTGTTTACATTCAGCGATGTTAGTTAAAACAGTTTAGTTTACAAAACTCAATTCTTACAGCTAGTCATTGTGACAAAGTGACGGGAAAATGTCTTACTTGAAATTCAACAATAACTGGTTTCGACACTGGTTCCAGTTGATGACCCATAGAGAAGATTCGACAATAGACTGGAAAAAAATTCAGAAGGCAAATTAATGGTTGATTGCTCTGCCAGGCCTTGGGTTGGTTTATTTCACTTTAAGCAGAGCGCAATCTGAGATATCCTGAGCATACGGGTAAAAATATAGGAAACAAAAGGGAAGGATGAAATTAATAGGCAGCGTGTTTAAAACAAACAAAGGGAAGTTCTTTGTCACACAACACAGAGTCAATTTGTGGAACTCATTGCCATGGTATGTTGTGTAAAGGCCAAAAGTATAACTGGGTTCAACAAAGAATGAGCTAATTTCATGGAAGATTGACCATCTTGGCTAATAGCCATTGGTGGAGCTGCTCCAGGTGTCCCTAGACCCCCAACTGCCAGGAGCTGGGACTTGACAACAGAAGATGGATCACTCGAAATTGTCCTGTTCTGTTCATTCCCTCTGAATCATCTGGCACTGGTCACTGTCAGAGGTAGAATACCGGCCTAGATAGATCACTGGTCTGACCCAGTTTGGCCTTTATGTTCTTACTTTGGGGATTTGTTTAGATCGTTCCCCAACTGCAGCTTCTGATGAGGGCTTTGCAACTGCATGCATATGTGCCAGGAGAAGTTAGGCTGAGATAAAAAGATTCTATTTCCCACAGGCCACAGAACAGCAGTGAAATGTAATGGCTGTGTCACTATCAACCTAAAATGGAACTGAAAAATAATTTTGAAGTGATGGGTCCATATCCCCTTCCCATCCAGGTCTAATCTGTGTATGGTACTTATGTGGCCCCCTTTTCTGTAATATACGGACGCCTCACAATCTTTAATGTGTTTATCTTCGCAACACATCTGCAAAGCAGGACAGCGCTTTTATTCTCATTTGACAGATAGGGGAACTGAGTTACAGAGAGGCTAGGCAACTTCTCCAAGGTCACACAGAGTTTATGGAAGAACAGGAACTTGACCACCAACCTCCCAAGACTTAGACTAGTGCCCTAACCACTTGACCATGCTTCCTCTCTTCCCCATCAATACTGAAAGATCTGACGACTCAATGGAAAAGTCCTGAGGCATCATTCACTAATACTTTGTACCTTGTGTCCAGAGTTGAGTGAATGATTTTTTGGGGGGTGGGGTTCAGTGGCCGAACTGAAAAAAAAAATCCCCCCAAATTTTTGTTCCAGGTCAACACGAAACGGAAGTTTGTTTGGTTTTTCTTGCCAAAACAAAATGATGAACTATTACGATAGGGCGACGCCCTTGCATGAAGTGTATTATGACTGGTAAACATTTTGTTTCGGGTCAAACAAAACGTTTTATTTTGTTGAGTTTTCTGGTGGTTTTTACTTAAAAGCAAATTTAGCTGAATTTCTAAACGGAACATCATTTCCAAACAAAACATCAAAATGTTGTATTTCAAAAACATCAGAATTAATCATTTTGACTTAAAAAAATTAATTTTTTTCCAGTCATAACTATTCTCCAAAATCAACCTGAATTCGTGAACAGTTTTGGTCAATCCAAAACTGAATCTTTTGGAGCATAAACTATTCGTCTGAAAAATTTCACCCAGCTCTACTTGTGTTTCACCCAGGGCAGAGTGGAGTAAAATGCTACCTCTGGCATGAGTGCAGAGTTCTGTTCTGGGAGCGATATAGGACTAATTTGCACAGGTGTGACTGATGATCCAAGGTGCAAGGCAGCGGATGATCAGGTGTTAAGAATGACCGTTCCCTTGCATGGAGTGTACTGCAAATGGTCAAGTACCAGTGAATGGTAACATAGTCCTGGGGATGGGGACTTAAGAAGCCATGAATGAAATACAGAAGAATTAAAACCAGAAGACGAGAGACACAATAATCTCCACAGTATGCAACCTGCAGCAGATCTAAAATGAAGTCAGTGCACCCAACGCCCAAAAGGGGTCAGAAGAAGGCAGTACCTGTAGATCCAGGTGTGTAGATGGTTTTATCTGTCTGGATGAAGATGTAGCCACTGTGGATGGTGACCAGAACCACTTTCTCCAAGTTGAATTGCGGGCTTTTGGCTTGGACAGCCACATACTGTTTGCCATCTTTCTTTAGGTCTTTGGTATGAACCTGAGTGAAGATTATTCATTCTGGAGTTATTAGTTCAGCAGGTCAATAGTCACCATGGATAAAGTATCCATGCTGGAACAGTGAAACTTAATCATAAATCATGTTAGCAATTCTTACAAAAGTTACAAAGCTCCATGAAAAACACTATGTCATAAATTTCCCCTTGATCCATCTATTTGCTCAACATCTATTGTTAAAAGACATTCCAATCACAAGTCAATTGTATGCTATGGCCCTTACAGGGATAATAAAGCTGCTATTCCTCTCTGTAGTTTGGCCACCTTGGTCCTAAAATACTAGTCAACTCTGGAACTGGCCAAAACTCGAATTTCTATTCCCTGCGAAATGCCGACATTTTGAAGGTCATTTTCGTTCAGAATCGGAACAAAACCAAAACATGTTGGTAACTTTGAGGCAATCAAAACATTCCATTTTGAGAAAATCAAAACATTTTCTTCCTTTTTTGACTTTATTTTGTATTGCTATATATAATTGAATATACAATTAAATACATTTCAAAACTCTACGTTATTTCTAAATGAAAAAAGCCCAAAACATTCTATTTCAATAAGGCCAAAACATTCCATTAAAAAAAAAAATCAAAACAGACATGTTCCCATGGAACGTTTCAAGGTTTTCAAGCATTTGCCAATCAAGAAATGTTCAGCCAGAAAACTTTCCACTAGCTCTAGCCACCAACTGAATGGGGTTGCAGTTGACTGGAACACCCACTCATCCAAAAACTCATGGCCAGGGACTCATTTACCTATACAACAGTCAGACCTTGATTTGGTTTTGTTAAAAGGTCACAATCAACTTTAAAAAAAAAAAAAGGAATCATCACACTTCTACCTGAAAATGATGACCTGTTTTTGTTACAAATGTCCCCTAAATTCATCATCGTGGAAAGAGATGAGGGATGAGATCATCAGCTCTTTCACGGCCTCTTTACACCAGGTAAAAGGGCCAAAGTGGTGTAAAGGGCCCCTAAAAGCCCCATATCCGGCCAGGGAGGATACCTTCAGGTCCAAGCACTGAGCGAATAAAGCTGACTTCTGAGGATCCCTTCATTAGCCCTGGCATAGGACGCATGCTGTTGCGGAGATGCATATCTGGACTGCAGCCCACAGGGCAGCCCTAGGAGGTTGCTCTAACTTCGTCAGGTTCCTGGGGCTGTCCAAATAAACTGGATGTGTGGAGCAGACCAGGATAAGGAGGGTGCAAAGGTGGTTTAAAGCTAACACCCATTTGTGCCTTTGATGACATAGGAAAGGGGAGATTTTCAATTTCACTGCCCCCCCCTCCACTCCCCGCATCTACTTAGTTGTCAGAACTTCTGTTGTCTGGGTGGAATTTTCCCATCGCATCCAGGGAGAGGTGTAGAAAAAAACAAAACAAAACGTAAAACATGATTGTAAATCCCAAAAATTGGTAGGGGGGCTAGGATCCAAGGCAGGGGTAGGAGCTGAAATTGCTTATAACTCATTCTTTTTATATCAATTAGACTACACTTTATTATTCTAGTGCCCAGAGGCCCTAAGCAAAGCCAAAGTTCCCATCTGTTAGGTATTGTACAAACACAGGGTAAGGCCTTCAAGTCTACGAATCGGTCCCTGTCCTGAAGATCTTACAATTCATATAGACAAGGCACAAGGCAAAGAAAGGACTACAGGAAAAATGACTACTGGGGGATTTTAATCAACTGGCTAAGCGATTTATTTCCCCCCTCTTTGGTGGAAATTACCCAAAAACATCCGTGTTCCCAATGCTCATGATTTTACTGAGATTTTCATGATAGTCAGTATTTTTCCTCAAAGCTCCAGCTCCTGGATTCACGTGATTAGGTGCAAATCTCAGCTTTCCTGTTTTTAAACAAGGAAGTTCTTGTAGTTGCAGAGAAAAGCTTGAAAACGTGACTCAAGTGCACCCGAAAGGCTCAGAAACCAGAAGACAAACAAAATGATCATGGGGGTGGGGGGAGGGGGGGAAGCCGTCATGATTTTTAAGCCAAACTCATGACTTTTTGATGTCTGACTGATGGTTTTTGAATATCTGGGATTGGCACCATTGAAACATATATTGTGATTTGGTTTAACCATTTGTTTTGCTGAGCGATATGAGGCTGGGGTTTTACGCACCTTTATTATGGCTGTGCCCATCATCCCATTGTCAGAGTTCAGGTTGGTTTTGACTTGGTATAAAATGAGTCTCTTCAGAGGGAAGTCGTGTACGGTGATTGTCACCTCGGTTGGAGTGGTGAGACCATGAGCTTCCACCACGATCTTCTCTTCGCTGTCCACCCGCAGAACGTTAGGGGTGATCAGAGTGTATCTATGAAATGTTTATTCATTTACAGAAAGTCTTTGACAAGGTCCCTCACCAAAGTTCTTAAGCAAAATAAGCTGTCATGGGATAAAAGGGAAGGTCCTCTCATGGACCGGTAATTGGTTAAAATATAGGAAACAAAGGGTAGGAATAAATGGTCAGTTTTCAGAATGGAGAGAGGTAAATAGTGGTGTCCCCCAAGGGTCTGTACTGGGACCAATCCTGTTCAACATATTCATAAATGATCTGGAAAAAGGGGTAACCAGATAGTTGGCAAAATTTGCAGATGATACAAAACTACAGAAGATAGTTAAGTCCAAAGCAGACTGCGAAGAGTTACAAAAGGATCTCACAAAACTGGGTGACTGGCAAACAAAATGGCAGATGAAATTCAATATTGCAATGCACATTGGAAAACATTATCCCAACTATACATATACAATGATGGGCTCTAAATTAGTTGTTCCTACTCAAGAGAGATCTTGGAGTCATTGTGGAGAGTTCTCTGAAAACATCCACTCAATGTGCAGTGGCAGTCAAAAAAGCTAACAGAACGATGGGCGTCATTAAGAAAGGGATCAATAATAAGACAGAAAATATCATATTGCCTCTATATAAACCCATGGTACGCCCACACCTTGAATACTGCATGCAAATGTGGTCGCCCCATCCCAAAAAAGATACATAGGAATTGGAAAAGGTTCAGAAAAGGGCAACAAAAATGGTTAGGGGTCTGGAACGGCTTCCGTATGAGGAGAGATTAAGAAGACTGGGACTTTTCAGCTTGGAAAAGAGATGACTAAGGGGTATATGACAGAGATCTATAAAATCATGACTAGTGTGGAGAAAGTAAATGAGGAAGCGTTATTTACTCCTTCTCATAACACAAGAACTAGGGGTCACCAAATGAAATTAATAGGCAGCAGGTTTAAAACAAACAAAAGGAAGTATTTTTTCACACAGTGCATGGTCAACCGGTGGAACTCCTTGCCAGAGGATGTTGTGAAGGCCAAGACAATAACAGGGTTCAAAAAGGGACTAGATAAGTTCATGGAGGGTAGGTCCATCACCAGCTTTTAGCCAGGATGGGCAGGGATGGTGTCCCTAACCTCTGTTTGCCAGAAGCTGGGAATGAGCGACAGGGGATGGATCACTTGATGACTACCTGTGCTGTTTTTCCATCTGGGGCACTGGCATTGGCCACTGTCGGAAGACAGGATACTGGGCTAGATGGACCTTTGGTCTGACCCAGTATGGCCGTTCTTATGTTTTTATGTACTACATTTTAAATTCCATCTGAGACACCCACTTCCCCAAGCACGCCTCCTGCCTCTTCAGCACCAATGAGCGTCATACCATCCCCGCCCACCTCCAAACCACAAAGCCCAGGAAATGCAGAGGAAAGCAACTGACCCATAGAAATCACCTTCTCTCTCAGACACCCCCTCACCATTCCTCTAGCAAGTCAACAGTTGCCTACCACGGTCACAAATGTGACACTCAGACAACTGAAATCTTTCTTCTGTGAGATGACAGGGTTCCCATGGGACAACTCTATGTTTTCCAGCTTGTGGCTTTCCTTTGGGTGTTATTTGCCCGTTGGAACTTTAACTCATTTAAAGGTGTCTTTTCTTAGCTTCATAATACCAGAATTTGGGAATTATACTATGTGGCTACTAGTAAGGAGCAAAGGGTCATATTTGAAATCTCCTTTGGATAAGCTTGCATAAGTTGGTGCCAAGCCATAAACACATTCACTGGAACGAATCTCAAACTAAAACTCCAGGCTGGGACATCATTTTTTGAAGTCTAGCTCTTGCCCCCCCACAAGATTTACACAGCACGGTCAAGCAAAGTTCTCCCTTCACCGGGAGAGACGCAGCCAACCATGCCTACTGCAGACATCTCAGTAATGAGATCTGAATTCACAGGAACGTACAAATCCTCAGGCAAAATTGTTACCAAGTCTCAATCACTGATTTTCATCTCAAAGCCGTTTCAAATCAGTGCAACGCTGCTGACTTCAATGTAGTCATTCCTGATTTACACTGCTGTACGTGAGAGCAGAATTTTGCCCAATGGGAGGGTTGCCTTTATCCTCAGATTATAGAAATTTGGCACCAGAGTTCCACTTTTCAGGTTAAAAAGCTTCCAAATTCTACAATCCTGAAATAATCTGAAAATGAATGAGGTTGACAAAGATCACAGCAAATGGGAAAGAGAATTTCTGAAGCTGGCTCCCACTTGTCACGGAATTTCAGCCAAGGAAGAATAATTAAGGGTAGCCTCCACTCAGTCTAACGAACCCCAGGTTAATATCTTCATCTGCTCAGGATCACAGGAGGTACTTACAGATGGCTGTGAGAAACGGCTGGGAAACAGAACGCGAACATGGCCACTAGGTAGAGAACACGTCCCTCCATGGTGAGGAAGGTTGAAGTAGTAGCTTCTACCAGGTTTATTTATATTCATAGAATATCAGGGTTGGAAGGGACCTCAGGAGGTCATCTAGTCCAACCCCCTGCTCAAAGCAGGGCCAATCCCCAACTAAATCATCCCAGCCAAGGCTTTCAGAGTCCAATGTAAACCAAGAGTATATGCAAACCACTAAGCAGTTATTGAATTTTGGGAAGGAGCCAAGGCAGCTTTGCATTCTTACTAGAATGACCTAGGAGGGATATTTGGATGGTTAGTTTGATGTTTGTTCTGTTATTTATTCAGGCTAGTGACAGCCAAGAATGGCCAAGCTCAAATCTAGGGATGGGGAAATTGCTCAAAACACATCTTGTTCAGATCTCCACAGGGAACCAAGTGCAAGGATTGGGAGTCAGGACTCCTGAGTGCCATTGCTGTCTCTGCCACTGCCTCATCATAGAACAGGGGTGAGCAAACTGCACCTCACCAGCCATTTTAAGCCGGCCCTTGAGCTCCCACTGGGCAGTGGGGTCTGGGGCTTGCCCCCCTCCGGCGCTCCAGCTGGGGAGCAGGGTTGGGGGCCACTCCACATGGCTCCCAGAAGCAGCGGCATGGCCCCACTCTGGCTCCTACGGGTGGCTTTGCACGCTGCCCCCGCCCCAAGAGCCGCCCCCACAGCTCCTATTGGCTGGGAACTGTGGCCAATGGGAGCTGCAGGGGCGGCGCCTGTGGATGGGGCAGTGGGCAGAGCCACCTGACCACGGCTCCGCATAGGAGCTGGAATGGGGACATGGCCACTGCTTCCGGAAGCCGCTTGAGGTAAGCACCGCCCAGAGCCTGCACCCCCAACCAGAGCCTTCACCCCCTCCCACACCCCAACCCTAATTTTGTGAGCATTCATGTCCCGCCATACAATTTCTATTTCCAAATGTGGCCCTCGGGCCAAAAAGTTAGCCCACCACTGTCATAGAATCCTAGGACTGGAAGGGACTTCAAGAGGTCATCTAGTCCAGTCCCCTGCGCTCATGGCAGGACTATATTTTATCTAGACCATTCCTGGCAGGTGTTTGTCCAACCTGCTCTTAAAAATCCCCAATGATGGAGATTCCACATCCTCCCGAGGCAATTTATTCTGGTGGTTAACCACCCTGACGGTTAGGAAGTTTTTCCTAATGTCCAACCTAAACCGCCCTTGCTACAATATAAGCCTTTTGCTTCTTGTCCTATCCGCAGAGGTTAAGAAGAACAATTCTTCTTCCTCCTCCTTGTAACAACCTTCTATGTACTTGAAAACTGTTCTCATGTCCCCTCTCAGTCTTCTCTTCTTCAGACTAAACAAACCCAATTTTTTCAATCTTCCCTCATAGGTCATGTTTTCTAGACCTTTCATAATTTTTGTTGCTCTTCTCTGGGCTTTCTCCAATTTGTCCACATCTTTCCTGAAATGTGGCACCCAGAACTGGACACAATATTCCCAGGGAGACCTAATCAATGTAGAACAGAGCGGAAGAATTACTTCTCATGCTTGCTCACAACACTCCTGCTAATACAGCCCAGAATGATGTTTGCTTTTTTTGCAACAGCGTTACGCTGTTGACTCATATTTAGTTTGTGATCCACTATGACCCCCAGATCCCTTTCCGCAGTACTCCTTCTCAGGCAGTCATTTCCCATTTTGTATGTCTGCAACTAATTGTTCCTTCCTAAGTGGAGCACTTTGCATTTGTCCTTATTGAATTTCATCCTATTTACCTCAAGACCATTTCTCCAGTTTGTCCAGGTCATATTGAATTTTAAGCGAATCATCCAAAGCACTTGAAACCCCTCCCAGCTTGGTATCATCTGCAAACTTTATAACTGTACTCTCTATGCCATTATCTAAATCATTGAGGAAGATATTGAACAGAACCGGACCCAGAACTGATCTCTGCGGGACCCCACTCGTTATGCCCTTCCGGCATGACTGTGAACCACTGATAACTACTCTCTGGGAATGGTTTTCCAACCAGTTTTGCATCCACCTTATAGTAGCTCCAACTAGGTTGCATTTCCCTAGTTTGTTTATGAGAAGGTCATGCGAGAGACTATCAAAAGCTTTACTAAAGTCAAGATATCATATGACCATGGTCAAGTTTTCTGCTGGGTGTGCCTGCGTGTAACAGAGCTGGCTGCCTCCCTAGTGCCCCTTGTGGCCGGAGGCTGCTCTGCAGCCTCCTGTCTCAGTTTCCCTCTTGGTTCCTCAAATAAACTCCAGATTACTCTCCAAAGGTAATTAAGATATTTCCTTCCTGGGATCCAATTTATTTAGTCCTGACACACATTGGCCACCTCAGGCCCCAATCCTAGTTCAGTGTCCCTCCACTCTGTGAGGGAGAGCTTCTTTCCTCAGCTGGGTCCCAATTTAAGGTCTCTCTCTCTCTCTCTCCCACCCCCTTGGGTACGGAGTCCCCATCCCTCCTTCCTGGAGCTGTGTCCTTTACTCTCTGCAGGCCCCCCTAACTAGAGATCAGCCGCCTGGCTCTGACTTCCAGGATGCAACCCTTCTCCTGATCAGGGTCTCCAGCAGGAACCTCCTGCTCACTGCAATTCCTCTCTGTCACAGCTTCCTCTTTCTGCTCTCCTCTGGCTCTTTATAGCAACCAGCTGCCTTCTATCTGGCCTCATTGAGAGGCTGTTAATGAGGCCCAGGTGGGCTGGACCAGTTCCCCCTTAAAGGGCCCGGTTTCTTTGTCTGAAAAATGGGGCAATAAATATTAATAAATAAGTCCGCAGTGCTAATGGCTGCCAGCATCTGAGCCTTGGATGCAAAGACAGTCACAGAACCCATTAAAGCCAGTGGGGAAGCCCAGCACCGTTAGAGGAGTCTTTACCCAAGATCTGCCTCTAACTCTTCCAGAATGGTGCTCCTTCTTGGCAGGAAGTTTTTTTGTCCGTTTGTTGAGGCAGAAATTGGAGCCTCACAAAATGGAGCTCTGGGGCGGGTAGATCCTGAGCTAACAGGAGCACTCTGGAAAGAAGGACAACTTGTCCTGGGGAGGGAGAGGGATCAGAGACACCAGGGTCTAAAGCTGATCTCATGGATTAGTTGAGCAAAAACATTTGCAGTTGGGCTTCTTTTCCCAATAAGAGTACAAACGGTGACTCCAACACTTAACACAAGAACGGCCATACAGGGTTAGACCAATGGTCCATCTCGCCCAATATCCTGTCTTCTGACGGTGGCCAATGCCAAACGATTCAGAGGGAGTGGACAAAACAGGGCAATTTACTGAGTGGTCCATCACCTGTCATCCAGTCCCAGCTTCTGGAAGTCAGAGATTTAGAGACATCCAGAGCACAGGGTAGCATCCTTGATTATCTTGGCTAATAGCCATTGATGGATGTATCCTCCATGAACCTCTCTCATTCTTTTTTGAACCCAGTTATACTTTTGGCCTTCACAACCTCCCCTGGCAATGAGTTCCACAGGTTCACTGTGAATTGTGTGAAGAAATCCTTCCTTATCCTTCTTTTAAATTTCATTGGGTGACCCCTGGTTCTTCTGTTATGTGAAGGGGTAAATAACACTTCCTTGTTCCTTTTCTCCACACCATTCATGATTTTATAGGCCTCTATCATATCTCCCCTCCACCGACTTCTCTTTTCTAAGATGAACAACCCCAGTCTCATTAATAAAAAGAAAAGGAGGACTTGTGGCACCTTAGAGACTAACCAATTTATTTGAGCATGAGCTTTCATAGCTACAGCTCACTTCGTTGGATGCAAGTGAGCTATAGCTCACGAAAGCTTATGCTCAAATAAATTGGTTAGTCTCTAAGGTGCCACAAGTCCTCCTTTTCTTTTTGCAAATACAGACTAACAAGGCTGTTACTCTGAAACCAGTCTCATTAATCTTGTCTCATATGGAAGCTGTTCCATATTCTTAATCATTTCTGTTCCTCTTCTTTGTACCTCTTTCCAATTCTAATATATCTTTTTTGAGATGCGGTACCCAGAATTGCAAGCAGTATTCAAGGAATGGGTGTACCATGGATTTATATAGGGGCATTATGATATGTCATGTTGTCTTATCCCTCCTGTTCCTAATGGTTCTAACATTCTGTTTGCTTTTTTGACAGCCGTTGCACATTGAGCAGATGTTTTCATAGAACTATGCCCAATGACTCCCAGGTCTCTTGCTTGGGGGGGGTCACCCATCATTTTCTATGTATAATTGGGATTATGTTTTGCAATGTGCATTTCAGCGTGGATAAATGTAAAGTATTTCATCTGCCATTTTCTTGCCCTGTCACCCAGTTTTGTGAGATCCGTTAGTAACTCTTCTCGGTCTGCTTTGAACTTAACAATCTTTATTGTCTACAAACTTTGTCACCTCACGGTTTACCTCTTTCTTCAGATCATTTATGAATTTGTTGAACAGCTGGTCCCAGCACCGATCCTTAGGGGACCAGTGTTCCCTCTAACTTTTTACATCCATGTGCAGAATGAATTCTGTTATGTGCACCCATATGGAGGTGATGTGTGGTGGGGGTGGGGCCAAGGGCTGGGGCACAGGGTTGGGGTATGGGGTGGGGTGAGGACTCTGGCTTGGGGTGTGGGCTCGGGGATGCAGGCTGCAGCGGGGGAAGAGGATTCCCCTCAGCCCTCTCTCGCTGCACCAGCTCTTGGGCTGGGGTAGAAGTACCTCTCCCTGCCTGCATGGCCCTGCTACATGGCTTAGAAGGAACGTAGTGGGGGACCCAGCTATTTTTACCTGTCTCCACTGTGAAAACTGAGTTTATTCCTACCCTTTGTTTCCTATCTTACAACCATGTATTGATCCACGAGAAGACCTTCCTTCTTATCTCTTGACCCTTTTCTTTGCTTAAGAGACTTTGGTGAGGGACCTTGTCAACAGCTTTCGGAAAGGCCAAATATAGTATATCACCTGGATCACCCTTCTCCACATGTGTGTTGACACCCTCAAAGAATTTAAATAGACGATGAGGCATGATTTGCCTTTACAAAAGCCATGTTGACTCTTCCCCAACAAATCGTGTTCAGCTAGCTGTCTGATAATTCTGTTCTTTACTATAGTTTTAACCCATTTGCCTGGTACCAAAGTTAGGCTGACCAGCTGAATTTGCTAGGAACATCTCTGGAGCCTTTTTTAAAAGTCGGCATCACATTAAACATTCACCCGTCAACTGGTAACAGAGGCCGATATAAGCAATCGGTTACATACCACAGGTAGTAATTCTGCAATTTATATTTGAGTTCCTTCTGAACGCTTGAGTGAATACCACCTGGTCCTGGTGACTTATTACTGCTTAACTTATGAATTTGTTCCAAACCCTCCCTTTATTGACATCGCGATCTGAGACAGTTCCTCAGATTTGTCACCTAAGCAGAATGGCTCAGGCGTGGGAATCTCCCTCACATCCTTTGGAGCGAAGATCGATGCAAAGACTTGATTTAGCTTCTCTGCAACCGCCTTCCTTGAGTGCTCCTCCAGCACTTCGATCATCCAGTGGCCCCGCTGATTGTTTGGCTTCCTGCTTCTGAGGTATTTAAACATGATTTGGGCCTCGTTGGTTAGTTACTTTTCATATTCTTTTTGGCCTACCCACTTATACTTTTACACTTGACTTGCCAGAGTTTATGTTCCTTTCTATTTTCCTCAGTAGAATTTGACTTTCAATTGTTAAAGGATGTCTTTTTGCCTCACCGCCTCTTAGCAGTTGTTTAGCTATGATTGCTTGCTTTTTTTGGCCCTCTGACTGTTTTGTTTTGTTTTTAATTTGGGATATATGTATAGTTTGAGCCTCTATTATGTTTTTTAAAAGTTTCCATGCAGCTCGCAGGCATTTCACTTGTGAGTGTTCCTTTTAATTTCTGTTTAATTAGCCTCCTCATTTGTAATTCCCCTTTTTGAAATTAAATGCTACTGTGTAGGTTTCTTTGGAATTTTCCTCCCTACAAGGATGTTAAATTTAATTACATTATGATCACTGTTACCAAGTGGTTCAGCAATATTCACCTCTTAGACCAGATCCTGGGCACCACTTCGGTCTAAATCAAGACTTGTCTCTCCCCTCCTGGGTTCCAGGACTAGCTGCTCCAAGAAGCAGTCGTTAATGAGGTCTAGATATTTTATCTCTGTACCCTGTCCCAAGGTGACATGTTCTCAGTCAATGTGGGGGATAGTTGAAATCCCCCATTATTATTGGGTTTTCTGTTTTGTTGCTCTCTAATCAACCTGGGCATTTCACAATCAGTGTCACGATTACGGTCACTAGTATAGTCCCTCCTGCTATACTCTTGCTGCTCAAGCAAGGAATTTCTATCAGCGATTCTATGATATTGTTTGATTCATTTAAGATTTTTACTATATTTGACTTTATGTGAAAGAAAGCATATTGTGCCACTCCCCCGCCAGCACGACCTACTCTGTCATTCCTACACAATTCATATCCTGGTATACTATGCTCCATTGATCATTATATTAATAGCCTCATTTAATACCAGGCATTCCACTTTACTCATCTAAGTATCTAGACTTCTTGCACTTCTACACAAGTACTTATAAAATGTGTCAATTTTTCCATTGTCGGCCTTCATAGGATGGAACTAGACTCTTTTCTGTTTGACTGTTTCTCCTCAGTTCCTACCCGTACTTATTGGGGACGTATGTCTGTCATTTGTGAGTACTGCACCCTTGCAAGAAATGCAATCGTAAACCTGGGGATTTAGGGTTTGACATGTCTGAGCCCCAGTACCAGGGGGAAAAAAAAAATACAAAGTTGCTTTTGATAAGTTTCAATTTTATGTGGCAATGGACAAAAATCCTAAAGCGATGCACTAACGCCAACAGGGGAACTAGAAATATACACAATAAACTAAATTGGGTCGAAACAGACTCCGGTTATGGCCGGCTCACAGCCATGGGTAGCAAGAAGGAGCTGAGTGGAGGCTGGGCAGTTCTGCCTATATGTCTTCAGCACAGGGCATGAGGACAGCAGGGGTGCCTGGGCCCTGCTAGCCAAAAGACTCTGATCTCCAATGCATGGCGCAGATGCGCCCCAAGAGTGGAATAATATAGACAAAATGTTCCAAGAACTTTTTTTTTTTAAAAACTTATTCTAAGTAACACACCCCCCCCCCAAGGGGTCCAGCTACAAGCCAGCAAAGAGTTAATGGGAAAGTTGGTTATCAGATGGTTTCCGATAATAACTGTTTGTTTTCCTGGCATTGGACAAGCTATTTGCAAGTGATCCAAGTCTAGACATTCTCCAAAATATGCAAATTGCAAACTATTAAACTATGGCTGCATCCGTCATGATTCCATTATTAAGGTTGGCACCAGAAGTCTATGGTAAGCTTAACGTCAATCCCCCCCCCCCACTCCCACATACAACCCTCTCTGACTTTTATGGGACAGGACAGTCTTTGGTAAAAGGGTTAATCGAGCAATGTCTGTTGGCCTCCCTGGCAGAGGTTTAGTATTTTAGGAGGACAGGCCTGACTGCCCCTGACCCTGCATTGCACCAGCCTCCCACACGAACTGCTGATCATGTTTGGTGGGTGGATTATGGACTCTGATAAAGGCTGAGTTTGTTGGGTTTGGGTCGTTTCCAGAAATCTCCAGGGTGATTGATACCATTTACAGAATGCTCTCTGCCCCAAACCTCAGCTTAACCCTGAGTGAAGCCCTTCCTGCCCCAAACTGACCACTGTTGGGTTTTGTTTTTATTCTGGGTTAGATCCAATACCAGAAGAGGACCTGTTTTTCCTGCTCTGGCTTGAGTATGGCTGACACCCCCACAGATCAACAGTCTAGTCCCTTGGGCTAGTCATCTTGTGCCTCCTCCCAGCCCAGGATAACATGAGACTGGGTCGGGGGTGTTGGATTTTCACAAGTGGGTTCACTCAAGTGCCTGCCCTCAGAAGCCATAAAATTTCACCCAGTTACTAAGCCCAATCACTTGTGTTTGACTGATGTATATTGCCAGAAAGGCAGCCAATCTTTATTTGAAAAAAATCAAGAAGCGGAAGATCCACCTCTTCCCTTGTAGTCTGCTCCAAACGTTAATCTTTTTCACCATTGAAAAATGTACACCTTGTGTGATTTGAAGTAGCCTGGTTCTTGCTATTCCTTTCTCTGCTAGATTAAGGAGCCCTTTAGTATCTGGTATTTTCCCCCCTGCCCCCATTACTAAGACCACCAGTCCCTATTTCACAAAAGTCATAAGATAAGAAGGTAAGGTACACACTAAAGGATTGAATAGCTTGTAACTGAACTGGTGGAATAGAACCACCCAAGCATAAATGGTTCAACTTGTCCATAGCCATGGTGATTTAGTTTAAGAATCCTCCCACTTTTGCTCTGCATCCACACTGCTATTGTTCTCATACTCATAGACTTTAAGGTTAGAAAGGTCCATCACCACCAGCTAGTCTGTCCTCCTGCACATCGCAGGCCACAGAACCTCACCCACTCATTCCTGGAATAGACCCCGAATCTCTGTTGAAGTTACTGAAGTTCTCCAATCATGATTTAAAGATTTCAAGTTACAGAGAACCCACCATTTGCACTCGTTTAAACCTGCAAGTGACCCGTGCCCCATGCTACAGAGGAAGGCAAAAAACCTCCAGGGTCTCTGCCAATTTCACACGGGGGGAAAATTCCTTCCTGACCCAAAACCTGGTGATCAATTGGATACTGAGCATGTGGGCAAGACCCAGCAGTGGAAACCTGGGAAAAGAATTCTCACAGTAACTCAGAGCCCTCCCCACCTACTGTCCCATCACTGGCCATTGGAGATATTTGCTGCTAGCAGTTGCAGACCCTAACTCTAACCCTTTCTTTTTGTTCCAAATCATTTCAGTTGCAGTGCCCTCAAGGGACCTGTTCCAGAGCTCCTGTGGTAGCTTCCAGAAGCAGTCCATTCTACATCCTAAAAGGTGCAATAAGGGACAGAAGTGAGAGGACTTATGGAACCCGTTTGTGTTAATCCCCATCCACAATGGCACCAGAAAGATTCCAATTTAAACAGCCAAATTCTAACCAGTTTTTAAACAAGCGCGAAGTGAATCTACAACAACTGGTTATTAGACGGCTTGGGGAGAGTAAGCACACTGGGGTGTGTGCATGTACAGCGGTGCATATCTAGTTCTTAGGATGCCAAATAGTGTTGGCAAGCCTAAAAAGGACTATGAAGAACAAAGCATTAAGGAGAACTAGCCATCTCATGGATGGCAAAGTGTCTGCTGTAACTCCATGCTGCCTTCAACCAGGACAAGCAAAACAAGACACTCCGGCATATGGAATCTGCAGACCTGCTATAGCGCTAAATGTGAAGTCAGTAGCTCCCCCAGCTTCCTGTTAGAAGGGATATGTGGAATACAGTACCTGTCCATCTGGACAAAGATATAGCTACTGTGGAAGGAGACAAGAACCACCTTCTCCAGCCCAGGGTGACCTGCGGGGGCGCATGGCCTGGACGAACACATACTGGTTTTGCTTGGAATCTTTCTTCTTGTCTTTGATGGGAACCTGAATGAGAAGGAGATCATGGCTCTGGGCGTTCGTCCTGGTTTCAGTCACCAGGACGAGATACTTCATGCAAAAAGGCTTTGTAGGGATAATGAATTTTAAGTAATATATTGATATCGACAAGACTTAGTAAGAGAAAGAGTCCATAAAAATCAAGGCTGTCAGGAGCCTTTGACTACCCAGCCATACACACAATTCCTCCAGCACTGAGGTATCATAAGACAGTATATCTGCTCAGTGGAGAATACTCTTGGTGTAAAGGGGTTCCCTGGATGGCATAAAGCTAGCATAGGCGGCTCTTTGCCCTCCCCTCTTGTAGCCTGTGTCATAGCATACATGCTCTGAGGAAAAGGGGGTTTGACTGAAGTAGGCTCTATACTCAGGCTACTTCCGGCTACTAAATTAGAGTTGCTCTGAGGATGATCTAAATTATGCCGGAGGCTGGACCCAGAGTACAAAGAGGGGCAGAGGTGGCTTAAAACTGCATCAAGTGTACCTGGGATGGAACAGATAATCCAGACTTTTTAAATAAAACCTCATTTATGGACATTCAACATGTTTATAGGGATTTAAGGGACAACATTCTCCAATCAAGTCCAGATACTCACCAAAAATATTACATTTCCAAAATACTGTATAATCGAGGTGCTGGTCGTGACTCCATGATTAAAGAGGATACCATGAGTCTATTATGGTTGCACCTAAGGATGGCTGCTTCTGGCTGAAACGAACACTGGATAGACAGATGCTCTATGGCAAATTCACCACAAACTGACTATTGCAGGAGGAACCGTTGGAAACCAAGCGGCTGCGGGAGCAGAAAGCCATGGAGATTAGTTACTGACAGATGTCCAACAAAGAATAGCAGCACTCTTAGATAGTTTTCGTCATCAGTAGACCTCAAAGCTCTTCACAAAGGTCAATATCATTGGAATGTGGGTGCACTCACCTCTCACAAGTGCCCGCTGGCTGAGCCAGTGTACACGCTCTCTATCCGGTTTGTGGTGGGCCTTTGCTGACTCAACCCTCCAGCCGGTCACACACAGTCCGTATGTGAAATAAAAACAAGTCCAACAGGGGCCTCTCTCAAGCTGTCCCTGCTCCGGTATAGAGCGGTGGCCCAGGGCTCCCTCCCTGGAGGCAATGTCTTCGCCCTCTCGGAGCCTTTCTGGCCTCAGCTCTACAATTGGGCCACTACAGTTCAACTCCCCTTCTGGGGTGCCTCAAAGTCCAGGCCTCTTTCCCAGTGGCTGGTGGGGGGAACCTAGGCCTGCCTTCTACTCTGGGTCCCAGCCCAGGGACCCTAGAGATCGCAGCCAACCACCATGTCCCTTTAAATAAACTGCGTTGTTGCTCCAGTTCCCTGGGCCACTTCCCCATGGCTCCTGCACACTCTTCACCCTTATCTCAGGGCCTTGTCTTGGTGGAGTCCCAGCAGCCAGCCTAGAGCACCATCCACTCTCCTCCAGCTCTAGCAAGGAACTGATCTCAGTCTGGTCCACCCGCAGCTCTTCTTATACTACCCTGCTGGGCCCTGATTGGTTGCTTTCCACACAGCCACTCTAGGCAACTTGGAGGACCTCTCTACTGCCCTTTCCTGGGGCAGGGTGTGGCAGGGCCATAAGGCATCCAGCAGGGAGCCTCTGGGCCTAGCCCACCCTGTCACAATCATTATGCCCATTTTACAGATGCATAGTTATAAATAAAATTCGGGCACCATTTGTTTTTAATTGTAAGTTTGTCCTGCGTGTATGTGGTGTGTGTCTCGTGACTAGTTTTTGTTTGGTTTTTATTTTGTTGCAACAAAAGTCAATTTTATACTTTTATTTAATTTAAGTGGTACCACACTATTTTAATATTGTGATTGGGGTATAGCCATCATAATATTATTAATAGCAATTTTTTTGCAAAGTACAAAAAGACATCAATTATAAATATATGTACATATATTTTTGCCGACACACAAATAATGCAATTGCAAACAAAAAGCTTTTTTTTTTTTTTTTTTTTATTAATCACAGGTTTTTCCATTCAAAGAAAAAAATGTAAGGGTAAACCTCAACATTAAGGTAAAGGAAATATTAATGAAACATCAATTTCTTGTTTGGATTTTTATAAACTAGTTCGCACTTTCAAAGGCGGTTATAAGAATGTTATAGCAAAATTAAAAAAAAATGTATGCTATGTCTGGTTATGTTGCAAAATGTTAAAGCTAACCAAACAATTTCAACAGGTTTCCACCCTTGTTTCCCAAACAGATTGAAGTGTCATGAAAGTTTAATACATCAAAGTATTTGCATACCTGTATTTAAAATTCATTTTGGTTTAATTTTTATTCTCTTTCATGTTATGTTAAAGGGAAGTACTGGTTGTTAAAGTTTATGCTTCCACACAGTTAACAAAAGTGGAATTGGTATCTCAAGCAAATTAACAATATAAAGTATGGGTAAAATTTCTTTTATAACTCTTTTGCTAAAACAGAGTGTATGTCTACACTACGAAATTAGGTCGAATTTATAGAAGTCGGTTTTTTAGAAATCGGTTTTATATATTTGAGTGTGTGTGTCCCCACAGAAAATGCTCTAAGTGCATTAAGTGCAGTAACTCGGCGGAGCGCTTCCACAGTACCGAGGCTAAAGTCGACTTCCGGAGCGTTGCACTGTGGGTAGCTATCCCACAGTTCCCGCAGTCTCCGCTGCCCATTGGAATTCTGGGTTGAGATCCCAATGCCTGATGGGGCTAAAACATTGTCGCGGGTGGTTCTGGGTACATATCGTCAGGCCCCCCTTCCCTCCCTCCCTCCCTCCGTGAAAGCAAGGGCAGACAATCGTTTCGCGCCTTTTTTCCTGAGTTACCTGTGCAGACGCCATACCATGGCAAGCATGGAGCCCACTCAGGTAACTGTCACCGTATGTCTCCTGGGTGCTGGCAGACGCGGTACTGCATTGCTACACAGCAGCATCAACCCATTGCCTTGTGGCAGCAGATGGTACAGTACGACTGGTAGCCGTCATCGTCATGTCCGAGGTGCTCCTGGTCACCTCTGTGAGGTCGATCAGGAGCGCCTGGGCAGAGATGGGCACAGGGACTAAATTTGGAGTGACTTGACCAGGTCATTTTCTTTAGTCCTGCAGTCAGTCCTATTGAACCATCTTATGGTGAGCAGGCAGGTGATACAGATTGCTAGCAGTCCTATTGTATCATCTTCTGCCGGGCAGGCAAGAGATGAGGGTGGCTAGCAGTCCTATTGTACCATCTTCTGCTGAGCAGCCATGAGATGTGGATGGCTTGCAGTCCTTCTGCACCGTCTGCTGCCAGCCAAAGATGTAAAAGATAGATGGAGTGGATCAAAACAAGAAATAGACCAGATTTGTTTTGTACTCATTTGCTTCCCCCCACACCCCTGTCTAGGGGACTCATTCCTCTAGGTCACACTGCAGTCACTCACAGAGAAGGTGCAGCGAGGTAAATCTAGCCATGTATCAATCAGAGGCCAGACCAACCTGCTTGTTCCAATAAGAACAATTACTTAGGTGCACTATTTCTTATTGGAACCCTCCATGAAGTCCTGCCTGAAATACTCCTTGATGTAAAGCCACCCCCTTTGTTGATTTTAATTCCCTGTAAGCCAACCCTGTAAGCCATGTCATCAGTCGCCCCTCCCTCCGTCAGAGCAATGGCAGACAATCGTTCCGCCCCTTTTTTCTGTGCGGACGCCATACCAAGGCAAGCATGGAGGCCGCTCAGCTCACTTTGGCAATTAGGAGCACGTTAAACACCACACGCATTATCCAGCAGTATATGCAGCACTGGAACCTGGCAAAGCGATACTGGGCGAGGAGGCGACGTCAACATGGTCACGTGAGTGATCAGGACATGGACACAGACTTCTCTCAAAGCACGGACCCTGGCAATGTGGGCATCATGGTGCTAATGGGGCAGGCTCACGCGGTGGAACGCCGATTCTGGGCTCGGGAAACAAGCACAGACTGGTGGGACCGTATAGTGTTGCAGGTCTGGGATGATTCCCAGTGGCTGCGAAACTTTCGCATGCGTAAGGGCACTTTCATGGAACTTTGTGACTTGCTTTCCCCTGCTCTGAAGTGCATGAATACCAAGATGAGAGCAGCCCTCACAGTTGAGAAGCGAGTGGCGATAGCCCTGTGGAAGCTTGCAACGCCAGACAGCTACCGGTCAGTTGGGAATCAATTTGGAGTGGGCAAATCTACTGTGGGGGCTGCTGTGATGCAAGTAGCCCACTCAATCAAAGATCTGCTGATATCAAGGGTAGTGACCCTGGGAAATGTGCAGGTCATAGTGGATGGCTTTGCTGCAATGGGATTCCCTAACTGTGGAGGGGCCATAGACGGAACCCATATCCCTATCTTGGCACCGGAGCACGAGGTACATAAATCGCAAGGGGTACTTTTCAATAGTGCTGCAAGCTCTGGTGGATCACAAGGGACGTTTCACCAACATCAACGTGGGATGGCCTGGAAAGGTACATGACACTCGCATCTTCAGGAACTCTGGTCTGTTTCAAAAGCTGCAGGAAGGGACTTTATTCCCAGACCAGAAAATAACTGTTGGGGATGTTGAAATGCCTATAGTTCTCCTTGGGGACCCAGCCTACCCCTTAATGCCATGGCTCATGAAGCCGTACACAGGCAGCCTGGACAGTAGTCAGGAGTTGTTCAACTACAGGCTGAGCAAGTGCAGAATGGTGGTAGAATGTGCATTTGGACATTTAAAGGCACGCTGGCGCAGTTTACTGACTCGCTTAGACCTCAGCGAAACCAATATTCCCACTGATATTACTGCTTGCTGTGAGCTCCATAATATCTGTGAGAGTAAGGGGGAGATGTTTATGGCGGGGTGGGAGGTTGAGGCAAATCGCGTGGCTGCTGGTTACGTGCAGCCAGACACTAGGGTGGTTAGAAGAGCACAGGAGGGCGCGGTGCGCATCAGAGAAGCTTTGAAAACCAGTTTCATAACTGGACAGGCTACGGTGTGAAAGTTCTGTTTATTTCTCCTTGTTTCTCCTTCTCCCCGCCCCTTGGTTCACTCTACTTCCCTGTAAGCTAACCACTCTCCCCTCCTCCCTTCGATCACCACTTGCAGAGGCAATAAAGTCATTGTTGCTTCACATTCATGCATTCTTTATTCATTCATCACACAAATAGGGGGACGACTACCAAGGTAGCCCAGGAGAGGTGGTGGAGGAGGGAAGGAAAATGCCACACAGCACTTTAAAAGTTTGCAACTTTCAAATTTATTGAATGCCAGCCCTCTGTTTTTTGGGCAATCCTCTGTGGCGGAGTGGCTGGTTGGCCGGTGGCCCCCCCACCGCGTTCTTGGGCATCTGGGTGTGGAGGCTATGGAACTTGGGGAGGAGGGCGGTTGGTTACACAGGGGCTGTAGCGGCAGTCTGTGCTCCAGCTGCCTTTGCTGCAGCTCAACCATACACTGGAGCATACTGGTTTGATCCTCCAGCAGCCTCAGAATTGAATCCTGCCTCCTCTCATCACGTAGCCGCCACATTTGAGCTTCAGCCCTGTCTTCAGCCTGCCACTTACTCTCTTCAGCCCGCCACCTCTCCTCCCGGTCATTTTGTGCTTTCCTGCACTCTGACATTATTTGCCTCCACGCATTCGTCTGTGCTCTGTCAGTGTGGGAGGACAGCATGAGCTCAGAGAACATTTCATCACGAGTGCGTTTTTTTTTTCTTTCTAATCTTCACTAGCCTCTGGGAAGGAGAAGATCCTGTGATCATTGAAACACATGCAGCTGGTGGAGAAAAAAAAAGGGACAGCGGTATTTAAAAAGACACATTTTATAAAACAATGGCTACACTCTTTCAGGGTAAACCTTGCTGTTAACATTACATACACAGCACATGTGCTTTCGTTCCAAGGTCGCATTTTGCCTCCCCCCACCGCGTGGCTAGACCCTTCCCCCTCCCCGTGGCTAACAGCGGGGAACATTTCTGTTCAGCCACAGGCAAACAGCCCAGCAGGAATGGGCACCTCTGAGTGTCCCCTGAAGAAAAGCACCCTATTTCAACCAGGTGACCATGAATGATATCTCACTCTCCTGAGGATAACACAGAGAGATAAAGAACGGATGTTGTTTGAACGCCAGCAAACATACACTGCAATGCTTTGTTGTACGATGATTTCTGAGTACGTGTTACTGGCCTGGAGTGGTAAAGTGTCCTACCATGGAAGACGCAATAAGGCTGCCCTCCCCAGAAACCTTTTGCAAAGGCTTTGGGAGTACATCCAGGAGAGCCGTGAATGCCAGGGCAAATTAATCCTTTCACATGCTTCCTTTTAAACCATATATAGTATTTTAAAAGGTACACTTACCGGAGGTCCCTTCTCCACCTGCCGGGTCCAGGAGGCAGCCTTGGGTGGGTTCGGGGGGTACTGACTCCAGGTCCAGGGTGAGAAGCAGTTCCTGGCTGTTGGGAAAACTGGTTTCTCTGCTTGCTTGCTGTGAGCTATCTACAACTTCATCATCATCATCATCATCTTCCTCGTCCCCAAAACCTGCTTCTGTGTTGCCTCCATCTCCATTGAAGGAGTCAAACAACACGGTTGGGGTAGTGGTGGCTGAACCCCCTAAAATGGCATGCAGCTCATCATAGAAGAGGCATGTTTGGGGCTCTGACCCGGAGTGGCCGTTCGCCTCTCTGGTTTTCTGGTAGGCTTGCCTCAGCTCCTTCAGTTTCACGTGGCACTGCTTCGGGTCCCTGTTATGGCCTCTGTCCTTCATGCTCTGGGAGACTTTGACAAAGGTTTTGGCATTTCGAAAACTGGAACGGAGTTCTGATAGCACGGATTCCTCTCCCCATACAGTGATCAGATCCCGTACCTCCCGTTCGGTCCATGCTGGAGCTCTTTTACGATTCTGGGACTCCATCATGGTCACCTCTGCTGATGAGCTCTGCATGGTCACCTGCAGCTTGCCATGCTGGCCAAACAGGAAATGAGATTCAAAAGTTCGCAGTTCTTTTCCTGTCTACCTGGCCAGTGCATCTGAGTTGAGAGTGCTGTCCAGAGCAGTCACAATGGAGCACTCTGGGATAGCTCCCGGAGGCCAATACCGTCGAATTGTGTCCAGAGTACCCCAAATTCGACCCGGCAAGGCCGATTTAAGCGCTAATCCACTTGTCGGGGGTGGAGTAAGGAAATTGATTTTAAGAGCCCTTTAAGTCAAAAAAAAGGGCTTCATCGTGTGGACGGGTGCAGGTTTACATCGATTTAACGCTGCTAAATTCGACCTAAAGTCCTAGTGTAGACCAGGGCAGAGTATTCAGCAGGGGAAAGCAACACACTTTCTCACAGAAGATTGTGAGCATCTATTTTAGCAGTTAAGCATTATATTTAGTATAAAATATTAGTAATGCACCTCAAGTGAAAATAAAAGTCTATACAACAATTGCAAAAGTATAGTTTGGGTTATAAAAGATGTGGTCCGCATTACAAACTAAGTTAATCTGTGTATTAAGTTTGGATTACTGAAAACAAGAGAAATGTAAGCAACCAAGCAAAAAAATGTATTTTGTTAACTAACTTAAAGCTGTTTAAGGTTGCATCCCACAGACTGAAGACACCAGAAGATATCACGTCCTGAAGACACCAGAAGATATCAGTATACAGTGAAGAAACCCTCAAGCATCAAGAAAAGAAAAATGAATTGCTTTATAAATAACAGAGTGGTCAATTACATCTCATTCTACGGTATATGGACAATAAGTAGCTAAAAGCCATAAGCTGGACCAGGTCTAACTGTCATTTAAATTGTATACTATTAAGCAAAGTGAATTCATGTACCTGTGGGTTTAAATCTTTAGCATCAAAATATCGATGAATTTGACTACTCTGCATTATGGCTGTATTGCTGAACAACATTTACAGTGTTCATAACATTGCTGAACCGTTTCACCAACGCACAACTAAAAATTAACAAACGATTGGCAGCAAACAGCATGATGGCAAGGAAAAAACAAATTGGCAAAGAAATTATTATTAGGTTACACAATAACTACAAGTTGGGTGAACAAATTCCCTGTTAGTACCAGTTATCACTGCATCCTCACTGAGCACCTGTTATTCAAACCAATCTTGTTCAGTGTCTGGGTATCAATACTAAATCTTGATGCAGCAGGTATTTGATAAATTGGTTACTGTCCATTCAGTAGGTTAGCTGGAAGACAGCATCCATAAGAAACGACTGGATCTACGTCAGCTACCGGTATATCAGAGCAATGCGAACAGTGGAACAGAAGCTAGGCAACTTCCTGTTTCCTGTCCAGCAAAGCTTACTGGAGGGGGACAACCAGCAGTAAGGGTAACCTATAACATGGTTGGACAGTATTGTGTAGTAACTAATGACAAGAATTTCCATGTTAAGGCCTCATTTGTAAGTCTCTGCTCCAAATTTCTGTTTTATTTCTTTATATACATAGCACTCTGTGGGGACCCTGTAATAATGCCTATCAAAACACTCAGCCGACTACTAATGATGATATGGGTGGTAACTGTAATTGCCCTACTAGGGGTATGTTGCTATCTGCATCACCAAAGTAAAGGGCCAGACTACCACACCAGACTGGAAAAACATTGTTATGCTTGGCTATAAGGTGGTATCATATGTACACACACATGCTAGACACATATACACTACGCTGTAGCAGAGGGCTGCTGCAAAAGCACCTAATTAGCCCCTGCTCAGCCAGCTCTAATCAAGAGAAATAGATTGGGGCTCGTGTAACAGGCATGATGCCTGGCCTGGGGATTGGCTCTGCCTGTGGGCCTGACAAGCCAGCAGTTATAAGGGCTGGGAGCCTGTAGGAAGGGGGCTGCCAGGAGAACAGGTGGAGAGCATCTGTTTACCTCCGTGGTGCCAGTAATGGCATTAGAGCAGAACTGTGTACGGCCCATGGGTCCCAGAATGCCCACTGAGGTGGGAAGGGCATAGGTGGGGGCGTGACCAGGCTACCCGTGAAATTCAGACCCTGGAGGAGGCGTAGGGTGCTTCTGATGTGCAGACCGAACACTGCCTTGCATCAGTGAAGAGTGGTGGGAGGAAAGCCTCCCCTTCCTCATCTTCATCCTCCTCACGAGAGGAAGGAGGAGCAGCTGTACCTGGTGGAGCGAGTGGAAGTGCTGAAGCAGTGTCCGTACCGAGGAGAGGTGAGCAAGGAACTGTAAGTCGGGCAACATTTCCTCTCGGACGTGGTCTTGGCAGGGGCAGTATTAGTTCTCCTCTACCCCCGTCCTTCAGGGGACAGGTCCCTTCCCTTTGGGGTGGGGACAGTCTGTCAGAAGCTGCCTGTGGCCCTAGGGCAGCACGAGACGTTTGCCAGCCCGGGTGTGAAGCCAGGGATGTCTCCATGAGAATGCGCTTCAGTTGAAGGGCCCTGGCTTTCCTAGTCCGGGTCTTAGCAGACTGTGGCACGTGGATTGCACCACTGGCCACATAGCGAGTGTCCCTCGGAAAGCGGAAGGGTGTCGCGGCGTTTAAAGCCAGATGCCCCCAAAATTCTGAGGAAAAACAAACAAAGCAGCAAACCCTGGACTGTGCCTGTATTTGCATCTTAAAGGTAGGCACACCTGGGCTGCCTGTCTGCACCCCCCACCTGCTACTTGCCATGGCGCGGGGCAGCCACTTACAGGTAGGAAGGAGGTGGTGACTGCTGTTTTCTCCTCTCCCTGTCCCCGGCTGGGGGAGAGGGGTGGCGGTGGGGGGGGACAAGCTTGCCAGTTCTGAGCCTGGGAAAGAAACTTTCCGAGCTGCTACTGAGACCTGGCCTGGAGTGTTTGCTGCTAGAGCTGGAGCCGGAGCCCCTGCCTGCACCCTGCGCTCTGGAGAAACAGCTCCGTTTTAAAGGGCCACAGCCTGCACCATGCGCCCACTGACACTGCAGTGCCCCAGGGTGCCCCACTCACCACCCTTGCAGCCAGGGGGCTAGAACCAGCTGCCTGTCCCCGCCCCCACTTGCCAGGCCGCCACTGCAGAGCCGTGAGCCCCCGTTCTGAGCAGTCGGCCCTGAGGAGCAGCCCGTGACGGCTTGTTCAGAGTTACAAACGTTTCAGAGTTACAAACAATCTCCAGTCCAGAAGTGTCCATAATTCTCAGGTTCTGCAGTATTGCAAAGCTACTCCTGGCCGTGCTTGTTACATAATTAGTTTCCTCAAAAAGCTGTTACCTGCCTCTCGAGGTGTTTCATCCACAAGGATTCAATTTGACTCCAGCTACTGGATATGGGAACCTGTGGTCAAGAGCCATGGTGATGTCATACTCCCTGTCACCTGGTGCTTTGTGCGAACTGGGCAGCTGCTTAGACAGAATTCTGTAACGTATCCAACCGGGCTGGTATCACCCTGCTCCTCAGGAATTATGTGATCATGAGGTAGGGGAGCTGCCTCTTGGTTACCTATGGACTGAGCTTTCCAAACTTCAAAGTCTCAGCCCCGCCTTAGATCCTCTGTTCAAGCAGCGTGGTTTGAAACGTGTTTAGACTGGAAGCTCTTTGGGGCCAGGGGTGTGGTTTTGTTCTTTATTCATACAGCTCCTAGCACAGGGTCTATGGTCTGTGACTGGGGCTTTTAGGTGCTACCACAATAAAAAATAATAAAAGGGATCCCCGTGGAAAAATTCGCCAAGTGAATGGGGGCGGGAGGAGAGGGAATCGAATGGTTTCAAGCTTCCGAGATCTGCCACTTTGTGCAACTTCTTGTTGCCACCTCACAAGCTTTACACTAGTGCTTCCAAAGTTACAACAGTAAATGGACTAGGGCCCAGATGCTCATAGGCATTTAGGAGACTAATTCACATTGATTTTAATAGCAGTTAGGTGCCTAAATACCTTTGGCGATCTGGGACTAAGAGATTAATCCTGCTCCCCTTGAAGTCAAAAGCGGCACTCTCACTGAGAGCAGACTATTGCATTTTGGGGGAAGGTCTGAGCCCTGCCTGCCCCTGCACGAGTCCTGTCTCCCCCCCCCTGTGCAGGACTGACATCGCCACTCCCCCCTCCCTGCACAGTCCTCCACACCCCACTTCTTTGACAAAGTCAGGACCACTGGGACAGGGCTGAAAAAAGGGACTGTCCCTGCCAAAACAGGATGTGTGGTCACCCTAGGCACACAGAGGTACAGAAGGCTCGCTCCCAAATATCCATCCATGAGAATCTAACCACCCATTCATGCTTGCCATCCTAATCTAATTTAAGGTTTTTTCTCGTGCACCCATGATCCTAGTAGCTCGTTACTTAAAAAGCTATTTTGCAGACTATGTAAAGATTGTTAAAAAGTCACACAGCAGACCAGGATAAGAAATCAGCCGTTTATATATATAGAAACAACAAGAAGAGAAGAGAGCGAAACCCCCAAGAGGACAGGGCTAGTGGCAAGAGTCAGCAGCATTGGGACTCTGAGTGGAGATGTCTCCACCTGAGTGTAACACTCCGTCTCCGCTCACACTGTCCCATTGGGGCCGCTGGGAAAGCTGGGTCCAAGTTTAGGTTGGGCAGCCAAACATGGTCATGGCTTCAGAGAACTCAAGGAATTCCTGGCAGACGTTCTGGAAATCCGGCTCCTGGCATTCATCCTCGTTGGGCCACTTCTCGATCCAGGTGTCCTTGCCAATGACGTAGGCTAGCCTGGGACGGACAGGCAGAAGGGTGAGCAGTGAAGCACAGCATGTGTCCAATTTGTTGGCTCAGTTCCTCAAGGGCAGCCAGGTTTGCCTAAGGGCATAGGTAGCGCGTATGGCGGGCCAGGGGAGGCTGAGTCTCCCTAAAAAGACAGGCGTGGCCCCACTCATGCTCTGCCCTGAGCTCCCTCCTGCTTCCCGTCTCTTCCCCCTGGCCACAGCCCACGCAGGCGGCTCCTCTTCCCCAAGGGGACTGGGGCTGGGGCTGAGGCAAGTGCGGGCTGGCCTGCAGCTCGGGACTTGAGTCAGGGCCCCCCAGCGCTGGTGTTCCCTGGCGCTCCAGGGCTGGTGGCGCTTCAGGGCTGGGGGAACTCAGGTTGGCCGGCCAGAGCAGCCCAGGGCTGGGGCAGGGGGGCTGGCAGCCGCGGTGGAGGGGCTCAGGGCTTCGGTGGGACAGAGGGGCAGAGGAGGGGCGGTGTCAGGGGCAAGCCTCCCCAAACAGGTGGCTCACACTCCGCCCATGTCTAAGGGCCCCATCTGACTTGCAGAGAAACAATGGGTTGCCTCCCCTCTCATAGGTTCAGCCCATGGAGTACAGAGAGACTACAGATCCCAGCATGCAATGCTCCATATACAACATGAGGATGGAACTTTTAGCCTCCGTGAGCTGCATCTTTGTTGATGAAGCTCATTGTTAGGTGCAGTTTTTACCCTAATTAATTATATTTTCACCCAGTTTAACCCTAAGTGATTTAGGAACAACTGTGGCTGGATGCAGAGACCTTGAAATTGCACTGTGAATGTGATTTGTGCTGGTGAAATAGTTGGGTAGCCCCTGCGACGAATGGTGGTCCAGGGTTAGATGACGAGGCGAACCTGGATTCAGTTCCCAGCAACTCCAGAAACTTCCTTTGGATACTTTGGAGAGGTCACCTAAGGCCAGTCAGTGGGAGTTAGGTGCCTCAATACCTTTGACAACCTGGACCGTAGGCTGTCCTTGCCTCAGTTTACCCACCCGTTAAATGAGGGTAATAATGCTGCCCTGCCTCCCGTAGTGACAATAAAGATATTGTGGGGCACTCAGAAAGTACAGTAATGGTGGCCTGATAGGTACCTAAAATTGATAGGGTAATTAATTAAGGGCGTGTCGGCTTGAAAGTGACTAACGCAGGGTAACCACAGGAGGCTACTTACTCAGCTTTCCTGGGCCACAAGTCGGTGCTGAGTCCCCAGATCAAGTAGTCTTTGCTACGCTCCAGCCTCAGAGACTCCCTGCATTTTATGTGGCTGATGAATGGGCGGGTTTTTCCTTGTGGATTTTCATCAGTCCCTGGGCGGGCGGGGAAGGGTGAAAAAAGATCTCACACATAAGAGCAGAGTGACGAGGAGATAGTACAGGGTGGAGAGGGATGAAGACGAAAGGAACAGAGAAGAGGTGACTCCCAGGCGTTCTCTTGAGATTTCAGTACAAATTCAGCCCCAGTGCGACTGCTGTGATAACCAATCACTGAATCTCCAGCAGTCATTAGAGACAGGAAGGACCGTCTTGTGGTTGCGGCACCGGGCTGGCCTGAAGAGTTCAGGCCTCAGCTCCTGTTTCTGCCACAGACTCCTTGTGTGACCTTGAACAAGTCACTCGATCTCCCTGTGACTCAATTCCCCACCTGTGAAATGGGGCTAATAAATCCACCCAGTGTCGATTTAGACTGTAACCTCGTCAAGGCAGGGGTTGTATCTGGGTATGTCCAGTGCTTAGCACAAGGGGCCCCTAATCTCAGGTAATACAAATAATTAGAACAGTCATATCAGCTCCCAGTGAGTGAAGCTGCTTTGAGCTCAGTTAGATCCCTGCTTACTTTGTCTTTATATTGATTTATAAAAGTCAGCATTGAGGAAGAGAGACTACACCTTCCCTATAGCAGCTTGGGCCAAAGGGCCACCAAGTCTGGGGTCTTGACTCCCACAATGGCCAATGCCAATTGCTTCAGAGGAAGGTTGAAAAAGTCCATAATGAGACTGGCCAATTGCGCCAGGCTGAACACAGTGAGAGGTTCCCCCCTGTCATTTTGTCTGCCTTTTCATGGCATGGCTGCCTCAGTGAGTTTAGCAAATTCATACTCCAGGGCATTAACCTATCGCCGCTTGGGGACAAGAAAGAGACTAGATTAGCCTTGCTTTAGCACTTCCTCTGGCGAAGAGAAATAGCTCTTATGCAGGCATTTATCCCAAAGGCCGGTCAAAGAAATTGCACCCTGATTTTAGAAGGGGAGCTCTTACCTACTTTAATGATTTCCAAAATTTCCATGATGTAGTAGTCAGAACTGCCCACTTCTTCAGTTCTAACAAGCTTGGTTTTATACACTTTAAAAAAAGGAAGACATACAAAACACCAGTTGAAGGTCTGCAGTACTTTTCTGTAGAGAATTCAGTATGTAACTGAATCCCAAAACTAGCTGTGAGAAAGATGGTCCCATGGTGTGGGCGATAGCTGAAGACCTGGGTTCGTTTCTCCGCTCCACCACAGACATGCTGCGTGACCTTGGGCAAATGACTTAGTCACTCCATGCCTCAGTTTCCCCTTTTGTACAATGGGGATAACAGCACTCACAGGAGGTTGTGAGGATGAACACGTTAAAGATTGTGAAGTGCTCAGATACTAGGGAAATGGGGGGCAGATAAATACTTAGGGTTAGATTGAATCTTAAACAGTCATCTGATCTTGTTCATTTCTGGGAGTTTAAGGCCCCAAAATCTCATCAGGTTTCTGCCCCAGACCCTACCCCTGATTCAGCCTCAAGGGAAAACTTTACAATCCAAATCACATTTTGAACTCTGTCTCTGCGCTCTCCTCATGGAAAAAGACTCAGCAGATCCAAATCACAGATTTACCATAATCCACTCCAGGTTCGCAGGCTTCCTCCATTCGTCTGTTCAGGGTGATGGGACCCTCTATCTTCTGCTGCATGAAGCAGCTTTCTATGGGGAAGGAAGGTGGGTAGAGAATCACCAAGGGAGACCATAGTTTCAGCTCTGTTATTAGTAACCCACAGGAGCCTACATACTTGAATCCTGGGGATCCTCGCTAACCCAAACAGTGACAGGCTCACCTCCTCCGACAAGGGAGTGGCCATGAAGCCAACCACCCATCACGTTATGGGGCATAGGCACCAACGCCATGGGTGCTCTGGGGCTCAAGCACCAGTGGTAAAAAAACGGGGTGCTCAGCATGTTTGGAGGCTGGGGGGAGGCATTCGGCAGAGAACAGCGGGCAGGGGTCTTGGGGGAAGGGGCAGAGCGGGGAGGGAAGTGGCAGAGCTAGGGTGGGGTCTCAGGGGAAGGGGCGGAGTGGGGGTGGAGCACCCACCAGGAAAAATAAAAGTCAGCACTTGTGTTATGGGGCACAGTAAAAGAAGAAACAAGGGATGGAGAGGTAGGTTGCAGAGTCTAAATGAGGCGATCCTGAGCCGACAGACTCAGACAGCTCTGCAAAGGAATCAGTAGATGTTGCCCAGAGGAACTCTTTCTGGATATATGAAATAACCAAGGACCATAAATAGGCCTGGCAATCTCAGCTATCTTCCCTCTCTGCACTGGTGGATATCTACCTGGGTCAGTGCCAGGAGGAGCCTTGTCTCAGGACTTAGTGGAGCTGCAGATGGGGAATCAAAGGTGATGGGAAGGAGAGATCTGGAGACTGAATACCTCTCTGTATGCCTGGCAGACAGCAGGGCTACAGCAAGTTCCCCACTGAACAAGGGCCCGACCAGTGGGTCTCCACCCTCTTCTAGAGGATCCCTTCCTAAGGGTCAGCGGGGAGTGGAGCCTTCATGGCTCATCCAATACTTGGCCTCTGTGCTGAAACTGACAGCAGGGGGCTGAGGGGTGCCAGCTGTGGGCATCCTGGAATGAGAGGACCCAGATATTTTATAGAAGTGCCTGACTTCATGTCACTACTCCCCAGGCCGGATACCAACCAGAGAAACAGCTGGTATGTTTCCACGGAAGTTTCATAACCAGGGAGGAGCATCCCCATTGGAATGGCTGGAAACCCAGCAACTTCTGCATCCCAGACTGCCCTGCTTCAATGTGTGCAGCCCCACTCCATGGATCAGCCCCCAGGGCCCTGATGGGCAGAGAGGAGGAACTGACTTCTCCAATACCCACTCCCTCCCGGTCACCCAGCTGATGAGAAATTCTACGTCCTGCTGCCAACTCTCTGCAATTGGTGGGTGTGGTTGTCATTGGAGAAGAGAAGGAGAGACCACAGGTGAGGGTAGGTGGTCAGGGAGGGTGGAAACCCTCTCTGAATGCGGGGGAGGAGGGAGTGAAGGAAGATATTGAGACTCTGCAGTGGTGAGGGGCAGGTTTCAGGCTGGGAAGGTGGGTCCCGGGGATTCCTACCTCCTCCAAGGCCCATTCCAGCCCCTCAGGGTTCCGCTCCCTGGCCTGATCCCAGACCCTGCAGTCTCTTCCGGGTCCTCTCTTGCCTCCCCTCCACAAGCGTGCAGGAGTTTATTTGGGGGTGCATCCCCCACATATTTCCACTGAGGGCGCCCTCACCCCGACCCTGGTCCCACCATTCCTGTATGTGGTGGTGCTGTAGCAGGGACACAGCCGGCCAAGAGTCAGAGCTCCAGGCTGGGGGACAGACCCAGGGACCGTCCTGCCTGTGGCCCACAGGGAAGGAGGACCCTGATGAGCGACTGAGGGGGCTGATGTTGGGGGGGCCCTGGGACTGCATGTTTGCTGGTAAAGCTGACAGGGGAGCCCCTACCAGAGATGTAAGTAGAGACAGGACTCTCCTTACCTTCTGCACACCGGCAGACACCCCCATGACAGATCTTATTTAAGAGCCTGCTCTCGTTAGACGGGTGATAGAACTTGGTGCACCGGTCATCTAGAGAAAGATCAGAGACACGGATCATTCCCCCTCCCACAGAAAAATGGCTGTGGTTTACAGCACCTAGGAGACAACCCTGAAGCCCTTACTCAAGCAGAAGTCACACTGGGTGACCCTGGGGAAGGGAGCAGCAGTCTTTGGGAACAACTTTTTTAGCTATAGGAAACCATCAACTTGAAATGATGGGCTGGTGCTTGTTGGAGACACCCTCTTAATCACACTAGCAGCAAATCCACCTCTGGAGCTAAAATGTGGGGAGAGGGCCAGTAGGATCATTATTGCCTGTAGTCAGAGGTTCCCCTTATTATTTTGCCTACCTTTGCATGGGTGCGTTAAGGTGATGAGTGTGACCATATATTTCCAGCATGAGGTAAAGTTAGAACAGGAGGAACTGGGAGGTGGGCAGGAAGTCAGACTAGATGATCAGGATGGTCCCCTCTGGCCTTAAAGTCTATGAGTCTGAAACCCCTGAGTTCTAATCCAGGAGTTCTCAACCAGGGCGACACATACCTTAGCAGTACCCCAGGGGTATGTTCACTTATCTAGATATTTGCCTAGTTTTACAACAGGCTCTAGAGCCCTGCAGCAGGACTGGGATCCCACAGGTCCCGCTGCCGTAATAGCGGGAGCGGGATACAAATTCAACAAACAATGCAGGAGCGGGTGGGAGTGGGAGTAGAGATTGTGGGGCGGGGTGGGAGCAGGATGGAAAAAATAGTCCTCATTCACCACAAAGAACAGGAACTCCCCGGCCAGCAGCCGCCGCTCTCTGGCCGCTCAGCACGGAAGGGCAGCGCACAAGTAAGGGTAGCAAAATCAGATCATGCCACCCTAACTTCTGCGCTGCTGCTGGCGGCGGCGTTGCCTTGAGAGCTGGGAACCTGGCCAGCAGCTGCCGCTCTCCAGCCGCCGAATGACAAGGCTCACAAGCCAAAAAAGGCTCAGGTCTCACGCTAAATTGTAAGTCCAATATCTCTATTCCAATTGATTTATTTTATAATAAATAATTATATGGTAAAAAATGAGAAAGTCAGCAATTTGTCAGTACTAGTGTGGCTGGGACACTCGTGTATTTTTATGTCTGATTTTGTAAGCAAGTTGTTTTAAAGTGAGGTGAAACTTGGGGTATGCACGACAAATCAGACTCCTGAAAGGGGTACAGTAATCTGGAAAAGTCAAGAAGGGAGCGTGAGCTTGTGTAGAGCAGGACATTGGGATTCAGGACGCCTGGGTTCTATTCCCAGTGCATCCCTTCTGTTACACGGGGATAATGATACCTAAGTAGTGCAGCAAAAGACTGCAAGAAGTAATGACACCAATGTAACCCAGAGCAGAATTTGAAGCCATGGTGCCTTTAATGGTGAGGAGAGCTGCGATCTGTTACCTGTGCTGTAATAGTCGTAGACTGTGACGGATGCTGGCTGAATGAGACCAACTTCGAAAAACTGGTGAGCTTTAAACTGCAGGCATTCTTCCTCCCTGTGAGAAACCTGCGGGGGTGGGGGGGAATAACAGGATTGCTTATGCCGAAGGGTGGATGGATGGAAGAGAGAGAATGAAAAAGAATAAAAGAAGGGGAGATGTTCGGGAAAGAAGAGGGGAAAGAGAAAGTAAGGCAGGTGGAGGAAAGAAAAACTAGAGAAGTGAAAGGAGCAAGGAAAGAAGTGAATGACACAGAGAAGCAAATTCAACCTTAATGTCAGATGCTGTATTTCCCACTGAAGTCAATGGACCTACATCCACATACACCAGCTGAGGATCTGGCCCATTCAGTTGTTCCTAGTGGAAAGCCTGAATCTGGGCCAGTGAGTCAAATTTGGCCAGGGGTTGCAGTTTGTCAACTGGCTGACATCTGCGGTGTGCCACAGTGTACCTGGGAGTGCAGTTTGGCGCAACAGGAGCCCATGAAATGAACACAGGATCAGAGAGGCCCCTTGTCGAGTCTTTACCTTGTCCAGGTAGATCCTCAGGTTGCCTCTGTCGGACAGGACTTTGTCGATTTCATACTTGGAAATGTATCTGTTGACCCCTTGGGAAAGCTAAATGTGAAGAAGGAAAAGCAAGAGGCATCATGGGTAAGGCAACGTCTCTACGAAAGTCCTGCAGCTGGGCGAAAAAACCCACCATCTCACCATGTGACTCAGTGGTGTCATGCTTGTGATCACATCTCCCATGATAGGATCTGCATGGAGGATACTAGTCTGCTACTTACTCAACAGCTACGGTTGCCAGGTGTCTGGTTTTCGAGCGGAACACCTGGTCGAAAAGGGACCCTGGCAGCTCCGGTCAACAGTGCGGCTAAGGCAGGCTCCCCGCCTGTCCTGGCTCCATGCAGCTCCTGGAAGCGGATGGCACGTCCAGCTCCTAGGCGCAGGAGCGGCCACAGGGGCTCCGTGCACTGACCCCACCCTGAGCACTAGCTCTGCAGCTCCCATTGGCCAGGAATTGCAGACAATTGGAGCTGCATGGGCCGTGCCTGCAGGTGTGGACAGCGCAGAGAGCCCCCTGCCCCCTCCGCCTGGGAGCCGGGGGGCATGTCACCACTCCCAGGAGATGCCTGAGGTAAGTGCTGCCTGGCTGGAGCCTGCACCATGAACCCCCTCCTGCACCCCAACCACCTGCCCAAGGTCAGAACCCCCTCACACTCCCTAACTCCCTACCAGAGGCCGCACCCTTTACCCCCTCCCACACGTCAACCCGTTGCCCCAGCCCAGAGCTCTCTCCTGCATCCCAAAACCCTCATCCCTGGCCCCACCCTAGAGCCCGTATCCTCAGCCAGAGCCCTAACCTGCTCCCTGAACCCCAACCCCATGCCCCAGCCTGGAACCTCCTCCTGCACCCTGAACACCTCATTTGTGGCCCCACCCCAGAGCCCGCACGTCCAGCCAGAGCCCTCACTCCCTCTTGCACCCCAACCACCTGCCCCAGCCAGGTGAAAGTGAGTGAGGGTGGGGGAGAGTGAGCGACAGAGGGAGGGGGGATGGAGTGAGCAGGGGGCTGCATCTTGGAGAAGGGGCAAGGCAGGGGTGGGGCTTCAGGGATGGGGCGGGGCAAGGGTCTTCGGTTTTGTGTGATTAGAAAGTTGGCAACTCTATCCACAACTAACGGAGCCGGTACTCTCGCTGAAAAAGTTGAGCTTTTCTCGATAAATGTCCCAGGTTCAGTGACCACAGTGTCCGTATGCACAGTGCCTACATTTGTAATGAAAGAGGTGCTGGGGCTCAAGCAATTTTTTTTTTTTTTCTTTTTACGTTCATAACTGAAGCAGCAAGCCCAGAGGTGCCGGGGCTCTGAACTGCCAGGCCCAGAGGTGCCGGGGCTCAGCCCTGGCACACATAAAGCCAGAGATGACCCAAACTTGCAGATAGTGCGGGGGGGCGGGGGGGGCAGCAGTGTCAGTAGATGTTACTGAGCATGCTCAGTACAAGCCAAGCAGCAACTCTGGGCACACTATGGTTCTGGTTTGGCATTCTGGCTGATTTTATGCAGCTGCAGGAGGAGAACACCAATGCTGGAAACATCCCTGGGTTTGTTTGCCTAATAATCCACCCTCATTTTATACCAGGGCAGCAATCCACTGCAGTGACTCCTTCGGGGCCTGGCTTTTTTGTGCAGCCTCTTTTCCTGTACCCACGGTTCTCCCGGCCCAAATAACTCCGCACCGTGTAGGTCAGAGGGTCTAAAGGGAAGCGATTTTTTTAAAACTCTGGCCCTACTGTATAGTAACTCCTCACTTAATGTTGTAGTTCTGTTCCTGAAAAATGCGACTTTAAGCTAAATGATGTTAAGCGAATCCAATTTCCCCATAAGAATTAATGTAAATGGGGGGGTTATGTTCCAGGGAAAAAAGATTTTTTGCCACACGCACAGTATAAGTTTTAAACAAACAATTTAGTACTGTACAGAGTGATGATGCTTGTAAAGCTTGGTTGAGGTGGTGGAGTCAGAGGGTGGGATATTTCCCAGGGAATGCCTTACTGCTAAATGATGAACTAGCAATTGGCTGAGTCCTCAAGGGTTAACTCGTTGTTAATGTAGCCTCACACTCTAAACGGCAGCATGAATGGAGGGAGGGGAGACAGCATGGCAGACAGAGACACACACCGTGTGTGTATGTGTGTGTGTGTAAGAGAGATGCGCATTTCCCCTTTAAGTACGCTGACCGCACTCTTAAGTACACTGCCTTGTTAAGTTAATCAACAAGCTGAGACCGCAGTTGCTGCCAGGAAGCTCCCTCCGTCCTGAGCCCTGTCATGTGTCCCCCTGCTCTACAGAAATGGGGTAATTGGGGTGCAGGAGCAGGGGGGAGAGGGACACCCTGACATTAGCCCTCCCCTCCCCGCACAGCAAGCAGGAGGCTCCCGTGGGCAGCTCCAAGGCAGAGGGCAGGAGCAGCACATGGCAATGGGGGGAGGGACAGGTGAACTGCCAGCAATGGATAGCCTGCAGGGTGGCTGTCGCACAGGGAACTTAGGGGAGCGGGGAGCTGATGGGGGGCTGCCGGTCCACCCTGGTTCCAAGCCCCCACCAGCTCGCTGCAACGGGCTGCTCTTTGCAGTGGACAAAGCAGGAGGCTGCCAAACGTAGTTATAAGGGAGCATTGCACAACTTTACACGAGCATGTTCCCTAAATTGATCAGCAAGGTAATAATGAAACATTAACCGGGATGTCTTTAAGTGAGCAGTTACTGTACAAGAGACTGTATCAAATGCAGTCTGCTCTGGCATGCACAGTCAAATGACAGCAGCCCCTCAATCTGCTATCCAATAAAGCAGGATTGAACTGACCTAGATTTGTATTGCCAGATTTTTAAAGCAGCCGGCGCAACTTGCAAAACTTGCCCCGGTCCCCATTTATATGTGTGAATTTGGACGTTAGGCTCATAGCCTATTCATCCCCTGGCATCTCCTCTATGAATGCCAACAAAGGGCCCACCAATTGTGGTGCTGGTTACAGAGATGTGAACACCCATCCCCAAGGAAACTGAGCTGAGTCCCAAAAAGGCTCCCAAAACCTGCCCGAGGGAGATGACATTACATCACTGACCTGGATAGAACTGGTTGCGGTTTCCTAAAGCTGTTACCAATCCTTAGAGCCGTCTGGTCTCCCCTGAGGCTTAACCTGGAGCCTGACTATTCACCTGCTGCATTGGATTTTCTCATCTGAAAGCCCCAGCCAAACCACTGCATTGTTTATTACGTTCCCTGTTCTCAGATTACACTGACGTACTCTCTTAAGATCCTCCACGTCTGGTGAGAAGCCAGTGAGCATGGAGACATCGATGATGGACATTGTGGCATCAACCACTCCGAGGAACCTAACGAGGGGAAGAGAAAATACCCTTTTGATCAGAATTCATCACTTGAACATTGATTTTGCGATCGCTCCACCAGCTCCTGTTGCTTTATCATAACTTTTTTGGCAATTCCATAGAAAAATTCATAGCCCAGGATTCTCCAGCTACCCCCTGCATCTGTCCATCTACCCACTGCATCTATCCATCTATTTATCATCTATCGTTAAAGGGCATTGTTCTCACCTGATGCAGATTTTAATATAGACTGAACGCATTGCTCCTTCCGGCTTCTTAACTAGAAACATTGCAGAAGAGAAAAGAAATTAATATCTCAGTGTAAATTTCATGCCAGAATAACCCTCTTTTGTTTTTTAGGTGCACTAACATGGCTTAGTAATCAAACAGGTCCTACAGTAGGTGTGAAAAATCCCCCAGTAAACCTCCCCTCCCTTCCAGCAATCCATAAATAACTCTTCCCATCCCTGGCACACAAACTAGAAAGCTTCTCCCACCTGGGTGGCACAAATGAAATATAATCTAGGCTTAGCGGAAAGAGGAGACCGAAACAGAGAGAACCCGTGGGTGTGAACTTGGACAGGTGGGAAAGTTCAGAACAATGTACTGCTGGCTCCTGTTTCTGTAACAAGAGGTGCCAAAATCCTGGATCCCCCTATCATATGCTGGCCTGATGTGTGGTCATGGCTCCCTCTACTGGCCAGCCCTAACAACTCTAATTATCAGCTACTCCCAGCTCAAGGAAATTGCTCCTTTAGACCAAGCCGCAGAGGCTTGTGTTTTGGGTGCTGAAGATCCTGCCTTCTGTCCCATGCTGATTTCACCCCCATGCTGTCTGGAAATGTGTTCACTGGAAGTCTGGGACTCTAACCAGACTCCCTGCCATGGGCTCATCTCTACTTCAGAGGGAGACAATACCCAGAGTAGCTGGCCTGTGTTCCCATCCACATCCGATGCTCCAACTCTGCTGCTAACAAGTGCCATGATGAGAGAAGGCAGCATCTGCTCCCTTATCTGGAATGACCCTGCATTAGTTGCAACCTAGAACATGTGGTAGCTGTAATAATTTAGTGTCTGCCCTATGGGTATAATTTTGTAGGACTTGGGAACTGGGAGAGTTTGAAGGAGCTTCACAAAAATACTTTCCAAAGTTAAGAATGTGATTGCAGAGATGGTGGTTGGTTGGTGTAAATCCGCTGCTGTCCATGGAGTTAAACTGGTGTAACTGAGCCAAATTTGTCCAGATCCGAGGATTGACAGCAAGCTTCAGAAGAGAAAAGACGGGCGGTTACTTACCACCCCGGGCTTCTTCGACCGATACCCTCAGGTCAAACTTCTTACACTGAGATTCATCCTCCCGTAGCTTTGCATTATAAATTATCATTACAGTTAAGGTCGCTTGTCCAGTTCCTTCTGCCTTCACAGTGAAGTCTTCATTCCATTCGATCTGTAAAGTCGATCCAAGGTTAATTTCCTTTTGTACTTCATTATTTATTATTAATAATAATTATTATTATGATGATTTAAAGACAGGGCAAATGAAGCTAATGAAGAAAATGAAGCTGGTGAGATTGACAGTCACTCACCCAGAGGGGCTGGGGGGACTCTGCAGAGGCATTAGCATGAAGGAGAAAAAAGGTTACTTACCAGGCAGTAACTCTTTGATCTCCAGACGTATTGCTTCTCCAGAGCCAAGCCTAAAGCAACCCATCCCCTCCAACTTCTGGATTCAGCTCAAAACCACACAGTCCAGGTCACTAACCCTGGAACAATTTACCTCGGGATGTGTGAGGCAAACCCCAGCCAGCCCAGGGCTGCTCACTCAGCTGCGGTGACTTACCCCTCCAACAGAGCCTGCAGTGACAATCCCTGGTCAGGCCCTGGGCCAGATAACCCCCAGGCACAAATATTTTACTGTCCCCATCAGAGCTGCGAGTTACTCTGCATAACACCACTAGTTGGCCAGGGCCCTTCCTCTGACCCACGGCCTGTCCCCAGACCCTGATTTCAGCATTGCCCTTGGCCCAGTCCCAACTCTACAGCCAGCTCCAACCACCAGGCCTGACTGCCTAGACCCTAGAGCCTGACAGGATGTGGTGGATTCTCCATCACTAGAAGTCTTTCAGTCAAGGCTGGATATCTATCTAAGAGACATCTCACAGCTCAGCTAGAAGTTATGGGCTTGATGCAGAAATTGGTAGGTGAGGTTCTCTGGGCCTGTATCATGCCGAAGGTCAGACGAGATGATCATAATGGTCCCTTCTGGTCTTAAAAATCTGAGTCAAAAGTGTGGATGCATTTGGAGCTGGTGCCAGGAATCTGAATCCCCCTCCCACTCCCCAAAGGGTTTGGATAGGAGATTCTAGTCAAATCCCCTTTCGCTATGATCAGTGGTCTCTACTAATCACACAGAGAAGCATGATACCTCTGCTATTCTGGCCACCAGAGCGTTGTGATTTAAGATTCTGTACTTTATCGGACTAGCATGGTGCCGCAGGAGAATAGAAACCTCCAAATTCAGGTCTTTGTGCTGCGGAATGTCTATCTGGTACTGCGCAAGAGCCTGGAACACCATGATGGTAGCCTAGAACACCAGGAGGAAGACAAGAGGGTTACACCTTATTGTCCTATTGCGCTGAACATCTGACAGCTTCTAAAGAGACTCTTTAATGAAGAGAAACCAAAAATACAATGAAAGAAAACACCAGGGTTCCACTGGGTGTCACACAGGCAAAGGGTTATATAATAATATTACCTGGCTCCTCTGTAGTGTATTTCATCAGTAGATCTCCAAGCACTTTACAAAACAGTACAATATCTTTAACCCCATTTTACAGATGGGGAAACGGAGGCACAGGGCAGGGAAGTAGCTTTCTCAGGGTCACCCAGGAAGCTCGTGGCCAAGCCAGGAATAGAACCCATGGTCAATAAATATATCGTGCATGGTCAATGAGCTTCCCATCTCCGCTAACTATTAACAGGGGCCAATTATCAGCTAAACAGAGCACAACAAGATAGTGGCTCCTTCTATGTATATGTAACCCACACACCTCCTGGTGGCACTGAGACCACTTAGCGAGAGAGATTAATGAGTGTGCTACAGCCTTAGCTAAGGCCCCTGTGGCTTTCAGCTCATGTAGGAGAGGCTCATGCATTTAGCTCCAGAGATCCCAAGTTCGATCCCGCCCACCGACGACCGGGGTCTATCGGTATTACAAGTGGGGGCTTGTCAGGGACTCAAACGTGGAACCTCTTGCTAAATGCATGAGCCTCTACTGCATGAGCTAAAAGCCATGTGGCCCTTAACTAAGGCTGTAGAAGACACATTAATCTCTCTCTCTAAGTGATCTCGGTGCCACTGGAGGGGACCGAACACCACACTCAGGAGGTGTCTGGGTTACATATATAGAGACATCTATGGCACACACAGCACAGCGTTAGGGATAGAACACGCTGCCCGTGACTCCAAAAATACAGACCACTCCCAGCAGAGCTTGTAGCATCCTTTTAGGTAGAGAAAAGACAAGACTCAGTAGCAAGGAATGTAAAGGGGCTTCTCTACTGAGGCTGCTGGACACAGACAGACCCTATAGTTCCTAGTGGCCCCCGTACTCCAGGGAAGGGAGCGTTATCTGAGGACAATCCATCTTTATTTAGCTGCCACTAGCAGCAGGGCTTTTATCCTCTCCAGGGGCTTGTGTAAGCACAGTTTAAAAAAAATTCCAAAAACCATAACCTTACAGTTCTACTCAGAGATGGATTAAACCCAAATTGATTCATATTAGTCATGATCCACCCTGGTTTTGTCATATGGACTCAGACCATTGGTCCTACATGCCTGGTACCCTGTCTCCAGAACAACGGCCAAAAAACAAACAAATGCTAGAATGAGTCCAGATGCCCACGCGCTTCTGCCCATGGGAAGAGAAGGCCCATTGACTCCTCGGCGACAACTCGCTGTCTTAAAGTGAAGCATGCTCGCACCCATCACCTTGGCAGGATGGAGCCTCAAGTGAGAAGATTCAGTCATGCTCCTATGCTGGTCTCTGTCTTAGGTTAACAATGGCAATGACCTGGTAGGTCACGTTGCCCATCTCCCAGGCAATGCAGGATTGTTCTCTACTGGGCATTTTCCAGGGCTTTCTACAATGACTCAAGTGATCAGAATCCCATCTTTTCCAAGGGGAGACCTTCCCACAAAACACAGTCTTGGAAGGATACCCGGTACTATAAGGATCATACTCACTTGGGTAGATCCATATCCCCCTCCATAGTAGTTCTGCTCTCTCAGCCATCTGACTACGGGACCGGTCAACTCATACTTCTTCATTTTCAGCAAGGCCAGCAAGGCGTACGAGGTGCCCTCAATGTTGAAGATGCGGGCGTTTGGCTCTTCCCAGCGATTTCCCTCTAGGCAGCAGCAAAGAAGGCGCGTTAAAGAACTCTTCCCCAGGACATCCATTTATTCTGAGCAGATCTGACTGGACCATACCATTGCCTGTCTCCTTCCCCAACTTTCTGCAGGGAGGATCAGTAAGTCAAACTGGTTGTTGCCCGTTTCGGGCTGAGTAGCTACCCAATATTTGGGGTCTTGGAGGATTGTTTCAATTATGATGAGGAATTGATCATAGGCCTCAGGTACATTCTCTGGTGTAAACCTGATTGCTTACGAAAATGCACAGAAAGTCCCGCTTCCCTGAGCATAAGAGAAACCAACAGCAGGCAACCTCCTTGCTGAGAAATCCCCAAGTCCGCCTCTGAAATGAGTTCTAGGCCCAACAAGCAATGTCTCTCTGCTTGTTTCATAATACTTCTCCAGGCTTTCAGCTCGTTTCTGCCTCTAACACACAGGGCGCAAAACCAACATACTAGCCCCTGCGTTTGCAATCAGGGAAACCCCGCAGCCCACATGGCTTAGCTCTTGACCTTGCTGTGCTACACTGTTTCTGGCTGTGTCTACTACAGAAAGAGTCTCGATTGCTCCCATTCCGCTGAGTCTGAAAGAGTGCCTGGCACACCTATTAACTTGAACAAGGGCCTCGTCTACACTTAAAACTTAGGTTTCAGAGTAACAGCTGTGTTAGTCTGTATTTGCAAAAAGAAAAGGAGTACTTGTGGCACCTTAGAGACTAACCAATTTATTGGAGCATAAGCTTTTGTGAGCTACAGCTCACTTCATCGGATGCATACTGTGGAAAATACAGAAGATGTTCTTATACAGACAAACCATGAAAAAATGGGTGTTTACCACTACAAAAGGTTTTCTCTCCCCCCACCCCACTCTCCTGCTGGTAATAGCTTATCTAAAGTGATCACTCTCCTTACAAGGTGTATGATAATCAAGGTGGGCCATTTCCAGCACAAATCCAGGGTTTAACAAGAACATCTGAGGAATGGGGCGGGGGGGGGGGGTTGGGGGGGGGAGGAAAAAACAAGGGGAAATAGGTTACCTTGCATAATGACTTAGCCACTCCCAGTCTCTATTCAAGCCTAAGTTAATTGTATCCAATTTGCAAATGAATTCCAATTCAACAGTCTCTCGCTGGAGTCTGGTTTTGAAGTTTTTCTGTTGTAATATGGCAACTTTCATGTCTGTAATCGCGTGACCAGAGAGAATGAAGTGTTCTCCGACTGGTTTATGAATGTTATAAATCTTGACATCTGATTTGTGTCCATTTATTCTTTTACATAGAGACTGTCCCGTTTGACCAATGTACATGGCAGAGGGGCATTGCTGGCACATGATGGCATAGATCACATTGGTAGATGCGCAGGTGAATGAGCCTCTGATAGTGTGGCTGATGTTATTAGGCCCTGTGATGGTGTCCCCTGAATAGATATGTGGGCACAGTTGGCAACGGGCTTTGTTGCAAGGATAGGTTCCTGGGTTAGTGGTTCTGTTGTGTGATATGTGGTTGCTGGTGAGTATTTGCTTCAGACTGTGGGGCTGTCTGTAGGCAAGGGCTGGCCTGTCTCCCAAGATTTGTGAGAGTGTTGGGTCATCCTTCAGGATAGGTTGTAGATCCTTAATAATGCGTTGGAGGGGTTCTAGTTGGGGGCTGAAGGTGATGGCTAGTGGCGTTCTGTTATTTTCTTTGTTAGGCCTGTCCTGTAGTAGGTGACTTCTGGGAACTCTTCTGGCTCTATCAATCTGTTTCTTCACTTCTGCAGGTGGGTATTGTAGTTGTAAGAATGCTTGATAGAGATCTTGTAGGTGTTTGTCTCTGTCTGAGGGGTTGGAGCAAACCTATCCAACTATACTCTTAGCCCAGCAGAAGCAGCTGTCCTATCTCGGGGCCTCTCCCTCTGCCCCTCCACCCCCATGAACATGATACAGTTCATGATACAACAGAACCACTAACCCAGGAACCTATCCTTGCAACAAAGCCCGTTGCCAACTGTGCCCACATATCTATTCAGGGGACACCATCACAGGGCCTAATAACATCAGCCACACTATCAGAGGCTCGTTCACCTGTGCATCTACCAATGTGATCTATGCCATCATGTGCCAGCAATGCCCCTCTGCCATGTACATTGGTCAAATTGGACAGTCTCTATGTAAAAGAATAAATGGACACAAATCAGATGTCAAGAATTATAACATTCATAAACCAGTCGGAGAACACTTCATTCTCTCTGGTCACGCGATTACAGACATGAAAGTTGCCATATTACAACAGAAAAACTTCAAAACCAGACTCCAGCGAGAGACTGTTGAATTGGAATTCATTTGCAAATTGGATACAGTTAACTTAGGCTTGAATAGAGACTGGGAGTGGCTAAGTCATTATGCAAGGTAACCTATTTCCCCTTGTTTTTTCCTCCCCTCCCCACCCCCCCCGCCCCGTTCCTCAGACGTTCTTGTTAAACCCTGGATTTGTGCTGGAAATGGCCCACCTTGATTATCATACACCTTGTAAGGAGAGTGATCACTTTAGATAAGCTATTACCAGCAGGAGAGTGGGGTGGGGGGAGAGAAAACCTTTTGTAGTGGTAAACACCCATTTTTTCATGGTTTGTCTGTATAAGAACATCTTCTGTATTTTCCACAGTATGCATCCGATGAAGTGAGCTGTAGCTCATGAAAGCTTATGCTCAAAATAAATTGGTTAGTACTTAAAACTTAGGTTGTCATAGATTTGTCACTTAGGGCATGTGAAAAATCTTCGCACACACCCCCTTCTGGAGTGCTATAGCTATACCAAACTAACCCCTAGTGCAGACACAGTGAAGTCTGATTTAGTTGGGGATTGGTCCTGCTTTGAGCAGGGGGTTGGACTAGATGACCTCCTGAGGTCCCTTCCAAGCCTGATATTCTATGATTCTATGAAGTCAATGGAAAAATGCTTCAGTTGACCTAGCTACCATTGATCAATGTGATGGTGTTCCTACAGAGACGGAAAACCCCTTCCATCGGTGCAGTCTGCGTCTACAATATGGGGTTATACCGGCATAGCTGCGGCGCCATAGCTGTGCCGCTATAGTCCCTGCATTGTAGACATGGCCAAGGTCTGTGACTGTTTTGGGATCAAAGACCCACCTGACACCTTTCAACATAACTCTGTTATATCTAGTCAACAGCTTTGTCCTGCCCTGTTTTAACCATCCCAAACAATGGGGCAAACTCCATTTTCCTTGCGGGTAATATTGTTCTATATCCTCTGAAATTCTCCTTTGCTCAGTTTCATCCAGTTACATCCTCTTGACCCACCCTCTTCTCTCTCTTTCTCTTTGGGGTTTACATCCTTTAGATATATATACAGGGCTCTCAGCTTCCTCCTGAGGTCAAGTAATACCATATATCTCTGCCACATCCAGATCTCAGACACATTGGTGTAAATCTGGAGTAACTCCACTCAACCCAGGAGAGTTACTCTGGATTTACACCCAGGCTGATCAATCTAAAATCTGGCCAAAAGGAACAAATCTATGCCTGTTATTCATTCCTCATAAATTAATCCCTCTCCAACCTCCTTTGCTTCTCTTTCCTAAACCCCATCCTGACTTGGCCACATCTTTCCAGTAGTTGATAAGATGCCCTGATTTACCTTTCGAAGCTCTCATGAGCACCGTCTCAGTGTTCAGTTTCCCCACCATCGCTAAGGCATAGGAAGCAAGAGCCACAGTGTAAGGTCTGGTTAGAGACTGGTACCTTTGGGCTAAGTAGTCAGCGGCTTTGCTGATGCTGCCTTCCAAACTCTAGGAGGTGACAAAGAAAACAAAAGAAAATCAAACTCGTGAGTTAGGCTGAGGTTTCGGGTGGTGTTAATGCCCAATCAGGGGGTAGGATTGAACTTGGGACCTCTACTCATTGCTAAATGAATGAGCCTCTACTGCATGAACTAAAAGCCCGAAAGGCTCTAGAGCAGACTCATTAATCTCTCTCTAAGTGGCCTCAGCATCACTAGATGGGACAGAACACCACACCCAGGAAGTGTGTGGGTTACATTAAGACATTACGAATTTGTGTGGCTTCCAGCTTTATTTAATATCACAGTGAATTTTGTGCTGGTGAAAGACAGAAGAGGCAGGAAGGCATGGAAGTGAGATATGTGAGGGCAGCGAAAGGGGACATTTCTGGACCACATGCAGAATGTCATCAGGAGTGAGACCAAAGTCTGTGGCAGGGCCGGCCCTAGCCCAAATAGCGCCTCAGAGCATCTTTGGTATCCCCCCCTCTATTTGTTAAATTTTTGAATGCCTTATTTTTTATTGCATTTGTCGCCCATTTCACAACTTTGATCCACGATTCGCATGCATGATTTATCCCTGTCATATAAGATGATAAATTTGCATGCTAGGAGCTGTAAATCTGTATTTATTCATGCCATATATAAGCAAATAAAAAAATTGTTTCCTCTAAGCTTATAGAAACAAAGCTTATATATCCAGAACATTCTAGGAGGTTAGTGAAAAATGAATCCACATACGGAATACTGGAAACATTTTATTTCAGACATTCAATTTTCCTTTTTGTCTCTAACAACAAAAACAAAACCCCGAGCCCGGTATCCCCCCCAAAGCCCAGCACCCCAAGCGGTCGCCTGGATTGCCTGCCGCTAAATCTGGCCCTGGTCTGTGGTATCAGACAGAAGCTGCAAGAGAGGAGGATGAGATGACGTGGTGGGCCTGTACAAAGAGGGGATGAAGAGAATCATAGGTGCGGATGCTGTGGGTGCTCTGGGGCTCAAGCACCCATGGAAAAAAATAGGGGGTGCTCAGCACCCACCAGCCACCGTGGCTCCGTCCCAGCTGGCCGCCGAATCAGTAAGCGGCTGTTGGGAGGCGCTTGGGGGAGGGGATGGAGAAGAGGGAGCGGCGGGCTGGTGGGGACTTTGAGGCAGGAAGAGGCGGAGCAAGGGCGGGGCCTCAGGGGAGTGGGCGGAGTGGGGACAGGGCCTCAGGGCAGAGTGGGGGTGAAGCACCCACTGGGAAAAATAAAAGTCAGCACTTGTGAAGGGAATCCTGTTAGGGAGGCCCTTGAGAGTAATGTTTACAGGCGGAAAACAAGAGGACGACCAAGAAAATAGTGCACAGACAGTGTACAGGAGGACAAAGCGCATATGGAGCAAATGTAGGACTGGCAAGCCTGAAGAAGAAAGACGGAGGCAATTCTGGAGGAGGATGTCCTCTGTTTTGCCCCACGAACGGTGCAGTGGCCAAGCAAGCCTCCCCGGGATGAGAGAGGGTAGCGTCGGCCCCATGTCCTACTCAGTCCGTTGTCTCTCTGGCGAGGCTGCCAACCTGGAGCCAGTTGCATTAGAAGACGCGGAATGAGACCCCAACACAAAACTCGGGGGGGGGGGGGGGGGGAGGTGGCTAATGAACACCTCTGAAGTGGTCACCTTGTCAGTCTCTGCCTGTGCTGGTTTGACCAGGGCCCAGGATCTAATAATACCGAGCTCTTATATCACACTTTTCCTCAGCACTTTACAAAGGAGGTCAGTCATGTTAGCCCCAAATTACAGAAAGAGAAACTGAGGCACAGAGCAGAAAAGGTATTTGCCTGAGGTCCCCCAGCAGGCGTGGGATGAGAACTCAAGTCGTCTGAAACCTAGACCAGTGCACTACCCACGAGGCCATGCTGCCTTCACCCTGTAGATGATTGCCTCTCTCCTCATGCTGTACTGCTACAGCAGCAGTTGGCTGGCTCCCCTGCACTATAAAAGAGAGGGGGCAGCTGCCAGGCTGTTCTCTACAAGGGCTCCAGGACTCTGGAAGTTGTTCCCCAGCTTGGCCTGAAATAGCTCAAATGTGGTGACCTGAGCGTGCTGCAAAAGACACCTCTTTGATAGGGTTCTTGGAGAGGGCTGAGGGTTTGCTTCTCCTCACGATGAGAAGGAGAAAGGAGGTTCTGTTGCTGTCTGGCCAGCTGAGTTCCTACTGAAATGATCACTTTAACCCTGCGAGGATGTAACTGTGTGGTTAATGACGTGGCAGGGTGCTAGAGCTGGGGTGGGCAAACTTTTTGGCCTGAGAGCCATATCTGGGTATGGAAATTGTATGACGGGCCATGAATGCTCACTAAATTGAGGGGTGGGGTGCGGGATGGGGTGAGGGCTCCAGCTGGGGGTGCGGGCTCAAGGGTGGGCCCAGGAATGAGGAGTTCAGGGTACAGGAGGAGGTGCCGGGCTAGGGCAGAGGGTTGGGGTACAGGGTGGGGGGAGGGCTCTGGAGTGGGGCTGGGGATGAGGGGTTTGGGGTGAAGGAGGATGCTCCGGGCTGGGACCAAGGGGTTCAGAGGGCGTGAGGGTGATTAGGGCTGGGTCGGGGTGCAGGCTCTGAGCAGCGCTAACCTGAAGCCGCTCCTGGAAGCGGCGGCATGTCCCTTCTCCAGCTCCTATGCAAAGGTGCGGCCAGGCGGTTCTGCATGCTGCCGCATTTGCAGGCGCGGCTCCTGGAAGCAGCGGCATGTCCCCTCTTTGGCTCCTACGTGGAGGCATATTGCCAGCCAGGCACCTCTGCGTGCTGCCCCATCCAAAGGCACTGCCCCACAGCTCCCATTGGCCTCAGTTCCTAGCCAATGGGAGCTGCGGGGGTGGGACTTGAAGCTGGGGCAGCATGCGGAGCCCCCTAGCTGCCCTTATGCATAGAAACCAGAGGGGGGACACACCACTGCTTCCGGGAGCCATGTGGAGCAGCCCCTGACCCCACTCCCCAGCAGAAGCTCGAGGGCCAGATTAAAAAGTCCCCTGTGCTAGAGCATTGCATAAGCATCTTTTTAAAATTATTTTAAATCTAAATAAGTAAATCAATGTCCTGTAACTAATCCCCTGACCTATCCAGTTCCCCTTAATATTCCTGCATGCTTAGATTGCAAACTCTCTGGCACAGAGACTGTCTTCTGGTTCTATGTTTGTACAGCACCTGGCACAAGGGGATCCCTGGTCCCGGACTGCGGCTCCATGGGGCTACCTCAATATAAATAATGATTATAATAATAAAAGGAAACTTAAACCCGCCCAGCTTGTAATTCTGAAAGCCTTATATTCTGATATTCTCTCCTTTTGTAGATGGAGAGGCCGTTAAACCATAGCATGAAGCTAAACCCAAATAAGGATTCATTGCTTCTTTCCAATGTATGAAGATGGTCTCTATGTTATTTTAAATAGTTTTTGTCTGCCTGGTTTTCTTATATGATAAATATCCAAGCCCGGCATCTCTCGTTTTCCTGGAAGACTCTTGCAAGATCCTCGGAGGACTCTGAAGGCTGCGTCCCAGTGGCATTCGAGACCTGAGCTCCTCAACGGGTGTGCGAGGAAGAGAAGACTATCTGGCAACGACACTAACTCCTTCCCCAGCAAATTCCACGTGCCACTGTAGTAGTAGGATTTTATGTTTGTATTTTGTATGATTTGGAATGAAGGATAAAGAATAATGAGACAATAATGTAGCATGTATTAAATGTATTGATGTATGATTTTACCATATCCTGCCAGCCACCCTTTTTGAATAGGGGAAAGGAATGGTCTGATACATTGGTAGAGATGCATCAGCCAGAATTTTTTTTTGTGTCTGGACTGATTTTAAGGCAGTAACAGACCTTTGAGGGTCACCAATTTGTTGTAGGTTTAGCATTTTAAAATAAGTAAAAGAATGCCATGATTGTTTTCTTTTGCATTGCAACTTGATTTTCCTGTTCAAAATTTTCTGTGTAAAATAATTCTGTTTTGTGTGTGAATGAGGAATGTGTGTGTTAAGAAGAGATAAGTGTGCAGGCCATTGCTGAACCAGATGGTCTAGGGAGGAACTGGAAACAGACACAAGGGCGCCAGGAGGCTGCAACACGCCCCTAGTGAAATGTCAGAGGAGGGCAGATTGACGGCTCTAAAGATGAGATAGGCACCAATGAATGGGGACAAGAAAGCTGTGATCAAAACCAGCATGGGACAACTCCCTGAGGAACTTGATGAAAGAATGAGAAGGACAATTTAAGAAAACAAGCACTCGTCAAACAACAATTGATTACAGCATGACGGTGCAAAACTCATTGGTCCCAATGAAGGAAAATCACTATATAAACAGGATTCTAGGTTGAAGTGAGCTGTAGCTCACGAAAGCTTATGCTCAAATAAATTGGTTAGTCTCTAAGGTGCCACAAGTCCTCCTTTTCTTTTTGCGAATACAGACTAATACGGCTGCTACTCTGAAACCTATATAAACAGGGTGCCACGAAACTTTGGGTTCGTCCTGCAAAGACTTCCCTGGAGCATTGGGTCGCGACCGACAGAACCCGGCTCCTATCTACCCGTGATCAACCTAGCAGACCACTAGATTGATCTGGACTGTGGACTAGTAACCATAACATCGACTGGTGGGACAGTGTGTGTGTGTGTGTGGTGTGATTGAATGCATATGCTAATTGTTGTATCTTCAATAAATGCGGCGTATTGCCTTTTCCCCTGAAAATGATCCCGTGTGCTTCTTATAGGCATAACACCATGGGGCGTGGTTCATAGGGGATGGAAAGATGGGAAAACCTGGGTATGAACATAGAAGTGCATATACGGTGCAGAGATACTCACATTGGCTTGATCCTTGCAGATGTCCTTGGCCTCTTCCAATGCAACCAGCACGAAAGCTGTTAAAGAGACATCAGGCTCAGCACCCTTGTACCCTCCCTAAAGGGGAGCAAAGGACAGGTTTGGGATAAGAAAGTCCCCCGAGTACCATGAAAAGAAAGAATTAATCCCAGGCCCTCAGCATAGGAAATTATAGCAGAACACATGCTTCCTAGAAAGCTACCCAAGAATAGACTCTCAGTCACGGCCAGACCTATCGCTGAACCTCCCTTTGGCTAATGAACACCTGTCATGCAATGGGCCAGGTTCTGATGGCAGCTACTCCTTTGTCAGTGTGGAGGAACTCCATCCAAGTCAATAGAGATGCTTCGTATTAAACCAGCGTGAGAGAATTTAGCTCACCAGGCCAGTGCTCAGGTCCCGCAACTAGCTCCCAAGCAGCTTCCTGTGCAGTTAATGGATCAAACCCCAGCGACATCAAAGACCAAACTTTGGCCTGTGAATCACCAAGACAGCTGCTCTCCTCTGCAGAAATGCAAATCACTAAGCCCCGGACTAAGTGCATGAGAGGCGAGGACAAGGTATTCTCAGTTGAGGGGGGCTGGCTGGGGAACCAATGCCCAGGGGAGATCAGGCCAGGCCAGAGCCTAAGCGTCTTTAGTAAATGCTGCAAAACTATCCCCTTTGGAGATGTCTTTCCACCATGAGAACACCCACATCACTAATCTCACCCCCTTCTATCTAATAAACCCTGACATGGACACCCCTAAACCCAGACATGGACACCCCTTAGACACGGACACCCCCTTCTACCCTAAACCCTAACACTGAGACCCCTAACACTGAGACCACTTAAACACAGACACTGACACCCCTGAACCCCAGGGGTGCTGGAACAATTTTTATAGTGGTGGTGCTGAGAGCCATTGTAACCCTGTGTATAATGGAAACCACTTCAAGCCAGGGGGTGTTGCAGCACCCCACGCACCTCTAGCTCCAGTACCTCTGCTAAACCCTGACACCCCTTTCAACCCCTAAACCCTAACACTGAGACCCCTAAACCACACCCTGACACCCCTAAAACTTGACACTTCTACCCTAAACCCTAACAGACACCCCCAAAAGCCTGACACTGACACCCTCTTTTACCTAATAAACCTTAGCACTGATATGCCCTAAACCCTGGCACCCATAAATCCCAACCCTGACATCCCTAGCTCCAATAATGACCCCCCGCTTCCACTCCTAAACCCCAAACAGTAACAAAACCAAAAATGTTCTACCCCCAGCAGAATGTTTACCCCCAATAAGGGAGAAGTGCCAAAGACTCCATGAAGTCCACTAAGAACTAAATAGATACAATCTGGCCCATTGGGCCTAAATCTCCATTCACTGCTGCCCAGGTAACTGCACTGAGTTGTTCCACTGATGGGAGGAAGAGAGAGAGAGATCAGTCTGTTTGAGCACAGACTTTGAGATGTAGCCCAGTAGGATCTCTCTTTTAATTATGAACCAACAAGTTGCTGTGATGATTGAGGTGGGTAGTGATTGGTGTGTAAAAGTTAAAGGAAACACGTACAACCATCTCTCCGTGGATTACGGGGGCATCTTCTTGGAAGATGCCATCCAGTTTCTGCTTTTCCAGGATCAGCCATTTCACCGCCCCGCAGATAACTTGGTTTTCAATGGGCACCAGTTTCTTAGCCATGGCAAAGACCTTTGCCACGTACGCCGTCAGCCTGAGGGCAGAATCAATCACATCACGGTCACTCCTGCCTTCCCAGAATTGCCCTCAGTGTGGAAGCTGGACCGTCTGCACTCAGGTATGAGTTGAGATGTTTCACAGCAGTAAATGGAGGGAGGTTCATGTGGGTCAGTTTATGGTAACCTGAGTGAGCATGGAGCTCGGGAAAATGTCACCGCTTGTCCGGGAAAGTGCATCCAGACACTGCTCCCTATTACGGCTGGCTCTGCTTGAGATGTGCCGAGCTCTTGCTGCCTGCAGTGGTATGACCAGGATTGTGGGGTTGGAGGCTCGCTGGAGACAGCTGGCCACTGGGAACTGGACTGGAGCGTCATCAAACTCAACTTCACACAACCCAGTGAACAGCCGTCAAGATGGTAATGGTTATTCTGAACCAGCTACAAACTAGCCAGCTAAAAGTGAAAGGACCTAGAGTTCATTACTAAGGCTGCGAGTCTGTCACGGAGGTCGCGGAAGTCACGGATTTCCGTGACTTTCCATGAATTCCGCAGGTGCAGTGGCTGGTGTGGCTAGTCCCGGGGACCGCCTGAGCTTCAGTCCCGGGTGCGTCCCTGGGGACTGCCTGAGCAGCAGCAGTCCGAGCAGCCACCCTGGGGGCAGTCTGAGCAGCGGCTGTTGGAGAGCAGTCCCCAGGGGCCTTGGAATAGTGGGCAGCCGGATGTAGTCAGCCCCTGCCGCTGGAGCAGAAGCCAGCTGTCAGCCCCAGGGATCCCCCAAAGCAACGGTGCCCCAGGGACCCCCAGAGCAGCAGCACCCCGGGGACTTCCAGAGCAGCGGCGTACTAGGAGCAGCTAAGAATTAGGGGTGTGACACCCTGAAGGGGTATTTTTAGTAAAAGTCATGGACAGGTCACGGGCCGTGAATTTTTGTTTATTGCCTGTGGCCTGTCCATGACTTTTACTAAAAATACCCCTGACTAAATCTTCGCCTTATTCATCACCAATCCCTCAGGCCATCTGCTTGCCCACACTGAACTGTCACTGAAATTACTGGGGGCCACATTAACAAGGCATTTAGGCACCTAAAGATGCAAATAGGCACCCAGCAGGATTTACGGAAGTGCCTAAGTGAGTTAGGCACTGAACTCTGATTGACTTTCAAAGGGAATTAAGCCCCTACTCTGCTTAGGTGCTTTTGTAAATCCTGCCAGGTGCCTAGCTCATCTTTGGGAGTCTTTCCATTGCCATCTGGGGAGTTGGATTAGGTACTTTTTTCCTGTTGTGTGTGTTAACCTTTGCCCTCTGGTTTTGGGCGGGAGACTGACTTGCTCTGGCTCACATATTGCATGTGTAGGGTCAGGTTAATGCTGATCAAGAAGGTGCATTAGAAAACCCACTGTCCTCACCAAGTGCTTGCTGGCCGGTCTTTGTAAGCGGCGTATGAGAAGTCGGGTTTTTTGTAAACCATCTGCTGCATGTAACCTGAAACAGGGAGAGTACGAAGGAGCTGTGCAATGTCTGGCGAGCTTCTAATGAGGACTTTACATGCGTAAGGCAAACGAACTCAGAACTGTGACCCCTGCTGCTGCGTCCAAGTTGTGTGGCTCCCCCTTTTTCTGCAGGCGTCTCTCAGGAGGGACACAGCACAGCAACTCAAGGGAAGCAAAGGCAGAAAGATGTCTGGTGGTGAAGCCGATTGGCATGGGCACTGCCCCATTCCTCACCAGCATGAATCCTCCCTCCAGGGTGGGAGTGGGGGTCAAGTGATTAGAGTGTATGGGGACCTGGGAGGCAGGATCCCTGGATTCTATACCAGGCTCCGGGAGGGGAGGGTGGGTTAGTGTTTGGAGCAAAGTGCTGTGAGTCAGGACTCCTGGGTTCAGTTCTCAGTTCTGTCACTCACTGAGTGATGTGATGTTGTGCAAGTCACTGTCTGCCTCAGTTTCCCCATATTGTAAAAGCTTAATGGATGGGATGTTTGTAGTTCAGACTCCACGCCTAATTTAGGCAGCCCACAAGGGGGCCCAGGGTGCAGTGACAGGGACACCTGTTCCTTCAGGAGCTAGGCTGAAACCTAGCAAGTTCTCTCAACGGTCATGAGATTCTCTATCCTTCCTCACTACCAAGAGCCAACCTGAAACAGATTTGAACTGTGGGTGAATGGCCTCCACCTCACAACCATCCCATTCCCCGCACAGCATAGGCCAGCAATGAAAACAAATAGGCAGCAGATTTAAAACAAATAAAAGGAAGTATTTCTTCACACAACGCACAGTCAACCTGTGGAACTCCTTGCCAGAGGATGTTGTGAAGGCCAAGACCATAACAGGGTTAAAAAAAGAACTAGATAAATTCATGGAGGGTAGGTCCATCAATGGCTACTAGCCAGGATGGGCAGGAATGGTGTCCTGAGCCTCTGTTTGCCAGAAGTTGGGAATGAGCAACAGGATGGATCTCTTGATGGTTACATGTTCTGTTCATTCCCTCGGGGACACCTGGCACTGGCCACTGCTGGAAGACAGGATACTGGGCTAGATGACCTTTGGTCGGACCCAGTAGGACCATTCTTATGTTCTTATGTTAATGAATAGGAGCCCAAAAGCCCAGCAGGACTGAAAACGGGGTTGGGCATTTGTCTGCATAGGAAGGTTTATTCAGAGTTATCATGACTAATGCCAACGTACATTGGGGGAGGAATATTAAACCTCATGCTTCAGGTCTTAAACCAACCTCTAAAGGGAGTAGGAGACCTAATGTGGGAGGCAGATTCTCTCTTTATTTTAGGGGCTTATCTGGCCCCCATTCCCATAGTACAGGGGTGCCTCACATTCTTCAGTGTAACTACTAGGGGTTCTGGAACAGCGGGGGCCAGGGGGACATGGCCCCTCCCACTTTTTCATGCCTTATGTGTGAGTGACGGAGGGGGGGCAGAGAGAAGTGAGTGGCAGAATGGGGGCCGGAAGAGGTGGAGCAAGTTCAAGGCTTCGGTGGGAAGAAGCCTAGTGGGACGGTGCCTTGGGGAGGAGTGTGGGTGGGCCTACAGGGGGAGGGGCAGAGGGGGGGCAGGGCCACGATCCAGGTGCTGGTGGGAGTTTGCGGAATTCCTGCCTTCTACCCTCACAACCCCCTTGTGCAGCAGGGCACTGCAACTCTCCTGGTTTGCACAGGGGGAAATGGAGTGACAGAGAGATTAAGTGACTTGCCCAACATCACCCCAGGTGTCTGTGGCAGGGCAGGGAACTGAACTGATGTCCCCTGTGTGCCAGGCTAGCTGCCTGATCCCTGGACTCTCTATCTGTCACCCAATGTGCTTAACATGAGGTTTCTGAAGCACTTGGTACTGGCCACTTTCCGAGACAGGCTACTGGGCTAGAGGGACCTCGGGGCCGGTCCTGTGCGGCAGTTCCTGTGTCCCTAACGCGAGCCTGAAGAGGGATTTGCTGTCTGGCATAAGAAGTACTTACCTTGCGTGATCAACCTGATGGATTCTGCTCTGCGCTCCACTCCGATCCTTCCCCACTGCTTGGTGCTGTCCAGGTAGATGGTAGCGATGACGGGGGCGGTCATGCCGATCATGTTCTCTTCCCCGGAGCCAGACGGTGTCACAATGAGGTGCTTCAGGTTGGCCCCGTCGATGGAGTTTTCGACAATGATTTTCACGGGGTTTCCTGGCCAAGGAAATAACGTGGTATGAATTCAAGCACGGAGAGCAGGTGCTGGTGGGGACAGAGAGACAGATAGACCTCTCTGCGGGCAGTGGCAGATTGAGAGCTCAATCCATGGGCTGAACACACCCAAAGTCCATGAAGGTCAGATCCTAACCCAGCAACAATTGAACTTGGTCCTGTGTGCTGACAAGGTCCCCCGCACTACTCTGAGCATTTCTCACCAATCCCTCCTAGGCTACTTCACTCCAGCCCTGCCAGCGGTGGGGATAGAACCTGGACACTCCTATTCTGAAAGCAACAGCCCTTGCTGGTTGAGCTAAATGGGGGCAAAGGAAGGGCTATTATCCACATTTTACAGCTGGGGAGCTGAAGCTCAGATAGGCTAAGGAAGCTGCCCAAAGTCACCAGGGACGTCTGTGGAAGAGCAAGGTCTTGAACTCAGGCTTCCCAAATACTAAGCTAGGGCTCAAACCACTAGGCCATCCTGTCCAAAGATGTAGGCTACTCTCTGGGTGCTCCTTATTTCTGTGCACCTGTCTCTCCTATGAGCACCTTGCTTAGCCACACGCCGACAGTGACTTTGATGTATCTTGACCATTAATGCTCGATAGTGCACGTAGACAGTTGTAACAGAACCAGGTGGGTAATCAGTCTACCTCCTGCGAGTGTGGCTACCAGAGAAGAATTCATTGCTTCCTTCACTCTGTTTCTAAAGCATAAAACACTTTCAGATCAGAGGCCCTTGCCTTGGATTCTGACTTTGGTCTCCGATTCTGTGTCTGGAACAATGTCATCTATATCTGCCGCTTTCACCCTCACTTCCTGGACTCCCCCTGAAAAGGAAGGACGAGGAGAAGAGACAGTGAAATGCCATTCGTCCAGCTGGCTGAGCTTTGCTGCTGGTTCTTGAGTAATACTCTACAATGCTCAGAGAACCCTGCACAATCCACTGATGTGCTAGGGCAAAGGGAGGGAGGGGGCAGCTGAGATGGGAATCAGGAAGCTGTGGATATGGGGCAGGCAGAGGTGGCTGCTTTTCAGTGGCAGCTGAATTGCTCTGCATATTGCTGATTCCCGTCTTCCGTGATGAGCCTGATTTTGACCTCCATCTCAGCCAATACGAAACCAATCCCTCTGAAATCTCCCACGCACAATCGAAAGCCAGGATAGAATTTTTCAGGGAAGTTTGCTGCAGATTCAATTAAGGGTTTGGGATAGATACAAGGACTCCAAAAACAGAGATGGCCTTACTTAGATATAGACTGTGGAATTCTTTGAGACCTTCAGGATGAAAGGCCCCATGTAAAGGCAAAGCAGTGCGGCTACTCACCTGCTCCTTTCGCAGATGGATCCAATATGACAGATGTAATTGTTTTGGTCATCCTTATTCCTTCAGGCTAGACAGGAATGACAAGAGCATAGTAAGCACAGTAGCGTTCAGAGACAATGAAGAGCAGTAGGAAAAGGTGAGCGACTTGCTGATCTTGTGATCAGCATGAATCAGCAGTGGCTCCACTGGAAGTCAGCGGTCAAGTGAAACTAAGATCAGGCTCCGACCCAATAAGTCTGGAATCTGACCTCAACTTCACACAGCGTCCCCTTTTGTTTTGGATCCTGGTTAGGATGCATCCAAGGAGAAGTCCCTAGGCCAAATTCATCCTTAGCGTAATACCACTGATTCCAGCACAGATGAATGGGAGGAATTTTTTGCCAGAAGTTGGGAATGGGTGACAGGAAAAGGATCACTTGATGATTACCTGTTCTGTTCATTCCCTCTGGGGCACCTGGCATTGGCAACTGTCGGAAGACAGGACACTGGGCTAGATGGACCTTTGGTCTGACCCAGTATGGCCATTCTTATGTTCTTATGAATCTGGCCTACAGAATCTGGCAGGGTGAGGAAGTGAGAAGCTCAATTCATTCCATCATTGCTCTGTGACCTCCCTGAAGGACTTTTCTACTTCCTGATCTTCAGTGGAGGATCTTCCTCTCACCCAGCATTGCAGTGATCTCCTGGGGCAGGCCAGTGGGACGCCTTTCACAACCCACCAATGCTGCTCCTTTGCTCAGCTCTCTCTGCCGAACGATATGAGGTTCTCCCTGGGTGCATTGATTCCAGCACCCACTGGTTCAAGGAGCAAGACCCTGGGCCTGAGGAACTGAACCTAGGTCTCTTATATGACAGCTCAGAGGATCGAGTGCAAGATAACCAAGCCAGCCCCAGCCCTGCTGTAGTTGCCACAGGGGAGGGGAGGAAGTGGGATGAGGATGGAGATGCAGGGTGTTAATTTAACAGGTTAAATTAACAGGTTAAATTAACAGGTTAACAGGTTAACAGGTTAAATTAAACAGGTTAAATTAACAGCACTGATTCTAGAAGCCAGCCAATCTGGCCTCCAGCCTCTTGCCCTACAGCGGACATCACATCCCCATCACCTGATACCCACCACAACCTTCAGTTTCTTCTTCACACCATCAGACACAAAACTGCCCCACATCGCTGCCTTGACCTCAATGTCGTGAGATCCCAGCTGCAACGGGACAATCACTAATGGCACGGCCAGGGAGGACTTGGCTTTGATGTCAAGGATCTGTCGGTATTTAGCCTTGGAAGTGGATGTGCTGCAGAAAACTGAGTTGTACAGCAGCTCTAGCCGGACCTGAGAAAAGAACAGAGGTTCGTGAGCAGGCAGTCTGCACATCATGACACTGTAGGGCACTGATCCAAAACATACCCTCTGACTGGAGTTTGCCTTTAATCTTAATAAACAACAGACAGGACTGTACTTATAAAGCATATGACTGTATCCTGACCTCCTTCCTGAGAGGCCCTTCAGGACCCCCTCTAGTTCTGTCCTGCCTCAGAGAGGCCCTCAGCCTGTGGTGTTCCTGAGTGGAAGTAATGAGACCCACCTGGTCTGGCTACCGGTGTGAGTCAGCAGAAAGCCCCGAACCTGGCACCTACTCACAGATTTGAGGCCCAGGCAGAGAAGAATGGCAGCCAGAAGGGTATTTTTTATCTCCCTCTATATCATGCAATCTTGCCAGAAGCTGGGAATAGGCAAGAGAATATGGTTACTTACCTCTCGTAACTGTTGTTCTTCGAGATGTGTTGTTCACGTCCATTACAATTAGGTGTGCGGGCACGTCACATGCACGGACATCGGAAACTTTTTCCCTTAACAGCTCCCATCGGGACGGCAGAGGAGCCCCCTAGAGTGGTGCTCTTATGGCATTGTATATAATACCCTGCCGGCCTGACCCCTCTTCGGGTCCGTCTTGCCATTGACGCTGACAGAGAGGTGAGGGGGCGGGTATTGTAATGGACGTGAACAACAAATCTCGAAGAACAACAGTTAACAGAGGTAAATAACCGTCTTTTCTTCTTCCAGTGCTTGTTCATGTCCATTCCAGTGAGGTGACTTCCATGCTGACTATTGGAAGTGGATAGGAGTCAAGGAATGATTGATTGGAGGACAGCCCTGCTGACCGCTGTATCATCTCTGGCCTGTTGGTTGATGGCATAGTGGGCTGTAAACGTAGGCACTGAGGACCAGGTAGCTGCTTTGCAGATTTCGTGGATGGGTACCCGTGCCAGAAAGGTGATCAAAGACGCTTGTGCTCTCGTCGAATGGGCTGTGATTGCCAGAGCTGGGACCTTAGCCAACTCATAGCATGTGCGAATGCAGTCTGTGATCCAGGACGAGATGCGCTGAGAAGATACTGGAAGGCCCTTCATTCTATCAGCTATGGCCAAGAACAGTTGAGTTGGTTTGCAAAAAGGCCTTGTGTGCTCTATGTAGAACGCTAGGGTTCTTCGAACATCTAGTGTGTGCAAGCTCTCCTGCTGCAGGCTCGTCTGAGGCTTTGGAAAAATCACAGGCAGACAAATGTCCTGTCCCATGTGGAACTGGGAGACCACCTTGGGGAGGAATCTAAGGTGTGTTCTAAATTGCACCTTGTCCTTATGAAACACTGTATAAGGAGGTTTGGAGGTGAAAGCCTTTAGTTCAGACACTCTCCTCACCAATGTAATGGCCACCAAGAACGCTACCTGCCATGAAAAGTAAAGGCGGGAACAAGTGGCCAGTGGCTCAAACAGTGGACTCATGAGCTTGGAGAGGTTCAGATTCCAGGTTGGTACTGGTGGTTGAGAGTAAGGGTATTCTCTCTCCAATCCCTTGAGGAAACGCACCACCATGGGATTTGAGAATACCGAGTTCCCAGATTTCCCTAGATGGAAAGCTGAGATAGCCACCAGGTGTACTCTGATGGATGGAAGTGATAGGCCTTGTTGCTTGAGGTGAAGCATGTAGTCCAGAATAACCAGGATAGATATCTGGAGCGGTAACAGACATCTGGGTTCACACCAGTAGGAGAACCTTTTCCACTTGGCTAAGTAAGTTGACCTTGTGGAAGTTTTCCTGCAGCCAAGAAGTATTTGTCTCACTGGCTGAGAGCACTGGCTCACCATCGAGTTTAGCCATGGAGCTTCCAAGCCATGGGGTGCAGGGACTGTAGGTTTGGGTGGAGAAGGCACCCTTGGTCCTGAGTGATCAAGTCCAGATAGAGGGGTAGGGCTATTGGGGCATCTACTGATAGTTTGAGGAGTGTTGTGTACCAGCGCTGACGTGGCCAGGACAGGGCAAGCAGGATCACCATCGCTCTGTCCCTGCGTATCTTGAGCAGGACCCAGTGGATCAGCAGGATTGGAGGGAAGGCATACTTGAGGCCCACTCCCCACTGCATTAAGGAACGCGTCAGAGATGGAGCCCGGGCTGTGGTTTTGAAATGAGCAGAACCGAGGACACTGTTTGTTGTCCTTTGTGGCGAATAGATTGACTTGGGGATAACCCCACTTTTGGAAAACTGACTGCAGGACATCTGATCGGACTGACCACTCGTGAGCTTGGTAGGACCTGTTGAGGTGATCTGCCAGCTTGTTCCTTACCCTGGGGAGGTAGGATGCTTCCAGCTGTATGGACCGGGCTATACAGAAGTTGCAGAGGAGAAGAGCCTCGCATCAGAGGGTTGAGAAGCGAGCTCTGCCCTATTTGTTTATGTAGAACATGGTGGTAGTGTTGTCTGTCAGGACTGTCACGCTGTGACCTTGCAAAGTGGCGTGAAAGCAACAAGGGTCATGTCATGGTGGGTGTGTGCTATAGACCACCGTATCAGAAGTTTCTTTGGACAACTAACTGAAGTTTCCAGATCACAGATCTTGGTTCTAATGCGGGACTTAAATCACCCTGACATCTGCTGGGAGAGCAATACAGCAATGCACAGACAATCCAGGAAGTTTTTGAAGAGTGTTGGGGACAACTTCCTGGTACAAATGCTGGAGGAACCAACTAGGGGCCGTGCTCCTCTTGACCTGCTGCTTACAAACAGGGAAGAATTGGTAGGGGAAGTAGAAGTGGGTGGCAACCTAGGCAGCAGTGACCATGAGATGGTTGAGTTCAGGATACTCACAAAAGGAAGAAAGGAGAGTAGCAAAATACGTATCCGGACTTCAGAAAAGCAGACTTTGACTCCCTTAGGGAGCTGATGGGCAGGATCTTGTTAGCAACAAGAAGAAGGTCAGGGAAAGTCTGAGACTCTTACTGAATGGGGGAGGCAACCTAGTGACACATGATGTGGAAAAAGCTGAAGTACTCAATGCTTTTTTTGCCTTGGTCTTCACAGACAAGGTCAGCTTCCAGACTGCTCCACTGGGCAACACAGTATGTGGAGGAGGTGAGCAGCCCTCAGTGGTGAAAGAACAGGTTAAGGACTATTTAGAAAAGCTGGATGTGCACAAGTCCATGTGGCAATTGGGGGAGGTCCCGGATGCTTGGAAAAAGGCAAATATAGTGCCCACATTTTAAAAAGGGAAGAAAGAGAACCCAGGGAACTGCAGACCGGTCAGCCTCACTTCACTCCCCGGCAAAATCATGGAGCAGGTCCTCAAGGAATGCATTTTGAAGCACTTGGAGGAGAGGAAGGTGATCAGGAACAGTCAACATGGATTCAACAAGGGCAAGGCATGCCTGACCAACCTGATTGCCTTCTATGATGAAATAACTGGCTGTGTGGATATGGGAAAAGTGGTGGATGTGATATATCTTGACTTTAGCAAAGCTTTTGATACGGTCTCCCACAATATTCTTGCCACCAAGTTAAAGAAGTATGGATTGGATGAATGGACTATAAAGTGGACAGAAAGCTGGCTAGATTGTCGGGCTCAACAGGTAGTGATCAACGGCTTGATGTCTAATTGGCAGCAGGTATCAAGCGGAGTGCCCCAGGGGTTGGTCCTGGGGCCAGTTTTGTTCAACATCTTTATTAATGATCTGGAGGATGGTGTGGATTGCACCCTCAGCAAGTTTGCAGATGACACTAAGCTGGGGCGGGGGGAGAGGTAGATATGCTGGAGGGTAGGGATAGAGTCCAGAGTAACCTAGACAAATTGGAGGATTGGACCAAAAGAAATCTAATGAAGTTCAACAAGGAGAAGTGCAGAGTCCTGCACTTAGGACGGAAGAATCCCATGCACCACTACAGACTAGGGATCGAATGGCTAGGCAGCAGTTCTGCAGAAAAGGATCTGGGGATTACAGTGGATGAGAAACTGGATATGAGTCAGCCGTGTGCCCTTGTTGCCAAGATGGCCAACGGCATATTGGGCTGTATTAGTAGGAGCATTTCCAGCAGATCGAGGGAAGTGATTATTCCCCTCTATTTGGCACTGGTGAGGCCACACCTGGAGTACTGCGTCCAGTTTTGGTCCCCCCACTACAGAAGGGATGTGGACAAATTAAAGAGAGTCCAGCGGAGGGCAACAAAAATGATTAGGGGACTGGAACACATGACTTATGAGGAGAGGCTGAGGGAACAGGGGTTATTTAGTCTGCAGAAGAGAAGAGTGAGGGGGGATTTGATAGCAGCCTTCAACTACCTGAAAGGGGGTTCCAAAGAGGATGGAGCTAGGCTCTTCTCAGTGGTGGCAGATGACAGAACAAGAAGCAATGGTCTCAAGTTGCAGTGGGGGAGGTCTAGGTTGGATATTAGGAAACACTATTTCATGAGGAGGGTGGTGAAGCACTGGAATGGGTTACCTAGGGAGGTGGTAGAATCTCCATCCTTAGAGGTTTTTAAGACCTGGCTTGACAAAGCCCAGGCTGGGATGATTTATTTGGTATTGGTCCTGCTTTGAGTAGATTGGACTAGATGACCTCCTGAGGTCTCTTCCAACCCTAATATTCTATGATTCTATGAAAGGTTTGACAGGCCAGACAAACCGCTCTGAGCACCTTCATGTTGTTATGGAGGGGTATCTCATCCTGCGTCCACAGACCCTGTGTTCTCAGTTCCCCTAGGTGTGCACCCCAACCCAGATCTGACGCATCTGTTACTAATGTCAGTGAAGGTTGGGTTGTGGTGAAGGGGACTCCTGCACAGACTACTGGTTGGTCCAGCCACCAATGCAGAGACTCTCTGATTTGCCAGGCTGTCCAGGCTGGATAACTGGAGTAAAATCCCTTTCCCCTTAGCTCCTGGGGAACCTCCTCCACCGCCCCTATATCGATGAGCGATCATACCTCCTGCATAAGGAGTTGCTTGTGAGACAGGTCCCTGAAGAGCGATGGGGAAGAGGGGTGGGAGGGAGGGAAGGAGGAGAACTTGAGGGAGTATCCCACCTGTACCATGTGTAGGACCCAGCGGTCAGATGTTATACAGGACCACGCGTGGTAGAAGTGGAATAGCTGGTTTAAAAACTGTGAGGAGGGATCCTGGGATTGGATTGGTAGGCTGTCCTCGTGTATGCCATCAAAAACCTGGCTTGTTTCCTGGCTGGGGATTATCTGGGCCTTGGTTAGACGCATTGTTCGACCGTCTGCGTCTATTATTGCTGTCTCACCTGTGGTGGGGGTCTCGTCTAGGGTGAGTTTAGTATGGCCTCTGCTGTGGAGATTGAGGCCTGAAGGGCTTCCTCTGGATTGCTGGTGTATGCATTCCCAGGGATTTCACTGTAGCCCTGGAATCCTTGAGGCTATGCAGCCTGGAGTCCGTTTGCTCCGAAAAGAGGCCAGAGTCTTCGAAAGGGAGGTCTTGCAATGTGTTTTGGACCTCGGGAGGGAGGCCTGACACCTGTAGCCATGCTGAACTCCTCATAACTGCTCCTGATGATATGGTTCTGGTTGCAGAGTCAGCCGAATCGACCAGCTGAGCGTGGTTGCCATCGTCCTGACCCTCCTGTAATCCCCCACAGTCCTGGGCCATGTTGGGGCCTGTCAAGGCTGTCACCTCTTGAGAGGCAGACTGTGCCTCCTAAAGCCTTGGGGTTGTGCCTCTCAGTAGCGGTGCAGGCAACAGAGTTACCTCTGTCAGCTGCTTTGGGGGGTCCGAGGTTGGTCTAGAGAGTGTGGCCTCTCTTGCCCTCGAGGTGCGTTTATATGGTGACCTTGAGTGGCGTCACATTGAGTGCACCAATCTGGAGGCTCTAGAAAATGTGCCCTGTTGTTGGTGATAGGCTCATGGGGTCCAAAAGGGCCGTTGCTCTGGAGGCAGCCACTGCAGCTGCCAGGCTGTGTGGGACTCTCTACTGCTCTTGGTCCGGTGCCTGCTATAACCCGAGCGGCCTGAGTTGGCCTCAGGGTCTGAGGAGGCTGAAGGGGAGGACTAAGGTGGTGTCGATGATCCTTGCGCCACCGTGGTGTGCCGAGAGGTGCGGGCCATGGATCGGTGCTGAGAGGATTGGGATAGTGAGTGGTACCAGCTAGCCCAAGACCTGCACCGCCTTAGAGCATACAGTGCCTGGGAAGTGGCTGGTACCATGTTTCGGTGCCGAGTGACCGAGGGTGACATGGAGCAGTGCCGGGTCCTCGGTGGGGGCGTCGAGGGCGCTTCTTCATCTGGTGCCATAACCTCACGTGGGGTTGTCGGTGCTGGGGAGCGGCGCTGTGGCAAGCTCATACAGGAGCGGTGCCGTAAGTGGTGCCAGATTGGTGACCTCGAGTGGCACACCATTGCTGGTTTCCCTCTGGACGGCACCCGTCTGGGTGGTGCCAGAGGCTTCTCCCTGCATGGGAGGGGATTGGGCGCTGACCGTTCAATGAGGTCCTTCTGCAGCCTCAAATGTGTCTGGTGTGGAGGGGGGTTCCAAGACCTCCTCTAGACACTGGTCTGCGCCGAAGTCGCGGGGCGCTGGACTCAATGATGCCTGCGGTGCCGGAGTCAATAGTGCCGGCACCTGATGGGAAACAGAGTCCTGTCTCTGAGTTGCGGGAGCCTCTCTGAGTGTCTTGGTCACTCTTTGAGGGGAGCGTCCTCTTTCCCCTTTCTCATGGCACTTGGCCAGTGCCTGGGAGCTTGAGCGGTGCCAGGGCTGGTCAGCTTGTCTCGGTGCCAGGGATTTATGGTACCAGGGATCTCTCGAGCCCGGTGCCAAATTGCGCACTGATGCCGGGGCACTTCTCACCGAGGAGCTCGGGCCCGGTACCAGGTGGTCTGAGGTCACTGGTTGTAACGCGGCCTCCATGAGCATCTGCTTAAGACGAAAGTCTCTTTCTTTCTTAGTCCGGGCCTTAAAGGCCTTGCAAATTTTGCAGGGCTCAGCCTGGTGTGCCTCCCCCAAACACCTAAGGTTGGAGTCGTGTGGGTCGCTGTTGGGCATAGACTTGCGGCAGGTAGCATAAGCTTTAAAACCCTGGGCTTGCATCATGCCCCACAGCCCAAGGCTGATGGATGCAACTAAATCCCAGTCATCTCTAACTAAGCTGTACCTAAGTAATTTATTAACTATCTAACAACAAATTATCTAACAGGTAAAACTAGATTGCTAAGGGATCACTTGTCAGTGAGAGACCACGTTCCAACGCCACCATGGACGGTAAGAAGGAATTGAAGGCGGGGAGTCGGGCAGGCAGGGTACTATATACAGAGCCATAAGGAGCCACCCTAGGGGGCTCCTCTGCCATCCCAACGGAAGCTGCTAAGGGGAAAAGTTTCTGATGTCCGTGCACGTGACGTGCGCGCACACCTAATTGGAATTGATATGAACAAGCACTCAAAGAAGAAGGGATGGATCACTTGATGATTACCTGTTCCGTTCATTCCCTCTGCAGCACCTGGCATTGGTCGCTGTCAGAAGACAGGATACTGGGCTAGATGGACCATTGGTCTGACCCAGTATGGCCGCTTTTATGGTCTTAACTGGCTGGATTCCATAGCCCTGATCCTCCAAGGTGCTGAGCACTCAACAAGGTCAATGGGAGACAAGGGTGTCCAGCCCCAAAGGGATCAGGCCCTAGAAGGAGAAGCCTTCCACCATTTTGTGTTGGTTTGGCTGTCTGTCAAAGACTTGACACCTCAGGTCAATTGCAGAGCCCCATGAGGCAGTGAGCTTACCTTAATGTTTTGGTCCCAATAGTTGTAGATAATAGCCCGGATTTCCACATCCTCATTCCTCACTACAGAGTAGGGCAGCTGGAGGTCGATGAAAAAACCTTTCATTACTTTTATCTCATAGGGGTCAGCCACACAGAGCCCTGCAATGGGGAAAGACCCAGGGTCAGAGACAGGGGAGCTTATACTTTAGTCCTGAAATGTGTCTGCTGTCTCCTCAATTGTTCCATCTGACTGTGACGTTTCCAAGGCCCATTGTGGCCTGGCGTCTTTTCCCCATTAGGTTTTCTGCCTGTTCTTTGGAGAGCTCGTAGTGTTCCTCACCTTTGGTCTCTGAAAGGCTCACAGCCAGGACTTCCCAGGTGGTGATGGAATCCTTCAGGAAAATAGGCACCGTCTTGGAAGAAATTCTACATGAAAAGAGAAAGACAGAGTCTTTTACAGAAGGAGCTAAGATTCATGGACATTCCCCAGCTAAGGGTCTAGATCAAGGGTCTCAAACATGCGGCCCACAGACTTATTTCCTGTGGCCCGCCATAGGCGCCAACTCCCCCACTCTGCCCCTCACTCCCTGCTCCCCCTCCTTGTCACCCCCCCCGAGCATGCCACGTCCCCACTCCTCTGCCTACCTCCCAGCGCTTCCCGCCACCAAACAGCTGTTTGGAGGTGTTTAGGGCTTTCCAGGAGGGAGTGGGGAGGAATGGGGACGCAGCGCGCTCAGAGGAGGAGGCGGGGAAGGGAGGAGGATGGGGAGGGATTTGGGGAAGGGATTGGATTGGGGCAGGGAGAGGCTGGAGTTGGCGTGGGGACTTTGGGGAAGGGGTTGGAATGGGGGTGGGGAAGGGGTGAGGCATGTACTGAAGTGTCGCTAGAGGTGAAGAAACCAGAGGGCAGAACAAGCCCAGGCTCCTCCCTCCCCTCCCCCAGTTCCGCGAGCTTCCTCCTCCGCCTGCCTAGCGCCAGGCTGCCAACTCGTGCCAAGTCGCCCAAGTGGAGTGGTGAGAGCGTGGGGCAACGCGTGGCTGCCCCCGTCTGGCCACACACAAATGCATGTGGGCTGCAGCAGGGCTAAGTAGAGCTGCGAGCAGCAGAAGGGTGGGAGAGCAACAGGCTGGGCAGGGGATCTGTGGGGGCCGCCAAAGCTGTATTACCATGCTGGGCTGATGGGGGGAGGGTTGTGGTTTTTTTCAGCCAGCCCCTCGCTAATTTCTCAGCGCATCACAGAGTTTTCACAGTTGAAAACAGCCCCAACTCCTCGCTCCTCCGCTGGAAACAAGTACGATTTACAAACTGGGGTGGGAGGGCTTTCCAAGCCACATGTTTCCCTGCCCCTCTGCTTTCTGTGCAGCTAGATACCTCTAGTGGCTATGGTAACACCCCTCTTTTTATTGGTGTGGTTGGTAAGACCTCCAACAGCTTACAGTCTAGCAGAGATACCCAGGATGCACAGGAAGACGCAGAGGGGGGATTAACTTGGAGCAGTCTGGGAGAGGGGGTTGTTTATTTGGGCATCTGTGGCATCATTTGAATCATACCTGTCATTCCCCTTGGCTTCAGGGCTTTGTTGCAATGCTCGTGCTATCAGAGCCTGCTCTGAAAGGTGCTAAGCACCCTGAGATCCCACTGCTCTCAGTGGGAGAAGCAGGCATCTCAGCTCCGCACAAAGGAAGTTCTAACAGAGAGATGACCCAAAGGAGGGGGATTCAAAACTTGCGTCCCAGCCCCTTGCTGTGACCTGAGGCTGAAAGGTGCTGCCAGCTGCCTTCTGTGAGGTTCAACACATGCTCATGGCCAATGGCTTTTAGCCCATCAGACCCCAAGACAACTCCCTCTGCTTCCGCAAGGGTAATGGCAACGTTTGGAAGTACATATATATGTGAAAAGTCTTTCTCCTCCATGGAGATTAACAAAGCTGCGTTAAGGTCAAGGTTCACTGATGAACATTTCCAAGCAACACTGAGATTGGTTTCGTCTCAGGATATCAAAGCTAATATTGATGCTCTGGTTGATGCAAAACGCTGCCAGCTAAGTGGCCAAAAATGAAACGACTGTCAAAATTAGCACTGACTTTTCGCATTACAGTTTTTAAAAAGTTAATACATTGACTTTTAATAGCATACGATATTACTCTTCATTTTTTTTATTTTTGACTATATTTTTGTATCGTTGTATGAAAAGGTTTCAGTGATGCGGCCCTCAGGCCAATGTATTCGTCCTCATGTGGCTTTTGTGGTGATTTGAGTTTGACATCCCTGGTGTAGATCCTCCTATCTTAGGACTGAGGTCCATGGTAAAGCATTCTTCACTCACCCACTGAAATATAGAGCCCTCTCTGGGGAGGAACTCAGTGGTCCAAGTTCTGCACCAGCCACAGGACACAACCTGTTTTAAAGGTCTCAAGGGTAGGGATATTAATTCTAGCGTCCAGGTCTAATTCCAAGCAGGGGAATTATATTCCATTCCAGTGGAGAGGGGCCTGGCCCAGCGCCTCATTTACCTTTTAAAAAAAAAGCTTCAGCCATCCTGTCAAGGCTGAGTCCCCACTCTGGCACTTCGAGGGCAGAGGGTGGGGGCCTGCAAGGATTCTAAAAATTAGCACTGGCCACTCCAGACTTGTATTAAATTCCCAAGGTTACAGCTTTTCTCTGACCTTGGATGGGTAGATGCTGCCACCACCCAAGTGCAAAAACCCCTTTGAGAAGCCAGGAAGGCGCACTTGGGAATTCCTTTCTATGGGGTACCCTGCAGCCCTTTCACACACACCCCTCCGGGGGAGAGCTGACAAAGAAAACAAAGGAAATCAGCTGTTGCCACCAGCTAATTAAACAACATGTGCACACACCTCTTAAGACACAACACTCCAATCCTGTTCTTAAAAAAGGTAAACTTTATTTAAAAAAAAGAAAGAAAAAAAAGACATCTAAAAGCTCAGGCTATTGCTAGATTTTAAAAGAGCAAATACAAAAAATTATAGCTACTCCCTTAGCTTTCTTGAGGTCCAGCTTAAAGGTTACAAACAAAACAAAAGCACCTGTGGTAAGCATAGAGGAGTCCACAAGCCATAAAGAAATAAAAGAGATAAACCTAATCGCGTCTCCCTAGACTTTTCCTGATCTACTTACATATCTGGGGTTCCAAATGAGTAGTTTCTAGGCATGATTTAATGATTTTTCATACCTGGCTCAAGCTCTTACAGCATAGTTCCAGCCCTGTCTCTGCGCTCTGAGAGAACAACACAGATAGACAAAGGGGAAGTTTTTTCCCAATTTTAAAAAGTTCTAGCCTTCCCGTTGGCTCTTTTGGTCAGGTGCTGACTCCCTTCCTTTTACCTATGAACTTTTTAACCCTTTACAGGTAAAGCAAGTAGAGAACAGCTACTAAGAGAGAGAGTTTATAGCTAACTGGCTGGCTGGGTGTCCATAAAAGGGAGCTACTCCCCGCCCTTCATTTATTACAGGCCCCCAAATCACAGACAGTGCTGGCCAGCCTGGTTCAGGTCGGGTCCACACCGGCTGGGATTTCTTCCTGGAGGTCTAGGAAACAGAGTTAATAAGATACGGTCAGGGTTCCCTCCCCACTCTGAACTCTGGGGTACAGATGAGGGGACCCACATGAAAGACCCCCTAAGCTTATTTCTACAAGCTTAGGTTAAAAACTTCCCCAAGGCACAAATCCTTTCCTTGTCGTTGGATGGTATTGCTGCCACCACCAAGTGATTTAGACAAAAATTCAGGAAAAGGGCCACTTGGAGTCCCTATTTCCCTAAAATTTTCCCCCAAGCCTCTTCACCCCCTTTCCTGGGGAGGATTTCCTCAGCAATTGGTTATAATATGAGCACAGACCAGACCCCTTGGTTTTTAGGGCACTGAAAACCAATCAGGTTCTTAAAAGAAGAATTTTATTTCTAAAAAAGTAAAAGAATCACACCTGCAAAAATCAGGATGGAAGGTACTTTTTACAGGGTAATAAAAAGATTTAAACCACAGAGGATTCCCCTCCGGTGCTGAGAGGATTGGGACAGTGAGCGGTACCAGCTAGCCCGAGACCTGCACTGCCTTAGAGCATACAGTGCCGGGGAAGTGGCTGGTACCATGTTTCGGTGCCGAGTGACCGAGGGTGACATGGAGCAGTGCCGGGTCCTCGGTGGGGGCGTCGAGGGCGCTTCTTCATCTGGTGCCATAACCTCACGTGGGGTTGTCGGTGCTCGGGAGCGGCGCTGTGGCAAGCTCAAATGGGAGCAGTGCTGTGAGCGGTGCCTGATTGGTGACCTCGAGCGGCACACCATTGCTGGTTTCCCTCTGGACGGCACCCGTCTGGGTGGTGCCAGAGGCTTCTCCCTGCATGGGAGGGGATTGGGCGCTGACCGTTCAATGAGGTCCTTCTGCAGCCTCAAATGTGTCTGGTGTGGAGGGGGGTTCCAAGACCTCCTCTAGACACTGGTCTGCGCCGAAGTCGCGGGGCGCTGGACTCAATGATGCCTGTGGTGCCGAAGTCAATAGTGCTGGCACCTGATGGGAAACAGAGTCCTGTCTCTGAGTTGCGGGAGCCTCTCTGAGTGTCTTGGTCACTCTTTGAGGGGAGCGTCCTCTTTCCCCTTTCTTATGGCACTTGGCTGGTGCTGGGGAGCTTGAGCGGTGCCAGGGCTGGTCAGCTTGTCTCGGTGCCAGGGGTTTATGGTACCAGGGATCTCTCGAGCCCGGTGCCGAATTGCGCACAGATGCCGGGGCACTTCTCACTACATGCTGAAATGTGACCTCAATTATGGGAAGTGGCTGGAGAGGGGCCTTGACCTTGTCTTTGGGCTTTCCCACCCTCTGGCACACCTCCCAAGACCGGACGTAGGTAGAAACGTCCTTGCCCATTCCCTTCCAGTGGAATGACTTCACCAAAGGGTCCTTGGTCCTGTTCACCCCAGCATGACCCTGGGGTCCCACCGAGAGTCCCTGGGGTCCCAGGGTGATGAGTTGCAGTTGTCTGGTGCTCTTGGGGCAGTTGGCCTTCACATGCCCCAGCTCATTACATTTAAAGTATCGCCCAGCTGACTGTGGGCTGGGGTGAGGCGGGTGGTTGGAGACTGGGGTTGTGGGACGAGAGGGCATCTGGGGTTTCCCTGGCTGTGTGGACGGCTCCTCCATGCGAGGTGGGGCTTGGGCTGAGTCCGATGGTGGGGTGTTGTCTTGGGTTGCCCCTTCTGGTATCCCCACCAACTGCAACTAGCTTTCTTCTTCTCCGCCACCTCCACCCATTTGGCTCTGATCTCACAAACCTTGATTACAGTTTTGGGCTTCCCATCTTTGATGTTCTATTTCCTCAGGGTCAACCAGGGCACTGCTCTAAGAACTGCTCTAAGAACCCTCTAAGAACTGCTCCATTTATATTAGGAGAGACAGAGGAGAAGGTTACTCACCTGTGCAGTAACTGAGGTTCTTCGAGATGGTTGTCCCTGTGGGAGCTCTACTTTTAGGTGTTTGAGCACTCCTATGCTTCTAGTCAGAGATTTAAGGTAGCAGTGCCCTGGTTGACCATGCACGCACTGCAGCCAGCTCATGCTGCTCTGAGTGGGTATCGTGTGCGTGCAGCCAACTGTCCCCCAGTTCCTTCTGTGCCACAGAAGATCGAAGAGAAACTCTGAAGCAGAGGGGAGGAGGGGGAGTAGTGAAGCACCGACAGGGACAACCATCTCAAAGAACCTCAGTTACTGCACAGGTGATTAACCTTCTCTTCTTCTTCGAGGAGTGTCCCTTTGGGTGCTCCACTTTTAGGTGACTATGGAGCAGCACCCTTCAGTGGAAGGAGGGGCTTTGGAGATGTTTACTGGGCGGTGGATAACACCGATTCTCCAAAATGAGCGTCAGTAGCTGATTGCTTCTCTATGGCATAATTTCTGGTGAAGGTGTGGGCTGATGCCCAGGTAGCTGCTTTATATGTATCAATGATGGGTATATCTTTAAGAAAGGCTATTGATGTGGATATAGCCCTGGTGGAGTGCATGTGAAGACCAGATGGGGGTTCTAGGTTGTGTTCGCGGTAGCATAATCAGTTGCACTCCAATATCCATTTTGAAAGTTGTTGTTTGGAAATGGGTAGTCCTTGAGATCGTTCCATTGCAGAAACAACAGTCTGTGTTCTATCTATAGAGAATGCAAGTGCTCTAAGAACGTCCAGTGTGTGAAGAGATGCTTCCCTGCTGTCAGCATGTGGTTCGGGAAGAATACAGGTAAGTAGATGGGCTGGTTTAGATGGAAGGATGAGGCCACTTTAGGTATGAATTTCGGATGTGGGCAAAGGATTACCTTGTCCTTGAAGAATATGGTTAAGGTGAAGTTACCATCACTCTCCAACCCATCATGCTGACGTAATTGCGACTAGGAAGGCGATTTTCATGGACAAGTGTAATAGTGAGCAGGTAGCCAGAGGCTCAAAAGGTTTGCGCATGAGAGTACGGAGGATTAAGTTAAGGTCCCACATAGGGGTAGGGTCTCTGACTGTAGGGTAAGTATTCTGTATACCCTTGAGGAAGTGTTTAGTGAGAGGATGCACAAATATAGTGAGGCCATCTACTTTGAAATGGAAAGCTGTGATTGCAGATAAATGTACCTGGAGTGAACTGATAGAAAGACCTAATTTTTTTAGGGTCAGCATATATTCAAGTATTGCAGGTAATGGAGCCGTTCGAGGGGAGAGTTGTTTGTCTCTGCACCATATGGAGAAACGACGCCACTTTTGAGCGTGTTTTTTGTGTGGTTAATCATCTGCTGTTCATCAAAATATCCCAGACCTCTGTGGAACAGCCTGCCTCCCGAGGTATCAGCCACAGATTAGCCATGCCTTGAGATGGAGGATCGGGATGTTGGGGTGATGGAGATGACCTGAGTCCTGTGTGAGTAGGCGAGGTACGAGTGGGAGGAGCCACGGTGGTGTTGTGATCATCTGGTTGAGGTAGGGAAACCAGGTTTGTCTGGGCCACGTTGGAGCAATCAGGATTACTTGGGATCTGTCCTGTTTTATCTTATAAAGGACAGGAGATATCAGAGGAATTGGGGGGAAAGCATACATTAGAGGTGTCATAAACATACAGCTAAGGGTAGCATAAAATCCCTCCAGGGTAGCTGTCCTGAATCTTTACCTGTATGGGTTAAGAAGCTCAAATAACCTAGTTGGCACTTGACCAAAAGGGCCAATGAGGAAAGAAGATACATTCAAATCTGGGTGGGGCAGGGAGGGTTTGTTTGTGCTCTCTTTGTTTGTTCCCTCTCGGGACGAAGAGAGAGACCAAGCAGGTAAACCAGCTCCTAAAAAGATCCTGAAATGATACATCTAAAATTACAGAAATTGTAAGTAATAGCAAGGAAATGCGTTAGATTATCTTTTGTTTTTAGCTTGTGAATTTTCCCTATGCTAAGAGGGAGGTTTATTCCTGTTTTTGTAACTTTGAAGTTGAGCCTAGAGGGGAATCCTCTGTGTTTTAAATCTTTTTATTACCCCATAAAAAGTACCTTCCGTCCTGATTTTTGCAGGTGTGATTCTTTTACTTTTTTTAAAAATAAAATTCTTCTTTTAAGAATCTGATTGATTTTCAGTGTCCTAAAAACCAAGGGGTTTGGTTTGTGCTCACTTTGTACCAATTAGTGAGGATATTATTCTCAAGCCTCCACAGGAAAGGGGGTGAAGGGGCTTGGGGGGATATTTTAGGGAAATAGGGACTCCAAATGGTCCTTTTCCTGAATCTTTGTCTAAATCACTTGGTGGTGGCAGCAGTACCATCCAAAGACAAGGAAAGAATTTGTGCCTTGGGGAAGTTTTTAACCTACGCTGGTAGAAATAAGCTTAGGGGGTCTTTCATGCGGGTCCCCACATCTGTACCCCAGAGTTCAGAGTGGGGAGGGAACCCTGATAAGAGGCACTTCCCATTTCATGAGGAAGCCATCCCTGAGGGATTTTTCCCCGAGTCCTGCTGGGGAGCAGTATTGAAGGCACTTGGTATTGTGGGACATTGCAAAAAGGTCTATTGTGGGGAAACCCCAGTTTTGGAAGTTAGTGGTGAGGATTTCCGGGTCCATTTCCCATTTGTGTGAGTGGGAGAAGTTTCTGCTTAGCTCATCCACTGTGCTGTTTTGGCTTCCCACTAGGTAGGCTGCTTTGAGGTCTATGTTGTGGGAGATGCACTACTCCCAAAGGTGAACCGCCTCTGTGCAGAGCAGGTAAGATCGAGCCCCACCTTGGCGACTGATATAAAACATGGTGGCCAAATTGTCTGTAAGGATCTGCACTGTCTTGTTGTGAATGAGGGGCAGAAAATGGTGGCATGCATTGGAGGACCATCTGCCCTGGATGGTATGTTCAGACAGGTGTGCTCCTCAGCCCAGGAGAGACGCATTCGTGGTTATTGTTACTGATGGGGTGTGTCGTTGGAATGGGACACGCGTGCAGACGTTGGAATGGTTGTCCACCAGGATAACAAGTTCTTTATTGCGGTGGGCATGGTCAGTCGCTTGTGAATGGAAGGTATGCATACTGTACGGAGCCATGCCTGAAGGTGCCTCATATGAAGTCGTGCATGTTTCATGACAAACGTGGTTGCTGACAGGTGTCCTAGAAGTTGGAGGCATAACCTGGCAGATGTCTGCAGGCTGTTTTGTATGGTTGCTATGAAGTTTGTTAAAGTCAGGAAGTGTTGTTGGGATAGACTTGCCAATGCCATGGTGCAGTCCAGGTGGATGCATGAATTTCAACTGTTGGGTTGGAGTTAGGGTGGATTTAGGGCATTGATTTGTAGGCCTAGTCTTCTGAACAGATTTGCAGTGAGAGACAAAGCGTCCACCATCTGTTGGTATGTAGAAGCTTTCAACAGGCAATCATCCAGATAGGGGAATATAATTACCCCTGTCTGCAAAGATGGGCTGCGACCACAGCAGATACTTTGGAGAAAACTCATGGGGCCATGGAAAGTCCAAATGGGAGCACTTTGTACTGGAAATGTAGGTTGCCTACTGTGAAACGAAGGAACCTTCTGTGTGCAGGATGTATGGTAACGTGGAAATAAGCATCCTGGAGGTCGAGGGCCGAGAGCAAATCTCCCTTCTCCAATGCTGGGATTATGGTTGCAAGGGTAACCATCCTGAAATGCTGAGTTCTGATAAACTTGTTTTGCTTGCGCAAGTCCAATATGGGCCTCCAGCCACCCGTTTTCTTTTGGGTGAGGAAATATTGTGAATAAAACCCGGTCCTCCTGCGTTTGGGAAGTACAGGTTCTACGGCACCCAGTTGCAGGAGGTGATTTATTTCCTGCTGTAGTAGGTGCTTGTGAGAAGGGTTCCTGAAGAGGGACAGGAAAGGGGGGTAGGTTGGTGGAATAGAGGTGAAGGGGAAGGAATAACCCTTGAGTATAATTTCCAGAACCCATTGGTCCGATGTAATGGTTACCCAGACCGGATAGAAAGGTGTTAGGCAGTCTCCAAAGGGACTGGAATCGGGAGATGGTTGTGGCAATGGAATTTGAGGGGTCCTCATGCCCTTGACCAACACTTCAAAATGCCTGTCTAGAAGTAGATAGTTGGGACATGGTGGATTGCCCCTGTGTCTGTCGTCGTCTTGACTGACGTCATTTGCAACTTTGGTAGTATTGTCTCTGCGGCTGGGTATACAGAGCAGTATGGAAGTGCTGGGTGTAAAATGCACCCTGTTTCTTTTTGTTATCAGTTACGTGAATTCCCAAGGTTTTCAGCGTGGCACTGGAGTCCTTGAGTGTATGCAAGGCTGCATCCATGGTGTCTGCAAAGAGTTTCTGTCCCTCAGAAGGTAAATCCTTGATCATGGCCTGGATTTCCTTGGGGAATCCGGAAAGGTGGAGCCAAGAGGCCCTCCGCATGACTATTGATGTGGCAATGGAGTGAGCCGCGTCTCTGCAGAATCCAATGATTCCTGCAAGGCCGTCAATCAGGGAACCTTCTGAGATGCTTGCTGTGTATTGTTCTTTTTTGTCTGTTGGGAGATGCTCAATAATCATAGACATCTATGCAAAAATGTTGTGAGTGTATTTGGCTAATAGGGTGGAGTAGTTAGCGATGCATAACTGAAGAGTCGCTGAGGAATAGGCCTTTCTACCAAACAGGTCAAGGCATTTCCAGTCTTTGTCGTAAGGGGTGGTACAAGTCAGGTGTTGTTTTCCCCTTTGATTAACAGCTTCCACAACCAGTGAGTTTGGGCTAGGGTGAGTGAAGAGGAACTCAGCCCCTTTTGCTGGCATGTAATACTTCTTGTCTGAACGTTTACAAGAAGGTGGGGCCGTGACCGGTGTCTGCCAGACTGTTTTTGCCGGGTCCATAATGGCAGAATTAATAGGCAATGCAATCTTGGCCACAGAAGAGGCATGGAGAATGTCAGTGAGCTTATGCTGTGTCTCTGGCAGCTCTTCTAAGCAGATGCCTAGCGAATTAGCCACACGCTTAAACAGATCTTGGAAAGATTTAAAGTCATCCCCCTGTGTGAGGAGAGGCATGATTGTGTCCTCCGGGGATGAGGAAGAAATATGGGTAGGAGGTAGGATGTCACCCTCTATTAAGTCCTCATTGCCCTCTTGCTCCTCCCTGGTGACTTCAGGGGAAGCTGGGGCAACCAGTGAAGTAGATCTAGCTGATCTTGGTGTTCTGGACCTGGATTGGTTATTGTGAGCTCTGTACATTGTCCATGGGTCCCAATATGGCCAGTTTGGTGGGAGGGCTATTGGGGGGGGGGCATCCATAGAGGGCGTTGCCACACTGTGGGCTGTAGCCCTGAGGTTCCAGGTTTGGGTGATGAATGGCAGGGGGTGCCCATCCTTACAGCCACTTCATCCTCTTGAGAGAGGAGGGGCTGAGCCAGCAGGTGTAGCCGTGAGACTCATGGCTGGTCTGGCTGGGGTGCCATCAGTGCTGAAGAGAGGCGTGCCGGGGTGGGGGCAACGAAAAGGTCTGCCTGGCTAGCAGGCACAGGAGGCACACAGAGGTTAGTCAGCGTCTGTGTGGCCGGTGCTGGGGGCTTGCTGTAATGTACAGGAACGGCAGGTGGCATCATAGCACTGCTCGGGGCCAAGGGCTTCAGCTCTCTTGGCTCTGAGGGAACAGGCCATGGCTGCCTTTCTGCGAGCTAGACTGCACCGGGTCTCTCGCCCCCTGCACTAGACAAACCCGGTGCCACGCGGTCCGAGGCTCTGCGTGCCAATGGTACCGGGGCGGATTTAGCGGTCGGAGATTGCTTTCTGCATGGCAATTCTCGCTTGGGGCGGAGTGAGGCCCCTTCTTTGTTTTCATGGGGGCTGGATCCTTTGTGCTCCTCTGTCTACACTACCCGCAGGCTCCAAGGGCAGCGATCGATCCAGCGGCGGTCGATTTATCGCATCTAGTCTAGACAGGGTAAATCGACCCCCCTGAGCGCTCTCCCGTCGACTCCGGTACTTCACCGGAGTGAGAGGCGCCGGCCGAGTCAACGGGGGAGCAGCAGCAGTCGACTCACTGCAGTGAGTGCAGGGCAGAGAATAGATCTAAGTACGTCAACTTCAGCTATGTTATTCACGTAGCTGAAGTTGCATAACTTAGATCGATCCCCCCCCACCCCATCAGTGTAGACCAGGCCTCCGAGGAGGATCCCATGTCCCACAGGAAGAAGAAAAGGAGGACTTGTGGCACCTTAGAGACTAACCAATTTATCTGAGCATAAGCTTTCGTGAGCTACAGCTCACTTCATCGGATGCATAAAATGGAAAATACAGTGAGGAGATTTATATACACACAGACCATGAAAAAATGGGTGTTTATCATACACATTGTAAGGAGAGTGATCACTTAAGATGAGCTATTACCACCCCTTCCACCCGAGGCCACGCCCCTTTTGGAGGGGCCAGAGCGGCCCCATACCGGTAAGATCTGCATTTTACTTTCACCCCTGGCTTGAGCTGGAGTTCCCTCACCTTTCTGGCCCTTGCCATTAACGTTTTCTAGTGGTGGCACTTCTGTGTAATGTGAGTCTCCCCCAGGCAACAAACACACTGGAAGTGACCGTCAGAGACTGCTATTGACAGTCTCCAGGTGAGGCACCGTTTAAAGCCTGGGAAGCCAGGCATGGCCGTTTAAAGAAGGCCTTTCTAAGAAGGCCTCTGTATCATCACCTACCTTGTAGGTGGGGAATTTCTTGGAATGGGGAGTGGTTCCTGGAGAAGGACTGTTAGGGCTACCTGATTGATCCAGCTTAGCCTTTTCCAGCTCTAAGAGCTTCAGCTCCATTTCCGCATCCAAGCGCTGCATCTCCATGTGCTTCGCCTCTCTCCTCTCCTCCACTTCTGCCTCCAAGCGCTTCTCCTCCACTTCCAAATGCTTCATCTCTAGGAAGAAATTCCTTTCTTCTGCAGTTAGAACTCGGCCTGGGTTAAGGGCATCCCTCCATCTTGGCCCTGGGATCTCGAGTTGGGGAGAGTTGACCCTTGCCTCCTGGGAAATTCCCGGCCCCCATGCACTTTCTGCATTTCTGTCATGGAGCTGGATGTCTGGGCTTGATCTTCTGTCTTCTCCATGGCGTGCTGCTTTGGGAAGATTGGTTGCTCTAGGGTTTCGGTGCCTGACCACAACCTCATGCACAGGGCTGCCCTACTCTAGCCTAGCTATTTCGTTGCCACAAAAATTAGCACTGACTTTTCGCCTTACAGTTTTTAAAAAGTTAATACATTGACTTTTAATAGCATACGATATTACTCTTCATTTTTTTATGTTTGACTATACTTTTGTATCGTTGTATGAAAAGGTTTCAGTGATGCGGCCCTCAGGCCAATGTACTCGTCCTCATGTGGCTTTTGTGGTGATTTGAGTTTGACATCCCTGGTGTAGATCCTCCTATCTTAGGACTGAGGTCCATGGTAAAGCATTCTTCACCCACCCACTGAAACATAGAGCCCTCTCTGGGGAGGAACTCAGTGGTCCAAGTTCTGCACCAGCCACAGGACACAACCTGTTTTAAAGGTCTCAAGGGTAGGGATATTAATTCTAGTGTCCAGGTCTAATTCCAAGCAGGGGAATTATATTCCATTCCAGAGGAGAGGGGCCTGGCCCAGCGCCTCATTTACCTTTTAAAAAAAAAGCTTCAGCCATCCTGTCAAGGCTGAGTCCCCACTCTGGCACTTCGAGGGCAGAGGGTGGGGGCCTGCAAGGATTCTAAAAATTAGAAGTGGCCACTCCAGGCTTGTATTAAATTCCCAAGGTTACAGCTTTTCTCTGACCTTGGATGGGTAGATGCTGCCACCACCCAAGTGCAAAAACCCCTTTGAGAACCCAGGAAGGCGCACTTGGGAATTCCTTTCTATGGGGTACCCTGCAGCCCCTTCACACACACCCCTCCGGGGGAGAGCTGACAAAGAAAACAAAGGAAATCAGCTGTTGCCACCAGCTAATTAAACAACATGTGCACACACCTCTTAAGACACAACACTCCAATCCTGTTCTTAAAAAAGGTAAACTTTATTTCAAAAAAAGGAAGAAAAAAAAGACGTCTAAAAGCTCAGGCTATTGCTAGATTTAAATAGAGCAAATACAAAAATTAAGAAGCAAAAATAGCTTTCTTGAGGTCCTGCTTACAGGTTACAAACAAAACAAAAGCACCTGGGGTAAGCACAGGAGTCCACAAGCCATAAAGAAATAAAAGAGATAAACCTAATTGCGTCTCCCTAGACATTTCCTGATCTACTTACATATCTGGGGTTCCAAATGAGTAGTTTCTAGGTATGATTTGATTATTTCTCATACCTGGCTCAAGCTCTTACAGCATAGTTCCAGCCCTGTCTCTGCGCTCTGGGAGAAAAGCACAGACAGACAAAAGGGAAGTTTTTTCTCAATTTTAAAAAGTTCTAGCCTTCCCTTTGGCTCTTTTGGTCAGGTGTTGACTCCCTTCCTTTTACCTATGGACTTTTTAACCCTTTACAGGTAAAGCAAGTAGAGAACAGCGACTAAGAGGGACTTTATAGCTAACTGGCTGGCTAGCTACCCCCTCCTTCATTTATCACACATCCACTTAGAAAGCACCATCAATATCACATGACTCGGCAATCCAATAACACACCCTGAATAACAAACAGAAATGAGGAACTGTTCCTGAACAGGGTAAAAGGCCAACGCTAAACAGCCAGACACCTACATCCATATTCTAGCACCTAAATCAGCAGCCTGGTTTTTCATGGGGGGCTGAAGCCAGGGGATACTGCTGGTTGCTCAGCATCTTTGGAAGTCGAGCCAGTTTTTTTAGATACCTAAATATGGGCTCAAAACTGGAGTAACTGAATGAAATTCTCTGGTCTCTGTTATACAGAAGGTGAGACTAGATGATCTAAGGGCCCTTCTCACTTTAAAATGTAGGAGTGATTCTATGAATATGGATCAGTTGCTGAATGCTGGCACTAAATCATGACATATACTCCAGCTGGCTCCAGGGGAGTCTTGCTGGTGGAGAGACACATTCTTCAGTGGGAGCTACACTATGCCACGTCTGAATGTGGCCCTTTGATGAATGGGAGTGGTACGGCCACATGCTCTTACCCCAGTTCATTTGGTCGTGCAATCAGCTGCTCCACTTGCCACAGCCAGCTCTCTGGAAACAGGCTCCTTGAGGTGATATTTTTGTCAGACATGAACTCTTTATCCAAGTCACCTGGAAAGTCAAATCACAGACCGTCTGGCTCTGCTGTGACATTGATTGGGATGGGGCAAACCTGAAAGGATTCGGGGATGGGTTTGCTCTACTGACCTGAAAGCATCCGTGATTTGACCTACGTTGCCAGGTTTTGATGCTGCCAACCCAGAAGAGCATGAATTGGAGTGTGGTTGAATGGCTGGAGGGGAAGCCACAGACGACTTCTCCTCTCCATGCCTGCCTTGCTGTTTCCCCACAAGCTAGGTTTTCTGGGCTCCTATAACACTGGTATAAGCCACTGGCTCAGCGCTACATGAGCACCCTCTACTGGATATTCTGCAAAGGGTAAGATCCCACTACTATTCCTAGCTAGAGGAGTTACCCCTATGGCTCAAGTGGTAGAGGACTGTGCTTTAGAAACAAAGGTTAAACCTCGGCGGCGACCTGTGAAGAGGTTATTACCCTGACTCATCTGGGTCCCCATATCAACATGGTGCAACACTAACAGGATTGCTTCCACTGCATTCATGTTCATCTCCTACCTGGGGGATCTGTGAACACGCGCAGGGTTGGTTCATGTGGCGTGGTCTTATTTCTCTAACCATTCCCCCAGCCTTGCTCCTCTGAGTGACATTGAAACCCTAGTACTTGCTTCTTGCAAGTTCCAGGTGGAGCTCCCGTTGCATCTTGTCCCGTATGGTCTTGATATAATTGCAGCAGTCAAGGAAGGTCTTCTTGCATTCATCCGTATCCAGGATGTACCCAGCCTGCTTCTCGCAGCTGTGCCCCATGGGGTTCTCGTACATCCCGTCTTCACAGCATTTCTTCACCTTCCGATCGTGGTAATCCGCCGCTGAAATGTAAAAGCCATGTCTACCAAGCTTCTTCTAGTCCTCTCTCTCTCTCTCTCTCTCTCTCTCTCTCTCTCATTAATTTACTACTAGACATGGCCAAAGAAGGAACATAGGAACTAGCATTCTGCTCTGTCTAATCCAGTATCTTGTCTCTAACAGTCACTAGCACCAACAGCTTCAGAGAAAGGTGCAAGAAACCCCACAGTGGAATAACCTGCCCACAGAGAAGTTTCTTCCTGACCCCAGTTAGAGGTTGGCTCATGCCCTGAAGCATGAGGATGTATAGCTCTTCTTTAAAAATCCTATCCTATGGAATGGTGAACATCTCTTCCTTTTCCATGTAAATGGCTCATCCTTTGTTTGAATCCTGCTAGGCTCTTGGCCTCAATACAATCCTGTGATGGTGAGTACTGTGGGTTAATTATGCATTGTGTATGAAAATAGTTCCTTTTATAAATTCTTAGTAAGAAACCATTCAGTTGGGTTGAGTGTCTCCTTGTGCTTAAATGGGTAATTTAACAATGTACCTGTTGTTGTTATTTGAATTGCAGTAGTACTTTGGGTCCACAGTCATGGCCCAAAACCCCACTGTGTTGGGTGCTGTACCAACACAGAACAGAGAGACGGTCCGTGCCCCAAAGAGCAATTTACCATTCATTATTTTCTACACCTCTATCACATCCCCCCTATAAATTGACCAGTTCCAATCTCTCCTCATATGGAAGTCTATCCTGACTCCCCCGTCTCCTGCTACAGGAAATGCAGCTGGCAGGAGGCTGTAGCAGGGTGAAACTGGTCATGTAAGGGAATCACATTCCTGATTTGCATGCTTGCTGTGATCAAGGATAAAAAACCCCCTGATTAGTACCTACTTTTGATTGCCTTATATTCAATGAGCTGAACGGAGCGACGCCGGCGTTTTGCTGGCTGGGGACACTCTGGATCTGCAGAAGGAAGTGAGAAACACAAAATAAAAACCCACCCACCGAGTGAGGCCCTCCACTCAACTTGATGCCATTTCTCTGTCTGGATGTAACACGGTAACATTTGAACACCGCATCCGGTCAGTTCCCAAATTTCTGAGAATGGTCTAGGCCTCAATGAGCGGAACCCCGTTGATTTAGGGGCAAATCAGAAAACCAGAAAAGCCAGTTTGGCACTTAACATATTGCTCCTTCCTGTCTGGCTGGGAGCCACAGAAGAGCTGTTGGGCAGATGCTCAGCCAGCCAGGGCAACCAGAAGGAGAGGAGAGTGAAGCAGGCTTCATTCCTCCCTCCCTCCTCGTGTGCTTCTCCCAAAAGCTTGCAGCCTGGGGCAGAGAGAGCAGAGAGAAGCACCAGCCATCTGCCCGTCTCTTCCTGGCCAGGGGGGAGAAAGATACTTTGGAAGAGGGAGAAACCCAGTGGACTAGCAGAGAAGGTCTTTGAATCCCCACCTCAGAACCACCCCATTCTTAAAATTAATCCCTCTTTTAATAGGTGGGGGGCCAGTGGGAATTCAGTACCTTATTCTCATCCCCCATGGTAACCCCAGCATTTCCATTCCTAGGCCGTTCCAATGGGATTTGCCCTGCTAGACTGATGTCCCTACCCCCGGCTCATGCCGTAGGTTACTGTGCCTTGCTTTGCTGATTCTTTCCTCCCTTCCTCCATTGCTCATGGTGACCGTTCAGCTCTACAGAGTGATACCTATTCTCTGGGCTGTGGAAATCCTATTGCTCGTCTCCAGGGCCAGTCCAGCATCCGTAAATACCCCCAGATTGTTCTTTCCACTGCCAGCCGTACAGCCAATGTCACTCTTCTCCACAGAGTCCCAGATCTGTGAGGTGCAAATACAATGGTTGAGAGATTATTGTTAACAATGACACTTCCCATTTATATGGTGCCATCCAGCATGATCCCAAAGCACTATACAGGCTGTGAGCCGGATTCTGGTCTCCGGTACAATCGCGCAATCTGGAGTAACACGGGGACATTGGGTTCAGCTCTGACTTGGGGGGGGGGAGAGCGCCCCCTACTGAGCACACTGCCACTCCCTGATGTACAACACCACCATGAGCACTGGGGTGAGAACTGCCTCTGAGGGGAGAGCGCCCCCTACTGCAACACCCACACAGTTCCCTAAAGCCCAGCACCATCTGGGTCAACACTGTCCAAAGGGAGGGTGTCCTTTAGTGTGTCCAGAACAGCACTCCCTGCAGTACCCTGGGTTTCACTGGGTTTCCTCCCATCCAAGTACTCACCTGGCCAGGCCCAGCTCACTTAAAGTACAGTGGAGCTCAAACCCCAAGCGGCAGGTCTGCAAACAAAAGGCTCACTTCGCTTTTCGCCATCTTGGAGCGTCAAGCAAGGATAAGAGCTGAGCTGCATTTCCCACTATAAAACATTACAAGTTACGACCAACGTCTTTCATGCCCCACCTTAGATTGTGTAATTTTGTGGTTTTTGTTCAGAACGTAGATTCCTTTGTCCACGGCCACCAGGCCGACATAAGCTCTGTGGTCTCCTTCCAGCTTGAGTTTCATTGGAGTTCCCGGCTCATGGATTCTCCTGTCTTCGTTGGTGGCTCCTTTCACCACAAGCTGTATGAAAGACAGTGAAGGGAGAGGTTTTGATTTAAAGCAGAGAGAGCAGCTAAGAACCCATCCTTTGCGAAACATAGGAGAAAAGGAGGTAAGACTTCATGTTCCTTGAGCATCCAAAAGCCAGGTTCTGATCTCAGGGGCCGCTGTGTAAATCTGGAGTAGCTCCACTGATTTCAGTGCTGTTACTCCATATTCATGCTGGTGTAAACTGAGAGCAGAATTGGACCCAATGTCCATGCAGTCCCTTTGTTCCAGCCATGATGGAAAGGTGACTTTGTCCCTCAGGCAGCCCTGAGAAATTTACAAGTAAGTTTGAACTGTAATAGATCTGCTCCATGGGCCCGATTCTGATCTCACACTAGTGTAAATCAGGAGCAATTAACTGGAGTTACAGCAGCATAGCATTGTAGTTACATTATAGTCAGGTCCCCTATAGGTATTTGGAGTCACATCTGCTGAAGAACCAGTCTGGCCCTGGGAGACGGAGCTGGAATCAATTCTGACTGCCACATCATCAGCAAAATGGCTAATTATGGTGCAGATACAAAGCCAGATACTCAGCTGGCGCAAGTCAGTACAGCTCCATCCACTTCAATCCACGGAGTCTTTATTGCTGAGCTAGAAGGAACCATAGCTTGACTCCCAGATCCTAGAGTGGGTTGACAGCATTGGCTTGTGGGGGCTGGGGAACTTCTTTGTACATGTAAACTGGTCAAATCTGATCTAGAATTTGCTGGGAGACAGTCAATGAGAAGCCCCACGGTGCCATTTTTAGAGTCCCTTTTGAGAGTCAGTCAGCACTTTCAGGCTAGGAAAAACTCCCTCGTAATGACATCTTCATAGGAATTAACATGTGGAAGGCCAACTTGAATATCAACCTACCGTTCCCATGCAAGTGTCCTTGATGTCCAGCCAGACGGAGTCTGCTACAATCTCCGAATTTCCTACTTGGTAGTAAGCCACGATGCGGAATGAAGGGATGAGGTCTGGAGTTATGGGCAGGGACATGGTCACCCAATTTTGTCCCTCCTGTCTGGCCTGTCTCCCTGCATAGATGATCTTCCCTTTATTCAGGATCTAACAGGGAAACATGAGACGTGGATTGTTAAAGGACACAAGGGTTAACACAATGGGTCATTGAGATTCCATGAATCTTCCCATCCACCTGTTTTCTACAAGTAAGAGATGGTCACTTGCAACTTTTCAAATGGGCATTTACATCTGAGCGGAGAGAGGAAAATAAGCTAAAATCCATGTGTTGCAGGAACAGGCTCTAGAGGCAGTGGTGCATTCACCAAATCTGATTCCCAAATCTGAATATTGTTTGTTTCACCAACAGAGACCACCCCTCCTTTCCCCCATCCCACTCACCAATTACACTTCATATCCATGCTACATGGCAACTTTATTATTTGGTTTGTCCAGCTCTAAAAGCAACAGAGTGGACCTACTACTCTGCGTTGAAAAAGTAGCCATGAAATATAGTGTTTAGAGCAGGGAACTGATACCTGGGACTCCTGGGTTCCATCCCCAGCCTTAAGGGGAAATATGCTCTAGTGAGTACATGGGGAGGAGTCAGGACTCCTGGGTTCCATCCCCAGCTCTCAGAGGAAATATGCTCTAGTGAGTGCATGGGGAGGAGTCAGGACTCCTGGTTCCATCTGCAGGTCCAAGAGGAAGTATGGTTTAGTAGCGAGTGCAGAGGGGTGGTTGTTAGGACTCCTGGGTTCTATCTCCAGCTCCTGGAGGAAGTCAGCTTTATTATCACAGGGCCCGGAGTCAGTAACCAGAAGTGGATAAGGGGTTGTCCCCATGACTGACTTTATTTCATTCACACTGTGACAGGGTCTCGGCAAAGGGTTGCAGCTTCAGCCCTCTGTCATGCCTGCTTCTCATTAGGGGAACAAATTAGAGTGGGCTGGAGGTAACCTGGCCCAATTGGAGAGGCAGAGACAGCTGCTACCTAATTAGCCTGTGACTGCACAAAAGCCTCAGGGGAAGGAAGCCAGGGGAGAGCAGGAGAAAAGGAAAAAGGCAGGGAATGAAAGCAGGGAAGTAACTTCCCCTCCCTCCCTCCCTCCTGCCTGCAGATGGTGAAGGGTTACTTGTACAAGGTGAAATGGTGGTGGGAACAAGCCTGAGAATAAAGTGCACCAGTGGTTACTAAACCCAGGGTCTCAGAGTGACTTTGTGAATCTAGCAGAAGCCAAGGGGGCCCTGCCACACTCTGCTACACACACAATCAATATACTGCCTGACTGGGAAGAATTCTCTACTACAGGTTCTCCTTACAGGCAGTGGGAATATTAAAGAACAGGTGGAAACTCAGATGATGCCTAAGTTCCAGGAGATCCCAGTACCCAGGGACACAGCACTTACTATGTAGGTGAAATAGTGGATCTGATTCAGAACAGCTGGCTTGTTGCTCTTCAGGTGGAAATTCACAGGTAAGGTGTCTCCAGGTTTGAGCTCAGAAGCCGTCACCGCCAGATGGAGATAGTTTTGAGACTCTGCTTGGGACTGATAGGCTTCAGCCACCATGGACTTAGAAGCCTGGCGGTTTGCTGGGAGGTTGGGATGGGCAGTTTTTACCTGCAGGGGAGGTGGAGATAAAATCTCAGTTGAATCTGGGAGTGAGCTTAGGGTCTGTAGCCCCTCACGCTGGGTCACGCTGTGAGCAATAGCAAAGGAAGCTCCCCTGAGACGCCATTGTTGGTGGATTCTGCTGCTAACAGCCATTCTAGGCATGACACCTCAGAGAAACACCAAATGCCACTTTCAATTGGCCTGTCGCTTCAGCACAGTCCTGCTGGGACTCCAGATTTCTGGACTGTAAGAGAACATGTCTTTGAACAGAGGAAACTGTCTTGCCCCTTGCAAGATGAATATGAAGAAGGACTCTCTCCTGAAGCGGCCGGACACAGATAGCTCCAGTGTTCTCTCGGGCTTTATAGCTTGAGCCTGGTGTCACCTCACAGGGTCTTCACACTAAGGAGCCATGAGCTGTCTACAGGCCTCCTTTGCTGCATGGTGGGTGGCAAGGGGACTAATCGGGACCTCTTTATGCCCATGTCAATGTTTTCTGGGATCTCTTCTGGCCCCACAATACAGCACTGGTTACATGGTGATTGGAGCATCTCCAAAACCCAGTGGCATACAGGAAACTGACCCCAGGCGCAGATGGAATGCACAGAGTTCAGTTATCCTCCTGCTCAGTGCATGAGAGGGGAGTGAATGCCACCAACAGGGCATTTCCCTCTGGGTGCATATAGTACTCAGTCTCAGTCTCAGTCCCAGCCTCAGTGGTAGAAGGTTACTCACCGTGATGGGAACCTGCTGCTTATTCCCAGGCATTTTTAAAATCAGCTTGGCAGTTCCATCACCCTGGGTCGACCCAGCCGACTGGAATCCTTCGGCCTGTACTTGGACACGAGGGGCTGGGGAGCCATCAGGGTTTGTGACGTAGACCTGAGGGGCACAATCAAAAAGGGATGCGTCGAGTAAGGGGTGCAGCGCTCCCTGCATCCTAACTTCAAATCAAATCGCATGTACAGCATCTTAGGACCATAGCTTCAAAGGTATTTAGGTGCCTAACTTCTGTGGATTTCAATGGGAATTAAGCACCTAAATAACTTTCAGGAATGGGGCCTTAATGATCTGCTGTATCACACCACAAAATGCATACACATTTTAAAAAGTACAAACATAGAAAAATATAAAAACCACAACTTCAACCCTTCTCCTAAATTCAGTTTACACTTTTATAACACCCAACAAAACAATATACAAAAATTAAGAACAAATTAATTCATGTAGGCCAGAGAGGAAATTAATTTCATGCTAGTCTTTTCTTGTTTTGGCCCCAGGCAAATAAGGCAACTGCCAATCGAACCAAAACACGATCACTGCCAACAAATATTCTGCTTTCTGAGTGAATGAGGCAAAAGGCTTCTGAGCCAAGACTGGAGATAGCCATTTATTTCTCAAGTGGCAATTAACACAGAGGAAGTGAATGGGAGTAGAGTTCATTGGAGGAGTCAGGCCAGTTAGTCAAGACTTCCAAATATTTCTTGAATCTATGGATGCTCTTTAACTAAGGGAGCAGGGAGACATATTTGTTGCGCTAACATCTGTCATGTCCAGTTATTTACAAATATCTTCAACTCTGAGGTTAATTAAAGTTTTCACACTCTGACTTAGGGCATGTCTAGGCTGCAGGTGCACGCCATGCCTGCTGGCTGTGATGCTCTGTCCCCCTCTAGTGGCACCTAGACCACTTAGAGATTAATGAGCCTACTACAGCCTTAGCTAAGTGCCATGTGCTTTTAGCTCACGCAGTAGCAGCTCATGCATTTAGCTCCAGAGGCCCCAGGTTCGATCCTGGCCCCCGACAGACCCTGGTCATCGGTGTTACACAGTCACAAGGTGATGGAAGCTAGTTCAGTGACGTCAACTGGAGCTCCAGTCTCACCCCGTGACTGCAGTCGAGACATACCCTTTGAGTGTTGACTGGCCCTGGTTCTGAAAACCCTGAAGACTGCAGAGATCAATGGCCTTGCAAAAGCCAAGATACTTTAAAGATTTAAATCTAGCACGCTGTTGCTACAAACATAGCCTAGGGTGACCAGATGTCCTGATTTTATAGGGACAGTCCCAATATTTGGGGTTTTGTCTTATATAGGCCCCTAGTACCCCCCACCCCCTTCCCGATTTTTCATACTTACTGGCCCCACCGATCAGCTCCTCCCCCTCCCTCCCAGTACCTCCCGCCTGCCGAGGATCAGTTCAGCAGTGGGCAGGAGGTACTGGGGGGCAGGGGGAGGAGAAGGCAGGGCAGAGTGGGGGCAGGAAGATGCGGGGTGGGTCTTGGGGGAAGGAGTGGAGTGGGGGCGAGGTCTGGAATGGAGCAGGGGTCGAGCACCCCCTGGGAAATCAGAAACTCAGCACCTCTGGACCTAAGATCTTTCCAGCCCCAGATTTCTACACTGTATAAAATGTGAGCACCCATGTTAGCCCTAAGCATTCAGAGAGCCGGTGCATTTCAATTACCCCCATGCACACAAGAAAAACGGACAGCTACTTGCATGGATCTTAAGGTTCAGCCCTTTGACTCTTTTTTATGTTTATCCCATTCACCACTGTATGTAAAGCAAATATCCAGATTAGAAATGGACTTAACCTGCTCATTACTGTGGTCATCAATTACTCGTTTGTGCACCTTTGGTCTGCAGCCAAAGATAATTGTTTCAGTTCTCTGCTAATGTATAGTCTTAAGTGCCTGCTGACAGAAAAATACTAAATTCCCTTCACAAACTCTTCAGCCCCAGAGGAGTGTGGGACCGTAAAACCATATTCTCTGTGGACAAGAGGACTGATGCTGATTGCTTCAGAATTTTAGGAGCATAATATTTCTCCCCCTGTAATGCAGCCTAACTCGCTGGGAGAAAAATCATTCTGTCAGTGCCAATTTTGAAATTCCCCCACATCCTCCTATCCACAATGGTCCCTCTGCCCCCTGTTTCTGCAAATGCCCCCCCTCTTTGGAACTCCTCACCTGTGCCCAATTCCCCTCTATAGTCAGAAAACCTTGAAGTGCCAGCAATTAACACACAGTCCAGGGAATCAGTACACGAGTGACCCCAGGGCACATTTTGGGCCAAACCTGTAGCTAGATGCCATTTCACACCTTTCAGAGTAGCAGCCGTGTTAGTCTGTATTCGCAAAAAGAACAGGAGGACTTGTGGCACCTTAGAGACTAACCAATTTATTTGAGCATAAGCTTTCGTGAGCTACAGCTCACTTCATTGGATGCATAAAGTGGAAAGTACAGTGATGAGATTTTATATATCCACACAGACCGTGAAAAAAAACATGAAAAAATATACATTGTAAGGAGAGTGATCACTTAAGATAAGCTATTACCAGCAGGAGAGTGGGGTGGGGGGAGAGAAAACCTTTTGAAGTGATAATCAAGGTGGGGCATTTCCAGCACATTTCCAGGAGTTAACAAGAACGTCTGAGGAATGGGGGGGAGGGGGGTGGGGAGGAATAAACAAGGGGAAATAGTTTCACTTAGTATAATGACTCAACCACTCCCAGTCTCTATTCAAGTCTAAGTTAATTGTATCCAATTTGCAAATTAATTCCAATTCAGCAGTCTCTCGTTGGAGTCTGTTTTCGAAGTTTTTTTGTTGAAGGATACTCACTTTGAGATCAGAAATCGAGTGACCAGAGAGATTGAAGTGTTCTCCGACTGGTTTATGAATGTTATAATTCTTGACATCTGATTTGTGTCCATTTATTCTTTTACGTAGAGACTGTCCAGTTTGACCAATGTACATGGCTGAGGGGCATTGCTGGCAGTTGATGGCATAGATCACATTGGTAGATGTGCAGGTGAACGAGCCTCTGATAGTGTGGCTGATGTGATTAGGTCCTATGATGGTGTCCCTTGAATAGATATGTGGGCACAGTTGGCAACGGGCTTTGTTGCAAGGATAGATTCCTGGGTTAGTGGTTCTGTTGTGTGGTGTGTGGTTGCTGGTGAGTATTTGCTTCAGGTTGGGGGGCTGTCTGTAGGCAAGGACTGGCCTGTCTCCCAAGAATTGTGAGAGTGATGGGTCGTCCTTCAGGATAGGTTGTAGAACCTTGATAATGCATTGGAGAGGTTTTAGTTGGGGGCTGAAGGTGATGGCTAGTGGCGTTCTGTTATTTTCTTTGTTGGGCCTGTCCTGTAGTAGATGACTTCTGGGTAATCTTCTGCCTCTGTCAATCTGTTTCTTCACTTCAGCAGGTGGGTACTGTAGTTGTAAGAATGCTTGATAGAGATCTTGTAGGTGTTTGTCTCTGTCTGAGGGGTTGGAGCAAATGCGGTTGTATCGTAGAGCTTGGCTGTAGACAATGGATCATGTGGTGTGGTCTGGGTGAAAGCTGGAGGCATGTAGGTAGGAATAGCGGTCAGTAGGTTTTTGGTATAGGGTGGTGTTTATGTGACCATCGTTTATTAGCACTGTAGTGTCCAGGAAGTGGATCTCTTGTGTGGACTGGACCAGGCTGAGGTTGATGGTGGGATGGAAATTGTTGAAATCATGGTGGAATTCCTCAAGGGCTTCTTTTCCATGGATCCAGATGATGAAGATGTCATCAATACAGCGCAAGTAGAGCAGGGGCGTTAGGGGACGAGAGCTAAGGAATCGCTGTCCTAAGTCAGCCATAAAAATGTTGGCATACTGTGGGGCCATGCGGGTACCCATAGCAGTGCTGCTGATTTGAAGGTATACATTGTCCCCAAATGTGAAATAGTTATGGGTGAGGACAAAGTCACAAAGTTCACCCATCAGGTTTGCCGTGACATTATCCAGGATAGTGTTCCTGATGGCTTGTAGTCCATCTTTGTGTGGAATATTGGTGTAGAGGGATTCTACATCCATAGTGGCCAGGTTTTCTCTCCCCCACCCCACTCTCCTGCTGGTAATAGCTCATCTTAAGTGATCACTCTCATAGAATCATAGAATATCAGAGTTGGAAGGGACCTCAGGAGGTCATCTCGACCAACCACCTGCTCAAAGCAGGACCAGTCCCCAATGTTTGCCCCAGATCCCTAAATGGCCCCCTGAAGGATTGAACTCGCAACCCTGGGTTTAGCAGACCAATGCTCAAACCACTGAGCTATCCCTCCCCCCCTCTCCTTACAATGTATATTTTTTCATGTTTTTTTTCATGGTATGTGTGTATATATAAAATCTTATCACTGTACTTTCCATTTTATGCATTCAATGAAGTGAGCTGTAGCTCACGAAAGCTTATGCTCAAATAAAGTAGTTAGTCTCTAAGGTGCCACAAGTCCTCCTGTTCTCATTTCACACCTTGTCTTTGCTGTCAGCTTTTGGGCCAGACTCTGCTCTTGTTAGGCTAGTGTAAATCTAGAGTGATTCCATTGCATTTAGTGGAGTCACACTGGAATTAGGTTGGTGTAACTGAGATTGGAATGTGGCCCTTTGTTTCTGTTCTATTCTAAATTCTGATACCACCCTCACCACCCTAGTACCCATAGTTCTCTCCTCTTTATACACCTCAGGCAACAGTGAGCATGATCCAGAAGAAGAGATATTACCATGAGTTCAAAGGGCATCCCCGGCTTGAAGTACTTGGGTGTTTTTGTGAAGTGGATCTGATAGGAAGATGTCACAATGTCAATTCCGGTGCTCTCCGCTTCCACCATGTCACTGCCTAAAGAGAGAAGCCATGGGTCAATTAAAACTGAGCTAGGGAATACAAATTTTGTCCTTAAGGTCCAGAGTAAAACACAAGGAATAGGCCATGGTCAGATGTTGATTCAGTGCCGCTGATTCTTGTGATTTTATCATGAGTCTCCTGTTTTAATTCCTTGTCTTCAAGCCCCAGCTGCTAGAATCACCATATGGCATGAGAATCTCAGCTGTCATTTAAAAGAAGAAATACATTTCTAACCCTCCTGGTTGCAGAGAAAAGCTTGAAAGCATGTCCCAAGTGCGAACTAATGCCTCAAAAGCCAGGAGGGAAAGAAAAAGCAACCAAAGTTTACTATTTTTAAAAAAACCCTCATGATTTTTAATATGATCTCGTGATTTTGGGAGCGGAGGGACTGACTTGTGATTTTTGCATGTTTGGGGTTGGCATTACTGCAGGCCGTTGAGCCTGATTCTGTTCTCACGCCAGTATAAATCAGGAATAACTCCCCTATAGTCAGTTGCACTGTAGCAGTGAAAACAGAATCAGTCCCTTTCATGCTAAAACAACTTATTTTAGCTTTTAAAGAAGCAACAAGAAAGAACAAAAACAAAGTCTCTGGGAGAGAGAAAGCACAGTGTTTGTGTATCTATCTATATAATAAGATTCCAGGACTGTCACTCTGAGGTTGTACCACTCTGAAGCCTAGAATGTCTGTTGTGTCTGTGTGAAGTGATGGAAGCAGCTATATAAGCAAGAGAAGGGCTCTTCTTAATTACAATATCACCAGGTTCAATTATCACTGGGATTTGCAGTCTGTTACCAGCCAATTTGTAAGTCCCCAGCCATTCTGAAGGTACAAGCCTGGTGTACAACTCCAGTAAGGCATATGGCATGCCAAGAGTCCTAGACCATTGTGATATCAGACACAACTCAACCAACCAATCACCACCTCTACTCTACAACTAATTTGCATGCAGTAATTTCATTGGTTGTTTGGATTACTTGGCCCAATTGCCACACCCGTGCAATGGCACAGGCTTTCAGCTACTAGTTTCATCTGTAACAAGCTACAGCTGCTCGGAACAGAATGGCTGCTCCCTCTGCAGGGAAAGTTAAGAGACCAAAGCTATGTAGAGCTGGAAGGGACCTCGAGAAGTCATCTAGTCCATCCCACGCACTCAGACAAGAGTAAATATGCCTAGACTATCTCTAAGAGCTGACCCAGAACTCTTAGAAATGGAAAGGTGCAATGCGGAGAAAACAAAGGTGCAAGAGTTTCAAGCTACTTTCGCTGGTGTAAATCTGGAGTTATTCCAGGTGTGACATTACACCCCATATTCTTCAGAGAAATATTGTTATTATATGATTATAGCATAACTAAGATGTGTTTTATGCAAGATGGGACTTGTGAGATATCATTGGAAAGGTTATGATTTACTGAATATGATTATCCCATTTGTATGCACATATCATTTTTGTATCTTAAGTTAGGAATATTGACCCTACATCTGTACTACAAAAGTTTTTGCACCCGGAGAACACCCACCAGACAAAATGCAATCAGTCTGGCTGGCTAGCTGGATACAAGTCAATAGACTGCTAGGGAGAACAATAGGACTTTGAAGAGGGTAATCTCCCATCTTCCTGGGATGCTGCAAATGGACTTCCTTTGTGTGAGTTATGGCTGCAGTGCCATGTGATTAAGTCACCTGATACTAGACTCCATAATAAAATTTGTCCTTTTCCACTGTCCGGGGGTGGGAATCACACTGGAAGACAAAGGATTCCCACCATATGTAAAACCTATTTAAGGCAGGGAAGTGCAATAATCAGGGTCGGTTCTTCACTGAAGCTTCACTCAAGATGACTGCTATAAACATCTAAGACTGATCTGGGAAGAAAGGACTGACAAGGCTAGACGGAGGGTGTCTAGCCTGTAAAAGAAATACCTGGAGTTTTAAGCTGCAAGCAAGAGCAGCTTGCCTTCAAGAAACTCTGCAATCTGCCTAAAACAACATTTAGGTTGAGAAATTAGTGCTTGTAACCAGTTTCTTTAGTATCTGAGCTTATATTGCATTTTTGTTTTGTTTGCTGGGTAATCTGTTTTGATCTGTTTCCTATCCCTTATAACCACTTAAAATCTTTTGTAGTTAATAAACTTGTTTTTGTTTTCTCTAAAACCAGTTTGTGGAATTCATAACTGGGGAGCAAAAAGCTGTGCATATCGTCCTCCACACTGAGAGAGGGGGCGAATTTCATGAGCTTACGCTGTACAGTTGTCTGTGCAGTGCAAAACAGTACAATTTTGGGTTTACATGCCAGAAGGGGTGTGTACGTGAGTGCTGGGAAATGCTTTAGCTGAAGCCTTCCTATGCAGCTGATTTCAGTGTCTTGTCTTCCTGCAGCTGGGCATGTCCCTTCCTGTGTGTGTGCTGTTGGAGACTTGAGAGGTCCTGGCTCATCAGGACAGTGTAAGGGAGCCCAGGCTGGTGGAAAAGCCGGGCACAGTGGTACCCCAATACATCAGGTGGCACCCCGGAGGGGGGAGCAACCCATCACACCAGTTTTACCCCAGAGCGAATGAGATAAGAATCTGGCCTACAGCCTTTAAGATCTGCAGAACCCAAGTAGATAGGGCTTTATACATCTAAATCAACACCTCGAACTGCACTCGGCACCACTTTGGAACACCCCGTGAATAAAGCACTTGGCTTTGCACTTATTGCTGATGCTCACCAGATTCTGTCAAAACGGTGACAGAGATGTAGAGCGAATGGCCAACCAGTTCATGCAGGTTGGCAAACCGAGCCTGCAGCATCTGTCTCGTCAGCATTGCTTCCCCGTCTCCATCTTCTATCTAGAAAGGGAGAGAGAGTTTCATGACCTCACCCACAGAGTTTCCCAGGAGGCGTGAATCCCTCCCCCCGCCCTCCAGCCAAGAACACGAATTACCGAGATTCTCTTGAGAGACTGCGGGATACTCCTCTTCTCATCATCCATCTTCACCCCAAAGAGGACAAAAGCAGTGCCATCTAGTTCTTTCCCATATAGATACCTGGAGGAGAAAAGGATGGGCAAGAGAAGCCACAAGGAAACCTATCGCTGAATATTATGGCCCTATGCCACCATTCTCCTCTATAGGCCCAGCTCCTTGGTCGGTCTATATCTCCCATGATCCACCATGGTAAGGAGAAGTGGACCATCATGGCTATGGTGCATCATGGGAGTTTAAGTCCAGCTAGCAAGCCCAGCCCATGGTGAAGAACGGAAGAATGAAGCACCTGAATGGCAACCCCCATGAAGCACCGCGCCAGCATTTCTGAATCACAAGGTTTTCAGCCAATTTTTTTTCTCCATTTTTGAACATTGGGTTTTTGGATGAAAAAAGAAATGAGAATTTCCCATGGAAAATGGAGACTCTTCATGGGGAAAAAAAAAACATTTAGTGGAAAACATTCCCAAAGTGATGCAAGACTTAGGTTTTTTTCTGCACTAAAACTTGTGGTTGCTACCCCAGTCAGCTGATCCCTTCCACCTGGTCACAGACCCACCTCGCGGTGATAGAAACCCTGAAGTCTTCAATGCCATCGATGTATAAAAACTTCTCAGCCGGCTCCAATATGACTTCAAAACTTGGCAACACTGGAGAAACGAGAGAGGAAGAGGAGAACGTTGAGCTTGTAGAAGAGGGTGGGTTGCCAGCAAAGCCTAGCCGAATGGAGAGTCTGCTCCAAGATGGTGTCAGGAGAGTAGAGACAGACCCACTCCCTGAGCCTGGGCCCAGTGGGTGCTGGATTCTTACCGTACTCCTTAACATCAAATTGCGCACTGAAGGTCTGCTGAGGGGAGTCTTCATACCTGGCTATGATCTTCCAGGTTCCCAGACTGGAGGAAGGAAATAAGAGGGAACACTGAATGCACTTAACACGCACATTTCGCAAGGCCCACCTGGCTCACTTGTTTCTCCGGTAATTTTATCGGCCCCATAAGCTAAATCTGAGCCATACGTGGAACTCAAGCCGTCTTGAGGGAACCACAGGGAATCTCATACAAGGCATTTTTTTCTGCACCTTGATAATTTCATGAACCAGAACTAGAGGTGGGTACTTGGAACAAAACATTTGATCCACAATCCCCTCAACCTTTGGCCAGCAAGGTTTGGGAAGTTTCGATCTAAACTTTGTGGCCAGCACTTGTTTCTACAGTCTGCATGGACCAAAACCCTAAATCCAAACACCCCCAAACTTAAGGAAACTCCGATCCATACCAAAATCAGGCCCCTCACTCACCAGTTCACTGACATAATTTTCATAGTAGTTGAACATTCATAAATCCCACTGAATGGGAGGTTGAAAAACAGGCCAATAGGGCCTGATCCTGCCTTCACATACTCTGGAATAAATCAGGAGTAATGGCAAGGAAGTCAGTGCAGCTTCATTCTGGTGACTGTGTAGACTTTTTTATCGATACATGTCATTGGTTTCACTGTGCACACGCATACCAACAAAAACACATTTCCATCGATAATATCGAAATTTACAGATAGGCAAAGCAAGAAAAACGCGGCATGAGAACTTACTACAGTTTGATTTAAGGCTTTATACTTGGTGTATTTGGACATACGATGTTGACAATTTGTGTTTTAATGGCTATAAATCTTTCGCTTTTTTGAATCTCAGTGTCTACTGTCATTAAATAATTATTATCAGACCCCACCACCGTGTCTGGCCCCCAAGTTTTCCCCCACCTGTGAAATTTAAATTGCTAAAACTCAGAATGGGGGACGATAAAAACCCATAATTTAATTTTGCACAACTGAGCATTTGAAGTGATTGAAACTGAAAAAAAAGGCTTACAAATAAACATGATTATCCATCGAAACGATAAGAAATACAAATCAAATTATGCCAAGACTGGGTATGTGGCAGGAGAGTTTGTTTTCTCCACGTCACTTGGAAATGCCTGTAGGAGATGATCTAGCTGATGGGCCACACACAGTAACTAGCCCCACATCATCTCTTCTGCTTCTCTGCCCAACTCCTGCAAAGCTCTGCTCTGTCCAGGCATAGTAACATCAGGGCAATCTACCTGACAATCTCCGGCAAGTTGTGGTTCAGGGACAAGATGCCTGATTTCAAGGGGGCGGAGATGGGAATCTGCTTGACAATAATGGACTCAGGGGTCTGAAAAGTAAACAAGTTAAGAGTTTAGGGAGAAAAATGCTGTCAATAGCTCTTAACAGCATCATCTGCCACATTTACATTCCTGGGCCACTGGACGGTTCTCCATACTTCCACCGAAGAACTCAAGGAAGCAGCTCGAAAGACTGAAGAGCCTCCATGACAGAATCTTGCAGATGCCAGGCTTAACCCTGAGCTTTCTGCAAAACTTGGAGCTGCCCAAAGGGCTGGGTCACTCTGCCAACCACAGCTGCTCCCCATCTCAAGGCCCCAGCTGGTTATGCTGCTGCTCAGGGCAGAGTGTCAAAGAAAGGGGAAACTGAGTCAAAGAGGAACTGAAGGGACAGGCGTGTTTTCTCCCCTCCCAGCTGGCTGAGGTGAGGGAACCCCCTGGGAATTATTGCCCAGGGTTTTGCAGCTGAGTTACTTTATTTTATGGATCATAAAAATCAGAAGAAAGGGCCTTAAGAGGACTAACGCCTGTAGCTCTAATCTCTGTTCCTGCCACCACTTTACACCCTCCTTGCAGTGGCTCCTTGTCTTCAGCCTTCCCAGACAAGCACCTGCTTGGCTCTTCCCAAAGAACTCCATGCAACTTTCCTCAAGGGTTAACACCATTGCAGAACCACGGGACTTCCCGCGAGAGCTGCCTGGCTGCTGCCCCTGCAAACTTCGTAACCTCCCTCATGACTGGAGGAGAATTTGCACGCCAGAGGTTTGCAAGGAGGGACCTCAGACAATCATTTGCTTTTCTCCCAGCCGTACCATGTTGCTACTACAGGCAGGGGTTGTATGCAGCCTCCTCAGACACATTAAATTGCTGCGCGTTACCCAGACAAGTGGCTAAACACACCTATCCCCCCATGGGCTCACTCAGAACAGCGACCTCACCTCAAACTCCACGATCACTCTCTTAGACACCGGTTCCAGTCTGTGACCCACAGTGAAGATCCGACAGAGGACTGAGAAAATAAAGAGAGAAGAGAGGGACATTGTTAACTGATAAACACCTTGGCCCAGATTCTCAAAGCTACTTAGGTGTCTAAGTCCGATTGAAACCAACGGGAGTTCAGTGCCTAACTCCATGGAGGATCTGAGCCATCAGCCCTCAACATGGGTTGTTTCACAATAGCCACTTTCTAAAGTTGGAGATCTCCATGGCTTTTTTCTTTAGGGCGTTGTCTTGCTTTTCTCCCCTGTCCCTAAGTACCAGGTGGGAGGGCTTTGTCATTGCAGGGACCTGTCCTACTCTGAATGAGCTGGGATTAGCAGCCCCTATTTCACACAGGCTTTGGGACGGCTGTCAGATGGGGGCATGTATCTCACTACAAGATGGAGCAGAACCAGTCACTGGGATTTGAAAAGTTCCATCACCAATTCTCAATCCCATGGCCCACCCAGTCTTTCGGTATCTAACACTCAATGGGACATCACAACTGGGACGATGGTGAAGGGTGAAATATTACAAATTGGTGGTGGCAGAGTCTCTTTTCCAACTGTCCTCCATCTTCAATCAAACAAGCAAAGCCATATGCACAGGATGGACCCTGCAGCCCTGCTGTAGATATGGCATGACATCAGCAGCTCCCACCCCTTCCCATTAGAAGAAACCAGGGGAAGGCAGTACCTGTAGACCCAGGTGTATAGATGGTTTTATCCGTCTGGATAAAGATGTATCCACTGTGGAAATGGACCAGAACCACTTTCTCCAGGGTTTGCTGAGGGAACTTAGCCTGGACCACAACATACTGGTTTTGTTTGGAATCTTTTGTTATGTTTTTGGTGGGGACCTGCATGAGAAGAAGTGCGTGGATAAGTTCCTCCTGCTTTTACTCACCACCACAAGGGATGCTCTATGCAAAAGACCTTTGCAGTGTTGACGCTTAAGTTATAAAATCACAGAATCATAGAACTGAAAGGGACCTCGGGAGGTCATCTAGTCCAGTCCCCTTCACTCAGGCCAGGACTAAGTATTATCTAGACCATCCCTGACAGGTGTTTGTCCAACCTGCTCTTAAAAATCCCCAATGATGGAGATTCCACAACCTCCCAAGGCAATTTATACCAGTGCTTAACTGCTCTGACAGTTAGGAATTTTTTTCTGATGTCCAACCTAAACCGTCCTTGGTGCAATTTAAGCCTGTTGCTTCTTGTCCTATCCTCAGAGGTTAAGACGAACAATTTTTCTCCCTCCTCCTTGCAACAACCTTTTATCTACTTGAAAACTTTTATGATGTCCCCTCTCAGTCTTCTCTTCTCCAGACTAAACAAACCCAATTTTTTTCAATCTTCCCTCAAAGGTCATGTTTTCTCGACATTTAATCATTTTTGTTTCTCTTCTCTGGACTTTCTCCAATTTGTCCACATCTTTCCTGAAATGTGGTGCCCAGAACTGGACACAATACTTCCATGGAGGCCAAATCATTGCAGAATAGAGCGGAAGAATGACTTCTCATGTCTTGCTTACAATACTCCTGCTAATACATCACAGAATGATGTTTGGTTTTTTGCAACAGAGTTACACTGTTGACTCATATTTAGCTTGTAATCCACTATGACCCCAGGATCCCTTTCCACAGCACTCCTTCCTAGGCAGTCATTTCCCATTTTGTACGTGTGCAACTGATTGTTCCTTCCTAAGTGGAGTACTTTGCATTTGTCCTTATTGAATTTCATTCTATTTACTTCAGACCATTTCTCCAGTTTGTCCAGATCATTTTAAATTTTAATCCTATCCTCCAAAGCACTTACACCCCCTCCCAGCTTGGTATCGTCTGTAAACTTTATAAGTGTACTCTCCATGCCATTATCTAAATCATTGATGAAGATTGTCATAAACATACAAATAAGGGTAACATAAAATCCCTCCTGGAAAGCTGTTCTAAATCACTTTACCTGTAAAGGGTTAAGAAGCTCACATAACCTAGTTGGCACCTGACCAGAAGGGCCAATGAGGAAAGAAGAAACTTTCAAATCTCCGGGGGATGGGGAGGTTTTCTTTGTGCTCTTTGTTGTTCCCTCTCCAGATGGAGAGAGAGACCAGGCAGGTAAAACATCTCCTGAAAACATACATAAAATGATCCATCTAATTGTAAGTAAGGCAAGGAAATGCGTTAGATTATCTTTTGTTTTAGCTTGTGAATTTTCCCTGTGCTAAGAGGGAGTTTTATTCCTGTTTTGTAACTGTGAAGCTGAGTACTGAGGGAAGTCCTCTGTGTTTTAAATCTTTTCATTATCCTGTAAAGTTACCTTCCATCCTGATTTTGAAGGTGTGATTCTTTTACTTTTTTCTTTATAATAAAGTTCTCCTTTTTAGAACCTGATTGATTTTTAGTGTCCTAAAAAACAAAGGGTTTGGTCTGTGCTCACTTTGTTAACCTATTGGTTGGTATATTACTCTCAAGCCTCCCCAGGAAAGGGGGTGAAGGGGCTTGGGAGATATTTTGAGGGAATAGGGACTCCAAGTGACCCTTTCCTGAATTTTTGTGTAATCACTTGGTGGTGGCAGCAATACCGTCTAAGGACAGGAAAGGGAATTTGTGCCTTGGGGAAGTTTTTAACCTAAGCTGGTAAAAATAACCTTTCATGCGGGTCCCCACATCTGTACCCCAGAGTTCAGAGTGGGGAGGGAACCCTGACATGGTGGTAGAGGTGGGATCATTTTGAACCAGAAGCACAGACCTCAGGATTTGAAAAGGACACATTTTTTCTTTTGGCTGCTTGAAAACCAGGGAGGGTTTTGCAGGGCGGGGGGTGGGGTTTGGTTTTTTTTAGCTGAGATCAGCTGGAGGGTTTTTTTGTTTTTTGTTTTTTGTCTGAGGGCAAAGTAGTTAAGCTATAGCAAGGGAATTCACAAGCTGGTTGTTTTTTTTGTTTTTTCCCTAGCTCTCAGGCTAGGCTAGGCTAAGTGCAAGAAGGCTAGCAAAAATGATGGAAAGTAAGGTCCAGAAAAAACTGGAATTAGCCAGACTGGAAGCTAAAGAAAAACGAAAGGAACATGAAAGACAAATGGACTTAAAGTGCTTGGAGTTGGAGGTGGAGGAGAGGAAAGAGGCAAAGCGCTTGGAGGCAGAGGCGAAACACTTGGATATGGAGTTAAAGCTGAAGCATTTAGAGCTGGAAAGGGCTAAGCTGGGTCTACCAAATAACCCTAACAGTCCTTCTCCAGGTGCTGCTTCCCATTCCAAAAAATTCCCCACCCACAAGGTAGGCGATGATTCAGAGGCCTTCTTAAAAAGTTTCAAAAGGGCCTGCCTTGGGTACAGCATCTCTACAGACCAGAATATGGAACTGAGGCTGCAGCTCAGTGAAACCTTAGCAGAGGTGGCAGCTGAAATGCCTAAGGAACACATGAACATCTATGAACTTTTTTTTAAAAAAGGCCATATTCGAATGGGGCTAACACCCGAGCAGGCCCGTCGATGGTTCAAAGCCCTAAGGTGGAAACCGGACGTGGCATTTTCCCGACACGCCGACCACATTGTAAAAAACTGGAATGCCTGGATATCAGGAGCAAGTGTTAAATCTCTGAAAGATCTGTCTTTCCTAATGCAAATGGAGCAGTTCTTAGAGGGTGTTCCTGGGGAAATAGAAAGGTACATCCTAGATGGGAAGCCCAAAACTGTAATTGAGGCGGGGAGAGCGAAATCAAATGGGTGGAGGTGGCGGAAAATAAAAAAGCTAGGAGCAGTTGGAGCGGATATCAGAAGGGTAAACCCTAGACAACACCCTACCATCAGGGGCAGCCCAAGGCCCCACCTACACCCCATCCCCAAAAAAACCCAAACACCTTATCGGTCCACCACACCATTTTTCAGCAACCCACCTGGCTCCAGTGACCAGTCAGCTGGGCGATGTTTTAAATGTAATGAGCTGGGGCGTGGGAAGGCCAACTGCCCCAAGAACCCCAACAGATTGCAGTTCATTACACCAAAATCACACCAAAGGTCCTCAGGCCCAGATGCCTCCCAGATACCCTCAGAGCGAAGGGAAACTGTGAGTGTGGGCGGAAAGAAGGTTATCGCATGGAGGGACACTAGAGCACAGGTGTCAGCTATCCACCAATCCGTAGTGGACCCCAAATTCATCAATCCAGAGGCCCAAGTGACGATTTAACTCTTCATGTCAAACTCTTCAAACTTGCCTACAGCCTAGTTGCCTGTCCAGCATGAGGGCTGGTCAGGAATGTGGACTTTTGCAGTCTATGACAACTATCCCATTCCCATGCTGCTGGGGAAAGACTTGGCCAATCATGTAAAGCTAGCCAAAAGAGTGGAAATGGTCACCTGCAGCCAGGCTAAGCAAGTCTTCACACCTACCCCTGTTCCTGAGCCTTCTACCAGGGCCCCGTCTGTGTTACCAAAGACCCAGACCGAGGTGGTGGAACCAGACCCCATGCCAAAGATTGCAACAGCAACAGTGACTCCAGTCCCGGAGACCCAACCAGAACCAGTCCCAGAACCGGAACAGGCAGAGCAACCAGCACCAGATCCATTGCCAGCGCTGCAGTCCAGCGCTTGCAACCCTGTCCACAACTCCAATGCCAGAGGGCACCACCAAGCCTGCACTGTCACCAGCAGCTAAACCTGCCCAACAGGCTCAGCTGGAGCCTAAAATACTACATAGCGCACAAGTGGAAAGCAGTTCACAGTCAACGAAAACAACCCCATCACCTACATCACTTCCAGAGGGACAAGCCCAAGTCCACAATCCAGTGAGGAACTGATGACTCCAGCATCAAAAAAACAGTTCCAGGCTGAGTAGAAAACAAATGAAAGCCTCCAGGGAGCTTGGACACCAGGACGACTGGCATCCTCAAAAACAGTTGGTAGTTCCAACCAAGTACCAGGTAAAGCTCTTGAGCTTAGCCCACGATCATCCTAGTGGCCATGCTGGGGTGAACAGGACCAAAGACCATTTGGGGAAGTCATTCCACTGGGAGGGAACGGGCAAGGACGTTTCTACCTATGTACAGTCTTGTAAGGTGTGCCAAACAGTGGGAAAACCCCCAAACCAGGTCAAGGCCCCTCTCCAGCCACTCCCCATAATTAAAGTTCCATTTAAGTGAGTAGCTGTGAATATGCTAGGTCCTTTCCCAAAAAATAATGACAGGTTTCAGAGGAGCAGCCGTGTTAGTCTGTGTCTGCAAAAAGAAAAGGAGGACTTGTGGCACCTTAGAGACTAACCAATTTATTTGAGCATAAGCTGTAGTTCACTAAAGCTTATGCTCAAATAAATTTATTAGTCTCTAAGGTGCCTCAAGTCCTCATTTTCTTTTTCCCAAAAAAGACATCCAGAGGAAAGCAGTACATACTGACTTTCATGAGTTTTACCACCCGATGGCCGGAAGCAGTAGCATTAAGCAACACCAGGGCTAAAAGTGTGTGCCAGGCATTAACAGACATTTTTGCCAGGGTAGATTGGCCCTCTGATATCCTTGCAGATTTGGGAACTAATTTCCTGGCAGGGACCATAAAAAATCTTTGGGGTGAACCACTTGGTTGCCACCCCTTACCACCATCAAACAAATGGCCTGGTAAAGGAATTTAGTAAAACTTTGGGGGCCATGATACGTAAATTCGTAAATAAACACTCCAGTGACTGGAACCTAGTGTTGCAGCAGTTGCTCTTTGCCTACAGGGCTGTACCACATCCCAGTTTGGGGTTTTCAACATTTGAACTTTTGTATGGCCACGAGGTTAAGGGGCCATTATAGTTGGTAAGGCAGCAATGGGAGGGGTTTATGCCTTCTCCAGGAACTAACATTCTGGACTTTGTAAACAACATACAAAACATACTCCGAAACTCTTTAGCCCTTGCTAAAAAAACCTAAAAGATGCTTAAAAAGAGCAAAAGGCCTGGTATGATAAACATACCAGAAAGCGTTCCTTCAAAGGTCATGGTCTTGAAGTCACTGCAGGCCCATAAGATGGAAGCATCGTGAAAAGGGCCATTTACTGTCTAAGAGCACCTGGGAGCTGTTAACTATCTCATAGCATCCACCACCTCAAACCTAAAGCCTAAAGTGTACGTTTACTGCCCAGGGAGGAGATGACACTGAGTGGCCTAAAAGTGTCTACTATAAAGAAAAAGTGATGGTGGCGTGGAAAAGGTGAACCTCTCCATGACTCTCGGACGTATGCAGCGACAGTAAATCAAGGAGCTGTGCACTAGCTTCATGCCGATGTTCCCAGCCACCGCAGGACGGACCGAACGGGCATACCACTCCATTGACACAGGTAATGCTTGCCCAATTAGAGCCCAACCTTACCAGGTGGCTCCTCAAGCCAAAACTGCTATAAAACGGAAAATCCAGGACATGCTACAAATGGGTGTAATCCGCCCCTCTAAAAGTGCATGGGCATCTCCAGTGGTTCTAGTTCCCAAACCAGATGGGGAGATACCCTTTTACATGGACTACCTTAAGCTAAATGCTGTAACTCACCCAGACAACTATCCAATGCCACGCACAGATGAGCTATTGAAAAAACTGGGATGTCCAGTTCATCTCTACCTTAGACTTAATCAAGGGGTACTGGCAGGTACCGCTGGATGAATCCGCCAAGGAAAGGTCAGCCTTCACCACCCATAAGGGGCTGTATGAATTTAATGTGCTCCCTTTTGGGGCTGCGAAATGCACCCACCTCCTTCCAAAAACTTGTAAATAGTTTCCTAGCAGAATTGGGAGAATCTGCAGTCACCTACCTTAATGATGTGGCCATATTTTCAGATTCATGGGCAAAACACCTAAAGCATCTGCAAAAAGTCTTTGAGCGCATAAGGGAGGCAGAACTAACTGTTAAGGCTAAAAAGTGTCAAATAGGCCTAAACAAAGTAACGTACCTTGGACACTAGGTGGGTCAAAAAATTATCAACCCCCTACAGGCCAAAGTGGGGGAGGGATAGCTCAGTGGTTTGAGCATTGGCCTGCTAAACCCAAAGTTGTGAGTTCAATCCTTGAGGGGGCCATTTAGGGATCTGGGGCAAAAACTGGGGATTGGTCCTGCTTTGAGCAGGGGGTTGGACTAGATGACCTCCTGAGGTCCCTTCCAACCCTGATATTCTATGATTCTAAATGCTATCCAAAAGTGGCCTGTCAAAAAAACAGGTCCCATCCTTCTTAGGCTTGGTCGGATATTACAGGTGATTTGTACCACATTACAGCCAAATCGCCGCCCCACTGACAGACCTGACCAAAAAAACCCCAGCCAAATTCAGCTCAGTGGACTGAAGAGTGACAAAAGGCCTTTAACCAGCTTAAAAACACTCATGTCTGACCCTGTACTAAGGGCCCCAAACTTTGACAAACCTTTCCTAGTAACCACAGATGCGTCCGAGCGTGGTGTGGAAGCAGTTTTAATGCAGGAAGAACCGAATTGAAAATTCCATCCTGTTGTGTTTCTCAGCAAAAAACTGTCTGAGAGGAAAAGCCACTGGTCAATTACAGAAAAGGAATGTTACGCCATTGTGTATGCTCTGGAGAAGCTACGCCCATACGTTTGAGGACAGCGTTTCCACCTGCACACCGACCATGCTGCGCTAAAGTGGCTTCATACCATCAAGAAAAATAACAAAAAACTTCTTTGGTGAAGTTTAGGTCTCGAAAATTTTGATTTTGAAATACAACACATTTCAGGGGCTTCTAACAACATGGCTAATGCCCTCTCCAATAAAAGTTTCCCAAAATCAACTGGTTAAAATAGTCCTTAAAATGTGGAAAATATTGTTAGTTTTTATATAATCAGTAGTATGTCTAAAGGTGCATGTGTCTTATTAACTCTGTTTTCTCCTAAAGCTCCAGGAAAAAAATCACAGCCAGTGCGAAACAGGCTGTCCAGCACCGTCTGTGATTTGGGGGATGTGTCATAAGCATACAAATAAGGGTAACATAAAATTCCTCCTGGGAAGCTGTTCTAAATCACTTTACCTGTAAGGGGTTAAGAAGCTCATATAATCTAGTTGGTACCTGACCAGAAGGGCCAATGAGGAAAGAAGAAACTTTCAAATATGGGGGATGGGGAGGTTTTCTTTGTGCTCTCTTTGTTGTTCCCTCTCCAGATGGAGAGAGAGACCAGGCAGGTAAAACATCTCCTGAAAACATACATAAAATGATCCATCTAATTGTAAGTAAGGCAAGGAAATGCATTAGATTATCTTTTGTTTTAGCTTGTGAATTTTCCCTGTGCTAAGAGGGAGTTTTATTCCTGTTTTGTAACTGTGAAGCTGAGTACTGAGGGAAGTCCTCTGTGTTTTAAATCTTTTTATTACCCGGTAAAGTTACCTTCCATCCTGATTTTGCAGGTGTGATTCTTTTACTTTTTTCTTTATAATAAAGTTCTTCTTTTAAAAATCTGATTGATTTTTAGTGTCCTAAAAACCAAAGGGTTTGGTCTGTGCTCACTTTGTTAACCTATTGGTTGGTATATTATTCTCAAGCCTACCCAGGAAAGGGGGTGAAGGGGCTTGGGAGGATATTTTGGGGGAATAGGGACTCCAAGTGACCCTTTCCTGAATTTTTGTGTAATCACTTGGTGGTGGCAGCAACACCGTCCAAGGACAAGGAAGGGAATTTTTGCCTTGGGGAAGTTTTTAACCTAAGCTGGTAAAATAAGCATTGGGGGGGTCTTTCATGCAGGTCCCCACATCTGTACCCCAAAGTTCAGAGTAGGGAGGGAACCCTAACAAAGATATTGAACAGAACCGGACCCAGAACCGATCCCTGTGGGACGGCACTCGTTATGCCATTATACATGGAAAGAATCCAAAAGAAACCATGGCCTTTTACTAATCCACTCTACATGCAGTTCCTCCAGCAGCTTACACAGCTGCCATAAAATACCCCAGGTGGAGGGGGCTTCCCAGGATGGCACAGTCAGCTTAGGTCACCACCAGTGAGTCAGGCCAGACCATTTGGACAGCCCTGTACCCATTGTCTGGTCACCTCCTCTTATATGGAATATCTGTGAACCAAAGGGCATCCCATGGGTGCCCTGCTGAAGTCAGTTCTACTTCACTGATGTGCTCCCGACTTTTCCTACTGTGCTCCGCTAAAACTGTAACATCTTGGAGACCTTCCCTCTGTCCCCCAACTCTTCATTCCTGGCCAGGACTTTGGATCAACTCAAAATGAGAATCATGCTCCACCAGGGAACCCCACCATCCCTCCTCTCAACTTTTTCTTCTACCTCCTAATTTGGGGCACCTCAGTTTTTAGGTCGAGAACAAGAGACCCCTACAGTGCTTATCTGACTAGTTAGCTATAGGTCCCCCATTACTAATAGATTCGTAGATGTTACGGCCAGAAGGGACTAACATGATTAGCTAGTCTGACCTCCTGTATAACTAGGGCCCAACCAAATTCATAGCCCATTCTGGTCAATTTCACAGCCCTAGGATTTGAAAATTAGTCAATTTCATGTTCTGGGATGTTTACATCTGAAATTTCAGGGTGTTGTAACTGTGAGGATCCTGACCCAAAAGGGATTCATGGGGGGTGTCACAAACCTGTTGTAGGGGGGTCTCAGGATTGCCCCCCTCTCTTCTGCACTGCCTTCAGCTTCCTGCAGTCGCAGGAGGTTCCCAGATGTGGAGGGGGTCTGATCTCCCCCGTGCTTCTGGGACCGCCCCAGCCAGGGGCTTGTAGCTGCTAGTCCCAGCCGGGCTGAGGAGAGACAGGACTTCCTTTTCCCCTGCATGGCCCTCAAGGGGAGATCAGACCCACCTTCTGTGTACCTCCCCTGGCTGGGGCGTTCCCAGCAGCACGGGGGAGATCGGACCCAACTCCACCTCCGGCAACCTCCTGTGGCTGAAGGAAGCTCTGGGGCTGCTGCCCAGCCCTGGAGCTTCCTGCAGCCATGGGAGGTACACAAAGGTGGGTCTGTTCTCCCCCAGAGAGCAGCTGTGCAGGGTAACAGTAAGTCCTGTCCCTCCCAAGCCCTGCGGGGACTAACAGCTGGAGCCAGGGGCATGGTTGGAGCCCCCAGCTAGGGCGCTTCCAGCTCTGCCCCTTATCCTCCCCTCCAATAGCTAGATTTCACAGAGGAGGTCTGATTTCACGGTCTGTGATGCGTTTTTCACAGCTGTGAATTTGGTTGAGCCCTAAGTATAACACAGGCCGTAGACTTTCACCCAGCATTTCAAACTCATAAATTCATGCTGGGCTAGAGTGTCTCTTCTGGAACAACATCCAACCTGGACGGGGTCTGAACGTCTTGGTATTGCAGCGTTGGGGAGGGAAAATATCAGAGGCTCCTAAAATGAGTGGGACACTGTTGAAAATGATACCCTTTGTTTCACTGGATGACCGGAGCCTGGGGTTTTACCCACCTTTATTATGGCTGTGCTCATCATCCCATTCACAGGGTTGAGGTCGGTTTGGACCTGGTATAAGATGTGTTGCTTATGCGGGAAGTCATGCACGGTGACTGTAACCGTGATTGGGGCATTGAGACCATGGGCTTCCACCACGATCTTCTCTTCACTCTCCACCCGCAGGACATTGGGCGTGATCAGGGAGTAGCTGTGAATGGCAAAAAGGTCGATGTGATTAATTCAGTCAGTATTTAAAACCCCACTGATTGCGATTCCCACATCCCCAAAGAGGTTTTATACCAAGCTTGTTACCACGGTTTATAATTTATTATTTGCTTTACAGCAGCATCTCTAAATCCCAACCGCGACTGAGGCACAGTACAAACACAGAGTAAGAGAGAGTTTCTGCCCCTAGGGGTATGTCTAGACAGCCGCTGGGAGGCATGTGTGACATTGCACGCCATGTGTTTTATGGAAATATGCTTATGAGTGTGAATATGATGTAACTGGAAAATGTTCTTCATGCAAAAGGTCTCTTCTAAGATATCATAACAAAGGTTATAACCTACTGAATATATTCCTCCTATTTGTATGCATGTATCATTCTTGTATCTGAAGCTAGAAATATGAAGTATAACTCTGAGGTCCTATTGTAATTGTACAAAGTTTGGGCCATTAGTGGTGATTTAGAATCTTGATGGCTCCAATTGACTAGGACAATTGGTTGTAAATGGTTGATTTACCTGCAAACTTTCCTGTGTACCTGTGGGCAAACCCAAGAAAAATGGAGACTAGGGGTTTTACACTGACATGTGACCATGTCACATGATGCTGGGATCCATCATAAATCAGTTACTTTTCCATTTAGAAGGATGGATGGGGACCTAGAGAGACAAATGATTCCAGCCTTGTGCCAAAGCTATAAAAGGGGGTGGAGCAGGACAAAGGGGTGGCCAGTCATGAGAAAACCCCTGCTTACCCCCTAAGATGTCTGCTGGAACTAACAAGGACTGTATCGGGGAAAGGATTGGGCCCATACTAGGAGGGAGTCTAGTCTGTGAAAGAAGCTTATTGGACCATCTCTGAGAGTGACTACCTGTAATCAGTTTCTTAATGTACTAGGCTTAGACTCACATGTTTTTGCTTTATTTTGCTTTGTTCTGTCTGTTATTACTTGAAACCACTTAAATGCTACTTTTATACTTAATAAAATCACTTTTGTTTATTAATAAACCAAGAGTAAGGGATTAATACCTGGGGGAGTGAACAGCTGTGCGTATCTCTCTATCAGTATTATAGAAGGTGGACAATTTATTTATTTACCCTGTATAAGCATGATACTGAGAAAAACAGATTTATTTGGGGCTTGGATCCCTTTGGGAATTGAGTGTCTGGGTGCTGCAGATAGGTAACCTGTTGAGCAGCTTTTGGTTAAAGCCTGCAGCTTTGGGGCTGAGGACCAGACCCTGGGTCTGTGTTGCAGCAGGCTAGCGTGTCTGGCTCAACAAGGCAGGGTTCTGGAGTCCCAAGGTGGCAGAGGAAAAGGGCTCAGAGGTAATTTCAGCACATCAGGTGACAGTCCCAAGGGGATCTCTGTGACCGAACCCGTGACAGTGTGACTCCCAATTTGAGTAGAAACAGGGCTTGTCTACACTACAGGCTCTACTCGATGTAGATAATGCACCATCCATTCCTCCATCAACCTAGCCTTAACTACACCAGCAGTTAGGTTGGCTTAACTACACTGTGGCTTAAAGCCCTGGGCAATGTAGCTAGGTTGACGTAAATGTTAAATGTAGACCCGGGCATACAGGTGCTAGCTCTGATCGAGCTGGTGCCTAAAAATTGCAGCAGGGCCACAGTATTCGGGGCCCAAGGTGCACGAAGACAAAGTGCACTAAGGAACTGTTAGTACACATTAACAGTGTCCACACAGACAGTTAGTGTGCAGTGGGCTAGTGTGGGGTAGGTTTACACTTCGGTTTGCTGTGAACTAACTCTTCATGGAGACAAGCCCTTCCAAGTCCAGTTGACTTTGCCCCTAAATCACCTAGGCTGTCTGGAAAATCCCCCCTCAGGCAATGGAGTTAAGGCAGGGTTGCTGTCTTCCCAGTGAAATAATTGACTGATTACATCACCCACAGTGTTGTGAATTCACAAGGAAGTAGGCCTGGAGGGAAATAAAAAGTTTTGCTAAATGTCAACCAAATTGTCTGTGTGTCACTCCGGTAGGAAGGGTGACAGACGATTGGACCTGATTTTTTCATACCGGATAAAGATCATACGCACACACATGTAGGCGAAAAGTTCAGGACATGACGTGCTCCTGTCCCTACGGAAAATTGCTGTGAGTGGATGTGTCCCCCGGCCTAATCCTGTCATAAAAGACATTGCTGTTGTCACTTTTCTGAAATGGGGTGCCCAGCTGTACACCGATACAGTCGGGGATGCTCTTCCCTGTAAGTCAGTGCTGACCCCAATGCCCCGGCATGGTGCTGGGGGTGCTGCATTGCAACGAGCAAGGTGGTGGCTCGGCAGGGGGTGCTCTCTTCCAACTCTATGCTGATCCTGCTGCCCCAGTTGGAGGCTAGTGCTGTGCTGGTGGGGGCAGGCCCGGTTTAACCCACGTGTATTCAGTGCTCTTGCACTGGGCCCCCATCTCAGGGGGTGCCTGTCAACACAGGGGTGGGGAGGGAATGAAGAAAACCTGCCAGATTACTTTATTTGGCCCATCACAGTCCAGCTTGGGGCAGGTGAGCCAATGACACCAGGACGAGGATGAGAACAGAGCCCTCCCTCCCCCCCCCGACTGGTGTGCTGTGGTGAGAGCCAATGGGCCGGAGCAGGGAGTCAGGCCAGCCCCATGGAACAGGAGCCACCACATGGGCTATTGGTCTCACTCTTGGCTGGTCATCTGGCCACCCCAGCACAGACATGAACAGGCTGGGAGGCAGTAACCATGCCAGGCAGCCAGTCAGTCAGATGGACAACAGAAGCTTAGCCCCGGGGTCACACTCAAAGTACTTGCCAGGCATAGATCTCGCAGCACTTTACAGAGGTAGGTCAGTGTCATGATCCCCCTTTCACAGAGGAGGGAGAGGCCTGCACAGAAAAGGGGAGGGACTTCCTTAAGGTCACACAGCCTGCCAGTGACTCAGCTGGGAATAGAACCCAGCAGTTCTGACTCCAAGTCACACACCCCGGCTCTAACCACTAGACATCATCCCCCTCCTAGAACCCAGGCATCTCCTCGATATCCCCCCTGTGAGAGCATCAGGTAGAACCAAGGAGCTCCAACTCCCATTCCCATCTTCTGCCCCTGAGGCACATTCCCTCCAACAGCTGGAAACAGAACCCAGGAGTCCTGACTCCCAGTGCAGTGCCCAAGTGGTGGACCACTGTGCTTCGGAAGCCCACCAGCCCCTTGGAAGTGAACTGGGTTCTGGTCTGCCTCATGCACCATAAGCAATTCCCTTAGCCAGTGGAGTTACTCCAGTGTAACTAACTACCCGTTGAAGTCTGTGGAGTTACTCCAGATTTGCACCAGTACACACTGAAAATAGAATTTATTCCCACTGGGTGTCTTGTGGATGTAGAAACTGAGCAAGGAGTTCAAAATATGGCCCTGTAGAAGCTGACTCTGGTTTCTTTTAGGGCCTGATCCAAAGCCCACTGGAGCCAAGGGAAAGACAACCCCACTGATTTCAGTGCATTTCAGGGGGGTGCTAACCCATTGTTTTCAATGGAATTACTCCTTGTCTATACCTGATTCACTTAGATCAAGTGAGGCTCAAAATCCAGTTCATACTTTTTTAAAAATTCCGTCTTCCGAATCCCAAAATTAGCCTTGGAACTGAGCGAGGGAGAAGAGGCTTGGACCAGGTGAGGAAGAGAATTTCTGCAGCCTGTTCCCACTCCACACACAGTAGCAGAGAAGAGAGGAAAACTGAGCTTTGTTTCCATTGGGAGCCATGTAACAAACCCTGGTTAATATCCTCATCACTATGGCAGAAGCGCGGGGGTACTTACAGTTGGCTGTGAGAAACAGCCGGGAAGTAGAAAGCAAACACGGCCACCAGGTAGAGAGCAGAGCCCCCCATGGTGAGGACAGGAGGGTGAGGAGAAGTAGCTCCTCCTGGGCTATTTATCCTCAGAGTTGCCTGTAAGATGAGCCCTTGTGCAAACAGCTGGGCGGGTTAGTCAGTGACCAGGAGGAGCCCAGGAAACGGGAAAAGTTCAGAACAAAAGATGTTTTCTTCACTCCCTTGACACAAGGGTTTAGTTGTCTTTCCAAGGGCTGGAGTTGGAATTAGGGACCTGAGGCTGGGCTTGTGTTTACTCCATGCCAAGGTGCTAGCCACAGATCAGAATGGTGGGGCGCTGATCAATACCACAGTTCAGGCCTAGCATGGAGAATTGGGGCTGGAAGTCAGGACTCCTGGGTTCTGCTCCCAGCTGTGAATGAGGAATAGGTTCAAGTGTGTTAAAGCAGTCGGGGCTGGGAGTCAGGACGCTTGGGTTATATTCCTGGCTCTGGGAGGGGAGTGGGATCTACTGGGTTACAACGAGGGGGCAGGCTGAGAATCAGGACTCCTGGATTCTGTTCCTGGATCTCCCTTTTGACCCTCTTTTACATTGGGCAAGTCCTGGGATGTTTCAGTAGGGAAAGCGGTCCCAGTCCTCAAGGGAGCCCCAGAAGGGTCTATCCCACTTGCTTGGATTGTAAAACCTTTGGGGCAGAAACTGTCTCTTAGGCCAGGACTCCTCTACACTCGATTAGGGAATCTACGCTGCTGATAGCAATGGTGGGAGTGCTAATAAAGACAGGGCACCGGCATGTTCGACCACTCATCATCTACACCTGCTTTGTATGTTTGCACAGCACGTAGCACAAAGAAGGCCTTTGGGTGCTACTGCCAGGTAACATAAAACTGATCAAAGGAAATAATAATGTGGAATTAGCCTCCAGAACTCATTGCCACATGAGAGGTAATGTCCCCCCTGGGCAGGCTATATTTGTCCACAGTAGAGTTTCTTGCACCTGGCTCTAAAATGTCTGGTAATAGCCATGCTTGGTGATGACCCTATGATCTGATCTGGTGTGGCATTTCCTGTGCCCCTGAAAAATACATCCTGGTTGGCATCTTCAAAGCCATGGAGAGGATTCAGACACATTTTAATGGCAGATGGGTATCAAAATCCCTTTGGTTGCTTTGAAGCTCGAAACAGCAATTTGCACAGGCACCGGGTTAACCTATTGCTTTTCACCTGGAATAACCCTGTAATCCAGTACCTGGCCTTTTAGAGGTTAACCTCCTTGATGAACCAGACCTTCAGATCTCTGGGCCCGATCCTCCACTGGTATGAACCCGCCTAGCCCCACTGAGATCACTCATCTCAGAGTCTGTTTTTCCCTTCCTCTGGGTAAAAGCAAACCACTGCAAACCAGGGAAGGGTTAATGGGGGAAGGCACCTTATCAGCTGGCTTCCAGTAACAGGTTTCTTTTCCTGGCAGTGGTATTTGGACAGGGCTTCAGTCTGGACAATATCCAAAGACATCCAGTTGCAATATATGTACTTACGGCTAAGCAGCGGACTGGGCTTACCTAACAACGGGTGTCACAAGTCTGAGCGGTGACAATGCCATATGGCTAGCGGGACCAAGGAGGGCTCAGTGGAATGGGAGCGGTGAAAGTAAAAGCAACATGGTGTCATGGCTAAGGCAGTCGCTTGGGGCCCAGGAGATCTGAATTGTCTTCCAGGCTCTGCCCCTGACCTGCGGTGTGACCTCTCGCATTGCCTCTGGATGATGAACCTCTGGGACAGAGCCACTGCCCCTTGCTATGTATGACCAGCGCCTAGCATGCTGGGCCCTCGAAGTGCTAATGCTATATGAATAGTAAATACAGAGCTGGGCAGATGCTGCCATTATTAGCTACATTTAAAGCCAGACGGCCACATCCTCAGCTGGCGTAAACGACCCTACTTCTATTGACTTCATTAGAGCAATGCTGGTTTGCAGCAGCCGAGGCCCTGGCCCCAAATCCGGGTGTGAGCCCAACGCGTAAGACTTGAATCTGCTGTAATAATCAGCCTCACCCTTTGTTTTACAAGCAAGATTTTAATTTTTCCATCAGGCTGACAGGGGAGCAAGTTGTGTTCGTGGCCTGGTATTATGGTAACTCCAGCTGAGATCGGGGGCCCACTGTCCTAGGCGCTGTGCCTACACTCAGCAAGATGCAGTGTCTTCCACAAAGGGTTAATTTATACACTCAGGGTCAGATCACAGGCTGGTATCAGTGGACTTACTGTATTGAATGAGTATTGAGTACTGAATGGGAACAGACCCTCAGCTGATGTCAAGCCGTTTGCCCCGACTCCCGTCAGTGGAATGACACTGATTTACACTGACAGAGGCAAAATCTAGTCCAAAACGCAGATTTTCAAGAGACCATTTGATCATCGAGACTGACCTCCTGCAAAGCACAGGCTATTGTATTTCACACAGTTACTCCTGTATTGAGCCCAATAACCGGTGACTGACTAAAGCATATACCTTCCAGAAAGGTATCCGGTCTTGATTTGGGGGTGAGTATACAATATCTAATTCATAATCCACACACCAGCCTTGCAAATTTATTTTAACAGGTGGGTAAAATGTCATTAGTTGTCCCATTATCAAAGGGCAAGTAGATTTTGTGCCGTCATGAATGAATATTTGTTATTATTTGTATCACAGCAGTGCCTAGATGCCCCAGCTGAGATCAGTGCTCCGTTGTGCCAGGTGTTGCACAGAAACTTAGTGAGGGACAGCCCCTGCCCCAGCTGAGATCAGGGCCCCATTGTACCAGGTGCTGCACAGATTCATGATGAGAGACTGTTTACAATCTGAATAAGGAAGACAGACAAAGGCTGGACCGTGTCCACTCTGCCTGGCAAATACAATAATTCTCTGACTATTCTAGGACTGGTGGGGGATCAGTGGCCCTGCAATGAAAGGGTTCATCTTTCCCTTTCTGTCCTAACGATGACTTCCCAGCAGTGGAAAGAGGATTATTAAGATAAGAACATAAGAACGGCCATACTGGGTCAGACCAATGGTCCTAGCCCAGTATCCTACCTTCCGACAGTGGCCAACGCCAGGTGTTTCAAAGGGAATGAACAAAATAGGGCAATTATCACATGATCCATCCCCTGTCATCCAGTCCCAGCATTTGGCAGTCAGAGGCTTAGGGACACCCACAACATGGGGTTGCATCCTTGACCATCTTGGCTAATAGCCATTGATGGATCTATCCTCCATGAACTTATCTAGTTTTCTTTTTGAACCCCGTTATAGTTTTGGCCTTCACAACATCCCCTGCCAATGAGTTCCACAGGTTGACTGCATGATGTGTGCAGGACTTCCTTTTAGTTGTTTTACACCTGCTGCCTATTAATTTCATGGGGTGACCCCCTGGTTCTTGTGTTAGGTGAAGGGATCGATAACACTTCCTTAGTCACTTTCTCCGCACCAGTCCTAATTCTATACACCTCTGTCATATCCCTCCTTAGTCATCTCTTTCCCAAGATGAAGAGCCCCGGCCTTTTTAATCTCTTCTCATATGGAAGCTTAATCCCTTCATCATTTTTGTTGCCCTTCTCTGTAGCTATTCCATTTCTAATACACCTGTTTTGAGATGGGGCGACCAGAGCTGCAAGCAGAATTCAAGGGGTGTATTTCAACTTATGAAATAAAATATTTGGTTCACTTCAGCCCATACTTCTGAAAGTTCAGGAAGGGAACTCCTGAAAAATGTAATTGGATGTCAGGGGATTAGGTAGGAGTAGTCATCCAGAATTTCCCAAAAACTATTTCTGGGCCCCGTTTCGTAAAGCCTGCACTCAAGTGCACACTAAATTGCTGCTCTACAACACATCAAAACAATGCTCTCAGTGAAATCGGAGCAACGATGAAAAGTGAAATGTGAAAACACAAAAGCCAAACAGTGTGACATGGAAAACAGAAATAAACGTCAAATCAGTAACTTTAGCCTGAGGCAGCCCCCAGGAACTGCAGTTTAAGATCTGCACTTTATACTATTTGCCACAAGTTGCTACAGAAAGAACGTAAAAGAAATGCAGTGTGTCCAATATGTGTGATTTGCAGGATTAACGAGCCACCTTGGAGCTGCTCTGGGAAATATCCAGGGACTGCATGCTTCTAGGGCACACTTGCTGAATTTCAGACACAAGCTTCTGGAAATTTCACCTTTCACATTGAATAATTTAATATTAGACAGATTCCGATGAACATGGCCCTGACCCTCCAGTCTACAGACAACCTGCGCATGTTATTGAACAAACACATGGGTGGACTGTGATCTCGGCTGGATAAAGAGCTGGGTTCAACACTCAACTCAGGAAGGATTTATTGGGCAACAGGTTCCTGCTGCAATTTGCAAACAAGGGGGAACATGAGAAGGGGAAACCTATGGGGATTTTCAGTGAAAGGCAGTGCCTTAGTACCAGGGGCTAGAAGCTGCTATTACTGTGCTCAGAGTAAAGCTGGAAGAACCCCATTAGCTTTCAGAGGGGTAACGGTGTTAGTCTGTATCAGCAAAAACAACTAGGAGTCCTTGTGGCACTTTAGAGACAAACAAATTTATTTGGGCATAAGCTTTTGTGGGGTATAACCCACTCCATCAGATGCAAATCTCCTCCCAGTCCTGGGGATAGAACCCAGGTGTCCTGAGTCCCAGTACACACAGTACTCTAACCACTACACTACGCTGCACTCTCCTCTCAGTGCTGGGGATACAGCCCAGGAGTTCTGAGTCCCAGTATATAAACCATTCTAACCATTAGACCCCACTCTCCTCCCAGTGCTGGGGATAGGACCCAGCAGTTCTGAGTCCCAGCAGAAGGCTGGGCTCTGCAAGGATTCTAAAAATTAATACTGGCCACTCCAGGCTTGTATTAAACTTCCAAGGTTACAGGTTTTCTCTGACCTTGGATTGGTAGATGCTGCCACCACCCAAGTGCAGAACCCTTTTGAGAGCCCAGGAAGGCGCACTTGGGAATTCCTTCTTGTGGGGTACCCTCAAACCCTTTCACCCCCAGCCCGGGGAAGAGTGGAGAAAGACCAAAAAAATCAGCTATTGCCCTTGTTAATTAAACAACATGTGCACAAACCTCTTAAGACACAAAAATTCAGTTCTGTTCTTAAAAATGGTAAATTTTATCTTTTTAAAAAGGGAGAAAATACATCTGGGAACTCAGGCTATTGCTAGATTTTAAAAGAGCAACTACAAGGATTAAGCACCAAGAATAGCTTTCTTGAGGTCCAGCTTAAAGGTTACAAGCAAAGCAAAAGCACCAGGGTTAGCACAGAGGAATCCACAAGCCATAAAGAAATAAAAAGGATAAACCTAATTTTGTCTCCCTAGACATTTCCTGATCTACTTACATATCTGGGGTTTTAAATGAGTAGTTTCTAGGTATGATACTAATAATTTTTCATACCTGGCCCAAGCTTCTTACAGCATAGCTCAGCTCTGTCTGCCTCTCCCTGAGAGAACAACAACAGAACAGACAAAAGGGGAGTTGTTCCAATTTTAAAAAGTTCTAGCCTTCCCATTGGCTCTTTTGGCCAGGCGCCCACTCACTTCCTTTTACCTATGCATAGCAGTGAGACTTTTTAATGCTTTACAGGTAAAGCAATTAGAGAACAGCTACTAAGAGGGATTTTATAGCTACTGGCTGTTCATAAAAGGGAGCTACCCCCACCCCTCCTCATTTATCACACAGTATTCTGCGAACCTGTGAGCAGATGGCACCCCCAGCCTCTTCCAAACACATTATACACAGCCAATTTCACTCTCTTCCTGGAAGTTGACTTTATTAGCAAACTAATAACCAGATACCAGGCAGCCGAGGCCAGCTTCCTTTCCCCAGGGTTGACTGTTTCTCAGGTACCCCGGTAGGATCGCTGTGTCCCAGGCCGTGCTGACAAAGGGCTCTGTAGATCCTGAGCCCCTGTGAAACTCATAGCTCACACTGGGCACCCCCAAAAACAGAGGCATTCAGAATTAAAGGCTGCTTTTCCTATTTTGGTTCTGAGCATCTTGGCTAATATCACACAGCAAGCCCATGGCAGGAGCAGAACCAGGTGCCCTGCCCCACCCCCTTCTTCTCTAACCATTAAACCATACTCCCATAGCGAGGAGTAGAACCCAGAGCCCTGACCACTCAATCCTCTTCTTAAACCCATAGATCACAGCCCCCTCTTTAAGCTAGAAGTAGAACCCAGGAGTCCTGACCCCCAGTTCCCTTCTCTAACCATTAGATAACCCTACCCTCCCTCAGCTAGCAATAGACCACAGGCCAGTTCTACCCACTTAATCCCACTCTGCCTCCAGAGCTGGAAATAGAACCCAGGAGTCCTGACTCCTTAGTTTTGTGTCTTAACCACAAGATCATCTTTCTTCCCCTTCCTGGTTCTTCCTTGATGTAAAAGGTAAACAAGACCTTAGGGCACAGATGGGTTTATCTTGGCAGGTATGTTCTCTGTGGATTATACAGTGAGCACAATCATCCCACCCTGCCTCTGTCCCAGCGTCTCTAAGCATTGACTCTGCTCTCTCCCCTTCACTGCATTGCCAGGGAACTGGCAGCATGTGCAGGTTGTTCAGGGGGTTGTTGTTTGGCTGAATGTCGTTAAAAAGGTTAATTTCCCCTCCAAGTGTCTGAAAGTCATTCCGGAACGGGGGGGCGGGGGAGGGGCGGCTGTTCCAGACCTCCCAACAGCCCTGGGGTTCATGGGACGGTCCTACTTTGACACCCCCCCAAGTCCCCTCTCCTGGTGGAGTGAACATTTCCTGCATTCTTGGTAGCCCAGAGGGGAGGGTCTAAAGGGGCCATTTGCCTTGGGCCCCCACTTTGAGGGGGCCCGCAAACTCTGTGGCACGGCGACCTGGTGCATGGGTTTGCAGTGCTGCTCAGGTTTGGCCTGCCCGCCCCCTGACGCCACCTACGGAGGGGCGGGCGAGCCAAACATGAGTGGCATTGTGAGCCCCGGTGCTAGGCTGCAACACCACTCACATTTGACCCATCCGCCTCCGTCCAAAGAGGGCGAGTGGGCCAAAAACCCGAGTGGCGCGGCGTCCTGCTTTAGCCACCTGAAATGTTGGCGGGGGGGGGAGTTCTCTGTGCAATACCTAGATAAAACGCGCACACGTTACCAAACCACAGGCACAAGTAGGCAGCGGAATAGACCACAGAGCTGAAATTGCCCATCCTGACAATAGAGGGCCTTACCTCCTAGATTAGGGATGGAGGCACTTTGCCAAGAGACGTCCTGTACCCCGGCTGTAAATAGAGACCATCAATCCATTGGTCTATTACCTTCTCCCACCATGAATTCACTAAGATCATCCTCTTAAAGGAGCCTCTTCTGCTTCCTGACTGAGCGGCAGGGACGCTAGCCCCCCTGTATTGAGATCAAGTCAGTGCTGGGGGTCCGGGAGCTTCTGCAATTATATATTGACCACTGCCCAGGGGTTAGCTCGCAACAGAAGAGGCATCCGAACAAAAAGCAGATGTTTCTGGGAGAAGTGGCGTCTTCTGGTGCCATGGGAGGATCTGCTGTCTATCTGCTGAGTGTGTTTGCATTCAGCTTATCAGTGGTGTCGCAATGATCAGTGGAGATCATAGTGTATGTGTTAGCGGGGGAATGGTCCCGCTGTTGCGAGGTTACTTTCCTGGCTTATACACTATCCCGGTGGCTAGCTGGCCTGTGAAGGGCTAGAGGCCTGGGGCAAGCCAACCCTCATTACTAAGGGGGCTCACCTGAGCAGGGGTCAGCTGGTTTCCCAGTAAAGAGCTGAGAGCAGCAGAAATGTGGAGAGAGGGGAATTTCTAGGGAAATGGAGCATTTTATTCTATGTACGGTTAATCCTACTTCAGTGGGATCAGCTCTGTCGGCTACAGTCTCAAGTTCAACAGAGAGTTATCTCTGATTGTCCTGGATCTAGAGTTCATAGGAACACGTTTAAACCACAGGTAAATAACACCGAAAATACAAGAGCATCTACCTTTTAGCAGTTTGGTTAACGTTACCAGCAAAGTGATAAATGTCACAGCATGTACAATTCCTAGAGAGAAGTACCATGGACCAGTCATACCTACCGACATACCCCCATCCTCCAAGATGGTGTTAGAGTCGGTTGGCCCCCTCGTGGATTGATCGATACGGGCGTGGTTCTGGCAGGAGGACAGAAGACGCGGGCCAGGGCCCCTCGGGATGGTGACATTCCCCGGGCGCAGGAGCGGTAAGATGATAATGTGTCGTCTTCTTTTCCTTTCGCCCCGGGCACGAAGGGTGTTCTTCGCTGATGCACGAGTGCCCTGGGGACCCGAAACCCCGCACCCGGTCGCTATGGTGGACTGTCCCATCAGCCCGTGATCCCAGGTCTTTCACAGACTCTATGGCGGGGAAACATGGTACGATCCGCAGAAAGGCGGGAAACAGTCTGAGGTGATGGAACCTTGGCGGTCGCCCAGTGGCGGGAAAAACCCGTTCAGTCCAGTTTTATCCAGACCAGGCTGACAGTGTACAGAAGGTCACAAGATGGAGTCACAAGATGACAGTTTTCGGACTCCATCTTGGATTGCCACTGATACCCACACATAATTTAATAAACCGTGTGTAATGAACCAGAGAACAATACAACAGGCCATAGCCAACAGGACCCAGAATTCTATAGCCCGTGTAGGTTCTCATTAACGTTGGCGTGCCATCTTTATCTTGCGGTTAAGGCACGTGTTAGAGACAATATCTGTTGTTACAGCATTTTCTTATTTAAATTTAAGACTTTATACTTTCGGAATATTACCAGTTGGTACCTCTTTCCCATAAGTTTTTGGGTTATTTCTCGGTCATGGCCTTGCGCCATCATTTCTTCTCTCCAATGCCTAAAATAGCTAAGCTAAAGTTTTGCAGGCCTCAGTCTCCAGGTTCTTGCGTTTCAGCTTGTCTTACTCATGTCTACTACTTCGTTCCCCTAAATACTGATCAATCTTATACTTTTATAATCCTACAAATCAACTCCAGTGAACATACAATGAATATATGTAATATAACACATTGATTAATGATAACATCACACAATAAATGAATACTAAACTAAAATCATTGACTGCAGAGACTAGCACAGAGGCTGTAGGGTGACTAGACTCCAGTGCAGCCAGCTGGGACGTGGAGAGTGGGACAACAGGCAGGAAAAGTCTGGGGGTGACCTGATAAAGAGGTGCGCATGGATGCACTTGAGGAAGGACTGGCAAACTTTATTTTGAAATATTTGTTAATTGAATAAACCCCAACCTGAAATGGACTGTGAAAGGGCTTGTGAGTTATTGCAGAAGCCCCTCGAAAGCGGGAAACTGAGGCAGGGGGCTGCCTGCTGGACTGGCTTGAGGACATGAGGGGATGCGTGGGAGGAGGCCGCCCCACAACAGGGCTGTTGCAATGGGACAGTTCTACGCACTGAATGTTTGCAAGGTGGAAAGAAGGTGGCCAGAGTTTTGTGTCACCGAGCTGGGTTACGGCACCAGCTGCCCCAAATTTACCCCTGAAATTGACAAGAAATTCAAAGCCAAAGCTGAAGCCAAGGTAAACATCCCTAATACTCAGGCCCTGATCCTGCAAACACTCATGTGCTTAACTTTCCAACTCTGACCCGTCCCTCCCCCAGGTTCACATTGCTCTCCGGGGCAGGGACTGTCTCTTTGTTGTACAGGTGTACAGCACCTACAACCAGATACTTCCCATTTTTGATCGGGGCCTCTAGGTGCTTCTGTGATACACACAATAAATAATCAGACTGTACGATCTTTGGGGCAGGGACTTTTTGTTTTTTGTTCATACAGCACCTAGCACAATGAAGGGAGGCAGCTCCTATGTACCACTGTAATATACCTATTAAATAATCTGAACTTGCAGATTGCTGCAATGTGACGCTGGCTTCTCCCATTGCAAAAAAAGAAAGAAGATACCTTGCAGCCCCTTTCTTGCCTGTGAACATAACTAAAACAGCTCTGACAAACAGGCTAGTCATAAAAATACAGACACAAAGAATGAGAAAGAAAAGCAAAACATATAGGCCAAAAAAAATTATAAAAACACAAGAGGTGCAAGTTGTCTGATTTATTTGCATAATCAAGGCAGGAGACAAAGGTCTTCTGGGTTCCGCTCCTGAGTGTGGGAAGCTATGTCCATGTACGTGGGATGTCTGTTGATTGAAACAGGGAACTAGGGGTCAGGATTCCTGGGTTCTATACTCAGAACAGCGAGGGAATATTGTCCAGCATTTAGAGCACAAAGATTCTACCACTCCTCCACTCCTAATTCTATCACTGCCCTGTTATGGGTGAGTCACATGAGCATTCTGTGCCTCAGTTTACCCACCTGGGAAAAGTGTATAATCCTTCTCTCTTAGTGGAGTTTCATAGCTGTGAAGTTGTTTCATTCTTGTTGTAACTCCAAGAATTTATTTGACATCCATCCCAGTGGTACCTGGGCACAATTCTGTTCAGCAGCGGCATCTGGTGGTGCTGTGGATTTTGGTGGAGAGCGTCTGTGTACCTCCATGGTGCCAGCCGGCACAGGGCTGAAAAAAGGGACTGTCCCAGCCAAAACGTGTTGTGTGGTCACTCTAGGCACACAGAGGTAGAGAAGACTCGCTCCCAAATATCCATCCATGCGTATCTAACCACCCATTCATGCTTGTCCATCCTAATCTAATTTAAGGTCTTTCTCATGCACCCATGATCCTAGTAGCTGGTTACTTATAAAGCTATTTTGCAGACTATGTAAAGATTGGTAAAAAGTCACACAGCAGACCAGGGTAAGAAATCAGCCGTTTATATATATAGAAACAACAAGAAGAGAAGAGAGCGAAACCCCCAAGAGGACAGGGCTAGTGGCGAGAGTCAGCAGCATTGGGACTCTGAGTGGAGATGTCTCCACCTGAGTGTAACACTCCGTCTCCGCTCACACTGTCCCATTGGGGCCGCTGGGAAAGCTGGGTCCAAGTTTAGGTTGGGCAGCCAAACATGGTCATGGCTTCAGAGAACTCAAGGAATTCCTGGCAGACATTCTGGAAATCCGGCTCCTGGCATTCATCCTCGTTGGGCCACTTCTCGATCCAGGTGTCCTTGCCAATGATGTAGGATAGCCTGGGACGGACAGGCAGAAGGGTGAGCAGTGAAGCACAGAATGTGTCCAATTTGTTGGCTCAGTTCCTCAAGGGCAGCCAGGTTTGCCTAAGGGCATAGGTAGCGCGTAGGCGGGCCAGGGGAGGCTGAGTCCCTCCAAACAGCCAGGCGTGGCCCCACTCATGCTCTGCCCTGAGCCCCCTCCTGCTTCCCGTTGCTTCCCCCTGGCCACAGCCCATGCAGGCTGCTCCTCTTCCCCAAGGGGGCTGAGGCAAGTGCGGGCTGGCCTGTGGCTCGGGACTTGAGGCGGATGGGTGCCCCCAGTGCAGGGGCCCCGCAGCACTGGGGCTCCCTGGCGCTCCAGGGCTGGTGGTGCTTGAGGCACGGGGGCCGCAGCGTATGGCGCTCCTGGGCAGGGGGTACTGGGGCCATGGTGCCCAACACTTCAGGGCTGTGGGCGCTCAGGCTGGCTGGCTAGAGCAGCCCAGGTCTGGGGCAGGGGGGCTGGCAGCCGCGGTGGTGGGCTTGGGGCTCCAGCGGGAGGGATGGGTGGAGAATGGGCGGGGCCGGGGGCCAGCCTCCCCAAACAGCCAGCTTACACTCAGACTACAGAGAGACTACAGATCCCAGCATGCAATGCTCCATATATATATAGCATGAGGATGGAACTTTTAGCCTCTGTGAGCTGCATCTTTGTTGGTGAAGCTCATGGTTAGGTGCAGTTTCTACCCTAATTAAATATATTTCCACCAAGTTTAAACATAAGTGATTTGGGAACAACTGTGGCTGGATGCAGGGACCTTGAAATTGCACTGTGAATGTGATTTGTGCTGGTGAAATAGTTGGGTAGCCCCTGCGAGGAATGGTGGTCCAGGGTTAGACGACGAGGCGAACTTGGATTAAATTCCCAGCAACTCCAGAAACTTCCTTTGGGTACTTTGGAGAGGTCACCTAAGGCCAGTCAGTGGGAGTTAGGTGCCTCAATACCTTTGAGGACCTGGACCTTAGGCTATCTGTGCCTCAGTTTACCCATCCATTAAATGAGGGTAATAACGCTGCCCTGCCTCCCATAGTGAGAATAAATACATTCAATATTGTGAGGCTCTCAGAAAGTACAGTAATGGTGGCCTGAGAGGTACCTAAAATTGATAGGGTAATTAATTAAGGGTGTGTCGGCTTGAAAGTGACTAACGCAGGGTAACCACAGGAGGCTACTTACTCAGCTTTCCTGGGCCACAAGTCGGTGCTGAGTCCCCAGATCAAGTAGTCTTTGTTACGCTCCAGCCTCAGAGACTCCCTGCATTTTATGTGGCTGATGAATGGGCGGGTTTTTCCTTGTGGATTTTCATCAGTCCCTGGGGGGACGGGGAAGGGTGAAAAAAAAGATCTCACACATAAGAGCAGAGTGACGAGGAGATAGTACAGGGTGGAGAGGGATGAAGACGAAAGGAACAGAGAAGAGGTGACTCCCAGGCGTTCTCTTGAGATTTCAGTACAAATTCAGCCCCAGTGCGACTGCTGTGATAACCAATCACTGAATCTCCAGCAGTCATTAGAGACAGGAAGGACCGTCTTGTGGTTGCGGCACCGGGCTGGCCTGAAGAGTTCAGGCCTCAGCTCCTGTTTCTGCCACAGACTCCTTGTGTGACCTTGAACAAGTCACTCGATCTCCCTGTGACTCAATTCCCCACCTGTGAAATGGGGCTAATAAATCCACCCAGTGTGGATTTAGACTGTAACCTCGTCAAGGCAGGGGTTGTATCTGGGTATGTCCAGTGCTTAGCACAAGGGGCCCCTAATCTCAGGTAATACAAATAATTAGAACAGTCATATCAGCTCCCAGTGAGTGAAGCTGCTTTGAGCTCAGTTAGATCCCTGCTTACTTTGTCTTTATATTGATTTATAAAAGTCAGCATTGAGGAAGAGAGACTCCACCTCCCCTATAGCAGCTTGGGCCAAAGGGCCACCAAGTCTGGGGTCTTGACTTCCACAATGGCCAATGCCAATTGCTTCAGAAGAAGGTTGAAAAAGCCCATAATGAGACTGGCCAATTGCGCCAGGCTGAACACAGTGAGAGGTTCCCCCCGTTATTTTGTCTGCCTTTTCATGGCAAGGCTGCCTCGGTGGGTTGAGCAAATTCTTTCTTGTCCCCATGTGGCTATAGGTTAATGCCCTGGAGCATGAGACTAGATTAGCTTTGCTTTAGCACTTCCTCTGGAGAAGAGAAATAGCTCTTATGAATTGGTTAGTCTCTAAGGTGCCACTAGTACTCCTTTTCTTTTTGCGAATACAGACTAACACGGCTCCTACTCTGAAACAGCTCTTATGCAGGCCTTTATCCCAAAGGCCATTCAAAGAAATTGCACCCTGATTTTAGAAGGGGAGCTCTTACCTGCTTTAATGATTTCCAAAATTTCCATGATGTAGTAGTCAGAACCGCCCACTTCTTCAGTTCTAACAAGCTTGGTTTTATACACTTTTAAAAAAGGAAGACATACAAAACACCAGTTGAAGGTCTGCAGTACTTTTCTGTCAAGAATTCAGTGTGTAACTGACTCCCCAAACTGGCTGTGAGAAAGATGGTCCCATGGTGTGGGCGATAGCTGGAGACCGGGGTTCATTTCTCTGCTCCACCACAGACTTGCTGCGTGACCTTGGGCAAGTCACTTAGTCGTTCCGTGCCTCAGTTTCCCCTTTTGTACAATGGGGATAATAGCACTGCCCTGCCTCACAGGAGGTTGTGAGGATGAACACGTTAAAGATTGTGAAGTGCTCAGATACTAGGGAAGTGGGGGCGCAGATAAATACTTAGGGTTAGATTGAATCTTAAATAGTCATCTGATCTTGTTCATTTCTGGGAGTTTAAAGCCCCAAAATCTTATCAGGTTTCTGCCTCAGAAACCTTAACAGGTTTCTGCCTTCTGACCTTACCCCTGATTCAACCTCAAGGGCAAACTTTACAATCCAAATCGAATTCCGAACCCTGTCTCTGCGCTCTCCTCATGGAAAAAGACTCAGCAGATCCAAATCACAGATTTACCATAATCCACTCCAGGTTCGCAGACTTCCTCCATTCGTTTGTTCAGGGTGATGGGACCCTCTATCTTCTGCTGCATGAAGCAGTTTTCTATGGGGAAGGAGGATGGGGTAGAGAATCACCAAGGGAGACCATAGTTTCAGCTCTGCTATTAGTGACCCACAGGTGCCCACCTATTTGAATCCTGGGTGAACCATGCTAGTCCAGACAGTGACAGGCCCACCTCCTCTGACAAGGGAGTGGCCATGAAGCCAACCACCCATCACGTTATGGGGCACAGGCGCCAATGCCGTGGGTGCTCCGGGTCTCAAACACCCATGGAACAAAAATAGCAGGTGCTCAGCACCCATCAGCCACAGCCATTTGGCGGGGCTGCAGATCAGCTGTTTGGCGGCTGGCAGGAGGCATTCGGCGGACAGCAGCGGGCAGGGGGCCTTGGGGAAGGGGACAGAGCCGGGGCAAAAAGTGGCAGACCGAGGGGGAGGTCTCAGGGGAAGGGGCAGAGTGGGGGTGGAGCACCCACCAGGAAAAATAAAAGTCAGCACCTGTGTTATGGGGCACAGTAAAAGAAGAAACAAGGGATGGAGAGGTAGGTTGCAGGGTCTAAATGAGGCGATCCTGAGCCGACAGACTCAGACAGTTCTGCAAAGGAATCAGTAGATGTTGCCCAGAGGAACTCTTTCTGGATATATGAAATAACCAAGGACCATAAATAGGCCTGGCAATCTCAGCTATCTTCCCTCTCTGCACTGGTGGATATCTACCTGGGTCAGTGCCAGGAGGAGCCTTGTCTCGGGACTTAGTGGAGCTGCAGATGGGAAATCAAAGGTGATGGCAACGACAGATCTGGAGACTGAATACCTCTCTGTATGCCTGGCAGACTGCAGGGCTACAGCAAGTTCCCCACTGAACAAGGGCCCCACCAATGGGTCTCCACCCTCTTCTAGAGGATCCCTTCCCAAGAGTCAGCGGGGAGTGGAGCCTTCATGGCTCATCCAATACTTGGCCTCTGTGCTGAAACTGACAGCAGGGGGCTGAGGGGTGCCAGCTGTGGGCATCCTGGAATGAGAGGACCCACATATTTTAAAGAAGTGCCTGACTTCATGTCACTACCCCCCAGGCCGGATTCCAACCACTGAAACAGCTGGTATGTTTCCACGGAAGTTTCATAACCAGGGAGGAGCATCCCCATCGGAATGGCTGGAAAACCAGCAACTCCTGCATCCCAGACTGCCCTGCTTCAATGTGTGCAGCCCCACTCCACGGATCAGCTGGCTTAGCCCAGCCCCCAGGGCCCTGATGGGCAGAGAGGAGGAACTGACTTCTCCAATACACGCTCCCTCCCGGTCATCCAGCCGATAAGAGAAATTCTGCTTCTACGTCCTGCTGCCAGCTCTCCATGTGATTGGCAGGTGGGGTTGCCATTGGAGAATCACAGAATCATAGAATCATAGAATATCAGGGTTGAAAGGGACCTCAGGAGGTCATCTAGTCCAACCCCCTGCTCAAAGCAGGACCAATCCCCAACTAAATCATCCCAGCCAGGGCTTTGTCAAGCCTGACCTTAAAAACTTCTAGGGAAGGAGATTTCACCACCTCCCTAGGTAACGCATTCCAGTGTTTCACCACCCTCCAGTGAAAAAGTTTTTCCTAATATCCAACCTAAACTTGCCCCACACTGCAACTTGAGACCATTACTCCTTGTTCTGTCATCTGCTACCACTGAGAACAGTCTAGATCCATCCTCTTTGGAACCCCCTTTAAGGTAGTTGAAAACAGCTATCAAATCCCCCCTCATTCCTCTCTTCCACAACTAAACAATCCCAGTTCCCTCAGCCTCTCCTCAGAAGTCATGTGTTCCAGTCCCCTAATAATTTTTGTTGCCCTCCGCTGGACTCTTTCCAATTTTTCCACATCCTTCTTGTAGTGTGGGGCCCAAAACTGGACACAGAACTCCAGATGAGGCCTCACCAATGCTGAATAGAGGAGAATGATCATGTCCCTCAATCTGCTGGCAATGCCCCTACTTATACATCCCAAAATGCCATTGGCCTTCTTGGCAACAAGGGCACACTGTTGACTCATATCCAGCTTCTCGTCCACTGTAACCCCTAGGTCCTTTTCTGCAGAACTGCTGCTGAGCCATTCGGTCCCTCGTCTGTAGCGGTGCATTGGATTCTTCCGTCTTAAGTGCAGGACTTGTCCTTGTTGAACCTCATCAGATTTCTTTTGGCCCAATCCTCCAATTTGTCTAGGTCCCTCTGTATCCTATCCCTACCCTCCAGCGTATCTACCACTCCTCCCAGTTTAGCGTCATCTGCAAACTTGCTGAGGGTGCAATCCACACCATCCTCCAGATCATTTATGAAGATATTGAACAAAACCGGCCCCAGGACCGACCCCTGGGGCACTCCACTTGATACCGGCTGCCAACTAGACATGGAGCCATTGATCACTACCCGTTTAGCCCGACAATCTAGCCAGCTTTCTATCCACCTTATAGTCCATTCATCCAGCCCATACTTCTTTAATTTGCTGGCAAGAATACTGTGGGAGACCGTGTCAAAAGCTTTGCTAAAGTCAAGGAACAACACATCCACTGCTTTCCCTTCATCCACAGAACCAGTTATCTTGTCATAGAAGGCAATTAGATTAGTCAGGCATGACTTGCCCTTGGTGAATCCATGCTGACTGTTCCTGATCACTTTCCTCTCCTCTAAGTGCTTCAGAATTGATTCCTTGAGGACCTGCTCCATGATTTTTCCAGGGACTGAGGTGAGGCTGACTGGCCTGTAGTTCCCAGGATCCTCCTTCTTCCCTTTTTTAAAGATGGGCACTACATTAGCCTTTTTCCACTCTTCCGGGACTTCCCCCGATCGCCATGAGTTTTCAGAGATAATGGCCAATGGCTCTGCAATCACATCCGCCAACTCCTTTAGCACTCTCGGATGCAACGCATCCGGCCCCATGGACTTGTGCTCGTCCAGCTTTTCTAAATAGTCCCGAACCAATTCTTTCTCCACAGAGGGCTGGTCACCTTCTCCCCATGCTGTGCTGCCCAGTGCAGTAGTCTGGGAGCTGACCTTGTTCGTGAAGACAGAGGCAAAAAAAGCACTGAGTGCATTAGCTTTTTCCACATCCTCTGTCACTAGGTTGCCTCCCTCATGCAGAAAGGGGCCCACACTTTCCTTGACTTTCTTCTTGTTGCCAACATACCTGAAGAAACCCCTTGTTACTCTTAACATCTCTTGCTAGCTGCAACTCCAGGTGTGATTTGGCCTTCCCGATTTCACTCCTGCAAGCCCGAGCAATATCTTTATACTCATCCCTGGTCATTTGTGAGGGTAAGGGTAGGTGGTCAGGGAGGGTGGAAACCCTTTGCGAATGCAGGAGAGGAGGGATAGGAGACGGAGTGAAGGAAGATATTGAGACTCTGCGGGGGTGAGGGGTAGGCTTCAGACTGGGAAGGTGGGTCCCGGGGGTTCTTACCTCCTCCAAGGCCCATTCCAGCCCCTCTGGGTTCCGCTCCCTGGCCCAATCCCAGGCCCTGCAGTCCCTTCTGGTTCCTATCTTGCCTGCCCTCCCCAGGCGTGCATGACTTTATGTGGGGGTGCATCCCCCACATATTTCCACTGAGGGCGCCCTCATCCCGACCCTGGTCCCACCATTCCTGTATGTGGTGGTGCTGTAGCAGGGACACAGCTGGCCAAGAGTCAGAGCTCCAGGCTGGGGGACAAACCCAGGGACCATCCTGCCTGTGGCTGCCGTGAGCCTGTATCATATGTGAGAATCATCCAGAGCCCATAGAGAAGGAGAAGCCCTGATGAGCGACAGAGGGGACTGATGCTGAGGGGGACTGGACTGCATGTTTGCTGGTAAAGCTGACAGGGGAGCCCCCACCAGAGATGTAAGCAGAGACAGAATTCTCCTTACTTTCTGCACACCGGCAGACTTCCCCGTGACAGAGCTTATTGAAGAGCCCACTCTGCTTAGATGGGCGGTAGAACTTGGTGCACCGGTCATCTAGAGAAAGATCAGAGACACGGATTACTACCCCTCCTGCAGAACAACGGACATGATTTACAGCACCTGGGAGACAACCCTGAAGCCCTTACTCAAGCAGAAGTCCCACTGGGTGACCCTGGGGAAGGGAGCAGCAGTCTGTGGGAACAACTTTCTTAGCTATAGGAAACCATCAACTTGAAATGATGGGCTGGTGCTTGTTGGAGACACCCTCTTAATCACGCTAGCAGCAAATCCACCTCTGGAGGTAAAATGCGGGGAGAGGGCCAGTAGGATCATTATTGCCTGTAGTCAGAGGTTCCCCTTATTATTTTGCCTACCTTTGCATGGGTGCGTTAAGGTGATGAGTGTGACCACATATTTCCAGCATGAGGTAATGTTAGAACAGGAGGAACTGGGAGGTGGGCAGGAAATCAGACTAGATAATCAGGATAGTTCCCTCTGGCCTTAAAGTCTATGAGTCTGAAATCCCTGAGTTCTAATCCAGGAGTTCTCAACCAGGGCGACACATACCTTAGCAGTACCCCAGGGGTATGTTCACTTATCTAGATATTTGCCTAGTTTTACAACAGGCTCTAGAGCCCTACAGCAGGACTGGGATCCCACAGGTCCCGCTGCCGTAATAGCGGGAGCGGGATAAAAATTCAACAAACAATGCAGGAGCGGGTGGGAGTGGGAGTAGAGATTGTGGGGCGGGGTGGGAGCAGGATGGAAAAAATAGTCCTCATTCACCACAAACCACAGGAACTCCCCGGCCAGCAGCCGCTGCTCTCTGGCCGCTCAGCACGGAAGAGCAGCGCACAAGTAAGGGTAGCAAAATCAGATCATGCCACCCTAACTTCTGCGCTGCTGCTGGCGGCGGCGTTGCCTTGAGAGCTGGGAACCTGGCCAGCAGCTGCTGCTCTCCAGCCGCCGAATGACAAGGCTCACAAGCGAAAACAGGCTCAGGTCTCACACTGAAATGTAAGTCCAATATCTCTATTCCAATTGATTTATATTGATTATATGGTAAAAAATGAGAAAGTCAGCAATTTGTCAGTACTAGTGTGGCTGGGACACATTTGTATTTTTATGTCTGATTTTGTAAGCAAGTCATTTTTAAGTGAGGTGAAACTTGGGGCATGCACGACAAATCAGACTCCTGACAGTAATCTGGGAAAGTAGAGACGGGAGTGTGAGCTAGTGTAGAGCAGGAGATTGGGATTCAGGACGCCTGGGTTCTATTTCCAGTGGTGGGAGGGGACTGTGTATGCGGAAGCTGTACTTAGAGCTCTGAATTGGCAATCTGCTCCCAGCTGTGCTACTAGCTGTCTAGGGCTTACCTGAGGGCAAATCTCTTAACATCTCAGTGCATCCCCTCTGTTACACGGGGATAATGATAACCAAGTATTTCAGCAAGAGACTGCAAGAAGTAATGACACCAATGTAACCCAGAGCAGAATTTGAAGCCATGGTGCCTTTAGTGGTGAGGAGAGCTGCGATCTGTTACCTATGGTGTAATAGTCGTAGACTGTGACGGATGCCGGCTGAATGAGACCAACTTCGAAAAACTGGTGAGCTTTAAACTGCAGGCATTCATCCTCTCTGTGCGAAACCTGGGTGGGGGGGAAATAACAGGATTGCTTAGGCCGAAGGGTGGCTGGATGGAAAAGAGAGAATGAAAAAGAATAAAAGAAAGGGAGATGTTGGGGAAAGAAGAGGGCAAAGAGAAAGTGAGGCAGGTGGAGGAAAGAAGAACTAGAGAAGTGAAAGGAGTAGGGAAAGAAGAAGTGAATGACACACAGAAGCAAATTCAACGTTAATGTCAGATGCTGTATTTCCCACTGAAGTCAATGGACCTACATCCACATACACCAGCTGAGGATCTGGCCCTTTCAGTTGTTCCTAGTGGAAAGCCTCAATCTGGGCCAGTGAGTCAAATTCAGCCAGCGGTTGCAGTTTGTCAACTTGCTGACGTCTGCGGGGATGCCAGGGTGTATCTGGGAATGCAGTTTGGCTCAGCAGGGGCCCATGAAATGAACACAGGATCAGAGAAGCTCCTTATCGAGTCTTTACCTTGTCCAGGTAGATCATGAGGTTGCCTCTGTCGGATAGGGCTTTGTCGATTTCAAACTTGGAAATGTATCTGTCGACCCCTTGGGAAAGCTAAATGTGAAGAAGGAAAAGCAAGAGGCATTGTGGGTAAGGCAGCGTCTCTGTGAAAGTCCTGCAGCTGGGTGAAAAAAAATCCATCATCTCACTACGTGACTCAGTGGTGTCATGCTTGTGATCACGTCTCCCATGATATGATCTGCATGGAGGATACTAGCCTGCTACTTACTCAACAGCTAGGGTTGTCAGGCATCTGGTTTTCAGGCAGAACACCTGGTCGAAAAGGGACCCTGGCAGCTCCGGTCAGCAGCACAATGGGGATAAGGCAGGCTTCCTGCCTGTCCTGGCTCCACACAGCTCCCGGAAGTGGCCGGCATGTTCGACTCTTAGGCGCAGGAGCGGCCACAAGGGCTCAGCACACTAACCCCACCCCGAGCGCCAGCTCCACAGCTCCCATTGGCCAGGAACAGCGGCCAATGGGAGCTGCAGGGGCGGTGCCTGTCGGTGCGGGCAGTGCACAGAGCCCCCTGGCCCCTCTGCCTAGGAGCCAGAGGGACATGTCACTGCTTCCAGGAGCCGTCTGAGGTAAGTGCTGCCTGGCTGGAGCCCGCACCATGAACCTCCTCGTGCACCCCAACCCCTTGCCCCAGCCCTGAGCCCGCTCCCACACTCCAAACCCCTTGGCCCCAGCCCGGACCCACTCCTGCACCTCAAAACCCTCATCCCCGGCCCCACCCTAGAGCCCACATCCCCAGCCGGAGCCCTTGCCCCCTCCTGCACCACAACCACCTGCCCCAGCACGGTGAAAGTGAGTGAGGGTGTAGGAGAGTGAGGGACAGAGGGAGGGGGGATGGAGTGAGCAGGGGGCGATATGTTGGAGAAGGGACGAGGTGGGGGGGGCCTCAGGGACGGGGCGGGGCAAGGGTCTTCGGTTTAGTGTGATTAGAAAGTTGGCAACTCTATCCACAGCTAACGGAGCTGGTACTCTCGCTGAAAAAGTTGAGCTTTCCATGATAAAGGTCCCAGGTTCGGTGACCACAGTGTCCGTATGCACAGTGCCTACATTTGTAATGAAAGAGGTGCCGGGGCTCAAGCAATTTATTTATTTCTTTTTTACTTTCATACTGATGCAGCAAGCCCAGAGGTGCCGGGGCTACGAACTGCCAGGCCCAGAGGTGCCGGGGCTCAGCCCTGGCACACATGAAGCACTGCGTACGCAGCCAGAGATGACCCAGACCTGCAGATGGGGGGGTGGGGGGGGTGGAGCAGTGCCACTGGGGGCAGCAGTGCCAGTAGATGTTACTGAGCATGCTCAGTACAAGCCAAGCAGCAACTCTGGGCACACTATGGTTCTGGTTTGGCATTCCGGCTGATTTTATGCAGCTGCAGGAGGAGAACACCAATGCTGGAAACATCCCTGGGTTTGTTTGCCTAATAATCCACCCTCATTTTATACCAGGGCAGCAATCCACTGCAGTGACTCCTTCGGGGCCTGGCTTTTTTGTGCAGCCTCTTCTTCTATATCCACCGTTCTCCCGGCACAAATAACTCTGCACCGTGTAGGTCAGAGGGTCTAAAGGAAAGCCATTTTTTTTTAATTCTGGCCCCACTGTACAAGAGACTGTATCAAATGCAGTCTGCTCTGATATGCACAGTCAAATGACAGCAGCCCCTCAATCTGCTATCCAATAAAGCAGGATTGAACTGACCTAGATTTGTATTGCCAGATTTTCAAAGCAGCCGGCGCAACTTGCCCGGTCCCTGATTGTGTGTGTGAATTTGGACGTTAGGCTCATAGCCTATTCATCCCCTGGCATCTCCTCTATGAATGCCAACAAAGGGCCCACCAGTTGTGGTGCTGGTTACAGAGATGTGAACACCCATCCCCAAGGAAACTGAGCTGAGTCCCAAAAAGGCCCCCAAAAACTGCCCAAGGGAGATGACATTCCATCCTCAAGATGGAGAGAACTGGTTGCAGTTTCCTAAAGCTGTTACCAAGCCTTAGAGCCATCTGGTCTCCCTCCAGGTTTAACCCTGGAGCCTGACTATTCACCTGGTGCCTTGGATATTTTATCTGAAAGCCCCAGCCAAACCACTGCATTGTTTATTACGTTCCCTCTTCTCAGATTACACTGACATACTCTCTTAAGATCCTCCACGTCTGGTGAGAAGCCAGTGAGCATGGAGACATCGATGATGGACATTGTGGCATCAACCACTCCGAGGAACCTAACGAGGGGAAGAGAAAATACCCTTTTGATCAGAATTCATCACTTGAACATTGATTTTGCGATCGCTCCACCAGCTCCTGTTGCTTTATCATAACTTTTTTGGCAATTTTATAGAAAAATTCATAGCCCAGGATTCTCCAGCTACCCCCTGCATCTGTCCATCTACCCACTGCATCTATCCATCTATTTATCATCTATCGTTAAAGGGCATTGTTCTCACCTGATGCAGATTTTAATATAGACTGAACGCATTGCTCCTTCCGGCTTCTTAACTAGAAACATTGCAGAAGAGAAAAGAAATTAATATCTCAGTGTAAATTTCATGCCAGAATAACCCTCTTTTGTTTTTTAGGTGCACTAACATGGCTTAGTAATCAAACAGGTCCTACAGTAGGTGTGAAAAATCCCTCAATAAACCTCCCCTCCCTTCCAGCAATCCATAAATAACTCTTCCCATCCCGGGAACGCAAACTAAAAAGCCTCTCCCAGCTGGGTGGCACAAACAAAATATGGTCTAGAGTTAGCAGAAAGAGGAGACCGAAACAGAGAGAACCCGTGGGTGTGAACTTGGACAGGTGGGAAAGTTCAGAACAATGTACTGCTGGCTCCTGTTTCTGTAACAAGAGGTGCCAAAATCCTGGATCCCCCTATCATATGCTGGCCTGATGTGTGGTCATGGCTCCCTCTACTGGCCAGCCCTAGCAACTCAAACAATCAGCTACTCCCAGCTCAAGGAAATTGCTCCTTTAGACCAAGCCGCAGAGGCTTGTGTTTTGGGTGCTGAAGATCCTGCCTTCTGTCCCATGCTGATTTCACCCCCATGCTGTCTGGAAATGTGTTCACTGGAAGTCTGGGACTCTAACCAGACTCCCTGCCATGGGCTCATCTCTACTTCAGAGGGAGACAATACCCAGAGTAGCTGGCCTGTGTTCCCATCCACATCTGATGCTCCAACTCTGCTGCTAACAAGTGCTATGATGAGAGAAGGCAGCATCTCCTCCCTTATCTGGAATGACCCTGCATTAGTTGCAACCTAGAACATGTGGTAGCTGTAATAATTTAGTGCCCGTCCTATGGGTATAATTTTGTAGGACTTGGGAACTGGGAGAGTTTGAAGGAGCTTCACAAAAATACTTTCCAAAGTTAAGAATGTGATTGCAGAGATGGTGGTTGGTTGGTGTAAATCCGCTGTTGCCCATGGAGTTAAACTGGTGTAACTGAGCCAAATTTGTCCGGATCTGAGGATTGACAGCAAGCTTCAGAAGAGAAAAGACGGGCGGTTACTTACCACCCCAGGCTTCTTCGACCGATACCCTCAGGTCAAACTTCTTACACTGAGATTCATCCTCCCGTAGTTTTGCGTTATAAATCGTTATTACGGTTAAGGTCCCTTGTCCAGTTCCTTCTGCCTTCACAGTGAAGTCTTCATTCCATTTGGTCTGTAAAGTTGATCCAAGCTTAATTTTCTTTTATAGTTCATTATTATTATGATGATTTAAAGACAGGGCAAACGAAGCTAATGAAGAAAATGAAGCTGGTGAGATTGACAGCCACTCGCCCAGAGGAGCTGGCGGGACTCTGCAGAGGCATTAGCATGAAGGAGAAAAAAGTTTACTTACCAGGCAGTAACTCTTTGATCTCCAGATGCCAAGCCTAAAGCAACCCATCCCCTCCTACTTCTGGATTCAGCTCAAAACCACACAGTCCAGGTCACTAACCCTGGAACAATTTACCTCGGGATATGTGAGGCAAACCCCAGCCAGCCCAGGGCTGCTCACTCAGCTGCGGTGACTTACCCCTCCAACAGAGCCTGCAGTGACAATCCCTGGTCAGGCCCTGGGCCAGATAACCCCTAGGCACAAGTATTTTACTGTCCCCATCAGAGCTGCAAGTTATTCTGCACAACACCACTAGTTGGCCAGGAACCTTCCTCCGGCCTTGCAGTGTTACAGATGTCCCAGGCTTCTGGCCTGCCCTTGATCCAGTTCCTGTTCCTGCTCCAGCCATGCCCGAGCCTTCTTCCAGCCCACTTCAGCCTCATCTGTGCCCTGCTCGGACCTTATTCCAGCCCTGTTACAGACCCGCTCCAGCCTGCATCCACCGTTTTGACCGTTGGCCTGCATCCGGACTCTGACTGGAATCCTGACTTAGCTTGTCTGTGGATTCTGACCCACGGCCTGGCCCCAGACCCTGATTTCAGCATTGCCCTTGGCCCAGTCCCAACTCTACAGCCAGCTCCAACCACCAGGCCTGACTGCCTAGACCCTAAAGCCTGACGGGATGTGGTGGATTCTCCATCACTTGAAGTCTTTCAGTCAAGGCTGGATATCTATCTAAGAGACATCTCACAGCTCAGCTAGAAGTTATGGGCTTGATGCAGAAATTAGTAAGTGAGGTTCTCCGGCCTCTGACCTGCTGAAGGTCAGACGAGATGATCATAATGGTCCCTTCTGGTCTTAAAAATCTGAGTCAAAAGTGTGGATGCATTTGGAGCTGGTGCCAGGAATCTGAATCCCCCTCCCACTCTCAAAAGGGTTTGGATAGGAGATTCTAGTCAAATCCCCTTTCGCTATGATCAGTGGTCTCTACTAATCACACAGAGAAGCATGATACCTCTGCTATTCTGGCCACCAGAGCGTTGTGATTTAAGATTCTGTACTTTATCATACTAGCATGGTGCCGCAGGAGAATAGAAACGTCCAAATTCAGGTCTTTGTGCTGCGGAATGTCTATCTGGTACTGTGCAAGAGCCTGGAACACCATGATGGTAGCCTAGAACACCAGGAGGAAGACAAAAGGGTTACACCTTATTGTCCTATTGTGCTGGACATCTGACAGCTTCTAAAGAGACTTTTTAATGAAGAGGAACCAAAAATACAATGAAAGAAAACACCAGGGTTCCACTGGGTGTCACGCAGGCAAAGAGTTATATAATAATATTACCTGGCTCCTCTGTAGTATGTTTCGTCAGTAGATCTCCAAGCACTTTACAAAACAGTAAATATCTTTAACCCCATTTTACAGATGGGGAAACGGAGGCACAGGGCAGGGAAGTAGCTTTCCCAGGGTCTCCCAGGAAGCACGTGGCCAAGCCAGGAATAGAACCCATGGTCAATAAGTAAATCGTGCATGGTCAATTAGTTTCCCATCTCCCTTAGCTATTAACAGGGCCCAATTGTCACCTAGACAGAGCACAACAAGACAGTGGCTCCTTCTATGTGTATGTAACCCACACACCTCCTGGTGGCACCGAGACCACTTAGCGAGAGAGATTAATGAGTGTGCTGTACAGCCTTAGCTAAGGCCCATGTGGCTTTTAGCTCATGTAGGAGAGGCTCATGCATTTAGCTCCAGAGATCCCAAGTTCGATCCTGCCCACCGACGACCGGGGTCTATCGGTATTACAAGTGGGGGCTTGTCAGGGACTCAAACGTGGAACCTCTTGCTAAATGCATGAACCTCTACTGCATGAGCTAAAAGCCATGTGGCCCTTAACTAAGGCTGTAGAAGACACATTAATCTCTCTCTCTAAGTGATCTCGGTGCCACTGGAGGGGACAGAACACCACACTCAGGAGGTGTGTGGGTTACATATATAGAGACATCCATGGCACACACAGCACAGCGTTAGGGATAGAACACGCTGCCCGTGACTCTAAAAATACAGACCACTCCCAGCAGAGCTTGTAGTATCCTTTTAGGTAGAGAAAAGACAAGACTCAGTAGCAAGAAATGTAAAGGGGCTTCTCTACTGAGGCTGCTGGACACAGACAGACCCTATAGTTCCTAGTGGCCCCCGTACTCCAGGGAAGGGAGCGATATCTGAGGACAATCCATCTTTATTTAGCTGCCACTAGCAGTAGGGTTTTTATCCTCTCCAGTGGCTTGTGTAAGCACAGTTTAAAAAAAAGAATCCAAAAACCCATAACCTTACAGTTCTACTTAGAGATGGATCCACCCTGGCTTTGTCATATGGACTCAGACCATTGGTCCTACACGCCTGGTACCCTGTCTCCAGACCAACGGCCAAAAACCAAACAAATGCTAGAATGAGTCCAGACGCCCATGCGCTTCTGCCCATGGGAAGAGAAGGCCCATTGACTCCCCGGGGACAACTCGCTGTCTTAAAGTGAAGCATGCTTGCATCCATCACCTTGGCAGGATTGAGCCTCAAGTGAGAACATTCAGTCATGCTCCTATGCTGGTCTCTGCCTTAGGTTAACAATGGCAACGACCTGATAGGTCACGTTGCCCATCTCCCAGGCAATGCAGGATTGTTCTCTACTGGTCATTCTCCAGGGCTTTCTACAATGACTCAAGTGATCGGAATCCCATCTTTTCCGAGGGGAGACCTTCTCACAAAACACAGTCTTGGAAGGATACCCTGGACTATAAGGATCATACTCACTTGGGTAGATCCATATCCCCCTCCGTAGTAGTTCTGCTCTCTCAGCCATTTGACTATGGGACCGGTCAACTCATACTTCTTCATTTTCAGCAAGGCCAGCAAGGCGTACGAGGTGCCCTCAATGTTGAAGGTGCGGGCGTGCCGCTCTTCCCAGCGATTTCCCTCTAGGCAGCAGCAAAGAAGGCGTGCTAAAGGACTCTTCCCCAGGACATCCACTCATTCTGAGCAGATCTGACTGGGCCATATCATTGCCTGTCTCCTTCCCCAACTTTCTGCACGGATGATTGGTAAGTCAAACCGATTGTTGCCCCTTTCGAGCTGAGCAGCTACCCAATATTTGGGGTCTTAGAGGATTGTTTCAATTACAATGAGGAATTGATCATAGGCCTCAGATACCTTCTCTGCTTTAAACCTGATTGCTTACGAAAATGCAGAGAGAGAAATAAGAGAGCATAAGAGAAACCAACAGCAGGCAACCTCCTTGCTGAGAAATCCCCAAGTCCGCCTCTGAAGTGAGTTCTAGGCCCAACAAGCAATGTCTCTCTGCTTCCTTTCATAATACTTCTCCAGGCTTTCAGCCTGTTTCTGCCTCTAACGCACAGGGTGCAAAACGAACATACTAGCCCCTGCATTTGTAATCAGGGAAACCCCTCAGCCCACATGGCTTAGCTCTTGACCTTGCTGTGCTACATTGTTTTTAGCGGTGTCTACTACAGAAAGAGTCTTGATTGCTCCTTCCGCTGAGTCTGAAAGAGTGCCTGGCACATCCATTAACTTGAACAAGGGCCTGGTCTACACTTAAAACTTCGGTCATCATAGCTGAGTCACTCAGGGCATGAGAAAAATCTACACACACACACCCTTCCGGAGCGCTATAGCTATGCCAAACTAGCCCCTAGTGTAGACACAGCTAAGTCAATGGAAAAATACTTCCATTGAGCTCACAATCGTTGATCATGGTGGTGGAGTTCCTACAGAGATGGAAAACCCCTTCCATCAGTGCAGTCTGCGTCCACAATATGGGGTGATACCAGCATAGCAGCAGCACCATAACTGTGCCACTATAGTCCCTGTACTGTAATCATGGCCAAGTGTAGTGGGGTGAGCACCCGCTCCAGCCCTGAAGGGGTTGGAAAAGTCCTGCAGAGGGCTGGGGCTGGGGAAGGAAGTAAAACCCTGGCTGATCAGGGGAAGTGGCGGCAGCTGGGGCCCATGCCCCAATCAGGGCCCAGCTGGCTCTATGAAGGCTTTGAGCCAGAAGATCCAGGAGAGATTCTCTCTATGCTTGGAGGGTGAGGGACCTGGCTGCAAGGGCTGAGAAAGTACCTAGAGTAGGAGCAGGGCTGGGGAAGGCCAAGGGAGCCAGGGAGCTTGGGCCTAGGAAAGCCCCAGGCTACAGGCTTGGGTTGCAGGGGCAGCCACGGGTAGGCAGAGTCAAGGTCCAAACCCTGTCGCCTGTGATGACTGGCTTATACTGCAGTCTGCCCCAGGGAGCGGGGGCTAGTTGGTGACTGGCAGTAGCCTAAGACTTAGGCAAGGTGGGGATAGTGGGTGGGGGTTCCCCTGGGAGGGGGAGACCCAGAACTGTGGGGGTACTGCCAGGGGGCAGCACTCAAGACAAGGGCACTGGGGTCCGGGAGGGACACGGGGGCCAGGGGCGGCGAGACACCGGCCTGAAAAGGGCGCTCCAGAGGTTGGATGCTAATTCCCCAAGAGGAGCAGCAGGAGGCACTGCCGGGTGAGTCTGCGCCCTGTGACACCAAGGTCTGTGAATGTTTTGGGATCAAAGACCCACCTGGCACCTTTCAATATAACATTGATATATATAGACAACAGCTTTATCCTGCCCTGTTTTAACTTTCCCAAACAATGGGGCAAACTCAATTTTCCTTGCGGGTATTATTATTCTATATCCTCTGAAATTCCCCTTTGCTCAGTTACATCCTCTTGACCCACCCTTTTCTCTCTCTTTCTCTTTGGGGTTTACATCCTTTAGATATATATACAGGGCTCTCAGATTCCTCCTGAGGTCAAGTAATACCATATGTCTCTGCCACATCCAGATCTCAAACACACAGGTATAAAACTGGAGTAAGTCCACTCAACCCAGGAGAGTTACTCTGGATTTACACCCAGCCCGATCAATCTCAAATGTGGTCAAAAGGAACAAATCTATGCCTGTTATTCATTCCTCATAAATTAGTCCCTCTCCAACCTCCTTTGCTTCTCTTCCCTGAACCCCATCCTGTCTTGGCCACATCTTTCCAGTAGTTGATAAGATGCCCTGATTTACCTTTCGAAACTTTCATGAGTGGCTTCTCGGTGTTCAGTTTCCCCACCATCGCTAAGGCATAGGACACAAGAGCCACAGTGTAAGGTCTGGTTAGAGACTGGTACTCTTGGGCTAAGTAGTCAGTGGCTTTGCTGATGCTGCCTTCCAAACTCTAGGAGGTGACAAAGAAAACAAAAGAAAATCAAACTCGTGAGTTAGGCTGAGGTTTCGGGTGGTGTTAATGTAACATTAACAGAACCTGGTTGTCAGCGGGTAGGATCGAACCTGAGACGTGCAGAGCTAAATGCATGAGCCTCTACTGCATGAACTAAAAGCCCGAAAGGCCCTAGAGCAGACTCATTAATCTCTCTCTAAGTGGCCTCAGTGTCACTAGATAGGACGGAACACCACACCCAGCAGGTGTCTGGGTTACATTAAGACATTACGAATTCGTGTGGCTTCCAGCTTTATTAAATTTCAGAGTGAATTTTGTGCTGGTGAAAGACAGAAGAGGCAGGAAGGCATGGAAGTGAGATATGTGAGGGCAGCGAAAGGGGACATTTCTGGACCACATGCAGAGTGTCATCAGGAGTGAGACCAAAGTCTGTGGCAGGGCTGGCCCTAGCCCAAATGGTGCCCCAGAGAGTCTTTGGCATCCCCCCCCCCATTTGTTACATTTTGAATACCTTATTTTTTATTGTATTTGTCGCCCATTTCACGACTTTGATGCATGATTCGCATGCATGATTTATCCACCTCTTCCTGTCCCTGCTCCGCCCCCTCCCCTGAGGCCCCACCCTTGCTCTGCCTCTTCCTGCCCCCGCTCCACCGCCTCTCTCAAAGTCCCCACCCCCCGCCAGCTCGCGGCTCCCTCTTCTCTGTCCCCTCCCCCAAGCGCCTCCCGCCAGCTGCTTGCTGATCAGTGGCCATCCCCAGGGACCTGTCAAACAGCTGATCGACAGCCAGCCAGGGCGGAATCACTGTGGCTGGTGGGTGCTGAGCACCCCCTGGTTTTTTTCCGTGGGTGCTTGAGCCCCAGAGCACCCACAGCATCCGCACCTATGATTCTCTTCATCCCCTCTTTGTACGGGCCCACCATGTCATCTCATCCTCCTCTCTTGCAGCTTTGGTCTGATACCACAGACCAGGGCCAGATTTAGGGGCAGGCAATCCAGGTGACCGCCCGGGGTGCTGGGCTTGGGCGAGGGTACTGTTTTTGTTGTTAAAGACAAAAGGGAAAATCGAATGTTTGAAGTAAAATGTTTCTGGTATTCCGTATGTCGATTCATTTTTCACTAACTTCCTAGAATGGTCTGGACCTATAAACTTTGTTTCTATAAGCTTAGAAGAAACCATTTTTTTTATTTGCTTATATATGGCATGAATAAATACAGATTTACTAGCTCCTTCCCCAGCAAATTCCACATGCCACGGGGTGTGGTTCATAGGGGATGGAAAGATGGGAAAACCTGGGTATGAACGTTGAAGTGAATCTACAGTGCGGAGATACTCACATAGACTTGATCTTTGCAGATGTCCTTGGCCTCTTCCAATGCAATCAGCACGAAAGCCGTTAAAGAGACATCAGGCTCAGCACCCTTGTACCCTCCCTAAAGGGGAGCAAAGGACAGGCTTGGGATAAGAAAGTCCCCCGAGTACCATGAAAAGAAAGAATTAATCCCAGGCCCTCAGCATAGGAAATTATAGCAGAATACATGCTTCCTAGAAAGCTACCCAAGAATGGACTCTCAGTCATGGCCAGACCTATCGCTGAACCTCGCTTTGGCTAATGAACACCTGTCGTGCAATGGGCCAGGTTCTGATGGCAGTTACTCCTTTGTCAATGTGGAGGAACTCCATCCAAGTCAATAGAGATGCTTCGTATTAAACCAGCATGAGAGAATTTAGCTCACCAGGCCAGTGCTCAGGTCCCGCCACTAGCTCCCAGGCAGCTTCCTGTGCAGTTAATGGGTCAAGCGCCAGCGACATCAAAGACCAAACTTTGGCCTGTGAATCACCAAGACAGCTGCGCTCCTCTGGGGCAATGCAAATCACTAAGCCCGGGACAAAGCGCATGAGAGGTGAGGACAAGGCATTCTCAGTTGAGAGGCTGGGGAACCAATGCCCAGGGGAGATCAGGCCAGGCTAGAGCCTAAGCGTCTTTAGTAAACGCTGCAAAACTATCTCCTTTGGAGATGTCTTTCCACCATGAGAACACCCAAATCACTAATCACACCCCCTTCTATCCAATAAACCCAGACACGTACACGCCCTAAACCCAGACATGGACACCCCCTTCTACCTGTAAACCCTAACACTGAGACCCCTAACACAGAGACCCCTTAAACCCAGACACTGATAGCCCTAAACCCAGACACTGATAGCCCTAAACCCACTGATAGCTAGGGGTGCTGGAACAATTTTTGTAGTGGGGGTGCTGAGAGCCATTGAATGAAACTGTAACCCTGTATATAATGGAAACCACTTCAAGCCAGGGGGTGTTGCCGCACCCCGCACACCCCTAGTTCCAGAACCTCTGCTAAACCCTGACACTGAGACCCCTAAACCTCACCACTGATGCCCCCTAAATCCTGAACCGACACCCCCTTCTACACCTTAAACCCTGACACTGAAACCCCCAAACCTCGACACTGACAACCCCTTCTACCCTAAACCCTAATACTGAGACCCCTAAATCCTGACACTGACACCCCTAAAAGCCTGACACCGACACCCCCTTTTAACTAATAAACCCTAACACTGATACGCCCTAAACCCATAAATCCCAAACGTGACACCCCTAGCTCCAACAATGACCCCCACTTCCACTCTTAAACCCTGAATAATAACAAAACCAAAAATGTTCTACCCCCAGCAGAATGTTTACCCCCAAAAAGGGAGAAGTGCCAAAGACTCTATGAAGTCCACTAAGGACTAAATAGATACAATCTGGCTCATTGGCCTAAATCTCCATTCACTGCTGCCCAGGTAACTGCACTGGGTTTTTCCACTGCTGGGAGGGAGAGAGAGAGAGAGAGAGATCAGTCTGTGTGAGCACAGACTTTGAGATGTAGCCCAGTAAAATCTCCCTTTGAATTATGAACCAACAAGTTGCTGTGATGATTGAGGTGGGTAGTGATTGGTGTGTCAAAGGAAACATGTACAACCATTTCTCCGTGGATTACGGGGGCATCTTCTTGGAAGACCCCATCTGGTTTCTGCTTTTCCAGGATCAGCCATTTCACCGCCCCACAGATAACTTGGTTTTCAATGAGCACCAGTTTCTTAGCCATGGCAAAGACCTTTGCCACGTACGCCGTCAGCCTGAGGGCAGAATCAATCACATCACGGTCACTCCTGCCTTCCCAGAATTGCCCTCAGTGTGGAAGCTGGACCGTCTGCACTCAGGTATGAGTTGAGACGTTTCACAGGAGTAAATGGAGGGAGGTTCATGTGGGTCAGTTTATGGTAACCTGAGTGAGCATGGAGCTAGGGAAAATGTCACCGCTTGTCCGGGAAAGCGCATCCAGACACTGCTCCCTATTACGGCTGGCTCTGCTTGAGATGTGCCGAGCTCTCGCCGCCTGCAGTGGTATGACCAGGATGGTGGGGATGGGGGCCCGCTCTGGACAGCTGGACACTGGGAACTGGACTGGAGCGTCATCAAACTCAACTTCACACAACCCAGTGAACAGCCGTCAAGATGATAATGGTTACTCTGAGCTAGCTACAAACTAGCCAGCTAAAAGTGAAAGGACCTGGAGTTCATTACTAAGGCTGGGAATCTGTCACGGAGGTCGCGGATTCCGTGACTTTCCATGAATTCCACAGCTGCAGCGGCTGGTGTGGCTAGTCCCGGGGATTGCCCGAGCAGCAGCAGGGGCCACCCTGGGGGCAGTCTGAGCAGCGGCTACAGCTGCAGCCTGGGGGCAGGCCTGGAGGTTGTTGGAGAGCAGTCCCCAGGAGCCTCAGAACAGTGGGTGGCCGGATGCAGTCAGCCCCCACTGCCGGAGCAGGAGCCAGCTGCCATCCCCCAGAGATCCCCCAGAGCAATGGTGCCCCAGGGACCGCCGGAGACGCAGTACCTCGGAGACCCCCAGAGCAGCGGCGTCCTAGGAGCAGCTAAGAATTAGTCCGGGGTGTGACACCCTGATGGGGTATTTTTAGTAAAATTCATGGACAGGTCATGGGCCATGAATTTTTGTTTATTGCCTGTGGCCTGTCCATGACTTTTACTAAAAATACCCGTGACTAAATCTTCGCCTTATTCATCACCAATCCCTCAGGCTGTCCGCTTGCCCACACTAAACTGTCACTGAAATCACTAGGGGCCACATTAACAAGGCATTTAGGCACCTAAAGATGAAAATAGGCACCCAGCGGGATTTACGGAAGTGCCTAAGTGAGTTAGGCACTGAACTCTGATTGACTTTCAAAGGGAATTAAGCCCCTACTCTGCTTAGGTGCTTTTGTAAATCCTGCCAGGTGCCTAGCTCATCTTTGGGAGTCTTTCCATTGCCATCTGTGGGAGTTGGATTGGGTACTTTTTTCCCGTTGTGTGTGTTAACCTTTGCCCTGTGGTTTTGGGCGGGAGACTGACTTGCTCTGGCTCACATATTGCATGTGTGGGGTCAGGCTAACGCTGATCAAGAAGGTGCATTAGAAAACCCACTGTCCTCACCAAGTGCTTGCTGGCCGGTTTTTGAAAGCGGCGTATGAGAAGTCGGGTTTTTTGTAAACCATCTGCTGCGTGTAACCTGAAACAGGGAGAGCACGAAGGAGCTGTGCAATGTCTGGCGAGCTTCTAATGAGGACTTTACATGCATAAGGCAAACGAAGTCAGAGCTGTGACCCCTGCTGCTGCGTCTGAGTTGTGTGGCTCCCCCTTTTTCTGCAGGCATCTCTCAGGAGGGACACAGCACAGCAACTCAAGGGAAGCAAAGGCAGAAAGATGTCTGGTGGTGAAGCCAGTTGGCATGGGCACTGCTCCATTCCTCACCCGCATGAATCCTCCCTCCAGGGTGGGAGTGGGGCCAAGTGATTATGGTATATGGGGACCTGGGAGGCAGGATGCCTGGGTTCTATACCAGGCTCCGGGAGGGGAGGGTGGGTTAGTGTTTGGAGCAAGGTGCTGTGAGTCAGGACTCCTGGGTTCAGTTCTCAGTTCTGTCACTCACTGCGTGACGTGATTTTGTGCAAGTCACTGTCTGCCTCAGTTTCCCCATATTGTAAAAGCTTAAGGGTTGGGATGTTTGTAGTTCAGACTCCACGCCTAATTTAGGCAGCCCACAAGGGGGCCACAAGGGGACTGTGGTGTAGTGAAAGAGACACCTGTTGAAACCTACCAAGTTCTCTCAATGGTCATGAGTTTCTCTATCCTTCCTCGCTACCAAGTGCCAACCTGAAACGGATTTGAATGTGTGTGAATGGCCTCCACCCCATGACCATCCCATCCCCCGCATAACAGCCATAGGCCAGCAATGAACTGGAGGCCAAAAGCCCAGCAGGACTGAAAATGGAGTTGGGCGTTTGTCTGCATAGGAAGGTCTATTCAGAGCTATAATGACTCATGCCAATGTAGACTGGTGGAGGGATATTAAACTTCATGCTTCAGGTCTTAAACCAACCTCTAAAGGGAGTAGGAGACCTAAAGTGGAAGGCAGATTCTCTCTCTATTTTAGGTGCCTATCTGGCCCCATTCCCATAGTACCAGGGTGCCTCACAATCTGCAATGTAACTACCAGAGGCACCAGGGGGACATGTCCCCTCCCACTTTTTTCCTGCATTCTTGGTGAGTGACGGGGAGGAGGGGACAGAGAGGAGTGAGTAGCAGAATGGGGGCCGGAAGCGATGGAGCAAGGGCAAGGCTTCGGGGGGAAGAGGCCTAGTGGGATGGGGCCTCGAGGAGGAGTGTGGGTGGGGCAGAGCAGGGGCAGGGCTTCGTGGGGAAGGGTAGAGCGGGGGCAGGGCCACAATCTGGGTGCCGGTGGGAGTTTGCGGAGTTCCTGCCGTCTACTCTCACAACCCCCTTGTGCAGCAGGGCACTGCAACACTCCCCCTTTGCAGAGGCGGAAATGGAGTGACAGAGAGATTAGGTGACTTGCCCAACATCACCCCAGAAGTCTGTGGCAGAGCAGGGAACTGAACTGGTGTCTCCTGTGTGCCAGGCTAGCTGCCTGATCCCTGGACTCTCTATCTATTGCCCAATGTGCTTAACATGAGGTTTCTGAAGCACTTGGTACTGGCCACTTTCCGAGACAGGCTATTGGGCTAGAGGGACCTCAGGGCCGGTCCTGTGCGGCAGTTCCTGTGTCCCTAACGCGAGCCTGAAGAGGGATTTGCTGTCTGGCATGAGAAGTGCTTACCTTGCATGATCAACTTGATGGCTTCTGCCCTGCGTTCCACTCCGATCTTTTCCCACTGCTCGGTGCTGTCCAGGTAGCTGGTGGCAATGACGGGGGAGGTCATGCCGATCATGTTCTGTTCCCCGCAGCCAGACGGCGTCACAATGAGGTGCTTCAGGTTGGCCCCGTCAATGGAGTTTTCGACAATGGTTGTCACGGGGTTTCCTGGCCAGGAAATAACGTGGCATGAATTCAAGCACAGAGAGCAGGTGCTGGTGGGGACAGAGAGACAGATAGACCTCTCTGCGGGCAGTGGCGGATTGAGAGCTCAATCCATGGGCTGAGCACACCCAAAGCCCATGAAGGTCAGATCCTAACCCAGCAACAATTGATCTGGGTCCTGTGTGCTGACAAAGTTCCCCGCACTACTCTGAGCATTTCTCACCAATCCCTCCTAGGCTACTTCACTCCAGCCCTGCCAGCGGTGGGGATAGAACCTGGACACTCCTATTCTGAAAGCAACAGCCCTTGCTGGTTGAGCTAAATGGGGGCAAAGGAAGGGCTATTATCCACATTTTACAGCTGGGGAGCTGAAGCTCAGACAGGCTAAGGGAGTTGCCCGAAGTCACCAGGGACGTCTGTGGAAGAGCAAGGTCTTGAACTCAGGCTTCCCAAATACTAAGCTAGGTCTCAAACCACTAGGCCATCCTGTCCAAAGACGTAGGCTACTCTCTGGGTGCTCCTTATTTCTGTGCATCTGTCTCTCCTATGAGCACCTTGCTTAGCCACACGCCGACAGTGACTTTGATGTATCTTGACCATTAATGCTCGATAGTGCACGTAGACAGTTGTAACAGAACCAGGTGGGTAATCGGTCTACCTCCTGCGAGTGTGGCTACCAGAGAAGAATTCATTGCTCCCTTCACTCTGATTCTAAAGCATAAAACACTTTCAGATCAGAGGCTCTTGCCTTGGATTCTGACTTTGGTCTCCGATTCTGTGTCTGGAACAATGTCATCTATATCTGCCGCTTTCACCCTCACTTCCTGGACTCCCCCTGAAAAGGAAGGACGAGGAGAAGAGACAGTGAAATGCCATCCGTCCAGCTGGCTGAGCTTTGCTGCTGGTTCTTGAGTAATACTCTACAATGCCCAGAGAACCCTGCACAATCCACTGATGTGCTAGGGCAAAGGGAGGGAGGGGGCAGCTGAGATGGGAATCAGGAAGCTGTGAATACGGGGCAGGGAGAGGTGGCTGCTTTTCAGTGGCAGCTGAATTGCTCTGCATATTGCTGATTCCCGTCTTCCATGATGAGCCTGATTTTGACCTCCATCTCAGCCAACACGAAACCAATCCCTCTGAAATCTCCCACGCACAATCAAAAGCCAGGATAGAATTTTTCAGGGAAGTTTGCTGCAGATTCAATTAAGGGTTTGGGTTAGATACAAGGACTCCAAAAAACAGAGATGGCCTTACTTAGATATAGACTGTGGAATTCTTTGAGACCTTCAGGATGAAAGGCCCCACGTAAAGGCAAAGCAGTGGGGCTACTCACCTGCTCCTTTCGCAGATGGATCCAATACGACAGATGTAATTGTTTTGGTCATCCTTATCCCTTCAGGCTAGACAGGAATGACAAGAGCATAGGAAGCACAGTAGTGTTCAGAGACAATGAAGAGCAGTAGGAAAAGGTGAGCGACTTGCTGATCTTGTGATCAGCGTGAATCAGCAGTGGCTCCACTGGAAGTCAGCGGTCAAGTGAAACTGAGATCAGGCTCCGACCCAATAAGTCTGGAATCTGACCTCAACTTCAGGCAGCATCCCCTTTTGTTCTGGATCCTCGTTAGGATGCATCCAAGAAGTCCCTAGGCCTAATTCATCCTTAGCATAATACCACTGATTCCAGCACAGATGAACGGGAGGAATTTTTTGCCAGAAGCTGGGAATGAGTGACAGGGAATGGATAACTTGATGATTATCTGTTTTGTTCATTCCCTCTGGGGCATCTAGCAATAGCCACTGTCGAAAGACGGGATACTGGGCTAGATGGACCTTTGGTCTGACCCAGTATGGCCGTTCTTATGTTCTTATGAACCTGGCCAACAGAGTCGGGCAGGGCGAGGAAGTGAGAAGCTCAATTTGTGCCATCGTTGCTCTGTGACCTCCCTAAAGGACTTTTCTACTCCCTGATCTTCAGTGGAGGATCTTCCTCTCACCCAGCCTAGCAGTGGTCTCCTGGGGCAGGCCAATGGGACACCCTTCACAACCCACCAATGCTGCTCCTTTGCTTGGCTCTCTCTGCTGAGTGAGATGAGGTTCTCCCTGGGTGCACTGAATCTGCATTGATTCCAGCACCCGCTGGTCCAAGGAGCAAGACCCTGGGCCTGAGGAATTGAACCTAGGTCTTTTACGTGAAGACTCAGAGGATCGAGTGCAAGATAACCAGGCCAGCCCCAACCCTGTTGTATTTGCCACAGAGGAGGGGAGGAAGTAGGATGTGGATAGAGATGCAGGGTGTTAATTTAACAGGTTAAATTAACAGCACTGATTCTAGAAGCCAGCCAATCTGGCCTCCAGCCTCTTGCCCTCCAGCAGACATCACATCTCCATCACCTGATACCTACCACAACCTTCAGTTTCTTCTTCACACCATCAGACCCAAAACTGCCCCACACCGCTGCCTTGACCTCAATGTCGTGAGATCCCAGCTGCAACGGGACAATCACTAATGGCACGGCCAGGGAGGACTTGGCTTTGATGTCAAGGATCTGCCGGTATTTAGCCTTGGAAGTGGATGCGCTGCAGAAAACTGGGTTGTACAGCAGCTCTAGCCGGACCTGAGAAGAGAACAGAGATTCGTGAGCAGGCAGTCTGCACGTCATGACACTGTAGGGCACAGATCCAAAACATACCCTCTGACTGGAGTTTGCCTTTAATCTTAATAAACAACAGACAGGACTGTACTTATAAAGCATATGACTGTATCCTGACCTCCTTCCTGAGAGGCACTTCAGGACTGCCCCCCTCCCAGTCCTGTCCTGCCTCAGAGAGGACCTCAGTCTGTGGTGTTCCTGAGTGGAAGTAATGAGACCCACCTGGTCTGGCTACCGGTGTGGGTCAACAGAAAGCTCCAAACCTGGTACCTACTCACAGATTTGAGGCCCAGGCAGAGAAGAGTGGCAGCCAGGAGGGTATTTTTTTATCTCCCTCTATATCATGCAATCTTGCTAGAACCTGGGAATAGCAACAGGGGGTGGATCACTTGATGATTACTTATTCTGTTCATTCCCTCTGAAGCACCTGGCATTGGTTGCTGTCAGAAGACAGGATACTGGGCTAGATGGACCACTGGTCTGACCCAGTATGGCCGCTCTTATGGTCTTAACTGGGTGGATTCCATAGCCCTGATCCTGAAAGGTGCTGAGCACCCAACAAGGTCAATGGGAGACAAGGGTGTCCAGCCCCAAAGGGATCAAGCCCTAGAAGGAGAAGCCTTCCACCATTTTGTGTTGGTTTGGCTGTCTGTCAAAGACTTGACACCTCAGGTCAATTGCAGAGCCCCATGAGGCAGTGAGCTTACCTTAATTGTTCGGTCCCGATAGTTGTAGAGAATAGCCCGGATTTCCACCTGCTCATTCCTCACTACAGAGTAGGGCAGCCGGAGGTCAATGAAAAAATCTTTCATTACTGTTATCTCATAGGGGTCAGCCACACAGAGCCCTGCAATGGGGAAAGACCCAGGGTCAGAGACAGGGGGGCTTATTCTTTAGTCCTGAAATGTGTCTGCTGTCTCCTCAATTGTTCCATCTGACTGTGACGTTTCCAAGGCCCATTGTGGCCTGGGGTCTTTTCCCCATTGGCTTTTCTGCCTGTTCTCTGGAGAGCTCGTGGTGTTCCTCACCTTTGGTCTCTGAAAGGCTCACAGCCAGGACTTCCCAGGTGGTGATGGAATCCTTCAGGAAAATAGGCACTGTCCTGGAAGAAATTCTACATGGAAAGAGAAAGACAGAGTCTTTTACAGAAGGATGGAACGAGGACTCATGGACATTCTCCAACTAAAGGTGTAGATCCTCCTATCTTAGGATTGAGGTCCATGGTAAAGCCTTCACCCACCCACTGAACTATAGAGCCATTTTTGGGGAGGAACTCAGCGGTCCACGTTGTGCACTAGTCAGAGGACACAACCTGTTTTAAAGCTCTCCAGGGTAGTGATATTAATTCTAGTGTCCCGGTGTAATCCAAGGAGGGGGATTGTATTCCATTCCAGTGGAGAGGGGCCTGGCCCAGCACTTCATTTATCAATTTAACCCAAAAAAAAAAGTTCTCCCATCCAATTAGAAAGCACCCCCAATATCATGTGACTCAGCAACCTAATAACACACGCTGAATAACAAACAGAAATGAGGAACAGTTCCCGAACAGGAGAAAAGGCTAACGCTATACAGCCAGACACCTACATCCATATTCTAGCACCTAAATCAGCAGCCTGGTTTTTCATTAGGGCTGAAGCCAGGGGATACCACTGGCTGCTCAGTGCCTCTGGAAGTCGGGCCAGTTCTTTTAGGTACCTAAATATGGGCTCAAAACTGGAGAAACTGAATGAAATTCTCTGGTCTCTGTTATACAGAAGGTGAGACTAGATGATCTAAGGGCCCTTCTCGCTTTAAAATGTAGGAGTGATTCTATAAATATGGATCAGCTCCTGAATGCTGGCCCTAAATCATGACAAATTCTTCAGCCGGCTCCACTGGGGATCTTGTTGGTGGAGAGATACTGACTTCAGTGGGAGCTACACCATACCACGTCTGAATGTGGCCCTTTGATGAATGGGAGTGGTACGGCCACATGCTCTTACCCCAGTTCATTTGGTCGCTCAGTCAGCTGCTCCACTTGCCACAGCCAGCTCTCTGGAAACTGGCTCCTTGAGGTGATATCTTCGTCAGACATGAAATCTTCATCCAAGTCACCTGGGAAATCAAATCACAGACCATCTGGCTCTGCTGGGATCTTGATTGGGATGGGGCAAATCTGAAAGGATTTGGGGGTTGGCCTGCTCTAGAAATGACCTGAAAGCATCCGTGATTTGACCTATGTTGCCAAGTTTAGATGCAGCCAGCCCAGAAAAGCATGAATTGGAGTTTGGCTTCTTCTCTCCGTGCCTGCCTTGCTGTTTCCCCATGAGCTAGCCTTTTCTGGGCTCCTATAACACTGGTATAAGCCACTGGCTCAGTGCTACCTGTGCACCCTCTAGTGGATATTCTGCAAAGGGTAAGAGCCTACTACTATTCCTAGCTAGGGGAGTTACCCCTATGGCTCAAGTGGTAGAGGACTGTGCTTTAGAAACAAAGGTTAAACCTCGGCGGCGACCTGTGAAGAGGTTATTACCCTGACTCATCTGGGTCCCCATATCAACATAGTGCAACACTAACAGGATTACTGCCACTGCATTCATGTTCATCTCCTACCTGGGGGATCTGTGAACATGCGCAGGGTTGGTTCATGTGGCGTGGTCTTATTTCTCTAACCGTTCACCCAGCCTTGCTCCTCTGAGTGACATTGAAACCCTAGTACTTGCTTCTTGCAAGTTCCAGGTGGAGCTCCCGTTGCATCTTGTCCCGTATGGTCTTGATATAATTGCAGCAGTCGAGAAAGGTCTTCTTGCATTCATCCGTATCCAGGATGTACCCAACTCGCTTCTCGCAGGTGTGCCCCATGGGGTTCTCGTACATCCCGTCTTCACAGCATTTCTTCACTTTCCGATCGTGGTAATCCGCCGCTGAAATGTAAAAGCCATGTCTACCAAGCTTCTTCTAGTCCTCTCTCTCTCTCTCTCTCTCTCTCTCTCTCTCTCTCATTAATTTACTACTAGACATGGCCAAAGAAGGAACATAGGAACTAGCATTCTGCTCTGTCTAATCCAGTATCTTGTCTCTAACAGTCACTAGCACCAACAGCTTCAGAGAAAGGTGCAAGAAACCCCACAGTGGAATAACCTGCCCACAGAGAAGTTTCTTCCTGACCCCAGTTAGAGGTTGGCTCATGCCCTGAAGCATGAGGATGTATAGCTCTTCTTTAAAAATCCTATCCTATGGAATGGTGAACATCTCTTCCTTTTCCATGTAAATGGCTCATCCTTTTTTTGAATCCTGCTAGGCTCTTGGCCTCAATACAATCCTGTGATGGTGAGTACTGTGGGTTAATTATGCATTGTGTATGAAAATAGTTCCTTTTATAAATTCTTAATAAGAAACCATTCAGTTGGGTTGAGTGTCTCCTTGTGCTTAAATGGGTAATTTAACAATGTACCTGTTGTTGTTATTTGAATTGTAGTAGCACTTTGGGTCCACAGTCATGGCCCAAAACCCCACTGTGTTGGGTGCTGTACCAACACAGAACAGAGAGACGGTCCGTGCCCCAAAGAGCAATTTACCATTCATTATTTTCTACACCTCTATCACATCCCCTCTATAAATTGACCAGTTCCAATCTCTCCTCATATGGAAGTCTATCCTGACTCTCCCGTCTCCTGCTACAGGAAATGCAGCTGGCAGGAGGCTGTAGCAGGGTGAAACTGGTCATGTAAGGGAATCACATTCCTGATTTGCATGCTTGCTGTGATCAAGGATAGCAAACCCCCTGATTAGTACCTACTTTTGATTGCCTTATACTCAATGAGCTGAACGGAGCGACGCCGGCGTTTTGCTGGCTGGGGACACTCTGGATCTGCAGAAGGAAGTGAGAAACACAAAATAAAAACCCACCCATCGAGTGAGGCCCTCCACTCAACTTGATGCCATTTCTCTGTCTGGATGTAACATGGTAACATTTGAACACCGCATCCGGTCAGTTCCCAAATTTCTGAGAATGGTCTAGGCCTCAATGAGCGGAACCCCGTTGATTTAGGGGCAAATCAGAAAACCAGAAAAGCCAGTTTGGCACTTAACATATTGCTCCTTCCTGTCTGGCTGGGAGCCACAGAAGAGCTGTTGGGCAGATGCTCAGCCAGCCAGGGCAACCAGAAGGAGAGGAGAGTGAAGCAGGCTTCATTCCTCCCTCCCTCCTCGTGTGCTGCCCCCAAAAGCTTGCAGCCTGGGGCAGAGAGAGCAGAGAAAAGCACCAGCCATCTGCCCGTCCCTTCCTGGCCAGGGGGGAGAAAGATACCTTGGAAGAGGGAGAAACCCAGTGGACTAGCAGAGAAGGTCTTTGAATCCCCACCTCAGAACCACCCCATTTTTAAAATTAATCCCTCTTTTAATAGGTGGGGAGCCAGTGGGAATTCAGGACCTTATTCTCATCCCCCATGGTAACCCCAGCATTTCCATTCCTAGGCCATTCCAGTGGGATTTGGCCTGCTAGACTGATGTCCCTACCCCCGGCTCATGCCGTAGGTTACTGTGCCTTGCTTTGCTGATTCTTTCCTCCCTTCCTCCATTGCTCATGGCGACCGTCCAGCTCTGTAGAGTGATACCTGTTCTCTGGGCTGTGGAAATCCTATTGCTCGTCTCCAGGGCCAGTCCAGCATCTGTAAATACCCCCAGATTGTTCTTTCCACTGCCAGCTGTACAGCCAATGTCACTCTTCTCCACAGAGTCCCAGATCTGTGAGGTGCAAATACAATGGTTGAGAGATTATTGTTAACAATGACACTTCCCATTTATATGGTGCCATCCAGCATGATCCCAAAGCATTATACAGGCTGTGAGCCGGATTCTGGTCTCCGGTACGGTCGCGCAATCTGGAGTAACTCCACTGACTTTCTTTGACTTGCTCTGTGTTTGCAGCAGTGTAAATGAAAGCAAAATCTGAGACGTAAGTAAAGGATTTATTGCAACTCAATCCCCACGGAAATGCGTCCACCTCTGGGATGGAGCACAACAGCCATTCTGCCCCAGCAACACAACCGATTTTAGGAGGAGAAAGAGAGAATTATGCAGCCAGTTGAACCCAGACAGCAGAGGATGTTAGGCAGAGAGAAATCAAATACCCAAGTTAGAATTCAGCCAGCGTACCCGGGCCCTGACCCTTGTGGAAAGGGTCACAGGACATTCAATGACCAGAACCTCTGTTTGATATGTCAGCTGAGAAATGGCACTTTCAGTACCATTGCGTCCCCTAAAACCTTGATAAGGGCCCAGGGATCAGTGCTGACTCAGAAGAAAGTGCTCCCTCTTTTCAGTCACACTTTTTTCCCTGCAGCACAGCAACCATGAATGTTGCACGGGGACATTGGATTCAGCACTGACTGGGAGGGGACAGCGCCCCCTGCTGAGCCCCCGCTCCACTCAGTGCAGCACAGCGCCCCCTAGCGCCGCACTGGGGCATTGGATTCAGCACTGACTGGGGGCGGGAGAGTGCCCCCTACTGAGCACACCGCCACTCCCTGATGTACAACACCACCATGAGCACTGGGGTGAGAACTACCTCTGAGGGGAGAGCGCCCCCTACTGCAACACCCACACAGTTCCCTAAAGCCCAGCACCATCTGGGTCAACACTGTCCAAAGGGAGGGTGTCCTTTAGTGTGTCCAGAACAGCATTCCCTGCAGTACCCTGGGTTTTACTGGGTTTCCGCCCATCCAAGTACTCACCTAGCCCGGCTCAGCTCACTTAAAGTACAGTGGAGCTCAAACCCCAAGCGGCAGGTCTGCAAACAAAAGGCTCACTTCGCTTTTCGCCATCTTGGAGCGTCAAGCAAGGATAAGAGCTGAGCTGCATTTCCCACTATAAAACATTACAAGTTACGACCAACGTCTTTCATGCCCCACCTTAGATTGTGTAATTTTGTGTTTTTTGTTCAGAACGTAGACTCCTTTGTCCACGGCCACCAGGCCGACATAAGCTCTGTGGTCTCCTTCCAGCTTGAGTTTCATTGGAGTTCCCGGCTCATGGATTCTCCTGTCTTCGTTGGTGGCTTCTTTCACCACAAGCTGTATGAAAGACAGTGAAGGGAGAGGTTTTGATTTAAAGCAGAGAGAGCAGCTAAGAACCCATCCTTTGCGAAACATAGGAGAAAAGGAGGTAAGACTTCATGTTCCTTGAGCATCCAAAAGCCAGGTTCTGATCTCAGGGGCCGCTGTGTAAATCTGAAGTAGCTCGACTGATTTCAGTGCTGTTACTCCATACTCATGCTGGTGTAAACTGAGAGCAGAATTGGACCCAATGTCCATGCAGTCCCTTTGTTCCAGCCATGATGGAAAGGTGACTTTGTCCCTCAGGCAGCCCTGAGAAATTTACAAGTAAGTTTGAACTGTAATAGATCTGTTCCGTGGGCCTGATTCTGATCTCACACTGGTGTAAATCAGGAGCAATTAACTGGAGTTACAGCAGCATAGCATTGTAGTTACATTATAGTCAGGTCCCCTATAGGTATTTGGAGTCACATATGCTGAAGAACCAGCCCAGCCCTGGGAGACGGAGCTGGAATCAGTTCTGACTGCCACATCATCAGCAAAATGGCTAATTACGGTGCAGATACAAAGCCAGATACTCAGCTGGCGCAAGTCAGTACAGCTCCATCCACTTCAATCCACGGAGTCTTTATTGCTGAGCTAGACGGAACCATAGCTTGACTCCCAGATCCTAGAGTGGGTTGATAGCATTGGCTTGTGGGGGCTGGGGAACTTCTTTGTGCATGTAAACTGGTCAAATCTGATCTAGAATTTGCTGGAAAACAGTCAATGAGAAGTCCCACGGTGCCATTTTGAGAGTCCCTTTTGAGAGTCAGTCAGCACTTTCAGGCTAGGAAAAACTCCCTCGTAATGACACCTTCATAGGAATTAACATGTGGAAGGCCAACTTGAATATCAACCTACCGATCCCATGCAAGTGTCCTTGATGTCCAGCCAGATGGAGTCTGCTACAATCTCTGAATTTCCTACTTGGTAGTAAGCCACGATGCGGAATGAAGGGATGAGGTCTGGAGTGATGGGCAGGGACATGGTCACCGGATTTTGATCCTCCTGCCTGGCCTGTCTCCCTACATGACTGATCTTCCCTTTATTCAGGATCTAACAGGGAAACATGAGATGTAGATTGTTAAAGGACACAAGGGTTAACACAATGGGTCATTGAGATTCCATGAATCCTCCCATCCACCTGTTTTCTACTACTAAGAGACGGTCACTTGCAACTTTTCAAATGGGCATTTACATTTGAGCGGAGAGAGGAAAATAAGCTAAAATCCATGTGTTGCAGGAACAGGCTCTAGAGGCAGTGGTGCTAATATTCACCAAATCTGATTCCCAAATCTGAATATTGTTTGTTTCACCAACAGAGACCACCCCTCCTTTCCCCCGTCCCACTCACCAACTACACTTCATATCCATGCTATATGGCAACTTTATTATTTGGTTTGTCCAGCTCTAAAAGCAACAGAGTGGACCTACTACTCTGTGTTGAAAAAGTAGCCATGAAATATAGTGTTTAGAGCAGGGAACTGATACCTGGGACTCCTGGGTTCCATCCCCAGCTTTAAGAGGAAATATGCTCTAGTGAGTACATGGGGAGGAGTCAGGACTCCTGGTTCCATCTGCAGGTCCAAGAGGAAGTATGGTTTAGTAGCGAGTGCAGAGGGGTGGTTGTTAGGACTCCTGGGTTCTATCTCCAGCTCCTGGAGGAAGTCGGCTTTATTGATTATCACAGGGCCCGGAGTCAGTAACCAGAAGTGGATAAGGGGTTGTCCCTATGACTGACTTTATTTCATTCACACTGTGACAGGGTGCTCGGCAAAGGGTTGCAGCTTCAGCCCTCTGTCACGCCCGCTTCTTGTTAGGGGAACAAATTAGAGCGGGCTGGAGGTAACCTGGCCTTAAATGGAGAGGCGGAGACAGCTGCTACCTAATTCGCCTTTGGCTGCATAAAAGCCTCAGGGGAAGGAAGCCAGGGGAGAGCAGGAGAAAAGGAAAAAGGGAGGGAATGAAAGCAGGGAAGTAGCTTCCCCTCCCTCCCTCCTGCCTGCAGACGGTGAAGGGTTACTTGTACAAGGTGAAACAGTGGTGGGAACAAGCCTGAGAATAAAGTGCACCAGTGGTTACTAAACCCAGGGTCTCAGAGTGACTTTGTGAATCTAGCAGAAGCCAAGGGGGCCCTGCCACACTCTGCTACACACACAATCAATATACTGCCTGACTGAGAAGAATTCTCTGCTACAGGTTCTCCTTACATGCAGTGGGAATATTAAAGAACAGGTGGAAACTCAGATGATGCCTAAATTCCAGGAGATCCCAGTACCCAGGGACACAGCACTTACTATGTAGGTGAAATATTTGACCTGCTTCAGAACATCTAGATTTTTGCTCTTCAGGTGGAAATTCACAGGTAAGTTGTCTCCCGGTTTGAGCTCAGAAGCCGTCACCGCCAGATGGAGATAGTTTTCAGATGCTGCTTGGGACTGATAGGCTTCAGCCACCATGGACTTAGAAGCCTGGCGGTTTGCTGGGAGGTTGGGATGGGCAGTTTTTACCTGCAGGGGAGGTGGAGATAAAATCTCAGTTGAATCTGGGAGTGAGCTTAGGGTCTGTAGCCCCTCACGCTGGGTCACGCTGTGAGCAATAGCAAAGGAAGCTCCCCTGAGACACCATTGTTGGTGGATTCTGCTGCTAACAGCCATTCTAGGTATGACACCTCAGAGAAACGCCAAATGCCAGTTTTAATTGGCCCGTCTCTTCAGCACAGTCCTGCTGGGACTCCAGATTTCTGGACTGTAAGAGAACATGTCTCTGAACAGAGGAAACTGTCTTGCCCCTTGCAAGATGAATATGAAGAAGGACTCTCTCCTGAAGCGGCCGGACACAGATAGCTCCAGTGTTCTCTCGGGCTTTATAGCTTGAGCCTGGTGTCACCTCACAGGGTCTTCACACTAAGGAGCCATGAGCTGTCTACAGGCCTCCTTTGCTGCATGGTGGGTGGCAAGGGGACTAATCGGGACCTCTTTATGCCCATGTCAATGTTTTCTGGGATCTCTTCTGGCCCCACAATAGAGCACTGGTTACATGGTGATTGGAGCATCTCCAAAACCCAATGGCATACAGGAAACTGACCCCAGGCGCAGATGGAATGCACAGAGTTCAGTTATCCTCCTGCTCAGTGCATGAGAGGGGAGTGAATGCCACCAACAGGGCATTTCCCTCTGGGTGCATATAGTACTTAGCCCAGCCTCAGTGGTGGAAGGTTACTCACCGTGATGGGAACCTGCTGCTTATTCCCAGGCATGTTTATAATCAGCTTGGCAGTTCCATCACTCTGGGTCGACCCAGCCGACTGGAATCCTTCAGCCTGTACTTGGACACGAGGGGCTGGGGAGCCATCGGGGTTTGTGACGTAGACCTGAGGAGCACAATCAAAAAGGGATGCGTCAAGTAAGGGGTGCAGCGCTCTCTGCATCCTAACTTCAAATCAAATCGCATGTACGGCATCTCAGGTCCATAGCTTCAAAGGTATTTAGGTGCCTAACTTCCGTGGATTTCAATGGGAATTAAGCACCTAAATAACTTTCAGGAATGGGGCATTAATGATCTGCTGTATCACACCACAAAATGCATACACATTTTAAAAAGTACAAACATAAAAAAATATAAAAACCACAACTTCAACCCTTCTCCTAAATTTTATAACACCCAACAAAACAATATACAAAAATTAAGAATAAATTAATTCATGTAGGCCAGAGAGGAAATTAATTTCATGCTAGTCTTTTCTTGTTTTGGCCCCAGGCAAATAAGGCAACTTCCAATCGAACCAAAACATGATCACTGCCAACAAATATTCTGCTTTTTGAGTGAATGAGGCAAAAGGCTTCTGAGCCAAGATTGGAGATAGCCATTTATTTCTCAAGTGGCAATTAACACAGAGGAAGTGGATGGGAGTAGAGTTCGTTGGAGGAGTCAGGCCAGTTAGTCAAGACTTCCAAATATTTCTTGAATCTATGGATGCTCTTTAACTAAGGGAGCAGGGAGACATATTTGTTGCGCTAACATCTGTCATGTCCAGTTATTTACAAATATCTTCAACTCTGAGGTTAATTAAAGTTTTCACACTCTGACTTAGGGCATGTCTAGGCTGCAGGTGCACGCCATGCCTGCTGGCTGTGATGCTCTGTCCCCCTCTACTGGCACCTAGACCACTTAGAGATTAATGAGCCTACTACAGCCTTAGCTAAGTGCCATGTGCTTTTAGCTCACGCAGTAGCGGCTCATGCATTTAGCTCCGGGGGCCCCAGGTTCGATCCTGGCCCCCGACAGACCCTGGTCATCGGTGTTACACAGTCACTGGGTGATGGAAGCTAGTTCAGCGACGTAACCTAGAGCTCCAGTCCCACCCCGTGACTGCAGTCGACACATACCCTTTGAGTGTTGACTGGCCCTGGTTCTGAAAACCCTGAAGACTGCATAGATCAATGGCCTTGCAAAAGCCAAGATACTTTAAAGGCTTAAATCTATTACGTTGTTGCTACAAACATAGCTTAGGGTGACCAGATGTCCTGATTTTATAGGGACAGTCCCAATATTTGGGGTTTTGTCTTATATAGGCCCCTAGTACCCCCCACCCACCTCCCGATTTTTCACACTTGCTGTCTGGTCACACTAACATAACCTTGGTAGCCAAAGTAAATTCATTCCTACTCTGAAACCAACACTTACATATTGGGCTTTGGCTGCAATAGAACACTCACCCACCTCTGTCCTACGTAAATCAGCTGGGGTTTAGTTGAGAAGATCAAGCATTCTCCTCAAGAATGTATTTTGCTCTACCTCTAATGACCTAAGCATTGGCGCTCACTCTGTGGGTGCTCCAGGGCTGAAGCACCCACGGGGGGAAAAAAAGTGGGTGCTCAGCACCCACCGACAGGCCCCACCGATCAGCTCCTCCCCCTCCCTCCCAGCACCTTCCGCCTGCCGAGGATCAGTTCAGCAGTGGGCAGGAGGTGCTGGGGGGCAGGGGGAGGAGAAGGCAGGGCAGAGTGGGGGCAGGAAGATGCAGGGTGGATCTTGGGGGAAGGAGTGGAGTGGGGGCGAGGTCTGGAATGGAGCAGGGGTCGAGCACCGCCTAGGAAATAAGAAACTCAGCACCTCTGGACCTAAGATCTTTTCTACACTGTATAAAATGTGAGCACCCATGTTAGCCCTAAGCATTCAGAGAGCTGGTGCAATTCAATTACACCCATGCACACAAGAAAAACGGACAGCTACTTGCATGGATCTTAAGGTTCAGCCCTTTGACTCTTTTTTCTGTTTATTCCATTCACCACTGTATGTAAAGCAAATATCCAGATTAGAAATGGACTTAACCTGCTCATTACTGTGGTCATCAATTACTCGTTTGTGCACCTTTGGTCTGCAGCCAAAGATAATTGCTTCAGTTCTCTGCTAATGTATAGTCTTAAGTGCCTGCTGACAGAAAAATACTAAATTCCCTTCACAAACTCTTCAGCCCCAGAGGAGTGTGGGACCGTAAAACCATATTCTCTGTGGACAAGAGGACTGATGCTGATTGCTTCAGAATTTTAGGAGCATAATATTTCTCCCCCTGTAATGCAGCCTAACTCGCTGGGAGAAGAATCATTCTGTCAGTGCCAATTTTGAAATTCCCCCACATCCTCCGATCCACAATGGTCCCTCTGCCCCCTATTTCTGCAAATGCCCCCCTCTTTGGAACTCCTCACCTGTGCCAATACACGAGTGACCCCAGGGCACATTTTGGGCCAGACCTGTAGCTAGGTGCCATTTCACACCTTGTCTTTGCTGTCAGCTTTTGGGCCAGACTCTGCTCTTGTTAGGCCAGTGTAAATCTAGAGTGATTCCATTGCATTTAGTGGAGTCACACTGGAATTAGGTTGGTGTAACTGAGATTGGAATGTGGCCCTTTGTTTCTGTTCTATTCTAAGTTCTGATACCACCCTCACCACCCTAGTACCCATAGTTCTCTCCTCTTTATACACCTCAGGCAACAGTTGGCATGTTCTAGAAGAAGAGATATTACCATGAGTTCAAAGGGCATCCTCGGCTTGAAGTACTTGGGTGTTTTTGTGAAGTGGATCTGATAGGGAGATGTCACAATTTTAATTCCGGTGTTCTCCGCTTCCATCATGTCGCTGCCTGCAGAGAGAAGCCATGGGTCAATTAAAACTGAGGTAGGGAATACAAATTTTGTCCTTAAGGTCCAGGGTAAAACACAAGGAATGGGCCATGGTCAGATGTTGATTCAGTGCCGCTGATTCTTGTGATTTTATCATGAGTCTCCTGTTTTAATTCCTTGTCTTCAAGCCTCAGCTGCTAGAATCACCATATGGCATGAGAATCTCAGCTGTCACTTAAAAGAAGAAATACGTTTCTAACCCTCCTGGTTGCAGAGAAAAGCTTGAAAGCATGTCCCAAGTGCGATCTAACGCCTCAAAAGCTAGGAGGGAAAGAAAAAGCAACCAAAGTTTACTATTTAAAAAAAAATACTCATGATTTTTTATGTGATCTCGTGATTTTGGGAGCGGGGGGACTGACTTGTGATTTTTGCATGTTTGGGGTTGGCATTACTGCAGGCCGTTGAGCCTGATTCTGTTCTCACGCCAGTATAAATCAGGAATAACTCCCCTATAGTCAGTGGCACTGTAGCAGTGAAAACAGAATCAGTCCCTTTCATGCTAAAACAACTTATTTTAACTTTTAAAGAAGCAACAAGAAAGAACAAAAACAAAGTCTCTGGGAGAGAGAGAGCGCACAGTGTTTGTGTATCTATCTATATAATAAGATTCCAGGACTGTCACTCTGAGGTTGTACCACTCTGAAGCCTAGAACGTCTGTTGCGTCTGTGTGAAGTGATGGAAGCAGCTATATAGGCAAGAGAAGGGCTCTTCTTAGTTACAATATCACCAGGTTCAATTACCACTGGGATTTGCAGTCTGTTACCAGCCAATTTTTAAATCCCCAGCCATTCTGAAGGTACAAGCCTGGTGTACAACTCCAGTAAGGCATGTGGCATGCCAAGAGTCCTAGACCATTGTGATATCAGACACAACTCAACCAACCAATCACCACCTTTACTCTACAACTAATTTGCATGCAGTAATTTCATTGGTTGTTTGGATTACTTGGCCCAATTGCCACACGCGTGCAATGGCACAGGCTTTCAGCTACTAGTTTCATCTGTAACAAGCTACAGCTGCTCGGAACAGAATGGCTGCTCCCTCTGCAGGGAAAGTTAAGAGACCAGAGCTATGTAGAGCTGGAAGGGATCTCAAGGAGTCATCTAGTCCATCCCATGCACTGAGGCAGGAGTAAGTATGCCTAGACTATCCCTAAGAGCTGACCCAGAACTCTTAGAAATGGAAAGGTGCAATGCGGAGAAAACAAAGGTGCAAGAGTTTCAAGCTACTTTCGCTGGTGTAAATCTGGAGTTATTCCAGGTGTGACATTACACCCCATATTCTTCAGAGAAATATTGTTATTATATGATTATAGCATAACTAAGATGTGTTTTATGCAAGATGGGACTTGTGAGATATCATTGGAACGGTTATGATTTACTGAATATGATTATCCCATTTCTATTCATGTATCATTTTTGTGTCTTAAGTTAGGAATATTGACCCTACATCTGTACTACAAAAGTGTTTGCACCCGGAGAACACCCACCAGGCAAAATGCAATCAGTCTGGCTGGCTAGCTGGATACAAGTCAATAGACTGCTAGGGAGAACAATAAGACTTTGAAGAGGGTAATCTCCCATCTTCCTAGGATGCTGCAAATGGACTTCCTTTGTGTGAGTAATGGCTGAAGGGTCATGTGATTAAGTCACCTGATACTAGACTCCATAATAAAATTTGTCCTTTTCCACTGTCCGGGGGTGGGAATCACACTGGAAGACAAAGGATTCCCACCATATGTAAAACCTATTTAAGGCAGGGAAGTGCGATAATCAGGGTCGGTTCTTCACTGAAGCTTCGCCCAAGATGACTGCTGTAAACATCTAAGACTGATCTGGGAAGAAAGGACTGACCAGGCTAGGCAGAGGGTGTCTAGCCTGTAAAAGAAATACCTGGAGTTTTAAGCTGCATGCAAGAGCAGCTTGCCTTCAAGAAACTCTGCAATCTGCCTAAAACAACATTTAGGGTGAGAAATTAGTGCTTGTAACCAGTTTCTTTAGTATCTGAGCTGATATTGCGTTTTTGTTTTGTTTGCTGGGTAATCTGTTTTGATCTGTTTCCTATCCCTTATAACCACTTAAAATCTTTTGTAGTTAATAAACTTGTTTTTGTTTTCTCTAAAACCAGTTTGTGGAATTCATAACTGGGGAGCAAAAAGCTGTGCATATCGTCCTCCACGTTGAGAGAGGGGGCAAATTTCATGAGCTTATGCTGTACAGTTGTCTGTGCAGTGCAAGACAGTACAATTTTGGGTTTACATGCCAGAAGGGATGTGCACGTGAGTGCTGGGAAATTCCTTAGCTGAAGCCTTCCTATGCAGCTGATTTCAGTGTCTGTCTTCCTGCAGCTGGGCATGTCCCTTCCTGTGTGTGTGCTGGAGGAGACTTGAGAGGGCCTGGCTCATCAGGACAGTGTAAGGGAGCCCAGGCTGGTGGAAAAGCCGGGCACAGTGGTACCCCAATACATCAGGTGGCACCCTGGAGGGGGGAGCAACCCATCATACCAGTTTTACCCCAGAGCGAATGAGATAAGAATCTGGCCTACAGCCTTTAAGATCTGCAGAAACCTAAGTAGATAGGGCTTTATACATCTAAATCAACACCTCGAACTGCACTTGGCACCACTTTGGAACACCCCGTGAATAAAACACTTGGCTTTGCACTTATTGCTGATGCTCACCAGATTCTGTCAAAACGGTGACAGAGATGTAGAGCGAATGGCCAACCAGTTCATGCAGGTTGGCAAACTGAGCCTGCAGCATCTGTCTCGTCAGTGTTGCTTCCCCGTCTCCATCTTCTATCTAGAAAGGGAGAGAGAGTTTCATGACCTCACCCACAGAGTTTCCCAGGAGGCATGAATCCCTCCCCCAGCCCTCCAGCCAAGAACACGAATTACCGAGATTCTCTTGAGAGACTGCGGGATACTCCTCTTCTCATCATCCATCTTCACCCCAAAGAGGACAAAAGCAGTGCCATCTAGTTTTTTCCCATATAGGTACCTGGAGGAGATAAGGATGGGTAAGAGAAGCCAAAAGGAAACCTATTGCTGAATATTATGGCCCTATGCCACCATTCTCCTCTATAGGCCCAGCTCCTTGGTCGGTCTGTATCTCCCATGATCCACCATGGTAAGGAGAAGTGGACCATCATGGCTATGGTGCATCATGGGAGTTTAAGTCCAGCTAGCAAGCCCAGCCCATGGTGAAGAACGGAAGAATGAAGCACCTGAATGGAAAGCCCCATGAGGCACCACACCAGCATTTCTGAATCACAAGGTTTTCAGCCAATTTTTTTTTCTCCATTTTTGAACATTGGGTTTTTGGATGAAAAAAGAAATTAGAATTTCCCATGGAAAATGGAGACTCTTCACGGGAAAAAAAAAAAACATTTAGTGGAAAACATTCCCAAAGTGATGCAAGACTTAGGTTTCTTTCTGCACTAAAACCTATCTTTGTTACCCCAGTCAGCTGATCCCTTCCACCCACCTCGCAGTGATAGAAACCCTGAAGTCTTCATTGCCATCGATGTAGAAAAACTTCTCAGCCGGCTCCAATATGACTTCGAAACTCGGCAACACTGGAGAAACGAGAGGGGAAGAGGAGAACATTGAGCTTGTAGGAGAGGGTGGGTTGCCAACAAAGCCTAGCCGAATGGAGAGTCTGCTCCAAGATGGTGTCAGGAGAGTAGAGACAGACCCACTCCCTGAGCCTGGGCCCAGTGGGTGCTGGATTCTTACCGTACTCCTTAACATCAAATTGCGCACTGAAGGTCTGCTGAGGGGAGTCTTCATACCTGGCCGTGATCTTCCAGGTTCCCAGACTGGAGGAAGGAAATAAGAGGGAACACTGAATGCACTTAACACGCACATTTCGCAAGGCCCACCTGGCTCACTTGTTTCTCCGGTAATTTTATCGGCCCCATAAGCTAAATCTAAGCCATACGTGGAACTCAAGCCGTCTTGAGGGAACCACAGGGAATCTCATACAAGGCATTTTTTTCTGCACCTTGAGGATTGCATGAACCAGAACTAGAGGTAGGTACTTGGAACAAAACATTTGATCCACAATCCCCTCAACCTTTGCCGAGCAAGGTTTGGGAAGTTTCGATCTAAACTTTGTGGCCAGCACTTGTTTCTACAGTCTGCATGAACCAAAACCCTAAATCCAAACACCCCCAAACTTAAGGAGACTCCGATCCATACCAAAATCAGGTCCCTCACTCACCAGCTCACTGACATAATTTTCAGAGTAGTTGAACATTCATAAATCCGACTGAATGGGAGGTTGGGTGCTCAGCACTTTTGAAAAACAGGCCAATAGGACCTGATCCTGCCTGCACATACTCTGGAATAAATCAGGAGTAATGGAAAGGAAGTCAGTGCAGGTTCATTCTGGTGACTGTGTGGACTTTTTTATCGATACGTGTCATTGATTTCACTGTGCACACGCATACCAACAAAAACACATTTCCATCGATAATATCGAAATTTAGAGATAGGCAAAGCAAGAAAAACACGGCATAAGAACTTACTACAGTTTGATTTAAGGCTTTATACTTGCCGTATTTGGACATATGATGTTGACAATTTGTGTTTTAATGGCTATAAAGCTTTCGCTTTTTTGAATCTCAGTGTCTACTGTCATTAAATAATTATTATCAGACCCCACCACCGTGGTCTGGCCCCCATGTTTTCCCCCACCTGTGAAATTTAAATGGCTAAAACTCAGAATGGGGGACGATAAAAACCCATAATTTCGTTTTGCATAACTGAGCATTTGAAGTGATCAAAACTGAAAAAAAGGCTTACAAATAAACATGATTATCCATCGAAACGATAAGAAATACAAATCAAATTATGCCAAGACTGGGTATGTGGCAGGAGAGTTTGTTTTCTCCACGTCACTTGGAAATGCCTGTAGGAGATGATCTAGCTGATGGGCCACACACAGTAACTAGCTCCACATCATCTCTTCTGCTTCTCTGCCCAACTCCTGCAAAGCTCTGCTCTGTCCAGGCATAGTAACATCAGGGCAATCTACCTGACAATCTCCGGCAAGTTGTGGTTCAGGGAGAAGATGCCTGATTTCAAGGGGGCGGAGATGGGAATCTGCTTGACAATAATGGACTCAGGGGTCTGAAAAGTAAACAAGTTAAGAGTTTAGGGAGAAAAATGCTGTCAATTGCTCTTAACAGCATCATCTGCCACATTTACATTCCTGGGCCAGTGGACGGTTCTCCATACTTCCAACAATAGCATGTAACAATCTGGATTCCACTGGTTGGTTTGAATTTCTTAACAAGCCAGAGACCCTGGAAAAACCGACAAATCTCTCCTGACCTTCTGAGATAGCTCAGCGAGGCCACCAAAGAACTCAAGGAAGCAGCTGGGAAGACTGAAGAGCCTCCACGGCAGAATCTTGCAGATGCCAGGCTTAACCCTGAGCTTTCTGCAAACCTTGGAGCTGCCCAAAGGGCTGGGTCACTCTGCCAACCACAGCTGCTCCCCATCTCAAGGCCCCAGCTGGTTATGCTGCTGCTCAGGGCAGAGTGTCAAAGAAAGGGGAAACTGAGTCAAAGAGGAACTGAAGGGACAGGCGTGTTTTCTCCCCTCCCAGCTGGCTGAGGTGAGGGAACCCCCTGGGAATTATTGCCCAGGGCTTTGCAGCTGAGTTACTTTATTTTATGGATCATAAAACCCAGTGGAAAGGGCCTTAAGAGGACTAACGCCTGTAGCTCTAATCCCTTTTCCTGCCACCACTTTACACGTCCTTCAAAGGGCTCTTTGCAGTGTCTCCTTGTCTTCAGCCTTCCCAGACAATCACCTGCTTGGCTCTTCCCGAAGAACTCCATGCAACTTTCCTCAAGGGTTAACACCGCTGCAGAACCACGGGACTTCCCGCGAGAGCTGCCTGGCTGCTGCCCCTGCAAACTTCGTAACCTCCCTCATGACTGGAGGAGAATTTGCACACCAGAGGTTTGCAAGGAGGGACCTCAGGCAATCATTTGATTTTCTCCCGGCTGTACCATGTTGCTGCTACATGCAGGGGTTGTATGCAGCCTCCTCAGACACATTAAATTGCTGCACGTTACCCAGACAAGTGGCTAAACCCACCTATCCCCCCACGGGCTCACTCAGAACAGCGACCTCACCTCAAACTCCATGATAACTGTTTTGGTCACTGGTTCTAGTTTGTGACCCACGGTGAAGATCCGACAGAGGACTGAGAAAATAAAGAGAGAAGAGAGGGACGTTGTTAACTGATAAACACCTTGGCCCAGATCCTCAAAGCTACTTAGGTGTCTAAGTCTAATTGAAAACAACGGAAGTTCAGTGCCTAACTCTATGGAGGATCTGAGCCATCAGCCCCCATCAGGGGTTGTTTCACAATAGCCTCTTTCTAAAGTCGGAGATCTCCATGGCTTTTTTCTTTAGGGCGTTGTCTTGCTTTTCTCCCCTGTCCCTAAGTACCAGGTGGGAGGGCTTTGTCATTGCAGGGACCTGTCCTGCTCTGAATGAGCTGGGATTAGCAGCCCCTATTTCACACAGGCTTTGGACGGCTGTCAGATGGGGGCATGTATCTCAGTACAAGATGGAGCTGAACCAGTCACTGGGATTTGAAAAGTTCCATCGCCCATTCTCAATCCCATGGCCCACCCAGTCTTTCGGTATCTAACACTCAATGGGACATCCCAACGGGGACGATGGTGAAGGGTGAAATATTGCAAATTGGTGGTGGCAAAGTCTCTGCTCCAACTGTCCTCCATCTTCAGCCAGACAACAAGCAAAGCCATATGCACAGGATGGACCCCGCAGCGCTGCTGTAGATATGGCATGACATCAGCAGCTCCCACCCCTTCCCATTAGAAGAAACCAGGGGAAGGCAGTACCTGTAGACCCAGGTGTATAGATGGTTTTATCCGTCTGGATAAAGATGTATCCACTGTGGAAATGGACCAGAACCACTTTCTCCAGGGTTTGCCGAGGAAACTTAGCCTGGACCACAACATACTGGTTTTGTCTGGAATCTTTCTTTATCTCTTTGGTGGGAACCTGCATGAGAAGAAGAGCATGGATAAGTTCTTCCTGCTTTTACTCACCACCACAAGGGATGCTCTACGCAAAAGACCTTTGCAGTGTTAACGATGCTTAGGTTATACATGGAAAGAATCCATAAGAAATCATGGCCTTTTACTAACCTGCTCTACATGCAGTTCCTCCAGCAGCTTACACAGCTGCCAGAAGATGGTGGGTCTCCTCATTGGGGAATGCCCCAGGTGGAGGGGGATTCCCAGGATGACACAGAGTCAGCGTAGGTCACCACCAGTGAGTCAGGCCAGACCACTTGGACAGCCCTGTACCCATTATCCCATCGCCTCCTGTTATATGGAATGTTTGTGAACCAAAGGGAATCCCATGGGTGCCCTGCTGAAGTCAGTTCTACTGCACTGATGTGCTCCCGACTATTCCTACTGTCCTCCCCTAAAACTGTAACATCTTAGAGACCTTCCCTCTGTCCCTCAACTCTCCATTCCTGGCCAGGACTTTGGATCAAGTCAAAACGAGAATCCTGCTCCACCAGGGAACCCCACCCAGAAATGGTGCTGTGCCTAGCGCAGATTAGGGACAGGATTTGGCAAGCTCTGAGCAAGTTTCCCAGGCAGTGCAAACACGAGCCCTAGTGCGTATGGTTATGTACCTGACCACACAACCTCGGTGCATTGAATGAAGTAGCTCCCAAGTCAGCTGAGACACAAATAATTGGCTTTGACGTGTCAACAGGAATTAAGACCAAGGTATTCACCAAAACTCTTGTGACTTTAACCATTTCATTGTCATCTTTTTTTTTAATTTGCAATGGAAAATGCCAAAAAATAAACAAAATCATGTCATTTGCATGTTTTGTTCAATACAGGTTCTTGTACCGCCCCCACCACTGCAATACCTGAGTATCTCCCAGCCATGCATTAAGCAACGGAATTAATATCTGTCCAGTGTGATTTGCTGTTAGATCTCACTGTGATTCAGTTTATCTATTTAAGTTATTATATGGCCCCTATTACCGTGTCAGTATATTATTACCCAGTATATTATTACCTCACAGCATGTCCCCTCCTGCCCCCCAGCAAAAGAAAGAAGCGCTATTATCAATATTTCACAGATGGGAAAACTGAGGCACAGAGCAACTAAGTGACTTACCCAAGAACTCAGAGAGAGTCTGTGACACAGCTAGAAATCAAACCCAGGTCTTCTGAGTCCTAGGCTAGCACCCTAACCACTCGAACATCCTTCCTCTCAACTTTTTCTTCTACCTCCTAATTTGGAGCACCTAGGATCACCAGATAGCAAGTATGAAAAATCGGGACAGGGGGTGGAGGGTAATAGGAGCCTATATAAGAAAAAGCCCCAAATATCAGGACTTTCTCTATAAAAACAGGACATCTGGTCACCCTAGGGGCACCTCAGTTTTTAGGTCCCCAACAAGAGACCCCCACTGTACTTATCTAACTAGTTAGCTATACGTCCCCCATCACAAATAGATTCATAGATGTTTAACATGATCAGCTAGCTCGTTTGACCTCCTGTATAACTAGGGCCCAACCAAATTCATAGTCTATTCTGGTCACTTTCATGGACCTAGGATTTGAAAATTAGTCAATTTCATGTTCTGGGATGTTTACATCTGAAATTTCAGGGTGTTGTAACTGGGAGGATCCTGACCCAAAAGGGATTCATGGGGGGGGTCACAAACCTGTTGTAGGGGGGTCATGGGTTTGCCACCCTCACTTCTGCACTGCCCTCAGCTTCCTGCAGCCGCAGGAGGTTCCCAGAGGTGGAGGTGGGTCTGATCTCCCCTGTGCTTCTGAGAGCGCCCCAGCCAGGGGCTCCTAGCTGCTCGTCTCCGCGGGGCTGGGAAGGGACAGGACAGACATGAGTCTGTTCTCCCCCAGAGAGCAGCTGTGCCAGGTAACAGTAAGTCCTGTCCCTCCCCAGCCCTGGGGGGACTAACAGCTGGAGCCAGGGGCATGGTAGGAGCCCCCGGCTGGGACACCCCCCAGCCCAGCCCCTTCTCCTCCCCTCCAATAGCTAGATTTCACAGAGGAGGTCTGATTTCATGGTCCATGATGCATTTTTCACGACTGTGAATTTGGTAGGGCCCTATGTATAACACAGGCCATAGACTTTGACCCAGCATTTCAAACTCATAACTTCGTGCTGGGCTAGAGTCTTTTGGAACGACATCCAACCTGGACGGGGTCTGAACGTCTCGGTATTGCAGAGTTGGGGAACCAAAATACTGGAGGCTCCTAAAATGAGTGGTTTCAGAGTAACAGCCGTGTTAGTCTGTATTCGCAAAAAGAAAAGGAGTACTTGTGGCACCTTAGAGACTAACCAATTTATTTGAGCATGAGCTTTCGTGAGCTACAGCTCACTTCATCGGATGCATCCGATGAAGTGAGCTGTAGCTCACGAAAGCTCATGCTCAAATAAATTGGTTAGTCTCTAAAATGAGTGGGACACTGTTGAAAATTATACCCTTTGTTTCACTGGATGACCTGAGCCTGGGGTTTTACCCACCTTTATTATGGCTGTGCCCATCATCCCATTCACAGGATTGAGGTCGGTTCGGACCTGGTATAAGACATGTTTCTTATGTGGGAAGTCATGCATGGTAACTGTAACCGTGATTGGGGCATTGAGGCCATGGGCTTCCACCACGACCTTCTCTTCACTCTCCACCCGCAGGACATTGGGCGTGATCAGGGAGTAGCTGTGAATGGCAAAAAGGTCGATGTGATTAATTCAGTCAGTATTTAAAACCCCACTGGTTGCGATTCCCACATCCCGAAGGAGGTTTTATACCAGGCTTGTTACCACGGTTTATAATTTATTATTTGCTTTACAGCAGCATCTCAAAATCCCAACAGCGACTGACGCACAGTAAAAAACACAGAGTAAGAGACAGCTCCTGCCCCTAGGGGTATGTCTACACAGCCACTGGGAGGCGTGACTCCCAATTTGGGTAGACTTAGGGCTTGTCTACACTACAGGCTTTACTCGCTGTAGATAATGCACCATCCATTCCTCCATCAACCGAGCCCCATCTACACCGGCAGTTAGGTTGGCTTAACTACACTGCTGCTTAAATCCCTGGGCAATGTAGCTAGGTTGACGTAAATGTTAAATGTAGACCCGGGCATACAGGTGTTAGCTCTGATTGAGCTGGTGTCTAAAAATTGCAGCAGGGCCACAGTATTCGGGGCCCAAGGTGCACGAAGACAAAGTGCACTAAGGAACTGTTAGTACACATTAACAGTGTCCACACAGACAGTTAGTGTGCAGTGGGCTAGTGTGGGGTAGATTTACACTTCAGTTTGCTGTGAACTAACTCTTCATGGAGACAAGCCCTTCCAAGTCCAGTTGACTTTGCCCCTAAATCACCTAGGCTGTCTGGAAAATCTCCCCTCAGGCAATGGAGTTAAATCAGGGTTGCCGTTTTCCAGGTGAAATAACTGACTGATTACATCACCCACGGTGTTGTGAATTCACAAGGAAGTAGGCCTGGGGGGAAATAAAAAGTTTTGCTAAATGTCAGCCAAGTTGTCTGTATGTCACTCCAGTAGGAAGGGTGACAGATGATTGGACTTGAGTTTTTCATACCAGATAAAGATCATACGCACACACATGTAGGCGAAAAGTTCAGGACATGATGTGCTCCCGTCCCTATGGAAAACTGCTGTGAGTGGATGTGTGTCCCCCGGCCTAATCCTGTCATAAAAGACATTGCTGTTGTCACTTTTCTGAAATGGGGTGCCCAGCTGTACACCGATACAGTCGGGGATGCTCTTCCCTGTAAGTCAGTGCTGACCCCAATGCCCCGGCATGGTGCTGGGGGTGCTGCATTGCAACGAGCAAGGTGGTGGCTCGGCAGGGGGTGCTCTCTTCCAACTCTATGCTGATCCTGCTGCCCCAGTTGGAGGCTAGTGCTGTGCTGGTGGGGGCAGGCCCGGTTTAACCCACGTGTACTCAGTGCTCTTGCACTGGGCCCCCCATCTCTGGGGGTGCCTGTCCACCCGGTGGGGGAGAGGGGAGGGAACAAAGCCTGTCAGATTATTTGTTTTGGCCCATCACAGTCCACTTTCAGGTGGGCGAGCCGATGGTGCCAGGACTAGGATGGGAACTGAGGCCCCACCCCCGCCAGTGCACTATGGTGACAGCCAATGAGCTGGAGCAGGGAGCCAGGCCAGCCCCATGGGACAGGAGCCACCATGTGGGGTGACTGGGGCGTGGGTTCACTCTCCAACCTTCCTAGGTCCTCCCACCCCCTAGGGGTAGGACCCAACCCTCGCCCCCCGCCCGGTCACACGCTCACCCACCATTTCCATAGTGCACACAGGGCCCCAGAATTTTTTAATCTGGCACTGTGGGGGGTCTCAGCAGGGGGCGCTCTCCCCTGGCAGTCCCTGCTGACCCCAATGCCCCAGTGCGGTGCTAGGGGGTGCTGTGCTGCAGGGAGCAGGGTAGGGGGCTCAGCAGGGGGCGCTCTCCCCTAGCAATCAGTGCTGACCCCAATGCCCCAGTGTGGTGCTACGGGGCGCTGTACTGCAGGAAGAAGGGTGCGGGCTCGGTAGAAGGAGCTCTCCCTTCTGAGCTCGTGCTGACTCCAGTGTCCCTGGGAGAGAGCGATGCTGTGTCCTCCTGCATTCCATCAACTGCGCTCATATGGTTTGCACGGCCTGACCCTTCCTAGAGAGGAGCATGCTGCGCTGGGGAGTCGTCGAGCATGGGCCACGTTTACTGCTCATCGCTTCCTCAGGCAATACCAGGAGCATCTAAGCAGGGCATCCGCTTGGTACCAGCCATGCACCAGAGCGCTGTCAAAATGGACCAGGTAGGCCCCTGATGTTCCTTCTAGAAATCCTAGAGACACAGGTCAGGGTTGAGACCCGGAGTGAGCGCTGCATGGTGGCTACCAAATCTCCTCTCTCCCTCCTGGGGGAACCCAGCCTCCTCCTTTCCTGAAAGTAGGCCCAGGGTCAGAAACAGGTTTCATAAATCTCTGGAACCCTTTGGGGAAAGCTGCAACGAGGTCTGCACATCTGGCCTGCAGCCCACCGTGGTGCATTCCCAGTGGGGTCACCCTGCAAAACCCAAACCCCCATCCGGACGTCTGTCTATCACCCCGAAGTCTGGCGTCCGGGTGGCAGCCCCTCCCGCCTCATGGGGAGGGTGGGGACCCGACACAGGCTCCGTATGTGAGTAGGGTCATCCTGACAGATCAAAGCATCTCTCATGCAGCTGCTGGCTACTCACTGGCTCAGCAGGCCCCTGAGGTAGGATGAACCTTTAAGCAGCTCCATCCCTGCAGTTCTGAAGGGAGACATCCCTCGGAGTTTCCTTCTGTCTCCCGCTCAGTGTCACGTCCATCGTTTGGCCTGACCACAGGGGGCGGCACCAAATCAAATCAAACTACCTGTTCCTGCTTCCTCCCTTTTATCGCTGCCACCCCCTTGCACCATGATCCCTTCCCAGCTTTAGAGCCAAGCACATGGGCTATTGGTCTGGCTTGGGGCTGTTCATCGGGCCACCCCAGCACAGACATGAACAGGCCGGGAGGCAGTAACCATGCCAGGCAGCCAGTCAGTCAAATGGACAACAGAAGCTTAGCCCCGGGGTCACACTCAAAGTACTCGCCAGGCATAGATCTCGCAGCACTTTACAGTGTCGTGATCCCCCTTTCACAGAGGAGGGAGAGGCCGGCACAGAAAAGGGGAGGGACTTCCTTAAGGTCACACAGCCAGTCAGTGACTCAGCTGGGAATAGAGCCCAGCAGTTTTGACTCCAAGTCACACCCCCCGGCTCTAACCACTAGACATCATCCCCCTCCTAGAACCCAGGCGTCTCCAGGATATCCCCCCTGTGAGAGCATCAGGTAGAACCAAGGAGCTCCGACTCCCATTCCCATCTTCTGGCCCCTGAGGCACATTCCCTCCAACAGCTGGAAATAGAACCCAGGAGTCCTGACTCCCAGTGCAGCGCCCAAGCGGTGGACCACTGTGCTTCGGAAGCCCACCAGCCCCTTGGAAGTGAACTGGGTTCTGGTCTGCCTCATGCACCATAAGCAATTCCCTTAGCCAGTGGAGTTACTCCAGTGTAACTAACTACCCGTTGAAGTCTGTGGAGTTACTCCAGATTTGCACCAGTACACACTGAAAATAGAATTTATTCCCACTGGGTGTCTTGTGGATGTAGAAACTGAGCAAGGAGTTCAAAATATGGCCCTGTAGAAGCTGATTCTGGTTTCTTTTAGGGCCTGATCCAAAGCCCACTGGAGCCAAGGGAAAGACAATCCAACTTATTTCAGTGCATTTCAGGGAGGTGCAACCCCATTGTTTTCAATGGAATTACTCCTTGTCTATACCTGATTCACTTAGATCAAGTGAGGCACAAAATCCAGTTTATACTTTTTTAAAAATTCCGTCTTCTGAATCCCAAAATTAGCCTTGGAACTGAGCGAGGGAGAAGAGGCTTGGACCAGGTGAGGAAGAGAATTTCTGCAGCCTGTTCCCACTCCACACACAGTAGCAGAGAAGAGAGGAAAACTGAGCTTTGTTTCCATTGGGAGCCATTTAACAAACCCTGGTTAATATCCTCATCACTGTGGCAGAAGCGCGGGGGTACTTACAGTTGGCTGTGAGAAACAGCCGGGAAGTAGAAAGCAAACACGGCCACCAGGTAGAGAGCAGAGCCCCCCATGGTGAGGACAGGAGGGTGAGGAGAAGTAGCTCCTCCTGGGCTATTTATCCTCAGAGTTGCCTGTAAGATGAGCCCTTGTGCAAACAGCTGGGCGGGTTAGTCAGTGACCAGGAGGAGCCCAGGAAACGGGAAAAGTTCAGAACAAAAGATGTTTTCTTCACTCCCTTGACACAAGGGTTTAGTTGTCTTTCCAAGGGCTGGAGTTGGAATTAGGGACCTGAGGCTGGGCTTGTGTTTACTCCATGCCAAGGTGCTAGCCACAGATCAGAATGGTGGGGCGCTGATCAATACCACAGTTCAGGCCTAGCATGGAGAATTGGGGCTGGAAGTCAGGACTCCTGGGTTCTGCTCCCAGCTGTGAATGAGGAATAGGTTCAAGTGTGTTAAAGCAGTCGGGGCTGGGAGTCAGGACGCTTGGGTTATATTCCTGGCTCTAGGAGGGGAGTGGGATCTACTGGGTTACAACGAGGGGGCAGGCTGAGAATCAGGACTCCTGGATTCTGTTCCTGGATCTCCCTTTTGACCCTCTTTTACCTTGGGCAAGTCCTGGGATGTTTCAGTAGGGAAAGCGGTCCCAGTCCTCAAGGGAGCCCCAGAAGGGTCTATCCCATTCTCTTGGATTGTAAAACCTCTGGGGCAGAAACTGTCTCTTAGGCCAGGACTCCTCTACACTCGATTAGGGAATCTACGCTGCTGATAGCAATGGTGGGAGTGCTAATAAAGACAGGGCACCGGCATGTTTGACCACCCATCATCTACACCTGCTTTGTATGTTTGCACAGCACCTAGCACAAAGAAGGCCTTTGGGTGCTACTGCCAGGTAACATAAAAGTGATGAAAGGAAATAATAATGTGGAATTAGCCTCCAGAACTCATTGCCACGTGAGAGGTAATGTCCCCCCGGGCAGGCTATAATTGTCCACAGTAGAGTTTCTTGCACCTGTCTCTGAAATGTCTGGTAATAGCCATGCTTGGAGATGACCCTAGGATCTGATCTGGTGTGGCATTTCCTGTGCCCCTGAAAAATACATCCTGGTTGGCATCTTCAAAGCCATGGAGAGGATTCAGACACATTTTAATGGCGGATGGGTATCAAAATCCCTTCGGTTGCTTTGAAGCTCGAAACAGCAATTTGCACAGGCACCGGTTAACCTATTGCTTTTCACCTGCAATAACCCTGTAATCCAGTACCTGGCCTTTTAGAGGTTAACCTCCTTGATGAACCAGACCTTCAGATCTCTGGGCCGGATCCTCCACTGGTATGAACCCGCCTAGCCCCACTGAGATCACTCATCTCAGAGTCTGTTTTTCCCTTCCTCTGGGTAAAAGCAAACCACTGCAAACCAGGGAAGGGTTAATGGGGGAAGGCACCTTATCAGCTGGCTTCCAGGAACAGGTTTCTTTTCCTGGCAGTGGTATTTGGACAGGGCTTCAGTCTGGACAATATCCAAAGACATCCAGTTGCAACATATTTACTTACGGCTAAGCAGCCGACTGGGCTTACCTAACAACGGGTGTCACAAGTCTGAGCGGTGACAATGCCATATGGCTAGCGGGACCAAGGAGGGCTCAGTGGAATGGGAGCAGTGAAAGTAAAAGCAACATGGTGTCATGGCTAAGGCAGTCGCCTGGGACCCAGGAGATCTGAATTCTCTTCCAGGCTCTGCCCCTGACCTGCGGTGTGACCTCTCGCATTGCCTCTGGATGATGAACCTCTGGGACAGAGCCACTGCCCCTTGCTATGTATGACCAGCGCCTAGCATGCTGGGCCCTCGAAGTGCTAATGCTATATGAATAATAAATACAGAGCTGGGCAGATGCTGCCATTATTAGCTACATTTAAAGCCAGACGGCCACATCCTCAGCTGGCGTAAACGACCCTACTTCTATTGACTTCGTTAGAGCAATGCTGGTTTGCAGCAGCCGAGGCCCTGGCCCCAAATCCGGGTGTGAGCCCAACGCGTAAGACTTGAATCTACTGTTATAATCAGCCTCACCCTTTGTTTTACAAGCAAGATTTTAATTTTTCCATCAGGCTGACAGGGGAGCAAGTTGTGTTCGTGGCCTGGTATTATGGTAACTCCAGCTGAGATCGGGGGCCCACTGTCCTAGGCGCTGTACCTACACTCAGCAAGATGCAGTGTTTTCCACAAAGGGTTAATTTATACACTCAGGGTCAGATCACAGGCTGGTTTCAGTGGAGTTACTGTTTTGAATGAGTATTGAGTACTGAATGGGAACACATCCTCAGCTGATGTCAAGCCGTTTGCCCCGACTCCCGTCAGTGGAATGACACTGATTTACACTGACAGAGGCAAAATCTAGTCCAAAATGCAGATTTTCAAGAGACCATTTGATCATCGAGACTGACCTCCTGCAAAGCACAGGCTATTGTATTTCACACAGTTACCCCTGTATTGAGCCCAATAATTGGTGACTGACTAAAGCATATACCTTCCAGAAAGGTATCCCGTCTTGATTTGGGGGTGAGTATACAATATCTAATCCATAATCCACACACCAGCCTTGCAAATTTATTTTAACAGGTGGGTAAAATGTCATTAGTTGTCCCATTATCAATGGGCAAGTAGATTTTGTGCCGTCATGAATGAATATTTGTTATTATTTGTATCACAGCAGTGCCTAGATGCCCCAGCTGAGATCAGGGCCCCATTGTACCAGGTGCTGCACAGATTCATGATGAGAGACTGTTTACAATCTGAATAAGGAAGACAGACAAAGGCTGGACCGTGTCCACTCTGCCTGGCAAATACAATAATTCTCTGACTATTCTAGGACTGGTGGGGGGTCAGTGGCCCTGCAATGAAAGGGTTCATCTTTCCCTTTCTGTCCTAACGATGACTTCCCAGCAGTGGAAAGAGGATTATTAAGATAAGAACATAAGAACGGCCATACTGGGTCAGACCAATGGTCCTAGCCCAGTATCCTACCTTCCGACAGTGGCCAACGCCAGCTGTTTCAAAGGGAATGAACAAAATAGGGCAATTATCTCATGATCCATCCCCTGTCATCCAGTCCCAGCATCTGGCAGTCAGAGGCTTAAGGACCCCCACAGCATGTGGTTGCATCCTTGACCATCTTGGCTAATAGCCATTGATGGATCTATCCTCCATGAACTTATCTAGTTCTCTTTTTGAACCCCGTTATAGTTTTGGCCTTCACAACACCCCCTGCCAATGAGTTCCACAGGTTGACTGCATGATGTGTGCAGGACTTCCTTTTAGTTGTTTTACACCTGCTGCCTATTAATTTCATGGGGTGACCCCCTGGTTCTTATGTTAGGTGAAGGGGTCTTCACTTCCTTAGTCATTTCTCCGCACCAGTCCTGATTCTATACACCTCTGTCATATCCCTCCTTAGTCATCTCTTTCCCAAGATGAAGAGCCCCGGCCTTTTTAATCTCTTCTCATATGGAAGCTTAATCCCTTCATCATTTTTGTTGCCCTTCTCTGTAGCTATTCCATTTCTAATACACCTGTTTTGAGATGGGGCGACCAGAGCTGCAAGCAGAATTCAAGGGGTGTATTTCAACTTATGAAATAAAATATTTGGTTCACTTCAGCCCATACTTCTGAAAGTTCAGGAAGGGAACTCCTGAAAAATGTAATTGGATGTCAGGGGATTAGGTAGGAGTAGTCATCCAGAATTTCCCAAAAACTATTTCTGGGCCCCGTTTCGTAAAGCCTGCACTCAAGTGCACACTAAATTGCTGCTCTACAACACATCAAAACAATGCTCTCAGTGAAATCGGAGCAACGATGAAAAGTGAAATGTGAAAACACAAAAGCCAAACAGTGTGACATGGAAAACAGAAATAAACGTCAAATCAGTAACTTTAGCCTGAGGCAGCCCCCAGGAACTGCAGTTTAAGATCTGCACTTTATACTATTTGCCACAAGTTGCTACAGAAAGAACGTAAAAGAAATGCAGTGTGTCCAATATGTGCGATTTGCAGGATTAACGAGCCACCTTGTAGCTGCTCTGGGAAATATCCAGGGACTGCCTGCTTTTAGGGCACACTTGCTGAATTTCAGACACAGGCTTCTGGAAATTTCACCTTTCACATTGAATAATTTAATATTAGACAGATTCCGATGAACATGGCCCTGACCCTCCAGTCTACAGACAACCTGCGCATGTTATTGAACAAACACATGGGTGGACTGTGATCTCGGCTGGATAAAGAGCTGGGTTCAACACTCAACTCAGGAAGGATTTATTGGGCAACAGGTTCCTGCTCCAATTTGCAAACAAGGGGGAACATGAGAAGGGGAAACCTATGGGGATTTTCAGTGAAAGGCAGTGCCTTAGTACCAGGGGCTAGAAGCTGCTATTACTGTGCTCAGAGTAAAGCTGGAAGAACCCCATTAGCTTTCAGAGGGGTAACGGTGTTAGTCTGTATCAGCAAAAACAACTAGGAGTCCTTGTGGCACTTTAGAGACAAACAAATTTATTTGGGCATAAGCTTTTGTGGGGTATAACCCACTCCATCAGATGCAAATCTCCTCCCAGTCCTGGGGATAGGACCCAGGTGTCCTGAGTCCCAGTACACACAGTACTCTAACCACTACACTACGCTGCACTCTCCTCTCAGTGCTGGGGATACAACCCAGGAGTTCTGAGTCCCAGTATATAAACCATTCTAACCATTAGACCCCACTCTCCTCCCAGTGCTGGGGATAGGACCCAGCAGTTCTGAGTCCCAGCAGAAGGCCGGGCTCTGCAAGGATTCTAAAAATTAATACTGGCCACTCCAGGCTTGTATTAAACTTCCAAGGTTACAGGTTTTCTCTGACCTTGGATTGGTAAATGCTGCCACCACCCAAGTGCAGAACCCTTTTGAGAGCCCAGGAAGGCGCACTTGGGAATTCCTTCTTGTGGGGTACCCTCAAACCCTTTCACCCTCAGCCCGGCGAAGAGTGGAGAAAGAAAAAAAATCAGCTATTGCCCTTGTTAATTAAACAACATGTGCACAAACCTCTTAAGACACAAAAATTCAGTTCTGTTCTTAAAAAAGGTAAATTTTATCTTTTTAAAAAGGGAGAAAATACATCTGGGAACTCAGGCTATTGCTAGATTTTAAAAGAGCAACTACAAGGATTAAGCACCAAGAATAGCTTTCTTGAAGTCCAGCTTAAAGGTTACAAGCAAAACAAAAGCACCAAAGTTAGCACAGAGGAATCCACAAGCCATAAAGAAATAAAAAGGATAAACCTAATTGTGTCTCCCTAGACATTTCCTGATCTACTTACATATCTGGGGTTTTAAATGAGTAGTTTCTAGGTATGATACTAATAATTTTTCATACCTGGCCCAAGCTTCTTACAGCATAGCTCAGCTCTGTCTGCCTCTCCCTGAGAGAACAACAACAGAACAGACAAAAGGGGAGTTGTTCCAATTTTAAAAAGTTCTAGCCTTCCCATTGGCTCTTTTGGCCCAGGAGTTCTGAGTCCCAGGACACACACTGCTCTAATCACTAGACCCAACTCCCCTGCCAGTGCTGGAACAGAAACCAGGAATCCTGACGCCCAGCTGTTTTGCTCCAACCTACCCCATTCCCTACCCATTTAAGATACAGAAGAACCTTTGTTTTGTTGCTCTTTGATGGGCAACTGCTGAGTTTTCTTTTCCTGGGGTTTCCTAAGAGGCCCCACACCTCACATCCACAGAGATTACAAGGAAATTCCAACATGTTGCTACACTGGAAGGTACAAGGCACTTCCCCCACTCTCTCCCAGATACCCTCCCATTTCTGAATCCACGTCAGCTCTGGCATTGCCAGTTCCTGTCAACGCCTCACAATCCTTGATTTCTTCACTGTTTACCCAGGATTGATAGGAAATAGAGGAATTTTTACTCTCAAATGTATTCAGAGATTTCTCCAAATCTGAGCTTCAGCATTTTGGTGAGGAGGATTCTGGGAACCTGTGAGCAGATGGCACTCCCAGCCTGTTCCAAACACATTATACACAGCCAATTTCACTCTCTTCCTGGAAGTTGACTTTATTAGCAAACTAATAACCAGATACCAGGCAGCCGAGGCCAGCTTCCTTTCCCCAGGGTTGACTGTTTCTCAGGTACCCCGGTAGGATCGCTGTGTCCCAGGCCGCGCTGACAAAGGGCTGTGTGGATCCTGAGCCCCTGTGAAACCCATAGCTCACACTGGGCACCCCCAAAAACAGAGGCATTCAGAATTAAAGGCTGCTTTTCTTATTTTGGTTCTGAGCATCTTGGCTAATATCACACAGCAAGCCCATGACAGGAACAGAACCAGGTGTCCTGCCCCACCCCCTTCTTCTCTAACCATTAAACCATACTCTCATTGCAAGGAGTAGAACCTGGAGCCCCAACCACACAATCCTCTTCTTTAACCCATAGATCACAGCCCCCTCTTTAAGCTAGAAGTAGAACCCAGGAGTCCTGACCCCCAGTTCCCTTCTCTAACCATTAGATAACCCTACCCTCCCTCAGCTAGCAATAGACCACAGGCCAGTTCTACCCACTTAATCCCACTCTGCCTCCAGAGCTGGAAATAGAACCCGGAGTCCTGACTCCTTAGTTTTGCGTCTTAACCACAAGATCATCTTTCTTCCCCTTCTTGGTTCTTCCTTGATGTAAAAGGTAAACAAGACCTTAGGGCACAGATGGGTTTATCTTGGCAAGTATGTTCTCTGTGGATTGTACAGTGAGCACAATCATCCCACCCTGCCTCTGTCCCAGCGTCTCTAAGCCTTGACTCTGCTCCGTCCCCTTCACTGCATTGCCAGGGAACTGGCAGCATGTGCAGGTTGTTCAGGGGGTTGTTGTTTGGCTGAATGTCGTTAAAAAGGTTAATTTCCCCTCCAAGTGTCTGAAAGTCATTCCAGAATGGGGGGGGGGCATGTTCCAGATCTCTCAACAGCCCTCGGGTTCATGGGATGGTCCTACTTTGACATCCCCCCAAGTCCCCTCTCCTGGTGGAGTGAACATTTCCTGCATTCTTGGTCGCCCAGAGGGGAGGGTCTAAAGGGGCCATTTGCCTTGAGCCCCCAGTTTGAGGGGGCCCCCAAACCCTGTGACACGGCGACCTGGTGCATGGGTTTGCAGTGCTGCTCAGGTTTGGCCTGCCCGTCCCCTGACGCCACCTACGGAGGGGCGGGCGAGCCAAACATGAGTGGCGTTGTGAGCCCCGGTGCTAGTCTGCAACACCACTCACACTTGGCCCATCCACCTCCGTCCAAAGAGGGCGAGTGGGCCAAAAACCCAAGTGGCGCGGCGTCCTGCTTTAGCCACCTGAAATGTTGGGGGGGGGGGAGTTCTCTGTGCAATACCTAGATAAAACGCGCACACGTTACCAAATCACAGGCACAAGTAGGCAGCGGTATAGACCACAGAGCTGAAATTGCCCATCCTGCCAATAGAGGGCCTTACCTCCTAGATTAGGGATGGAGGCACTTTGCCAAGAGACATCCTGTACCCCGGCTGTAAATAGAGACCATCAATCCATTGGTCTATTACCTTCCCCCAGCATGAAATTCACTAAGATCATCCTCTTAAAGGAGCCTCTTCTGCTTCCTGACTGAGCGGCAGGGATGCTAGCCCCCCTGTATTGAGATCAAGTCAGTGCTGGGGGTCCGGGAGCTTCTGCAATTATATATTGACCACTGCCCAGGGGTTAGCTCGCAACAGAAGAGGCATCCGAACAAAAAGCAGATGTTTCTGGGAGAAGTGGCGTCTTCTGGTGCCATGGGAGGATCTGCTGTCTACCTGCTGAGTGTGTTTGCATTCAGCTTATCAGTGGTGTCGCAATGATCAGTGGAGATCATAGTATATGTGTTAGCGGGGGAATGGTCCCGCTGTTGCGAGGTTACTTTCCTGGCTTATACACTATCCTGGTGGCTAGCTGGCCTGTGAAGGGCTAGAGGCCTGGGGCAAGCCAACCCTCATTACTAAGGGGGCTCACCTGAGCAGGGGTCAGCTGGTTTCCCAGTAAAGAGCTGAGAGCAGCAGGAATGTGGAGAGAGGGGAATTTCTAGGGAAATGGAGCTTTTTATTCTATGTACGGTTAATCCTACTTCAGTGGGATCAGCTCTGTCGGCTACAGTCTCAAGTTCAACAGAGAGTTATCTCTGATTGTCCTGGATCTAGAGTTCATAGGAACACGTTTAAACCACAGGTAAATAACACCGAAAATACAAGAGCGTCTACCTTTTAGCAGTTTGGTTAACGTTACCAGCAAAGTGATAAATGTCACAGCATGTACAATTCCTAGAGAGAAGTACCATGGACCAGTCATACCTACCGACATACCCCCATCCTCCAAGATGGTGTTAGAGTCGGTTGGCCCCCTCGTGGATTGATCGATACGGGCGTGGTTCCGGCAGGAGGATAGAAGACGCGGGCCAGGGCCCCTCGGGATGGTGACATTCCCCGGGCGCAGGAGCGGTAAGATGATAATGTGTCGTCTTCTTTTCCTTTCGCCCCGGGCACGAAGGGTGTTCTTCGCTGATGCACGAGTGCCCTGGGGACCCGAAACCCCGCACCCGGTCGCTATGGTGGACTGTCCCATCAGCCCGTGATCCCAGGTCTTTCACAGACTCTATGGCGGGGAAACATGGTACGATCCGCAGAAAGGCGGGAAACAGTCTGAGGTGATGGAACCTTGGCGGTCGCCCAGTGGCGGGAAAAACCCGTTCAGTCCAGTTTTATCCAGACCAGGCTGACAGTGTACAGAAGGTCACAAGATGGAGTCACAAGATGACAGTTTTCAGACTCCATCTTGGATTGCCACTGATACCCACACATAATTTAATAAACCGTGTGTAATGAACCAGAGAACAATACAACAGGCCAAACCCAACAGGACCCTGAATTCTATAGGCCGTGTAGGTTCTCATTAACGTTGGCGTGCCATCTTTATCTTGCGGTTAAGGCACGTGTTAGAGACAATATCTGTTGTTACAGCATTTTCTTATTTAAATTTAAGACTTTATACTTTCGGAATATTACCAGTTGGTACCTCTTTCCCATAAGTTTTTGGGTTATTTCTCGGTCATGGCCTTGCGCCATCATTTCTTCTCTCCAATGCCTAAAATAGCTAAGCTAAAGTTTTGCAGGCCTCAGTCTCCAGGTTCTTGCGTTTCAGCTTGTCTTACTCATGTCTACTACTTCGTTCCCCTAAATACTGATCAATCTTATACTTTTATAATCCTACAAATCAACTCCAGTGAACATACAATGAATATATGTAATATAACACATTGATTAATGATAACATCACACAATAAATGAATACTAAACTAAAATCATTGACTGCAGAGACTAGCACAGAGGCTGTAGGGTGACTAGACTCCAGAGCAGCCAGCTGGGACGTGGAGAGTGGGACAACAGGCAGGAAAAGTCTGGGGGTGACCTGATAAAGAGGTGTGCATGGATGCACTTGAGGAAGGACTGGCAAACTTTATTTTGAAATATTTGTTAATTGAATAAACCCCAACCTGAAATGGACTGTGAAAGGGCTTGTGAGTTATTGCAGAAGCCCCTCGAAAGCGGGAAACTGAGGCAGGGGGCTGCCTGCTGGACTGGCTTGAGGACATGAGGGGATGCGTGGGAGGAGGCCGCCCCACAACAGGGCTGTTGCAATGGGACAGTTCTACGCACTGAATGTTTGCAAGGTGGAAAGAAGGTGGCCAGAGTTTTGTGTCACCGAGCTGGGTTACGGCACCAGCTGCCCCAAATTTACCCCTGAAATTGACAAGAAATTCAAAGCCAAAGCTGAAGCCAAGGTAAACATCCCTAATACTCAGGCCCTGATCCTGCAAACACTCATGTGCTTAACTTTCCAACTCTGACCCGTCCCTCCCCCAGGTTCACATTGCTCTCCGGGGCAGGGACTGTCTCTTTGTTGTACAGGTGTACAGCACCTACAACCAGATACTTCCCATTTTTGATCGGGGCCTCTAGGTGCTTCTGTGATACACACAATCAATAATCAGACTGTACGATCTTTGGGGCAGGGACTTTTTGTTTTTTGTTCATACAGCACCTAGCACAATGAAGGGAGGCAGCTCCTATGTACCACTGTAATATACCTATTAAATAATCTGAACTTGCAGATTGCTGCAATGTGACGCTGGCTTCTCCCATTGCAAAAAAAGAAAGAAGATACCTTGCAGCCCCTTTCTTGCCTGTGAACATAACTAAAACAGCTCTGACAAACAGGCTAGTCATAAAAATACAGACACAAAGAATGAGAAAGAAAAGCAAAACATATAGGCCAAAAAAAATTATAAAAACACAAGAGGTGCAAGTTGTCTGATTTATTTGCATAATCAAGGCAGGAGACAAAGGTCTTCTGGGTTCCGCTCCTGAGTGTGGGAAGCTATGTCCATGTACGTGGGATGTCTGTTGATTGAAACAGGGAACTAGGGGTCAGGATTCCTGGGTTCTATACTCAGAACAGCGAGGGAATATTGTCCAGCATTTAGAGCACAAAGATTCTACCACTCCTCCACTCCTAATTCTATCACTGCCCTGTTATGGGTGAGTCACATGAGCATTCTGTGCCTCAGTTTACCCACCTGGGAAAAGTGTATAATCCTTCTCTCTTAGTGGAGTTTCATAGCTGTGAAGTTGTTTCATTCTTGTTGTAACTCCAAGAATTTATTTGACATCCATCCCAGTGGTATCTGGGCACAATTCTGTTCAGCAGCGGCATCTGGTGGTGCTGTGGATTTTGGTGGAGAGCGTCTGTGTACCTCCATGGTGCCAGCCGGCACAGGGCTGAAAAAAGGGACTGTCCCAGCCAAAACGTGTTGTGTGGTCACTCTAGGCACACAGAGGTAGAGAAGACTCGCTCCCAAATATCCATCCATGCGTATCTAACCACCCATTCATGCTTGTCCATCCTAATCTAATTTAAGGTCTTTCTCATGCACCCATGATCCTAGTAGCTGGTTACTTATAAAGCTATTTTGCAGACTATGTAAAGATTGGTAAAAAGTCACACAGCAGACCAGGGTAAGAAATCAGCCGTTTATATATATAGAAACAACAAGAAGAGAAGAGAGCGAAACCCCCAAGAGGACAGGGCTAGTGGCGAGAGTCAGCAGCATTGGGACTCTGAGTGGAGATGTCTCCACCTGAGTGTAACACTCCGTCTCCGCTCACACTGTCCCATTGGGGCCGCTGGGAAAGCTGGGTCCAAGTTTAGGTTGGGCAGCCAAACATGGTCATGGCTTCAGAGAACTCAAGGAATTCCTGGCAGACATTCTGGAAATCCGGCTCCTGGCATTCATCCTCGTTGGGCCACTTCTCGATCCAGGTGTCCTTGCCAATGATGTAGGATAGCCTGGGACGGACAGGCAGAAGGGTGAGCAGTGAAGCACAGAATGTGTCCAATTTGTTGGCTCAGTTCCTCAAGGGCAGCCAGATTTGCCTAAGGGCATAGGTAGCGCGTAGGCGGGCCAGGGGAGGCTGAGTCCCTCCAAACAGCCAGGCGTGGCCCCACTCATGCTCTGCCCTGAGCCCCCTCCTGCTTCCCGTTGCTTCCCCCTGGCCACAGCCCATGCAGGCTGCTCCTCTTCCCCAAGGGGGCTGAGGCAAGTGCGGGCTGGCCTGTGGCTCGGGACTTGAGGCGGATGGGTGCCCCCAGTGCAGGGGCCCCGCAGCACTGGGGCTCCCTGGCGCTCCAGGGCTGGTGGTGCTTGAGGCACGGGGGCCGCAGCGTATGGCGCTCCTGGGCAGGGGGTACTGGGGCCATGGTGCCCAACACTTCAGGGCTGTGGGCGCTCAGGCTGGCTGGCTAGAGCAGCCCAGGTCTGGGGCAGGGGGGCTGGCAGCCGCGGTGGTGGGCTTGGGGCTCCAGCGGGAGGGATGGGTGGAGAATGGGCGGGGCCGGGGGCCAGCCTCCCCAAACAGCCAGCTTACACTCAGACTACAGAGAGACTACAGATCCCAGCATGCAATGCTCCATATATATATAGCATGAGGATGGAACTTTTAGCCTCTGTGAGCTGCATCTTTGTTGGTGAAGCTCATGGTTAGGTGCAGTTTCTACCCTAATTAAATATATTTCCACCAAGTTTAAACATAAGTGATTTGGGAACAACTGTGGCTGGATGCAGGGACCTTGAAATTGCACTGTGAATGTGATTTGTGCTGGTGAAATAGTTGGGTAGCCCCTGCGAGGAATGGTGGTCCAGGGTTAGACGACGAGGCGAACTTGGATTAAATTCCCAGCAACTCCAGAAACTTCCTTTGGGTACTTTGGAGAGGTCACCTAAGGCCAGTCAGTGGGAGTTAGGTGCCTCAATACCTTTGAGGACCTGGACCTTAGGCTATCTGTGCCTCAGTTTACCCATCCATTAAATGAGGGTAATAACGCTGCCCTGCCTCCCATAGTGAGAATAAATACATTCAATATTGTGAGGCTCTCAGAAAGTACAGTAATGGTGGCCTGAGAGGTACCTAAAATTGATAGGGTAATTAATTAAGGGCGTGTCGGCTTGAAAGTGACTAACGCAGGGTAACCACAGGAGGCTACTTACTCAGCTTTCCTGGGCCACAAGTCGGTGCTGAGTCCCCAGATCAAGTAGTCTTTGTTACGCTCCAGCCTCAGAGACTCCCTGCATTTTATGTGGCTGATGAATGGGCGGGTTTTTCCTTGTGGATTTTCATCAGTCCCTGGGGGGACGGGGAAGAGTGAAAAAAGATCTCACACATAAGAGCAGAGTGACGAGGAGATAGTACAGGGTGGAGAGGGATGAAGACGAAAGGAACAGAGAAGAGGTGACTCCCAGGCGTTCTCTTGAGATTTCAGTACAAATTCAGCCCCAGTGCGACTGCTGTGATAACCAATCACTGAATCTCCAGCAGTCATTAGAGACAGGAAGGACCATCTTGTGGTTGCGGCACCGGGCTGGCCTGAAGAGTTCAGGCCTCAGCTCCTGTTTCTGCCACAGACTCCTTGTGTGACCTTGAACAAGTCACTCGATCTCCCTGTGACTCAATTCCCCACCTGTGAAATGGGGCTAATAAATCCACCCAGTGTGGATTTAGACTGTAACCTCGTCAAGGCAGGGGTTGTATCTGGGTATGTCCAGTGCTTGGCACAAGGGGCCCCTAATCTCAGGTAATACAAATAATTAGAACAGTCATATCAGCTCCCAGTGAGTGAAGCCGCTTTGAGCTCAGTTAGATCCCTGCTTACTTTGTCTTTATATCGATTTATAAAAGTCAGCATTGAGGAAGAGAGACTCCACCTCCCCTATAACAGCTTGGGCCAAAGGGCCACCGAGTCTGGGGTCTTGACTCCCACAACGGCCAATGCCAATTGCTTCAGAAGAAGGTTGAAAAAGCCCATAATGAGACTGGCCAATTGCGCCAGGCTGAACACAGTGAGAGGTTCCCCCCGTTATTTTGTCTGCCTTTTCATGGCAAGGCTGCCTCGATGGATTGAGCAAATTCTTTCTTGTCCCCATGTGGCTATAGGTTAATGCCCTGGAGCATGAGACTAGATTAGCCTTGCTTTAGCATTTCCTCTGGAGAAGAGAAATAGCTCTTATGAATTGGTTAGTCTCTAAGGTGCCACTAGTACTCCTTTTCTTTTTGCGAATACAGACTAACACGGCTGCTACTCTGAAACAGCTCTTATGCAGGCCTTTATCCCAAAGGCCATTCAAAGAAATTGCACCCTGATTTTAGAAGGGGAGCTCTTACCTGCTTTAATGATTTCCAAAATTTCCATGATGTAGTAGTCAGAACCGCCCACTTCTTCAGTTCTAACAAGCTTGGTTTTATACACTTTAAAAAAAGGAAGACATACAAAACACCAGTTGAAGGTCTGCAGTACTTTTCAGTCAAGAATTCAGTGTGTAACTGACTCCCCAAACTGGCTGTGAGAAAGATGGTCCCATGGTGTGGGTGATAGCTGGAGACCGGGGTTCATTTCTTTGCTCCACCACAGACTTGCTGCGTGACCTTGGGCAAGTCACTTAGTCGTTCCGTGCCTCAGTTTCCCCTTTTGTACAATGGGGATAATAGCACTGCCCTGCCTCACAGGAGGTTGTGAGGATGAACACGTTAAAGATTGTGAAGTGCTCAGATACTAGGGAAGTGGGGGGGCAGATAAATACTTAGGGTTAGATTGAATCTTAAACAGTCATCTGATCTTGTTCATTTCTGGGAGTTTAAGGCCCCAAAATCTTATCAGGTTTCTGCCTCAGAAACCTTAACAGGTTTCTGTCTTCTGACCTTACCCCTGATTCAACCTCAAGGGCAAACTTTACAATCCAAATCGAATTCCGAACCCTGTCTCTGCGCTCTCCTCATGGAAAAAGACTCAGCAGATCCAAATCACAGATTTACCATAATCCACTCCAGGTTCGCAGGCTTCCTCCATTCGTTTGTTCAATGTGATGGGACCCTCTATCTTCTGCTGCATGAAGCAGTTTTCTATGGGGAAGGAGGATGGGGTAGAGAATCACCAAGGGAAACCATAGTTTCAGCTCTGCTATTAGTGACCCACAGGTGCCCACCTATTTGAATCCTGGGTGAGCCATGCTAGTCCAGACAGTGACAGGCCCACCTCCTCCGACAAGGGAGTGGCCATGAAGCCAACCACCCATCACGTTATGGGACATAGGCGCCAACGCCGTGGGTGCTCCGGGGCTCAAGCACCCATGGAACAAAAATAGCAGGTGCTCAGCACCCATCAGCCACAGCCATTTGGCGGGGCTGCAGATCAGCTGTTTGGCGGCTGGCAGGAGGCATTCGGCAGAGAACAGTGGGCAGGGGATCATGGGGGAAGGGGCAGAGCGGGGACAGGAAGTGGCAGAGCTTGGGTGGGGTCTTAGGGGAAGGGGCGGAGTGGGGGTGGAGCACCCACCAGGAAAAATAAAAGTCAGCACCTGTGTTATGGGGCACAGTAAAAGAAGAAACAAGGGATGGAGAGGTAGGTTGCAGGGTCTAAATGAGGCGATCCTGAGCCGACAGACTCAGACAGTTCTGCAAAGGAATCAGTAGATGTTGCCCAGAGGAACTCTTTCTGGATATATGAAATAACCAAGGACCATAAATAGGCCTGGCAATCACAGCTATCTTCCCTCTCTGCACTGGTGGATATCTACCTGGGTCAGTGCCAGGAGGAGCCTTGTCTCGGGACTTAGTGGAACTGCAGATGGGGAATCAAAGGTGATGGGAAGGAGAGATCTGGAAACTGAATACCTCTCTGTATGCCTGGCAGACTGCAGGGCTACAGCAAGCTCCCCACTGAACAAGGGCCCCACGAATGGGTCTCCACCCTCTTCTAGAGGATCCCTTCCTAAGAGTCAGCAGGGAGTGGAGCCTTCATGGCTCATCCAATACTTGGCCTCTGTGCTGAAACTGACAGCAGGGGGCTGAGGGGTGCCAGCTGTGGGCATCCTGGAATGAGAGGACCCACATATTTTAAAGAAGTGCCTGACTTCATGTCACTACCTCCCAGGCCGGATTCCAACCATTGAAACAGCTGGTATGTTTCCACGGAAGTTTCATAACCAGGGAGGAGCATCCCCATCGGAATGGCTGGAAACCCAGCAACTCCTGCATCCCAGACTGCCCTGCTTCAATGTGCGCAGCCCCACTCCACGGATCAGCTGGCTTAGCCCAGCCCCCAGGGCCCTGATGGGCAGAGAGGAGGAACTGACTTCTCCAATACCCGCTCCCTCCCGGTCATCCAGCCGACAAGAGAAATTCTGCTTCTACGTCCTGCTGCCAGCTCTCCATGTGATTGGCAGGTGGGGTTGCCACTGGAAAAGGGAGTGAGGGACCGCAGGTGAGGGTAGGTGGTCAGGGAGGGTGGAAACCCTTTGCGAATGCAGGAGAGGAGGGATAGGAGACGGAGTGAAGAAAGATATTGAGACTCTGCGTGGTGAGGGGCAGGTTTCAGGCTGGGAAGGTGGGTCCCGGGGATTCCTACCTCCTCCAAGGCCCATTCCAGCCCCTCTGGGTTCCACTCCCTGGCCCAATCCCAGGCCCTGCAGTCCCTTCTGGTTCCTCTCTTGCCTGCCTTCCCCAGGCGTGCATGACTTTATGTGGGGGTGCATCCCCCACATATTTCCACTGAGGGCGCCCTCATCCCGACCCTGGTCCCACCATTCCTGTATGTGGTGGTGCTGTAGCAGGGACACAGCTGGCCAAGAGTCAGAGCTCCCGGCTGGGGGACAAACCCAGCGACCTTCCTGCCTGTGGCTGCCGTGAGCCTGTATCACATGTGAGAATCATCCAGAGCCCATAGGGAAGGAGAAGCCCTGATGAGCGACTGAGGGGCTGATGCTGGGGGGCCCTGGGACTGCATGTTTGCTGGTAAAGCTGACAGAGGAGCCCCCACCAGAGATGTAAGCAGAGACAGGACTCTCCTTACCTTCTGCACACCGGCAGACTTCCCCGTGACAGAGCTTATTGAAGAGCCCGCTCTGCTTAGACGGGTGGTAGAACTTAGTGCACCGGTCATCTAGAGAAAGATCAGAGACACGGATTACTACCCCTCCCGCAGAACAACAGCCATGATTTACAGCATCTGGGAGACAACCCTGAAACCCTTATTCAAGCAGAAGTCCCACTGGGTGACCCTGGGGAAGGGAGCAGCAATCTGTGGGAACAACTTTCTTAGCTATAGGAAACCATCAACTTGAAATGATGGGCTGGTGCTTGTTGGAGACACCCTCTTAATCACGCTAGCAGCAAATCCACCTCTGGAGGTAAAATGCGGGGAGAGGGCCAGTAGGATCATTATTGCCTGTAGTCAGAGGTTCCCCTTATTATTTTGCCTACCTTTGCATGGGTGTGTTAAGGTGATGAGTGTGACCATATATTTCCAGCTTGAGGTAATGTTAGAACAGGAGGAACTGGGAGGTGGGCAGGAAGTTAGACTAGATGATCAGGATGGTCCCGTCTGGCCTTAAAGTCTATGAGTCTAAAACCCCTGAGTTCTAATCCAGGAGTTCTCAACCAGGGCGACACATACCCTAGCAGTACCCCAGGGGTATGTTAACTTATCTAGATATTTGCCTAGTTTTACAACAGGCTCTAGAGCCCTGCAGCAGGACTGGGATCCCACAGGTCCCGCTGCCGTAATAGCGGGAGCGGGATAAAAATTCAACAAACAATGCAGGAGCGGGTGGGAGTGGGAGTAGAGATTGTGGAGTGGGGTGGGAGCAGGATGGAAAAAATAGTCCTCATTCACCACAAACCACAGGAACTCCCCGGCCAGCAGCCGCCGCTCTCTGGCCGCTCAGCACGGAAGGGCAGCGCACAAGTAAGGGTAGCAAAATCAGATCATGCCACCCTAACTTCTGCGCTGCTGCTGGCGGCGGCGTTGCCTTGAGAGCTGGGAACCTGGCCAGCAGCTGCCACTCTCCAGCCGCCGAATGACAAGGCTCACAAGCGAAAACAGGCTCAGGTCTCACACTGAAATGTAAGTCCAATATCTCTATTCCAATTGATTTATATTGATTATATGGTAAAAAATGAGAAAGTCAGCAATTTGTCAGTACTAGTATGGCTGGGATACTTTCGTATTTTTATGTCTGATTTTGTAAGCAAGTCATTTTTAAGTGAGGTGAAACTTGGGGCATGCACGACAAATCAGACTCCTGAAAGGGGTACCATAATCTGGGAAAGTAGAGATGGGAGTGTGAGCTAGTGTAGAGCAGGAGATTGGGATTCAGGACGCCTGGGTTCTATTTCCAGTGGTGGGAGGGGACTGTGTATGCGGAAGCTGTACTTAGAGCTCTGAATTGGCAATCTGCTCCCAGCTGTGCTACTAGCTGTCTAGGGCTTACCTGAGGGCAAATCTCTTAACATCTCAGTGCATCCCCTCTGTTACACGGGGATAATGATAACCAAGTATTTCAGCAAGAGACTGCAAGAAGTAATGACACCAATGTAACCCAGAGCAGAATTTGAAGCCATGGTGCCTTTAGTGGTGAGGAGAGCTGCGATCTGTTACCTATGGTGTAATAGTCGTAGACTGTGACGGATGCCGGCTGAATGAGACCAACTTCGAAAAACTGGTGAGCTTTAAACTGCAGGCATTCATCCTCTCTGTGCGAAACCTGGGTGGGGGGGAAATAACAGGATTGCTTAGGCCGAAGGGTGGCTGGATGGAAAAGAGAGAATGAAAAAGAATAAAAGAAAGGGAGATGTTGGGGAAAGAAGAGGGCAAAGAGAATGTGAGGCAGGTAGAGGAAAGAAGAACTAGAGAAGTGAAAGGAGCAAGGAAAGAAGAAGTGAATGACACACAGAAGCAAATTCAACGTTAATGTCAGATGCTGTATTTCCCACTGAAGTCAATGGACCTACATCCACATACATCAGCTGAGGATCTGGCCCATTCAGTTGTTCCTAGTGGAAAGCCTGAATCTGGGCCAGTGAGTCAAATTCGGCCAGGGGTTGCAGTTTGTCAACTTGCTGACGTCTGCGGGGATGCCAGGGTGTATCTGGGAATGCAGTTTGGCTCAGCAGGGGCCCATGAAATGAACACAGGATCAAAGAAGCCCCTTGTCGAGTCTTTACCTTGTCCAGGTAGATCATGAGGTTTCCTCTGTCGGATGGGGCTTTGTCGATTTCAAACTTGGAAATGTATCTGTCGACCCCTTGGGAAAGCTAAATGTGAAGAAGGAAAAGCAAAAGGCATTGTGGGTAAGGCACCGTCTCTGTGAAAGTCCTGCAGCTGGGTGAAAAAAATCCATCATCTCACTACGTGACTCAATGGTGTCATGCTTGTGATCACGTCTCCCATGATAGGATTTGCATGGAGGATACTAGCCTGCTACTTACTCAACAGCTAGGGTTGTCAGGTATCTGATTTTCAAGCAGAACACCTGGTCGAAAAGGGACCCTGGCAGCTCCGGTCAGCAGCACAATGGGGATAAGGCAGGCTTCCTGCCTGTCCTGGCTCCACACAGCTCCCGGAAGTGGCCGGCATGTTCGACTCTTAGGTGCAGGAGCGGCCACAAGGGCTCAGCGCACTAACCCCGCCCCGAGCACCAGCTCCGCAGCTCCCATTGGCCAGGAACCGCGGCCAATGGGAGCTGCAGGGGCGGTGCCTGTCGGTGCGGGCAGTGCACAGAGCCCCCGGCCCCTCTGCCTAGGAGCCAGAGGGACATGTCACTGCTTCCAGGAGCCGTCTGAGATAAGTGCTGCCTGGCTGGAGCCCGCACCATGAACCTCCTCGTGCACCCCAACCCCTTGCCCCAGCCCTGAGCCCGTTCCCACACTCCAAACCCCTTGGGCCCAGCCCGGACCCACTCCTGCACCTCAAAACCCTCATCCCCAGCCCCACCCTAGAACCCACATCCCCAGCCAGAGCTCTTGCCCCCTCCTGCACCACAACCACCTGCCCCAGCCCGGTGAAAGTGAGTGAGGGTGTGGGAGAGTGAGGGACAGAGGGAGGGGGGATGAAGTGAGCAGGGGGCGATATGTTGGAGAAGGGACGAGGCGGGGGGGGCCTCAGGGACGGGGCGGGGCAAGGGTCTTCGGTTTTGTGTGATTAGAAAGTTGGCAACTCTATCCACAGCTAACGGAGCTGGTACTCTCGCTGAAAAAGTTGAGCTTTCCATGATAAAGGTCCCAGGTTCGGTGACCACAGTGTCCGTATGCACAGTGCCTACATTTGTAATGAAAGAGGTGCCGGGGCTCAAGCAATTTATTTATTTCTTTTTTACTTTCATACTGACACAGCAAGCCCAGAGGTGCTGGGGCTACGAACTGCCAGGCCCAGAGGTGCCGGGGCTCAGCCCTGGCACACATGAAGCTCTGCGTACGCAGCCAGAGATGACCCAGACCTGCAGATGGGGGGGTGGGGGGGGTGGAGCAGTGCCACTGGGGGCAGCAGTGTCAGTAGATGTTACTGAGCATGCTCAGTACAAGCCAAGCAGCAACTCTGGGCACACTATGGTTCTGGTTTGGCATTCCGGCTGATTTTATGCAGCTGCAGGAGGAGAACACCAATGCTGGAAACATCCCTGGGTTTGTTTGCCTAATAATCCACCCTCATTTTATACCAGGGCAGCAATCCATTGCAGTGACTCCTTCGGGGCCTGCCTTTTTTGTGCAGCCTCTTTTTCTATATCCACCGTTCTCCCGGCCCAAATAACTCCGCACAGTGTAGGTCAGAGGGTCTAAAGGGAAGCCATTTTTTTTAAATTCTGGCCCCACTGTACAAGAGACTGTATCAAATGCAGTCTGCTCTGACATGCACGGTCAAATGACAGCAGCCCCTCAATCTGCTATCCAATAAAGCAGGATTGAACTGACCTAGATTTGTATTGCCAGATTTTCAAAGCAGCCGGCGCAACTTGCAAAACTTGCCCCAGTCCCTGATTGTGTGTGTGAATTTGGACGTTAGGCTCATAGCCTATTCATCCCCTGGCATCTCCTCTATGAATGCCAACAAAGGGCCCACCAATTGCTGTGCTGGTTACAGAGATGTGAACACCCATCCCCAAGAAAACTGAGCTGAGTCCAAAAAAGGCCCCCAAAAACTGCCCAAGGGAGATGACATTCCATCCTCAAGATGGAGAGAACTGGTTGCGGTTTCCTAAAGCTGTTACCAATCCTTAGAGCCATCTGGTCTCCCTCCAGGTTTAACCCTGGAGCCTGACTATTCACCTGGTGCCTTGGATTTTTTATCTGAAAGCCCCAGCCAAACCACTGCATTGTTTATTACGTTCCCTCTTCTCAGATTACACTGACGTACTCTCTTAAGATCCTCCACGTCTGGTGAGAAGCCAGTGAGCATGGAGACATCGATGATGGACATTGTGGCATCAACCACTCCGAGGAACCTAACGAGGGGAAGAGAAAATACCCTTTTGATCAGAATTCATCACTTGAACATTGATTTTGCGATCGCTCCACCAGCTCCTGTTGCTTTATCATAACTTTTTTGACAATTTTATAGAAAAATTCATAGCCCAGGATTCTCCAGCTACCCCCTGCATCTGTCCATCTACCCACTGCATCTATCCATCTATTTATCATCTATCGTTAAAGGGCATTGTTCTCACCTGATGCAGATTTTAATATAGACTGAACGCATTGCTCCTTCCGGCTTCTTAACTAGAAACATTGCAGAAGAGAAAAGAAATTAATATCTCAGTGTAAATTTCATGCCAGAATAACCCTCTTTTGTTTTTTAGGTGCACTAACATGGCTTAGTAATCAAACAGGTCCTACAGTAGGTGTGAAAAATCCCTCAATAAACCTCCCCTCCCTTCCAGCAATCCATAAATAACTCTTCCCATCCCGGGAACGCAAACTAAAAAGCCTCTCCCAGCTGGGTGGCACAAACAAAATATGGTCTAGAGTTAGCAGAAAGAGGAGACCGAAACAGAGAGAACCCGTGGGTGTGAACTTGGACAGGTGGGAAAGTTCAGAACAATGTACTGCTGGCTCCTGTTTCTGTAACAAGAGGTGCCAAAATCCTGGATCCCCCTATCATATGCTGGCCTGATGTGTGGTCATGGCTCCCTCTACTGGCCAGCCCTAGCAACTCTAACAATCAGCTACTCCCAGCTCAAGGAAATTGCTCCTTTAGACCAAGCCGCAGAGGCTTGTGTTTTGGGTGCTGAAGATCCTGCCTTCTGTCCCATGCTGATTTCACCCCCATGCTGTCTGGAAATGTGTTCACTGGAAGTCTGGGACTCTAACCAGACTCTCTGCCATGGGCTCATCTCTACTTCAGAGGGAGACAATACCCAGAGTAGCTGGCCTGTGTTCCCATCCACATCCGATGCTCCAACTCTGCTGCTAACTAGTGCCATGATGAGAGAAGGCAGCATCTGCTCCCTTATCTGGAATGACCCTGCATTAGTTGCAACCTAGAACATGTGGTAGCTGTAATAATTTAGTGTCTGCCCTATGGGTATAATTTTGTAGGACTTGGGAACTGGGAGAGTTTGAAGGAGCTTCACAAAACTACTTTCCAAAGTTAAGAATATGATTGCAGAGATGGTGGTTGGTTGGTGTAAATCCGCTGCTGTCCATGGAGTTAAACTGGTGTAACTGAGCCAAATTTGTCCAGATCTGAGGATTGACAGCAAGCTTCAGAAGAGAAAAGACGGGCGGTTACTTACCACCCCGGGCTTCTTCGACCGATACCCTCAGGTCAAACTTCTTACATTGAGATTCATCCTCCCGTACTTTTGCGTTATAAATCGTCATTACGGTTAAGGTCCCTTGTCCAGTTCCTTCTGCCTTCACAGTGAAGTCTTCATTCCATTTGGTCTGTAAAGTTGATCCAAGGTTAATTTTCTTTTGTAGTTCATTATTATTATCATGATTTAAAGACAAGGCAAATGAAGCTAATGAAGAAAATGAAGCTGGTGAGATTGACAGCCACTCGCCCAGAGGGGCTGGGGGGACTCTGCAGAGGCATTAGCATGAAGGAGAAAAAAGGTTACTTACCAGGCAGTAACTCTTTGATCTCCAGACGTATTGCTTCTCCAGAGCCAAGCCTAAAGCAACCCATCCCCTCCTACTTCTGGATTCAGCTCAAAACCACACAGTCCAGGTCACTAACCCTGGAACAATTTACCTCGGGATGTGTGAGGCAAACCCCAGCCAGCCCAGGGCTGCTCACTCAGCTGCGGTGACTTACCCCTCCAACAGAGCCTGCAGTGACAATCCCTGGTCAGGCCCTGGGCCAGATAACCCCCAGGCACAAGTATTTTACTGTCCCCATCAGAGCTGCGAGTTACTCTGCATAACACCACTAGACATCCAGGGACCTTCCTCTGACCCACGGCCTGTCCCCAGACCCTGATTTCAGCATTGCCCTTGGCCCAGTCCCAACTCTACAGCCAGCTCCAACCACCAGGCCTGACTGCCTAGACCCTAGAGCCTGACGGGATGTGGTGGATTCTCCATCACTTGAAGTCTTTCAGTCAAGGCTGGATATCTATCTAAGAGACATCTCACAGCTCAGCTAGAAGTTATGAGCTTGATGCAGAAATTAGTAAGTGAGGTTCTCCGGCCTGTGACCTGCTGAAGGTCAGAAGAGATGATCATAATGGTCCCTTCTGGTCTTAAAAATCTGAGTCAAAAGTGTGGATGCATTTGGAGCTGGTGCCAGGAATCTGAATCCCCCTCCCACTCTCAAAAGGGTTTGGATAGGAGATTCTAGTCAAATCCCCTTTCGCTATGATCAATGGTCTCTACTAATCACACAGAGAAGCACGATACCTCTGCTGTTCTGGCCACCAGAGCATTCTGATGTAAGATTCTGTACTTTATCGGACTAGCACGGCGTGGCAGGAGAATAGAAACGTCCAAATTCAGGTCTTTGTGCTGCGGAATGTCTATCTGGTACTGCGCAAGAGCCTGGAACACCATGATGGTAGCCTAGAACACCAGGAGGAAGACAAGAGGGTTACACCTTATTGTCCTATTGTGCTGGACATCTGACAGCTTCTAAAGAGACTTTTTAATGAAGAGGAACCAAAAATACGATGAAAGAAAACACCAGGGTTCCACTGGGTGTCACGCAGGCAAAGGGTTATATAATAATATTACCTGGCTCCTCTGTAGTATTCTTCATCAGTAGATCTCCAAGCACTTTACAAAACAATACAATATCTTTAACCCCATTTTAGAGATGGGGAAACGGAGGCACAGGGCAGGGAAGTAGCTTTCCCAGGGTCACCCAGGAAGCACATGGCCAAGCCAGGAATAGAACCCATGGTCAAAAAGTAAATCGTGCATGGTCAATTAGTTTCCCATCTCCCCTAACTATTAACAGGGGCCAATTGTCACCTGGACAGAGCACAACAAGACAGTGGCTCCTTCTATGTGTATGTACCCCACACACCTCCTGATGGCACCGAGACCACTTAGCGAGAGAGATTAATGAGTGTGCTGTACAGCCTTAGCTAAGGCCCATGTGGCTTTTAGCTCATGTAGGAGACGCTCATGCATTTAGCTCCAGAGATCCCAAGTTCGATCCTGCCCACCGACGACCGGGGTCTATCGGTATTACAAGTGGGGGCTTGTCAGCGACTCAAACGTGGAACCTCTTGCTAAATGCATGAGCCTCTACTGCATGAGCTAAAAGCCATGTGGCCTTAACTAAGGCTGTAGAAGACACATTAATCTCTCTCTCTAAGTGATCTCGGTGCCACTGGAGGGGACAGAACACCACACCCAGGAGGTGTGTGGGTTACATATATAGAGACATCTATGGCACACACAGCACAGCGTTAGGGATAGAACACGCTGCCCGTGACTCCAAAAATACAGACCACTCCCAGCAGAGCTTGTAGCATCCTTTTAGGTAGAGAAAAGACAAGACTCAGTAGCAAGGAATGTAAAGGGGCTTCTCTACTGAGGCTGCTGGACACAGACAGACCCTATAGTTCCTAGTGGCCCCCGTACTCCAGGGAAGGGAGCGATATCTGAGGACAATCCATCTTTATTTAGCTACCACTAGCAGTAGGGTTTTTATCCTCTCCAGTGGCTTGTGTAAGCACAGTTTAAAAAAAAGAATCCAAAAACCCATAACCTTACAGTTCTACTTAGAGATGGATTAAACCCAAATCGATTCAGATTAGTCATGATCCACCCTGGCTTTGGACTCAGACCGTTGGTCCTACACGCCTGGTAGCCTGTCTCCAGACCAACGGCCAAAAACCAAACAAATGCTAGAATGAGTCCAGACGCCCATGCGCTTCTGCCCATGAGAAGGGAAGGCCCATTGACTCCCCGGGGACAACTCGCTGTCTTAAAGTGAAGCATGCTTGCACCCATCACCTTGGCAGGATGGAGCCTCAAGTGAGAAGATTCAGTCATGCTCCTATGCTGGTCTCTGCCTTAGGTTAACAATGGCAACGACCTGATAGGTCACGTTGCCCATCTCCCAGGCAATGCAGGATTGTTCTCTACTGGTCATTCTCCAGGGCTTTCTACAATGACTCAAGTGATCGGAATCCCATCTTTTCCGAGGGGAGACCTTCCCACAAAACACAGTCTTGGAAGGATACCCTGGGCTATAAGGATCATACTCACTTGGGTAGATCCATATCCCCCTCCGTAGTAGTTCTGCTCTCTCAGCCATTTGACTATGGGACCGGTCAACTCATACTTCTTCATTTTCAGCAAGGCCAGCAAGGCGTACGAGGTGCCCTCAATGTTGAAGGTCCGGGCGTTCCGCTCTTCCCAGCGATTTCCCTCTAGGCAGCAGCAAAGAAGGCGCGCTAAAGGACTCTTCCCCAGGACATCCACTCATTCTGAGCAGATCTGACTGGGCCATACCATCGCCTGACTCCTTCCCCAACTTTCTGCACGGATGATTGGTAAGTCAAACCGATTGTTGCCCCTTTCGAGCTGAGCAGCTACCCAATATTTGGGGTCTTAGAGGATTGTTTCAATTACAATGAGGAATTGATCATAGGCCTCAGATACCTTCTCTGCTTTAAACCTGATTGCTTACGAAAATGCAGAGAGAGAAATAAGAGAGCATAAGAGAAACCAACAGCAGGCAACCTCCTTGCTGAGAAATCCCCAAGTCCGCCTCTGAAGTGAGTTCTAGGCCCAACAAGCAATGTCTCTCTGCTTCCTTTCATAATACTTCTCCAGGCTTTCAGCCTGTTTCTGCCTCTAACGCACAGGGTGCAAAACGAACATACTAGCTCCTGCGTTTGTGATCAGGGAAACCCCTCAGCCCACATGGCTTAGCTCTTGACCTTGCTGTGCTACATTGTTTTTAGCGGTGTCTACTACAGAAAGAGTCTTGATTGCTCCTTCCGCTGAGTCTGAAAGAGTGCCTGGCACATCCATTAACTTGAACAAGGGCCTGGTCTACACTTAAAACTTCGGTCGTCATAGCTGAGTCACTCAGGGCATGTGAAAAATCTACACACACACACCCTTCCGAAGCGCTATAGCTATGCCAAACTAGCCCCTAGTGTAGACACAGCTAAGTCAATGGAAAAATACTTCCATTGAGCTCGCAATCGTTGATCATGGTGGTGGAGTTCCTACAGAGATGGAAAACCCCTTCCATCGGTGCAGTCTGCGTCCACAATATGGGGTGATACCAGCATAGCAGCAGCACCATAACTGTGCCACTATAGTCCCTGTACTGTAAACATGGTCAAGTGTAGCGGGGTGAGCACCCGCTCCAGCCCTGAAGGGGTTGGAAAAGTCCTGCAGAGGGCTGGGGCTGGGGAAGGAAGTAAAACCCTGGCTGACCGGGGGAAGTGGCGGCAGCTGGGGCCCATGCCCCAATCAGGGCCCAGCTGGCTCTATGAAGGCTTTGAGCCAGAAGATCCAGGAGAGATTCTCTCTAGCTTGGAGGGAACCTGGCTGCAAAGGCTGAGAAAGTACCTAGAGTGGGAGCAGGGCTGGGGAAGGCCAAGGGAGCCGGGGAGCTTGGGACTAGGAAAGCCCCAGGCTGCAGGCCTGGGAAGGCCTATTAGGCAAGGGGGTTGCAGGGGCAGCCACGGGTAGGCAGAGGCAGCAGGTCCAAACCCCGTCGCCTGTGATGACTGGCTTATACTGCAGTCTGCCCCAGGGAGCGGGGGCTAGTTGGTGACTGGCAGTAGCCTAAGACTTAGGCAAGGTGGGGATAGTGGGTGGGGGTTCCCCTGGGAGGGGGAGACCCAAAACTGTGGGGGTACTGCCAGGGAGGCACCCAAGACAAGGGCACCGGGGTCCGGGAGGGACACGAGGGCCAGGGGCGGCGAGACACCAGCCTGAAGAGGGCGCTCCAGAGGCTGGATGCTAATTCCCCAAGAGGACCAGCAGGAGGCGCTGCCGGGTGAGTCTGCGCCCTGTGACACCAAGGTCTGTGAATGTTTTGGGATCAAAGGCCCACCTGGCACCTTTCAACATAACATTGATATATATAGACAACAGCTTTGTCCTGCCCTGTTTTAACTTTCCCAAACAATGGGGCAAACTCAATTTTCCTTGCGGGTAATATTATTCTATATCCTCTGAAATTCCCCTTTGCTCAGTTACATCCTCTTGACCCACCCTTTTCTCTCTCTTTTTCTTTGGGGTTTACATCCTTTAGATATATATACAGGGCTCTCAGATTCCTCCTGAGGTCAAGTAATACCATATGTTTCTGCCACATCCAGATCTCAGACACATAAGTATAAATCTGGAGTAAGTCCACTCAACCCAGGAGAGTTACTCTGGATTTACACCCAGCCCGATCAATCTCAAATCTGGTCAAAAGGAACAAATCTATGCCTGTTATTCATTCCTCATAAATTAGTCCCTCTCCAACCTCCTTTGCTTCTCTTCCCTGAACCCCATCCTGACTTGGCCACATCTTTCCAGTAGTTGATAAGATGCCCTGATTTACCTTTCGAAACTTTCATGAGTGCCTTCTCGGTGTTCAGTTTCCCCACCATCGCTAAGGCATAGGACGCAAGAGCCACAGTGTAAGGTCTGGCTAGAGACTGGTACCTTTGGGCTAAGTAGTCAGCGGCTTTGATGATGCTGCCTTCCAAACTCTAGGAGGTGACAAAGAAAACAAAAGAAAATCAAACTCGTGAGTTAGGCTGAGGTTTCGGGTGGTGTTAATGTAACATTAACAGAACCTGGTCATCGGCGGGTAGGATCGAACCTGAGACCTGCGGAGCTAAATGCATGAGCCTCTACTGCATGAACTAAAAGCCCGAAAGGCCCTAGAGCAGACTCATTAATCTCTCTCTAAGTGGCCTCAATGTCACTAGATGGGACGGAACACCACACCCAGGAGGTGTCTGGGTTACATTAAGACATTACGAATTCGTGTGGCTTCCAGCTTTATTAAATTTCAGAGTGAATTTTGTGCTGGTGAAAGACAGAAGAGGCACGAAGGCATGGAAGTGAGATATGTGAAGGCAGCGAAAGGGGACATTTCTGGACCACATGCAGAGTGTCATCAGGAGTGAGACCAAAGTCTGTGGCAGGGCCGACCCTAGCCCAAATGGCGCCCCAGAGCGTCTTTGGCATCCCCCCCCCATTTGTTAAATTTTTGAATACCTTATTTTTTATTGTATTTGTCGCTCATTTCACGACTTTGATGCATGATTCGCATGTATGATTTATCCACCTCTTCCTGCCCCCACTCCACCCCCTTCCTCAAAGTCCCCGCCCCTCGTCAGCTCGCTGCTCTCTCTTCTCTGTCCCCTCCCCCAAGCGCCTCCCGCCAACCGCTTGCTGATCAGTGGCCAGCCCCAGGGACCTGTCAAACAGCTGATCGACAGCCAGCTCGGGCGGAATCACTGTGGCTGGTGGGTGCTGAGCACCCCTTGGTTTTTTTCCATGGGTGCTTGAGCCCCAGAGCACCCACAGCGTCCGCGCCTATGATTCTCTTCATCCCCACTTTTTACGGGCCCACCACGTCATCTCATCCTCCTCTCTTGCAGCTTCGGTCTGATACCACAGACCAGGGCCAGATTTAGGGGCAGGCAATCCAGGTGACCGCCCGAGGTGCTGGGCTTGGGCGAGGGTACTGTTTTTGTTGTTAAAGACAAAAGGGAAAATCGAATGTTTGAAGTAAAATGTTTCTGGTATTCCGTATGTCGATTCATTTTTCACTAACTTCCTAGAATGGTCTGGACCTATAAACTTTGTTTCTATAAGCTTAGAGGAAACCATTTTTTTTATTTGCTTATATATGGCATGAATAAATACAGATTTACTAGCTCCTTCCCCAGCAAATTCCACATGCCATAGGGGATTGAAAGATGGGAAAACCTGGGTATGAACGTTGAAGTAAATCTACAGTGCAGAGATACTCACATTGACTTGATCCTTGCAAATGTCCTTTGCCTCTTCCAATGCAATCAGCACGAAAGCCGTTAAAGAGACATCAGGCTCAGCACCCTTGTACCCTCCCTAAAGGGGAGCAAAGGACAGGTTTGGGATAAGAAAGTCCCCCAAGTACCATGAAAAGAAAGAATTAATCCCAGGCCCACAGCATAGGAAATTATAGCAGAACACATGCTTCCTAGAAAGCTACCCAAGAATGGACTCTCAGTCACGGCCAGACCTATCGCTGAACCTCCCTTTGGCTAATGAATACCTGTCGTGCAATGGGCCAGGTTCTGATGGCAGTTACTCCTTTGTCAATGTGGAGGAACTCCATCCAAGTCAATAGAGATGCTTCGTATTAAACCAGCGTGAGAGAATTTAGCTCACCAGGCCAGTGCTCAGGTCCCGCCACTAGCTCCCAGGCAGCTTCCTGTGCAGTTAATGGGTCAAGCCCCAGCGACATCAAAGACCAAACTTTGGCCTGTGAATCACCAAGACAGCTGCGCTCCTCTGGGGCAATGCAAATCACTAAGCCTGGGACAAAGCGCATGAGAGGTGAGGACAAGGCATTCTCAGTTGAGAGGCTGGGGAACCAATGCCCAGGGGAGATCAGGCCAGGCCAGAGCCTAAGCGTCTTTAGTAAACGCTGCAAAACTATCTCCTTTGGAGATGTCTCTCCACCATGAGAACACCCACATCACTAATCTCACTCCCTTCTATCTAATAAACCCAGACACGGACACCCCCTAAACCCAGACATGGACACCCCCTTCTACCATAAACCCTAACACTGAGACCCCTAACACAGAGACCCCTTAAACTCAGACACTGATAGCCCTAAACCCACTGATAGCTAGGGGTGTTGGAACAATTTTTATAGTGGGGGTGCTGAGAGCCATTGAACCAAACTGTAACCCTGTATATAATGGAAACCACTTCAAGCCAGGGGGTGTTGCCGCACCCCGCACACCCCTAGTTCCAGAACCTCTGCTAAACCCTGACACTGAGACCCCTAAACCTCACCACTGATGCCCCCTAAATCCTGACACCGACACCCCCTTCTACACCTTAAACCCTGACACTGAAACCCCCAAACCTCGACACTGACAACCCCTTCTACCCTAAACCCTAATACTGAGACCCCTAAATCCTGACACTGACACCCCTAAAAGCCTGACACCAACACCCCTTTTTACCTAATAAACCCTAACACTGACACGCCCTAAACCCTGGCACCCATAAATCCCAAACGTGACACCCCTAGCTCCAACAATGACCCCCCCTTCCACTCCTAAACCCTGAATAATAACAAAACCAAAAATGATCTACCCCCAGCAGAATGTTTACCCCCAAAAAGGGAGAAGTGCCAAAGACTCCATGAAGTCCACTAAGGACTAAATAGATACAATCTGGCTCATTGGCCTAAATCTCCATTCACTGCTGCCCAGGTAACTGCACTGGGTTGTTCCACTGATGGGAGGGAGAGAGAGAGAGAGAGATCAGTCCACGTGAGCACAGACTTTGAGATGCAGCCCAGTAAGATCTCCCTTTGAATTATGAACCAACAAGTTGCTGTGATGATTGAGGTGGGTAGTGATTGGTGTGTAAAGGATTGGTGTCAAAGGAAACACGTACAACCATCTCTCCGTGGATTACGGGGGCATCTTCTTGGAAGACCCCATCTGGTTTCTGCTTTTCCAGGATCAGCCATTTCACCGCCCCGCAGATAACTTGGTTTTCAATGGGCACCAGTTTCTTAGCCATGGCAAAGACCTTTGCCACATACGCCGTCAGCCTGAGGGCAGAATCAATCACATCACGGTCACTCCTGCCTTCCCAGAATTGCCCTCAGTGTGGAAGCTGGACCGTCTGCACTCAGGTATGAGTTGAGACGTTTCACAGCAGTAAATGGAGGGAGGTTCATGTGGGTCAGTTTATGGTAACCTGAGTGAGCATGGAGCTCGGGAAAATGTCACCGCTTGTCCGGGAAAGCGCATCCAGACACTGCTCCCTATTACGGCTGGCTCTGCTTGAGATGTGCCGAGCTCTTGCTGCCTGCAGTGGTATGACCAGGATGGTGGGGATGGGGGCCCGCTCTGGACAGCTGGACACTGGGAACTGGACTGGAGCGTCATCAGACTCAACTTCACACAACCCAGTGAACAGCCGTCAAGATGATAATGGTTACTCTGAGCCAGCTACAAACTAGCCAGCTAAAAGTGAAAGGACCTGGAGTTCATTACTAAGGCTGGGAATCTGTCACGGAGGTCGCGGATTCCGTGACTTTCCATGAATTCCACAGCTGCAGCGGCTGGTGTGGCTAGTCCCGGGGATTGCCCGAGCAGCAGCAGGGGCCACCCTGGGGGCAGTCTGAGCAGCGGCTACAGCTGCAGCCTGGGGGCAGGCCTGGAGGTTGTTGGAGAGCAGTCCCCAGGGGCCTCAGAACAGTGGGTGGCCGGATGCAGTCAGCCCCCACTGCCGGAGCAGGAGCCAGCTGCCATCCCCCAGGGATCCCCCAGAGCAATGGTGCCCCAAGGACCCCCGGAGACGCAGTACCTCGGAGACCCCCAGAGCAGCGGCGTCCTAGGAGCAGCTAAGAATTAGTCCGGGGTGTGACACCCTGATGGGGTATTTTTAGTAAAAGTCATGGACAGGACATGGGCCGTGAATTTTTGTTTATTGCCTGTGGCCTGTCCATGACTTTTACTAAAAATACCCGTGACTAAATCTTCGCCTTATTCATCACCAATCCTTCAGGCCGTCCGCTTGCCCACACTGAACTGTCACTGAAATCACTAGGGGCCACATTAACAAGGCATTTAGGCACCTAAAGATGAAATAGGCACCCAGCGGGATTTACAGAAGTGCCTAAGTGAGTTAGGCACTGAACTCTGATTGACTTTCAAAGGGAATTAAGCCCCTACTCTGCTTAGGTGCTTTTGTAAATCCTGCCAGGTGCCTAGCTCATCTTTGGGAGTCTTTCCATTGCCATCTGTGGGAGTTGGATTGGGTACTTTTTTCCCGTTGTGTGTGTTAACCTTTGCCCTCTGGTTTTGGGCGGGAAACTGACTTGCTCTGGCTCACATATTGCATGTGTAGGGTCAGGCTAACGCTGATCAAGAAGGTGCATTAGAAAACCCACTGGCCTCACCAAGTGCTTGCTGGCCGGTTTTTGAAAGCGGCGTATGAGAAGTCGGGTTTTTTGTAAACCATCTGTTGTGTGTAACCTGAAACAGAGAGAGTACAAAGGAGTTGTGCAATGTCTGGCGAGCTTATAATGAGGACTTTTTACATGCATAAGGCAAACGAAGTCAGAGCTGTGACCCCTGCTGCTGCGTCTGAGTTGTGTGGCTCCCCCTTTTTCTGCAGGCGTCTCTCAGGAGGGACACAGCACAGCAACTCAAGGGAAGCAAAGGCAGAAAGATGTCTGGTGGTGAAGCCAGTTGGCATGGACACTGCCACATTCCTCACCCGCATGAATCCTCCCTCCAGCGTGGGAGTGGGGCCAAGTGATTACGGTATATGGGGACCTGGGAGGCAGGGTGCCTGGGTTCTATACCAGGCTCGGGGAGGGGAGGGTGGGTTAGTGTTTGGAGCAAGGTGCTGTGAGTCAGGACTCCTGGGTTCAGTTCTCAGTTCTGTCACTCACTGCGTGACGTGATTTTGTGCAAGTCACTGTCTGCCTCAGTTTCCCCATATTGTAAGAGCTTAAGGGATGGGATGTTTGTAGTTCAGACTCCACGCCTAATTTAGGCAGCCCACAAGGGGGCCACAAGGGGACTGTGGTGTAGTGAAAGAGACACCTGTTGAAACCTACCAAGTTCTCTCAATGGTCATGAGTTTCTCTATCCTTCCTCGCTACCAAGTGCCAACCTGAAACGGATTTGAATGTGGGTGAATGGCCTCCACCCCACGACCATCCCATCCCCCGCATAACAGCCATAGGCCAGCAATGAACTGGAGGCCAAAAGCCCAGCAGGACTGAAAACGGGGTTGGTCGTTTGTCTGCATAGGAAGGTCTATTCAGAGCTATAATGACTCACGCCAATGTAGACTGGTGGAGGGATATTAAACTTCATGCTTCAGGTCTTAAACCAACCTCTAAAGGGAGTAGGAGACCTAAAGTGGAAGGCAGATTCTCTCTCTGTTTTAGGTGCCTATCTGGCCCCATTCCCATAGTACCAGGGTGCCTCACAATCTGCAATGTAACTACCAGAGGCACCAGGGGGGCATGGCCCCTCCCACTTTTTTCCTGCATTCTTGGTGAGTGACGGGAAGGAGGGGACAGAGAGGAGTGAGTAGCAGAACGGGGGCCGGAAGCGATGGAGCAAGGGCAAGGCTTCGGGGGGAAGAGGCCTAGTGGGACGGGGCCTCGAGGAGGAGTGTGGATGAGGCAGAGCAGGGGCAGGGCTTCGTGGGGAAGGGCAGAGCGGGGGCAGGGCCACAATCCGGGTGCCAGTGGGAGTTTGCGGAGTTCCTGCCGTCTACTCTCACAACCCCCTTGTGCAGCAGGGCACTGCAACACTCCCCCTTTGCAGAGGTGGAAGTGGAGTGACAGAGAGATTAGGTGACTTGCCCAACATCACCCCAGAAGTCTGTGGCAGAGCAGGGAACTGAACTGGTGTCTCCTGTGTGCCAGGCTAGCTGCCTGATCCCTGGACTCTCTATCTATTGCCCAGTGTGCTTAACATGAGGTTTCTGAAGCACTTGGTACTGGCCACTTTCCGAGACAGGCTACTGGGCTAGAGGGACCTCAGGGCCGGTCCTGTGCGGCAGTTTCTGTGTCCCTAACGCGAGCCTGAAGAGGGATTTGCTGTCTGGCATGAAAAGTACTTACCTTGCGTGATCAACTTGATGGCTTCTGCCCTGCGTTCCACTCCGATCTTTTCCCACTGTTCGGTGCTGTCCAGGTAGATGGTGGCGATGACGGGGGGGGTCATGCCGATCATGTTCTGTTCCCCGCAGCCAGACGGCGTCACAATGAGGTGCTTCAGGTTGGCCCCGTCGATGGAGTTTTCAACAATGATTGTCACGGGGTTTCCTGGCAGGAAATAACGTGGCATGAATTCAAGCACAGAGAGCAGATGCTGGTGGGGACAGAGAGAAAGACAGACCTCTCCGCGGGCAGTGGCGGATTGAGAGCTCAATCCATGGCCTGAGCACACCCAAAGCCCAAGAGGGTCAGATCCTAACCCAGCAACAATTGATCTGGGTCCTGTGTGCTGACAAGGTTCCCCGCACTACTCTGAGCATTTCTCACCAATCCCTCCTAGGCTATTTCACTCCAGCCCTGCCAGCGGTGGGGATAGAACCTGGACACTCCTATTCTGAAAGCAACAGCCCTTTCTGATTGAGCTAAATGGGGGCAAAGGAAGGGCTATTATCCACATTTTACAGCTGGGGAGCTGAAGCTCAGACAGGCTAAGGGAGCTCCTGAAGTCACCAGGGACGTCTGTGGAAGAGCAAGGTCTTGAACTTGGGTTTCCCAAATACTAAGCTAGGGCTCAAACCACTAGGCCATCCTGACCAAAGACATAGGTTTCCCCCTGGGTGCTCCTTATTTCTGTGCACCTGTCTCTCCTCTGAGCACCTTGCTTAGCCACACGCCAACAATGACTTTGATGTATCTTGACCATTAATGCTCGATAGTGCACATAGACAGTTGTAACAGAACCAAGTGGGTAATCGGTCCACCTCCTGCAAATGTGGCTACCAGAAAGGAATTAATTGCTCCCTTCACTCTGTTTCTAAATCATAAAAGTCTTTCAGATCAGAGGCCCTTGCCTTGGATGCTGACTTTGGTCTCCGATTCTGTGTCTGGAACAATGTCCTCTATCTCTGCCGCTTTCACCCTCTCTTCCTGGACTCCCCCTGAAAAGGAAGGACGAGGAGAAGAGACAGTGAAATGCCATCCGTCCAGCTGGCTGAGCTTTGCTGCTGGTTCTTGAGTAATACTCTACAACGCTCAGAGAACCCTGCACAATCCACTGATGTGCTAGGGCAAAGGGAGGGAGGGGGCAGCTGAGATGGGAATCAGGAAGCTGTGAATACGGGGCAGGCAGAGGTGGCTGCTTTTCAGTGGCAGCTGAATTGCTCTGCATATTGCTGATTCCCGTCTTCCGTGATGAGCCTGATTTTGACCTCCATCTCAGCCAACACAAAACCAATCCCTCTGAAATCTCCCACGCATGATCGGATGCCACAGTAGAATTTTTCAGGGAAGTTTGCTGCAGATTCGATTATATGTTTGGGTTAGATACAAGCGCTCCAAAAACAGAGATGGCCTCACTTAGATATAGACTGTGGAATTCTTTGAGACCTTCAGGATGAAAGGCCCCACGTAAAGGCAAAGCAGTGCGGCTACTCACCTACTCCTTTCTCAGATGGATCCAATACGACAGATGTAATTGTTTTGGTCATCCTCATCCCTTCAGGCTAGACAGGAATGACAAGAGCATAGTAAGCATAGTAGCGTTCAGAGACAATGAAGAGCAGTAGGAAAAGGTGAGCGACTTGCTGATCTTGTGATCAGCGTGAATCAGCAGTGGCTCCACTGGAAGTCAGCAGTCAAGTGAAACTGAGATCAGGCTCCGACCCAATAAGTCTGGAATCTGACCTCAACTTCACACAGCGTCCCCTTTTGTTTTGGATCCTGGTTAGGATGCATCCAAGGAGAAGTCCCAAGGCCAAATTCATCCTTAGCGTAATACCACTGATTCCAGCACAGATGAACGGCAGGAATTTTTTGCCAGAAGCTGGGAATGAGTGACAGGGAATGGATAACTTGATGATTACCTGTTTTGTTCATTCCCTCTGGGGCATCTAGCAATAGCCACTGTCGAAAGACGGGATACTGGGCTAGATGGACCTTTGGTCTGACCCAGTATGGCCGTTCTTATGTTCTTATGAACCTGGCCAACAGAGTCGGGCAGGGCGAGGAAGTGAGAAGCTCAATTTGTGCCATCGTTGCTCTGTGACCTCCCTGAAGGACTTTTCTACTCCCTGATCTTCAGTGGAGGATCTTCCTCTCACCCAGCCTAGCAGTGGTCTCCTGGGGCAGGCCAATGGGACACCCTTCACAACCCACCAATGCTGCTCCTTTGCTTGGCTCTCTCTGCTGAGTGAGATGAGGTTCTCCCTGGGTGCACTGAATCTGCATTGATTCCAGCACCCGCTGGTCCAAGGAGCAAGACCCTGGGCCTGAGGAACTGAACCTAGGTCTTTTACGTGAAGACTCAGAGGATCGAGTGCAAGATAACCAGGCCAGCCCCAGCCCTGTTGTATTTGCTACAGAGGAGGGGAGGAAGTGGGATGAGGATAGAGATGCAGGGTGTTAATTTAACAGGTTAAATTAACAGCATGGATTCTAGAAGCCAGCCAATCTGGCCTCCAGCCTCTTGCCCTCCAGCAGACACCACATCCCCATCACCTGATACCTACCACAACCTTCAGTTTCTTCTTCACACCATCAGACACAAAACTGCCCCACACCGCTGCCTTGACCTCAATGTCGTGAGATCCCAGCTGCAACGGGACAATCACTAATGGCACGGCCAGGGAGGACTTGGCTTTGATGTCAAGGATCTGCCGATATTTAGCCTTGGAAGTGGATGCGCTGCAGAAAACTGGGTTGTACAGCAGCTCTAGCCGGACCTGAGAAGAGAACAGAGATTCGTGAGCAGGCAGTCTGCACATCATGACACTGTAGGGCACTGATCCAAAACATACCCTCTGACTGGAGTTTGCCTTTAATCTTAATAAACAACAGACAGGACTGTACTTATAAAGCATATGACTGTATCCTGACCTACTTCCTGAGAGGCCCTTCAGGACTGCCCCCCTCCCAGTCCTGTCCTGCCTCAGAGAGGACCTCAGTCTGTGGTGTTCCTGAGTGGAAGTAATGAGACCCACCTGGTCTGGCTACCGGTGTGAGTCAACAGAAAGCTCCAAACCTGGTACCTACTCACAGATTTGAGGCCCAGGCAGAGAAGAGTGGCAGCCAGAAGGGTATTTTTTTATCTCCCTCTATATCATGCAATCTTGCTAGAACCTGGGAATAGCAACAGGGGATGGATCACTTGATGATTACTTATTCTGTTCATTCCCTCTGAAGCACCTGGCATTGGTCGCTGTCAGAAGACAGGATACTGGGCTAGATGGACCATTGGTCTGACCCAGTATGGCCGCTCTTATGGTCTTAACTGGGTGGATTCCATAGCCCTGATCCTGCAAGGTGCTGAGCACCCAACAAGGTCAATGGGAGACAAGGGTGTCCAGCCCCAAAGGGATCAGGCCCTAGAAGGAGAAGCCTTCCACCATTTTGTGTTGGTTTGGCTGTCTGTCAAAGACTTGACACCTCAGGTCAATTGCAGAGCCCCATGAGGCAGTGAGCTTACCTTAATGTTTTGGTCCCGATAGTTGTAGAGAATAGCTCGGATTTCCACTTGCTCATTCCTCACTACAGAGTAGGGCAGCCGGAGGTCGATGAAAAAATCTTTCATTACTGTTATCTCATAGGGGTCAGCCACACAGAGCCCTGCAATGGAGAAAGACCCAGGGTCAATGACAGGGGGGCTTATACTTTAGTCCTGAAATGTGTCTGCTGACTCCTCGATTGTTCCATCTAACTGTGATGTTTCCGAGGCCCATTGTGGCCTGGGGTCTTTTCCCCATTGGCTTTTCTGCCTGTTCTCTGGAGAGCTCGTGGTGTTCCTCACCTTTGGTCTCTGAAAGGCTCACAGCCAGGACTTCCCAGGTGGTGATGGAATCCTTCAGGAAAATAGGCACTGTCCTGGAAGAAATTCTACATGGAAAGAGAAAGACAGAGTCTTTTACAGAAGAATGGAGCGAGGACTCATGGACATTCCCCAACTAAAGGTGTAGATCCTCCTATCTTAGGACTGAGGTCCATGGTAAAGCCTTCAGCCACCCACTGAACTATAGAGCCATCTTTGGGGAGGAACTCAGCGGTCCACGTTCTGCACTAGCCAGAGGACACAACCTGTTTTAAAGCTCTCAGGGGTAGGGATATTAATTCTAGTGTCCCAGTCTAATCCAAGGAGGAGAATTGTATTCCATTCCAGTGGAGAGCGGCCTGGCCCAGCACTTCATTTACCAATTTAACCCCCCGCCCAAAAAAGTTCTGCCATCCAATTAGAAAGCACCGTCAATATCATGTGACTCAGCAACCTAATAACACACGCTGAATAACAAACAGAAACGAGGAACAGTTCCCGAACAGGAGAAAAGGCTAACGCTATACAGCCAGACACCTACATCCATATTCTAGTACCTAAATCAGCGGCCTGGTTTTTCATTAGGGCTGAAGCCAGGGGATACCACTGACTGCTCAGTGCCTCTGGAAGTCGGGCCAGTTCTTTTAGGTACCTAAATATGGGCTCAAAACTGGAGAAACTGAATGAAATTCTCTGGTCTCTGTTATACAGAAGGTGAGACTAGATGATCTAAGGGCCCTTCTCGCTTTAAAATGTAGAAGTGAGTCTATGAATATGGATCAGCTCCTGAATGCTGGCCCTAAATCATGACAAATTCTTCAGCCGGCTCCACTGGGGATCTTGTTGGTGGAGAGATACTGACTTCAGTGGGAGCTACACCATACCACGTCTGAATGTGGCCCTTTGATGAATGGGAGTGGTACGGCCACATGCTCTTACCCCAGTTCATTTGGTCGCTCAGTCAGCTGCTCCACTTGCCACAGCCAGCTCTCTGGAAACTGGCTCCTTGAGGTGATATCTTCGTCAGACATGAAATCTTCATCCAAGTCACCTGGAAAATCAAATCACAGACCATCTGGCTCTGCTGGGATCTTGATTGGGATGGGGCAAACCTGAAAGGATTCGGGGGTTGGCCTGCTCTATAAATGGCCTGAAAGCATCCATGATTTGACCTATGTTGCCAAGTTTAGATGCAGCCAGCCCAGAAAAGCATGAATTGGAGTTTGGCTTCTTCTCCTCTCCGTGCCTGCCTTGCTGTTTCCCCATGAGCTAGCCTTTTCTGGGCTCCTATAACACTGGTATAAGCCACTGGCTCAGTGCTACATGTGCGCCCTCTAGTGGATATTCTGCAAAGGGTAAGAGCCTACTACTATTCCTAACTAGGGGAGTTACCCCTATGGCTCAAGTGGTAGAGGACTGTGCTTTAGAAACAAAGGTTAAACCTCAGCAGCGACCTGTGAAGAGGTTATTACCCTGACTCATCTGGGTCCCCATATCAACATGGTGGAACACTAACAGGATTGCTGCCACTGCATTCATGTTCATCTCCTACCTGGGGGATCTGTGAACACGCGCAGGGTTGGTTCATGTGGCGTGGTCTTATTTCTCTAACCATTCCCCCAGCCTTGCTCCTCTGAGTGACATTGAAACCCTAGTACTTGCTTCTTGCAAGTTCCAGGTGGAGCTCCCGTTGCATCTTGTCCCGTATGGTCTTGATATAATTGCAGCAGTCAAGGAAGGTCTTCTTGCATTCATCCGTATCCAGGATGTACCCAACTCGCTTCTCGCAGGTGTGCCCCATGGGGTTCTCATACATCCCGTCTTCGCAGCATTTCTTCAGCTTCCGATCGTGGTAATCCGCCGCTGAAATGTAAACACCAGAAGGTCATTCCGACCAAGCTTCTTCTACTCCTCTCTCTCTCTCTCTCTCTCTCTCTCTCATTAATTTACTACTAGACATGGCCAAAGAAGGAACATAGGAACTAGCATTCTGCTCTGTCTAATCCAGTATCTTGTCTCTAACAGTCACTAGCACCAGCAGCTTCAGAGAGAGGTGCAAGAAACCCCACAGTGGAATAATCTGCCCACAGAGAAGTTTCTTCCTGACCCCAGTTAGAGGTTGGCTCATGCCCTGAAGTATGAGGATGTATAGCTCTTCTTTAAAAATCCAATCCTATGGAATGGTGAACATCTCTTCCTTTTCTATGTAAATGGCTCATCCTTTTTTTGAATCCTGCTAGGCTCTTGGCCTCAGTACAATCCTGTGATGGCGAGTACTGTGGGTTAATTATGCATTGTGTATGAAAATAGTTCCCTTTATAAATTCGTAATAAGAAACCATTCAGTTGGGTTGAGTGTCGCCTTGTGTTTAAATGGGTAATTTAACAATGTACCTGTTGTTATTATTTGAATTGCAGTAGCACTTTGGGTCCACAGTCATGGCCCAAACCCCCACTGTGTTGGGTGCTGTACCAACACAGAACAGAGAGATGGTCCGTGCCCCGAAGAGCAATTTACCATTCATTATTTTCTACACCTCTATCGCATCCCCTCTATAAATTTATCAGTTCCAATCTCTCCTCATATGGAAGTCTATCCTGACTCCCCCGTCTCCTGTTACAAGAAATGCAGCTGGCAGGAGGCTGTAGCAGGGTGAAACTGGTCATGTAAGGGAATCACATTCCTGATTTGCATGCTTGCTTTCATCAAGGATAGCAAACCCCCTGATTAATACCTACTTTTGGTTGCCTTATACTCAATGAGCTGAACGGAGCGACGCCGGCGTTTTGCTGGCTGGGGACACTCTGGATCTGCAGAAGTAAGTGAGAAACACAAAATAAAAACCCACCCATCGAGTGAGGCCCTCCACTCAACTTGATGCCATTTCTCTGTCTGGATGTAACATGGTAACATTTGAACACCGCATCCGGTCAGTTCCCAAATTTCTGAGAATGGTCTAGGCCTCAATGAGCGGAACCCCATTGATTTAGGGGCAAATCAGAAAACCAGAAAAGCCAGTTTGGCACTTAACATATTGCTCCTTCCTGTCTGGCTGGGAGCCACAGAAGAGCTGTTGGGCAGATGCTCAGCCAGCCAGGGCAACCAGAAGGAGAGGAGAGTGAAGCAGACTTCATTCCTCCCTCCCTCCTCGTGTGCTGCCCCCAAAAGCTTGCAGCCTGGGGCAGAGAGAGCAGAGAGAAGCACCAGCCATCTGCCCGTCCCTTCCTGGCCAGGAGGGAGAAAGATACTTTGGAAGAGGGAGAAACCCAGTGGACTAGCAGAGAAAGTCTTTGAATCCCCACCTCAGAACCACCCCATTCTTAAAATTAATCCCTCTTTTAATAGGTGGGGGGCCAGTGGGAATTCAGGACCTTATTCTCATCCCCCCTGGTAACCCCAGCATTTCCATTCCTAGGCCGTTCCAGTGGGATTTGCCCTGCTAGACTGATGTCCCTACCCCCGGCTCATGCCGTAGGTTACTGTGCCTTGCTTTGCTGATTCTTTCCTCCCTTCCTCCATTGCTTATGGCGACCGTCCAGCTCTATAGAGAGATACCTGTTCTCTGGACTGTGGAAATCCTATTGCTCGTCTCCAGGGCCAGTCCAGCATCCGTAAATACCCCCAGATTGTTCTTTCCACTGCCAGCCGTACAGCCAATGTCACTCTTCTCCACAGAGTCCCAGATCTGTGAGGCGCAAATACAATGGTTGCGAGATTATTGTTAACAATGACACTTCCCATTTATATGGTGCCATCCAGCATGATCCCAAAGCACTATACAGGCTGTGAGCCGGATTCTGGTCTCCGGTACAATCACGCAATCTGGAGTAACTCCACTGACTTCCTTTGACTTGCTCTGTGTTTGCAGCAGTGTAAATGAAAGCAAAATCTGAGACGTAAGTAAAGGATTTATTGCAACTCAATCTCCACGGAAATGCGTCCGCCTCTGGGATGGAGCACAACAGTCATTCTGCCCCAGCAACACAACCGATTTTAGGAGGAGAAAGAGAGAATTATGCAGCCAGTTGAACCCAGACAGCAGAGGATGTTAGGCAGAGAGAAATCAAATACCCAAGTTAGAATTCAGCCAGCGCACCCGGGCCCTGACCCTTGTGGAAAGGGTCACAGGACATTCAATGACCAGAACCTCTGTTTGATATGTCAGCTGAGAAATGGCACTTTCAGTACCATTGCGTCCCCTAAAACCTTGATAGGGCCCGGGGATCAGTGCTGACTCAGAAGAAAGCGCTCCCTTTTTTCAGTCACACTTTTTTCCCTGCAGCACAGCAACCACGAATGTTGCACGGGGACATTGGGTTCAGCACTGACTGCGGGGGGGGAGAGCGCCCCCTGCTGAGCCCCCACTCCACTCAGTGCAGCACAGCGCCCCCTAGCGCCGCACGGGGACATTGGGTTCAGCTCTGACTGGGGGGGGGAGAGCGCCCCCTACTGAGCACACCGCCACTCCCTGATGTACAACACCACCATGAGCACTGGGGTGAGAACTACCTCTGAGGGGAGAGCGCCCCCTACTGCAACACCCACACAGTTCCCTAAAGCCCAGCACCATCTGGGTCAACACTGTCCAAAGGGAGGGTGTCCTTTAGTGTGTCCAGAACAGCACTCCCTGCAGTACCCTGGGTTTCACTGGGTTTCCTCCCATCCAAGTACTCACCTGGCCCGGCCCAGCTCACTTAAAGTACAGTGGAGCTCAAACCCCAAGCGGCAGGTCTGCAAACAAAAGGCTCACTTTGCTTTTCGCCATCTTGGAGCGTCAAGCAAGGATAAGAGCTGAGCTGCATTTCCCACTATAAAACATTACAAGTTACGACCAACGTCTTTCATGCCCCACCTTAGATTGTGTAATTTTGTGTTTTTTGTTCAGAACGTAGACTCCTTTGTCCACGGCCACCAGGCCGACATAAGCCCTGTGGTCTCCTTCCAGCTTGAGTTTCATTGGAGTTCCCGGCTCATGGATTCTCCTGTCTTCGTTGGTGGCTCCTTTCACCACAAGCTGTATGAAAGACAGTGAAGGGAGAGGTTTTGATTTAAAGCAGAGAGAGCAGCTAAGAACCCGTCCTTTGCGAAACATAGGAGAAAAGGAGGTAAGACTTCATGTTCCTTGAGCATCCGAAAGCCAGGTTTTGATCTCAGGGGCAGCTGTGTAAATCTGGAGTAGCTCCACTGATTTCAGTGCTGTTACTCCATATTCATGCTGGTGTAAACTGAGAGCAGAATTGGACCCAATGTCCATGCAGTCCCTTTGTTCCAGCCATGATGGAAAGGTGACTTTGTCCCTCAGGCAGCCCTGAGAAATTTACAAGTCAGTTTGAACTGTAATAGATCTGCTCCGTGGGCCCGATTCTGATCTCACACTGGTGTAAATCAGGAGCAATTAACTGGAGTTACAGCAGCGTAGCATTGTAGTTACATTATTGTCAGGTCCCCTATCGGTATTTGGAGTCACATCTGCTGAAGAACCAGTCCAGCCCTGGGAGACGGAGCTGGACTCAATTCTGACTGCCACATCATCAGCAAAATGGCTAATTATGGTGCAGATACAAAGCCAGATACTCAGCTGGCGCAAGTCAGTACAGCTCCATCCACTTCAATCCACAGAGTCTTTATTGCTGAGCTAGAAGGAACCATAGCTTGACTCCCAGATCCTAGAGTGGGTTGACAGCATTGGCTTGTGGGGGCTGGGGAATTTCTTTGTGCATGTAAACTGGTCAAATCTGATCTAGAATTTGCTGGGAGACAGTCAATGAGAAGCCCCACGGTGCCATTTTGAGAGTCCCTTTTGAGAGTCAGTCAGCACTTTCAGGCTAGGAAAAACTCCCTTGTAATGACATCTTCATAGGAATTAACATGTGGAAGGCCAACTTGAATATCAACCTACCGTTCCCATGCAAGTGTCCTTGATGTCTAGCCAGACGGAGTCTGCTACAATCTCCGAATTTCCTACTTGGTAGTAAGCCACGATGCGGAATGAAGGGATGAGGTCTGGAGTGATGGGCAGGGACATGGTCACCAGATTTTGTCCCTCCTGCCTGGCCTGTCTCCCTACATGACTGATCTTCCCTTTATTCAGGATCTAACAGGGAAACATGAGATGTAGATTGTTAAAGGACACAAGGGTTAACACAATGGGTCATTGAGATTCCATGAATCCTCCCATCCACCTGTTTTCTACTACTAAGAGACGGTCACTTGCAACTTTTCAAATGGGCATTTACATTTGAGCGGAGAGAGGAAAATAAGCTAAAATCCATGTGTTGCAGGAACAGGCTCTAGAGGCAGTGGTGCTAATATTCACCAAATCTGATTCCCAAATCTGAATATTGTTTGTTTCACCAACAGAGACCACCCCTCCTTTCCCCCGTCCCACTCACCAACTACACTTCATATCCATGCTATATGGCAACTTTATTATTTGGTTTGTCCAGCTCTAAAAGCAACAGAGTGGACCTACTACTCTGTGTTGAAAAAGTAGCCATGAAATATAGTGTTTAGAGCAGGGAACTGATACCTGGGACTCCTGGGTTCCATCCCCAGCTTTAAGAGGAAATATGCTCTAGTGAGTACATGGGGAGGAGTCAGGACTCCTGGTTCCATCTGCAGGTCCAAGAGGAAGTATGGTTTAGTAGCGAGTGCAGAGGGGTGGTTGTTAGGACTCCTGGGTTCTATCTCCAGCTCCTGGACGAAGTCGGCTTTATTGATTATCACAGGGCCCGGAGTCAGTAACCAGAAGTGGATAAGGGGTTGTCCCCATGACTGACTTTATTTCATTCACACTGTGACAGGGTCTTGGCAAAGGGTTGCAGCTTCAGCCCTCTGTCACGCCCGCTTCTTGTTAGGGGAACAAATTAGAGCGGGCTGGAGGTAACCTGGCCCTAAATGGAGAGGCGGAGACAGCTGCTACCTAATTAGCCTTTGGCTGCATAAAAGCCTCAGGGGAAGGAAGCCAGGGGAGAACAGGAGAAAAGGAAAAAGGGAGGGAATGAAAGCAGGGAAGTAGCTTTCCCTCCCTCCTGCCTGCAGACGGTGAAGGGTTACTTGTACAAGGTGAAACAGTGGTGGGAACAAGCCTGAGAATAAAGTGCACCAGTGGTTACTACACCCAGGGTCTCAGAGTGACTTTGTGAATCTAGCAGAAGCCAAGGGGGCCCTGCCACACTCTGCTACACACACAATCAATATACTGCCTGACTGAGAAGAATTCTCTGCTACAGGTTCTCCTTACATGCAGTGGGAATATTAAAGAACAGGTGGAAACTCAGATGATGCCTAAGTTCCAGGAGATCCCAGTACCCAGGGACACAGCACTTACTATGTAGGTGAAATATTTGACCTTCTTCAGAACATCTAGATTTTTGCTCTTCAGGTGGAAATTCACAGGTAAGTTGTCTCCCGGTTTGAGCTCAGAAGCCGTCACCGCCAGATGGAGATAGTTTTCAGACGCTGCTTGGGACTGATAGGCTTCAGCCACCATGGACTTAGAAGCCTGGCGGTTTGCTGGGAGGTTGGGATGGGCAGTTTTTACCTGCAGGGGAGGTGGAGATAAAATCTCAGTTGAATCTGGGAGTGAGCTTAGGGTCTGTAGCCCCTCACGCTGGGTCACGCTGTGAGCAATAGCAAAGGAAGCTCCCCTGAGACGCCATTGTTGGTGGATTCTGCTGCTAACAGCCATTCTAGGCATAACACCTCAGAGAAACGCCAAATGCCAGTTTTAATTGGCCCGTCTCTTCAGCACAGTTCTGCTGGGACTCCAGATTTCTGGACTGTAAGAGAACATGTCTCTGAACAGAGGAAACTGTCTTGCCCCTTGCAAGATGAATATGAAGAAGGACTCTCTCCTGAAGTGGCTGGACACAGATAGCTCCAGTGTTCTCTCGGGCTTTATAGCTTGAGCCTGGTGTCACCTCACAGGGTCTTCACACTAAGGAGCCATGAGCTGTCTACAGGCCTCCTTTGCTGCATGGTGGGTGGCAAGGGGACTAATCGGGACCTCTTTATGCCCATGTCAATGTTTTCTGGGATCTCTTCTGGCCCCACAATAGAGCACTGGTTACATGGTGATTGGAGCATCTCCAAAACCCAATGGCATACAGGAAACTGACCCCAGGCGCAGATGGAATGCACAGAGTTCAGTTATCCTCCTGCTCAGTGCATGAGAGGGGAGTGAATGCCACCAACAGGGCATTTCCCTCTGGGTGCATATAGCACTTAGCCCAGCCTCAGTGGTAGAAGGTTACTCACCGTGATGGGAACCTGCTGCTTATTCCCAGGCATGTTTATAATCAGCTTGGCAGTTCCATCACCCTGGGTCGACCCAGCCGACTGGAATCCTTCGGCCTGTACTTGGACACGAGGGGCTGGGGAGCCATCGGGGTTTGTGACGTAGACCTGAGGGGCACAATCAAAAAGGGATGCGTCGAGTAAGGGGTGCAGCGCTCCCTGCATCCTAACTTCAAATCAAATCGCATGTACGGCATCTCAGGTCCATAGCTTCAAAGGTATTTAGGTGCCTAACTTCTGTGGATTTCAATGGGAATTAAGTAGCTAAATAACTTTCAGGAATGGGGCCTTAATGATCCGCTGTATCACACCACAAAATGCATACACATTTTAAAAAGTACAAACATAAAAAAATATAAAAACCACAACTTCAACCCTTCTCCTAAATTCAGTTTACACTTTTATAACACCCCAACAAAACAATATGCAAAAATTAAGAATAAATTAATTCATGTAGGCCAGAGAGGAAATTAATTTCATGCTAGTCTTTTCTTGTTTTGGCCCCAGGCAAATAAGGCAACTGCCAATCGAACCAAAACACGATCACTGCCAACAAATATTCTGCTTTCTGAGCGAATGAGGCAAAAGGCTTCTGAGCCAAGATTGGAGATAGCCATTTATTTCTCAAGTGGCAATTAACACAGAGGAAGTGGATGGGAGTAGAGCTCGTTGGAGGAGTCAGGCCAGTTAGTCAAGACTTCCAAATATTTCTTGAATCTATGGATGCTCTTTAACTAAGGGAGCAGGGAGACATATTTGTTGCGCTAACATCTGTCATGTCCAGTTATTTACAAATATCTTCAACTCTGAGGTTAATTAAAGTTTTCACACTCTGACTTAGGGCATGTCTAGGCTGCAGGTGCACGCCATGCCTGCTGGCTGTGATGCTCTGTCCCCCTCTACTGGCACCTAGACCACTTAGAGATTAATGAGTCTACTACAGCCTTAGCTAAGTGCCATGTGGCTTTTAGCTCACTCAGTAGCGGCTCATGCATTTAGCTCCGGAGGCCCCAGGTTCGATCCTGACCCCCGACAGACCCTGGTCATCGGTGTTACACAGTCACAGGGTGATGGAAGCTAGTTCAGCGACGTCACCTAGAGCTCCAGTCCCACCCCGTGACTGCAGTCGAGATGTACCCTTTGAGTGTTGACTGGCCCTGGTTCTGAAAACCCTGAAGACTGCAGAGATCAATTGCCTTGCAAAAGCCAAGATACTTTAAAGGCTTAACTCTATTATGCTGTTGCTACAAACATAGCCTAGGGTGACCAGATGTCCTGATTTTATAGGGACAGTCCCAATATTTGGGGTTTTGTCTTATATAGGCCCCTAGTACCCCCCACCCGCTTCCCGATTTTTCACAGTTGCTGGTCCCACCGATCAGCTCCTCCCCCTCCCTCCCAGCACCTCCCGCCTGCCGAGGATCAGTTCAGCAGTGGGCAGGAGGTGCTGGGGGGCAGGGGGAGGAGAAGGCAGGGCAGAGTGGGGGCAGGAAAATGCGGGGTGGGTCTTGGGGGAAGGAGTGGAGTGGGGCAAGGTCTGGAATGGAGCAGGGGTCGAGCACCCCCTGGGAAATCAGAAACTCAGCATCTCTGGACCTAAGATCTTTCCAGACCCAGATTTCTACACTGTATAAAATGTGAGCACCCACGTTAGCCCTAAGCATTCAGAGAGCCGGTGCAATTCAATTACCCCCATGCACAGAAGAAAAACGGACAGCTACTTGCATGGATCTTAAGGTTCAGCCCTTTGACTCTTTTTTCTGTTTATCCCATTCACCACTGTATGTAAAGCAAATATCCAGATTAGAAATGGACTTAACCTGCTCATTACTGTGGTCATCAATTACCCGTTTGTGCACCTTTGGTCTGTGGCCAAAGATAATTGCTTCAGTTCTCTGCTAATGTATAGTCTTAAGTGCCTGCTGACAGAAAAATACTAAATTCCCTTCGCAAACTCTTCAGCCCCAGAGGAGTGTGGGACCATAAAACCATATTCTCTGTGGACAAGAGGACTGATGCTGATTGCTTCAGAATTTTAGGAGCATAATATTTCTCCCCCTGTAATGCAGCCTAACTCGCTGGGAGAAGAATCATTCTGTCAGTGCCAATTTTGAAATTCCCCCACATCCTCCTATCCACAATGGTCCCTCTGCCCCCTATTTCTGCAAATGCCCCCCCTCTTTGGAACTCCTCACCTGTGCCAATACACGAGTGACCCCAGGGCACGTTTTGGGCCAGACCTGTAGCTAGGTGCCATTTCACACCTTGTCTTTGCTGTCAGCTTTTGGGCCAGACTCTGCTCTTGTTAGGCCAGTGTAAATCTAGAGTGATTCCATTGCATTTAGTGGAGTCACACTGGAATTAGGTTGGTGTAACTGAGATTGGAATGTGGCCCTTTGTTTCTGTTCTATTCTAAGTTCTGATACCACCCTCACCACCCTAGTACCCATAGTTCTCTCCTCTTTATACACCTCAGGCAACAGTTGGCATGATCTAGAAGAAGAGATATTACCATGAGTTCAAAGGGCATCCCCGGCTTGAAGTACTTGGGTGTTTTTGTGAAGTGGATCTGATAGGGAGATGTCACAATTTTAATTCCGGTGTTCTCTGCTTCCACCATGTCGCTGCCTGCAGAGAGAATCCATGGGTCAATTAAAACTGAGCTAGGGAATACAAATTTTGTCCTTAAGGTCCAGGGTAAAACACAAGGAATAGGCCATGGTCAGATGTTGATTCAGTGCCGCTGATTCTTGTGATTTTATCATGAGTCTCCTGTTTTAATTCCTTGTCTTCCAGCCTCAGCTGCTAGAATCACCATATGGCATGAGAATCTCAGCTGTCATTTAAAAGAAGAAATACGTTTCTAACCCTCCTGGTTGCAGAGAAAAGCTTGAAAGCATGTCCCAAGTGCGAACTAATGCCTCAAAAGCCAGGAGGGAAAGAAAAAGCAACCAAAGTTTACTATTTTTAAAAAAAACCTCATGATTTTTAATATGATCTCGTGATTTTGGGAGCGGAGGGACTGACTTGTGATTTTTGCATGTTTGGGGTTGGCATTACTGCAGGCTGTTGAGCCTGATTCTGTTCTCACGCCAGTATAAATCAGGAATAACTCCCCTATAGTCAGTTGCACTGTAGCAGTGAAAACAAAATCAGTCCCTTTCATGCTAAAACAACTTATTTTAGCTTTTAAAGAAGCAACAAGAAAGAACAAAAACAAAGTCTCTGGGAGAGAGAGAGAGCACAGTGTTTGTGTATCTATCTATATAATAAGATTCCAGGACTGTCACTCTGAGGTTGTACCACTCTGAAGCCTAGAACGTCTGTTGCGTCTGTGTGAAGTGATGGAAGCAGCTATATAGGCAAGAGAAGGGCTCTTCTTAGTTACAATATCACCAGGTTCAATTATCACTGGGATTTGCAGTCTGTTACCAGCCAATTTTTAAATCCCCAGCCATTCTGAAGGTACAAGCCTGGTGTACAACTCCAGTAAGGCATGTGGCATGCCAAGAGTCCTAGACCATTGTGATATCAGACACAACTCAACCAACCAATCACCACCTTTACTCTACAACTAATTTGCATGCAGTAATTTCACTGGTTGTTTGGATTACTTGGCCCAATTGCCACACCCGTGCAAGGCACAGGCTTTCAGCTACTAGTTTCATCTGTAACAAGCTACAGCTGCTCGGAACAGAATGGCTGCTCCCTCTGCAGGGAAAGTTAAGAGACCAGAGCTATGTAGAGCTGGAAGGGACCTCAAGGAGTCATCTAGTCCATCCCATGCACTGAGGCAGGAGTAGGTATGCCCAGACTATCCCTAAGAGCTGACCCAGAACTCTTAGAAATGGAAAGGTGCAATGCGGAGAAAACAAAGGTGCAACAGTTTCAAGCTACTTTCGCTGGTGTAAATCTGGAGTTATTCCAGGTGTGACATTACACCCCATATTCTTCAGAGAAATATTGTTATTATATGATTATAGCATAACTAAGATGTGTTTTATGCAAGATGGGACTTGTGAGATATCATTGGAACGGTTATGATTTACTGAATATGATTATCCCATTTCTATTCATGTATCATTTTTGTATCTTAAGTTAGGAATATTGACCCTACATCTGTACTACAAAAGTGTTTGCACCCGGAGAACACCCACCAGGCAAAATGCAATCAGTCTGGCTGGCTAGCTGGATACAAGTCAATAGACTGCTAGGGAGAACAATAGGACTTTGAAGAGGGTAATCTCCCATCTTCCTAGGATGCTGCAAATGGACTTCCTTTGTGTGAGTTATGGCTGCAGTGCCATGTGATTAAGTCACCTGATACTAGACTCCATAATAAAATTTGTCCTTTTCCACTGTCCGGGGGTGGGAATCACACTGGAAGACAAAGGATTCCCACTATATGTAAAACCTATTTAAGGCAGGGAAGTGCGATAATCAGGGTCGGTTCTTCACTGAAGCTTCGCCCCAGATGACTGCTGTAAACATCTAAGACTGATCTGGGAAGAAAGGACTGACAAGGCTAGACGGAGGGTGTCTAGCCTGTAAAAGAAATACTTGGAGTTTTAAGCTGCAAGCAAGAGCAGCTTGCCTTCAAGAAACTCTGCAATCTGCCTAAAACAACATTTAGGGTGAGAAATTAGTGCTTGTAACCAGTTTCTTTAGTATCTGAGCTTATATTGCGTTTTTGTTTTGTTTGCTGGGTAATCTGTTTTGATCTGTTTCCTACCCCTTATAGCCACTTAAAATCTTTTGTAGTTAATAAACTTGTTTTTGTTTTCTCTAAAACCAGTTTGTGGAATTCATAACTGGGGAGTAAAAAGCTGTGCATATCGTCCTCCACGCTGAGAGAGGGGGCAAATTTCATGAGCTTACGCTGTACAGTTGTCTGTGCAGTGCAAGACAGTACAATTTTGGGTTTACATGCCAGAAGGGATGTGCACGTGAGTGCTGGGAAATTCCTTAGCTGAAGCCTTCCTATGCAGCTGATTTCAGTGTCTGTCTTCCTGCAGCTGGGCATGTCCCTTCCTGTGTGTGTGCTGGAGGAGACTTGAGAGGGCCTGGCTCATCAGGACAGTGTAAGGGAGCCCAGGCTGGTGGAAAAGCCGGGCTCAGTGGTACCCCAATACATCAGGTGGCACCCCGGAGGGGGGAGCAACCCATCACACCAGTTTTACCCCAGAGCGAATGAGATAAGAATCTGGCCTACAGCCTTTAAGATCTGCAGAACCCAAGTAGATAGGGCTTTATACATCTAAATCAACACCTCGAACTGCACTTGGCACCACTTTGGAACACCCCGTGAATAAAGCACTTGGCTTTGCACTTATTGCTGATGCTCACCAGATTCTGTCAAAACGGTGACAGAGATGTAGAGCGAATGGCCAACCAGTTCATGCAGGTTGGCAAACCGAGCCTGCAGCATCTGTCTCGTCAGTATTGCTTCCCCATCTCCGTCTTCTATCTAGAAAGGGAGAGAGAGTTTCATGACCTCACCCACAGAGTTTCCCAGGAGGCGTGAATCCCTCCCCCCGCCCTCCAGCCAAGAACACGAATTACCGAGATTCTCTTGAGAGACTGCGGGATACTCCTCTTCTCATCATCCATCTTCACCCCAAAGAGGACAAAAGCAGTGCCATCTAGTTTTTTCCCATATAGATACCTGGAGGAGATAAGGATGGGTAAGAGAAGCCACAAGGAACCTATCGCTGAATATTATGGCCCTATGCCACCATTCTCCTCTATAGGCCCAGCTCCTTGGTCGGTCTATATCTCCCATGATCCACCATGGTAAGGAGAAGTGGACCATCATGGCTATGGTGCATGATGGGAGTTTAAGTCCAGCTAGCAAGCCCAACCCATGGTGAAGAACGGAAGAATGAAGCACCTGAATGGCAAGCCCCATGAGGCACGGCGCCAGCATTTCTGAATCACAAGGTTTTCAGCCAATTTTTTTTTTCCATTTTTGAACATTGGGTTTTTGGATGAAACAAGAAATGAGAATTTCCCATGGAAAATGGAGACTCTTCATGGGAAAAAAAAAAAACATTTAGTGGAAAACATTCCCAAAGTGATGCAAGACTTAGGTTTCTTTCTGCACTAAAACCTATTTTTGTTACCCCAGTCGGCTGATCCCTTCCACCCACCTCGCAGTGATAGAAACCCTGAAGTCTTCATTGCCATCGATGTAGAAAAACTTCTCAGCCGGCTCCAATATGACTTCAAAACTCGGCAACACTGGAGAAACGAGAGGGGAAGAGGAGAACGTTGAGCTTGTAGGAGAGGGTGGGTTGCCAGCAAAGCCTAGCCGAATGGAGAGTCTGCTCCAAGATGGTGTCAGGAGAGTAGAGACAGACCCACTCCCTGAGCCTGGGCCCAGTGCGTGCTGGATTCTTACCGTACTCCTTAACATCAAATTGCGCACTGAAGGTCTGCTGAGGGGAGTCTTCATACCTGGCCGTGATCTTCCAGGTTCCCAGACTGGAGGAAGGAAATAAGAGGGAACACTGAATGCACTTAACATGCACATTTCGCAAGGCCCACCTAGCTCACTTGTTTCTCTGGTAATTTTATCGGCCCCATAAGCTAAATCTGAGACATAAGTGGAACTCAAGCCGTCTTGAGGGAACCACAGGGAATCTCATACAAGGCATTTTTTTCTTCACCTTGAGGATTGCATGAACCAGAACTAGAGGTGGGTACTTGGAACAAAACATTTGATCCACAATCCCCTCAACCTTTGCCTAGCAAGGTTTGGGAAGTTTCGATCTAAACTTTGTGGCCAGCACTTGTTTCTACAGTCTACAAGAACCAAAACCCTAAATCCAAACACCCCCAAACTTAAGGAAACTCCGATCCATACCAAAATCAGTCCCCTCACTCACCAGCTCACTGACATAATTTTCAGAGTAGTTGAACATTCATAAATCCCACTGAATGGGAGGTTGGGTGCTCACCTATTGGCAAACAGGCCAATAGGGCCTGATCCTGCCTTCACATACTCTGGAATAAATCAGGAGTAATGGCAAGGAAGTCAGTGCAGCTTCATTCTGGTGACTGTGTTGACTTTTTTATCGATACGTGTCATTGATTTCACTGTGCACACACATACCAACAAAAATACATTTCCATCAATAATATCGAAATTTACAGATAGGCAAAGCAAGAAAAACACAGCATGATTTAAGGCTTTATACCTGGCGTATTTGGACATATGATGTTGACAATTTGTGTTTTAATGGCTATAAAGCTTTCGCTTTTTTGAATCTCAGTGTCTACTGTCATTAAATAATTATTATCAGACCGCACCACCGTGGTCTGGCCCCCATGTTTTCCCCCACCTGTGAAATTTAAATTGCTAAAACTCAGAATGGGGGACGATAAAAACCCATAATTTAATTTTGCACAACTGAGCATTTGAAGTGATCGAAACTGAAAAAAAAAGGCTTACAAATAAACATGATTATCCATCGAAACGATAAGAAATACAAATCAAATTATGCCAAGATTGGGTATGTGGCAGGAGAGTTTGTTTTCTCCACATCACTTGGAAATGCCTGTAGGAGATGATCTAGCTGATGGGCCACACACAGTAACTAGCTCCACATCATCTCTTCTGCTTCTCTGCCCAACTCCTGCAAAGCTCTGCTCTGTCCAGGCATAGTAACATCAGGGCAATCTACCTGACAATCTCCGGCAAGTTGTGGTTCAGGGAGAAGATGCCTGATTTCAAGGGGGCGGAGATGGGAATCTGCTTGACAATAATGGACTCAGGGGTCTGAAAAGTAAACAAGTTAAGAGTTTAGGGAGAAAAATGCTGTCAATAGCTCTTAACAGCATCATCTGCCACATTTACATTCCTGGGCCAGTGGACTGTTCTCCATACTTCCAACAATAGCATGTAACAGTCTGGCTTGCACTGTTTGGTTTGAATTTCTTAACAAGCCAGAGACCCTGGAAAAACTGACAAATCTCTCCTGACCTTCTGAGATAGCTCAGCGAGGCCACCAAAGAACTCAAGGAAGCAGCTGGGAAGACTGAAGAGCCTCCACGGCAGAATCTTGCAGATGCCAGGCTTAACCCTGAGCTTTCTGCAAACCTTGGAGCTGCCCAAAGGGCTGGGTCACTCTGCCAACCACAGCTGCTCCCCATCTCAAGGCCCCAGCTGGTTATGCTGCTGCTCAGGGCAGAGTGTCAAAGAAAGGGGAAACTGAGTCAAAGAGGAACTGAAGGGACAGGCGTGTTTTCTCCCCTCCCAGCTGGCTGAGGTGAGGGAACCCCCTGGGAATTATTGCCCAGGGCTTTGCAGCTGAGTTACTTTATTTTATGGATCATAAAGCCCAGTGGAAAGGGCCTTAAGAGGACTAAAGCCTGGAGCTCTAATCCCTGTTCCTGCCACCACTTTACACATCCTTCAAAGGGCTCTTTGCAGTGGCTCCTTGTCTTCAGCCTTCCCAAACAATCACCTGCTTGGCTCTTCCCGAAGAACTCCATGCAACTTTCCTCAAGGGTTAACACCACTGCAGAACCATGGGACTTCCCGCGAGAGCTGCCTGGCTGCTGCCCCTGCAAACTTCGTAACCTCCCTCATGACTGGAGGAGAATTTGCATGCCAGAGGTTTGCAAGGAGGGACCTCAGACAATCATTTGATTTTCTCCCAGGTGTACCATGTTGCTGCTACAGGCAGGGGTTGTATGCAGCCTCCTCAGACACATTAAATTGCTGCACGTTACCCAGACAAGTGGCTAAACCCACCTATCCCCCCACGGGCTCACTCAGAACAGCGACCTCACCTCAAACTCCACTATCACTGTTTTGGTCACTGGTTCTAGTTTGTGACCCACGGTGAAGATCCGGTAGAGGACTGAGAAAATAAAGAGAGAAGAGAGGGACGTTGTTAACTGATAAACACCTTGGCCCAGATCCTCAAAGCTACTTAGGTGTCTAAGTCCGATTGAAACCAACGGGAGTTCGGTGCCTAACTCCATGGAGGATCTGAGCCATCAGCCCCCATCAGGGGTTGTTTCACAATAGCCTCTTTCTAAAGTCGGAGATCTCCATGGCTTTTTTCTTTAGGGCGTTGTCTTGCTTTTCTCCCCTGTCCCTAAGTACCAGGTGGGAGGGCTTTGTCATTGCAGGGACCTGTCCTGCTCTGAATGAGCTGGGATTAGCAGCCCCTATTTCACACAGGCTTTGGACGGCTGTCAGATGGGGGCATGTATCTCAGTACAAGATGGAGCTGAACCAGTCACTGGGATTTGAAAAGTTCCATCGCCCATTCTCAATCCCATGGCCCACCCAGTCTTTCGGTATCTAACACTCAATGGGACATCCCAACTGGGACGATGGTGAAGGGTGAAATATTGCAAATTGGTGGTGGCAAAGTCTCTGCTCCAACTGTCCTCCATCTTCAACCAAACAAGCAAAGCCATATGCACAGGATGGACCCCGCAGCGCTGCTGTAGATATGGCATGACATCAGCAGCTCCCACCCCTTCCCATTAGAAGAAACCAGGGGAAGGCAGTACCTGTAGACCCAGGTGTATAGATGGTTTTATCCGTCTGGATAAAGATGTATCCACTGTGGAAATGGACCAGAACCACTTTCTCCAGGGTTTGCTGAGGGAACTTAGCCTGGACCACAACATACTGGTTTTGTCTGGAATCTTTCTTTATCTCTTTGGTGGGAACCTGCGTGAGAAGAAGAGCATGGATAAGTTCTTCCTGCTTTTACTCACCACCACAAGGGATGCTCTACGCAAAAGACCTTTGCAGTGTTAACGATGCTTACGTTATACATGGAAAGAATCCATAAGAAGTCATGGCCTTTTACTAACCTGCTCTACATGCAGTTCCTCCAGCAGCTTACACAGCTGCCAGAAGATGGTGGGTCTCCTCATTGGGGAATGCCCCAGGTGGAGGGGGATTCCCAGGATGACACAGAGTCAGCGTAGGTCACCACCAGTGAGTCAGGCCAGACCACTTGGACAGCCCTGTACCCATTATCCCATCGCCTCCTGTTATATGGAATGTTTGTGAACCAAAGGGAATCCCATGGGTGCCCTGCTGAAGCCAGTTCTACTGCACTGATGTGCTCCCGACTATTCCTACTGTCCTCCCCTAAAACTGTAACATCTTAGAGACCTTCCCACTGTCCTCAACTCTCCATTCCTGGCCAGGACTTTGGATCAAGTCAAAATGAGAATCCTGCTCCACCAGGGAACCCCACCCAGAAATGATGCTGTGCCCAGCGCAGATTAGGGACAGGATTTGGCAAGCTCTGAGCAAGTTTCCCAGGCAGTGCAAACACGAGCCCTAGTGCGTATGGTTATGTACCTGACCACACAACCTCGGTGCATTGAATGAAGTAGCTCCCAAGTCAGCTGAGACACAAATAATTGGCTTTGACGTGTCAACAGGAATCAAGACCAAGGTATTCACCAAAACTCTTGTGACTTTAACCATTTCATTGTCGTCTTTTTTTTTTTAATTTGCAATGGAAAATGCCAAAAAATGAACAAAATCATGTCATTTGCATGTTTTGTTCAATACAGGTTCTTGTACCGCCCCCACCACTGCAATACCTGAGTATCTCCCAGCCATGCATTAAGCAACGGAATTAATATCTGTCCAGTGTGGTTTCCTGTTAGATCTCACTGTGATTCAGTTTATCTATTTAAGTTATTATATGGCCCCTATTACCGTGTCAGTATATTATTACCCAGTATATTATTACCTCACAGCATGTCCCCTCCTGCCCCCCAGCAAAAGAAAGAAGCGCTATTATCAATATTTCACAGATGGGAAAACTGAGGCACAGAGCAACTAAGTGACTTACCCAAGAACTCAGAGAGAGTCTGTGACACAGCTAGAAATCAAACCCAGGTCTTCTGAGTCCTAGGCTAGCACCCTAACCACTCGAACATCCTTCCTCTCAACTTTTTCTTCTACCTCCTAATTTGGAGCACCTAGGTCACCAGACAGCAAGTATGAAAAATCGGGACAGAGGGTGGGGGGTAATAGGAGCCTATATAAGAAAAAGCCCCAAATATCAGGACTTTCTCTATAAAAACAGGACATCTGGTCACCCTAGGGGCACCTCAGTTTTTAGGTCCCCAATAAGAGACCCCCACAGTGCTTATCTAACTAGTTAGCTATACGTCCCCCATCACTAATAGATTCGTAGATGTTACGGCCAGAAGGGACCAACATGATCAGCTAGCTCGTTTGACCTCCTGTATAACTAGGGCCCAACCAAATTCATAGTCCATTCTGGTCAATTTCATGGACCTAGGATTTGAAAATTAGTCAATTTCGTGTTCTGGGATGTTTACATCTGAAATTTCAGGGTGTTGTAACTGGGAGGATCCTGACCCAAAAGGGATTTATGGGGAGGGGGGTCACAAACCTGTTGTAGGGGGGTCATAGGTTTGCCACCCTCACTTCAGCTTCCTGCAGCCGCAGGAGGTTCCCAGAGGTGGAGGTGGGTCTGATCTCCCCCGTGCTTCTGGGAGCGCCCCAGCCAGGGGCTCCTAGCTGCTCATCTCACTGGGGCTGGGGAGGGACAGGGCAGACATGGGTCTGTTCTCCCGCAGAGAGCAGCTGTGCAGGGTAACAGTAAGTCATGTCCCTCACCAGCCCTGAGGGGACTAACAGCTGAAGCCAGGGGCATGGTAGGAGCCCCCGGCTGGGACACCCCCCAGCCCTGCCCCTTCTCCTCCCCTCCAATAGCTAGATTTCACAGAGGAGGTCTGATTTCATGGTCTATGATGCCTTTTTCACGACTGTGAATTTGATAGGGCCCTATGTAAAACACAGGTCAGAGACTTTGAGCCAGCATTTCAAACTCATAACTTCGTGCTGGGCTAGAGTGTCTCTTCTGGAACAACATCCAACCTGGACGGGGTCTGAATGCCTCGGTATTGCAGAGTTGGGGAGCCAAAATACTGGAGGCTCCTAAAATGAGTGGGACACTGTTGAAAATTATACCCTTTGTTTCATTGGATGACCTGAGCCTGGGGTTTTACCCACCTTTATTATGGCTGTGCCCATCATCCCATTCACAGTGTTGAGGTCGGTTCGGACCTGGTATAGGACGTGTTTCTTATGCGGGAAGTCATGCACGGTGACTGTAACCGTGATTGGGGCATTGAGGCCATGGGCTTCCACCACGACCTTCTCTTCACTCTCCACCCGCAGGATATTGGGCGTGATCAGGGAGTAGCTGTGAATGGCAAAAAGGTCGATGTGATTAATTCAGTCAGTATTTAAAACCACATCCCGAAGGAGGTTTTATACCAGGCTTGTTACCACGGTTTATAATTTATTATTTGCTTTACAGCAGCATCTCAAAATCCCAGCAGCGACTGATGCATAGTAAGAAACACAGACTAAGAGACAGCTCCTGCCCCTAGGGGTATGTCTACACAGCCACTGGGAGGCGTGACTCCCAATTTGGGTAAACATAGGGCTTGTCTACACTACAGGCTCTACTCGCTGTAGATAATGCACCATCCATTCCTCCATCAACCGAGCCCCATCTACACCGGCAGTTAGGTTGGCTTAACTACACTGCTGCTTAAAGCCCTGGGCAATGTAGCTAGGTTGACGTAAATGTTAAATGTAGACCCGGGCATACAGGTGTTAGCTCTGATCGAGCTGGTGCCTAAAAATTGCAGCAGGGCCACAGTATTCGGGGCCCAAGGTGCACGAAGACAAAGTGCACTAAGGAACTGTTAGTACACATTAACAGTGTCCACACAGACAGTTAGTGTGCAGTGGGCTAGTGTGGGGTAGATTTACACTTCGGTTTGTTGTGAACTAACTCTTCATGGAAACAAGCCCTTCTGTTAGTCCAGTTGACTTTGCCCCTAAATCACCTAGGCTGTCTGGAAAATCCCCCCTCAGGCAATGGAGTTAAATCAGGGTTGCCGTCTTCCAGGTGAAATAACTGACTGATTACATCACCCACGGTGTTGTGAATTGACAAGGAAGTAGGCCTGGGGGGAAATAAAAAGTTTTGCTAAATGTCAGCCAAGTTGTCTGTGTGTCACTCCAGTAGGAAGGGTGACAGACGATTGGACTTGAGTTTTTCATACCGGATAAAGATCATACGCACACACATGTAGGCGAAAAGTTCAGGACATGATGTGCTCCCGTCCCTATGGAAAACTGCTGTGAGTGGATGTGTCCCCCGACCTAATCCTGTCATAAAAGACATTGCTGTTGTCACTTTTCTGAAATGGGGTGCCCAGCTGTACACCGATACAGTCGGGGATGCTCTTCCCTGTAAGTCAGTGCTGACCCCAATGCCCCGGCATGGTGCTGGGGGTGCTGCATTGCAACGAGCAAGGTGGTGGCTCGGCAGGGGGTGCTCTCTTCCAACTCTATGCTGATCCTGCTGCCCCAGTTGGAGGCTAGTGCTGTGCTGGTGGGGGCAGGACCAGTTTAACCCACGTGTATTCAGTGCTCTTACACTGGGCCCCCATCTCTGGGGGTGCCTGTCCACCCGGTGAAGGAGAGGGGAGGGAACAAAGCCTGTCAGATTATTTGTTTTGGCCCATCACAGTCCACTTTCAGGTGGGCGAGCCGATGGTGCCAGGACTAGGATGGGAACTGAGGCCCCACCCCCGCCAGTGCACTATGGTGACAGCCAATGGGCTGGAGCAGGGAGCCAGGCCAGCCCCATGGGACAGGAGCCACCATGTGGGGTGACTGGGGGGGGGGGGGGGGGGCTCACTCTCCAATACCCTCCTAGGTCCTCCCACCCCCTAGGGGTAGGACCCAACCCCCCCCCCCCCCCCCGTCACACACTCACCCACCATTTCCATAGTGCACACAGGGCCCCAGAATTTTTTAATCTGGCACTGTGGGGGGTCTCAGCAGGGGGCGCTCTCCCCTGGCAGTCCCTGCTGACCCCAATGCCCCAGTGCAGTGCTAGGGGGCGCTGTGCTGCAGGAAGAGGGGTGGGGGCTCAACAGGGGGTGCTCTCCCCTAGCAATCAGTGCTGACCCCAATGCCCCAGTGCGGTGCTAGGGGGCGCTGTGCTGCAGGAAGAGGGGTGGGGGCTCGGTAGAAGGAGCTCTCCCGTCTGAGCTCGTGCTGACTCCAGTGCCCCTGGGAGAGAGCGATGCTGTGTTGGAGCATGGCGGATGTGTTGGAGTTGGCGGATGTGACTGCAGAGCCATTGACCATTATCTTTGAAAACTCATGGCGATCGGGGGAGGTCCCAGATGACTGGAAAAAGGCTAATGTAGTGCCAATCTTTAAAAAAGGGAAGAAGGAGGATCCTGGGAACTACAGGCCAGTCAGCCTCACCTCAGTCCCTGGAAAAATCATGGAGCAGGTCCTCAAGGAATCAATTCTGAAGCACTTAGAGGAGGGGAAAGTGATCAGGAACAGTCAGCATGGATTCACCAAAGGCAAGTCATGCCTGACTAATCTAATTGCCTTCTATGATGAGATAACTGGTTCTGTGGATGAAGGGAAAGCAGTGGACGTGTTGTTCCTTGACTTTAGCAAAGCTTTTGACACGGTCTCCCACAGTATTCTTGCCAGCAAGTTAAGGAAGTATGGGCTGGATGAATGGACTATAAGGTGGATAGAAAGCTGGCTAGATTGTCGGGCTCAACGGGTAGTGGTCAATGGCTCCATGTCTAGTTGGCAGCCGGTATCAAGTGGAGTCCCCAAGGGTCGGTCCTGGGGCCGGTTTTGTTCAATATCTTCATAAATGATCTGGAGGATGGTGTGGATTGCACCCTCAGCAAGTTTGCAGATGACACTAAACCGGGAGGAGTGGTAGATACGCTGGAGGGTAGGGATAGGATACAGAGGGCCCTAGACAAATTGGAGGATTGGGCCAAAAGAAATCTGATGAGGTTCAATAAGGATAAGTGCAGAGTCCTGCACTTAGGAGGGAAGAATACCATGCACTGCTACGGACTAGGGACCGAATGGCTCGGCAGCAGTTCTGCAGAAAAGGACCTAGGGATTACAGTGGACGAGAAGCTGGATATGAGTCAACAGTGTGCCCTTGTTGCCAAGAAGGCCAATGGCATTTTGGGATGTATAAGTAGGGGCATAGCGAGCAGATCGAGGGACGTGATCATCCCCCTCTATTCGACATTGGTGAGGCCTCATCTGGAGTCCTGTGTCCAGTTTTGGGCCCCACACTACAAGAAGGATGTGGAAAAATTGGAAAGAGTCCAGCGGAGGGCAACAAAAATTATTAGGGGACTGAAACACATGACTTATGAGGAGAAGCTGAGGGAAATGGGGATGTTTAGTCTACAGAACAGAAGAATGAGGCGGGATTTGATAGCTGTTTTCAACTACCTGAAAGGGGGTTCCAAAGAGGATGGCTCTAGACTGTTCTCAGTGGTAGCAGATGACAGAACAAGGAGTAATGGTCTCAAGTTGCAGTGGGGGACATTTAGGTTGGATATTAGGAAAAACTCTTTCACTAGGAGGGTGGTGAAGCACTGGAATGCGTTACCTAGGGAGGTGGTGGAATCTCCTTCCTTAGAAGTTTTTAAGGTCAGGCTTGATTTAATTGGGGATCGGTCCTGCTTGGAGCAGGGGGTTGGACTAGACCCTCCTGAGGTCCCTTCCAACGCTGAGATTCTATGATTCTATGACCCTTCCTAGAGAGGAGCATGCTGCGCTGGGGAGTCGTCGAGCATGGGCCACGTTTACTGCTCATCGCTTCCTCAGGCAATACCAGGAGCATCTAAGCAGGGCATCCGCTTGGTACCAGCCATGCACCAGAACGCGGTCAAAATGGACCAGGTAGGCCCCTGATGTTCCTTCTAGAAATCCTAGAGACACAGGTCAGGGTTGAGACCTGGAGTGAGCACTGCATGGTGCCTACCAAATCTCCTCTCTCCCTCCTGGGGGAACCCCTCCCTCCTTTCCTGAAAGTTGGCCCAGGCTCAGAAACAGGTTTCATAAATCTCTGGAACACTTTGGGGAAAGCTGCAACGAGGTCTGCACATCTGGCCTGCAGCCCACCGTGGTGCATTCCCAGTGGGGTCACCCTGCAAAACCCAAACCCCCATCCGGACGTCTGTCTATCACCCCGAAGTCTGGCGTCCGGACGGCAGCCCCTCCCGCCCCATGGGGAGGGTGGGGACCCGACACAGGCTTCGTATGTGAGTTTGGTCATCCTGACAGATCAAAGCATCTCTCATGCAGCTGCTGGCTTCTCACTGGCTCAGCAGGCCCCTGAGGTAGGATGAACCTTTAAGCAGCTCCATCCCTGCAGTTCTGAAGGGAGACATCCCTCGGAGTTTCCTTCTGTCTCCCGCTCAGTGTCACGTCCATCGTTTGGCCTGGCCACAGGGGGCGGCACCAAATCAAATCAAACTACCTGTTCCTGCCTCCTCCCTTTTATCGCTGCCACCCCCTTGCACCAAGATCCCTTCCCAGCTTTAGAGCCAAGCACATGGGCTATTGGTCTGGCTCGGGGCTGTTCATCGGGCCACCCCAGCACAGACATGAACAGGCCGGGAGGCAGTAACCATGCCAGGCAGCCAGTCAGTCAGATGGACAACAGAAGCTTAGCCCCGGGGTCAAACTCAAAGTACTTGCCAAGCATAGATCTCGCAGCACTTTACAGTGTCGTGATCCTCCTTTCACAGAGGAGGGAGAGGCCGGCACAGAAAAGGGAAGGGACTTCCTTAAGGTCACACAGCCAGTCAGTGACTCAGCTGGGAATAGAGCCCAGCAGTTTTGACTCCAAGTCACACCCCCCGGCTCTAACCACTAGACATCATCCCCCTCCTAGAACCTAGGCGTCTCCAGGATACATCCCCTGTGAGAGCATCAGGTAGAACCAAGGAGCTCCAACTCCCATTCCCATCTTCTGGCCCCTGAGGCACATTCCCTCCAACAGCTGGAAATAGAACCCAGGAGTCCTGACTCCCAGTGCAGCGCCCAAGCGGTGGACCACTGTGCTTCGGAAGCCCACCAGCCCCTTGGAAGTGAACTGGGTTCTGGTCTGCCTCATGTACCATAAGCAATTCCCTTAGCCAGTGGAGTTACTCCAGTGTAACTAACTACCCGTTGAAGTCTGTGGAGTTACTCCAGATTTGCACCAGTACATACTGAAAATAGAATTTATTCCCACTGGGTGTCTTGTGGATATAGAAACTGAGCAAGGAGTTCAAAATATGGCCCTGTAGAACCTGATTCTGGTTTCTTTTAGGGCCTAATCCAAAGGCCACTGAAGCCAAGGGAAAGACAACCCCACTGATTTCAGTGCATTTCAGGGGGGTGCAACCCCATTGTTTTCAATGGAATTACTCCCTGTCTACACCTGGTTCATTTAGATCAAGTGAGTTCAAAATTCAGTTTATTCTTTTAAAAAAAATTCCGTCTTCCAAACCCCAAAATTAGCCTTGGAACTGAGCGAGGGAGAAGAGGCTTGGACCAGGTGAGGAAGAGAATTTCTGCAACCTGTTCCCACTCCAAACACAGTAGCAGAGAAGAGAGGAAAATTGAGCTTTGTTTCCATTGGGAGCCATTTAACAAATCCTGGTTAATATCCTCATCACCGTGGCAGAAGCGCGGGGGTACTTACAGTTGGCTGTGAGAAACAGCCGGGAAGTAGAAAGCAAACACGGCCACCAGGTAGAGAGCAGAGCCCCCCATGGTGAGGACAGGAGGGTGAGGAGAAGTAGCTCCTCCTGGGCTATTTATCCTCAGAGTTGCCTGTAAGATGAGCCCTTGTGCAAACAGCTGGGCGGGTTAGTCAGTGACCAGGAGGAGCCCAGGAAACGGGAAAAGTTCAGAACAAAAGATGTTTTCTTCACTCCCTTGACACAAGGGTTTAGTTGTCTTTCCAAGGGCTGGAGTTGGAATTAGGGACCTGAGGCTGGGCTTGTGTTTACTCCATGCCAAGGTGCTAGCCACAGATCAGAATGGTGGGGCGCTGATCAATACCACAGTTCAGGCCTAGCATGGAGAATTGGGGCTGGAAGTCAGGACTCCTGGGTTCTGCTCCCAGCTGTGAATGAGGAATAGGTTCAAGTGTGTTAAAGCACTCGGGGCTGGGAGTCAGGACGCTTGGGTTATATTCCTGGCTCTGGGAGGGGAGTGGGATCTACTGGGTTACAATGAGGGGGCAGGCTGAGAATCAGGACTCCTGGATTCTGTTCCTGGATCTCCCTTTTGACCCTCTTTTACCTTGGGCAAGTCCTGGGATGTTTCAGTAGAGAAAGCGGTCCCAGTCCTCAAGGGAGTCCCAGAAGGGTGGATCTCTCTGTCTATCCCACTCGCTTGGATTGTAAAACCTTTGGGGCAGAAACTGTCTCTTAGGCCAGGACTCCTCTACACTCGATTAGGGAATCTACGCTGCTGATAGCAATGGTGGGAGTGCTAATAAAGAGAGGGCACCGGCATGTTCAATCACCCATCAGCTGCACCTGCTTTGTATGTTTGCACAGCACCTAGCACAAAGAAGGCCTTTGGGTGCTACTGTCAGGTAACATAAAACTGATCAAAGGAAATAATAATGTGGAATTAGGCTCCAGAACTCATTGCCACATGAGAGGTAATGTCCCCCTGGGCAGGCTATAATTGTCCACAGTAGAGTTTCTTGCACCTGGCTCTGAAATGTCTGGTAATAGCCATGCTTGGCGATGACCCTATGATCTGATCTGGTGTGGCATTTCCTGTGCCCCTGAAAAATACATCCTGGTTGGCATCTTCAAAGCCATGGAGAGGATTCAGACACATTTTAATGGCGGATGGGTATCAAAATCCCTTTGGTTGCTTTGAAGCTCGAAACAGCAATTTGCACAGGCACCGGTTAACCTATTGCTTTTCACCTGCAATAACCCTGTAATCCAGTACCTGGCCTTTTAGAGGTTAACCTCCTTGATGAACCAGACCTTCAGATCTCTGGGCCAGATCCTCCACTGGTATGAACCCGCCTAGCCCCACTGAGATCACTCATCTCAGAGTCTGTTTTTCCCTTCCTCTGGGTAAAAGCAAACCACTGCAAACCAGGGAAGGGTTAATGGGGGAAGGCACCTTATCAGCTGGCTTCCAGTAACAGGTTTCTTTTCCTGGCAGTGGTATTTGGACAGGGCTTCAGTCTGGACAATATCCAAAGACATCCAGTTGCAACATATGTACTTACGGCTAAGCAGCCAACTGGGCTTACCTAACAACGGGTGTCACAAGTCTGAGCGGTGACAATACCATATGGCTAGCGGGACCAAGGAGGGCTCAGTGGAATGGGAGCGGTGAAAGTAAAAGCAACATGGTATCATGGCTAAGGCAGTCGCCTGGGACCCAGGAGATCTGAATTCTCTTCCAGGCTCTGCCCCTGACCTGCGGTGTGACCTCTCGCATTGCCTCTGGATGATGAACCTCGGGGACAGAGCCACTGCCCCTTGCTATGTATGACCAGCGCCTAGCATGCTGGGCCCTCGAAGTGCTAATGCTATATGAATAATAAATACAGAACTGGGCAGATGCTGCCATTATTAGCTACATTTAAAGCCAGACGGCCACATCCTCAGCTGGCGTAAACGACCCTACTTCTATTGACTTCGTTAGAGCAATGCTGGTTTGCAGCAGCCGAGGCCCTGGCCCCAAATCCGGGTGTGAGCCCAACGCGTAAGACTTGAATCTACTGTTATAATCAGCCTCACCCTTTGTTTTACAAGCAAGATTTTAATTTTTCCATCAGGCTGACAGGGGAGCAAGTTGTGTTCGTGGCCTGGTATTATGGTAACTCCAGCTGAGATCGGGGGCCCACTGTCCTAGGCACTGTACCTACACTCAGCAAGATGCAGTGTCTTCCATAAAGGGTTAATTTATACACTCAGGGTCAGATCACAGGCTGCTCTCAGTGGAGTTACTGTTTTGAATGAGTATTGAGTACTGAATGGGAACAGATCCTCAGCTGATGTCAAGCCGTTTGCCCCGACTCCCATCAGTGGAATGACACTGATTTACACTGACAGAGGCAAAATCTAGTCCAAAACGCAGATTTTCAAGAGACCATTTGATCATCGAGACTGACCTCCTGCAAAGCACAGGCTATTGTATTTCACACAGTTACCCCTGTATTGAGCCCAATAATTGGTGACTGACTAAAGCATATACCTTCCAGAAAGGTATCCGGTCTTGATTTGGGGGTGAGTATACAATATCTAATCCATAATCCACACACCAGCCTTGCAAATTTATTTTAACAGGTGGGTAAAACATCATTAGTTGTCCCACTATCAAAGGGCAAGTAGATTTTGTGCCGTCATGAATGAATATTTGTTATTATTTGTATCACAGCAGTGCCTAGATGCCCCAGCTGAGATCAGTGCTCCGTTGTGCCAGGCGTTGCACAGAAACTTAGTGAGGGACAGCCCCTGCCCCAGCTGAGATCAGGGCCCCATTGTACCAGGTGCTGCACAGATTCATGATGAGAGACTGTTTACAATCTGAATAGGGAAGACAGACAAAGGCTGGACCGTGTCCACTCTGCCTGGCAAATACAATAATTCTCTGACTATTCTAGGACTGGTGGGGATCAGTGGCCCTGCAATGAAAGGGTTCATCTTTCCCTTTCTGTCCTAACGATGACTTCCCAGCAGTGGAAAGAGGATTATTAAGATAAGAACATAAGAACGGCCATACTGGGTCAGACCAATGGTCCTAGCCCAGTATCCTGTCTTCCGACAGTGGCCAAAGCCAGCTGTTTCAAAGGGAATGAACAAAACAGGGCAATTATCACATAATCCATCCCCTGTCGGCCAGTCCCAGCATCTGGCAGTCAGAGGCTTAAGGACCCCCACAGCATGGGGTTGCATCCCTGACCATCTTGGCTAATAGCCATTGATGGATCTAACCTCCATAAGCTTATCTAGTTCTCTTTTTGAACCCCGTTACAGTTTTGGCCTTCACAACATCCCCTGCCAATGAGTTCCACAGGTTGACTGCATGATGTATGCAGGACTTCCTTTTAGTTGTTTTACACCTGGTGCCCATTAATTTCATGGGGTGACCCCCTGGTTCTTGTGTTACGTGAAGGGGTCAATAACACTTCCTTAGTCACTTTCTCCGTGCCAGTCCTGATTCTATACACCTCTGTCGTATCCCTCCTTAGTCATCTCTTTCCCAAGATGAAGAGCCCCAGGCTTTTTAATCTCTTCTCATATGGAAGCTTAATCCCTTCATCATTTTTGTTGCCCTTCTCTGTACCTATTCCACTTCTAATACACCTGTTTTGAGATGGGGCGACCAGAGCTGCAAGCAGAATTCAAGGGGTGTATTTCAACTTATGAAATAAAGTATTTGGTTCACTTCAGCGCATACTTCTGAAAGTTCAGGAAGGGAACTCCTGAAAAATGTAATTGGAAGTCAGGGGATTAGGTAGGAGGAGGAGTCCAGTCATTTCCCAAAAGCTATTTCTGGGCCCCATTTCGTAAAGCCTGCACTCAAGTGCGTACTAAATCGCTGCTCTACAACACATCAAAACAATGCTCTCAGTGAGATCGGCGCGATGATGAAAAGTGAAACGTGAAAACACGAAAGCCAAACAGCGCGACGTGGAAAACAGAAATAAACATCAGAACAGTAACTTTAGCCTGAGGCGGCCCCCACGAATTGCAGTTTAAGATCTGCACTTTATACCATTTGCCATAGGGTGATCAAATGACAAGAAGAAAATATGAGGACACATGCGGGGGGGCAGCCACAGGCTCACCAGGGCCGGCTCTAGGTTTTTTGCTGCCCCAAACAAAAAAAAAAATAAAAAAGCCGGCGTGCCACTGAAGCAAAATATCAGGACAAATGGCGTCCCGACCGTACATCGGTCAGGACGTGGGACAAACAACTAAATAACGGGACAGTCCCAATTTTATCGGGACATCTGGTCACCGAAATTTGCCACAAGTTGCTACAGAAAGAACGTGAAAGAAATGCAGTGTGTCCAATATGTGCGATTTGTAGGATTAACGAGCCACCTTGGCGCTGCTGTGGGAAATATCCAGGGACTGCATGCTTCTAGGCACACTTGCTGAATTTCAGACACAAGCTTCTGGAAAATTCCACCTTTCACACTGAATCATTTCATATTAGATAGATTCAGATGAACATGGCCCTGACCCTCCAGTCTACAGACAACCTGCGCATGTTATTGAACAAACACATGGGTGGACTGTGATCTCGGCTGGCTAAAGAGCTGGGTTCAACACTCGACCGAGGAAGGATTTATTGGGCAACAGGTTCCTGATGCAATTTGCAAACAAGGGGGAACATGAGACGGGGAAACCTATGGGGATTTTCAGTGAAAGGCAGTGCCTTAGTACCAGGGGCTAGAAGCTGCTATTACTGTGCTCACAGGAAAGCTGGAAGAACCCCATTAGCATCGCTGCATGCTGCTGATTTGCATACTAATTTTTTTTCATAGTGGTTTATTGGCATGCCATACCACTGTGTTTAATGGCATGCCCCATTATTTGCAGATCAGATTATTTGCGTGCCAGTTTGCTAGCAGCTGGACGGCCTTACAGTTTACCTGCTGTCTTAGCTGCATCAGCTAGGAAACACACACATTCTTGTGCGTGTCTTGAGAGTGCTTCAGGGAAGTAATGTTGCAAGATTCTCCCTGCACTGTATTTAGCCTCCATGGTTTGGATCCAGCCCTGTAAGGTAGAGAGCGCCCTCCACCTGGTGGGATTACAGCAGGGGGCCTGAGAGCCAAACACAACATCTCCTGCTACTTGGTCTAATCTTAGCAATGAGTAATGAGCAAGCGATTGTCCTGGTTCTGAGGGTCAGCCACCTTAGAGTGACATGACCACACCCGCAATGCCAGTGTATTACATCCTTATTTGAAAGAGTGCAATGGATTGAGAAGGGAATTGGCAGCCAGGAGTTCCCCTGATCCTGTCTTCGTGTGGCTAGTGGCTTAATACCTATTGGTAGGAACGTTGGAGCCTGCTTACTCCCCTGTCTTCCTCCCAGGGCAGTGACAGTGTTTGTAAAGGGCACTGAACATGCAAAGTGTCTTCCTTGCTATGTGAGTGAAAAGTAAATGAGGAAACACTCCAAATCAAGAGCCAGGATTAGAACCCAGGAGTCCTGACTCTCATTTCACTATTCTAGCCACTAAACCCCACTTTCCTCCCCAAGCTAGGACAAGAACCCAGGAGTCCTGAGTACCAGTATACACACCGCGCTAATCACTAGACCGAACTCCCTTGCCAGAGCTGGAACAGAACCCAGGAGTCCTGGTGCGCTGTCTTTTTGCTCTAACCTACCCCACCCCCTACCCATTTAAGATACAAAAGAGTCTTTGTTTTGTTGCTCTTTGACGAGCAACTGCTGAGTTTTCTTTTCCTGGGGTTTCCTAAGAGGCTGGCACGCCCCACACCTCACATCCACAGAGATTACAAGGAAATTCCAACATGTTGCTACACTGGAAGGTACAAGGCACTTCCCCCACTCTCCCCCAGATACCCTCCCATTCCTGAATCCACGTCAGTTCTGGCATTGCCAGTTCCTGTCAAAGCCTCACAATCCTTGATTTCTTCACTGTTTACCCAGGATTGATGGGAAATAGAGGAATTTTTACTCTCAAATGTATTCAGAGATTTCTCCAAATCTGAGGTTCAGCACTTTGGTGAGGAGGATTCTGGGAACCTATGAGCAGATGGCACCCCCAGCCTGTTCCAAACACATTATACACAGCCAATTTCACTCTCTTCCAGGAAGTTGACTTTATTAGCAAACTAATAACCAGATACCAGGCATCTGAGGCCAGCTTCCTTTCCCCAGGGTTGGCTGTTTCTCAGGTTCCCCGGTAGGATCACTGTGTCCCAGGCCGTGCTGAGAATGGGCTCTGTGGATCCTGAGCCCCTGTGAAACCCAGGCCTTCATAGCTCACACTGGGCACCCCCAAAAACAGAGGCATTCAGAATTAAAGGCTGCTTTTCCTATTTTGGTTCTGAGCATCTTGGCTAATATCACACAGCAAGCCCATGGCAGGAGCAGAACCAGGTGCCCTGCCCCACCCCCTTCTTCTCTAACCATTAAACCATACTCCCATAGCGAGTAGAACCCAGAGCCCTGACCACTCAATCCTCTTCTTAAACCCATAGATCACAGCCCCCTCTTTAAGCTAGAAGTAGAACCCAGGAGTCCTGACCCCCAGTTCCCTTCTCTAACCATTAGATAACCCTACCCTCCCTCAGCTAGCAATAGACCACAGGCCAGTTCTACCCACTTAATCCCACTCTGCCCCCAGAGCTGGAAATAGAACCCAGGAGTCCTGACTCCTTAGTTTTGTGTCTTAACCACAAGATCATCTTTCTTCCCCGTCTTGGTTCTTCCTTGATGTAAAAGGTAAACAAGACCTTAGGGCACAGATGGGTTTATCTTGGCAGGTATGTTCTCTGTGGATTGTACAGTGAGCACAATCATCCCACCCTGCCTCTGTCCCAGCATCTCTAAGCCTTGACTCTCCTCCCTCCCCTTCACTGCATTGCCAGGGAACTGGCAGCATGTGCAGGTTGTTCAGGGAGTTGTTGTTCGGCTGAATATCGTTAAAAAGGCTAATTTCCCCTCCAAGTGTCTGAAAGTCATTCCGGAATGGGGCGGGGGGGTGTTCCAGATCTCCCAGCAGCCCTGGGGTTCATGGGACGGTCCTACTTTGACACCCCCCCAAACCCCCTCTCCTGGTGGAGTGAACATTTCCTGCATTCTTGGTCGCCCAGAGGGGAGGGTCTAAAGGGGCCATTTGCCTTGGGCCCCCAGTTTGAGGGGGCCCCCAAACTCTGTGGCACGGCGACCTGGTGCATGGGTTTGCAGTGCTGCTCAGGTTTGGCCTGCCTGCCCCCCGACGCCACCTACGGAGGGGCGGGCGAGCCAAACGTGAGTGGCGTTGTGAGCCCCGGTACTAGGCTGCAACACCACTCACACTTGGCCCATCCACCTCCGTCCAAAGAGGGCGAGTGGGCCAAAAACCCGAGTGGCGCGGTGTCCTGCTTTAGCCACCTGAAATGTTGGGGGGGGAGTTCTCTGTGCAATACCTAGATAAAACGCGCACACGTTACCAAACCACAAGTAGGCAGCGGAATAGACCACAGAGCTGAAATTGCCCATCCTGCCAATAGAGGGCCTTACCTCCTAGATTAGGGATGGAGGCACTTTGCCAAGAGACGTCCTGTACCCCGGCTATAAATAGAGACCATCAATCCATTGGTCTATTACCTTCCCCCAGCATGAAATTCACTAAGATCATCCTCTTAAAGGAGCCTCTTCTGCTTCCTGACTGAGCGGCAGGGACGCTAGCCCCCCTGTATTGAGATCAAGTCAGTGCTGGGGGTCCGGGAGCTTCTGCAATTATATATTGACCACTGCCCAGGGGTTAGCTCGCAACAGAAGAGGCATCCGAACAAAAAGCAAATGTTTCTGGGAGAAGTGGAGTCTTCTGGTGCCATGGGAGGATCTGCTGTCTACCTGCTGGCTGTGTTTGCATTCAGCTTATCAGCCGTGTCTCACAGCCAGCCGCTGTAAGTAACCCCGGGATTCTAAAGCAACGATCAGTGGAGATCAAAGTGTATGTGTGGGAATGGGGCATTTCCCTGAAGAGACCCTGGCCAAGATTCGCAATAGGGAGTTGGGGTGGGCTGCAGTTTTTAAGCGCCCAACTTGATGCGCTTTGGAGGCCTGATTTTCAGAAGGGTGGGTGCTCTAAATCCCAAGATCCCTTATAAAGGTGCTGAAAACTCAAGGGCCCGAAATGACTAGTCGCTGCTGAAAAGCCTTCAAAAGACAAGTCAGGCCCCCAAAATCCTGGGATTGGCTGGACACTCGCAAGATTTTTATAAAAACAACAAACTGGGGGTTCTTATTTATCTTTGGGTTTCTGAGCCTTTTAGAGTCATGCTCAGGCCATGTTTTCAAGCTTTCGTCCCCGATCAGCAGTGCTAGAAACTTGCATTTGATGTCAACGAAAACCGAGATCCTCACACAGTCGCAGCCCTCCGGGAAGCTGGAGCTTCAAGGCAAACACCAAATCTTGCGAGACTTGCAGTAAACTCATGAGAGTTGGCAACTCTGGCCACATGCTCTCAGTTTTGACTCTGCATGTGGGATCAGGCTTGTGGGTGGCTGGCCTGTGAAGGGCTAGAGGCCTGGGGCGAACCAACCCTAATTGCTAAGGTGGTTCAGCTGAGCAGGGGTCAGCTGATTTCCCTCTAAAGAGCTGAGAGCAGCAGGAATGTGCAGAGCGGGAAATTTCTAGGGAAATGGGGCCTTTTATTCTATGTAATGTTAATCCTATTTCAGTGGGATCAGCTCTGTCGGCTACAGTCTCAAGTTCAATAGAGAAAAGGAGTACTTGTGGCACCTTAGAGACTAACCAATTTATTTGAGCCTAAGCTTTCGTGAGCTACAGCTCACTTCATATCCGATGAAGTGAGCTGTAGCTCACGAAAGCTTATGCTCAAATAAATTGGTTAGTTTCTAAGGTGCCACAAGTCCTCCTTTTCTTTTTGCAAATACAGACTAACACGGCTGTTATTCTGAAAAAAGTTCAACAGAGAGTTATCTCTGTTTTTTCTGGATCTAGAGTTCATAGGAACACATGAAACCACAGGTAAATAACACCGACAATTACAAGAGCGTCTGCCTTTTAGTAGGTTTCAGAGTAATAGCCGTGTTAGTCTGTATTCGCAAAAAGAAAAGGAGGACTTGTGGCACCTTAGAGACTAACCAATTTATTTGAGCATGAGCTTTCGTGAGCTACAGCTCACTTCATCGGATGCATACCGTGGAAACTGCAGCAGAGTGCTGCCTTTTAGTAGTTTTATTAAAATCACCAGCAAAGTGATAAATGTCACAGCATATACAATTCCTAGAGATAAGTACCATGGACCACTTATACCTACCGACATACCCACATGCTCCTAGATGGTGTTAGAGTCTGTTGGCCCGCTCATGGGTTGATCGATACGGGATTGGTTCCTGTGGGAGTTTCCCACAGGAAGCTCAATTTTCCTGCTCTGGGCACCCCTAACCCACTCTTTCTTATTTATCTGTGTCTCCTGGAAACACAAGGGACCCCGAATTCTATAGGCCATGTAGGTTCTCATTAACGTTGGCGTACCATCTTTATCTTGCGGTTAAGGCACGTGTTAGAGACAATATCTGTTGTTACAGCATTTTCTTATTTAAATTTAAGACTTTATACTTTCGGAATATTACCAGTTGGTACCTCTTTCCCATAAGTTTTTGGGTTATTTCTCGGTCATGGCCTTGCGCCATCATTTCTTCTCTCCAATGTCTAAAATAGCTAAGCTAAAGTTTTGCAGGCCTCAGTCTACAGGTTCTTGCGTTTCATCTTGTCTTACTCGTGTCTACTACTTCGTTCCCCTAAATACTGATCAATCTTATACTTTTATAATCCTACAAATCAACTCCGGTGAACATACAATGAATATATGTAATATAACACATTGATTAATGATAACATCACACAATAAATGAATATTAAACTAAAATCATTGACTGCAGAGACTAGCACAGAGGCTGTAGGGTGACTAGACTCCAGTGCAGCCAGCTGGGACGTCAGGAGTGGGACAACAGGCAGGAAAAGTCTGGGGGTGACCTGATAAAGAGGTGCGCATGGATGCACTTGAGGAAGGACTGGCAAACTTTATTTTGAAATATTTGTTCATTGAATAAACCCAAACCTGGAATGGGCTGTGAAAGGGCTTGTGAGTTTTTGCAGAAGCCCCTCGAAAGGGGGAAACTGAGGCGGGGGCTGCCTGCTGGACTGGCTTGAGGCCATGAGGGGATGCGTGGGAGGAGGCCGCCCCACAACAGGGCTGTTGCAATGGGATAGTTCTAAGCACCGAATGTTTGCAAGGGGGAAAGAAGGTGGCCAGAGTTTTGAGTCACCGAGCTGGGTTACGGCACCAGCTGTCCCAAATTTACCCCTGAAATTGACAAGAAATTCAAAGTCAAAGCTGAAGCCAAGGTAAACATCCCTAATACTCAGTTCCTGATCCTGCAAACACTCATGTGCTTAACTTTCCAACTCTGACCCGTCCCTCTCCCAGGCTCAGATTGCTCTCCGGGCAGGGACTGTCTCTTTGTCGTACAGGTGTACAAAACCTACAACCTGACACCTTCCATTTTTGATCAGGGCCTCTAGGTGCTCCTGTGATACACACAATAAATAATCAGACTGTACGATCTTTGGGACAGGGACTTTTTGTTTTTTGTTCATACAGCACCTAGCACAATGAAGGGAGGCAGCTCCTATGTACCACTGTAATATACCTATTAAATAATCTGAACTTGCAGATTGCTGCAAGGTGACGAGGGCTTCTCCCACTGGAAAAAAAGAAAGAAGATACATTGCAGCCCCTTTCTTGCCTGTGAACATAATTAAAAGAAGCTCTGAAAAACAGGCTAGACATAAAAATAGAGACACAAAGAATGAGAAAGAAAAGCAAAACATATAGGCCAAAAAAAATTATAAAAACACAAGAGGTGCAAGTTGTCTGATTTATTTGCATAATCAAGGCAGGAGACAAAGGTCTTCTCTGTTCTGCTTCTGCGTGTGGGAAGCTATGTCCATATATGTGTGATGTTTATTGGTTGAAACAGGGAACTAGGGGTCAGGACTCCTGAGTTCTATTCTCAGAACAGGGAGGGAATATTGTCCAGCGTTTAGAGCAGAGAACCCAGAAGTCCTAGCTCCTAGCCCAATTCTCAGAACAGCGAGGGAATATTTTCCAGAATTTAGAGCACAAAGACCAGGAGTCAAGACTCCTGGGCCCTACCACTCCTAATTCTATTACTACCCTGTTGTGGGTGAGTCACATGAGCATTTTGTGCCTCAGTTTACCCACCTGGCGGGGTCTGGGGTCAGGGTCTTGGCTGCTCCCCAACCACCAGGCTCCAGCTGCTTACCTTCTGATGGCGGCAAAGATCACTGCTCAAGGTAGCCCAAGCCAGGTGCAAGGTGCTGGAGTTTGGCTGACTCTGCTCTACCATCTCATCCCTTCCCTTACCAGATGCACACTGATCACTCCAAGTGTCCTGCGCGTGGACAGCGAAGAGATGGTCATTGTGGAAGCTCATGGCCACCGTAGCCCGATCGAGGCGAGGATCACCGTGTATGACTTCCCACAGAGGAAGAGTGCCTTGGTTTCGACCACAGTCAGCCTGAACCCTGGGAACGGCATGATGAATTCTGCCAAAATAAAGGTGGGGCTAGTGGGAGGCTACGCTTATCTGGGCGGGAAACCCTGACCTCTGTCTTATAAGATGGTAAATCAGAAGAGAACTGGATGGTTTGGGGGACAGGTCATGGCATACCAAGCCTTTCCCCCTTAATACTGGGGGGAACCTTTTCCAAAGCACCTAAGTGACTTAGGTGAGGGGAAGGACAGATTGGCTCATGGCGCAGACTGCTCAAGGTAGTCCAAGCCAAAGGCAACCCAGGTGCAGAGAGATGGAGTCTCTGTAAGGGCACTGGTATAAGTCATTGAGTACAGCAGTGACTTCCCAGTTCTACCAATGGCTTTAAAATCTGAGAGTTAGGGTCGTAATGAAAGATCTTCTCCCATGATATAACGATGCTCCAGGTTCCTGCTCAGCTACTGCCAAAGGATGCCCAGAAGAAGCAATATGTCTACATCGAAGCCAAGAGCAGCCTGTTCACCTTAGAGAAGGTGGTTCTGCTTTCACTCCACAGCGGCTACATCTTCATCCAGACAGATAAGACCATCTATACACCTGGGTCTACAGGTCAGTCCCTGGCTGGGGCTTTGCTTCTACCTTTTGTGTCAGCGTCTAAACACATGGGTCAACATTTTCAGAAGTGGCTGCTAATTCCGAGCACCTCCCTTTACTGGGTTACTACTCCTCCCCAAATCCCTCCGCAAGGGCCTCCTTTTCAGTGGGGCTGAATTCAGTGAGGCGGCGTGGGTGAAGAATGTAGCACAAAAAGCCACTTTCAGTGCACAACAAGAAGCCAGAGGAACTATGCTACATATTCTGGAGAGTCGTCTTGTCTATGAACTAACCATATTCATATATACAGACATCTCTCATTTAGAGAGGACTCCCGTAACAGCACGTAGCATGTGAACGAAGACAGAAATCGGCCCTTAGAATTGTAACGCCAAATCAACGCATTTAAGATGGTTTTCTCAGACTAAGGCACCCACGTTTTTTAACCATTGGAAGTGGTAGATTCTCCATCTCTTGATGTCCTCAGATCGGGTTACCATACTGCAAGTTCCCAAACGCAGGACACTGCCGGGGGGAAGAGCGAGCTGGAGGGGGAGGGGAATATTGCAGCCGTCAATCTCCGGCTGCCCACCCCGAAGGTGGCACAGAAATAAGTGGGGCGATACCGTACCAGGCCACCCTTACTTCTGTGCTGCTTCTGGTGCTGGTGCTGCCTTCGTAGCTGGGCGCCCGGCCAGCAGCTGCTGGTGCTGAAAAGGTTCTAACAATCTGGAGCCGAGGGACTCCGGGTCCTCCAGTCCCCGCGCCCCCTTCCCTGTCCAGGTCAAGTGTTCTCTGTCAACCTCTCGAAAAACACCCAGTTGCACGGGCTCCGCAGCGTTAGCACTGAGCAATGGTAAATGTGATGGGGTGGGGGTCGTGTTGTGAAACATCTGGACTAGGCAATGACAGTGGTCCCTTCTAGCCTTAACATCAAATAGATGTCGATGCTCTGGAACTGCTCCCTACGAAGCCGGTCAGGACTCTGGGGCAGTCGCCTTCCTGTGAGCAGCCTGTCTTCAGGGCACAAAGCTCACACAGCTTCCACCTTCCTGGGTCTGACCCCGGAGCATTCAGCATCCTCTGCCCCCCCGTGCGCTTCCCCCAGCGAGTCCGCTCAGGCGGGGTCCTGGGGAAGCCAGAGGGTCCTGCACCCCAACTTCACAGTCAGACGGGACTCTCAGCCAGCCAATAAAACAGAGGTTTATTAGATGCCAGGAACATGGTCTAAACAGAGCCTGTAGGTGCAGAGAACCGGACCCCTCAGCTGGGTCCATTCTGGGGAGCAGTGAGCCAGACAACCACGTCTGCCCTTCACTCCATGTCTCCAGCCAGCTCCAAACTGAAACTCCATCCAACCCCTCCTCTTCTGGGCTTTGTCCCTTAACTGGGCCAGGAGGTCACCTGATCCCTTTGTTCTCCAACCCTTTAGCTCTCACCTTGCAGGGGGGAAGGGCCAGGCCATCAGTGGCCAGGAAACAGGGTGTCGGCCATTCTCTGTGTCCAGACCTCTGCACACCCCTGTCCTCTAGGGCTCTGCAGTGATCATACACCCTTACCCCACCCCCTAGATACTTAAGAACTGTCTAAGGGAAACTGAGGCACCCCCCACTATTCAGAGGAAACATTAAGAACAGTCCCACTTCGTCACAACTGAGCAATGGCAAATGTAATGGGGTGGGGGTCGTGTTGTGAAACTCTGGACTAGGCAATGACAGTGGTCCCTTCTAGCCTTAACATCGAATAGATGTCGATGCTAGTTCCTGGGCTAGGTCCCATTATTGCCCCAATTGCCCCTGCCTGTGCCGACTGACTGCCCCATCTTTCTCTTTCGGTAGTGAGGTACCGGCTTTTCACTGTGGGTCACATGTTGGACCCCATCTTCAAGGTGGTATCTGTGGAGCTCATGGTAAGATGTTTTCTATTTACCCAGCTTTTCTCCTCTGCGGATCTCTCTGCTTCACTTCCTTTCATGGACTAGCAAGCCTAGAGGCCAGGAGGTTGCGCTAACTGCTTGTCACAGGTGGCAGGCCCTTTAAGGGGAGTTAGATCCAGTCCTGCCTGTGACTAACCAGCTGTCTCCCAGCTGATGCCCAGCCCCTGAGGCTCTGGATCTGGTGATAGCTTGTCGGTCTTCTGGTCCAACAGAAGCCAGCAAGTAGCTCAGTTGAGAGGGAGGACTCTGGGCTGCAACAGGAGACCCTGGATCAGAGAAGGGACCCAGAACCGGGCTCGCTGCATCCCAGTGAGGTGAAAAACCAGGCTGAGGGTAGCTGCTATAGGAGCAGTGGGAGAGGACAGGTACCCGTTCTGGTTGGCATTGAACTGTGGATGAAACGTAAATGTGTCCCTGGGAAAAGGGACCGAAATACCTGGGCTGGAGGGAGCTTCCTGGATGTAGCTGGCTGGTGAGTTGGCCTGGTCCGTGACTGGGGCTCCTAGGCACTACAGTAATACACCTAATAAATAATGTACAGCGCCTTGCACGGTGGTTTCAGACTGATTCTTTCTGGTGCTTGGTTTCAGAATCCGGATGGGATTATTGTAGAGAAGAACATGGTGTCCTCGATGGACCAAGGTGGCATCATCTCCAGGAGCTACAAGATCCCTGATATCGTGAAGTAAGCTGTAACAGTCGGGGGAAGGTGGTTATAATAGGATCTTCGTATACTTCCTGAGCTACAAGGACCAGCTTTCTTAGCCAAGGCTGTAGCAGACACCTCAATCTCTGCATGAGCCCTCACCACCACTAGAAGGGGACAGAGTACCACACAGAGTGGGCGTGGCTTAGACACTAAGTGGGAGTGGCTTCCGCACATCCACGTTCCAATGTGATTTTGTTGCACTTTGCCACCATATTTTCTGTACAATAATCGCCCATTTTTTACTTCTGTTTCCAAAGGGTTTGTTTTTTTTAATATTGCAGGTTCCAGTTAAGGAAAGCATGCCTCTGTCTATTTACTTGTCAGCTTCCCCCATCCCTAGGATACCTGACTGCATTGTGATAGTCTCACAACACCCCAGGGAGGTGTCAAAATATTAGTATTCCCATTTTGCAGATGGGAAAACTGAGGCCCAGAGAAATTTAAGGTTCAGATTTTTCAAGCACTTAGTACTCATCTGCTCCCAGTATGGCCAGATTTGTATCAAAAGAGCCCAGGACAAGTTGTGCCTAAATGGGAGCTGAGCTTGAGCTCTGCTGGAAAATCTGTCCCTCGGGAACTTGTCCAAGGTCACACATGGTGTCTGTGGCAGGGCTGGGTGTGGGACCCAAAGCCCCCACTGCTCTAATGCCCTGGACCCCACTCCTCTCCCAGAGCTGGGACTAGAACCCAGCTGTACTGATTTCCAGCCCCCACCTCTCTAACCACTAGACCCCACTCCCCTCCCCAAACCGGGATAGAACCCAGGCATCCTAGCTCCCAGCCCCCCTGCTCTAACCCACTCGACCACACTCCCCTGCCAGAGCTGAAAACATAATGAAGGAGCCCTGACTCCCAGCCCCCTGCTCTCACCACTGTATCCCATTCCCCTCCCAGAATAGAAAACAGAATGCCAATCTCCTGAGTCCCAGCCCAGTGCTTTAGCTCCACTAGCATACCACACCAGCCTGACTGAGCTAGATAGATCCTGCTCCCCACCACATGGTCTGGGCTTGTGTCTTGCAGCAGCGGAGTGTGGAAGATTGTCTCCAAGTACGAGCATGCCTCTCAGGAGGCCTTCACCGCCGAGTTTGAAGTCAAGGAATACGGTACCTGCCCTGCCCCTAACAGGAGGGTGTTTCCTTATCGCAGCTGAATGGCTGGCTGGTTTCGGGATCCAGGAAGAATTTCTATCCCTTCCACTCCCACCTCCCGGGCACAGTGGGAGAACTTTGCGGAGGCCCTTTTCGATGAGGGTCCGTGTGACAGTGGAACCTCTTAGGGCACTGAGCAGAGGGGGTGTTGTGGTCCAGTCCTACAGGGTGAGCAGGGACAGGAGCCCGAAGATTGCCTGAGTTTTGGGGTGAGCTGCAGGCTGTGTAAGGCCTCAATCCTTCACACCTTCTAGGTGGTTTTTAAGCCCCATCAGCCACCTCTTCAGGGATAAGAGAGAGAATAGGGACATGCCAGGAGCTGCAGACCAGCTGCAGCAGCTAGAGGTTAAATTAGCCCCCCCCCCCGGTCAGGCTCGCCTCTCACTGAAAGAGAAGAGCATCCTGGGAAAAAGCCTGACGTAGCAGCAGAGGACCACAGTCCTAGAGGAAGCACCTCTTAGTGGTGCCTTTCTGAGGGCCAGCTACCTACGGGGAGAGCATCCCGAGAGACCCAGCACCTGAGGTGTCCGAATCAATCCCAACCTTCCGATTCCCTTCGTTGATCCATCTCTCCATAGCTTATGGCCATCAGCTGCTTCCTGGGAGAGTCTCTCCCTCTCCCACTGTGTATCTTGGACACCGTCTCCTAGGACCCCGTGGGGGTTATGACCTCCAGCCAGATGGCCTCGGGCCCTCGGGTGACTGTTTCGGTGTCTCCGATCTTTTGCAGTGCTGCCTAGTTTCGAAGTGACCCTGGAGCCTTCCCAGAAGTTCTTCCTTGTTGACCAGAATGAGCTTAGCATCGACATTACAGCCAAGTGGGTCCCCCTCTTTCTCTCTGGCGTTTCTGCTGTGGTTCAGAGCTGCGGGGCAGACTTCTGGGGCTTGTGCATGAAGTATATAATCTCCTGGGCTAACGGTCGGCTCACATCCTGACCTATTCTAATCTGCACTCATCGGTGTCTCCAGTAGGGTGACCAGACAGCAAATGTGAAAAATCGGGACGGGGTGGGGGGGTAATAGGAGCCTATATGAGAAAAAGATCCCAAAATTGAGACTGTCCCTATAAATCGGGACATCTGGTCACCCTAGTCTCCAGACACCTGCTGCTCCTTTGTAGTCCACTTATTTCTCCTGTTAATGGCCTCAGTGCTGGAGTCCGTTGGTTACCTGCTGTGTCTCTCCTTGGGGGCTACTCCACATAAGTGGATAACAGCCTACTATCGCTACCAGCAAGTGGATTTACTTCTTTCACTCAAATGGTTCAGGCTTTGTGTCCTGATGCTCACCAGCCTCTCTGTGCCTCAATTTCTTCTATCCATTAAATAGGAGTAATGCTGAGTATTTTCTCTTCCTGCCACGGTCTGTTTTCCATGCAGGTTCCTATATGGGAAGCCAGTTCAAGGCCAAGCCTATGCGCTCTTTGGGGTGATGGTGGATAATGAGAAAAAGAGCATCGTGAACTCACTCAACAAAGTCCCGGTGAGAACCCTGCCCCTGAACGTAGCTTTCTGGCTACAATACACTGATGGGGCTGTAGTGGAGCAGGGTGCTTTTGGGGATATCTGCTCTGCTTTCAGAGTCCGAGATAAGAGCAGGAGCCAAAGGTAGAGTTTCGATCCATATCCAAATACAGCAAATATCCTGTCTCCGGCAACGTATAGCAAATGGGGGAAAAGGGAAAATAGGTAGCAATTAATATAAATTAGAAGTTTTGAAGGATAGAAAATTGATAAGGGAAGCTAAAGACAGCTGGGAAAAATCCATGGCTGGCAGAGCTAAGAACAATAAGGAGTATTTTAAAGTATATTAAGAACAAAAATATCCTAGCAGTGGTACAGCCCATAACTAGATGGAGATGGTAAAACTGAAAGAAGGAAAGAAAGGGGCCAGGTGATGGAAACATGTTATTTTCCTGTCAATTTCAGATCAAGGATGGCAAAGGCTGTGCTAAGCTAACCAAAGAAATGTTGCATAGCAGGTTCCCCAGACCCAGCGAGCTTCTCGGTCACTCAATCTATGTGACAGTGACAGTGCTGACGGACACAGGTAACGGAGTGGTTCCCTTGGCTGGTTGCTGGGTTTTCAGACCAGAGCAAAGCTTAAGTGATGCATGGCTAACCCCAGCAGGCTTGGCACACGGCTGTGGCCTTCTGATCTTTCCAGTGCCTCTGTTACTGGGGATAGGGGAAGCACAGGGCTGGGTTTTGCTTTGTATCCTGAAAGCAGCAAAACATGGGCTCATCTTCATCGCTGTTGTGTTTCAAACCTCAGAGTTCCTGTTCTCTGTATTACAGCAGAACCCCAGCTGAGATCAGGCCCCCGGTGCTGGTCGCTGCACGGACACACAGGGAGAGACAGTCTCTGCCCCAGCTGAGATCAGGGCTCCCTGGTGCCGGTCGCTGCACGGATACACAGGGAGAGACAGTCTCTGCCCCCGCTGAGATCAGGGCTCCCTGTGCCGGTCGCTGCACGGACACACAGGGAGAGACAGTCTCTGCCCCCGCTGAGATCAGGGCTGGGTGCTGCACAGACACACAGTTCCCGCCCTGGATAGCTCACAGTCTAAACAGACAGAGGAACGATCACTATCCCCATTTGATGTATGGTGAGCTGAGACCCAGAGCGATGAATAACTTGCTCAAGGTCACACACAGGAGTTGGTGACAAAGCCAGGCCTTGAACCCAGATCCCCTGAGTCCCAGTCCAGCCATCATCTCAAGACCACACTTCTTCTTCTTTTTTTTTTTTAATCCCCAAGGGAGTGACATGGTGGAGGCTGAGAAATCCGGGATCCACATTGTGACCTCTCCCTACAAAATCCTCTTCTCCAGATCTGCTACGTACTTCAAACCCGGGCTGCCCTTTAACCTGGTGGTACGTCCAGCCAGTGGCATTGCCGACGTATAACCTTCATACCTAGGGAGGTGGTAGAATCTCCTTCCTTAGAGGTTTTTAAGGTCAGGCTTGACAAAGCCCTGGCTGGGATCATTTAACTGGGAATTGGTCCTGCTTCGAGCAGGGGGTTGGACTAGATGACCTTCAGGGGTCCCTTCCAACCCTGATATTCTATGATTCTATGATTCATAGTGTTATCTTACAGCCTGATATGGATAGCACACAGATCTGCATGCCATTGGAGAGCAGGGATGATTCGCTTTCTAACGGTGTACAGCGTGAGAGCCTCTCTTTAGTGGTTCACAAGAAATCCTACCTGGAAGTGGTCATTGGAGCAGGCAAAAAGAGACCGGTGTCTGCATTGCAACCACCGCTAGTGCAGGCTGGCCCCACTGGGCATGGCTCAGCATAGAGGCCCAGGATTGACTGAGCTCCTCTTAAGTGGAGGGTGTGCAGGGTTATTTGAGCAGCGTTGTTGTCATAGGTACAACCAGGACAAACAACCGTCTTGCTCCCAGCATCAGGGGCCTGCCGAGAGCCAGGCTTTGTAACTGACCAGATCCGGCACAGGGGAGGACGCTGACCTGCAGGTTACATGCCTGGGCTGGGAGTATGTGGAGAACATCAGGCTCCAACGAGACCTACCGGGCACTGTCAACCGTCACTAAGTTCACATCCATCCTCTCTCCTGTCATCTGATGCCCAGGTCTCCGTGGTGAACGCAGACGGGTCCCCCGCCCCCCAGGTCCCCGTGCGCAGCGGGACAGGTGCCAGAGGTTTGACACAGGCTGACGGGACAGTGCAGCTGGCGATCAACACTCCAGCAGATGCATCTCAATTCTCAGTGAAGGTGCATGTCAGGTCACTTGGGGCGGGATGCTCCTTGGGTCCTGGTGCTGGTTCCCTACCCGTTCTGTTGATGATGAAAGTGGACCAGATTGGGGAGAGGTCTGATCTAGGACCCTACAGGTCCTGGGCTCCGGCCAATGTCAAAGGCAGGAGGCAACTGGGTCTGATTCTCTATTGCTCATCCCACCTAAGACCCACCCGCAGAGCAGTGGGCCTTCCTGGCTGACATAGCCCTGCCTTCTCCCCTCTAGACCCCAGTGCCAGGGGCACGCTGGAGAAGGGAGATGCCACAGCTGCTGCGCTCTGGCTAGTCTCTGCCTGTGGTGGCCCATAGGGGTTGTTGGGAGCAGAGGGTAGGTCAAAGCAGGCCTAAGGCTGCTCTAAACTGAAACTGGGGTCCGGGCCCAAGATGCAGGGACCACAAAGATGGCTTAAATCCACATCGGGCCGGCAAGATCCCAACTATCTAGTGCTGGGCCCATGTAAGTCAGTGGGAATTCTGCCATTGACTCCAGCCGTGTCAGGATCTGGCCCCTTTTAGACCTGGTCCTTAGCTGTCTCTGACGAAGAAAGTCTGTTGACCGTCCCCCATTGTCCCGCAGGTGGAAACTGTGGTTGCCAACCTCCGGCAGGAGCATCAGAGCTCGGCGGTCTGGGCCATGGTAGCCTACAGGTCGCAAGGGGGCTCGAGGAACTACCTGCACATCTCGGTGCCGGCCACTCAGCTCCAGCCGGGGAACGCCCTGCCTGTGAGCTTCAGCTTGCGGAACAGTGACGCTGGCAGTCAGGGGCAGATCCACTATTTCACCTACCTGGTAAGAGGCAGCATCTCTGTGTGCGCAGCAGGGGAGGAGGAGGTGACAGGGGGCTGGCAGTCTGAACTCCTGGGGTCTAGTCCCAGGACTGGGCGGGGAGTGGAGTCTAGGACTCCGGGGTTTCCTTCCTGGCTGTATGTGATTTTGTGCTAACGGTATCATGGAGACTCATCCAGTGACAGTGAATGCCTTCTGCTTCCCCATCAGATCCTGAACAAAGGGAAGATCATCCAGGCTGGAAGGCAGGCCAGGCAAGCGGGACAAACTCTGGTGACCATGTTCCTGCCCATCACCCCAGACCTCATCCCTTCTTTCCGAATCGTGGCTTACTACCACGTAGGGCAGAAGGAGATCGTGGCAGACTCGGTCTGGTTGGACATCCAGGACTCCTGTATGGGAACGGTGGGTTGATCTTCTCTCTGGTACTTACGTCAATATATTTAAATAACCTGCTGGATTCTGGTTGAGAGAGGAGAGCAGGTTCCCAGTGGGAGAAATGGTGAGCTATTCCCAGGGTAGATCTGACTCAGTCCTTACTCGCTGATTAAACATAAGATAGATAGGGACATTCTCGCCTCACGCTTACACCAGGGTATAACTCTACTGGCTTCAGTGGAGTGACTCCTGATTTACACCCCATGGAGGCAAAAGGAGAATCAGGCCCTCTGTGTTTCCTCAGGCACAGCTCTCCCTGGTGACAGGAGCAGAACTGTCAAAAAGGTTCCCGTTCTGCTCAGGAACAAACCAGAGATCTTACAGTCTTTCACAAAAAAGATCAGAGCAAGACCACCCCCACCTTGGTATCCAGGGCGCTCACCTGGGCTGGGGGGGCGGGGGCATGGGTCCAAGTCTCTGCTCTGAAAGAGGGATGTGAACCTGAGGGTCCCATATCCCACTGGGCTGGTCTCAGCTCTGTTCCATTTCATGTAGATAACTAAATCTTCACTGGAGGAGAGCAAAAGATGTCTACCCAATGGTTAGGGCACTCCCCTGGTATATGGGACACCCATTTCAAGCCCCTCCGCCAACTTGGGCAGAGCAGTGATTTGAACTTTATTAGCTCTTTTGGGGTCTCTCTCTCTCTCTCGCTGTCTCATTTTGAGAAGAAATTACACGCTACCTGAGAATCTTTCTCCGCAGAAAGGACGCGCCCCTTGCCCAAGAGATGGTTTGCCTTTGACAGATTAGGATTGTTTTTTGATGGAAAACCATTTCATTGAAAAGTTCCCATTCAATGCTGCCTGAGAAAGGGATTGGCTCAAGTCTCCTCCACTTCTAACTGCTAGGGTAGCGCGTCTTTAGCTCCAGTGGGTGATGCCTGTGTTTCTACAGCCCAAGGAGCGGGGTTCAAATCCCAGGGGCAGTGTGGGGATTCCATACCCTGGGAGCCCCATGGCCATGGGGAGGTCTCCCCATTCAGCAGTCACCCTCACGTGGCTGATTCATTCTTTCCTCTCGTCTCCATGAAAGCTGAAGGTAACAGGTGCGACGGAGCAAGACAACGATGTCCAGGCGCCGGGTGGGAAGATGAATCTCCGAGTGAAAGGAGATCCCGGGGCCAGGGTCGGGCTCGTGGCTGTGGATAAAGCTGTTTATGTGTTAAACAGGAAATATAAATTCTCCCAAGCCAAGGTGAGCGTACCGGCAGGGGGTGGTCGGGCATGGGGACCGAACCGGGGACCTGTGTGTCCACCCCTGGAGGAGGCCAGAGTACCACCTGCAGTGGGGGATGGGCTATATGAGAGGCTGAGGTCTCTATACCTCTGGTGATGGAGGGGAGTGGGGTCTAGTGGTTAGAGCAGAGGGGCTGGGAGTCAGGACTCCTGGGTTCTGTTCCTGGCTCTGGGAAGGGAGTGGGGCCTGGTGGGTGAGAGCCGTGGAGGCTGGGAGTCAGGACCCTTGGGGTCTTTCCCAAGCTCATAGAGGGGAATGGGGTTTAGTGGTTTTAGGGGACTGGGGGGTTCTATTCCTGGCTCTGGGTGGGAAGTGGTGCCTAGTGGTTAGAGCGGGGCAAGATTGGGGGCTGGGCTGGGAGGCAGGAGTCCTGGGTTCCATTCCCAGCTCTGACACGGATGCCCATCAGGGAGAGGGTGTTGACTGCAGGAGGATTTTAGGGCTGGCATGACCTGTGAAGCTCGATTCCCCACTACCCCCATGACGGGTCTGAGGGAGGACGACTGCCCGGTTTCATCCACGGGAGGATCAAATTGAACGGACTGGGGGGAAGCCTAAAGGAAGGTTATGAGCTGGCTTTGTGTGTGCGCGTGAGCATTGCTGCCCCCTGCTGTCTGGACTTGGAGCTGCTCCACCATGTGTTCTCAACCTACAGGCATGCCCAGGCCTGGTGGGCTCCGGTGCTGCATTAAAGCGCTGGTTTCTTTGGGAGGGGTTGAATCCTACTGCTGCCAGTCTGCTTGTGGGGTTCAAGGTCTGACTAGTTTCAGAGTAGCAGCCGTGTTAGTCTGTATCCGCAAAAAGAAAAGGAGGACTTGTGGCACCTTAGAGACTAACCAATTTATTAGTGCATAAGCTTTCGTGGGCTACAGCCCACTTCATCAGATGCATACAGAGGAAAATACAGTGGGGAGATTTTATATACACGGAGAACATGAAACAATGGGTGTTACCATACAGCCTGTAACAAGAGTGATCAGGAAAGGTGAGCTATGACCAGCGGGGGGGTGGGGATGTGGGGGGAGCCTTTGGAAGTGATAATCAAGGTGGGCCATTTCCAGCAGTTGACAAGAACAGTCGGAGGGGAAATAAACAAGGGGAAATAGTTTTACTTTGTGTAATGACGCATCCACTCCCAGGCTCTGTTCAAGCCTCAGTTAATTGTATCCAGTTTGCAAATTAATTCCAATTCCGCAGTCTCTCGTTGGAGTCTGTTTTTGAAGGCTTTTTGTTGAAGAATTGCCACTTTTAGGTCTGTAATCGAGTGACCAGAGAGATTGAAGTGTTCTCCGACTGGTTTTTGACTGTTACAATTCTTGACGTCTGATTTGTGTCCATTTATTCTTTTGCGTAGAGACTGTCTGGTTTGGCCAATGTACATGGCAGAAGGGCATTGCTGGCACATGATGGCATATATCACATTGGTAGATGTGCAGGTGAACGAGCCTCTGATAGTGTGGCTGATGTGATTAGGTCCTATGATGGCGTCCCCTGAATAGCTATGTGGACACAGTTGGCAACGAGCTTTGTTGCAAGGATAGGTTCCTGGGTTAGTGGTTCTGTTGTGTGGTGTGTGGTTGCTGGTGAGTATTTGCTTCAGGTTAGGGGGCTGTCTGTAGGCAAGGACTGGCCTGTCTCCCAAGATCTGTGAGAGTGATGGGTCGTCCTTCAGGATAGGTTGTAGATCCTTGATGATGCGTTGGAGAGGTTTTAGCTGGAGGCTGAAGGTGATGGCTAGTGGCGTTCTGTTATTTTCTTTGTTGGGCCTGTCCTGTAGTAGGTAACTTTTGGGTACTCTTCTGGCTCGTCCCTTCTGATCTGAACCTCTATGAATCTACCCTAGGTACTTACAAAAGCGGAGGGGAATGGTCCCGCTATTGTGAGGAACTTTCCTGGCTTCTACACTACCCCGGTGAAATGGGCTCGCGGAAAGATCTGAGTCCTCGCTCCCACTTCCTTTATCCAGAGGTCTCCCTGCCCTCAAGGACTCCCCTTCCACTCTCCTGTCTGGCAGAGTCCTCGTCACCCCAACAAGGCTGGGCCCAGGATTCCTGGGGGGGCTCGACCCCCAACCTTGCTGTGGTCATCCAGGACAGGGGCTAGGGTGTCCCCACTCCGGGGTGCTCTCTCTGTGCTGGACACTTCACTGATCACTGCATACAATTTAAAGCAAATACAATTTATTTAGTCAGCAATTAGTTTAAAAAGGAATAAGGAAAAATGGAAACGGTTAAAGGAAAACTCATCACCCTGCTCTGTGGCAGGGAACGTTACAAACAGGGTCTCTGGGATGTCAGGGCAGTTCACAGTCTGCTCCTTGTAGGTCCCAGGCCCCTTCTCAGGCCCTGGCTGTGCTGCAGGGATGCTGTGGGTTGGACACTTGCTCTGGGGGTGGCCACATGCTCTCAGGCTCTAAGTGGCAGGACTCTTCTTCCCAGCGTCGCCCCCGCCCCGTCGGGGTTACGATCCCCCTCCACGTCTGGCCTGCAGGGCCCCTTGGCTGGGGGCATCTCCCTGCACTGGGCCTGCTGCCCAGGGTCCCCCTCACTCCCTCCAGCTGCTCACCACACCCAGCTCCGGACTGCTCCAGCTCCAGCCCCACCACTCAGTCTCTGCTGGGCTGCTGCTGCTGCTCTGCCTCCAGCTCCCTGGGCTGCTTCTCTGGCCCCTCTGGCTCTGGTTGGTGCAGCTCTGCTCTCAGGGTCTGCTCTCCCTGGGCTGTGTCTCTGGCTCTGGGGCTGCAGCCCTGCTCTGGATCGCTCTGGATCTGGCCCAGCTCTGCTCCCCAGCTCAGCTTGGGCCCCTGCTTTCTCCTTAGCTCGGCCCCACTCTGACTGACCCAGACAATTCCAGCTCACATGGAGGAGGGAACCCACCCTGGCCTCCTGACTCCCTGATTATCCTGCCTGCCCTGTCAATCAGGCTGACCTGGAGCATTGGCCTCTCCCTTTTTGGTACTGGGAGCTAACCAACCAAAACACCCCCACTGAATGTTAGTAAGAGGACAACCCCTTACACTTACAGGGCCACAATTACTGTAGGACCTGAGCGTCTCACAATCTGTTATCCCCATGGTACGGATGGGGAAACTGAGGCCCAGAGAGGCTAAGTGACTTACCCAAGGTCACCCAGGGAGTCTGGGGCAGAGCAGGGAATGGCATCGTGTCCCCTCTTGTCTCTCCAGATCTGGGACGCAGTGGAGAAGAGCGACATCGGCTGCACGCCCGGCAGCGGCAAGGACCACGTCGGGGTGTTTGCGGACGCTGGGCTGCTGCTTCAGACCAACGTTGGCATTGAGACGCCCCAGCGGGCAGGTGACCCGGTCGTGCCACAGGGCTCTCCAGTGCAGGGCAGCATGGGATCGAGCCCGCTGCTCATACCGCGTGGGAACAGAGCGAATACAGCCCCAGAAGTCCCTTTATTAAGTCCCCCCTTTCCCCCGGCGGTACAACCCAGCCTGGTCTTTTAGGGCAGTGGTTCTCAACAAGGTTTCAGGGGGGCCGCCAAGTAGGGCCAGAGTTAGACTTGCTGGGGTCCAGGACAGAAAGCCAACGCCTCACTGCATGGGACTGAAGCCCGGGGCCCCAAGTCCCGCCACCCGGGGCTGAAGCTGAAGCCAAAGCAATGTAGTTTCGTGGGGGCCCCTGTGGCATGGGGCCCTGGGCAATTGCCCTGCTTCCTACCCCCTAACGCCAGCCCTGGCTTTTATATGCAGAAAACCAGTTCTTGTGGCACAGAGGGGCCGTGGAGTTTTTATAGCGTGTCGGGAGGGGCTCAAGAAGGAAAAGGTCGAGAACCCCTCTCTAGGGGGTGCTGGGTTGCAGGGAGCAGGGTGGGGGCTCCCACCCTAGTCAGCGCTGACCCCAGTAGCCCAGTGTGGTGCTAGGGGGCGCTGTGTTGCAGGGAGCAGGGTGGAGTATCAGTAGGAGGCGCTCTTCCCTCTGAATCAGCGCTGACCCCAATGCCCCAGCCCTGTGCTATCAGAGGTGGGAGAACCGTGAAACCAAGACCAGGAAAGAGCCACAGCGTTTCTCCCCTGAGCCGGACTAATGCCACATCCCCACGCCACTCACGTGTGTTACTCTCTCTTGCCAGAGTCCCGCTGCTCCCAGCCCGCTCGGCTTCGGCGCTCGCCCCTGATCTCAGGGAGAAAAGCTGCCAAAGGTAGGTGCCCCTCTGCACGGCCTCGCCCGGGCACGCACTCTCGTGCCCTCGGCTTGCACGGACTCGCACGCCCTCTGCTTGCAGGCACTCTCGTGCCCTCTGCTTGCACGCCCTTGCACGCCCTTTGCATGTGCCCCCTTCACGCTGCTGCTCTCGCACGCACCCTCTCCCTCTCTCGCGCCCGGGCCGCGCGCTGAGGGGGCCCTGCTTTCCCGCAGCGAGGCAGTATCCAAGCCAGCGCCTGCGGAAGTGCTGCCAGGACGGCATGCAAGAGAACCCCATGGGCTACTCTTGCGACCGACGAGCCAAGTACATCCTGGAGGGCGGCGAGTGCATCCAAGCCTTTCTCGACTGCTGCAAGCACATCTTCAACAGGCCCCTCCAGGTCCACAGGAAGTTCCTGTTCTCAATGCACGTGTTAGGTAAGACTCCGTCTGCACTAGGGGATATGGGTTGCAACAGTGATTAGTGTCGCCTGCACTAGGAGAGTTGGGATCTCGTAAGAGGTTTGAGTCTGTTGTGTCCGCCAGCTAATGGGCTCAAACAGCAGCCTAAGGGACTCCTTGCCACGGTATATTAGCGCCGGGGTAAAAGCTCACATTTTTAGCACCGTTGGTCCAGGGTTCAAACCCCCAGTCGGGCCTATTACGTTAGCCTGGCTGTAACACACCAGGCATGCGGGCCCCGTAGCTTCCAGGGAAACCCAGGAATTCCCACCCATCACTGGGCTCGCTCTGGCTCAGGGCTGGGCTGACCCCCTGTTTCGCTCCCCCTCAGCGGCATCTGTTCCTGTGATGGCGCCCGGGAGGAGCCAGGAGCCTGTGGCTGAAGTCGCGGAGGACGGGGAGTACCTGGCGGACGAGGACATCGTCTCCAGGAGCCAGTTTGCCGAGAGCTGGCTCTGGCAAATGGAGCTGCTGCCGCAGGAGGCCGAGTCGGATGGGTACGGGTCACACCGCTCGAGGGCGAAGGAGAAACACTGAGGGGCAGATTCATCCTGGTGCAGGCTGGGCTTCCCATATTCCATGTCGCCCCCTCCGGGGCTTTGCAGGGGCACCCGATACCCAGAGCATGGGTGTTCTCTGGCCCCGCCCCTTTCCTCTCCCAGTCTGGCCATGCCCCTTTCCTCTCCCAGTCTGGTCCCTCCCTGCTTGGCCCTCCCCATGCCCTGCCTCCACTCGCACTCAGACCCGGGGCGGGGGGGCGGTCTTGTCTCTGCAGCCAGAAGGGTCCCCCAACCTGATCAGTTCTGCTCCCGTCTCTTCCAGGCTGGCTTCCAGAACCGTGCCGGTGTACCTGGAGGACTCCATCACCACCTGGGAGGTGCTGGCCGTGAGCCTCTCTAGGACAAGGGGTAAGACTGGGAGCCGTGTGTCCACCTTAGCCAAGCGGGGAAGGACAGGCGTGTGGTTAAAGCATGGGACTGGGAGTCAGGTCTCCTGGCTTTGGGAGGGAGTAGTGGCTAGAGCGGGTTAGGAGCCAAGACAGCAGGATCCTGTCCCCAGCTCTGGGAGGGGAGTGAGGGCTAGTGGTTACAGCAGACTGGGCCTCAGGCCTCGGGGGGAGGGCTAGCTCAGTGGTTTGAGCTATTGGCCTGCTAAACCCAGGGTTGTGAGTTCAATCCTTGAGGGGGCCATTTAGGGATCTGGGGCAAAAATTGGGGATTGGTCCTACTTTGAGCAGGGGGTTGGACTAGATGACCTCCTGAGGTCCCTGCCAACCCTGATATTCTATGACTCCTGGCTTTTATTCCCAGCTCCGACACTGACATGTCATCCGCCTCCTGCGCATCACAACTACCTCGTTCTGTGCCTCAGTTTCCCTCTCTCTGAAACAGAGTTAATCCTGTGGATTAACCAAGTTAAGATTTTTGGAGCATCTTGTGATTTATAACACCCTGATTCCCTTTCCTATGAGGCCAGATGGTTGGGGAGCCGGGACTAGAACTTGCCACTGCAAAGACAGGATGCTGCCCTGGGAGCAAACAGAAATTCCCTTTCTTGGTAGGAGAAGCTGCGGGCTGGTCAGGCCTAAATTTTAGGCCCAACCCAGACCCGAATGGAGCCAATCCCATGCAACCCGAGCGGGTTGAGTGGTTTTCCAGCCCGAGCCCCACTCAGCACCATTGCCTCCTGCCCAGGGGGTTGGTGTGGCGGCAGCTCTGAGCGATAGCGGCCCAGAGCGCTGTTCCTGCCGGCCGCCGTGCCCTGCTGCACTGAGTGTGTGCGTCCAGCCCAGGGAGGGCGGGGGTGGCTGGCTCGCATGGGGCGTGGAGGGGAGCTGACCCGAGCCCACCCTGGGAGGGTCGGGATGTTTTCCAACCTAAGCCAGCCTGGACCCAACACTTGCAGGGCTCAAACCAGTAGCATCTCCTCTTTGGACCTACCCACTAGATGGCAACGTCATGCACACCCCCAGAGGGGGAGGGCAGCCCTATTCCACCCCAGAGGTGGGTGCACTTCCGTGGTGTGATCCTCATATACGCAGCACTCCTGGACCCTCGCTGCGGGTGATACGTGTAGAGGAGGCTGTGGAAGGTGCCCGCTGCCGAGTGATCTGATCCAAGGAGGGGTGGGCTTTGACTGGACTCCCTTCCCATTGCAGGGATCTGCGTGGCCGAGCCTTATGAAATAACGGTGATGAAGCAGTTCTTCGTTGATCTCCGGCTGCCCTACTCCGTGGTGCGGAACGAGCAGGTGGCCATCCGGGCCGTGCTGTACAACTACGCACCCCGGGCTCTCCAGGCGAGTAGAGATCAGCCCTGCCCTGGCGGATGGGTGGAAGATGCCTGTTGGTAAAGGAAGACAATGGGAGTGGTGTCTAGTGGTTAGAGCAGGGAAGGATGGGAGTCAGGACTCCAGGGATCTATTCCTACCTTGAAGAAGTGAGAACAGTGTAGCCATTAACAAAGAGGAACCCAGGACTTCTGGGTTCTGTTGCTAAAGGTGGGATGGAGTGTGATCTAGTGGTTGGTGCTGGGAATTAGGGCAGCTAGGTTCTCACTGTGAATAGCTTGCTTTTTCTCTCTCTGACTCAGTTTCCCTCTCTATAAAACGGGGCTAATTATATTTACTCCCCTCCGGGAGGGAGGGTTAATTAACATACACTTGTGAAGCGAGTCAAGGTTTTTACATGAGGAGGGTGAATGGTTAATTGGCTATGGATGAAAAGGAGATTTGTTGTGGAGAATATCACTGCCTGGACTGAGGTGATCAGTGACATACTGAGGTGAACATAAGAACGGCCACAGTAGGTCCGATCAAAGGTCTGTCTAGCCCAGTGTCCTGTTTTCCAACAGTGGCCAATGCCAGGTGCACCAGAGGGTGGCAGGGTAGACTGGGGTGAAGAACACAATGGGGGCCTGGAGCGTAAGACACTTAGAGGTGAGACCCCAGCCACCAAGTTGGCAGTGTGGATCAGAACACTCCTCTACCTACCACAGTTCTGGAGTGTCCTGGTTCTGATCCACAGTGGAGATTGGAGCCAGACACATAGTTTTAATCTGGATCAGAACTTTTCCATAGCTTGTGGAGTATTTGGATCCAGGCTTCTGGTTCTGACCTATAATGGAGACCGGAGCCAGACATGCAGTTTGGATCTGGATCAGAACTTCCCTAGAATGTGGAGGTATTTGGATCTGGGTTTTTGGATTCTGGTTCTCACAAGGCCTAGGCGCTTAGCCTTACTTTGAGGGCTTAGGTGGTTCCTGGAGCGGTGCCAGCTGGACCCACAGGATGGTTCCCCCAGCGTGGCTGCTGACGAGGTTGCTTGGCTTGTGGCTCGCAGATCCGGGTGGAGCTGATGTACAACGAGAAGATCTGCAGCTCCAGCAGGCGCGACAGCCGGTTCCGGCAGGAGCTGGTGATCCAAGCCGGAGCCTCTCGAGCCGTCTCCTACGTGATCATCCCCCTTGAGCTGGGGGAGGTGGAGATCGAGGTGACTGCGGCCATCCATGGGCTCCCCATTGCAGATGGCGTGAAGAAGAAGCTCAGGGTGGTGGTAAGTGTCAGAGACAGATGGCTACAAGTCACGGCATCACCTGACTGGCTAGTGCTGCTGTTTTTAAGCTAAGCATGGATGGGCCTGTTCAGAATTTAGCTGAGAGACCTCCAAGGAAGAAGTGGGGGTAACTCAGTAGGGGATGGCGCTGGGGCAGTTTCACTGTAATGAACAATGTGGCTGGCTCAGCTGGGGGTGCTTGCCCCTTGGAATTGTCCCTGGTACTAGGGGGAGGAGGGGTATTGTGCTCCTGGGGCTCAGTAGGGGATCAACTTGGGGGTCCTACTAGCTGATGCCAGTGTGGGAGAGTGGCTAGGAGATGCCCACCAGCCTGCAGCGTCAGTTCTCTGCGATCGGTCTGTAGTTCCCAGTGCTGGGGGTTGGTATAAGGATAATCAGGGGGTGGGTGAGGCAGAGACCTCGCCCCGTGTGCTCCCCCTCAATGAGCAGTTTGGCCCCTGTCTGGCTTTTCTCTCCTGCAGCCTGAGGGCATGAAAATCTTTAAGAACATCAAGAGTGTCCTGCTGGATCCAACTGCCCGCGGCTCAGGTAGGGCCTGCTGGGGCGTCGCCCCTGTGGGTCTGAGGCTCTGCTTTGAAATCTCCCCCTCCGGAGCTTTGGTTGCTTATCAAATGTGTCAGGAGGAGCTGGTGGCTTTATGGTTCCACCTACCCCCCAGAGTCACAAGGCACCGTGCTGTGCTGAGTGGGATATGACTGCCGTTAGTGGCCGGGCTGCAGCTGATAACAGCCTACCATTGCAGCCAGCTAATGGAGTTAATCCTTTAGCTCAAGTGTGCCTCTGGGGATCTAGCCCAGCTAGCATGAGGGGTGGTAGGGGCAAAGTACAAATCAAATGAGAGCAGTTTAAGGAGGTGAAATGTTTCTGAAGGTTCCCCCCATAACCAGTCCCCCGCCATCCCCAGCCCCAGCAGCATGTATGTTTCATGGCAATGTGGGAGGCCCCAAAATTGCACACTGGAAGATAAACCTCTGTTCCTAAAATGCCCTAAATTGGGGGCCTTCTTTGGACACTGCAGGGCTCTGGGTAACTGACCAGAAGAGCTCTGGTCAAAATCGCTCACCACGCCAGCACTGTTATGTTCCGGGGTTGCTTCCCTCTGTGACCCATGTGTTTCTTGCAGCCTCTGGGGAGCAGCTGGAGACAATCGCGCCTGTGGACATGAGTAACGTGGTACCCAACACCGAGCCGGTGACCTTCATCAGCGTGAAGGGTAAGGCCTGGGGGTGGAGGGGAAGTAGGCAGAGATGGGTATGGGAGAGAGCTGCTAGTGGGGAGGGAAGATGGCAGCAAGAGGTCCCCATCCACCATGTTTTAACCCGTTAGCACCAGGATCGAGGGCTTTTTCGCCCGGCAGTGGGCACTTAAGCTGTTTCTGATCAGCCCTCGAATCCCCCACTGCATGGCTAGAGAGAGAACAGTCCCTAGCTTTCATCAGGCATTTTACAAGGCCAGACGGTTTCATTAGTCCAGGAGCGGTTGGAGGGAGCACTGGCAGATGCTCTAGGGAGACCAGGTGTCTGGTTTTCGACTGGAACGCCCAGTCGAAAAGGGTCCCTGGTGGCTCCGGTCGGCACTGCCGATGGGACCGTTAAAAGTCCGGTCAGCAGTGCTGCAGGCCTAAGGCAGGCTAGTCCCTACCAGTCCTGGCTCCGCATTGCACCCTGGAAGTGGCCAGCAGGTCCGGCTCCTAGGTGGGGGATGGCCATGGGGCTCTGCACGCTGCCCCCACCCTGAGCACCGGCTGCACACTCCCTTTGGCCAGGAACCATGGGTGGAGCCTCCTGGCCTCCCGTCTATGTGCCGGACCGGCTGGCTGTTTCCAGGGCGTGTGCAGCGTGGTGTCAGGACAGGCAGGGAGCCTGCCTTAGCCCTGCTGTGCCGCTGACTGGGAGCCGCCCGAGGTAAGCCCACCCCGCAACCCCAAGCTTCAACCCCCCTGCCCCAGCCCTGAGCCCCCCCAAACCTGGAGCCCCCTCCGGCACCCCAAGCCCCTCATCCCCAGCCCCACACCAGAGACCGCAGCTCCAGCCCGGAGCCCATACCCACTCCCGCACCCCAACCCCCTGCCTCAACCCACAGCCCCCTCCTACATTCCAAGTCCCTTGGCCCCACCCCCCAGCCTGGAGCCTCCTCCTGCACCCCAAACCCTCATCCCCAGCCCCACCCCAGAGCCCGCACCCCCAGCCGGAGCCCTCACCCCCTACTACACCCCAACTCCCTGCCCCAACCCAGAGCTCCCCCCCGCACCCTGAACCCTCATTACTAGCCCCCCCTGGAGCCCGCACCCCCACTTAGAGCCCTCACCCCCTCCTGCACCCCAACCCCCTGCCCCAACCCAGTGAAAGTGAGTGAGGGTGGGGGAGAGCGAGCCACCAAGGGAGGGGGAATGTAGTTGAGCAGGGGCAGGGCCTCAAGAAGGGGCGGGGCCTCTGGGAAGGGGCGGGGCTAGGGTATTCAGTTTTGTGTGATTAGAAAGTTGGCAACCCTAAGAGGCTCCCTAAAAGTGTGAGGGGCACTGGCATCTGAACCATGGGCCCGCCTCCCATGCTGCTCCTTCCCTGAGGCCCTGCCCCTTCCCCAAGACCCCACCCCCCACTCTCTCCTCTCTGTCCCCTCCTCATCGCTCACCCTTACGGCGGGTAAAAAGTGGTGGGGCCATGGCACCCCCTGATCTGGCACCCCTGGTTGGAGGGGACAGTGCCCAACAAGGTGGGGAGGGGCCTGGGCTTGGTGTTGGGGGGTAATGGGAGGAGTGGGCAGGACTAGGGGCATAGGGGGGAAGCGGCTGAGAAGGGGGCTGGCTTTGAGGGGTGGGTGTGGGGCTTGATGCCCACCAGGGCAAAGGAGGGAAGGGGCTGGGCTGGGTGGGTGAGGACTGGGTAGCAGGGAGTGGGGGGGGCTCTGCCCACCTCTCACCCTCTCCGACCGGCCTGCCCAGGGGACATCGTGGGCGACACGGTGGAAAACTCCATCGACGGTGCCAACTTGAAGCACCTGATCCAGGTCCCGGCAGGCTGCGGGGAACAGAACATGATCGGCATGACCCCCGCTGTCATCGCCACCCACTACCTGGACAGCAGCCAGCAATGGGAGAGGCTCGGCGTGGAACGCAGGGCGGAGGCCATCAAGTTCATCACTCGGGGTGAATCTCTCTCTGGGTCGGGGGGAGGAGTTGGGCCGGGCAAAGAGCAATAGCTCGGGGCTCCTGCTGCTCTGAATGCCCTGTCCTGCCCCCAGGCACTGAGCCACCCTGGCTGAATTGTCTGAGTAGAGCGGAGCTGGCTAGGAGCCCGGGGTCTGTAAAGGAGCTGGGTCCCAGTCCCTTGAGGAACCTGGTGGATTAAAAGCAGGGGCCTGATTCCCAATTCCCATGCTTGGGGCAGGGACTGAGTTAGCAGGGCTTTAAGCCCCCTTGGTGCTCTCCCTATTCTAGGACTGTACAGGGCCTTTCCTGGCCCCTGGTGTGAGCAACAGCAGCCTTGGGGCTGCTCTGATTTACTCTGGTATGGGAATCAGGGATGAACTATATTGCAGCATGCTCTGGCCACACCAACAATCTGCCCCCTCCACCAGGAGGCTGGGAACCAGCTGGGAGCAAGACCCTGCACTCCAGCTGGGATCACCCCTTCACAAGGGGAGTCTCAGGGGTCTGTTATGACCTCGTCATGCTGCTAGAGGGGGCCCACAGGTAAGTGGAAATCAAGCCCCAGTTCTGTAAAGTCTGCCCCAAAGCAAATAGGCAGCCGGCAGTATCTGGGAAGCACCGAGGCAACAGGCTCATCCTGGCCTGTGCTGCTTACGTCATGCACTGCACCAGCATCAGTCGCCTTGTAGCAGCATTGCTCAGTGTCAGGGAGACTGCGACGCAGAATCTAACCCAAAGGGGATGGGAATGTGGGTACTTGTGGCTAGGTCCTCATGCCTGGGGGGGTGGAGATGCTGTGGCAATCTGTACTTTCCTTGGCTAGCAAGGAGCCCCGGGAACTCATGAGATGGAAGAGCTACAGAGAGGTCTAGTGGTATCAGTGGGGACCGGGAGTCGAAATGGGGACTAGTGGTCTAGAGCAGTGCGGGGGTGGGCCTCAGAACTCCTGGGTTCCATTCCCAGCTGCGGGAGCAGAGCGTGTTACAGCTGGGCTGAGCACCTCAAACTGGGAATCCAGATTTTAACTTCTGCAGCTCAGGCCCCATCTCTGATCGCTTGATTTCAGGGTACACCCAGCAGCTGGCTTATCGGAAAGCAGATAACTCCTATGCAGCCTTCACAAACAGACCAGCGAGCACCTGGTAAAGCATGGGGCGCGGGGGGCAGAAACGTGGTGGGAACTGGGGCTGAGCTGTTGTCCTAACACACATCTGACTTCAGAGACTCTCCACTAAAGTCTCCCTGGCATGGGACCCAGAAGACCTGGGTTCAATTCTTCCTCTTCTGTTGACAACTCCATGTGGGACCTTGGGCATGGCCCTTTGTCGATCTGGCCCGCAGGTTCCCCGTCAGTAAAATGGGGTTAATGGCCTTTCCTTTCGATTGTGAGCCCTTTGGAGCAGGGACTGCCTCTGGCTCTGGGTCTGTGCAGCGCCCGGCGCAACGGGACCCTGATCTCAGTCAGTGTCTGGGCACCACCTGAAACAACGCAGACCCCTATCTCGGTCGGGGTCTGTGCAGTGCCTGGCACAATGGCGCACCCCATCTCAGTTGGGGGGTTGTGCAGTGTGCCCATTATGATGTGGGTGGGAGGGACCCGTCTTGGTTGGGATCCCGGGCAGTGCCCAGCATGACAGTGAGGTGGGGGTAGGGTGTGATCTCAGATGGGGACCTCTAGGTTCAACCATAAGACAGCTTATGGTCACTGTTTAACTGATTAACAAACGGTTAAGAGCTGTTGCAATAACTGGTTGAGAGATGATTAGAGTCTCCGGCTTTCATACACGGCTGATAGCAATCAACATGGCATGCAACTCATCTCCGTGGCGTATTAACCCGTTACGAAGGTACCCTTTAATTAAAGTGTGACCCACATTAATATGGGGTCGGGGCGGCTGGCTGCTCCTCCCCTGCTCACCCCAAGCCTTTCCTCCCCGGCAGGCTGACAGCCTACGTGGTGAAGGTCTTTGCCTTGGCCGACGAACTGATCGCTATCAACCCCGAGGTGCTGTGCGGGGCTGTGAAGTGGCTGATCCTGCAGACGCAGAAGCCTGACGGGGCGTTCCAGGAGGATGCCCCCGTGATCCACGGGGAGATGGTGGTGAGCTGCTCACCCTGGGGGGGCTGGATCTGGAGCTGGTGTCGCTTTGCTCCATGATGGAGCAGCGGCTTGGGAGATCGGGATCCGGGTTCCGAGTTCGGGCAGCGCCTGGGAACGGGGCACACAGGGCGCGGGATGCGGAGCCTTCCAGAAACCCAGCCTTTCCTCTGGCTCTTCTCTCGCTAGGGAGGGTACCAGGGTTCGGAGCCGGATGCTTCTCTGACGGCCTTCGTTGTCATTGCGATGGTGGAGGCCAGAGACGCCTGTCAGCCGTATGTGGAGGTGAGTCATGCAGGCAGCATGCGAGGCCACCGAGTTTAGCACGTGGCGTTTTTTCATCTAGGGACAGGAATGTAGGAGTGGGGGCTAGCGACTAGGGGACTGGGTGTCAGGACTCCTGGGTTCTATTCCCAGCTCTGGGGTGGGAAGAGATGGGGCAACAGGACTCCTGGGTTCTATCCCAGGATGTTCTGGGAGGAGAGTGGGGGTCTAGTAGTCAGGACAAGGGGCTGGGAGTCAGGATCTGTGGGGCCTGGTAGTTGGAGTAGGGGGTCTGGGAGTCAGGACCCCTGGTTCTATCCCATGATCTGGGAGGAGAGTGGGGGTCTAGTTGTCAGAACAGGGGGCTGGGAGCTAGGACTCCTGGGTTCTCTTCCTGGTTCTTCTGCTGATTCGCCTTTTAACCTTGGAAAATATGCCTTCCCCTCTCCGTGCCTCGGTTTCCCTAGTCGACGCTCTCTCCCTTCTGGGCTCTAATGCGGGCTCTGGGGTCTCGGTGCCTTTTCAGAGCTTGGGCAGAAGCATCACGAAGGCTGGAGATTACTTGGCGAGGCGCATGAAAGACCTGAAGAAACCCTACTCCGTGGCCATCACGTCCTACGCACTGGCGCTGCTGGGCCACGCTGGAGCAGGAGACAGGCTCATGGCGCTTTCCACGGGTGAGTGAGTCTCTGGCTCCAGAATCCACGTCTGCGTCTCAGGCGGGCAGCAGGAGAGACGCTGAGACAGAGCAAGCCATTGGGCTGACTAGCCTCGTATCCCACCTCTCCTTTGCTGTGTAGATCAGACCCACAGGCCCAGCTGGGCTGAGATCTCCCCCAGCACTGCATTGGGTCAGAGCCATGGGCCCGGCTACCCTGGTATCTCCTGCTATCTCAGCCTAGGCGCTGAGTTTTTTTTTTCCCCAGGGTGCTCCACCCCCACTCTGCCCCATGGCCCTACCCCCACCCTACCCTTCCCCCGAGGCCCCACCCTCGCTCTCCCACTTCCAACCCATGCTCTGCCCCCTCCCCAAGGCACCCGCCCACCTGCTGCTTGCTGCTTGCTGCCCTCCCTCAGCCACCAAACAGCTGTTTGGCAGCGCTTCCGATCAGCTGATCGGGGGTGCCGCCGAACAGCTGTGGCTGGTGAAGGCTGAGCACCCACTTCTTTTTCCCATGGGTGCTCCAGCCCTGGAGCACCCACGGAGTCGGTGCCTATTCACCTCAGATGAGATCAATAGCCCCACCTTGCCTTGTATCTCCCCCCACATAACTACACCACCGGGATGATTTAGTTTGGGATTGATCCTGCTTTGAGCAGGGGGTTGGACTAGATGACCTCCTGCGGTCCCTTCTAACCCTGATATTCTGTGATTCTATGATCACACCAATGGGCCCATCCAACCTGGTATCCTGCCTCCCTGCCCCCAAAATCAGGCCAACGGGCCCACCCAGCCCGATACCCCTTCCCGCTCCCAGACGCACCAGGCTATTCTGTGCTAGCTGCCAGCTGTGTATGTGACGGGGCGGGTCCCTCGCTGCTCCGCAGGAGGAACGCACTGGGCCGACCCCCAGTCCCGTCTCTACTCCATCGAATCCACCTCTTACGCCCTGCTGGCCTTGCTGAAGCAGAAGAGGTTGGAGCTGACAGGGCCCATTGTCCGGTGGCTGACGGAGCAGCGGTACTATGGAGGAGGCTACGGCTCAACCCAGGTAAATATCACCACTGCGGATCCCTGACCCAGACCCGAGGCGGGCCCACGTGTGACATGAGAAATGGCAGGTGAGGATCCATCTGGCAGCTGGCTCTGCTGAATTAGCCCAGCCGCTGACTGCAGCATATTGCCGGGTCCAGGGCATCATCCCATCTCTGGGGACGTCTCCTGGCATGGGGCTTCTATTTGTCCCATGGGAGACTATGCCACATCCTAGGGAGGCTTATGTAGTGGGGTGACCTGGCCCTGCAGATAGGGCATAGGACTGGGAGCCAGGATTCCTGGGTTCCCTTCCCAACTCTGGGAGGGGAGTGGGCTCTAGTGTTAGAGCAGGGGGCCTGGGATCTTTCCCAGCCCTTCCACTGTGTTACTCTGCAACCTTGGATACGCCCCTTTCCTTCTCCGGGCCTCACTTTCCCCCTCGGAAAAGCACAGTGATCCCCCCTTTCCTCCCCCCCGCCTTTGTAAAGCATTTCCCTCCCCGAAGCCCAGCCTGTGGGTGCTCAGTGTGTCCCTCTGGCTCTAGGCAAGCTGCCAACGTCACAGGTGATGGGAAGGGGCTCTGGGGAGCTTCTTGCTAAAACCCCATGGCCAGATGGCCGTGAGGTGTGGGCCATTGCTCTGCTGCTGGGGCTTAGGCCTTCCCCCTCTTTCCCCCTGCCAGCTCCCAGGAGTAGGATACACCCCTTCCTCCTGTCCCCCGCCCCCCAGGATTACGCCCCTCAGACTCTTTGCCACCGCTGCCCCTAGGAGGGAATACATCTCCTTTGGGATCCCCCCACCCCCAGTCCCCACGAGGAGATATGTTACCCCAGAATTACCCCCTTCCAGAGCCTTTGCCCCCCAAGGGGAATATGCCCCCCAATATTGCCCCTTCTAGAGCCTTGCCTTCCTCCTCAAGGAGGGGTTATGCCCCCGCCCCAGGATTATCCCCTTTCCAAAGCCTTCGTCTCCCACCCCCATTCCTTGCCAGCCTCCAGCACTATCTGTACCCCTCCCAGTTCCCAGGAAGGCCTCTCCCACACTCCCTTGCCAAGGCAGGTTGCTATCAGCCCTGTGTTTTGCATGGGAGACAGACGGTTCTTTGTTCCAAGGGGGAAGTGCAGCCCAGCCGCCCTGGGTTAATCACAGACTGAGGGGCAGCCTCTTGTTAAAAACTTGGCAGCAGCTCAGTGAACACGTGGGTTGGTCCGGTGAGATCGAGATGGGCTGCGTCTGAACCACCTGCATCTTGGGTCAGGCCTCACCCCACAATGCACAAGCAGGGCCCAGCAGATCCCATGAAGCCCCAGAATCTGCCCTGGGGCCACAGAATTGTGCCACGGAATCTCAGCTTCTAGCCTTTTGTGGAAGCTACCAGCCAAGCGTGCACTGCCTGCCTGAGTCTGTAGACTGTCTGACATGGCTGTGGCAGAAAGGAGCTGACCCCTGGCTATCCCACTGGGTGTTTGAACCCTCAGGAGCTAATGCTGGTGATGGAGTATTATTTGCTCCTTTTTTGCTGTGGCTCACCAGAAGTATGTGTTCACTCTGGTCCCTAATGATGGCAGCCCACTGACAAAAGCAGGCAGTCCACGGAGCATGTCGCAGAGCACAGAGAATGACTAAAGCATCTTCCAGGAAGGCCTTCTTCAGCCTAACAAAGTGGTAGGGCTCAATGCCAGGATAACTGGGTGACGTTCCCTGGCCTGTGAAATCCAGCAGGTCAGATTAGATGGTCTAATGGTCCTGTCTGGCCTTATTGTTTGTTCTTGTTCTGCGTTCCTCCACTAGATCAAAGCACCCTTTAGAACCCGGGGCTCCCCCACCCCACAAAGGTGCTTTACACACTGTCATCAAGTCATCTCTTGATCTCTCTGAGAAGCTGATTCAGCTCCTTCTGTGTCTCACTAAAGGCATTTTCTCCAGCCCCTCGAATCATGTTCATGGCTCTTTTCTACTCGTTCCAATATTCCCACGTCCTTTGTTGCACACACCAGAACTAGGCGCAGCCTCCCCCCCTGCGCCGCCCCTTCCCCCGATGCCCCACCCCCATGCCGCCCCTTCCCCCAATGCCCCGCCCACATGCTGCCCCTTACCCTGATGCCCCGCCCCTGCACTGCCTCTTCCCCCCAAAGACCCCGCACCCCGCTCACTCCTCTCTGCCCCCTCCGCACTGTGGCTTGCCTGAAAAGTGATGGGGCCATGGCCCCCTGCCCCCCACATTCCAGCGCCCCCGGCGTTGCAGCGTTTCGCACGCAGAGGAAAATTCCCCTCCCTGCTCTTGGTCGCCGCTTCAAGGAGTAGCACAGTTCTCCTTCGTGGCCGTGGCGTAAAATTTTCTCTCTTTTACTGATGAGCCCTTTTTTAGCGCAAATCACCGCCACCCCCATCCGCCTCCTCGGGGCCCCACCTCCCCAAAGCCGTAGCTTCCACTGGTCTCCCTAGAGCCGCCACTGCATTTCCAGCCACCCTGCACCCCATCCGCAGGGGTCTTGCTGCGGGGTTTGCTGGGCGTCCCTCTGGGTCCTTGTGCATTAACCCATTTGCCCCTTCCTCGCGACAGGCCACGATCATGGTCTTCCAGGCTCTGGCCCAGTACCAGATGGATGTGTCAGAAACCAAGGACACGGCCCTGGACGTTTCCATTAACCTGCCGGGTCGGAGCAGGCCCCTGCTTTGGAGGATCAACCGGGACAATGCCATGGTGGCCCGGACGGAGCGGGTAAGTCCCAGGGGCTTGGAGAGGGGGGACCGGGCTGAACGCCCCGCCTGGGTGAGGGTGGGATGAGGGTGAATGGCAGCAGGAGTTCCTGTTGCCGAGCAGGGAGGAGCAGGCGTGAGGGGTCGGTGGAACGGCAAGGGGATGGCATGGTCACTGTGGAGAGAGACCACGCGGAGGGTGGGAAATTGGCCACGTGTGAGGAGGCAGGGCTGGGGGGTGGCCCTAGGGTGAGGGGGTGCCATGGGCAGGGGGCAGTGCCTTCCCCCTGCAGAAACTGGGGAAACCCAGCCTTACTCGGGGAACAAACCACTTGTGTCTCGGACAACATGGTCGCTAACCTACCCGCTCCCATCCCCACAGACCAAGATGACCGACGGCTTCACTGTCTCTGCCAAGGGACACGGCAAAGGGACACTGTCGGTACGTATGGGCTGCTGAGAACCCGCCCGTCGGCCTAGGGGGCTCCTGGATGTACAGCGTGTGGCTCTGAAAGCCCATTTCGCCAGCTGGCGGGGATCCTCCTGGATCTGAGGGGGCAGCAACTGCCCCCCAATCTCAGTGCTGCCCCCTGCTGGATGGATCTGAGCAGGGCTGCCGGGCAATGACATGCTTTGGGGAGGCCTCATCCCTTGTTCCGTCTCTCTCTCCGCCAACCCGAGCTTCTCTCCGGTCTGGCCATTTCTATCTGGCCCTAGGAATCCTGCGACAGCCTGGATTTGCCCGAGACTCCTCCCCATAGACCCCTGGGCCGGAGCAGCCTGGTCAATATCCGTCCCTTCATCGCCCCTTTCTTTCCCAGGTGATGACGGTTTATTACGCTCCCCTGACGGAGGGGGCAGCAGCCTGCAAGAAGTTTGACTTTAGCGTCTCTGTGCAAAGGGCACCTGATGGTAAAGACCTGGGATTCCTGATCAGGGGAGAGGGGACTGGTTTGAGGGGTGCAAGGCCGCAAGATGGCTATCTATACCCCGGTGAGAAAGGGGTTAACCTCCATGCAGCTTACCCCTTTTCTAAACTGGCTGAGGAACAGAGCCCTGTCACCAGGCCTCAGTGGGTCACAGCTGAGAATGCCAAACTCAGGATAAACTGGTGAAAAACTAGAGCAGACTCACCCCCCACTGGTGGTTATTCTGTCACGAGATTATAGCAAGCCAGTAAGAAAAGCCACTCAACTTTATGATGAGTGGTTACTGAAAACCAATTTAATCAAACTGTAGGGTCCTTCTAATCCCAAGAAATCAGCCACTTAGCCAGGTCAATCTGTAACTCAGATTTTACCCAATAATCATCTTGATGCCAATCCTGTAGTAACTAAAACTAAAGGTTTAATAAGAAAAGAAAAGAAGAAAAGATAATATACATACAAATAATTGCAAAGTCCTGTAGCAACGATGCAATAGATGGCTGGCTTGTAAAGTCTCTCTGGGAACTTCCAAAAGATTCGAAGGTCCGCAGTCCATATAGTTCAAAATGCTCCTTCTAACTGTAAATCCACAGGCCAGAGAATCGGAAGGAAAGTGGCAAAATGAAGCTGTCTCAGGGGTCTTCTATCTCCTCTGCCATGTGCCTAGGGACATGTTGTCTCTGTTTGTGCAAAAAGAACAGGAGGACTTGTGGCACCTTAGAGACTAACCAATTTATTTGAGCATAAGCTTTCATGAGCTGTAGCTCACTTCATCGGATGCATTCAGTGGAAAATACAGACTAACACGGCTGCTACTCTGAAACCTGTTTGTGCAAAGTGACTGGCCTGAGATGGAGTCTGGGTCACATGGACAATGATCACCCCTCCTTGGGAAGTTCGATAATTCACAGGGGCAGCCATTGCCTGTGGCCCATTGTTAGGGTGAAGTGGCTTTTCACTATCTATCTGCTGGTCAGATAAGTGACAACCTCCCAAGGCTTCTGCAGCTAAGAGGGTCCCTAAGCCTTGTCCCTTATTCGTCTTTCCGCGGAATTGAGTGACCGATCCTGGCTTGGCACCGCTGGAATCGAGAGATGCAAGGAGGATACAGCCTTATCAAGAGCATTATCTCTGGTGCCATGAAATGAATGTTGTTGTAATTATAATTCTTAGCATATGCACACACCTAGGAAAATCATAAAGTTGGGATGCACAGCTAGGTGGTTAGATCCGATGTTCTAGTTTGGGCCTCCATAGCTGCAGTTAGCATGTCGAATACCATTCAGTCTGCTGCAGTTTCCACGGTATGCATCTGATGAAGTGAGCTGTAGCTCACGAAAGCTCATGCTCAAATAAATTGGTTAGTCTCTAAGGTGCCACAAGTCCTCCTTTTCTTTTTGCGAATACAGACTAACACGGCTGTTACTCTGAAACCTGTCCTTAATGGGCCATCACCACACAGCTGTCTAGCCTTGATGTAAATCTTATCTGGTGGGTGTTACCCAGGAATACAGCACATGTGTAAAATAGAAGTCCCTGGCCAATAGTCGTAACTTTAGGTACACAGATGATACATGCATATGAACAGGACAGTCCTACTTAGCAAATCATCACTTTTCCATTGACACCTCATATGACACACTTTGTACAAGACTAGTTGCAATTGTGTAACCATGGCATTATCGTTCATCGGTTCAATCAGACTGCATCACAAGCTCCCCTGTAGGGAAAGACCTTGTTGATTTGCTTCTGTCTCCATCTTCAGAGTAACTGCGGGGGAAGATCTGGGCTTTATTTGGGACTCAGGCTGTTTCAGAATCGGGCTCCAGCTGCTTGCTTGGGGCTTGCTTGGAGCAGGGGTGCACGGTCAGCATTTGAGCAAGGGGTTCTCCCAGCAACTGCTCCCGTGGCTCATGATTAGCCGGGAGCTGCAAGGGGCTGGGGAAGCAGATTGGGGTGTGGATGAATTTCCCCACTAAAAGAAAAATTGCTTCTTCAACAGGCTTTGATCTCAGAACCTAATTAGGTCCCAGTGTGGTGGGGAACGTGTTAGCCGCTTAGAGATGGGGAAACTAAGGCACAGGTCACTCAGCAGCACTGTTGGGTATAGAACCCTGGCTCCTATTCCCCACCTGGGCCACTAGACCCCCATTCCCCTCCAAGGATAGAACCTAGGAGTTCTGATTCCTAGTCCCCCTGCTCTAACCATTAGACCGCACCCCTCTGCCAGAGCTGGGACTAGAACCTAGGGCTCCTGATTTGCATGCCAGTAACCACAAGATCCTTTTTCTTCCCATGACGGAAGCAACTTGCACTTGGCAGACAAACTAGTCACAATTGACACTTCCCTGGAAAACTGTATCAGAGATTGAAAAGATTAGGGCGGTTTATGAGAAGGGAGGAACTGAGAGGATGTGAGAGAGCTGCATACAAAGGAAGGAGCCTAGTCAAGGACCCGTGTTCAATTCTGCTCTGCCACAGATTTCTGTCTGACCTTGGGCTGGTCATTTAGTCTCTCTGTGCCTCAGTTTCCCTATCTGGAAATGGGGGGGAAATGGGACTTCCCTCCCCCACAACGAGGGCAGACTGTGAGGTGCTCAGACAGTATGGCGATGGGGCCCAGAGAAATACTTTGGAGAGAGAGGAGAAGTCCTGTGCGGAAAGAGCAATAGCCCGGAGCTCTGATCTAGCGCTTTTCATCAGTGGATCTCAAAGGGACAGATATTTAAAGGTCTTTAGGCACCTAGCTCCTATTGAAACCACTGAGAGGTAAACACCAATGTACCTTTAACTGTCAGGTCCCAAGCACTTCCCAAAGGAGACACGAGGACAAAGAGGCACTGAAAGAGAGACAAGTAACCACACAGGACAGATGAGAATCATGTCGCTTAGATGAGCGACTGGGTGACGGGAGCAGGATAAGGACCAGTGTACAACAGGCTGGGATAGTTTGGTGCCCATCTTGTGTGACTGTGTCTGTAAGTGGGGTGGGGGAATCCCTGAGGAGGGGGGAGTCCTCCCCTGGGAATAAATTTGGGATGATCCTGGTGCATTTCCTCTCCGGAACCATTTTTAAATGGGTCTGGTGGTGTGGGGGGGCACCACTGATGAGACAGGAATGTGACCCCCTTGCTGTATTGATGGGTCTTTGCAGCCAAGAAGCCGGAAGGAGCCCTGGCCTCTGTGTTCATCCAGATCTGCATGCGGTGAGTCATCCCCGGCGGCCATCACCCCCGCCACAGCCGCCCCCCACCCTAGAATGGTGGAGAGTGTGTCAGATCCTGGCTTGAGGTGTGTGTCCATGTCTCCGTTTAGGGCAGCGGCTCTCAAACGGTGGGTCACGACCGCATTTTAATGGGGTTGCCAGGGCTGGCATTAGACGTGCTGAGGCCTGGGGCTGAAGCCCTGAGCAGTGGGGCTCAGGCTTTGACCCTCCATGCTGGGTGATGGGGCTTAGTTTACAGGCCCCCTGCCTGGGGCTGAAGCCCTCAGGCTTCTGCTTTGGACCCCTGCCCTGGGTGGTGGGGTTCAGGCTTTGGCCCCCTATGCTGGGCGGTGGGGCTCAGGCAGACTCAGGCTTCAGTCCCCCCTCCTGGGGTCGTGTAGTAATTTTTCTTGTTAGAAGGCAGTTGCAATGCAATGAAGTTTGAGAACCCCTGGTCTAGTGGTTACTGTCCCTGTAACAATAATAACCAATAGGAATTAGGCACCTAAATACCTTGGAGGATCTGGAACCTGGGGCCTACAACATGCATGATTTCCAGTCCCATCCTTTCCCCCCACCCCGTTCGGCTTACTTTTCCTGGTGCCCACCCCAAGGCCGGCAGATCTCCTTGGCTGCACCTGCTGTTTTGGGTACAAGCTCCAGACTGCCCCCTAAAGGGCTAGTACACCCCTCCACAGCCCCCCATGGGGTTATTTTTTGAGGGGGTGGCCTCCAGGATCTGCTTTCCCCACCGAGGTCTGTCCAGCAGCCATTGATACCTGAATTGGTGCTACTTGGGATCCACGCGTCCCCTCTCCTGCTGCAACCAGGAAGGGCCGTGGAGGCAGTCGGCTGGGCTAGCAGCCTGCCCAGTGGCTTCGTCCAGCCAGCATCCACTGGTCAGTGCCAGTGGCCTCCAGAGAGGATCCGCTTTGTTGCCTAGCAGGTGTTTTCCTAGCCAAATCCTCTCTGCATCCTCCAGGTTCCTGGGAACGGTGGACTCCACCATGACCATCCTAGACGTCTCCATGCCCACCGGCTTCTCCCCAGACATGGACGACTTGGATAAGGTGAGCCCCACCCCCTCAACGCGTGGGGAGTTGGCTGCTCCCCTGGGACCAACCTAAGAGTGGTGGTTCGGGCAGGGGTTTTAACCTCTTCCATGCCAGGATCACACACACACAAATTTAGCAATCTGGGGAGGGCATCACAACCTCCTGATGCTTGTTGGGTCATGACTCAGGGGCTTGGTGCCTTTCACCTCTTGGTCATTCTCGGTCACAGACTGGGGCAGCGGTAGGTGTTCTCAGCTGGTGGCTGTGTGGTGGGTTCTCAGCCCAGTTCCTAGTGGGACAGGAAAGTCACTGTGTCATTGGCACGAACCAGCCCCCTCGTTGGCAGCCCCTGTGTCAGCTGGGCCATGGAGATGGTGCTCCCCTCTCATTCCTAATGCGGGGTCCCTCCCAGGCAGGGCTGAACCACATCCGGAGAGGGTGAGGAGCGCGGAACTCACACGGTCGATGCCCTGTCCAGGTGTCACAAGAGGACTGAGACCCTGGGAATGTCAGTGGGCCAAGCCTTGTTCATGGGATCAGAGCGGAGAGCAAGAGGCAGACAGTAGGGGGTGGAGAAGGGGATGTGAAGTCAGGAGGGGCAAAGCTCGGCACCCCCAAAGCTTTCAAAGAGTTGGGGGCCCAAGTGGGCACCGTCCAGCTTGTGGATTCTACTGGCTGATCAGTTTGATTTCCATGCCCAGCTCACGAACCGTGTGGACAAATACATCTCCAAGTTTGAACTGGACACGGATCTGTCTGAGAGAGGTTCCCTCATCCTCTATCTAGACAAGGTACGGCTTGGCCATCCCCCCCCTTCTTTCTCTTTCTTTCTTTCCCCACCTTCTCTCTCTCTCTTTGTCCCACTTAATATTAAGGTCCCACTGATAATGGATTAATAAATGCTTCAGAGCTACTAATAAATGGCCAATCAATTGTTCTGGAGCCCAGCAGATCAGTAGGTTGCTTAACCCATCTCTGGGTACGTCTACACTGCAGCGGAAGGTGTGATTCCCAGCTCGGGCTAGTGCACTGAAGATAGCGGCGTGGCTGCAGCGGCTAGCCAGCCGAGCTCTCAGACCAGACTAGAGTTGGGCAACCAGCCTGAGCTGCTGTGACTCGTGAGGCTGCAGCCATGCTTCTGTTTTCAGGCACGAGCTCACGTGTGCGTCTGCCAAGCTGGGGATGACACCTCCCAACTGCTGTGTAGACATGGCCTATAACTCCTTCCGCTGATAGCCGTCTGTGGCACATCCTGCTCCTGGCTGACATGGGGATAGCCTCCATTCATCATGCATTAGCCCTTCAGAGTAAGGTTCGATTCCAAAGTGTGACCAATATTTCTATTTGGGTGGCTCCCAGAAGTCCCTGATTGGGGGTGGGGGGCAATGTTCCCGCTAATGTTTTCTAATTTGGGGAAGGGGATCTCCCCAAACTGCATAAGGATCCAGCATCCACCCTGCTCCCAGTTCCCAGTGTAAGGGGCAGATCAGGCACCTGGCCAGAACACACTGTAGAGCAGCCCTGAAGCGGCTCTAATTTACACTGGGGCCCTGCACAGTCACGCAATATGGGGAGCACAAAGGGGGATGGGGTTTAAAGCCCCTGCCACCCCCTTGTGCCCCCTGTCCCAAGTGCAGAGTGGAGTAACTGGGAATCGGGCCCTTTGCCACGCTATTAGCACTCTCTCCTGCCTGCAATGACCATGCCATTGCAGCTCCTAAGGGCCTTTCTCTTCCTCGCTAGGTGTCCAGCAAAGAGACAGACTGTCTGAAATTTAAAGCTCACCAGCACTTCGAAGTGGGTCTGATCCAGCCGGCAGCCGTGATGGTGTACGAGTACTACTCCCTGGGTTAGAGCATTCATCACTCGCTCATCTCGTTAGCACCCAGCAAAGCACGCTGGCCCCAGCGAACAGTCAGACAGAACCCTGGTGCAGTGTGCTACCCAGTCAGGACAGGCTTGAGCCTTATCACCCCACTAGCTCTTCAGGGAGGCAAACCAGGGCAGTGCCTGGGGCACTAGCCTGTGAGGCAGGAAATCTGGATTTGATTCCCCAGCTCTGCTTTTGACCTTGTCACTCTATGACTCAGTTTCCTTTCTGGAAACAGCCTTTCTACCATAAGAATAACACTTCCGTCCCCTTCTGCCACCCCCAAGGAAATGATCACCAATTTGCTGGCTTCTTTAAACCAGAGCATCCAGACCTCTGAGGAGCTAATTTAAGGGGAATGAGCCCACCTGGGTAGTTAATTGACTAACGAGCACCTGGGCATGATAAAAGCCCATCATTAGTAGGGGGTGCTGATAGAGAGAAGCCCTCCTAAAGGTGAGGAGTGCCAGGAGAAACAGAGGCCCCATAAAGGCAGGTGGCTGTGCAACCCCCCTGACCCTAAGGGAAAAGCCTTGAATTCAATTTTATTTGTGTTTAATAAAGAAGAACCCCGGCAGGGGAATTTGGACGTATACATTTTGTGTGGAGTTCTAAAGAGAAACTGAAGCAGAAGGTGCTTGCAGTGCCACACTAGGCCAGGAGGGGGCAGTACAGGATGGGCAACAGAAATAAAATCTCAAAAATAAAATCAAACCCCTTCCCCAGCTGAGTTTTAGCTCTAAAAAGGGAGACAAGCCAGAGTCTCCATTAAGTTCACAAAGGACTTCGCTAGTGATTTTACATGGAAGATGCCCAGATACTACAGTGATGGGCAGCTGGATAAAATCCTCAAGTACACAAAGAGATTCCCCAGGGAATCAAAGCCAGATTTTCTGGACAGAATAACCCATCCTTTACCCGTAGTGCTTCTGGGCAGGGACTGTCTCTCGCTGTTGGTACAGCATCTGGCACGAGGCGGCCCTGCTCTCACTGTGTGAGTGTCCGTGTCCCAGCAGGGGGGTCTGTCTCCCATTGTGCATCTGTGCATGGTGTGAACTCAAACTCTAGGTGTTACCATTATACACTTAGTAACAAACCTTTTCTCTCTCTCAGAAAACCGCTGCACAAAATTTTACCATCCAACCCAAGACAGCGGCTTGCTGAAGGTGCTGTGTGAGGAAGACGCCTGCCGTTGCATGGAAGGTAAAGGGAGACCAAAGGGAGGGGGAAATTTCTCTGCCCTGTCCCTTCACTGGCTTCTATGCTACAGGTTGGAACCACAACTGACCTAGTGGGCTTGGGCCAGTGAGAGCACGGGGGATGCAGCGCCCATGCACTATCCTGCCGGGTGCTGGCCCGTGGCAGCTCTGGGATCAGCAGCCCTCAGCATGGGGCGAGCTTGGGGGATTTAATGGTTCTGGGTCCAGATTGCGCTCCTAGAACTCTCCCTCCCTGATTCTCTGGTGGGGAGAATCTGTGGACGCTTCCAGCTCCCACCTTCGTACAGATAACATGCAAAGTGACCTCTTCCCCTTGGCCAGGCCCTGATCTCCGGCTGCCTCTGGGACCTTCCCACTGGGAGGGGGCACAGGCCTGGGCGTCAGGATTCCGGGGTTCTATTCCCCACTCTGGGAAGCGAGCGGGGACTAGTGGTCAGAGCAGTGGAGGGCTGGGCGTCAGGACTCCTGGATTCTATTCCCACCTCTGCCATTGATTCATCATGTGACCTAGGGCAAACTCATTGCCCTGTTTATGCCACAGCTTCCTTGTCTGTGCAATGAGGGTGACGCCCACCCATCACCCAGGGGGGCTGTGAAGCTGAATTCATTCATGTCCGTAAAGGGCAGCAAAAGCCTGGTGTGAAAGGGGCTGTAAACCTGCTACTTCACTAGGATCGTCTGCTTCTGTCCCCAGAGAAATGCAGCCTGATCAAGAAATTTAAACAACCCCCCGCTGACATCTCTGTCCGCATCGAAGCCGCGTGTGAGGCTGGGGTGGATTACGGTAAGACAGGCCCTGTGTTCTGGCCCTATTTCTCCTGATCAGCTGTTGTCCAAGGGAGGGCCAAAGCTGGGGGGGGGTGGGGCGAGATCTGCCAGTGATCCCAAAGACAATGAACTCCTGATCTGGGCAGAAATAATTGCAATGAGCGTAGTGGCAGCAGGCCATGTAACAGGGTATATGTGGACTCCACCACATTCCTTGGCTGATACAGAGATGGGGGCTCTGGGCTGGGACTCAGCAGAGCTGGGATCTGTTCCTGCCTCTGGCCTGCTGGGTGACCTTGGGCAGGTCATAGCCCTTCAGTGCCTCAGTTTTCCCAACTATAAAATGGGGATAACGATACTGACCTAATTTGAGATCTAACGATGATAAGACCTAGGTACAATGATTTATCTGAAATGAATGGCTGAACTTTTTTAACAAGTGTTTTTTCCCCACCTGTTGCTCAGCCATTTGAGTTAAATATTTAAAACCCACCAAGTTTTAAACAGTCTGAATAAAACCCACTCCCCGTTCCCAGTTAGACTGAGGACAGCCATGCCTGGGAGATCCGCTCTCTGGGCAAACACAGAGCCCTCTGGTGGGGGGTGGGGAAGAGTCTGAATTCATCATGTATCTTCCCCCAGGCCTTTTACACAGCAAGACAACCTGGATCAAGCCCATTCCCACCCCCACCTGCAGGTTCCCCTTTAGTGCCTGAGACCCATTGATATAGGACCCTACATCCCATGCCCTCACTGATCAAGGAAGCAGCCAAGCGCTGAGCAAGTGGGATTCTAGATGACAACTGGTGTTGTTGCCCCTTTGCCCCAGTGGGTGGGATTTGATTCTATTCTGTACAGGTTCTTGTCCCATAAGACACAGATCTGGAAGGGACCCACTGGGTCATCAAGTCCAGTCCCCTGCAGACACCCCCATCACCGTGGTATCTGGCCTGTATTCTGTAGATCCACCTAGACGGTCGCGATGGCGCCTTCGGGCTTTAACAGATCTCTGACTGCCATCTTCTTCCCCAGTCTATAAAGCTCAGCTGGTGAAGGTGGAGCAGAACGGGATGTACAATTACTTCACTATGAGGATCGTGCAGGTCGTTAAGGAAGGTAACGGCCCTTGCGGTGAATGTCTGTCCGCGTCTCACCCTGCGTGCTGGCTGTCCTCATCACAGGGTGCAATGCTGCTCCTCTCTCATCCGCCGTCCCCCGCTCAGGGGCTTTTAACCTGCGTTTTATTTCTCTACATCTGGGGAGGTGAATTTAGTGCTCCTTGAAAACGATGGAGTACATGGCACCAGCTGAGAACCGCACAGTTCAGGAGGGCTCATGAAGTCAGTCCACGCAGCTGATGCCCCACAGTCCCGACCCACAGCCCCCTGCTGACCCAGTCCTGGGCTTCCCCCCTCCCAGCTCTGCCAGTGCCCCTCCATCCTGACCCACAGCGACCCACAGCCCCCTGCTGGCTCAGCCCTGGGCTTCCCCCTTCCCCCCCAGCTCTGCCGGTGCCCCTCCATCCTGACCCACAGCCCCCTGCTAGCCCAGCCCTGGGGATCCCCCCTCCCAGGTCTGCCAGTGCCCCTCCATCCTGACCCACAGCGACCCACAGCCCCCTGCTGGCCCAGCCCTGGGCTTCCCCCTTCCCCCCCCAGCTCTGCCGGTGCCCCTCCATCCTGACCACAGCCCCCTGGGCTCCCCTTTCATCTTCAGTCATGTCCCTTAGACCCCCTGCTATGCCCAAAGCTGGATTAATCTTTTGTGGGCCCCGGCACCCAGACCTTGGCCCTGTCCCCCGCTCTGCCCCTTCCCACCAAGACCCCTCCCATGCTCTGCCCTGAGGCCCCGCCCCTGCTCAGTCTCTTCCTTCCAAGGCCCCGCCCACCTCTTGCAGTGGGGGGAGGGGGAGGAGAGGAGCAAGCCATGGGTGGAGCCACAGGGGGCGGGGCCATGGTCCAGGGCCAGGGCCCCCTCTGAGCGTGAGCCCAACGCCACAGCATCATTGTAAACCCGGTACCGGCCATGCCACACCTGGGCTTCCCTCTCCCTAGCTCTGCTGATGCGCCTTAATCCTACCCCACAGCCCGCCTGCTATTCCAGCCCTGTGTTCCCCCCACCCCAGCTCTGCCCATGCCCATCGGTGTCATCAGAGACGTTGTGAAAAACGGCCTTGCCCGTCCCCGAGAGCCCGTCACACTGAGGTGCGCGGCTAGAAAACGCTCCAGACTGATCAATGCTCCAGTTATCTCCAGCATGGCGCTGCCCCCGCGTCCCTCCCGGTGGCTTTTAGCTGTCAGCTTCGACCTTGGTAGTCTCCTAACCGCTCCCTGAGCCTGCCAGGGGCTCCGCGGGAGAGGCCGACGCTTCCAAACGTTGTCTTCGTTCCAGATCAGAACACAGCCAAAAACCGAAACTTCCTGCTCAACCAAATTTTGATTCGGGTCAGCGGCAACGCTCCTTTGCGATCAAACCAAACGCTTCCGTTCTGATCTCGACTTTCCCGACGGTTCTAGTAGAAAATAAAATAATTTTCGAACCAAAAAAACCCTCAGTATTCCAGTCCCAAAGTGGAGGTTTTTGGCTGAATCTGCACACTCCTTTCAAAGTTTTTTTAAACAAAGTTTTGTCCGAATCGACACGTTCCTCCTGATTTCAACAAACCGGTATTTTGCAATGGAAAATTGTCCTGTTAAAAAAACATTGATCAGCGTTACCCCTGCCTGAGAGGCAGCCAGGCCCCTTTGTGATGCCGGCCCTGAACTGGCTGCTGCTTTCATCCCATTCAGCTGCATGTTTTCAAAGATGACTAGAGGAGTTAGACACTCAAGTCAGTGTGATTTGGACTCCTAAATCCCTTTGACCCCTTTGAGAAGCCCAGCCTAAATATCAAACCCGCCACATGTTTACTTGCAGTATATATTTCAGTCACTCACTGTCGCTGTGCAATGAAGAGGCCCAGACAGCATGTGGTCCCTGGTAAACATGAGAGACAAAGTTGCGTGTCAAGCTCTGTGGAAGCCAGTTTGTTAGAGTCTCTGATTGTTTCCTTTAATAAACGCCCCCTATTTAAAGGACTGTGATTCCATGTTTTGTGACCATGGGAGCCCTTTTCCAACAAGACAGAGGAGTCCAGATTCTGATCTCATTTACACCAGCATAAATCAGGAGTGACTCTATTGACAGGGATTTTGAACTCACCTGCCCCGATGTCCTAAGAACTGGGCCATACTGGGTCAGACCAATGGTCCATCTAGCCCAATATCCTATCTTCTGACGGTGGCCAATGCCAGGTGCTTCAGAGGGAATGAATCATCGAGTGATCCATCCCCTGTTGTCCACTCCCAGCTTCTGGCAGTCAGAGGCTTGGGACACCCAGTGCATGGGGTTGCATCCCTGACCATCTTGGCTAACAGTTATGGATGGACCTATCCTCCAAATGTCAATCCAGAGCGACTCCAGGGAGACAGATTCTGAGCACATGTCAAACTAAAAGAGACCCCTTTGAAATCGAGAGTCACTCTGGATTGGTACCTGTTTAACTGAGATCAGACTCTTCTGCAGTGGGTCTGGCTCCTGTTCGCTGATCTGCCATCAGCGATCATTCTGCTCCCCACGCTCATAGGCCATCGCTGGCTTTTTTTTTTTTAAAGGGACAGAGCAAGGCATCCAGGGGAAGACCCGTCGATTTATCAGCCCAGTGGCTTGCAAGGCGACCCTGAACCTGCTGGAGAACAGGAGCTACTTGATCTGGGGCCTCAGCAGTGACCTGTGGGATCTGAAGACTGAGTGAGTCTCCAGCAGGCTCCTGGAGAGGCAGGAGGATTATGAGGAGGGGGGAAGAGTGGGCTGGTGGTTAATGCACTAGGCTGGGACTCAAGAGAAGTGGGTTCAATTCCCAGCTCTGCCACTGACCCCATGTAATCTTGGGTAAGTCACTTCATCTCTGTGCCTCAGTTCCTGCTCTGTGCAGCACCCAGCAACAGTGGGGCCCTGAGCCAAGTGCTCCCATACTAACAATGGGAGGTGGTTCCCCTTAATGCCCTGTGATCTCTGCCAGGCTGTACGCTGTACATGCGGGGTCACCCCCTCACCCGCGAAGGGCTGTGGTAATGTTTCCTCCTGCTCTCTTTCCCAGGATGGCTTACTTGCTCGGGAGCGGTTCCTGGGTTGAGCTGTGGCCAAACCCCATGGAATGCCAACAGGGACATTTCCGTGCCCTCTGCAAGGGGCTGGAGGAGTTTGCCCAGCACATGATGACAAACGGCTGCCCTTCATAGGCCGAGAAGAGGAGGACCCAGGAACGTCACTAGCTGTCACCCTTTCTGTGGGGAGGTCTCCCTTGTCCCCCATGCCCCCATCTATAATGTTAATTGGAGTCATGGCAGAACCTCTATACATTTCACAGCAGCAGGGGTAGGACTCACATCCTCCTGCATGCAGTCCCCTGCCTCTGGATCTGCAGGAGAATCTCCTACAGCTGCTCGTAGCATGGGCTTATGACACACAGTTATGCAGTTCAAATTCCATCCAGTAGAGGGCAGCAGTGGACGTACACACAGCTCATGACACTGCTGTTTTCCATAACCCTCTATTATCCTTGTAATACCCCCTGCTCTGTGATTTCTACTGATCCAAGCTCTCTGGACACAGAGGACAGAGCACGGAACCGTAGCTTGTGTGGGTCGTTCCCACCTCTGAGATACCCAAGGCCTCTGTCATTTCTTTACACCGTGGCACACTTCAACCGTCCCTGAACTGAACTGAATACTCCTTTGTACAGCACCTGTTACAATGCCCACCCCCTCTGAATCCTCAATCCAGAAACTTTGTGCCTCCTGAGGGAGCTATCCTGAGGCATCTGTCTGGGTTTGTACCTGTTTTATCCCACGAATGTGAATAAAGTTTTGCGGCAGCAGGGAAACGGCTGTCAGCACCCATAAGGAGAGATTTATTTCATGGGCTGCTTTAGATTGACTCCAAGCCCTCTATAACCCTAGGGAAACTTAATGTGCCATGTGGATGCTCTAGATGGTAAGATCTTTGGGGCAGGAGCTGTCTTTTCATTCTGTGGTTGTACAGCGCCTGGCGCGGTGCGGTCCTGGGTGCTGTGATCATACAAATAATTTAAAATAGCCTGGAATAAAGGTGACTTTATTCCAGAATGACTCTGCATTAGAAGCACCCTAATACTTGCAGAATAAAGTGATTTCTGGTCTGGAATTGAGTATCCAGGAGGAGCTACTCCAGTCAGTGTCTCTGTATAAACAAGTGGTTAAAGCATTGACCTAGGATGTGGGAGCCTTGGGTTTAATTCCCTACTCTGTCCTCTTCTGACCCTGGGCAAGTCACATGGCCTCTCCATGCCTCAGTTCCCCCACTGAACAACAGGGATAACAGCACTGCCTCACAGGGGGTCGAGGATAAACCCATTAAAGAGTGTGAAGTGTTTGAGTTCCAGTGATGAAAAGCACCATATCAGAAATCGGCGTTATTTCATTACCAAGCTTCCCCCTGTGCCCACCCCTTCTTACGCAGCAGGAAGACGAAGGGGGAACATTTTGGCTAAGATTCCTGAGCACGGACCCAGCCTCGGCACATCTGGGCTCCGCCTGCAATCAAACAACCCCAAGCAATCTCTAGGGTAAAAGGCAAAGGACCCTCCCATGCTGTTTTGCTGAGCATTCAGGTTGGCTTTTGCTCGGAACTGGCACATCTCAGCAAGTGGCGGGTTTGTTTAAAGCCTTCCATGATCCAGGGGCTTGATTCTCACTTGCCCTACAGCCCCTTTGATGCTGCTGTTGCAAAGTAAAGGGACCACAGAGCTGAGAGATCTCTCCTGGCAGAGGGCATTGCTTGAGCTGCTAACCCCTTGAAGCTCCTGACACAGGGGATGTGGTCAAGCTGGAGTGGGCACGGCCAGCATGAAAAACTAGCCAAACAGCGGTCCAGATTAGTTAGTGGTGCGCTAGCCATGCCCCCTTGGCTCTGGCCGCACTTGTGCTCCACATCACTGCAGGGAAGCCCCGGTGGCTGTTCAGTGTGTTGTTTAGAGTTGCCTCAAGGCAGCTAAGCAGGAAGGGGCAAAAACGGTGTAAACCCACCTCTGCCCCTGTCCCTGATGCCAGTGGTGAATGGATCTCAGCCAGAGCAGGGAATCAGGGGCCCAGCCCAGAGTTTCCAGCAATTGTGGGGTACAAAGCCCCCATGTGGGCAGCTTCTTACTGGGCTGGTTCTGGGCCTTGCTCCAGCCAAATCCCAGAACTGCAGTGAGCAGGGAAATTGGGGACCGAATGGCTAGGCAGCAGTTCTGCGGAAAAGGACCTAGGGGTGACAGTGGACGAGAAGCTGGATATGAGTCAGCAGTGTGCCCTTGTTGCCAAGAAGGCCAATGGCATTTTGGGATGTATAAGTAGGGGCATAGCGAGCAGATCGAGGGACGTGATCGTCCCCCTCTATTCGACATTGGTGAGGCCTCATCTGTAGTACTGTGTCCAGTTTTGGGCCCCACACTACAAGAAGGATGTGGATAAATTGGAGAGAGTCCAGCGAAGGGCAACAAAAATGATTAGGGGTCTAGAACACATGACTTATGAGGAGAGGCTGAGGGAGCTGGGATTGTTTAGCCTGCAGAAGAGAAGAATGAGGGGGGATTTGATAGCTGCTTTCAACTACCTGAAAGGGGGTTCCAAAGAGGATGGCTCTAGACTGTTCTCAATGGTAGCAGATGACAGAACGAGGAGTAATGGTCTCAAGTTGCAGTGGGGGAGGTTTAGGTTGGATATTAGGAAAAACTTTTTCACTAAGAGGGTGGTGAAACACTGGAATGCGTTGCCTAGGGAGGTGGTGGAATCTCCTTCCTTGGAAGTTTTTAAGGTCAGGCTTGACAAAGCCCTGGCTGGGATGATTTAACTGGGAATTGGTCCTGCTTCGAGCAGGGGGTTGGACTAGATGACCTTCAGGGGTCCCTTCCAACCCTGATATTCTATGATTCTATGATTGATTGTTACTAAGACCATAAGAACGGCCATACTGGATCAGACCAATGGTCCACCTAGCCCAGTGTCCTGTCTTCTGACAATGGCCAATGCCAGATGCTTCCAATCATCAGGTGATCCATCCTCTGTTGCCCAGTTCCAGCATCTGGCAGTTAGAGGTTTAGGGACATCCAGAGCATCTTGGTCCCTGACTGTCTTGGTCAATAGCCATTGATGGACCTAACCGCCATGAACGTATCTAATTCGTTTTTGAACCCAGATATAGTTTTGGCCTTTGTAACCGCCCCTGGCAACAAGTTCCAGAGGTTGACTGTGTGCTGTGCGAAGAAATACTTCCTTTTGTTTGTTTTAAGCTTGAGGCCTAGTAATATCATTGGGTGAGCCCTAGTTCTTGTGTTAGGTGAAGGGGTAAATAACTCTTCCTTAGTCACTTACTCCGCATCAGTCCGGATTTTAGAAACCTCCAGTTTCTCCCCCCCCTTAGTTATCTCTTTTTTAAACTGAGCAGTCCCAGATTTTTTAATCTCTCCTCCTATGGACACTGCTCCACACCCCTAATCATTTGTGTTGCCCTTCTCTGCACCTTTTCCATTTCAAATACATCTTTTTTGAGTTGGGGCGACCAGAACTGCACACAGTATTCGTGATGTGGGCGTACCATGGATTTATATAGTGGCATTGTGATCATTCTGCCTTATTATCTATCCCTTTCCTAATGGTTCCTACCAGGCTGTTCACTTTTTTGACGGCCGCTGCACATTGAACGGATCTTTTCAGAGAACTCTCCACAATGACTCCAAGATCTCCTTCCTGAGTGGTGACAGGTAATTTGGATCCCACCGTTTTGTATGGACAGCTGGGATTATATTTTCCAATGTGCATTACTTTGCATTTATCAACACTGAATTTCATCTGCCATTTTCTTGCCCAGTCACCTAGTTTAGTGAGATCCCTTTGTAACTCTTCGCAGTCAGTTTTGGGTTTACAAAATTGCTCAAGGTAGTTATCATCTGCAGACTTTGCCACCTTGCTATTTACAGCTTTCCGCAGATCATTTATTAATACGTTGAACAGCTCAGGCACCAGTACAGATCCCTGGGAAACATCACTATTTATCTCCCCCCATTCTGAAAATGACCAGTTATTCCGACCCTTTGTTTCCTATCTTCTAACCAGTTCGTGGGAGCACTTTCCCTTTTATCCCATGACGGCTTACTTCGCTTAAGAGCCTGTGACAAGGGACCTTGTCAAAGTCTTTCTGAAAGTCTAAGTACAGTATATCCACTGGATCACTCTTGTCCACATGTTTATTGAGCCCCCAAAGAATTCTAGTAGATTGGTGAGGCATGATTTCCCTTTACAGAAGCCGTGTTGACTTTTCCCCAACAAATCGTGTTCATCTGTGTGTCCGACAATTCTGTACTTTACCTTAGTTTCAGTCAATTTGCTGGTATTGAAGTCAGGTTTACCAGCCTGTAATTGCCAGGATCGCCTCTGGAGCCTTTTTTAAAAATTGGCATCACCTTCGCTATCCTCCAGTCATGTGGTCCAGAAGCTGATTTAAGTGTTGGTGACATACTGCAGTGAGTAATTCTGCAGGGTCCCCCTTTATCATTTTAAAGAATTTATCACTGAACTTTGAATCTCAAAAGCATTTTCGGGGTCAGAACACGGAGGACTGGGAGGGGCTCACACGACACAGTGAGACCCAGCAAGTTGTGTTTGGAAATATCTGAGCTGGGCATGGCCAGTACAGGAGCACGTTGGCATGCTAACGCTGTGCAATTTATTCAAGAGGCATAAACTGACGGCGGCTCAGCCCTGGGGTACAGTTGTTTGGAAGTGCACAACAAAATGGCCCAAACCTCAAAAAACACCTTAGCCACATGCTTCAAAGTTTGGCGACTTCAAAATAAAGTGCGCATATGAAAAGAAATCAAGGACAGCAGCAACTCGGCTGTCGTGAGCCACAGTACAAACACAAAGCCCCATGTGCACACTCCAGCCATACAATAAGAAAGCCCCACTGCACGCTCCAGCCCCACAACAACAAAGCCCCACGTGCAGGCTCCAGCCCCACAACAACAAAGCCCCACGTGCACGCTCCAGCCCTACAATAACAAAGCCCCACCTGCACGCTCCAGCCCCACAATAACAAAGCCCCACTGCACACTCCAGCCCTACAATAACAAAGCCCCACGTGCACGCTCCAGCCCCACAATAACAAAGCCCCACTGCACGCTCCAGCCCTACAATAACAAAGCCCCACGTGCACGCTCCAGCCCTACAACAACAAAGCCCCAGGTGCACGCTCCAGCCCCACAACAACAAAGCCCCACGTGTAGGCTCCAGCCCCACAACAACAAAGCCCCACTGCACGCTCCAGCCCCACAACAACAAAGCCCCACGTGCACGCTCCAGCCCTACAACAACAAAGCCCCACTGCACGCTCCAGCCCCACAATAACAAAGCCCCACTGCACGCTCCAGCCCCACAACAACAAAGCCCCAAGTGCAGGCTCCAGCCCCACAACAACAAAGCCCCACTGCACGCTCCAGCCCCACAACAACAAAGCCCCACTGCACCCCGAGTTACCTTGGAGGGGGGCGGGGATACCGGAGGGTGCCGCCCCCCCCCGCCGGGGCGCGACAGGCAGAAGGGCGGGGCATGGGGGGCGCTGGGCAGGGCTCTGCCCCCGCCCCGGGACCTGGGGGAGGCCGGCCTGCAGGGACTACAAGCCCCGGCGTGCTGCGGGCTGGCGGGGCGTTTCCTTCGGCTGGTCGGGGGAAGGAGCCGTAGCTGGAGCCGCTGCAAGGCGGGGACTGGCTGAGCCGGGGATCGATCCAGCTCGCAGCGGTGCAGGTAGGCGGGGGGCTGGGCTCCGAGCTCCCGGCTCCAAGGGCAGCTGAATCCTGCAGCAAGGGGCTCCCCCCACCCCCGTCTCGGGGGGGAGGGGGATAAAGCGGGGCTTCGCCTTGTGCTCAGCCTTCCCCTGATCCTGTGGGGCTGGGAGATTGGGGTGCATGGGGGGGGGTAAAGAAAGGTAGGGGTGCAATGCGGATCGGAGCCCAGGCGGACCCAGGGGTGCACTGGGAAGAGCTGAGAGCTAAGGGGAGCGGGGGTGCATTGATGAAGGGGAAAAGCTGGGTGGGGGGCAGGAAAGATCGGGGTGCCATGTGGTTCTGAGAGCAGGGGTGCACTGGGGAGCAAGAGCTGGGAACTAAGGACCCCTGGGAGGCGGGTGCAGTGGGTGGAGCTGGAAGTCGGGTGCAAAGTGCAATGGGGATGTTGGGAACTGGGCCTGCAGCAGTGACAAGGTGTTTTGGGGGTGTCCATCGGAAGTACAGTACAGAGTGACTCTCTGGGGAGCTGCCTGAGAACCACCTTCCAGGGTGGGGAGCCCGGCGGAGACCTTCCTGTGGAGAGCGGAGCCCCATCTTCTATATATAGCCTGATCCTGCAGGGTCTAGCACCAGAATAAGCCAAGATTAGTCAGGCTGGCTACAGCTGCTGTGTCTGCTGCTTTCCCAGAGAGCCAGGGACGGACGCAGAGCTCTGAGGCTGGTGCCATTTTGAGCAGTAACCACGAATTTCCAGGGAGCGCTGACCATGCCCCCTCCTTTCTCCCACCTGGATCAGACTCCCACAGCCCCGGAGTCCCCCGACTCACATGGCCCATAATTCTGGACCGTACCTGTGGTCAGTTAAAGTTTGTACCGACCCTTGGTACTCGCTGGGTTCTGGGGTGACCCACCTGGGTTCTGTGTCTTCTCTGACCCACAGGCCTGGGTGAAACACTGACACGGCCCTCTGCATTTCATCAGTGTTGATATTACAGAAACACGTAGGTTGTGGCCTTGCACAGAGCCCCAGCCATGATCAGGGCCCACCCCATCGTGCCGGGCACTACACAGACCCCCCATCGTGCCAGATTCTGCACAGACATATAGTGAGAGACAGTCCCAGCCCTGGAGATTTTACAGTATACACAGAGGAAGGCTGGGTATAAGGAATTATTATTGTCCCCATTTTGCAGGCAGGGAAACTGAGGCCGTAACTTGCCTCAGGGCTGCGAGGGGCAGAGCTGGAAACTGAGCCCAGTTCTCCTTTGTCTGCCTGTCACTTTAGATTTTTTTGGGGCAGGGACCGTCTCTTACTCTGTGCAGCGCCTGGTGTGACGGGGGACCCCAATCTCAGCTCTGGCTTGTAGGTGCCCCAAAGTACAAAATTACAGTCCTAGAAGTGTTGCATTTAAAGGGCCTTTCATTGTCTGAGCGACTGGGCTTGTTTTGTGCAAATCCCACCTGCTCAGCAGTCGGCTGTGGACTTCGGGCTCCCTTTTAAAGAGCTTTTATATCCTCAGTCAATATAAACGCAGTTTATAACAGAGCGTAATTGAACAAGAATAAATCTGGAGAAGGATCTCCTCCTTCCAGGCCCAACCCCCTCGTTAATCGTCCCCTGGCCCCTTTGCCCGCTTGGATGCTTCCCTGTGCTACCCAATTGTGACGGAAGTCTCAGCCGGGTGAGATCAGCAGGATGGGCCTTTCGTCCACAAAGAAATCAAAGCTTAGATCAATAATAGCCCAGCTTCCGTCCTTCGTTTGGTTATAATTCCCCACCCGGTGCTGCGGCCGACCGGCGAACAGCCTTGCTGAGTCTGAACTGGGTCAGGGGAGAAACCCAAAGCCCGGGTCCGGCTTGAATAATTGAGATCCAGGGCAGGAGTTGCCATGAGGAGCTGTTGCCTGGTAATTATTAATTGCCGACTGCCTTGGCTCGGGGCCCTCTGTCGTGTCTGGCCCGTCAAACGGCTCCGCTGACGAAACCTGATGTTTGCCAACTTGTCGAGTTATTGGGGGTGTTGTGGTATCCCCTGGAGACCCCATCTGCGATCGGGACGGGGGGCCCGTCGTGCCGGGTGAGAACCAGTCCCGTGCTCCAATGAGCTCCCAGCCTAAATAGACCAAGGAGGGGAGGGGGAAAAGAAGCACAGAGCAGCTGTGCCTTGCCCAAGCTCGCCCAGAGGCCGAGCCGGGAAATAGAACCACTGCCCTCGTCTGCCCCCCGTGCTGTGGATTCCTGGCAGAGCTGGGTCACCAGCAAGCCCTGATTCCCCCCCCGCCCCCGTTCCCAAGCGTGCTGACCCAGCCGCATCGGCGGGTGCCGGGGCCCTGGAGTGTAGACGCAGCCTCCGGGCAGCAGCGGGTTCCTGGCAGCATGAGAACGGCCCCGGCCCCGGACGACGGGAGCGTCCCGCCTGGCTGCGTCTACACCAGGGGTGAGGGCGGCTGGTTACGGCGCGTGGGGGTTGGGCTCTTTGCTGCCCTGCGCCCGGTCGCTCACGTCGGCCTCCGTTTGACGGGCGGAGCCGGCCCCGGGGATGAGAGGCTGAGCGGTTCCAGAATAGAACCACATGTGCTCCCGCGGGAGGGGGATGGGCTGAGGCTGGTGCCACTTCACCTGGTGGAAATCCTCTCCTAGGAAGAGACCGGGATCGGGGGGTGTCATGCAGAGGGCAACCAGATCAGTGAAGCAGGAGATGGGACTGGCACAACCGAGTAGATCGGTGGGGGGAGGGAGAGCTCAGTGGTTTGAGCGTTGGCCTGTTAAACCCAGGGTTGCGAGCTCAATCCTTGAGGGGGCCATTTAGGGATCTGGGAAAAATTGGGGATTGGCCCTGCTTTGAGCAGGGGGTTGGACTAGATGACCTCCTGAGGTCCCTTCCAACCCTCATATTCTATGATTCTATGCCTCACGCCTAACATCCCCAGCCCCCATTAAGCCCCACTCTCCCCGCCAGAGCTGGGGATAGAACCCAGGAGTCTTGATGCCGCCCTCCCCTCTAGGTGCTCTGCTCCCTTCCCAGAGCTGCAGCTAGAACCCAGGGGTCCTGACTTGCAACCTTCCCACTCTAACCACTAGACTCCACTCCCTCAACCCTCTTTGAACCTGACTTCTCTTGCCTGTTTGTAACAGACAGACAGACAGAGGGATGTCCTGCAGGACCGTGCTGCTGACTGGCTGCTCCTCCGGGATAGGGCTGGCTCTGGCCGTCCGGCTGGCTAAAGATGAGCTGAAGAGATTCCGAGGTGAGAAGGTTGGGATGGGGATTATAAAGAGCTGGAGAAGAAGAGGAACCTGGGGCATAGGGCAGGGAAATGATAATGATCTTACTACTTCTATGGCCTTTTATCCCCAGGGGCTTTATAGCCCTATGTGCCGAATCACTTCTCCCACCACTGAGATGCAGCCACCTCTGGGGTGGGATGTGGCTGCTGTTAATACAGAGATTGTTCAGCCAGTTTTGAAATGCAGCCACTGTTGGGATGGGGTGTGGTAACAGTTTGTGCTCACCCACTGCTGAGATGCAGCTGCCTCTGGGGTGGGGCACAGCAGCTGTTAATACAGAGATTGCTCAGCCACTGCGGAGATACAGCCACCTCTGGTCCTGCCCCATTAAATGGCACCATTCTGCCTCACAGCACCCACTGGTGCCACACTGGCATAGCCTGCGAGGGGAGAGCACCCCCTACTGAGCCCCCACCCTGGTTCTGCAGCACAGTTCCCCCTAGTGCATCAGAGTCTGCACAGACAGCCCCCCCAACTCTCCTGTGCCCCCTACTGAGCCCCTCACCCTGCAGCACCCATCTTTGCCCTGGAAGTCTCCCATCCAAGCACCAGCCAGGCCCGAGCCTGCTTAGCACAGGAGTGGGGCCCTGAGCTTCCTGACTGGTTTGAACCCTCCTGGCCACCCCCCATCTCTCTGCCTAGTCATCGCCACCATGAGGAATCTGGACAAGCGCGAGGCCTTGGAGAAGCAAGCGGGGCCGGCTTTGGACAAGACCCTGGAAATCCGCCAGATGGATGTGACCAGCGAGGAATCCATCCGGCGCTGCGTGGAGGGCATTGCCCAGCGGAGAGTGGACGTGCTGGGTAGGACAGCCGGCCCGGCCGCTCGGGGCTGCGTGGGCCGCCTTCCTTGGAACGCACCCGGTGGGGGGAGGTTGGGGGACCGCTGCGCTCTTCCTTGCAGGCAGTGTGGCTCCCTTACCCCCTGGCCCCACAGACCCACCGTGGGAGTGGGGGCCGGAGCAGCTGGGGGTTCCTCCAGCGGAGGGAGTCTAAGGAATTTCTTGTCTTGGGTGCCTTGGACCCCGCCCACTTAGACACTCCCGTTTTTCTCGCCTGTAACTTACACAGCCCCTTACAGGTAGCGGCTGCATTTGCTCCCCTGAGTCTCTACTCCTGACTCCTGGGTGCGTCAGTGGCAAACCTTGCACAGGCGTTGGTAAAGGGGTGTGAGGCTCAGAGGGGAGGCTGGTGTAACTGGAGGAGCTGGGTGGCTTCGCCCCGCTCATTTGCCCCCGCGAAAAATCCGGCCACAAATGCGAGGGCTCTTCGGCGCTAAGGTTGCTGTGTGGGGCAAGGGGGCGGTTGACACCGGATCTCACGCACGTGCGCCCGGCTGGCCTTGCTGGGTGGTGACCAGGCTTCGGCTGAACAGGGAAGGGGACGCGCTGTAAAGTGGGGATCTTGATGCCTTCCCCAGCAGAGCTGAGCCCCTGCTCAGGGAGAGCATAGGAAACGCCATATGAGATCAGACCCCTGGGCCCATCTAGCCTGGCGTCCCCCAGCCCCCATGCCTTCCTACCTTGGATGGGCCCATCTAGGATGTCAGGCCATGAGGCCTGTGGGGTCGCCCCGCCCGAAGGAAAGGATAGGGAGCCCCATGGTGCGGGCCCGCCAGAGAGCCGGATGGGCCGTTTGTGCTTCTGCCTTTGGTGATCGGAGCCGGGGGGAAAAGAGGATCCCGGCTGCCCCCTGTCTCCGTGGGGCTCCCCACTTCCAGTCTGCGCTCACCCCCGCCCCAGTAGCTGCCATACCCTGGGGGGTTCCTGGGGCTCGCATGTCCTCCCCCCGTTGCAGTGAACAACGCGGGGCTGGGCATGATCGGGCCGGTGGAGAGCCAGAGCGTCGCTGCCATGAAGAGCCTCTTTGACACCAACTTCTTCGGGCTGGTGCGACTGGTGCGCGAAGTCTTCCCCGACATGAAGCGTCGACGCCGGGGCCACATCGTGGTGATGAGCAGCGTGCTGGGGCTGCAAGGTGAGACCGGGGGACGGGGCAGGGAGGGCTGTGGCCCCTGGGGACCGGCTGCACCTTGCTGATTTGGTGTGGGGGAGGGGGACAGGTCCAGGCTCCTGTTGGAGGTGATGGGGGGCCCCTGCTGTGTGGAAACCACCCAGAGCCGCAGCCTGCCCCCCCATGGGACACTGACCTCCCCCCTTTCCCCTTCTGGGACCCCTCAGTGAGCCCCGGGCTTGCTCCCCACGGGACCCCGCCTCCCCACTCTCCTGCTGGGACCCGGAGCCCTGGGCTCTCCCGCCCCCGTGAGACACCGACCCCAGTGTGCTGGGTGCTGTGTGTTATTTATTAGGTGTTGTGACCGGGGTCCTAATGGGGAGCCAGCTGTGGTCACTCAATTAGGGTGAGCTGGGAAGAATGGGGCAGCCAAACCCCCAAAAGCTGGTGGATATTCCAATACTTAGCAAGCCAGCTTAAAATAGCTTCTTTATTACCTCACTGGCTGCTCAGAAGTCCAAAGAACACAGTTCCCTTAAAGTGATCCAGCCTCGGCCTCCATCCAGGTACCCACGTCAAATATGATGAAAATTTCTGTAAATCTTATTTCATCCTATAAAAGAAAAGGTTCTCCCAATCCCGAAGAATCGGACACATGACCTCCCAGGTGAACGCATGTTTCCGATCTTACCCAAACACCCGCTTCAGCCGATTCTTATTAACTAAACTAAAATTTATTAAAACACAAGAGAGAGAGAGTCTGGTTAAAAGATCAATATACAGACAGACATGAGTTCAAGCCATTGAGGTGCAGATTCACAGCAGAGACGGTGAGCTTTGTAGTGGCAAAGAGTTCTTTTGGAAATAGTTCATAGGCGATAGTCCAATGTCCAAATCTCATATTCCGGGTGTACCAGCATAACTGGGACCTCAGTCTTGTGACTCAAACTTCCCCTGATGAAGTCTAAGCAGATCTGAGATCACAGAATCAGGACCCAAGGCTCTTTTATACAATGTCATGACCTCTTTGACAAGTTGGGATTTCCTTGGGGAACAAAAGGTAATTAGGATGACTTTGAAGGAGGTCCATCACCGGTTCTTAGCTATATGAATTAGCATAAGGCCATTTGATGTTCCTCCACCATTCACAGTACAGCTCAAAAAGAGATGAATACCGAGATATCCCGTGTTTGCAATTCATTTAAATGCTAGGATCTTCTTTTGACCTCTGAATGATCAGAATACAGCGTAGACAGGGACTGTTGATTACATTGTCCACCCTACTCACACATCTGTAAATACACAAAAACACAAACATTATCTCCCCACAGGTCTTTTGAGGGTTATTTATTTTGCAGGATGTTTAACCCTTTCTAGCCATGCATCACAGGTGTATTACGGTAGCCCCTAGGAGCCCCAGCCATGGCCCAGGGCCCCACTGCGCTAGGCGCTGTACAAACGCAGAGCAAGCAGCTGGTCTCTGCCTCCAAGACCTTACAATCGAGATATAAGACAGGAGATGGATGCGGGAGCCCCAGGAGCTGGTGGGACAATTCTGGTCAGTACCACGGGCAGGTGTCTCCGCTCCCTGGCGGCCGACCCCTCGTCAAGTTCTGGGCAGGCCCTCCCGGCATAGCAGAGCCTCACCCTTTGCCGGCCCAGCTCCCTCCCCTCTCTCTGCTTGACCTGACTCGCTCTCGCCTTTGCTCGCCAGGCCTCCTCTTCAATGACATCTACTGCGCCTCCAAGTTCGCTGTGGAGGGTTTCTGTGAGAGCTTGGCCCTGCAGGCACTGAAGTTTGGTGTGAAGTAAGTCTGGGGGGGCAGGGCTGTGTAGGGGAGATGAACCCCAGTGCTACAGGGGGGCAGTGGAAGCTCCCGTCCGAAGCTCAGAGGGGTTGCAGGCAGGTGGCCGCAGGGAGCGGACGGGAGGTGCCTGGTCGCTCCATTGATCCATTAGGCCGACTGGGCAGCCCCCACCAGGGCTGACTTTGCTGGTGCTCAGAAAAGGGGGACGGACCCACCAAGGTTGTGAGGGGTGGGGTCCAGAAGGCCTCTCCCTCCCCTTGCCCCATGGGCATCCTAGCACTGTTGGCTTAGTGCAGCGGTCACCAACCGGTCAATCGCAATCTCCGGCGGCACAGTGGGGCTGCCGCTAAGACAGGCTCCCTGCCTGCCCTGGCCCCACGCTGCTCCCTGAAGCGGCCCCGGGGGCGGGGGGTCTCCCTCCGCGCGCTGCTCCTGCCTGCAAGCATCGCCCCCGCAGCTCCCGTTGGCTGGGAACGGGGAGCCAGTGGGAGCTGCGGGGCTGATGCTTGCAGAGAGGGGCAGTGCGTAGCCATGTGCCTTCCACGCTCCCCCTCCCCGGGGCCACAGGAGTGCTTTGGCCCCTTCTGGGAGCAGCTGCACCGCCGACCAGAAGCTGCCAGAGGTAAGTGCTTCTGGAGCCAGCACCCCGAACCCCCTCCTGCACCCTGAATTCCCTCCTGCCCTCTAAGCCCCAGTCCTCAGCCCCCTACTGGAGCCAGTACCCCGAACCAGCCCTGAGCCCACTCCTGCACCCTGAACCCTAGCCCTGACCCCCGCTCCCAGAGCCTGCACCCCAACTCTGCCCAAGCCCTGACCCCCCCCAAATCCCAACACTCTGCCCCAGTCCAGTGCCCGCACCCCCTCCTACACCCCAACACTCTGCCCCAGCCTGGAGCCCCCTCCTGCACCCCAACCCCCTGCCCTAGGCTCAGCCCAGAGCCCGCTCCCACACTGCGAACCCCTCGGCTCCAGCCCAGAGCCCGCACCCCCTCCCAAACCCCTACCCCAGCCTGGTGAAAGTGAGTGAGGGTGGGGGAGAGCAAGTGACGGGGGGTGGGGGTGGGGGGGGGGCTTTGGGGAAGGGGCGGGGCCTTGTGGGAGGGGTGCGGTAGATCCTGGGTTGCCCTTAAATTCAAAAAGTGATCTTGGACATAAAAAGGTTGGAGACCACTGGCTTAGTGCATCATGTGTGCACGGAAGGGGAGGTATCGACTGCAGTGCTGGGATCTTAGGCTGGGTGCACCAGGTATAAGGATATTGGATTATATGGCCCAGCCATCTGAGATGGCAATGCCGGGAGGTGGGACTCCAGAGTTGGTGGGAGGAAGGGATGGAGGTAAGCGGGTGGCGGGAGGCAGGGAGCAGTGGGTGAGTATAGAGGGGAAGGTGGGAGGGTGGAGGATGGATGGTTGGATGCAGCAGTGGGTGGGTAGAGGGAGAAAGGGCTGGAAGGAGGGATGGATGGAGCAGTGGGTGGGTAGAGGGAGGAAGGAGGGATGGATGGAGTAGTGAGTGGGTAGAGGGAGGAAGGAGGGATGGATGGAGCAGTGGGTGGGTAGAGGGAGGAAGGAGGGATGGATGGAGCAGTGGGTGGAGGATGGATGGTTGGGTGGAGCAGTGGGTGGGTAGAGGGAGGAAGGGCTGGAAGGAGGGAGGGGTGGGTGGTCTGATATGGGAAGGGCAGCAGGTGGGGTGCTGGACTAGAGGGCCCACTGGCCTAAGGAGGTGCTGCACCAACCTGTACAACCCAGTGCTCTGCCCCTGCATGCCAGCTCCTATCTGCGTGTGCCCTAACGGGCCCGGAGCCAGGCCCTGGCTGGGTACATGAGCTGTGATGTTACTGTCTCCTGCTCCTCCCCAGCATCAGCCTGATCGAACCCGGGCCGGTGGTGACCGAGTTCGAAAGGAAACTCTACGAAGAAGCCGCCTGCATGGACCTGTCCGCCGTTGACCAGGAGACACTGGACATATTCCAAGGCTTCTACATGGCCTATTCCAAGGAAGTCTTCACAGTGCTGGGGCAGTCGCCAGACGAGGTGGCTGAGGTAGGGAGCCATCTCCCCACCCTCCCACGCTGACCCGCTACCCCCTTCCTAGCCCTATAGTACTCGGCTCTAACCACACTGGCACTGGGGACCCAGGGAGGACAGGTGGGGAGTTAGATCCTAGGGGCCTGCTTGCCAGAGGTTCTCAGCACCCCCAAATCTAGTGGTGGCACCGGGAACAGCCGGGGCCGTCAGACCAGCTCTGGGCTAAACCTTCAGTTGCTACTCAGGCTCTGTCCCAGCCATCTGCCACGTGGGGTGGGGTGGGGTGTGAGTCTGTGTAAGGGCAGGGCGACCAGTGGTGAAGCAAGTATGTTACTGCTCAGCCCTTTGAGATCAATAGATAAAAAGCATTTTTGTTGAGCTCGGCACAGCTATCCCTGTTTTACAGAGGGGGGAAACTGAGGCATGGAAAAGGGAAGGGACTTGCAGAGCTGGGAACAGAACCCAGGAGTCCTGGCTCCCAGCCCCCCCACTCTAATCACCTAGGCAGTACCATAATACACCGAAGAAATAACATACAGTAGCCAGTGTAGTGGGGCTTGAGCCATGGCTGGGGCTCGTAGGTGCTACCAAGACCAACAATAAGTGCTAATCAGAGTGGTGCTGATTTACCCCAGATCTGGCCCATTGAGTCCAATGGAGCCATGATTATTTATCTTATCGTTGTGCCTGGGAGCCCTAGCCCTGGCCCAGGTCCCCATTGTATTAGGTGTGTTACGGTAGAGCCTAGGGCGCCCCAGCCGTGGCCCAGGACCCCACTGTGTTAGGTGCTGTACGTTATTAGGTGTATTACGGTAGAGCCTAGGGCGCCCCAGCCGTGGCCCAGGACCCCACTGTGTTAGGTGCTGTACAAATACCAGCTGGGGACATGGCCCATTGACCCCAGTGGAGCTGTGGCTGATTTTCATACCAACTGGGGATCTGCCCCGTGCAGGTTAAGCCCAGGGCGTGTCGGTCGAGCGTCTAACGGGCAGGCCCTTCCTCCGCTCTCCCCAGCATACGGCCAAGGTGATCATGGCAGAGAAGCCACCTTTTCGCTATCAGACCAACAGCCTCTACACGCCCATGACCACCCTGAAACACGCCGACCCCACCGGGAACCTGCCTCTGAACACCTTCCACCAGATGATCTTCCAGCATGACCGGCTCTTCAAAGCCAGCCTCAGCCTCCTCAAGATGCTGCAGTGGAGGAAGAGGAGGGACGTGTCCTATAACAAGTCTCCTTGAGACGAAGGCACCAGGCCCCTTCCTCCTCCTCCCTGGACAACACAGACAGCTCCAGCTATAGATCCCACCCCGCTCCCATGCTCTGTAGCTTCCAGTGTGGACAGCCACTGTACAAGCACAAACCCTTGGACTGAGGGGGAGGCGTCAGCACGGTGGGTGATGGGGGGAGCCGGGGGGAGGGGCAGGATGTTTAGGAGCATGAATCCAGGAGGGGGCTAGCAACACCCCCCGCTTTGCCCTCTTTTTAGCCAGCTGATTCTTTTGTTTTTTGTTGTTTTTTTTTAAAGTAAATTAGGGGTGTTAAAAGGATTTAAAAAAAAAAAAAACTTTCAAAAAGTAGAGGAAGGAGGCCCTGCTGGGCCTAGGACCCAGGAGTCCCGGCCCCCACTCCCCTTCCCAGGGCTGGGGATAGGACCCAGGAGTCCCATCCCCTTCCCAGGGCTGGGGATAGGACCCAGGAGTCCCATCCCCTTCCCAGGGCTGGGGATAGGACCCAGGAGTCCCATCCCCTTCCCAGGGCTGGGGATAGGACCCAGGAGTCCGATCCCAACCTCTTCCCAGAGCTGGGGACAGAACCCAGGCGTTTCCAGAGTCAGGGATTGAACCCAGGAGTCCGGGTGCCTGGCCAAATGCTCCAACCACTAGTCACCACTCCCCTTCCATAGCTGGGGCTAGATCCCTGAATGTATTAAGTTGTCACACACACACACACACACCCCCGCTTGTGAGGGTGGACCCAGCTGTGCTTCCACCGGGGGGGATAGACATCCTCCACGAGGAGGTAGCCCAGCAGGTGTGTGACACGGCTTGTAGCCCTGGGCGAAGGGAGCCGTGGGGCATCAGGCTATGTCCCCCTGACACTACCGGGGAGGCCTGTAGGAAGATGGCCGGGGTGGCTCGTCCAGGGAGGGGATGACTACGGCACTTGCTGGAGTTAGGGGCACCGTGTTTGCCGGCAGGCTGGGAGGGAACTAGAGCAACCAGACTTGGCAGACTCTCAACGAGGGTTCGATGCAGCTCCTGGCCCTGGGTTCAAGTGGGTTGAGTGGCCCGGCTTGGGGCAGCAAAGCAATTTAGCTGGCATCTCTTAGGCACGCCCTGGGGGCCGCAACAGCTCCCAAGAGGGGGTGAGCGTTTAGTCTGCAGCCTCTTCCTCACGGCCCTGCACCCTCCAAAGGCCAGTTTCCTGATCTCCCCCTCTCCTCAATCTCCCGCTGCGGGGGCCGCTGCCCCCTGCCCAGCACCTGCGGTAGTGCTGGGAGCATGACTTGTAGGGCGTGCAATGACTCCCCCAGCAGCTGTTCAGGGCCCAGGCAGCCCATCCGATCAACCTGCCGCGGTGCAGGAGTCCCTCAATAAACAGAGGTGCTGGAGCCTGGTGGCTGGGGTCAATTTTTAAGTCGTTGGAAAATGGCAGCTGCCCGGCAGGGGCGTGGGAACTCTCACTTCTTAGTCCGCAGAGGGAAGGGCAGAGGCAGGACAGCTGGGGCCCTACAGCTGCCCCATAAGTTATCCCCCCCATCCATGGTACTTACAGCCCCCATTACAGTAGTAGCTGAGCCCCTCACAACTGCAAGTGTATTTAGTCTCCCCCCCCCCACTTGGGGCAATAGGGGTTAAGTGGCACAGAAGGGCTAAGTGAGGTGCCTATGGTCATGCAGGAAGGCTGTGGCAGAGGCAGAATCAGGGCAGCTGTACCCAAACCCCTGCACTATCATGGTTGCCTGGAGAAGCCCTCTTGTGCTTGGGGCTCTACCCCCATGAGGAGAGCACCATCCCTGCCCCCAACAGCCACCCTCCACTCCCCGCATTGAACCTGGCTCCTTGCCTGGAGCAACAGCCAGGAAGCCAGGAACTCCATCTTAGCTGATGGAATTGACACGGCAAGCGTGGAACCTGGTGGAAGCCCCCTGGCCTAGATCAAGGGGAGGGGGCAGAGCTGAGAGCCTGAGCACTAACCCAGCTCCAGGATTGGAGGCCTCAGGGCCGTAACCCGCAATGGGGGCTGTGCTGGGGTGGACGCTGGACGTCCTAGACCGTGCTGATCCTGCAGGGCTACAGGCCCTATGTATAATCAATTGCTTCCATTGCACCCCAACGGCAGCCTTGTGTTCTCTGGTCCAGCACCACTGCATCCAAACAAGCATCACCTAAGGCAGAGGGGGGGGGCCACATCCCGCCTGTGGGACCCTCCTGCCCGGCCCCTGAGCTCCTGTCCCAGTATGCTAGCCCCCGGCCCCTCCTCCGCAGCCTCAGCTCACTGCACCACCGGCTTAGTGCTCGGGGCGGGCGGGCTGCGAGCCCTGGTCTGACCTGGTGCTCTGTGCTGCACGGCGAGTGACAGTAGCATCACCAGCCACTGGTGCTCCAGGCAACGCAGTAAGGGGGCAGGGGGGGTCGGATAGAGCGCAGGGGAGTTTGCGGGGTGGTCAGGGCCGGGGGTGTGGATATCAGTCGGGGCGGTCAGAGGCCAGGGACCAGGGGGGTTCAATGGGGGCAGGGGTCGAGGGGGGGGGTAGTCAGGAGGGAGGGGGGGTTTGGAGGGGGCAGCAGGAGGCAAGCAGGTGGGGGATCGGGGGTGGGGCAGTCAGGGAACAGGGCAGGTTGGATGGGGCAGAAGTCCTGGGGGGCCCGCCAGGGTGAGAAGCGGGGGGTGGGGGGAGGATAGATAGGGGCTGGGGGCCAAGCTGTGCCTGGCTGTTTGGGGAGGCACAGCCTCCCCTAACCGGCCCTCCATACAATTTTGGAAACCCGATGTGGCCCTCAGGCCAAAACGTTTGCCCGCCCGACCTAAGGCCTGCCCATGTCAGTCAAATAGCTTCCAGCGTTAGCAGGGCAATCTTCTTCCTAGCACGGACGCAACATGCCACACACCCAGGATTCCTCACCGAAGTTGATCTGCTGGTTGGATCAGTAGCTGCTCCGGCCAGAGCCGGGTACTGACGGGGAGCGTGACGTGAACGCTGATCCATGCCTCTGCAATAGAGGCAGGGGCTGAGCCTTCAGCCCTCATGCCCACGCAGGCCCCAGGGCTGATGGATCAGGATCAGGTCCTTCCGCCCTAGAGCCCAGCTCAGAACTGGATACCACGTGCGTTAGGATGAACACTGCTTTAGGATCAAGTCACGACACTTCGCACCGGGCAGGCCCCCACCGTCACGCGCGCCATGCTCGAAAAGCCTCAATCTTAGAGCAGCTGTTTTACCCAAATGAATAAGCCAGAGCCAAGATACGGAAAGGGCCATTTATACACCAGCATGGAATGCAGGGCTTTGCCCTCTATACACAGAGCCCACCCCCCTAAGACAAAGCCAGAGACCTCCCGCGCCAGGCTGTGCAGAAAGTTACAATTAAGCCAAGGAACTCCTTACCACGTGGGCATATTGACCCAACCCTGCTGAGACAATGGGGATCCACCCAGGGGTTAGGAGTGTGATAATCACAGTTCCCAGGAATAATGAGGAATTTAAATCGGGGGGGGGGGTGGGGGGGTGGGGAGGAGAAGTGTTGAGCCCGCACTTACAAGGGCATCACAACCAAGGGCAGAGTTATTCGGTAGAGAACAGAGGCAGCCAGAGAGAGGGCAATGGCACCCCAGCAGTAGGATCTCCCTTGTGGGGAGGCCCCCTCCCCCCCATTGCAGCCAGCGAGCAGGTTGCATAAATGCAGACAGAGCCTGCGTTGAGGATCAGGACGCTGGCTGTTCTACCCTGGCCTGAACTCCAGTAGTGTCACAAGCAGGGGCCGGGTCCCAAACTCCTCCGTGGCCTCACACTGTTAGCTCCTGCTTTTGGCCTGGTGCGCAGCAGCTAAGGGCCTGCTGTTTCAGGGGTGCTGGGCCAATCCCAGCAGGGGTACAGGCCTTGTGCATGAGCGGGTCCCACCTACTCTGTGTCTGGGGTTAAAGAGGTTTGTTCCACGGGAGGAGGAGGTTGGTTGCCCCAGCTCACAGGGGCAGGCTGGGAGCTAAATGAAGCTGGGTTCTCCCCTGCTCATTCCCTTTAAGGGTGGAACCCCCGTTTCCACCTAGCTGCACAGGTAACCAAGGGCAGGATCTAGCGCCGGGTTCTGAGCAGGAACGAAGCCAGCTCCAATCTCAGCTCCCGGGGAGACGGGCAGAGCAGACAGACGCGGCAGGCGAGCACGCTGGAGTCACAGAGAGGCAACCAAGACGCAAGCCCTGCAGGCCCAGCTGGTGCGAGAATCACACCTGAACCTACCACCCGACAGGGTCTAGCAAGAAGCCAGGAGCAGCATGCCCCTGAAAACCTGCTTCTCCCAGGAAGGAGGGACCATCAATGCTCGAGTGAAAACCATGGCCCACAGCTAACCGGGTACCACACGGAGATCCCGACGAGCGTAAGCCAAGCGTCACTGCTCAGTTGTTGTCTAGATCCTGGCCTATTGCTCAGCACCACCAGCATGTAGTGGGGCTGGGGAGCTCTTGGCCTCAGCTGAAGATAGCCACTACTTCTCCTCCGCCCTGGAACCATCTATCGCCTCACCCCAGTGGTACAGGACCTCTTTGACCCCAGCCAGATGTTGGTGCTTAAGGCCAGCTCCACCTTTGCTGCTTGGCCCCAGCTAGTCAATGGAGTGAAGGAGAAGGGGGTGGGAGAGCTGGTGAGGGTGGGGGCTGCTGGTGGAGGATGCATCTAAGCCAGCAGCAGGGATGCACGGATCAGGAAGCGGGTCTGGAAACCGCTCTTGCAGGAGAAGAGCAGAGCTTGGCCAAAGTCCCCCCCCCAGCCCCGTACAAGAGACAGCAGCCCCCAGCCATCCAGAGTTCGTCTGATCTTCTTGCAGTCTGGAGAACAGGCCTGGTTCTGGGAACAGCGGCTGGAATTGCACGGGACCATGCAGTTCTCAGCACTGCCACAAGGTGGGGCAGGGGAGCAGAGAGGCAGGAATTCAACACAAACCCCCAGATTTCTCTGTCCCGCTTGGGAGTCTTCGGCCAGGCCACAGGGTGGGACCCGGCGGCCTCCCCAGGGTCCGAGCGCTAGCAACAGTCTGGGTGGATAGGCCTCACACTGCCTCACGGGCAACCCTGCTCTTCTTCAGCTTGGAGAGACCCTCATGGACGCCGGCTTCTGTGACCCTGCAGAGAGAAAGCGAGACAGACGACCCCAGACTCAGATGGGATGGATCAGATCTAGGTGCTTCCTCTACAGCCCTAGCAAGGGTCCTGCAGCTCCTGGAACTGCAGGGATAAGTTCCCTCCCTTATGGAAAGCAGTAACACCCGCTACACCTAACACCTGGAACTTCCCCGGACAAGCAACAGAGGGTGCTGTGGAGCAGGAGCAAGAGGACTCAGACTTGAAGGTCAGACGGGACCCTCGAGATCTAGTCCAGTGGTTTTCAAAGTTCGGGTCGCGGAATGCAAGGCACTGGGTCGCCTTGCTCAGCTCCCAGGGACCCTGGCAGCCGGCCAGTAAAAGCCAGTAGTCCCTACCTGTTCCGACACCACGCTGCGCCCCAGAAGCGGCCAGCAGCAGGTCCGGTTTGTAGGCAGGGGGACCACAGGGCTCCGTGCGCTGTCCCTGCCCCAAGCACTGGCTCCGCACTCCCATTGGCCGGGAACGGACCCATTGGCCAGTTCCCGGCCAATGGGAGTATGGGGGGGTGTGCCTGTGGGCGAGAGCCGTGCGGCACCTCTTGCGTACCTCCGCCTAGGAGCCGGACCTGCTGGCCACTTCCGGGGTGCAGCACGGGAAGCCTGCCTCTGCACCCAAGCTGTGCCACGGACTGGGAGCCACCGGAAGTAAGCCCATGCCCCAATCCCCTGCCCCAGCCCTGAGCCTCCCACGAAACCCGGAGCCCCTTTGGCACCCCAAACCCTTCATCCCCAGCCCCGCACCAGAGCCTGCCCCCACAGCCCTGACCCTCTCCTGCACCCCAACTCCCTGCCCCAGCCCAGAGCCCCCTCCCACACCCTGAACGCCTCATTCCCAGCTCTGTTGCGTCACGGGCAACAACAATTTTCTTCAAATGGGTTGCCAGAAAAAGAGTTGAAAACCACTGATCTAGTCTGACCTCCACCAGTGAGCTTGGAAAGATTTGAATTTTACTGGTAAATGTGGAAGGTGGATCTCACCCAACATCCACACACACACACACAAATATTTCCATCGATAACTGAGAGGCAAAGTAAGAAAAATGCAACTTGAGACCTCAGTGTTTGATCAAAGGCTATTTACTTGGTACATTTTGCCATGGGACACTGCCAATTGGTGTTTAAAACTTTAACGGACAATTTCAATGGCCACTGTCACTAGCTAATTATTGTCTGCCCCCTTGCCGGATCCTCTTCTAGTTTCCTTGTGAAAATTGAAAAGTGATAAAAATGGGGGGTGGGGGGGGGAATATTTTAAAATAAATATTGATATTATCCATCAAAATGATAAAAACCATAAACATCGAACTTTGCCAAGCCTACTCATCAGGTTCACACACAGGTAGGAAACTGAACGAGCATAACTCAGGCCCAAATAGCTATTCCATGTATGCAAACTGGGTGTAGCCCTGTTGGTCCCAGGATGTTAGAGAGACAAGATGGGTGAGTTTCCCTGTTCACAGTCTACACCAGCCCCAGTAGCACTGGGAATGAGCCCGACTTCCCCGCCCCACCCAGAGATCCAGCTGCTTACACCTGATTCATCTGCAGTTCCTCCCCCTCTTCCTCGTCCTCTTGGGGCAGCTGTAGATAAGGGTTGTTTGAAGCCGGGCGGAACTTGTATCCCGTTAGGATGAAGAAAACCAAGGTGGATACTTCGACCAGGAGCTGCAAGGAAGGAAAGAAGGGTCCTTAGGCCTAGCGATTGGAGTCCAAGATCAGTGCAGCTGCTGTTGATGCAGCTGGCTCTGGGGTGGGACATAACAGCACACAGCAACAGTTTAGGACGGGAAGGGAAGAATCACACAATGAGTGATAGGGAAAAAACAACAACGAGGCCTGAATGTGTATTGCCCACCCTGGAATTTGGGAAGGAAACTGACCTGGGAAAGGGGGGCTGTTGAAACCTCTGCAGCTATCTCAGACCCTTGGATTTACATGAAATCTGACCGAGTGCAGCATAGCGCCCCCTAGCACCAGCTGGCTGCAGTAGCCAGTGGGAAGAGTGCCGCAGCTCACAGCATCTCCCGAAGCAGCTGGGCTCTCCTTGGTGGTCTCCTAGCCAACTACTGGCCCAGCAGATGTCTACTTAGCACCAGCTCACAGTCCCAGCTGGGTGGGTTGCAGGGTAAGCAAAGGCTGGGGACCAGTCAGAGGCACCTGCATTGCAGATCCCCAGTCGCCACTTCCAGTCCAGAGGCAAGAAAACTCGGCCTATAATACACGTCTTTACAATACAGCACCTCACCAATGGATCTCAAAGCACTTCGCCACCACTCACGTCCAGAGCCCAGCTGGGAGGGCGGGAGATGTCCCCCGTCTTGCCAATAAGGATCTTAGAATGGATCAGTGACACTGCTAGGAATAGAACCCAGGAATCCTGCCTCCCACCCCACCCCCACTCCTCAGCCTCACCTCATAGAGCCACTGCCACTGGAAGGGGACGGTGAATTTGAGCAGGATGGCAATGACACGGGAGAAGTAAATGTAACACACGACCTGGAAGAGGGTGAGAGAGAGAGCGACTGAGGCCACGGCAGGGTCCCGGTCCCGTCATGCACACAGTGCTCATGCAGCCAGTGTCCCTGAGAGAGGAGCCAGGGCTGTGGGCACCTACCATGACGTAGTAATGTCTGAAAAGCTTCAGTTTCGCCAGGTTTGTGGCAGCTGGAAATAAAACAAGGGGAGTTTGTCAAACGGCACTGGGAGCAGGTTCCACATCGGGGGGGAGACGGAGGGGGACAGAGTCCCCCCCAGAGCGAGGGGGTGGAGGGAACAGCTGGGTTTCTCCGGAGGAAGCCGAGATGGACTCACCTTTGCCATCTGTGCTGGAGGCCTCCTGGAGGTGGCGGATGGACCTGTGGATGGACCAACAGATGCTCAGCGGTTCCCGCCCTCGGCTCTGGAGTTGCCTTTCCCAGGGGCAACTCCACCGGCCTGGAGCAGACGAGCCTGCTGGGCCCATGGCTCACAGGGGCAGGATGCAGAGATCACCTCCGTGGGGACGTGGCCAAGCCAAAGCAATGACTCCCATGGGATTGTGGGAAGATTTGCACCCTTCACCCCACCCCACGAAGCCTTTAATGGTCCCCCAGCACTGTGTCGGGCGCCCAGGTTAGTGCACAAAGCCGGGATGCCCCTCTGCACCGGACACTTCCCATGGGGACGTATGGGGTGTGGAGAGTGATGACCCCAGAGAGACGGACATGACAATACCTCCCATGACAGTCCCCCATAGCACCGTGGGGTCAGCGCTGACTCCAAGGGGAGATCACCCCCTACTAACCCCCTCATCCTGCAGTACAGCAGCATCAGGGTCACAGCTGACTTGGGAGAGAGCCCCCTACAGACCCCCCCACCCTGCAGTTTTCCTCCATTTCCCATCCAAGCACTGACCCAGCTTAGCTTGCGAGACCTGGCAGGTTCCCAACCCAAGGCAGTAGCGCTGCTGAGAGGGGCTCCGGGGCAGAACGCCCCCCCGGCTCTTACCACACCACGGGGAAGAGGATGGCCCCGCAGCAGAGCAGGTCCACCAGGAAGAGGATCTGCTTCCAGGAGGCGTAGTCACTGCTGCCCTCCTCCGAGGACTCGATGATAATGTAAGCGACGTTTGCCAGCACCTGCGCAATGGGAAAGGCGGGTGGTGAAGGGACTTCGCAGCCCCAGACGGGCATCCTGCAGGCGGGCACTAGCCGTCGCTGCCCAAACACCTGCCACCCCAGCGTGGGCCCTGTATCTTCCCCCCGCTTGCCGAAACGCCAGGGCAGAGCAGCGTGCTACCACCTGGCTCTTATTTAGCCCTTTTCATCTGAAGATCTCCAAGCGCTTCCACAAGGAAGGGCAGTACCATCATCCCTATCTCGCACATGGGGAAACTGAGGCACAAAGGACGGGGGGAGGCAACTTGGCTGAAGTCACCCAGCTGACAAGGGGCGGAGCGGGGAGCAGACCCCACGTCCCCCAAGGTCCAGCCCAGGGCTCTGTCCATGAGCCAACGGGGCTTCACCGAGGGAATCGCTTCCCCAAATCGTTCGCTTTCAGCACCGGGAGTCCAAAATGAGCCCGGACAGATCCGGCTACGGTGTCCCAAGGAGGTGGGGAGGGGGCACCTCAGGGTGGACGTAAGCGACCCCACCCCGACTCCAGCCCCATGTCCCCACCCAGCACAGCTCTGGCTTTTAAGGCGGAATGGCGAGGAGGCAGCCGCCCACAGAAGTGGCAGCTCCCCCCTCCCCAGCCGTCGCGCCCCTCACCTGCAAGGGGATGACGATCACAAAGAGCTTCTTCTCTTTGTCCGACAGGATGTACTTGATGAAGGCCCAGCCTGTCCCAATCAGCGCGATGGTGATGAAGAGCAGGGCGCCCTTCAGCCTGCAAGGGACCCAGAGGCAACTCAGGCGGGCGCCCTGTTCTGGGAGGCAGGGCGGGCCCAGGGCGAGCCACAGTGGGGCTGTGGGACTGAAGAAACCGGGACACGCCCCCCTCCCCTGCGCAACTGCCCCTGCTCCTCACAGCGCCCCCTGCTGGGAGAGGCTGGAACTGCAGTATCCAGGAGCTTCCCCCACAGGCAGCGCTCCTGCCCTGCTCTATACAGCGCCCCCTACTGGGAGAGGCTGGGATTGGAGTGGCTAAAAGCTCCGCCCACAGCCAGCCCTCCTACACCATCCCCTGCAATTATCAGCTCCAAGCAGTCAGTGTCCTACGACACCCTCCAGGGCCCCTCATGCTGGGAGGACTGTGGTAGCGAGACCTCCCCAGCAACCCTCCCAGTGGTGGCAAGCACCACCCCCAGCCAGTGCCCCCTGGTGGGAGAAACTGGGACTACAATACTTGCAAGCTCCCCTATTATCCAGTGGCTCCCCCAGGGCCCCCACCCCCGGAGCCAGCTGTGATGCTGGGCTATCGATGTCCCCTCTGCGTAGGCCCCGTAACCGGACGCTCTGAACTTACAGGTGGGTCACGAAGTACATGACGGCTAAGCTCTCGATCGGGTGACCCTCGGTGTTAATGAAATAGTAGTTGATCTGAGAGAGAGAACAGAGAACGGGGTCTCAGTTGGAGCCTCCCGATTTAGGCTAGACAGGCTGGGAGAGCGCCCACCACAGCCACCCAAAGGCCATCTGCTTGTTAGGGAGCTGGTGGCAAAGCCGAGGGGACTCAGAGCCATTCACCTCCATGTCCCGGCCGGGTAACAGCCATCGCGAGACAGCTGTCGGGCAGCCAGTGCACAAGAGGAGTCCAACGGGTCTCAGCCCCGCATGCCAGAGAGACACCATTGTCTTCTTGGGGATAGACCAGCCCTTCCCCAAGAAGGGTCAGAGATTCTTAGCAGGGGTGACACAGGCTTAGAGGGAGGGAGGGGGACACTGTCCCGGCCAGTGCGCTGAGAGCAGAGAGGACCCTGGGACCGGGCAGGCCATCATGTTCAGTTTGCCCCAAAGCTTTTCGAGGGGCGCTGGATTCAGGCTAACACCTTACAGGCTAGCGTCTTCCTCTACCCAATCCCCTGAGCCAGCAGGCCCTGGGCACATGTCACCTCTTAGACAGAGACACCCCAACTAGGCTGAGGCCGAGGCTCATGGGGGTCAGCGGGAGCCCGACTGCAGTGAACCCAGGTATGGCTGCTGTCCAATAACACCAGGCTCTACCGGCTTTCTCTGCGTGTCCCGCACCCAGCACAATGGGGTCATGGTCCATGACTGGGGTTCGTAAGAGCAACCATACTACAAACACCTAGCTCACAGATTGCTTTTCATCTATGGGTCTCAAAGCACTTTACAAAGGAGGGTTGGCAGCATCATTCCCATTTCATAGATGGGGAAACTAAGGCACAGAGGAGCAGCTTGCCTGAAATCAGCCAGCAGGCCAATGGCTAGCGCCCAGGTCTCTCCAGCCCTTTGTCACTGGGCCCACCTGCATTGGCGTAGCTGTCTACTTACACTGTGAAAGAGGAGAGAAAGGGCCTTGGTATACGCTAAGGCGGCCATAAGCCAGTGGATTTTGAACACGCTGAACCTGCAGGTAGAGAGACACAATCAGGCGGGTGCCCATGGCGGCTCCGTGGCAGGGCAGGGTGGGGTACAACAGAGAGGAAGGCTGCCTGCCCGGGGAAAGCAGTGTGGACACAGTCGACCAGAGGGGCGGGGCTCACTTGTGCTGGCAGAGGAAGTAGACCCACACGGTGGCCGCGGCCAGGAAGCAGGCGGACATGACCAGGTAGAGTTTGATGAGGGGGATCTCGGCAGCCGACAGGTATCCGTCCGGGTTCTTCTCTCGGATCATCACCTGCAAAGCAGAGACGGAGTCAGTGCAGAGTGGGAGCTATGGCTGGGGGAGATGTCACCGCCAGGAGGTCTGATCCAGGGTGGCAGGGGAGCACCAGGCTAGAGGGGCCCCTTGCTTTGGTCTGGAGTGGTGGGGGAAACCACTCTGGAGTGGTGGGGGGAAACCCAGTGATGGACCGCTGATCTGATCCAACATGCAGGGGGGGATACCAGGCCAGAGGGGCTAGCTGGTCTGATCTCCCATAGCAGGGGCGCAACGGGAGGCTAGATGGGACTGGGAGCAACAAACACAGACCAAGGATGTATGACAAACCCCGCCGCGCGCTGTGGCTTTGGAAATGCGTGGCATGCCCGCAGTTTGCTCTAGACTTGCCGTGCCTGGCGGATAAAGCCCTGAATTGGAACACTGAAGACCTGGGTTCAAATCCCAGGCACTTGTACTCCACAGCCCAGTAAGGACCCCTCATGGCCCATTCATCCTGTTGATGGCAGCAGGACAAGCGTTTGGGGCTCAGTGTAGGGAATCTGAGCAGCCTGGGCTTCTACTTAGGTGGTCAGGTCTTTGGGGCAGGGACTGGCTTTGCGTTCTGTGTCTGTACATTGCCGAGCACAGGAGGGTCCTGGGCCGGGACTGGGGCTCCTAGCCACTACAGCAATACAAATATCTAGCTCATATAGCACTTTCTAGCCACAGATCTCAAAGCACTTCGCAGAGGTCAGTGTCATTATCCCCATTTTACAGATGGGGAAACTGAGGCACGGGGGGAGGGGGAAGTGGCTCACTCAGGGAATAGGACCCAGGTCTCCTGAGTCCCAGAGCTTTACTCTGCTTTCTAATCCGCCCGGAGGCAGAGAGGGGAAGTCTGTAGCAGAGGATCAGAACTCTAGTGCCTCCACGGAGGGGGAGGGGGCGCTACCGTCCCCCGAATGCACACTCACGGTGATGTCGTAAGGCATCTGGTTTGCCGGGGCTCTGTTGTGGCAGTTGTGAAAGTTGAGGTTGTACAGACCTTCCGCCTCCGAGCCGATCACTACATGGAACTGCAAAGACAGAGGGGGAGAGACCCGAGTTACCGGTCAGGGCACTGATCGGAAGTATCCAGCCTGACTCGTTGCAGGAGACAGGCTGAGGATCCCCCCTGCTCAGTGGAGTTCCCATTACAGACACGTCAAGACTCCAGGGGCTCTGCCCCTCCCTCTCTGGGCTGCAGCCCGTTCTGGCCCAGGAAGGGCGGGGAGCAAGTCAACCCAGCAGCAGTTCTAAGGAGCAGTGTGCAGCCCTCACTGGCCAGGACAGGCCTTGTAGCGAGACAGCTGGGTCCAGCCCCATTCAGCAATGATCAGGGATACCAGACTAGACTGACCGAAGGGGCTCGTCCAACACAGCAGGAGGTGGGATGCCATTGGACCAGGCCACTTATTTGATCTGATGTGTCAGGGAGGAGAGGGGAACAGGCTACAGGGAAGCAGATACCAGGATAGTTGGGCCAGGCTGACCTGCCTTGGAAGTGAGGGTGGGGAGATGCCAGGCCGGATGGGCCCACAGGTCTGAGCTTGGGGGCAGAGGGGAAAAACACAGGGGAAGAACACAAGCTGTTGGCTTTTTCCAGGAGGGCCCTTCCTCCATCCAGCCGGGCGACACTTACGCTGAAGTTGTAGGAGTCGTTCACGTTCCCTAGAGCCAGGACCAGATCTTCCACTCTGTGGCTGGAATCCTGCTGCACAAGAAAGGCCAGTAAGGAGCAACGTGCACAGAGCTGGAGAGTCCCCTGCCGCCCGTGGGAGAGGAGGAAAGAGTGGGGCTTACTCTGCCCAGGGATCGCCTGGAGCCTGGCTTACCACCACGCCGGCGGCTCAGCCGTGCTACAGTTCCCAGCTGCTGGTCCGCGGGTGAGGGCTGCTTGTCATACCGCCGCAAGCAACGACCAGGACTCTATCGCTCCCCGCTTCCCATCCAGCCCGATTCCCCAAAGCCTGCCCCTCTCCCCAGCCTCTCTGTCCCACAACGGGCAGTTGGCACCCTGGGCTCTGCTGAGAGAATGGCGCTGGAATCGGGAGGCAGCAGGTGCCAGCAGAAGTCTGGTGACCTGGCACAGCTGCCTAGGAACCGCCCTAGGCTCAGTCTCTGAAGGGCATGTACCTGCTTGGCTTCGCCCTCTGTCTTCTTCTGGGGGCTTCCCGCATTGGGCCCTTTACCAGGCACTTCCTGCTGTGTTTCTGTGCCTGGAAGAACGAACACGCCCCTTCGTCAAGGACTAGATGACGTTAACTCCAGCTCCTGCTGGCGTGGCTCAGGCTGGGAGCCACCCCTGCCCCCCACCTCCTCTCAGGCCCTTGCATCAGCTGCTCCCCAAAAACCACCCTGCACCAGGCAGACTCCTTGCTGGCTTGCCCCATTTGCTGTGCAGCTGTTCAGTCCCACAAGCTCAGCAGAGTCAGGATGGGTTACTAGGTGGAGGAGAGACCTCCAACAAACAAGCGGATGGCACACTCCCTTCCAAGCCAGCGCCAGACAGGAGGGATCGGCTGTGGTTACGGCACTGCACCGTGACGGAGGAGATCTGGGTTCAATCGCTGGCTCTGCACAACCTTGGGCAAGTCACTCCAGCTCTGTGCCTCAGTTTCCCCATCTATACCCTGGGGAAAAGCCTTCCCATGTCTGTTTAGACGGAGCTCTCCAAGACAGGGACCGTCTCTTACTATGTGTCTATGCAGCACCCAACACAATAGGGCCTCAATCACAGCTGTGGCTGGGACAGGACTAATATGATTATACAGTACATACTATGGGATACTTGACATTAACTCCAGCCGTCAGTTGGGCCAACTCCGACAACGATGACCTGCCTCCTTGGCATTAGCTGCCGTAGTAGCCTCAACTTCCTATCCTAAACACGAGGACTAGTGCTGGGTGTCTATTACATAGCTGCCACATTCCACCCCAAAGATGGCTGCATTTCAAGCACTGGGGTCCTGCTACATCTGTAATCTGGCCATGTTCCCCCTAGTGCTTTGAGATCCTTGGAACAAAGGTACCCCCGAAGCACACAGAGTTACATATTGAGTGCATGGGGCAATGCTAGCGGGATCAGATGCACCTGCCATGTTAAGCAATTAACTGCAGCGCTCTCATTAGGGAGAAAACTAGCCCCTTCTTGAGCAGCATGGAGAAGGCTGCTTCACGCCGGGCAAGTAGGAGACAGCAAGACCTGGGTGTCTAGGCCGCCTCCAATCTCCCTCACCTTTACTGGCAGCAGCCTGGGCCTTGCTATCGTTGGCTGGTTTCGGATCTGAGCCCCCATTCTGCACCTCGGGGATCAGACCGGAATAAATCTGCAGCTTCTTCTGCTCTCCCAGCTTCCGCACTTGGACCCTGAAAGGACAGAACCAAGCGTCAGTATAGGGGGCGTGACACAATGGAGATGGGTTCACACCCCCAGAGTCGGAAGGGACGTGGAGAGGGGGGGCGGGATCAGTAATGCAAAGGGTCGCTCTCCCAACACACCCTACTAAAGGATGCCTCCTGTTTCAGGTCACTGGGAGCCAGGACACCTGGGTTCTGTTCCTAGCTCTGGGAGAGGGACGTGGGGTCTAGTGTGGTTATAACTGGGAGCTAGGACTCCTGGGTTCTACTCCCAGCTGGGACGGTCTAGTGCTCAGAGTAAAAGTAGCAGTTTAATTTTTCTGCTGCCTTTTCCATTTCACTGTGTAACCTCCTGTAACAAGAGGATACGTAGGAGCACCTGACTGATCTTCTGTCTACCATTCACTCATTAATTTATACACCACCATCACATCTCCTTATTTATTCCCTGTCTAATCCTAGTCCTCTTTCACACACCACCTGATATCAGGGGTGGTTGCAGGCAGCGATGGTGACATGAGCTGTCTGCATATTTGCTAGGGGCTGCTCTGATCCCTGGACCCGGAAGAGTCTAGGAACTAGGCTAACTTGCCGTTAACAGCTCCAATCGATTTAGCGGGAGGCCGGATGAGGAATCCAATGAAATATACATAAGCGCAGACAGAATTTCACTTGCCTTTTCTGGTTGACGTCGATGAGGAAGAGGATTCGTGACTCCGCTCCGTTTTGTTCCAAGGTGCAGTTATGAGATTCCTTCCCCTGCAGAGAGGAAAACTGCCCCGCATCAGATCAGACAAAAAAAACCATGTACAAGCTAACTAATTACCACCATCTGGATTTACAGTAGGCCCCAAATCAGGGCCCTGCTGTGTAAGATGCTGTACGTAGTAAGAGACAGTCCCTGCCTCAGAGTGTTTACAATCTAAATAGCCAAAAGACAGGGAGGGAGGGAGGGGATGTGACACTCAACAGGTCAGTGGCACAGCTGGGAATAGAATTGAGGTCCTATCAACTTCCAGTCCAGAGCTCTACCCACTAGACCCTGCTGCCTCTCCAAGGGACTGATTCACATTCACTTCCCCTACAGCCAGTCTTTCCAGTGGCTCCCAGAGGTAACTGATGGCAGATTCCGGACATTCCCCCTTCCGGATTCCTTTGCAACAGCCTAGCCCTGGAGAACCCATCTGGGTTCCATGCGGTGAAGCCAGTTACCGTTGCTCAGGGGATCAGCCAGAAGGGGTCACTCAAGAACAACACATCACCCACTGAGCAGGACTCCCCCTCCAGAACACCAGCGTTTCCCAAACAAACCCAGAAGAGTCTGCACGCACACACAGAGAATGGCAACTCACTGGGTAGGAAAGGGCCTCGCGAATCCTCGTCCTGGACAAGCTGAAGCCGACCTGGAAAGAGAAAGGATTCATCTGTTATAACCAAGCCCTTCTCTGCATTAGCAAGGGGCAAATCCCTAAGCCTTTCGCAGATGGGGAAGGCTCGGGTGGGGCAGGGCACAGAAACTCTGCCAAGAGGCAGCCAGCCATGATGTCTCCCATACAGGGCATCAAGATGCCCCATGATACACAGTTACGGCCCTCCAGACCAGCTCACTGATCAACTCCAGGAGGCCCGAAGGTATCCGGCTACTTGGATTTCCTACCAGATGGACTGAGTGTTGGGGGAAGTCCATAAGTTACTTGACCATCCTCAAAAAATGTGTTCAGACCCACCCACCCCTTGGAACACTGAAACCCGCCAAATTAAGGACCCACCCAGCCCCTAATGCATTATGAATTTTATGGACAGCCCCTTGGAGGGGGAGCCCTGCTGGCTGCTTCTAGGGTATGTCTTCACCGCAGTCGCAGAGGTAACTCGGGCTCTTATTCAGGTGGTTGCCTCTACCCCCCCCCCCCCAATCCACATACAAAACACTCCCCCAGCTGACCTGGCTGAGGGTATAGGCTAGCGCCAGGAATCTGATCCATCTTAGGTACTTAAATGACCTACACACACACAACCCCACAATATTTCATGTATTTAACCTTCCAAGTGCTGTTAACATCTTTTTTTTTTTTTTTTAAAGTATCTCAATGGGCCTCTATTCTCCATCTAAGTGACTTGCCCAAGGTCACATAGGAAGTTGGTGGCAGAGCACAGACCTGATCTCCCAGTTGTAGGCCAGGGACCTGGGCCATTCTTCCTCTGCCTGATTTGAACCCAGGACAGCAGGTGTCTCAGATCTAAAGTTTAGCTCAACCCAGCCATCTCTGCTCCCAGCAGAGAGAATGCTAGATTCATTGCAGGAGCGCCCCACAGGTGTGAACCGCCCTGGGGCAGCGCCATTCACACCCACACCTGCTGTCCCCTTGGGAATCACGGGCGGGGAGAGGGAGGGTTCGCTTCCTGGCATGCACCATGAACTATTATGTGACTGCAGTCCTCCTGGGAAGAGCCACTGAGCTTACCCATGGCTTCTCCTGCTTGGCGCTGCCAAGGCCAAGATGCAGCCGGCTCACGTTCACCTCCAGGGAGCCATTCGCGTAGAAGCCAAAGGTGTTCAAATGGATGTCAGCCCTCTTCTCGCCCTGAAATAGACGAGGCAGGAAGCCATCACACCACCAAGCCCATTAGACTGGCTTACAACAGCAACAGAACACAAGTCAGGGCTCCACGCCACTCCCAAGGCTCCAGGGGTCAGGGATGGGAAACAAGGGACAGCCCCACGCAACAGCCTCCAGCCAGAGGGCAGCGCCTCAAGGTGCCCTTTAAAGTCACTCTGATGCAGCCAGCCAGAGAGGTGGGGCCCAGAACGCCTCTTCCACCCTTGGCGAGCCAGATTAATCTCACCGCCAGAGCTGCAGAGGCATCAGAATTGCTTCCCCTTCAGAAGAGGAAGTGACTTCGGAGGCGCAGGGGGGTAGAGGCTGGAGCAGGAGCGAGATTAGAGGGTTTCGGATCCAGATCACGTGTCTGCATCAGCCAAGCGCCATTTCGTCACACGGAGTCACCTGGGATGTGGCAATATGGTGACCCATAGGGACGGGACTGCACCAAGTCTAACCCAGCCCACATACTACAGCGACGGGCTGCTCCCGTAGACACAGCTGCTTAAAGAAGATGAGTTCATTGCTCAGCACCAGACAGGCTCAGAGTGGTACTGAGCCCAGGATCTGAGCCATGTTTTTCTCCCGGAGAAGGGAGTCAGCTGTGACGCCACCTAAATCAAAGCCTGAGAACTTAGCGCTCCTCCCAGCCCGTAGGGAAGCTCACACCTGAATCCATAGCCAGCTCCAATCTCTGTTAGGCGGGCAAAGCAAATCCCAGACGTCAGCACCCCCTCCAAGCGCACACAAACATTAGACCGGAGCTCTGGCCCGTTTGTAATTAAAATAATAGATCTCCTGCCCCAAGGAGATCAGACTGGGATGTGTTAGAGGAGAGGAGGGAGAAGAACAGGTTGGGGGAAATGGGCGGGGGGGGGGGGTATAAGGTGTTGGGTGAGTAGAATGGGGGACGGTGGCCAGGGGTGGGACACAAGGTGAGAGCAGGGCGCTATCTTCATCCAGCAGAACATGTGGAAACAAAGCAACCCCTTATGTAGCCAACGAGTTCATCTGATCATTTAATTGTGTTATCTAGTGTCCCGGTGTTATCTGCATTTCAGTTGCTAAATAAACGTACTGAAATAAAACAGAAAGCTTGGAAAGTCTGGCTGACACCCTTCTCAGCCGCCCATGCCTGAGGGTCCAACCCCCTGTTCCTTCTCTGGGCTTCCACACCCCGGAAACATTGGGCTGCCCAAACCGCAGCCCATGTCTCCATGTGACATTGTCTCAACGCCTTGCAAACTCAGATCCGCTCCAGACTCCCCCCAGACCCCATCTGGGGATCCCCCAAACACCAATGACCTTGTCCACATCAGGCCCCCCCCAGTTACCCAGACCCCCCACTCCCCCACCACTGCGTTCTCAGAGCATTTCCGCCTGGAAGTCCAGGGGCTGCTGCGTGAGGGGTCACCAAGGGAGGAGGTGGTCTGGGAAGTTGGTCAGGGCCAGGCGCCATGGGGAGGAGTGGCGGAGGGGAGAGGGTTTGTGGAAGGGCCGAGGTGGACGATGGGGAAGGTGTAACTGAGACAGGGAGGGAAGAGATGGAGGCTGGGGGGGGGATCATGAGGTGCTGGGGAGAAGGCGAGGGAAGTCAGGGAGAGAGGAAGGACTCAGGGAGATTCCCGGGGGTGTTCCCAAGGGTAATTCAAGTCCCAGCAAGCGGGGGGGGGGGGGGGGGGGAGGGGGGGATCATGCAGGGGAGGCCTCAGAGTGGGGGGGAAGGGGGGGAAGGGAAGCTGGCAGCTCAAAGCCTGGGGGGGGGGGGGTGTCAGTCCCATGCCAGGTGTGGGTTGTGGGCAGTCCCCAAAGCCAAGGTAGGTCGGTCCCTTCCCAGGCTTGGATAGGGTTGGTCAAGTCCTGAGGGTCAGGAAGTCCCATCCTGGAATTATGATCCCCATCCGAGGGGGGGTCCAGTCCTGTCCCGTCCCAGGGGAAGGGGTTCCCAGCTCAGGGGCTGGTCTCATCCCGGGTGGGGGGGTGGGACCAATCCGTGGGGGAGGGGGTGTCAGCTCAGTCCAGTCCCAGGGATTTCAGGCCGGTCCTTTCCCAAGGGGTGGGAGAAGACGGTGCCGGTACCTGGGGGGAGGGTCCGGGTCGGTTCAATCCAGGGACGGGGGTGGGGGTGGGGGTGGGGTCCGGTCCGGTCCTTGGGAGGGGGGAGGATCGGGTCGGGTCGGGTCCGGTCTGATCCCTGGGAGGGGGGAGGGTCCGGTCCGGTCCGGTCTGATCCCTGGGAGGGGAGGGGGGAAGGTCGGGTCGGGTCTGATCCCTGGGAGGGGAGGGGGGAAGGTCGGGTCGGGTCTGATCCCTGGGAGGGGAGGGGAGGGGAGGGTCCGGTCTGATCCCTGGGGGGGGGGGGAGGAGGGGAGGGGAGGGTCCGGTCTGATCCCTGGGAGGGGGTCGGGTCCGGTCCGGTCCGGTCTGATCCCTGGGAGGGGGACGGTCGGGTCGGGTCCGGTCCGGTCTCCCCAGGCCGCGCTCACCGTCAGCACCAGGCGGTGGATCCGGCCCGCGGCGCCCCCGAGCAGGAGCAGCAGCAGCAGCGGGAGGAGCCGCCCCAGCCCCCGCGAGGCCCCGGGCCCCCGCCGCCTCCGGCCGAACATCCCTGGGCACCGGCTGGCTGCCCCGCCTCGTCCCGTCCCGGTCCGGCCACTCAGACTCCGCCCCCCGCCTGCCTCCGGGTCCGCCAATCGGCGCGCCGCGACCCCGCCTCGCCGCTAATCATCGCCCAGGTCGTCACTTGCACCCGCCCCCTGCCGGGAAGGTCAACCAATACAAGCGCGACGTCCGTTATCCCCGCCCCCAGACCTTGAGGCTGACAGGGAAACGCACCAATGGCAGCGTTTCCCATGCTGCCTTGGGCTGGAACTCCATTTCCTATGATGCCTAGCGCTAGAAACTACATTTCCCATCAGCCCGAGGGGGAACCCTATATTTCCCATGATGCCTAGCCAGAGAGGGCTTCCCCTTCCTGGAGCTCATTGGCTGGAACTACAATTCCCAGGATGCTCTGGGGCCTTTACCTTGTGGGCACCTCTGGGGTGGGGTGTGGCAGCAACAGGGTCAGAGAGGCTGTGGGGCGTGACCCTGTTCTAATGGGGGGCCGGGGCTGGCTTAGATTTGCTGCAGCCTGAGCCCCACCGCTTGGGGCCAAAGCCTCAGCCCCAGCCCGGGGTGGCGGGGCTCCGGTTACAGGCCCCCCCTGCCTGGGGCTGAAGCCCTGGGGATTCTGTTTGAGCCCCCATGCCTGGGGTGGTGGGGCTCAGGCTTTGGCTCCCCCCGCCCCAGGGGTCATGTAGTAATTTTTGTTGTCCAAAGGGGGTTGCAGTGCAATGAAGTTTGAGAACCCCTGAATTCTAAGACAATGGAAAGGGGTGGACCTGGGAGCTAGGACGCCTGGGTTCTAGGCCCAGCTCTGGGATGGATTCGGGTGGTCTAGCAGTTAGAGCTGGGAGCCAGGACCCCTGGGTTCTATCCTGGTTCTAGGAGGAGGTTTGGTCTAGTGGTTAGAGCAGTGGCAAGCTGGGAATCAGGACCCCCGGGTTCTATTCCCATTAGATTTCCCAAGGGAGGGGTGGGGCTTTCTGGTGGGGTTCTGAGGCTCAGTACAGACATGCCAGTAAAGAACTTTTGAGGCCCTGGGATAGACGCTGCTGGAGCCAGCTGAACTGTGAACATGAATACTTCATCACAACTTGCGAAAATAGCAGGGACTTTTTCATAACCACAGTTGCTCGGCGCTGCAATTTTATGTCTCAAAGCTGCATCTTCACCACACCCTCCTCATGCCACACTGGAGCCTTGACTTCCAGCTGAGTCATAGGAGAGAGCACCTCCTACTACAGCCCAACACCTCTGCCTAACCCCGTTTAATTATTTCATGATTATTAGGTGTCTTGCAATAGCACTGGGAGGCCCCCAACATTTTGCTGGTGCTGTACAAACATATAACAAGGAGACAGTCCCTGCTCCAAAGAGCTTACAGACCAAGACAAAAGACAGTAGGTGATAAAATAAACAGCTGTCTAGTGAGGGGAACACAAGGAAACAATAAAATGATACTGATTAGCATGAAAAACAGTGAAAATCTCAATTCTGTAGCCTTACCCCATCAAGCTTTTTATGAGTGTCCCAGCAGAGAAGCATTTTAAGGAAGGCTTGAAAGGAGAAAATGCTTGGAGAATGCTCAAAGATGCTTGTGGGGGGAAAAGTTTAAATGAACATTTAAGACTTTGCCATCATTTCTGGAAAGAGGAGGGACTTGGTGTGGATGTGATATGTTGATACATATAAGAGATGATAGGTAGGGTGGGGATAGGAAAGGGGTTAGAATGAAGACTAGTATCTTAGCTTTCTCACTTTGACAACACTCCTCTTGTTTGTTATGCAAATAAAGCAGTGCTGAGCTGAAAGCCGGTGGGATCAGAGCTAGAGCTGGGTGGGAAACTGTCCTGCAAGGGTTTGAGATTTTGAAATCTTTTCCATATCTCGATCTTGAATCAAGTTGAAAAGTCAAAATCTCGAAGATTCTTGGGATAAGCTGAAAAATATTGAGCCATTGAGTCAATCAGAACAGTTTGCTTTGATAATTTAGGAGCGTTTCGTTCCAATGTTGACCTTTTAAAAATAAATTTTACATTTTCTCTCATGAATTCATGAACATTTCAAAATGAGACGTTGCTTGGAACTAAAAAAAAATAAACTTTCGTTTTGAAAATGTGGAAATGTTATAGACGCTGAGTGTTTAATCTGCTGGAGGGTGTTCCCTCTGGCTCCGCCCCCATTCCACCCCTTCCCCCAAGACCCCACCCCATGCTGCTTATGCCCCTATTTATAGGCCCCACCCCACCCTGCTTTGGCCATCATTCCAGAGGACATGCTTTCATGCTGATGACGCTCGTTAAAAAAATAATGCGTTAAATACATTTGTGACGGAACTCCTTGGGTGAGAATTGTACGCCTCCTGCTCTGTTTTACCCGCATTCTGCCATATCATTCATGTTATAGCAGTCTCGGGTGATATCCCAGCACATGTTGTTCATTTTAAGAACACTTTCACTGCAGATTTCACAAAACGCAAAGAAGGTACCAATGTACCAATTGGGGGGAGGGATAGCTCAGTGGTTTGAGCATTGGCCTGCTAAACCCAGCATTGTGAGTTCAATCCTTGAGGGGGCCATTTAGGATCTGGGGCAAAACTTGGGGATTGGTCCTGCTTTGAGCAGGGGTTGGACTAGATGACCTCCTGAGGTCCCTTCCATCCCTGATATTCTATGATTCTATGTGAGATTTCTAAAGATAGCTGCAGCACTCCACCCAAAGTTTAAGAATCTGAAGTGCCTTCCAAAATCTGAGAGGGACGAGGTGTGGAGCATGCTTTCAGAAGTCTTAAAAGAGCAACACTCCAGTGCAGAAACTACAGTACCCGAACCACCAAAAAAGAAAATCAACCTTCTGCTGGTGGCATCTGACTCAGATTATGAAAATGACCATGTGTCGGTCCGCTCTGCTTTGGAATCTTATCGAGCAGAACCCATCATCAACATGGACGCATGTCCCCTGGAATGGTAGTTGAAGCATGAAAGGACATATGAATCATTAGTGTATCTGGCACATAAATATCTTGCGATTCCAGCTACAACTGTGCCATGAGAACGCCTGTTCTCACTGTCAGGTGACATTGTAAGCAAGAACTGGGTAGTTTTATCTCCTGCAAATGTAAACAAACTTGTTTGTCTGAGTGACTGGCATAACGAGAAGTAGGACTTGCAGGCTCTAAAATTTTACATGGTTTTTATTTTTGAATGCAGTTTTTTTCTACATAATTCTACATTTGTAAATTCAACTTTCATGGTAAACAGATTGCAAGACAGTACTTGTATTAGGTGAATTGAAAAATACTATTTCTGTTGTTCTTTTACAGTGCAAATAGTTGTAATCAAAAATAAATATAAAGTGAGCACTGTACACTTTCAGAGTGTTAGTCTGTATCAGCAAAACCGACGAGGAGTCCTTGTGGCACTTTAGAGGCTAACAAATTTATTTGGGCATAAGCTTTTGTGAGCTAAAACCCACTTCATCAGATGCATGCAGTGAAAATACAGGAGCAGGTATAAATGCATGAAAGGATGTGGGGCTGCTTTACCAAGTGTGAGGTCAGTCTAACGAGTGAAATCAATTAACAGCAGGATACCAAGGGAGGAAAAATAACTTCTGAAGTGGTAAGAGAGTGGCCCATTACAGACAGTTGACAAGAGACCTAGTTAAGGTTTAATTTAACTCTGTCACACCACCTAAAAAAACTCCTCTCCCTCTTTAACCCTTCCCATAAATAAGCCCGTTGAATTATGTTTAGGATCAAAAGGGTAGGGGGATCATAATGATATAAGAATGGCTATACTGGGTCAGCCCAATGGTCCATCTAGCCCAGAATCCTGTCTTCCGACAGTGGCCAGTGCCAGATGCTTCAGAGGGAATGAACAGAACAGGGCATTTTGGAGTGATCCATCTCCTGTCATCCAGTCCCAGCTTCTGGCAGTCGGAGGTTTAGGGACACCCGGAGCATGGGGCTCTGTCCATGACCATCTTGGCTAATAGCTAGTGATGGACCTGTCCTCCACGAACGTATCTCATTCTTTTCTGAACCCATTTAGACTTTTGGCCTTCCCAACATCCCCTGGCAACAAGTTCCACGCTGCCCGTGTGTTGTGTGAAGGAGTACTTCCTTGTTTTGGTTTAAACCTTCTGCCTAATAATTCCATCAGCTGAGCCTTAGTTCTTGTCTTATGTGGTGGGGTGAATGCCACTTCCCTATTCACTCTCTCCACACCAGTAATGATTTTAGAAATCTCTATCATTTGTATTGTGGCTTTATGACATTTTCTATCCCTTTCCTCATGGTCCCTAACAGTCTGTTTGCTTTTTTGAGTGAGGCTACACATAAAGCAGATTTCAGATTTTTTCAGTCAACTATCCCTGATGATACCAAGATCTCTTTCTTAAACGGTAACAGCTAATTTAGACCCCATCATTTTATATATAGTTGGGATTTCATTTTCCAACGTGCATTACTTTTAACTTATCAAGGCTGAATTTAATCCGCCATTTTCTTGCCCAGTCAGTGAGATCCCTTTGTAACACTTCACAATCAGCTTTGGGCTTACCTAGCTTGAGTAATTTTGTGCCATCTGCAAATTTTGCCACCTCACTGTTCACCCCCTTTTTCCAGATCATTTATGAATATGCTGAAGACCACAGGTCCCAGTACTGCTCCCTGGCCCACTATTTCCCTCTCTCTACTGTGAAAAGTGACCATTTATTCCTTCCCTTTGTTTCCCATCTTTTAACCAGTCACTGATCCGCGAGAGGATCTTCCCTCTTATCCCGTGACTGCTTAGTTTGCTTAAGAGTCTTTGCTGAAGGACCTTTGTGACAATCAAAGTCCAAACACCCCAGGGGGACAATTGGGGGCCTGAACCCTGAATAATAAGCAATTGAGTCAGATACACTATTATTGTACTATAAAAGTGTATCGAGGGCAGTCTTTTATGAAAGCTGGTGATATGCTGGTGATTAATATGACAGTGAAATGTCTGTATTAACACTCATGTGACAAATTATGGATACATATGGATATTAGGCTTTCAAGTCTGTGCCCAAACATAGAGATACACAGGTTTTCTCCCGGACAGGAGGAAAGGCAGCTACCTACCTGTCTCCAATGTAAATTAAGCATTGTGGAATCACAACAGTGGTCACACCATCAAAGCATCAGGGAGATGGGAAGGCAACAGGAAGGTCATCCTGACTCTGGGGATAAAACCGTGAGTTTTGGGAAACTTGAACAGAAGCAAAGAGCCATTCTGGGATCCATCGGCTGGGAGAACGAAGAAGCCAGCACTTTGTATCTATGGAAGATGGAACCTCTGGCTAACGAAGCTGGAGAATGCAGAGGTCTTGTTTAGCCAGAGGCTGCTAGGGGAGGAGAGATGTCTAGAACGCAAGGCCATGTGTCAGAGCGAGGAGGCTGACCTGGAACAATAGAAACTTGTTGACCAGGACAAATGCAGGCAGCACGAACAGCAGAAGAGGGTCAAAGCAGGCCCATGGGACCCAGGAGGAGGAAGGCCTAGTGATGTGCTGGATCAGGGGCTAGCCAGCAACCAGATGTTGGAATGCTGGACCCCATCTCTTTGCCTGTAGCCTGGATCATTGTGGGCCCTAAAGGTTGTTCTGGGATTCGGAAATTGGGAAGTGGTGTTTTTTTTTGGTGTTTGTTATTTTCTGTACTGCTATAACAGAGTTGATCTCAAGGGTGCTCAGGTACAAGCCTGCCATGGCCAGACTCAGTGCTCGAGGGGGTGAACGCTCACTGGGGAAACTAAGTCAGTGCAGAGTGTGTTGTGGCGCAGCTAAGAGATGCTGTGGGCCAAAATCTGATGGGAGCGGTGAGCCACTATCACAGCTGTGGGCCAGTCCTTTGCTGAGAGCAGGGAAGACTGCAGAGTGGTGAGATTCTGGCACAGCTAGGAAAGCTGTGGGCCACATCACCACTGACAGCAGGGAAACTGAGGCACAGCTAAACGGTGCGGTGCTGAAAAACTGCTGGGCGCAGGGAAGACTCAGGGTGGTACAAGATCTGGATTCATGCCTTCGGGGTGACATATGGCCAGTCACATGAGGAAATCCCCCACTGTTATTGTGTTTTCTGCCTTTGCAGCCTCTCTAATCAACCTGAGCATTTCACAATCACCATCAACATCCTGGTCAGGTGGTGGGTAGTATATAGCCCTACTGTTATACTCTTACTGCTCAAGGAGGGAGTTTCTATCTATAGAGATTCTGTGGTACAGCTTCGTTGATTCAAGATTTCCACTTTCTTTGACTCTATGCTTTCTTTCACATATAGTGCCACTCTCCCACTGGCATGACCTACTCTGTCATTCCTGTGTATTTTGTACCCTGGTCTTACCAGGATACATTGATTAACCCTATTCCACTAAGTTTCCATGATGCCTATTATATCAATATCCTCATTTAATGCCGGGCACTCTAGTTCACCCATCTTAGTCAAAAAAGCTAACAATGTTAGGAACCATTCGGAAGGAGATGGATAATAAGACAGAAAATATAATGCCACTAAATAAACCCTAGAAGCACTTCAGAGAATGGCACCAGGGAAGTCCTTGACTTTAATCTTTTATCTAGCAGCCTAAATCTGGCCTCCAGGACCTCTGTCCTACCTTTCCCTATGTCATTGGTACCACCTTCACCAGCACTGATGTCTCATGTGGTCAGCAACCTTTGCACCCAGCAGGCAATTTACCACATGGTTCTCCTGGCCATCACAAACTCAACTATCTACCAAATCCCCCATTACGATTACCTGGATCTTCCTAGTAACTGGGGTCCCTTCCCCAAGAGGGGTATCCTTGATGCAAGGGGATACCACAACTTCATCTGGAAGAGGGTCCCCACTATGGAATTGTTTCCCTCTGCTCCAGCTTGATGTTCTCCTTCCCTGAGACTTTCATTCTCCATAACAGAACAGAAGCTGTCAGATTGGGGGTGGGACCACTCTATTGTGCCCCTGAAAGTGTCCTCTGGGTGTCTCTCTGTCTCCCTTTGCTCCTCCAGTTCAGCCACACAGATCTCAAGAGCCCGTACTGGGTCTCTGCGGGCCATGAGCTGCTTGTCCCGTGTGCACACACACATCACCGGCCCATGCTGTATTCCGTGCAATAAACTGCTTTGTGGCTGGACTTCTGGCTGCATTATTTTTACTCTTGCCAGGGTTGTGGGTTTTTTAGGGGAGAACATTATTGGCTGAAGTTTAGCATATGTTTGTTAGGTGGGTTGGGTTTCTCTCTCTCTCCTTACTCCCACCCCCATTTCTTTTTGAGGAAGCTTTGCTAGCACCCTTCTAGTAGTTAGCTTATAGTCTGTCGGCCTCCCGCCCCATTGCTAAACTCTCCTTACTTGGGTAGCTCACTCCATCTTGCTCCCCGTCACGAGGCGCTCGCTGCTCAAAAACCGGACCCGGAAGGAAGGCCTCTCATACTCCCACTCAAAACTCCCTTGTTTGCTTAGGAGCTGGCTTTTTAAACTCCTGTTCTCCCAGAGTTAGCCCCACCTCCTTGTCAAGGGTTCCGAAAGGGGTCATGGACCAAGGGATAGCATCAGGCTAGAGCCTCGTTAGGAAGCTCTCAGCCTAGCCTAGCCTGCTGGTTGACTCAGCACAGAGCCCTCAAAACAGACCACACTATAATCTTCAAGCATGCAAGCAAGCTAACAGACAAACCCACCCCAAGAATCAAGCTCCTGTGCGCTAGATCTCCCTCGAGCCGTACAGAGGCCATTAACTCCCTGCTCTTTGTGGTGATGTTTCTATCTATGTGCCTCAGGCCAACAGCAGAATTTGAACCCAGCACCTTCACCGCAAAACAGGTGAACCAGGAACACTTGAGCTACCGGGCTGGACACCATCGCAGACTCCTAAACCTCTTACAAGAACCGGCCACGAGAGGGGGCTCTAGACCCACACGGCAGGTTACATTATACAGCACAGATCACACTGGCCATTAAATTCCTGCTGTATCACAATGCAAACTCCTGTCTAATTTGCCACCCATAGGGTCATTTTACCCTTTTGGGGGAGGGGAGCAGTTGGAAGCTGTCTGAGAGTAGGGATGGGGTATATATCTAATTGCCTCTAGCTGACTGGTAGGAATCCCAATCCCAAGGAATTTGCCACAACAGATGAACATAATTGATGGTCCGCGGCCTGTTATGCGTTCTTTGTATTATCATAGTGACCAGCGGCCCGAGCCAGGGAGCAGGACACCGCAGTGCTCGGTGATGTAGAGGCACAGACTAAAAACACAGCCCCTGCCCTAAAGAGCTCCCAATCCCAAGCCACGTCTACGCTCTGGGCGCTCTCTCTAGCGGCATAGTTATGGTGCCACATCTATGCTGGCATAACTCCACGGTGTAGAGGCCGAGGATGGCAACGGATGGGCTTTTCCCATCGGGGTAGGGCCCCCACGTCCCTGAGCGACGATAGCTCGGTCGACAGAAGCGGTCGTCCACCTGCCGAGCTGCGTCTACACCTGGGGTCGGGCTGGCCCTGCTACGGCGCTCGGGGGTGCGGATTTAGCAGCCCCCTTAGTGCTGTAGCTGCGAAGTGCACACCAGGGCCAAGTATAAGAGAGGCGATAACAGATGGACACAGACAGACGGGGCACGACAAGGAAAGGGTGAGGCAAACCTGGTCAGCATGACAGGTGGGTGGTATCCCATGGCCAGAGCCAGATGTGTCAGAGGAGGGTGTAGGAAATGCCCTTCCCTATAGGGGGTTGTGGGGAGAATTGGGGGGGGGGGGAATGCCCTTCTCTATAGGGTCAGTGTGTAGGGTCCTCCTCTCTCTATAGGGGCCAGTGGGGAAATCCCCTTCTATATAGGGACAGCGTGTGGGGTTCCCGTCTCTCTCTAGGGGGTAGTGTGTGGGGTTCCCATCTCTCTATAGGGCACAGTGGGGGGACGCCCTTCCCTATAACAGCAGTGTGTGGGGCTCCCATCTCTCTTGGGGCCAGTGGGGGAAAGCCCTTCTCTCTAGGGGCAGTGTGTGTGTGTGTGTGGGGGGGTTCACCTCTCTCTATAAGGGTCAATGTGGGGCCCCCAACTCTCTGTGGGGGACAGTGGGGAATGCCCTTCGCTATGGGGCAGTGTGTGGGGTTCCCCACTCTCTAGAGGGGACACGGGGGGGGAGTGCCCTTCGCTGTGGGGCGTCCCCGGGCCGGGGCTGGGCGGGGTCCCTGTCCCTTTAAGGCGCAGGGGGCGGGGGCCGCCCGGCCCCGCGGCAGGAGGCAGCGCCGCGCTGGGATGTTGTGAGCCCGGAGCAGGCGGCGGCGGCGGCGGATCCGGGCCCGGCCGCGCTCTGACCGCAGCGGGGGGAGCGGGCGCCGCCAGCATGGACTGGGGCACCGAGCTGTGGGTGAGTGGGGCCGGGCAGGGCTCCCTGGGGCCAGCCCCCCAACTCTCCTCCCTTCCCCCTCGGGGCCAGCCCCCCAACTCCCCTCCCCTCCCTTCCCTTCCCTTCCTCGGGCCAGCCCCCCAACTCCCCTTCCTTCCCTTTCCCCCCCGTCGGGGCCAGCCCCCCAACTCCCCTCCCTTCCCTTTCCTTCCTCGGGCCAGCCCCCCAACTCCCCTCCCTTCCCTTCCCCCCCCGTCGGGACCAGCCCCCCAACTCTCCTCCCTTCCCTTTCCCCCACGTCGGGACCAGCCCCCCAACTCTCCTCCCTTCCCTTTCCCCCCCGTCGGGACCAGCCCCCCCAACTCCCCTTCCCCTCCCTTCCCTTTCCCCCCCCGTCGGGACCAGCCCCCCCAACTCCCCTTCCCCTCCCTTCCCTTTCCCCCCCCGTCGGGACCAGCCCCCCCAACTCCCCTTCCCCTCCCTTCCCTTTCCCCCCCGTCGGGACCAGCCCCCCCAACTCCCCTTCCCATCCCACGGCTGGTCTCCCCTTGTCTCAATTCCCTCCCTCTTTCCTGCTTCCTTAAGGCTGGGTTTCCTTCCCCTCTTGAGCCCCTGGGCAAGCCCCCCAGTTTTATTCCCCCTAGGCTGGGCTTCCTCCCCCCTGCCCAGTCCCCTTTCTCTCTCTGCCCCCTGTCCCCCGCTCATCCCCTGGGATTGGCTTTCTTTCTCCCATCCCCCCCATCCCCTGGGCTAGGCTTCTTCTGTCTTTGTCCCCCCATATCCTCGGTCTGGGCTCCCCATTATTTCCCTCTTCCTCCAGTTCTGTCCCTTCCCCAGTTCCTGGGAGCCTGTTCCCTCTATCCTGGTTCTCTCTCCACCATCTAAGCCCCATTTCCTTTTCCTTGTGATCATCCCCCAAACCCCTCTGGCTCTTCCCTTCCCTTCTTCTTACCTCCCTGTTCCTCTCTCCCCCTTTCCACTGTGGCTGCTTCTCCCTCCCCTGGCCCAGCTTAGTGCTGATTTTCTCCCAGCCCTGGTGGTGAAGGGAACCCCTTATTTCCATCCAGCTCTCCAGTGTCAGGGTGGGTGTTTCCCCTTCCTCCCCCAGTGGATGGACACACTTCCTGGGTATGGAATTCCCCAGCCTTGTAATGGGGCATGTGGGTTGGGGTGTATGTGTGATGTCATGTAACTTATCCCCCCAACCCAACCCCCCTTAGAGCCTCTGGGGTGGTGGAGTTGCACAGTGCTGGGATGCACTTTACCACCCCCCCATTCCTCCTGTATGAACCCCCTTTGTCAGTGGCCCCCAGATCACAAAAATGGAGACTCACCCTGATTTGAAAGCAACATACCTAGTCTAGATCTTAAGTGGTCACACTGACACATTTCTGCAAGCACTTTATTTTGAGGGGGATGTTGTCTCAGTAGTGGGGGGGTTGTGATCCATTTTTGCACCACGCTTTTGGTTCAACCCCTTCCTTGTGATGGGTTCGTAATGGGGCTTCTGTGGAGACTTGGCTTCCTGACCCCAGCCTGTGTGTGTCAATTTCTTCTCTGTGTGGTCCTTTGGGCTAAAAGTTTGTGTGTGTAACTCTACTGTGTAGTTTTCTCCCCGGAGCATTTTTGTAAGTTAAGCTCCAGAAGTTTCTCTGCCATTTTGGGATCATGGCTTCCCTTAGGCCAGGGGGCGGTGGGGGCAGAGCTGCTGGAACTAGGGGTGTGGTAGCACCCCCTGGCTTGAAGTTTCTATCCATGGTTTTCAGTGCTCCTGCTATAAAAAGTGTTCAAATGCCACTGGGCAGGGTGGGTGGGTAGGAAGCATTTGAAAAACTGCCCTTGGCCTCTGAAAGGAGTTGGTCTGCCTCTAATCTGGTTAATCTCAAATTTTTCTACAGGCATCAGATCTACTTTGAGCTGGGTCACTTGAGTAAAAAATCTCCTGTTATTTTTTTTGGGGAGGGGGGAGGAGTTCTCAGTGCCCACCCCTGCCTGGGCAAAAGCAGACTGTGGCTGGGAGTGCTTGCCCTGGACGAGGGGGGAATATGGAGACTCCCAGATGTTTGTTGCTCTTATCTGTCTGTCGTACAGATCTTGGCTTGCTCCTGCCTATATGAAATAGGGACACCTTTATAATGCATGCCTGAGCAGTGCGGGAGTGGTTAGAACAGGACTCCTGGGTTCTATTTCCCAGCTCTGGGAGGTGACGTGCCTAGTGGTGAGTACAGGGGAGGGGGTAGCTATGACTCCTGGATTCTACTGTAAACTCTAGGAGGAGTTGTGGCTGGTGCAGGGGATTGGCAGCCAGGACTCCTCCTGCCTTTCCTCCCTAGCTTTGGGAGGGCGTGTGCCTCTAGTGGCTAGCATGGTAGGGCTGGTAGCCAGGACTCCTGGGTTCTTTTCCTGACTCTGCCATGAGATTTGGGGAAGGCAAGTCCTGTAACCTCTCTTTGTCTCAGTTTCCCTGTCTATAACGTGCGGCTAATACCTTGGGGAGGAGAGAAGGATGATGAGGCTTAACTCCTAAAACGACTTGAATCCGTGTTTGAAAGAGGCTATGGAACCTATACCTGCTAGTAATAATTGCTTCATATCTGCAAAGCGCTGCGTGATCTGTTAATCCATTGCTCAGTTCTATCCAGCGTTTACGTAGGGCCTTCTGTATTCTGTTTGGCTGTCTTAGTTGTGGATCTGTGCGCTTCGGGTGGGGGAGGAGAAGGGAGCCCATTTCAACTAATGAGTTGAACGGGATCAAGCATGTTCCATGTTTACAGCCTGGCCAGAACTTCTTGTGGAAGAATGTGTAATAAGCCAGGCTTTTCTGCCCCCTCCTCCTACACGCAGATATGATCAATGTTCTCCTCTCTTCCCATAGGAAGCTGTGTATGATGCTCTCCAGTCTGGGATGCCACTTGCAAACAATGCATCTGCAGCATTGCTAACCCTGAGGGTTCACCCCCAAAAAACCCTTTTTTTAAAAAAAAATAACTTGTGGGGCCACTTTGTTTGCCTGCCAGTTTCTGAGCCTTTAGGGTGCATTAGCTTCAAATTTCCAGGCTTTTATCTGCAGCTGGAGGCTAGAACCCTTCTATTATTTTAATGGGGAAAAAGAATTATTCTCATGCAGTTTCTTGGTTCCAGACATTGGAGCTTTAAAAAAAAGCCTCAGAGATCATGACAGTCTTGAGAAAACTCTGCTCATTGGCGATGCTGCATCTGGGTTCACCAGCATGTTCGGTTTCTCTCCTTGGGGCTGGGGTGTTCTCACACACGTCTGTCCATCTTGGCGTTATGGACTCTTCTGTACAAGTTCGCACCCTCAAAGTGTAAGGCGAAGGGGTTAACAAAAGTATTACCATCCCAGATCTGGCTCGGGATCCGTTTAGTCCAGTGTCTTGACAGTGGCTGGCACCAGATGCTTCAGAGGAAAGTCTAAGAAACCCAATTCGCCTGCTCTGAATGGGAAAGGTGATGTTTCGCTCTCCGTGGTTAGTATGTCTCGAGTAGATGTGGCTACCTTGACTGACACACCTTTTGGAAATTGTGCGTTGCCTCCCTTCCCCCTCCCCTCCCCTCCCAGTTCTCTGCTGAAGGAATCCCCCCCCCCTTGCTTTTCTGAATACATTTGGGGAAAGTCCACTCCCAGGTGGGTAAGTAAGTAGGAAATTCCTGAGGAAGGTTTGCGGGGGGTGGAATGACCCTGAGCCATCAACTTTTGCAGAGTTGACGAGTTTTGATTTAAAAATGTTATAGCCCAAGGAGACCTGATGCGGCGGAGGGAGGGCGTCTCTGCCCACAGCAGCTGTAACGAAATGAACAAGACTGGTAAGTTTTGCAGCTGCTGTTGGGGGGGCTCCTGTGGGAGTTTCTCATCCCTGAAAGGCAACAGTTCCCTCTGCTGGGAAAGAGGAGTCTCCCCTTACCCCAAACAGACGGAGGCGGGAAGGAGAGGGTCGCATAGCAAACCCGCCATGCCTTGCGATGGGACAGCTCTGTGTTTTGAAGGGCATGAAGATGGGGTGGGGGAAACGGGGAGGGGTTTTTCCTTTTTACTAAGCACTTTTGCAGAGCTCCTCTTCTAAGCTGACATGAGATGATATCCTTCCAGCGGAGGAATCCCAGCAAGAGCCCCTTTCCTAGCAGCGTGTGTCTCTTTTCCTAGGGCCCTGCCCCAGACCTTTGCTGGTGGCAGTGGAGGAGCTAGTCTTCCGCTTGGTGCGAATGGTACATTTTTTTTCAAGTCTCGTGGTCTCTCCTGTGTCTGCAGAACCCACTGAGCTCCCCGCTCCCTTCCCATTGAATCTGGCTTCTGCCTGGAGAAGCCTTAGCCCTAGTTACCATGGAGACTGTCTCACACTTTGTAGGCTCAAGCAAGCGGTGGGTGTGGATCAGAGGCTGAGTGGGGGCAGGAAAACAATGCATGGGGGCAGGAAAACAATGCATCTGGGGAAGGGGGTGTAGAGGAAGCGAAGGATGCAAGCTCTGGGTCTAGTCATTTGTGAAGGGGACTATGTTTGGAGGACAGACTGTGCACGGGGAAGCTACTATTGTAACTTGTGGCTGGTAACCTGAGACTGTCCCTGGTGCCCTAGGAGCACAGAGGGTCTCTTTGCTAAGAAGTGAGCTAGCCCTGCGTGTGGCGATGAAGGGGTGGCTTTCGCTCAGGAGTAGTAATATCACCTAGCTGGTCTACAGCACTTTCCATCAGCTGACCTCAAAGTGCTTTACAAAGGAAGGGCCACAGGATTACCCTCATTTTACAGAGGGGGAAACTGAGGCACAGGGCAGGGACATGTCACCAAAGTCACCCAGCAGGCCCGTCTCAGAGCTGATAACGCCCAGGGCTCCTGAGACCTGGTCCAGTGCTCTACCCACTAGGCCCCACAGCTGGGTGGGACTCTGGAAGTTGTGTTCTGCGAGAGGTCAGACTGAACAATCCCCATGGTGCCCCCAAAGTCCATGGGTAGTGGCAGGGGGGCGAGCACTTATGCCGTGTGACTAGGCAAATTGGTTCTGTTCCCAAGTGTCTGCTTCATACAACCTCCCCCACCACTTTCCTATTTAGCACCATCTCTTGTTGCCTCCCTCAGCAGATCTGAATGGCCCATGGGGACTGGTCCCGGCCCAGGGGGTGGGCTGTCTTTGGAGCTAGCCCTGCTGCTGTGTCTGTTCTGGCACCTCTCTAGCGGGCGCTGGACTGCTGCGTCCTAATGTCCCTTGTTTGTTGTGCAACTTCACGGATGGATAGGATTGCTGGCTTCCTCTTCCCTGACTAAGCCTGTCCTTGGCCTCTGTGATGTGTGGCATGTGGGTTGCATTTGACACCAGGGAGGGGCCTTCCCGGAAGGGACTGTATCAAAACGCAACCTAGTAACCAGCCCTGCTGAGTGAGGTTAGTACCAGCCTTACGAGGCTTGTGAGGACAGGGGGAGGTGGGTGGGGAAGAAGGGTGGTTAAGTCATTGGGCTGGGATGAGAGAGACCTGGGTTCAATTACTGGCTCTGCCGCATACTTGTGTGACCTTGGGCAAGTCATTTAATTGCTCCGTGCATCAGTTTTCCATCTGTAAAATAAGGATCTTTCCTTTGTATCCTTTGAGACGCTCTTTGGGGTAGGAACTTTCTATTAGGTGCATGGATGGTGCCTGGCACAGCAGGGCTTTGATATATGCTAAAACTTCTAGGTGCTACTGTAATCTACTACTAAAGGCTTGTCTGTATGATGAAATTGGCCAGAATAGCTAATCTGGATAAACTCCCCATGTGGGTGCTCTGATTCCAGAATAGCTAGAGCACTGAAAGTCCAAACCGTACTTCATTCTGGAATAATTTCCCTGTGAGCCCCGTTAAATAGCATGGAGGGTTCTGCTGCAGGCTGTGGCTGTCCAGTGGCATGTGTGGGTGCCAATGCGGGGCTGGGTCGTGTTACCACACACAAATGGGGCTGGTCCTTCGCCGCTATCCCACAACTCCCCACGAGCTCAGCCAGATAGGCCGCTTGTGAAGCCGCTACTGGCCAGGGGTCCAGCTGGCTGGAAGCCACCTAATCCTTCCAATGCAGCTGCACCCTCGACAGAGCCTCGGGACAGGGTAAGAAGCCAAACGCTGAGGCTGCTGCCAGTGCTGACTAATCTTTGGTTTCAAGGTGGGGGTCAGCACCCGCTGGGCTAATAGCAGTTTTGACCTGGCAACACCAACGCAGCTAATTCCCGATGTGGCCCAAGCCTGGATCTGAAAGCTAAAGAGAAATCTGGACGTGATTCTCACGCCAAATTCTTTTAATGCTGATGCCAATTTTAAGGCTTCGTTTGGCCGCCTGAGAGGCGTAAAAGGAACCTTAGTGTAAATGAAGCTCTGGCCCTTTAAAGTCTGTCCAAACCCATGGAGCCATCAGGGGAGCATTGCAACACGAAGTACCCCCCCTCTGGGGGGATGCTACTAGGTGGGTTACTTTCCCCAGATGATACCATGAGAGGGGATGAGGTGAGGAAGTGGGGTCACTTCAAGTTGCTGCCATATCAATTCGAGCAGCTATTGCAAGGTCTCAGCTTCCAGCAAAGCAGGATCAGTTTTCAGGGAACTTTTTATTTTTGTGCTGTGTTGCTTTTGCATTGGCTTCTCCAAATCTCAACAGACCCAACTGGTGCCTAGCAGTTCAAACCTCTCTGAGCGTTAGCGTGATGATCCCCCTTGCTTTGCATTTTAAGTCCACTCAGAAACTTTACAACACGTTTCTGACTTAAAATGTGTGTCCTTCTCCCCCCACACCTTTTTGGCCTCTTGCTTTCGGTTCCTAAATCTTCTGTATGCAAGATCAATCCTGTTCTGAAGCCTGGTTGTCTTATCTTTGATCCAAAATCTTGAAAGTCATTTGGAGGGAGTGGTAAAGGAACTTCTCGGCTGGGTTTTTATGAGTATGGTGAAATAGACGATTCTGAAGGGAAGCAGAAATCTGTAGCCTCTGGAGGAGGGGGAAAAGCTAGGAGTGGAGATTCTGGATGGGTGTGGTTTTGTGCTCAGAGTCAGACTCCTGGGTTCAGTCCTCAGCTCTGCTACAGTCTTGCTGCATGACCTCGGGCAAGTCCATTTAATCTTCTCCACCCACCTGTAAAATGAAGCGTGCTAGAGACGCTGGAGGTGATTACACCTGAATCTCTTACTTAAAATCCGGTTTCTTACAGCTCTAGTTCACATTCGCTCAGCTTGAAGATTGAAGTTGTGTTAGTCAGTTTCACTACTGTTTCTAGACTGTTTCGCTTCCTAGTTAACAGTGCCTGCTGGGATAGCTTGGTGGCAGACCATGCATGGGAAGACCCCCCTCTTCCCCCGCCACCCCTTCAAAATGTGCACAAACTGTCACAAAAAGATTGATTTCTGCTAAATTGCTGTGAAACTTTTTTTAAGTAGTTATAAATGTTGGATCTAAACTACGTAGGAGCTTCCCTTTTAAGGGATGTCTTGAAAGGTGGTAGAGTTCAAGCCAATAAAAGGAAGTCCAGCCCCCCCCCCCCCGATTACATGTAGCTAGCATGTGGAACTCATTGCCACAAGACATTGTTAGCTAAAACCTCAGCAGGATTTTAAAAAAGGCACTTATATGATGAGAGCATCCTGGCTTATAATAAAACAAAAAACGAAACCCCCAAAGTTTAGGTAAGGCCATGAATCCTCCTGCCTTAGGATGGCTGATACCTTCTTCTCTGCAGAGTTAACTTAGGGTCTTACTTGGGTGTTACCCCCACCACTTTCTTATCCACACACAATCATCTCGCCCCAAGCAAGCTGGTCTGCCTGGTGGTACACCTTTCACTTGGCCTAGAACCCGTCCAGTGTGCAGTGGGATACAGGCTAAAAATCACCCAAGTGTCGCTGGTCCTGCGGTACCTGCCCACAATTCCTCTGCGTGTCCAGGAGGACCAACAGGTTCTCCCACCATTCACCAGGGGAAGAATCATGGAGTGTACTGCAGCACGGAGGATAATGGGATGTGCCCCCCAGATGGCCTAGTGACCCAGCAGCGGGGATGACGCTAGGACTGTGCAGGGTGGCTGCTCACGCCAGGCCTAGGCTACCCTGGCTGGCTGCTCAGATCCGGGGGCTGATCACAGTAGTTAACTCTGCAGCAAAGACACTTCCTCCCCCCCAGGGCCAGGCTCCTCTTGACCTCTTGCTCGGGTCCCCAGTAACTCTGGGGTTTCTTGCGCCTTCCTCTAAGCATCTGGTGCTGCTGCAGAGATTGCCACTGGGCGAGACGGATGGTTCATTTTATCCAGCATGGCGATTCCTATCCCCAGTTTGTAGTTGAGGCAATGTTCAGTGTTAACAGAAGCCTCACCTCTTCAGGGGCTTGTAAGCTTCTCCCTGCTGTTTACTGTGGTTTTACAGTTTGTTTGTCCTCTCTTTTTAAAAAGGAATTTCCCTTCCCCTTGTTGCTATGTAAAAGGCAGCTGCAGGCGAAAACTGGTGAAACTGACCAGATTCAAGTACTCTCAGATGCATCAAGTAGCAGCAGTGTGTGTGTGATTTTCTACCTTTAAACTGTAAGAACCCTTGGGTGTGACTTGTAACAACAGGAGGGTGGAATTCCGATGGAAGGGACACTGCTTTTAGATTGATGGCAGCCCTTTAAGCAAGAAATCCTGTCACTTGTGTGTATACCTGAAACCCTGATTTTATGATGATTATTTGTATTACTGTCACACTGGGAGATCAGACTCCCTGATAAGGCTGTGTCTACACTGCAGGCTTCTGCCGGCAAAGCTGTGTCAGTCAGCTCTGTGAAGAGGGGTGATCGACCGCTGGGCCAGCAGAAGCCCCAAGTGTGGACGCAGCGATGTCGGCAAAACTGGCATAGCTTGGTTCGCTCAGGGTGGATTTTAATACAGTGGTACCAGTGTTGCTGCATCCGTGCTAGGAGGGGGGTGCCAGTGTAATATGCTGATTTCCTAGTGAAGACACAGCCTAAGAGGCAGCCCCAAACAGCTTACACGCTAAACAGATAAATCAAAAGGGAGGGGAAACTGAGGCCAGGTGAGGGGGGATGTGACTTTTCCAAGGTCGGTGGCAGGGCTGGGAAAAGAACCCAGGAGTCCTGATTCCCTCTGATCTTATCTACTTGACCATGTTGCCTTGGAACTATACAACTCTTCCCTGCTCTATCTGTCCTCTCCAAGGGCAGACTGACCCTCTTTCTCTCTCCCCCCCCAAGGTGCACTCCCTCTGTCGGCCCCTGAACCTTTCTGTGTCCCCCCCCTTCCTCCCCCCACCCACATGAGTCTTTTCACTGCCACAGGGCATATGCTATTTGGCAATCAGTGCTAGGGAGGGGAGGGTCTGACATCTCCTGCAGCAGGGTGGACATTCTTTGATAGTAGCAGAGTGGACCGCGGCTTGTTTCACAGGCTATAACAGCTCTGCAGTGCTGACAACAGCGGGAAGTTAATTGTTGCCAATCTAAACCGCCAAAACGCTGGAGATGGAGATGTGAGGAGCTGATATGTAAGGGCACAAAGGGGCTGTGGCTTTCTGGATCTGATCCGTCCTCATTCCTTTGCTAGAGGCTTTAAATGCTCTCCAACCAGATAAATGGCTCTCTGACGCAACCCCCATCCTTGTTCAAGGTCCTTTCCCATCCGCAGCTGTGAGGAGGGGCCCATGGGGAATTTCCCCCTCTGAGCAGAGATGAGCCATGGAAGCCTTATCTGCAATGGGGATTTGCCCCACTTCCACAGCCTTCAGTGTCTAGTCCCTCATGTAGATGCATCAAACAAGGGGTTGGGATTAAGATTCTCTGTTCTTTGGGGGCAGGGACTGTCTCTTGCTGTGTGTCTGTGCAGCGCCTGGCACAAAGGGGCCCTGATCTCAGCTGGTCTTTTGGAGCTACCGTAAGAAACATGATTAGTAATAGTAGGAGAGCCACACTTACAGACCCCAACTGAAATCAGGGTCCCATCCTACTAGATTTTGCAGAAACAGTCCCTGCCCCCGCCAAGAAGCTCACAATCAGATAGAGGGTGGGAGGGGAAACTGAGGCACAGAGAAGGGAAGTGAATTGCCCGTGGGCACCCAGCAAGTCAGTAGCAGAGTCCGGAACAGAACCTGTCTCCCGAGGTGACAGGAGATAACCACTAGGCCCCACTACTGGTAGACAGGGTAAGATTTTCTAGACTGGGCTTTGCAGCACTACGGTTTGCTGCTTCTGCTTTAGTCTCTTCCAGGTCAAAACTCTGCTTTGCCTGTTTGCACTGACGCGGTCTGTGTTCGTGTGGGTGTCCAGCTCCCAACGCAGAAAAGAGCCTTTAGGGCTAAAACTTCTAGCACCCAAGTAGCCGTCGAGCCTCCAACTCCCACCCTGGCGATGACCTGAAAATGGAGCCACCTGTTTAATCGCCCGGCTTTGAACTGGGGAAAATTTTTTACGCCTGGGCGCTGCCCTGCACCAGCAAAGGTGGCTCTGTCCCGTTAGACAGCTGCTTTTGGTGCAGTAAATAGGATGTGTGTGTTCAGTGCCCCTACTCTCATTATTGGTGGTTTAATCGTTGTTTAACCTTGATGTGTGGTTTTTGTTTTCTAAATGGCAGCCTGAAGGTGCTGTCTGGCCTCCCGCCCTCCTGGGTAATGGTCATTAAAAGGGCTACGGAAGATTTGCGGTGTTGGGGGGGGGTGGGAGTGCATCCTGTCTGACGCCGCATAAATAACATCAAATTTAATGCTGCATCATTCTCAGGTGACGCCCCCTTGGACACTGTTCTTGACTGCGCAGAGAGAAATAGGTAGCGAAAATACCAAGGTGTTGATTGCTTGTACTCTGAGATTAAATACCCCAGTCCAGATTTCCCTGCTTCCTTTAAAATCCCTTGTGCTGTGTGTTGCTGCTAATGCGATTACCATCATCCCTGATTAGCACTTCCCTGGGGGACTGGGACAGCTAGGTGTGGGGAGAGGGGAGCCAAGGGCCCCCTTAAATCTCACCAGGATGGATTTTGGAGCTACAGCTCTGTATGTAGGAGTATAGATCTGGCGGTGCTTTGATCCCTTCTGCGTGGGGACAGAATTAAGCCGTAATTTCCCCCTCTCAAACAGTCGTAAAACCAACACTTGAAAATTAGTGTGTCTGGCTTGTCACAGTAAAAGGAGCATTAACGTTTATCTCTAACCCCTGCTCTGTGTTGTCTTTCCCCGCTCTAGATTTCCCTAGATTCCCAGGGTTTCTACATGTTCCCTTATTTTCCCAGGAAAGGAAACCACGCTCTTCCCCACTCAACTAGCCAGTGGAACCCTTGGCCACAAGATTTCATGGAAGCCAGATGTGTGAGAATGGAACAAATAACCAGGAGCTTTAAAAGGAAGCTTTTGGGAGGGATAGCTCAGTGGTTTGAGCATTGGCCTGCTAAACCCAGGGTTTTGAGTTCAGTCCTTGAGGGGGCCGTTTAGGGATCTGGGGCAAAAATTGGGGATTGGTCCTACTTTGAGCAGGGGGTTGGACTAGATGACCTCCTGAGGTCCCTGCCAACCCTGATATTCTGTGGGCTAGGAAGCTTGCTGTGGCATGTAACTCTCTTGGCCTTAGGTGGAAACTTTCCCTGGGGGAAAGTTGTCCCCTCACTGCTTAGACTGCAAGCTCTTTGGGGCAGGGAGTATCTTTTTGTTCTGTGACTGCACCTAGCACAGCAAGGTCCTGCTCCATGACCGGGGGCTTTAAGGCACTACAGTAAGACAAATAACAACCACAGGATTTCTTCCTCTGAAGCGTCTGGCAAAGGCAGCTTTTGAAATCAGGATGGATAGACTCACTGCTGAGTTGATGGAGCAGAGACTTGTGTCCGTAAGGCGAGTCTCGCAGATGTCTGTCTCAGATGTGGCTCCCATCAGCATGGTATCTGATCATCTCCCTTGTTCATGTGTTTTTCTGCACAACCCTCTAGTGAGGGAGGGACGAGCTGTTGTCCCCACATTAGAGAGGCCCCACGTAAGGGTGTGGGTACGCTGCGGTCAGAGGTCTGATTGCAGCGTGTATAGACGTACCGAGCTAGCTTGAATCCGGCTCTGCTATCAATACTGGTGAAGCTGTGGAAGCACGTGCTTAGCTGCTCAAGTGCAAGCCCATCCGGGGTCTACCTGGGTATAGACTCGGAGAAGAGGAAGCCCATGCTTAAAGCTAGCTCAGGTGAGCTTGGCAAGCCAGTTGATTGACTGGCGAATAGGCAATGTCAGATATTCCAGCAAGAATGGCTGCATGGTGGGGACATGCATGTGGGTTTTTTTAGAATTCGTGTCTCTGATTTGCCTTTTTCTGAGTTAATAGTTCAGCTGCCTTTTTTGTAATTGGGAATAAGTATCCATCTAAACCGATTGGAGATTAACCAAAAAAAGTGAAGACAACAAGGAGTCCGGTGGCACGTTAAAGACTAACAGCTTTATCTGAGCTTAAGCTTTCTTGGGTAAAAACCCCACTTCTTCAGATGCATGGAGTGAAAATTACAGGTGCAGATGTAAATATACTGGCACATGAAGAGAAGGGAGTTACCTCACAAGTGGAGAACCAGCGTGGACAGGGCCAGTGCGATCAGGGTGGATGGTGTCCACTCCCAACAATAGATGAGGAGGTGTCAATTCCAGGAGAGGCAACGCTGCTTCTGTAATGAGCCAGCCACTCCCAGTCCCTGTTCAAGCCCAAATTAATGGTGTTAAATCTGCAAATGAATTTTAGTTCTGCTGTTTCTCTTTGAAGTCTGTTTTTGAAGTGTTTTTGTTCAAGTATAGCTACTTTCGAATCTGTTATAGAATGTCCAGAAAGATTGACATGTTCTCCCACTGGCTCTTGTGTGTTACCATTCCTGATGTCGGATTTGTGTCCATTTATTCTTTTACGTAGGGACTGTCCAGTCTGGCCAATGTACATGGCAGAGGGGCATTGCTGGCACATGATGGCATATATCACGTTAGTAGACGTGCAGGTGAATGAGCTTCTCTGATGGTGTGGCTGATGTGGTTGGGTCTTCTGATGGTATCACTCGAGTAGATATGGGAACAGAGTAGGCAACGAGGTTTGCTACAGGGATTGGTTCCTGGGTTAGTGTTTCTGTGGTGTGGTGTGTGGTTGCTGGTGAGTGTTTGCTTCAGGTTGGGGGGGTTTCTGTAAGCCTGCCTGCCTCCCAAGGTCTGGGAGAGTGAGGGATCGTTTTCCAGGATAGGTTGTAGATTGTTGATGATGTGCTGGAGAGGTTTTAGCTGGGGGCTGTACGTGATGGCCAGTGGTGTTCTGTTGTTTTTCTTGTTGGGCCTGTCCTGTAGTAGGTGACTTCTGGGTACCCATCTCTCTCTGTCAATCTGTTTCCTCACTTCTCCAGGTGGGTACTATAGTTTTAAGAATGCTTGAAAAAGATCTTGTAGGTTTTTGTCTCTGTCTGAAGGATTGGAGCAAGTTCGTTTGTATCTTAGGGCTTGGCTGTAGACAGTGGATCGTGTGGTGTGTCCTGGATGGAGGCTGGAGGCATGTAGGTAAGTATAGCGGTCAGTAGGTTTCCGGTATAGGGTGGTGGTTATGTGACCATCACTTATTTGCACTGTAGTGTCCAGGAAGCAGATCTCCTTGTGTGGACTGATCCAGCCTGAGGTTGATGGTGGGGTGGAAATGTTGAAATCCAGGTGGAATTCTTCAAGGGCCTCCTTCCCTAAAATACAATCGAATTTGCTCCAATCCCTCAGACAAAGACATCTCTTGACTGCAGCCTAGACATATCCAGTGTGTCACCTCAAAAATCACATAGGTCATGCCCAAGGTCACACAGGGAGTCTGTGGCAGAGCAGGTGCAGAACCTGGGTGCCCCAGGTCTTCGGTTGTGCCCCTAACCGCTGGGCCCATCCTTTCTTCCTGTGAAATAGACCAGATCTCATGAAAGACCTTGTTTATGTTGGGATTTCAGCCACCCCTTAGCGTAGACATGATTTACACCAATACACCGTTTTGCACCTAACATAAACGATTCTGTGGTTTATCCTAGTTACAGAATGGTGGGTGGGTCATAAATTCATAGATCATGACGGTCCCTTCTGGCCTTCAAATGATCTAGTCTGACCTCCTGTAATACACAGGCCATAGACCCTTCCCCAAATAATTCCTAGAGCAGAACTTTTAGAAAATATCCAAGCTTGATTTAAAAATGGCCAGAGATTCACCACGACCCTCGGTGAGGTCTCCGGAGATAGGAGAGACAAGGGGGGGGAGGGAACGTGATATTTTTTATTGGACCACCTTCTGGTGGTGAAAGAGAGAGGCTTTTGAATGTCACAGAGCTCTTCTTTGGGTCTTGTAAGTCACGTCTGTGCTCAGTGGTTTGCACTAGTGCAAGTTAAGCTGGTACCTAAAATCCCAGTCTGTGCAGTCCTTCTCCTGGCCATGGCCCTGCCGATTTTCCTCCGTTAATCTCTGGGCTTCAACTTAATCTGGCCAGTCATTGTGTTCCCTGTCGATAACCAACTCCCAATACAATGGCCCAAATTGCCCTGTCTATTGTGAGGCCTAGCGATCTTTGCTGTGTAACAAAGACTTTATCTGGAAAGATAACAATGCCTGTAAGAGTTTGTGGGCCCACGCTATGCAGAAACCATTGGTCCTGGGTGCAGGATGGTGGGATGTGGGTGTGTTTGGGAGGGGGGCCGGTCAAGGGGCATGCAAGCAGTCACTTACTCAGCCTGGTGGGGTCCCCAGTTTGCCATGAGTGGACCTTAGAATTGATCCTGGGGAGAGATTGATTATCTGTGTTGATTGGAGGCCACACCTGGGATCAGGGGCCCATGGTGCTGCACAGACACCGAGTGAGGAACAGTCCTTGCCCCCGAAAGCTCAGTCTAAATAGACAAAGGATGGGAGGAGAAACTGAGGCCCAGAACAGGGAGGCGACTTGTTTAACATTCCCAGTTCAGCAGACTTACCTGTGTAATATAGAAGCCAAAAGTCCTGACTCCGACTGGTTAGAGCAGCAGGTCTGGGAGTCAGGACTGCTGGATTCTGTTCCCATCCCCCCACCCCCAAAAAAAAACCGCTGGGAAGAGAACCCAGGAGTCCTGCTTCCCAAGCCTAAACCACAAAGTCGTCCTTATTAACTCCAAGGATGCCTGATCTGGTACAGATCCGCTGTGCGTGGTGGGGGGGGGTGGAACAGTCACAGAATTGGACCCCAATAAATGATCTTGATACATTTGTGCCTCCACTAGTGAGTTTGTCTGTGCTCAGGGTTCCGGTTCCCAGCCACATCGTGTGGGAGGAGATCGTAGGACACAGGAGGGGTGGGATCCGAGACCTAGGTTTCCATTCCACTGGCCTTTCCTCGAAAGAGCCCTGGAACTGGGTCTCCCGCCTTGGAAAACAGTTTGTCAGGGGAGATCAGAGCATTATCTGCCCTCTTTGTTCCATCCTCCGCCACCTGTTTGCGGTGAGCGAGGGCCTGTTTGTTAGGAGCAAAAAAGTGTGTGTGTGTGTGTGAGGCACTGCTCTGCAGAGGCCAGGAGAAGCAGACTCTGTCATGGGCTATTTTTAGGACACAAACAGGTCGGGCAGCTGAAAGGAATTGGGCAGGAATCCCAGCAGAGTTTGCAAATAGACGTGTTTTGCTGTAGAAGCAGAGGGGTCATGGAAGAAAAGAACTATCAGGGCCTCTAGCTAGATTCGTTTATGTCCCTCCCCATTGCTGTTGCATCGCCAAACACCCCTGCAAGGTAGGGAAATGGACAGTGCTAATAGTTGCCGATGGGGAAACTGAGGCACAGAGTGAGTGGGAGAGCTAGGAATTGAACCTACATCTTCCAGGGCCCAGCCCGCTGCCTTATTTGTAGCACCTGGAGACCCCAACTGAGACTAGTGGATTTTCAGGCTACAAGGGACCATGATGATCATCTTATCTGACCCCCCGGATAATTTCACCCCAGTGTGCTGGGTGCTGTATGTACATCTAGCAAGTGACAGTCCCTGCCCCAGAGAGCAGGAAGGATCATCCCCCTTTTGCAGTGGGGAAACTGAGGAATAGAGCGAGGCAGTGACTTGCTCATGGTGGCGTTTGGAGCCAAGAACTGAAACCAGATCTCTTGAGACCCAGCCCACTGCTTTAACCACCAGGCCACTCTTGCTGCCCCTGCTCAGAGCGAGACTGTTTGAATACTTGGTCTTGTTTAAGCACCTCACGGTGATGGAGCTTGTGCATCTCCCTGTCGCTTTCAGACTAGAGCTTCCCTAGACAAATGTTAGTGAGCAAGCCTCATAATTTGATCTCCCCCATCCGTAGGATGAGAGGAGTGGGTGGGAAACGGAGGCACCGAGCAGGGAAAGGACTTGTACAAAGCCCGACTGACTGGGGCATGCAGGACCTGGTGCTGATGCTCCCAGTCTCCCCTGTCACCTGTTTTAGCCGCTAGGCCTGATCTGGTCTCTTCTCATCTGAGCCAGCCTGGATCTGCTTCAGGAACTTCAGTACCAGCTGACTCCTATCAGTCTCTCCTCATCATCCGCCCCCTCTCCCCCACCCGGAGTTGTGACAGATGATTATAAATCGTGTTTCTAATCAGTGTGGCCTGGGGGCTGAATTTCCTCTCTAAGCGTCATTGTGGAGGGGTACAGGAGACAGGACAATTCTGCCTCTTTCTTCCACCGCTGCTGCCGGGGTGCTCTCTCTCCAATCCAAGCCTTCCTGCCTCTGAGCCCTTCGAGCCCCACCCCAATGGGGGGGGGGGGGGAGGGGGAGGGGCAGGGGATTAAAGAGAAAAGAACCGGGATGCAGCAGGCATTTCTGCAGGTCCCACATCTGGACTTTATTTCCACTTCCTGCCTGTGTTTATTCCTGCTCTGCTGGGGAAGAGAGACAGCAGGAAGTTGAGACCGCACCCCCACCCCGGCCCTGAAGGGTGGGGGGGTCCTCTGAAACCAAGCAGGGTGAGGGAAGGACGACACCTGGAGTGAAACACGCCGCTTAAACTCGCGAGCCGGCCGGAGATTGCCGCTGGTAGACTCCCTACTGCAGGGGTGGCGAAGATGGTCCTATGCTCAGGAGTCAGGATGCCTGCGTTGGGCCCCCCACCTCTGGGAGGGGAAGGGGGGTCTGGTGGGGGTAGTGGGAGTCAGGACTCCTGGTCCTATTGCTGGCTCTAGGAAGGTAGTGAGGTCTAGTAGGTTGGGGGAGGGGGCTGGGCATCAGGACTCCTGGATTCTATTCGTGGCTCTGCAACTGACCTGCTGGGTGACCTTAGGCAAGTCACTTCTCTTCTGCGTCCCCCAGTTTTGGAGTCATTAAAATGGCACTTGACCATTCCCCCTCCCAGCTTTGAATGCGTTTGTACTTGCACTCGGTGTCCTTGGCTGGAAGGTGCTAAGCCTGGCGATCGACAAGGCTGTGTATAAATACGGGGCACTGAAACTCGAGAGCAGCAGTGGGTTACCGATATTCTTGCTCATCCTCTAGCTTATCCCTCTTGCAGAGGAGCATCCGGACGCCGACACGTGCCCCAGCCGCCAGCAAGTTGTGTAACCTCTTTACCTTCTTCTGTTCTCTACCCGCTGACTCCCAGACCTCGTTACTCAACCCCACTAGATCCCACTTGCCTCCCAGAGCTGGGAGTGGAACCCAGGAGTCCTGACTGCCGACCTCCCTGCTCTCATCCCTGGACTTTCTTGTCAACTAAGACTGTAAGCAAGAGACAATCTGCCCCAGAGAGCTGGGGTACAGACAGCACCTGGCTCAATAGGCCCCTGCTCTCGGGTAGGCACTGCTGTAATAAGGTGCCTGGCTGAGACCCCGATTCCCGGCTCCGTGCGACTCGCTGTGTGATCTCCCCACGCCGTCCAGCTGCTGTTTGTCAAACTGGGCGCTCGTTGCTGCAGGCTGGCTCGCGTCTCAGGGCTGGGGCAGACAGTCCAGAAACCAGCCACGGGTTTGCTGAGCTGATTAGCTCGAACAATGCAGCTCTCTGGCTCTGAACGGGAGTGACTCACTCCTCGTGGCCTCATTAGAATTCCGGCTCTGTTTATCCAGATTGGAGTTCCCCCAGGCTCCCCTCTTGCTGATCGGGAGACTGTGGGGGGTCACTTGAGCTGTGGATCTCCCTGGCTGGGCTGGGCTGCAGGGGCACTTTTAGCATGCATGCCCCTCCATGGCACTGGGGTTTGGAGCTGGCTCTCGATTTTGCACAATGGGCTTCGCAGCTCTTTGTCGAGCTGGCATGCCACCGTACTGGTTGCATAAACCCTGGGAGTGGCTCGTGGAAGAGCTGGGCTGGGGGGGGGGGGCTGGCTGGCTGGCTTGGAAATTGGAGATGGGAAGGGGCTGGTGACGGAGACCTGGCTGTGATTATATGGGGGCGGGAGCTCGCTAGTTTGGGGGTGGAGGTCAGGGATGAGACACAAAGCCCATTCGCTCTTCTTCCTAGCTCGGATTCAGCCCAGCTGATTGCAGCAAGTCTTGGACAATCACACCCCATTTGTGTGTGCTACGAACTGTGCTGAGACTCCACAGCTCACTCCATGTGTGGGGTGCCTCGCTCCCAACCCCCACTGCAGATCTCAACAAGAACAGAATGATCCTTGGAGACAGAATTCCCCTTCCACTCCTGCTCCCCCTGTATTGCCCCCCAGGATAGGGCAGCGACTCACTGGTGTGTGGATAGGGGTCGGTGGGAGTTGTACCTTATTACCTGATCTGTTATCAGGAGGACTCCAGACTCCAGGTCTGACAGGCCAGCGGTAAATCAACTTGTAAAGAGTCCACAGCCCCTTCCGCCCAGAGGGCAGGGCGAAAAGTTGATCGGCTGCTGCAAAAATCACTAGACTCTCCAGGAGGATGTTTTTTTTTTTTGCAGAGACCCCTGTCAAAGGCCAGTGGTGTAACCTCATCAAAGAGAGAGGGTGGCCTTGTGGTTAGTGGGCGGGGCTTGGGAGGTCTCAGTTCAGTTCCTGACTCCGCCACTAACTCCTGTATGACCTTGGGCCCATCACGTCCTCTCCGGGGCTGTACTTCCTCAGTTCTAACATGGGGATCACAGTCCTTCCTTTGTCTTGTGCATTTAGATCATAAACCCTTTGTGGGGCAGGGACTGCCTTGCACTGTCTGTGCACCCAGCATGGTGGAGACACGGGTGCTGGGGGTGTGGCAGAATCCCCTTGGCTTGAAGTGGTTTCCGTCATATACAGCGCTGACTGCTTGGTTCAATGGCTCTTAGCACCCCGCTATACACATTGATTCAGCACCCCTGCATGGGGGAGGTGGAGACAAATCTGTGGGTTTGTCTACATGAGAAAGATGCACCAATTTAAAGAAGGTGAGACTCTAAACCGATGTAGTTAAAACGGCTGCGAACTCCCATGTTGGATGCTTTTTTCTCCATTTAGTTTAATCCTGTTCCCAGCTGAATTGTGCTCAGCCAAAAAAAGTCTGAATCTACTTGAGTAAAACCAAAATGGGAACATGCACGCTGGGGTTTGCACCAGTCAAAGGAGATCTGCTTAAGAACTGAATTAAGGTAAATTTGTGCAACTTCCCCATGTAGACAAGACCTCAGCTGGGGGCCTTTAAATGCTACCGTAATACACCTAATAACCTGCAGCCTGCTAATGTGGAAAATTCTCTGCTCTCGCTCGCGGTGGGTTGGGCTCTGGGGAGTTTGCCATGAAGCCCACACATTTTGCTGGTGATTGATATATTTGAAAGCCAGAAGGGACATTTATGGCCTGACATCGGCATAGCCCAGGCTGGGGATCGATGATTTCTGTATCAAACCAGTAACTTCTGTTTGAGCTGTTGCTGCTTTTTAACCAAAATACCCCACCTTGATTGAAAGACTTCAGGGGATGGAGAATCTACTCCGGCAATAGGCAGGCTTTTTCTGTGGCTCATCACCCTCGCTGTTTAAAAAAACAACAACTTGCACCTAGTTTCTAAAAACGGGGGCTGTGTTCCGCTCCCAGAACCCTAGACCCTGGATTCCAGCGGAGATCTCTGCAGACTCCTTGTGAATTGCAAACTGATTTTGTGACCGGCAGTCCAAGGAGCCCAGTGCCAGCAGCGGGAGCGCTGCCCATGGGCTAGACCGTCTCCTAGCGGTAATGCTGGGTGGCAGTCTGTGCCGTGGCTGGAGCCGGGTCAGGGCAGTGCTGCTGGATAATGACCCAGTTCTCTTGCATCGGGGCGCTCTAGACCGACTCGTATTCGGCAGCTAAAACCTGAAGTCTGCTCCGGCGATTTTTGTACCTAGGGGGAGGTTTAAGGCAGCAGAATGAGTCACCTGAGATGGAATTTGGACAGAATTATCTGTCCGCTGGGGCTATTTAAACACCCACTGGGGCCACAGTGAGTGTCAGTAATACCCTTTCAGGTGTCTGTCATCCATCCGAGCACAGACCCAGCCTGACCCTCTTTAGCTTCTGTGATCAGCTGGGATCTTAGTCCAACGTGGTACCAACTTGCAGGTTTCCTGCGTTCTCTGGCCTACTCCTACCATGGTGTGGGAGGTCTCCCACTTGCGTGAAATGTTTCTGGCATTGTATACTAAATTTGCATCCATTACCGCTGGTCAGAGAATTGTTCCCTCTAATTGTGCCCTCTCTGTAACTCTCCATCCTGGCCAAATGGCAGTGCAGTCTATCAGCTAGAGCAGGGTGGACAAGGAGTCGGCCCTTTCGGTTAGGGAGGGGAGTAGGGTTAGAGCAGGGTGGGTGGGAGTTGGGACCACTTGGGATCTATTCCCAGCTGTGGTGGTAGTGGGTTAAACTGGGGGGCTGGTAGGCAGGACTCCTGGGTTCTATTCATGGGGAGGAGAGGGCAGAGGTACCAGCTGCAGAGGGCGAGCTAGTGACTTTGTGCTGACTCTCTTGTGCATTTGTGGCAGAGAAGGGCAGAATAAATGGGAGGGGAAGAACTGCAGTCAAGTGGCTTTTTGTTCTGGAGTAGTGTGTGCAAATGGGGAGCTATTCCAGTCAGTTTCTCCATGTGGATAAGTCCTGAGAAGGGACTTGGTCTGTTTATTTTGCTTAGAACAGTGTTTGTGTGTGGGGGAGGGGGGATGCAGCAAAATCATGAAATGTGCATGGTCTCTTTCTGCTTGTGAAGAGCAGAGCTGGTGGGGGGGGGGGCGCCAAGGGACGGGCGATGACCAGATCCAACAGCTGGATGTTGCAGCTAGACAAACTCGGCCCATAGCGAAGGTGTGCATCTTTAAGAGCAAGGGTCATTTACCATTGGGCCTCCTCACTGGCAATTTGAAAATCAAGACTGGCTTGCTTCCGAAGGATCTGCCCTCGTTCAAACAGGGATTGTTTGGGGGCAGGTCTCTGCCTGTGTTCTGCAGGAGATCAGACCAGAGGATCGCAGTGGCCTTGGGATCGATGAAAAAGCAGGCCCTAGTCCTCTAACTAGTCCTGTCTCTCGTTCTTTCTCTCTCTCACAGACACTCAACCGTTGCCCTTTTAACAGCGTTAACCGCGGCCCTGCTGATCCTCCACCTGGTGGGGCTGGCTCTACCAGTCTCTCTGCCTGATCTTCCACGCCGCACCAAAGGCGTTGCCGGGAATGAGGCTGCAGCTTCCTCTGAATAGGCAAATAGGCCGACGTGGGGGTCGTCTGGTTTGAATAGTCAAATAATGGTCACGTGGCTGAGGGTGGTGAGGTGAAGCAGCGAGGGGGGAGCATTGGCCGTGCTGGGCTGCTCTGGGGGGTGTGTGTATTGGGGAGAGTTATTAAAACTTCATCGCTCCGATGAGTCTCTTAGCTCGTATGTTATCCTGCTCTGCTGTCTATCATTGGAAGAGCTCAAAGAACACTTATTAGCTAACCCTCTGCCCCCCACCCCCGCCATAGGAGTTGCCCCCCAGGGGTGCTGGAGCAATTTGTATCGTGCAAATACTTAAAGCGGAAACCATGTATTTTGTTGTTGTTGCTACTTCAAGTCAGGGGGTGCTGCTGCACCCCTAGTTCCAGAGCCCCTGGTTACCCCCACTTTAGAGGGGGATGCTGAGGTTGTTCCTACCCCCAGCCCCAAGGTCCCACAGAGAGTCATAGGAATAGAACCCAGGAGTCCTGATGAGCAGCCCCTGCTCTAACCACTAGACTCCACTCCTTTCCCGGAGCTGGGAAGAGAACTAGGAGTCCTTCATGCTGGCTCTGCCACCCCAAACCCGACTCCCCAAGCCAGGTATAGAACCCAGGAGTCCTGGTTCCCAGCCCCTCCCTCCCCCCAACCATTAGAACCCACTCCCTTCCCAGAGCTGGGAGTAGAACCCAGGAGTCTTGGCTCCCAGCCCCCCCTGCTTTAATTACTAGATCCCAGAAGTAGAACCCAGGAGTCCTGAGTCCCAGCCTTGCTGCTCTAACCACTAGGCAACATCCCTGGCTTGTGTTTCCAGTGATGGGCAAGAGTGGGGTCTGGAGCAGAGCGTGTGTGGATCAGATTCTCCTCCTGGCTCTGGGAGGGGAGTGTGGTCCAGTGTGTAGAGCTGTGAGGTCGTGCATGTAGGCAGGGTGTGCGAATAACTTGGGATTCCTTGGTTCTGTTCCCAGCTCCCTTTACTCTAACCCTGCCCCCCCCCCCCAATCTCCAGACTGCCCTCTGCAAAACACGGAGACACTCCTGTTTGCTGCTTCTGCTCCTCTCCCCTTCGCCCTGAGCCAGGAAAAGCCAGCCGCAGCGTTCTGCCCTAATGTGAACTCCAGAAGCGCTAGCTAGGGGCTAGGGAGGAATGAACCCTCTGTGAGCCAGCAAGCTGGATCCTTGGGCGCAGTTGCTCGGAGACTCCCTACCACCCCCCCACCCCCGCGCGCACACACCTTGCTGTGGGAAGCTGACAACCAGAAGATCCCCAGGGCGTCTGTTGTGATACTCCCTTCTGTGCGTTCCCCCAGCTGGTGAATGGCCGCAGGAGTCTGGATCCAGCTATGTGGGGTGCGGGGGAGAACTCTTTGCCTGACCCAGTCAGCAGAGGGGGAGCTGCTGTCTTGGGGCACTGCTTCTTAGAGGGTTGAAGCAGGTAGGGTGGTGGTGGTAGCTGCCTATCTTGAATGGTGGTGGAGTTACGCCATAGCTGTGCTCCACTCCAGAGCCAGCTGCATCTCGACGCCAGTAGCTATGGATTTGATCACTGGGCAAGTGAAAAGGGAATCGCGAAGGCAGGGATTGCTCCGTACCCACATGCTGCAGGTCGTTGGCAGAATAAACATTTGTATAAGGTGTAATACGGTCCAATGGCTGGAGGTTGAAGCTTGACAAATTCAGACTGGACAAAAGGCAAATGTTTCTAATGGCGAGAGTAATTAACTACAGGAATAATTTATAAGGGCAGTGGCAGATTAGCCACTGAGCCAACAGGGCCCGAGGGCACAGGACCTAGCCAGTTGGGGGGGGCCCCCTGGAAAAATGGAAGCCCCTGCACTCCAACCCGCTCCGCCCACCCGGCGCTCCTGGCGGGGAGTGGGGGCTTGCCCCGCTCCACCCACCCGGCGCTCCAGGAGGTGGGGGGGACTGCAGCCAGAAGGGGTAGGGATACCCCCCCACACACTTGCTCTGGCCCAGGGCCCCCCCCACCCTCCTAATCCGCCTCTGTACCAGGATCGTGATGGATTCTCCAGCACTGGGAATTTTTAAATCAAGATTGGAAGTTTTTCAAGATGATCTGCCCTAGGAATTTTTCTGGGGAAGTTTTATGGCCTGTATTTTACAGGGAGCCACACTAGATAATCACAATGCCATTCGACAGGATTCATAGATTTGAAGGGACCAAAGTACTTCACAAGCTACACAGGGATAGCTAAGGCCACCCGTGAGAGGCTGCCGCCTCTGGGGTGGGGCATGAGGATTGTGCACTTGCTTGGCACAGAGATGCAGCAGGCTCTGGGGTGGAGCATGGGCCGTTCTATGTCTGATACGGCTCTCATTACCACAGTATCAGAGTGCCTCTCAATTTTGAATGCCCTGTTCCTAAGCAGTGCCTTTCACACACCTTCTGAGAGAAGGCAGCGGTATTAATTCCTCAGCCATAAAATGGAGATAAGCAACATGCCCAAGGTCACACAAGAAGTCTGTGGCAGGTCTTCTGAGTCCCATATTAATGCCCGAACCACGGAACCATCTTCTCCTTGCTCCCAGCATTGGGGTGCAGTTGCCTCTGGGGTGGCACATGGCAGTTGTTTGTGCGGGGATCGTTCACCTGGCACTGAGATGTAGCTGGCTCTGGAGTGGGGCACAGCGACTGTTTAATATCCACCCCATTCAGGATGGGAAGTGAAGAATGTCCTGGGGGAAAGTGATCTGAGCCCAGGACTTGGGAGTCCCCCTACTGAGCCCCCCTGCAGCACAGGGCCTCCTAGTGGAGCACTGGGGTCCGCACGGATTGCGAGGGGAGGAGAGCTGCCCCAATGAGCACCCACCCTGCTCCCTAGCGCTGCACTGAGGTCCGCACTGAATGTAAAGGGAGAGCGCCCTCTCCTGAGCCCTGCTCCCTGCAGCACAGTGCCCCTTTAGCCCCAGGAATCCTGGCCGTCCGCATGTCTCCTGTGGTGCTCCAGATCCTAACCGAAGAGCTGGCCGAGAGAACCTCTGTGTTTCCACTGTATGGCAAAATGGGCCTTGTCTGATAGGCTCCATCTCTCTCGACTTGTGGCCCTTCTCCATCCAACTCCAGGACTTGTCTTCCTGCGGGTAGCTTTTCTTTCGGACTCTGGAAACTCCTTCTGCAACAAACCTCCCTGAGTTACATTCCTCCCCCACCACCCCCGTCTCACTGAAAGACACCGAAGTCCGTGGGTGGATTGGCATTTCCTTCCATGACAGCCCTCAGAGGGTCCGTGCTCCGGGAGGATTGCGGTTGGAGAGCAAGTCTCGGTCTATTACAGCCGAACCTCGGCTGATCTGAGCGAGCCAACCTCCGCTTTCCTGGCCCAGCTTCCTGGCTCTAGGAGGCCTCTGTCTGTCCTCGGCGGCATATCTCCCCTCCAAGCCTGTTTCAAAACTGGCGGCGTCGGTATCACTCGGTAGCAAAGGCCAGGTGGGTTTGTAGTATCTGGCTTTGGCATCTGATTACTGAGCTTGCTGGGGCTGTAAGGCAAGAGGTCTGCCTGCCTTTACCCGTTATGTTTCCTGCAGAGCGGCCAGGTCAGAACAGTCAACAGGGGCCATATAAGACATGTTGACTGCGGGTGTCTCTTGCACTCGCATGGCTCCTGTTCGGAGCATACTGTGTACCTTGGGGAACATCCACCTCCAAATCCTGACTCCGGGCCGGGACCACCAGGCAGGAGAATGCTGGCTCTTGGAAAACCCATCCTGGCCCAGTGCCCGCTGGGGACAGGTCTTCTGAGGTAGCTTTGGGGGCTGGGTAGCTCTAGGTGCAGCATAGATGTGATCAACTCAGCTTCTAGCTCCATCCTTTGCGAGGGTGTCTTGGCTGTTTATCGAGGGAGCTCCCAGGAGAGAAGGCTCCATCATTCCTGTCCTACAGGCCTGGTACTTAACCGTGAATTGCCCTTCAAATTCACAGTCCTATTTCTTCTCTCTTCCCCCCCCCCCCCCCCCACCAATCAGGAAAGCTGTGATGTGTCTCTGCAGCATGGCAAGACGTAGCATTGCAACTAGGGACATGAGGATGCATCCTATTGGATGCAGGGGATCGGAGGGTAAGAACTAACCAGCTTGGCTAAGCAAGGAGCAGTGTGTCCCAGTGAACAGAGCACAAGACTGGAACTTGGGAGATGTGAGTTCTGTTCCTGGTTCTGCTACTGGCCTGCCGGGTGCCCTTGGGCAAGTCATTCCCCTCATCGTGCCTCAGTTTCCCTATCTATAACATGGGGATAATGATACTGGCCCCAAGTGTTTTGAGATTTGTGGATGAACTGGCCTGTATGTAAGAGCTAGGTGGTATTAATGCACCCAATCATGTCTCCCTCTGGTGGCCAGCCTTCTGAAAGATAACAGCCTACTGCTGCTGCCTGCTAATGGAGTTACTACTTTAGCGCAAAGGAGTCTGTGCAGGGAGGGTCATCTTCCTTTCTCAGTGCTTAGGGTGGTCCAGGAGTAGGGCACTGGACTGGTAATCAGCAGACTTCGCTCTGCCATCTGGTGTGACCTGGGGCAAGTCATTCACCTCTCAGGACTTGTCTCCCCTTTCCGGGGCAGGGACTGACCGTGTAGCACCTAGCCCAATGGGGGCCCGATCTCAATCTGTAACCGCTAATAGTAAAGGCCTTACCTTAGTGTGTAACCTGGAACTGAATCTTGGCTGGATACCAAGGGCAAGAGAAAAGTGAGATCAATAAGATCCTGGCCTCTTGCTGGAAATAATAGGGTCACTTGGGACACTCCCCAGTTGGATTGGGGAAACCCACAGCAGAGAACATCCTTTAATCTGACCCCCCCCACCCCTCCCCGGTGGGATGGAGGCTAGTTCTCTGTAAGTAGATGTCATGAGTTGGGTGGGGGTTCTGCATTAAGGGGAACTTGCCCTCTTTCGCCACCTATTGACGCCTCTCATGCCGTTTGATGGCTGCTTTTTTCTTAAAGGCAGAGGCTTCTGGAGTCATGTGAATGTGACAGTCTCTGCTAAGTTTCTAACCTTCAGGGCTGTGGGGGAAACCTTCAGAACTTGACTGCAAAGGCTTGGAATCCAGGAATTAAATGGAAAAAGACCCCCAAACTTTAAAAGCAGTCTCAGAAGTTTCATAGGCGCCTGTTGCAAGACTTTTGTACACGCTCTATGGGCTGGTCGTTTTGGGTCAGTAAGAAGACTGATCTTCTAGGGTGTTTCATCTATCGGTGTCTGTCACCTTAGCTCCCAGCTGGGCTGCTCTGTTCTGATACACATGCCAGGCCCCTGTCCTGAGCCAGATTTCCTGATGTGCTTTATGTTGCTCTTGGTTTTGGGCACCGATGCCTGAAAGTGGGGCCACTGGGAAGCCTCTCTCCTCCAACCCAATCTGCTGCCATCTGTCTCTCATCAGATAACGGACGGGGGTGGAAATCTGGGCTGATTTCAGCCATCTGCAGGGATCAGTGCCGCTGTCACGATGGGGGTCTATCAAGGGGGACACGGCTCTGTCACTCAAGAAGTTAACTCTGCCCGGGCAGGGGTCATTGTTTCCTGGGTGGGGCAGACTTGGCTGGAGTGGGAGTCCCTAGGATAAATAGTTTGCAGCTTAGATCGTAACCCTCCTGGCTGGGGAAAGGCTCAGCGAGAGCCATGGAACCAGGCATCTGGAACGGCTGCAGGTCACATGAGGTCCGCTGCTCGGGAAGGAGGCTCCAATCCCGGAACTGGCTACAGGCCACGTCCTGATCTCTGCTTGCCAGCGTAGATCCGGAGTGACTCCTCTTGCCTGCAATCACGTTTTATGATGGCGTGAATGGGAGCAGAATCTGGCGCATTGTTTTTGCTGCAGCATCCGTTCCAGGCTGCGCTGACCAGGTCTGTCTACACTGCAGTTAAAAACCCATGCTGGCTCCTGCCAGCTGACTTGCGCTCAGTCTAAGGGGCTGTTTAATTGCAATGTAGATGTTTTGGCCTCGGGCCAGAGCGCTGGGACCCTCCCTCCTCTCAGGGTCCTAGAGCCTGGGCTCTAGCCCAAGTCTGCTGGCGTCTAACTGCAGTGTAGATGTACCTTTAGTGGCTTGCGTGTTAACTCGAGAGCTTGTCTCTTTCACCCATAGAAGTTGGTCCAATAAAAGATATGACTGCACCCTGTCTCAGTTGCTGGAGGGCTTATTGGAGGGTTGGGGAGGGCAGTCCTGGCACTCTGACCTCATTCTCCACCCTCCCATGCTAATACAGCTGGGATCAGGCCCAGAGTTATGTGGAACGCTGGGCTAAACTTCTAGGTCTTGTCTGCAGATCGGGCACCAGTCAGGGAGGCAGGTGGCTTGGGTTCTGTTTCTGACTCTGCTCTCTGTGTGAGCCCTTGGGCTTGTGTCTCTGTCCCTCAGTTTCCCCATCTGTGAAATGGGAGGGAGGATGATGTGCCACCTTTTGTAAAGTGCTTTGCGGTTATGGGTGGAAGGCACCATAGAAGAGCCATGGGTACAGTAGTGCTGGAAACCCCAGGCGTTAACCGGAACCCTACTGTACTAGATTCTGTGCAAAGTCAACCTTCCTTGAGTATTTTTGCACCCAACAGTTATAAAAGAGCTAGGCGAGGAGCTCCCTGAACCATTTGCATTGTTCCGCCCCCTTCCCCCAATAACTCTTTGATCATTGTGGAAGATCTATAAGTCTGGATGAAAGGGTCTATTTGAAGAATATTTTAAAAGGCTAAACAGGATGACTGATGTTGATCCCAGGGTAAATAATGGAACAGCTGATTTGGGACTCAAGATAATAAAGAATTAAAGGCAGGTAACTAATGCTAATCAACATGAGTTTATGGAAAATAGATCCGTCAGACTAACTGTGATGTGACACTAACTAGGAACAAGGGATGTCGGCCATGCTTACAGGGTGGGGGGACTCACTCCTGAGAAGCAGTGACTGAAAAAGATCAGGGGGTTATGGTGGATAATCAGCTGATCCTGAGCTACCAGTGTGGCGCTGTAGCCAAAAGGGCTAATGCGATCCTGGGATGTGTAAACGGGAATCTAGAGCAGAGGTTATACATCTGAATTTGGCAGTGGTGCGACCGCTGCTGAAATACTGTGTCCAGTTCTGGTGGCCACAATTCAAGAAGGATGTCAAGATATTGGAAGGAGTCAGAGAAGTCATGAGAACGATTTAAAGGATTGGCAAATAGGGACTTGGGGAGCTCAATTTACTCAGATTAGCAGAGAGAAGGTTAAGGGGTGACTTGATCTATAAGTACCCACATGGGGAACAGAAACTTGATAACAGAGGACTCCTGAGTCAAGCAGGGGAAGGTCTAACGTGATCCAATGGCTGGAAGTTGAAGCTAGACAAATTCAGGGTAGAAATATGTTGTAAACTTTCATCGATGCGTGTGATTAACTATGGGAACAACTTACCAACAGCTGTGGTGAATTCTCCATCACTGGCAATTTTTAAATCGAGATTGGATGCTTTTTTTCCCTAAAAGATCTGCTTCAGTTCAAAGAGGAAGGGATCCAGGCAAGTCGTGTGGCCTGTGTTTGTACCAGATCAGACCTGAGGAGGGTGGCCTTAGAACCTGAGCTTTTTGGACTCCTTCACAACCCTGCCTAACACAAGGAAGTTGAATCCTAGCTGCTCTGGCAGCCCCAGCCTGTTAAGTAATCGCTTGTGCTGGTGTGGATGTAGGCTGACCAGATAGAAAGTGTGAAGACTCAGGACAGGGGTTGGCGGGTAGTTGGGGGCTCCTCTGTAAGAAAAAGCCCTGAATATCGGGACTGTCCCTCTAAACTCAGGACATCTGGTCACACTATATGGATGGGAGCTGGAGCCAAGGCCACAGCCGGTGGGAGCAGAGAGTAGGACATGGTGTGCTGACTACTGAACCCAGGTGTCAGCTTGGTGCCCCTTACATGGGGAAGATTTGCTGCCTTAACTAAGGCCCTTTTATGGTGCAGAGGGACGGTCCATTAAGGTCAAGGTAACTGAGAACCAGCCTCCTGTGGCTTTTTATGCCGGTGATACAGAGCTGCCTTCCCCTTCACACTCGGGTGCCTCCGCCCCCAGGCTGATCTAACCTGGCATGTAGCTCTTTGGCATCTAAGTACAATCAACTGCGACGCACGGCAGGAAGGCAGGGGAGCTGGTGAGTCACGCTTGGCGCCAGCTGGGGAAGCCTGTGCGTGGTGCTGAGAGCTTCAGGGCCCTGGTGCCAAGGCCCTAGTCCGATGGCAAACGGGCCAACTCCACTCGAAAGGGCGAGCGTGTCACTGTCACTGGGGAAGGGTTCCTGGCTGATCCCTTAGGGAAGGACAGCCTCCTAGACGGCGGTGTGGGGGTCTGGGACTCCTGGGTTCTGTTCCCAGCTTTGGGAGGAGGAGTGTGCTCTGAGTAGAGCAGTGAAGATGGGGAGTTGATACCTGGATTGTATTCAGAAAGTGGGGAGTGAGATCATGGTGTGTCTGGGAGCCAGGATTCCTGGGTTCTATACCTGGCTCTGGGAGGGGAGTAGAGTCTAGTGGTTAGAGCAGCAGAGGGGCTGGGAGCCAGGACTCCCGGGTTCTGACAATCCTGTGTCAAATGTCTGTTTTTAAAATAAATAAATAAAATTTGTGCTCGCTACAGGAGAAACTAAGGGCTTGTCTACACTAGCACTTTACAGCCCTGCAACTTTCTTGCTCAGGGGTCTGAGAAAACACCCCCCTCCTTCCCCGCCCCCCCCCCCCCCCCCCCGAGTGCAGCAAGTTTCAGCGCTGTAATGTGCCACTGTAGACAGTGCCCCGTGCTGGGAGCTACACCCCTCAAGGAGGTGGGGTTTTTGCTCTCTCCCAGCGCTGTGCCCCGACTGCACGGTCCAGTGGAGACTAGCCCTAATATAATGGCTTTATCTTGGGTAAATCTTCTACTTCAACTTCCCCTGTAACTCTGGTTGCGAGCATGCCCCTCAGTGTTGCTGTATAGCAGTTACCACCAGAGATGGAGCGGGGTCGAATGACTAGTGCAAGGCAGGCTGGGAGTCGGGACTCTTGGGTTCTATTCCTGGCTCTGGGAGGGGCACGGGGGGGGGGGGGGGAGGAGGGCGTCTGAACTTCGTTCTGTTTCCATCTGTGGGATGGACTTTGGCTTAATGGTTAGAACAGGATCCCAGGTGCCTGGACTCCTGGGTTCTATCCCTAGCTGTGGGGAGGGAGTGGAGTCCAGTGGCTAGAGCATGGGGTGGGGTCTAGTGAAAAGTCAGGACTCCTGGGTTCTATTCCTGTCTCTGCCAGTAACTCACTGTTCGATCAGGTGACAGTCCCTTCTGTGCCTGTTTCCCCCCTTCTAAAAACTTTTAAAAATCCCTCCCAGGGATGCTGCTGGACGTTCTGCAAAGCATTTGAGATCCTCAGGTGACAGGCGTGGTGTCCGTATCTGAATGGCCCCATTCCCTGCCTGCTCTGAGCTTTGCGAGGTGAGGCCCCTAAAGCCACACCCTATTCTGTCACAGGCAGTCCTGTCTTCCCCTCTGCGGCTGGCTCGGCTTTTCTTGTCGCATTTGGGGGAGAGGGGGGTTACAGAGGTGATTAGATCAGTGAAGTTTCTTTTTATGGGGGCCTTAAACCCTTCAAGCAATAGGAGTCACCTTTCCCCCTGCTCTGAACAGCACAGTGGCCCATGGCCTTATGGGTTCCCCAGGCAGTGTTAGAATGTAACCTCAAAGAGTCATGTTAACTAGCAGGACATTAAAACGCTCCTGTGTGGACGGGCGCAAGCTGGGTTTAACATTGCGTCAGCTGGCTGGGGTGAGCTCTTAGTCCATCCTGACCAGCTGACCGGATGTTAAACCCGGCTCGCGCTCCCGTCTACACGATCTGCAAAGTAGCAGTTTGACATTGTGCTCGTTAAGGTGACTCTGAGGTCGTGTTCTGAGGCCGCCTTGTTGTCTAGTGAAGACGTGCCCTGACTCTGGGAATTGACTGTTCTAGTCGCATCCTGTCAGGACTCCGCAAACGGAACCATTTATTGCACGTCTCTGGCCCACATCGTCACTAGTAGCTGAGCACTTCACAATGTCTGTTTATCCTCCCATTAGTGATGTGCTACCTCACGGGGCTGTCTCCTTTTTAGGGACCTGAGGAACAGAGAAGCTAAGTGACTCTCCCGAGGTCTCTGTGGAAGAGCAGGGCCTTACACCTGGATCTCCCAAGATCTAGACTAGTACCCTAACTACGGTGCCAGCCTTCCTCTCTGACAACTCCGCTAGGGAGAATGGTCCATTACTTAAGCTTCAAAGAGTGCAGGCCTGAAATCTCAGCCGGTCTCTCGTTAATCCTCATTTGCTTGGGGACGGGGAGAAGGATGATTTTGGGGTGGAAGTGCAGGACTCCTGGGTTCTTTCCGCTTCCCACCTCCCAGCTCCGCCACTTCTGCCCTGTGGGCCCTCACTAACTGCAGATTCAGAGACTCCAACATTCCCTTGTGATCATCTAGTCTGACCTCTTGTATAACAGGCAACAGAACTTCCCCTAAGGCAAGTTCACTTCCTCCTTGTGGGTCATTCCCTCCCACCCCCCCAATCTTACACATGGATAGCTCCCTACTTAACAAATTGCTGGGAGGGTTACTGCAAAGTTTCCAAGGGGCTTAGAGAGCCTTTGATGGAAGGAGCTCGTTAGGTGCCTTGCAAAGTATTTCAAATATCCCTCAGTACTGACCTTTCTCCTTCATGCAAGGTGGATTGGATTTAGTCTGCCAGAGACGACAGCCAAATGTAGGATGTGGGTTTAAAAAGTGGCGTAGTTCTTTCTCTAAATACCCTCTTGCTTTGCACTCCTGTAGCCCCTATCGATCTAGTTGCAGCAGAGCAAATCTTCTTGAGAGAGATCCGGGCCTAAAATGGGTCCATTTCACTTTATTTCTAGTCCAAGTCATGACTTTTCCTTTCTCCCTGCTCCTACCTGTTTGCTGAGCTCTCCTCACTAACGAGCCGTGTTTTAAACCTCTCCCCTCCACCTTTATTTTCTCTTGGAATCTCGCATCTAATATTTTGAACAAAATCTTTCCGTGTTGTTTGAGTTGCACCAAGACAGCTGGGCACTGCACAGACACACAGAGAGAGGGAGACAGGCTGACCAATATAGTCTGTTTCCTTGTGCTATGGAGGGATAAGTATGTCTGTCCATATCCAGCTGTCATCTTTTTCTTTTCTATTTGGATTGTAAGATCCTTGGGGCAGGGGCCATCTTTTTTATTCTGTTTGTGCAGCGCCTGGTGCAGTGGGGTCCTGGTTCGTGACTGGAGCTTTGAGAGGGCTATGGTAATAACGAAATAGACAGAGGTTCTTGATGTCACGTGGAGTGTGACACAGAACTGGGAAGTGAGCTAAGATCTCCTGAGTCCCGGTCTGGTCTCTTTATTTGTATAAGGACTGGAGCAGGGGAGAGATGCCCTGCTGAGTGCTGGGACAGCAGGGAAAGTGTACTCTTCCCCATGGGTGGGGGGAGGGGAGCTGATGGTAACTTGCTGGGGTCCCAGTGCTGGCTCCTGGGGGGGAGCAAGGCCCCCAGCCTTGTGGGGTGGCTTTGGCAGCCCAAAAGCAGTGTGTTGTGAGCTGCGTCTCCAAGGCTGGCTTTATGCCCAGGACCCAGCAGGGACATTTGCCGTGAATGTTTGATGTTGAATAAGGAGCTGCCAAGCTGAAAGGGCTGAGAAACGCTGGATGAACCTGACCTGTTTTATAACCCAGAGAATCCTGCCTCCAGCCCACATCTGGTGGTTGAGCTAGAGAGTGTACCTTTAGATCAAGCCCGGGTTTCTCTTTCTAAACAGCTTCAAGTGTTTGGAGAAGCCACCAAGTGCATGATCTGAGGCTCCTTAAAGAGACGTGGGTCACAATTCTGAGCACCTGCCCTCTGAGGATCAGGGTCCCGAGAACTGAGCCAACACAGCGTTAAGGTGGGCCCTAGCTGGGACCCAAACCACTAATGGTTTCTGAAAATCGTGCCCCAGATGCTGTGTTCCTCTTCCACCCTTTCTGGGTCTATTTCGTCCTGGTCTGTGTTATGCAGAAAGTTAGGCTCAGTAGATCATGGTGGTTCCTTCTGGCCTTTCAGTGTGTGAATCTAGATAGTGAGTCTAATGTTAGCTGACACCCATGGGTCTCCTAATTCAGGCTCCTGTGAAGTCTTGTGCCAATTACTAACAGAGATTGCTTTAAGCCTGAGGTTTTATATCCCTTTTTTTATAATAGTTAATGCACACGCCCGGCAGTTCTTGTTCTGCCTATGTCTTCAGGGCAGGGACTATGTCTCTGCAGCACCTAGCGCAATGGGGCATGGTTTGAGCCTCGAGGCACTGCCATCATACACAGAGCACTGGAGAGAGAAATGAAGGGGCATAGGTCAGGGAATGTGTCTTCATATGAATTTGCCACACCGGATCAGAACAGGGAGCCCGTCTAGTCCGGCATCCCATCTCTGACGGGGGCCAGCATCCAGTGCTTCAGAGGATGGTGCAAGAAACTCTGTGGGTGGCCGTTAGAGGCACGTTTTCCCCCATGGGGATGTTTTCCACCTGACATCTGGCTCTGGAGCATGAGGGTTTTATCCTTTTCATACTACTGGGTGTCTGGGTTGAGTTGACTTTAATGCCTTACGACTAATATAACTCTGAGGCCGAAAACCCTGTTAGCGACAGTGCAGTTTTTGCCCCAGGTTGGGGTGGGCGGGGAGGGGGTGTACCCGTTTGCACAGAGGCACCAGTGGCTAAAATCCCATTGCAGACCATGCCTGAGAGGCGCTGCCCACCTGCAGCGGGGGAGGGGTTGCACCCATGGTGCCAAGGTGGCATGGAGAAGGGACAGAGGGGGCTGGGGGGTGGATGACTGGCACTGTGACAGGGGCTGGAGGCCAGGCGGGGGTAAGGATGCGTTTTGACTGGGCTGCAGCTGGGTTGGTGGGTGGCTCTGGCATCGGGGTGGGAAGGGCACGGGTCCGGTGCCAGGGATTTCTCCCTTGCCCAGAAGAGCCGTTGGGTAGGGGAATCTGGTCTCCATGTGAAACCTGCCTGAGCCCTGGCAAAAGCTGCTCTTGTAAACAAGGCCGCATTGTGTGGCTGGGTTTATAAACACCCCCCCCCCCCCGCCCTGGCGTCTTTCTCCTCCAAGCTCTGAATGGGCCTGGCTGCTGGCCAGCGAGGCGAGCCCGTGGGGGGGCCCACGGGAACGCAGGCCTTTCCTCCGCTGCCTGCAGAAGGCGAGCTGCTGCCCTTGGGCTCCTTTCCCAGCCTCTGGGAGGGCAGGAATTGGGACTGGGGATCTTAGGGGAGGCCTTGGGGATTAGGGATGATGAGGGCCTGGAGGGGAAGGTGTGGGGATGCAGGGGAGCTGGGATCAGTGGGGAGCTGGGAGGAGGGGAGGTTGGGGGTCAGGGCTGGTGATCTGGGGGAGGTGGTGTGTGGCCTGGGATTGGGGACAGGGATGTGGAGAGGGGTGGGAGTGGGGGGGGGGGGGTGTATGGGGGGAGCACTAGGGACTCCTACCATTGTGTTTTCCTGGGGCCCAAGTCTGGGGCCCAGTCTGTAGGATCAAGAGAGGCCACAAGGGGTGAGGAACGGTACTGAGGAGGTGGGGGGTGGTCTGAGATTAGTGGGCATGGGCTGGGGGGGTGTTTGTGTGACCACAGGAGATTGAGCCCCGTGTTTGGGGCGGAAGAGGGGTGGGTTGCCACGGGTGCGAGCTGGCACAGCTGGGAATTGAACCCGGGGTTCTGCGAGGGGTGGGGTGGGGAACGCTGCAGTTTGAGCCCAGCGTTCGGGGTGGGGGCATCAGAGTGGGCGGTTGGGCGTAGGAAGGACGCTGTATTGTTTCCAGCTGTGCGGTGACACCTCCCACCTCTCTTCCCCCTCAGGACCAGTTTGACGACATAGAGCGTCACACCCAGTGGGGGCTGGATCTGATGGAGAAGTACGTGAAGTTCGTGAAGGAGCGGACGGAGATCGAGCAGGCCTACGCCAAGCAGCTCAGGTAGGAGGGCAGGGGACAAAGGCCAGAACTGCTGCTTAAGGCACAAGGGCCTAGTGGTCAGGGCACCTGGATTTTAGTCACATTCCCTCCCAGAACTAGGGCCGGGCAGGATTCCTGGGTCGCATTCCCTGCATTTGGAGGGGAATGGGGTCTAGTGGTTAGAGGATGGAGCCAGGTTCCAGGACTCCTGGGTTCTTTCTCTTCAGCTCCTCCTTTGGTACCTTTGGAGCAAACAGTCTCCTCTCTCTGGATATGTTTACACTGCAGTAAAACGCCCACGGGGTTGGCCCGGGTCAGCTGACTTGAGATGCGGGGCTAAACATTTTCAGTGTTGATGCTCGGGCTGGAGCCTGAGCTGTGTAACGTGGGTCCCAGAGCCTGAGCCCAAACGTCTGTACTGCGATCTTATAGTCCCACGGCTGGGGTTCGTTGCAGTGTAGATAGACCCTCTGTGCCTCCATTTCCCCATCTGTGAAATGGAAATTGAGGCAAAGGCAGTAGAAGGGATTTGCCCAAAGTCGTGCAGGGAACTGGCTGGCAGGATGGCCGGATCCCAGGCCCCACTCACAGCTCTGTCCTTCCCTTTTCTCTCCCCCATCCCTGACCTGTCCATGCCTTGTGGCAGAGACCACTCATACCTGCCGATAGTCGGTGGGGGCGAGGGGGGCGGTGGCAGAGTGAGGGCTCCTGCCTTCAGTAGTGTTACTGAGCATGCTCAGTACAAGCCAAAGAGCAAATGGGGAGAGGAGGCACATGACCCTGCATGCCCCCCCCACCCCCCCCCCACCACTCCCATGCGTCATGTCTGCCATATTATCTGCATTGTGCTCCAAGATCCCTGCTTGGCCTGGCCTAGCAGGGAGCAAAGGGTTAACTAGGTGCAACTCAATGTTTCCTAGTTAATTTTCCACCTCTTCCCCTCCCAAAAGCTGCTGCTCTGCCAGCAGGGCAGCCAGCCCCTTGGCGCTTCCAGCCTGGAATACAGACGAATGGGGGGGGAGATTTGGGACCTCTTGTCCAAGTTTTTGACTCCTTCCCGGGTTGCTGGCTGGATTTTACCAGTGACTCCTTGCTTTATGCTCTGGCCCTTGGTTGGGGAGGAGTTGTTGGTGAATCTGCTCTGGACTGCCCCGGAGACCGTCTTCTGCCTAGCTCCAGAGCAGATATGCTCGCTGCCTCCCAGATACCCTGGTGATGGGCATCAGGAGAAACTGGCGCATGGCATGGGGCAGTGGCAGGGTAGGCTGCCCTCCGCCTCCTGCCCACATTTACAGATTCCCAGGCCAGACGGGACCACTGTGATCATCTGGTCTGACCTCCTGGATAACTGCCCCCAAATAATTCCTAGAGCAGAGCTTTTAGAAAAAGATCCAACCTTAATTTAAAACCTCAGTGATGGAGAATCCACCATGGCCATTGGCAGATTGTTCCAGTGTTCAGTGACTCTCCCTGTTAAAAAAATGTATGCCTTATTTCCAGTCAGAATTGGTCTAGCTTCAGCTCCCAGTCATTGGACCGTGTTAGACCTTTTGCTGCTAGATTGAAGAGCCCCTTATAAAAGATTTGTCCCCCAGGTAGGTACGTATAGACAGCGATCAAGTCACCCCTTAACCGTCTCTTTGTTACGCAAAGAAGTTGGCGTTCCTGGAGTCTCTCGCTATCAGGCAGGTTTTCTAACCCTTTCCTCATTCTCGTGGCTCTTCTTTGACCTCTCCCCATCCTCCTTGAATTATGGGCACCAGAACTGGATGCAGGATTCCAGCAGTGGTCGCACCAGTGCCAGATAGAGGGACAATAACCTCTCTGCCCCTGCTTGAGATTCCTCTGTTTACACATCCCACTGCTGCAGAGGTCACACAGCACAGGGAGGAGGTGAGCAGCCCTCAGTGGTGAAAGAACAGCTTAAGGACTGTTTAGAAAAGCTGGACATACACAAGTGCCTGGGTCCAGATCTAATGCATCCAAGGGTGCTGAGGGAATTGGCTGATGTGATTGCAGAGCCATTGGCCGTTATCTTTGAAAACTCGTGGTGATCGGGGGAGGTCCCGGATGATTGGAAAAAGGCAAATACAGTGCCCATTTTTTAAAAAGGGAAGAAGGAGAACCCAGGGATCTACAGACCGGTCAGCCCCACCTCGGTCTCTTGGAAAAATCATGGAGCAGGTCCTCAAGGAATCCATTTTGAAGCACTTGGAGGAGAGGAAGGTGATCAGGAACCGTCAACATGGATTCACCAAGGGCAAGTCATGCCTGACCAAGATGATTGCCTTCTATGATGAGATAACTGGCTGTGTGGATATGGGGAAAGCGGTGGACGTGATATATCTTGACTTTAGCAAAGCTTTTGATACAGTCTCCCAAAGTATTCTTGCCAGTATCCAATCCATAAAAATGTATGGATTGGATGAATGAACTATAAGGTGGATAGAAAGGTGGCTAGGTTGTTGGGCTCAACAGATGGTGATCAACGACTCGATGTCTAGTTGACAGCCGGTATCAAGTGGAGTACCCCAGGGGTCGGTCCTGAGGCCGGTTTTGTTCAACATCGTTACTAATGATCTGGAGGATGGGATGGATTGCACCCTCAGCAAGTTCGCAGAGGACACTAAGCTGGCAGGAGAGGTAGATACGCTGGAGGATAGGGATATGGTCCAGAGGGTCCTAGACAAATTGAAGGATTGGGCCAAAAGAAATCTGATGAAGTTCAACAAGGGCAAGTGCAGAGTCCTGCACTTAGGATGGAAGAATCCCATGCACCGCTGCAGGCTGGGGACCGACTGGTTAAGCAGCAGTTCTGCAGAAAAGGACCTGGGGATTACAGTGGATGAGAAGCTGGATATGAGTCAGCAGTGTACCCTTGTTGCCAAGAAGACCAATGGCATATTGGGCTGCATTAGTCGGAGCATTGCCAGCAGGTTGATGGAAGTGATTATTCCCCTCTATTCGGCACTGGTGATGCCACACCCGGAGTATTGCGTCCAGTTTTAGTCCCCCCCACTACAGAAAGGGTGTGGACAAATTGGAGAAAGTCCAGCGGAGGGCAACGAAAATTATCAGGGGGCTGGGGCACATGACTTATGAGGAGAGGCTGAGGTAACGGGAGTTATTTAGTCTGCAGAAGAGAAGAGTGAGGGGGGATTTGATAGCAGCCTTCAACTACCTGAAGGGGGGTTCCAAAGAGGATGGAGCTTGACTGTTCTCAGTGGTCCCAGATGATAGAACAAGAAGCAATGGTCTCAAGTTGCAGTGGGGGAGGTCTAGGCTGGATATTAGAAAACACTATTTCACTAGGAGGGTAGTGAAGCACTTGACTGGGTTACCTAGGGAGGTGGTGGAGTCTCCATCCTTAGAGGTTTTTAATGCCCAGCTTGACAGCGCCGTGGCTGGGATGATTTAGTTGGTGTTTGGTCCTGCCTTGAGCAGGGGGTTGGACTAGATGACCTCCTGAGGTCTCTTCCAACCCTAATCTTCTATGATCGCGTTAGCCCTTTTGGCTACAGTTTCACAATGGAGCTCGTGTTCAGCTGATTATCCACCATGACCTCCAGATCCTTTCTAAAGTCACCGCTTCCAAGGCTAGAGGCCCCTATCCTGTAAGCATTGCGTGCGTTCTGGGTGTCCCAGATGTACACATTTACATTTAGCTGTATTAAAACACACGTGGTTTGCTTCCACCGATTTTACCAAGCTGCCCAGATCACTCTGTGTGAGGGACCTGACCCCTTCAGTATTCATCACTACCCCAGTTTTTGTGCTTGCTGGGGCTTCTGGGGGCGTGTCCCATGATTCTTAGCACTGCACTAAGTTGAGCCCCTCTGTGACTTCCTTCCCAGTGCATCCTGGGAGAACTTGGCTATCCTTTCGTGTGGGGGATGGTGGGAAGGCTAGCAGCATCCAAGGGGCACGAGCCTGCTGCCAAGTCTACACTCCAAGGTGGCCATGTTAGCAGCTGATGAGATTTGCTCGCTCCGGCTTTAGCCTATGCTCCATCTTGGGCCAACTGGCTCGAGTTAGCAGCCCCGCAGCACAGGAGGGAGGGGTTTGTGCACCGACAGGACCCGTGTTCGGGACAACACTTGAGTTAACTGCAGAGAAGACCGAGCCCAGGGAGAAGCGGCCAAGCCAGGCCCACCCGGGCAAGGGGGACTAGACGGCTCAGAGGATGGCAGGGGAATGCTCCCAAGCAGGCGAAGGGGTGTAGACACTCCCTTCCTGTTAGAATTTAAAAGGAATTGGGTGTTCAGATCCCGGGGCAAGGGGGCTGGCGATATCAGTCAGGGATCCTAGCAACCTCCAAGGGAGGGAACCAAAAACTGCGTGAGAAAGTGGAGGGAGCCTAGCTGGAAAGCACCTAACGCTCCTCTGCAATGCTGGCGGCGGTGACTTACCCAGCAGATGAGTGGCAGAACCCGAACAGAATCCAGGTGCACCCAGCCTTTTCCTCTAACCTCTGTCTGCCGAGTCCCTCTGCCCTGCTCGGGGCTTCCTCCCCACCCCACTGAGCTGACCCAGTGTGGAAACGCAAGGTGCTTTCTTGACCTGGCTGCCGGGTAACATGTTTCTCTCGAGCATCTGGGGAGGGTTGGATGCTGGCTGAATGCGGCTGCTTCTGGGGTGGAAGAGAGCAACTTGCTGCTCCCCCTTGCACACTGTGCTGTTCAGGGGGGACTCTGAGGATGCAGGGGTGAGTCTTTCTGAGTTAGGGGCTCTGTGATTCCCACGTATGCTACACGACTGCCCCTATGTGGCACAGCACGGCTGCTGGGCATTTCATCCCGAGGAAGCCTGGACAGTGCGGTGGCTAGGGCTCTAGCATGGGCCTTGGGTGGCCATGTGGTTCAGTGGACAGGGGACTGGCTGTTCAGATGTAAGAGATCTGGGTTCTAAAGACTCCAGCTCTGCCCCAAACCCCTGGGAGATGTGGGCAAATCACTTAGGGTCAGATTTTTCAAGGTATTTAGGATGCCTAATTTCTATTGAAATCAACAGGAATTGGGTACTTAAATACCTTGAAAAACCTGGCCCTTATCTTCTCCCGGCCTCCATTCCCCACCTGTAAAGTGTTCCTGCCCTGAAGGGTATCACTGTGTGTGTGTGTGTGGCAGGGGTGTTAGATAAATTCCTTAGCTAGACAGATAAGAGCAGCTGGGATCGACCCCAAGTATCCCCCCACATCCCGCTCCTTTGTCCTCCCCAGAAGAATCTCTGTTAGCAGTACAGGGCCTATGACACAGAATCAAGTCATTCTGATTCCACCTAGCAGAGAGCAGTGAGTGGTACACGGACACACTCTCTCCCCCCTGCTCCGCCCAACCCCACATCCCCTCCTATTATTGCAGGGATGCTGGCCAGACAATAAATTCAAATAGTGTTAAAAATAAAACAAACTCTCCTCTTCTCTCCCTCCCCCCACGGTTGTGGTGCACTGGGATGACTAATTATACAAACCTCAAGGCCTGCTCTCTGGCCGGTTCCCTGTTTACATGCTTTCTTCATCAGGGAGCCTTAAGTCACTTTCCCTCTGATGTGTCACTTTCATACTTGGGTCCTCCTATGCTAGCTCTAGGTGGCAGTTTGGGGGTCTCTACCCGGCCTAGGGAACAGTGCTTTGAAGTGGTCACTGACCCTTTAAAGGTTTCATTGCCCCACTGGCTTTCAGAAAAGCTCCTCTGGAAGATACTAGGAGTAGTGGTGATACAGTAACTCCTCACTTAACAGTGTAATTCTGTTCCTGAAAAATGCAACTTTAAGTGAAACTGTGTTAAATGAATCCAGTTTTCCCATAAGATTTAATGCAAATGCGGGGGGTTAGGTTCCAAGGCAGCTGTTTTGGCATTATATACTGCACAGTACTGTACTGTGGTGGGGATGCGCCCCTGGCTTATCCCACACAGACACAGCCCGCTGCAGACAATGAGGCAGGCAAGGACGCTGGGAAGTACCTTGTGCAGCAGCAGCTTCCCCCGAGAAGAACAAGCCCTAACTTTGCTGTGGGATGCTCCAGGCCTGCCTCTTCCCGTCCCTGCTCTGCTCCAGGCCTGCCTCTTCCCACCCCCACTCCACCTCCTCCCCGGAGCACGCCGTGTCCTTGTTCCTCCCACTTCCTCGCAGCGCTTCCCTGCCGCCAAACAGCTGTTTGGAGGCACTTAGGACTTTCTGGGAGAGGGGGGGAGGAGCAGGGACGCGGCACTTCCCCGTTCCTCTCCTTCCCTCCAGTGGCAGATTTAGAGTTAGTGGGGCCCTGTGCTCAGCTTCATTCCACCCTCACCTCCATTCTCTCATCTCCCCTCCCCCCCGTTTTTCATTTTTTCTCTCCATTTTCCTCCTGGGGCTGGGGGTGCAGGGTCTGGGAGGGAGTTAGGGTGTGGGAGGGGGCTCAAGGTGGGGGTGCAGGGTCTGGGAGGGAGTTAGGGTGTGGGAGGGGGCTCAAGGTGGGGGTGCAGGGTCTGGGAGGGAGTTAAGGTGTGGGAGAGGCTCAGGGATGGGGCAGGCAGGAGGTGCAGAGCACTTACCTGGGGCAGCTCCTGTTCGGTGCAGGGGGGGTGCAGGTGGCTCTGCGCAGTGAGGCACCGCCCCCATGGCCACGATTCTGGGAGCTGCCCCCCTGGCCAGGCAGGGCCACCTGGAACGCAGGGGCTGCAGAGCCCTGGCCTGCAGCTCTAAAGCCCCTTTAGGAATGCGGCCCTGCAAGCACGGGCCGGAGGACTCGGGAGCAGCAAGGGCAGCCACGCAGCCAGCCGGCCGAGAGAAGCGGTGCTTTGAAGGGGAACGTACAGCTTCTCTCCGGCCGCTGGCTGCGCGGCTGCCCTTGCTCCTCCGGCCCGCCACGTTCCGAAAGCGGCTTTAGAGCTGCAGGCAGGGCCCCGGGACCCCTCAGCCCAGGGTCCTGCAGCCCCTAATGCCCCTGCCTCGCCGGGGGAGGGCAGCTTCCCTGCTCCCTCCCTCCCCAGAAAGTCCTAAGCACTGCCAAACAGCTGTTTGGCGGCGGGGGAAGCGCTGGGAGGGAGAGGGAGGAGGCGGAGAAGAGGAACTTGTGCAATGCTCCCTTGTAAAGTCGCTGCTCTTCCACAGAATCATACAAGCAGTGGACAGACCAGGCAGCCAAACCACGTTATAAGGGAGCATTGCACAACTTTAAAGGAGCACGTTCCCTAATGGAGTAGCAGCGTAACTTGGAAACAACGTTAAGCGGGAGGGCGTTAAGTGAGCAAGTGTCTTGCTGCCCCTTCCTCTGCTGGTGCACCTCCACCCCCTGCCCTAGAGCGATCTGTCTCGGCGTCTTTCTCCAGCCTGGCCCAGTCCTTGGTCTCTTACCAACAAACTTTCGCAGGCAAGACCCATCCAGCCACAGAACCGATCTAGTCATGTTACGCCTTCGGCGGCCCGTGGTTAGTGGCCACTTCAGATCCCAGTCGCTGTGGGTGAGTGAGTTGGGACGCCGATCGGTCAATAATACCGCGTACAATGCAGCAGAGGAGCGACTGTCCATATCCGCTGCTCCCCTGTCTAAATGGGGCCAAGCAGCAATGATGATTGCTGGCCTTGGCGCAAAAGCGCCACGGCGGATGAGGTGGGGGGAAGGGATGTGGTCGGACAGTGGGCTGTAAATACACACATACAGAGTTGTGATCCACCCCGCCAGCTGGGGGCAGCGTTCTGCCTGGGCGGACACGCACGCAAGGCGTAATTCAAGTAGGGGGCAGCCAACTCTTGTCACTGTATTGCGAGTCTCGCGACTTACAGCATGTCTCCGAACGCTTCGGCTCCTGGCCGCAGGTGTCTGCACAAGCATCTCTGCTGACAAGATGGTTTAAAATGTAAATTTCTAGCCCTTGTGGCTGCCGGGAAAAGCTTGAAACTGACCTGAAGTAAAAAAACCCAAACAAACCAAAAAGCACCCCCCCCCCGGGCCCCCACCAGTAGGTGAATTAAAAAAAGAAAAGACCCAACGTGAAACTCAGGGCGAGGGGACAAGATTTTGCTATGCAACAGCCCTGCCTCCAGATCATGACTAAAGAGTGGCAGACAAAGCCGGGAGAGGCAGCGTCTGGCAGTATCGTGGGCTCATGGCCAGCCCTGCCGTGCTTCGTCTGTTGGTGAATTGAGCGAGCTAGATCTTGCCAACTCAGCAGTGTGGTGTGGATTTGTTTGCAAGGTGCTTCTTGGATGTCCAGTGTTTTTTTTTTTTTTTTTTCCCCTTTCTCATCTAATAGGCTCCATCTCCTTTCTAACGAGGAAAGAAACTCCCAGGTCTTGGGAGGGGCTGTGCCCAAACTTGCAGGTGAAACCGTGGGCTGCCTGGCTCTCTCCGTGGCTCTGGTTTCTAGGAAGGCTACATCATGTAAGAGAGGCGGGGAGTTTCCTGCCAGGGCTAGGAAATTCTCTGTTTGAGGCAGAGGGGGTCGTGCTATTTAAGTCTGTCCTGAACCAACCAGCCAGCGTAGGCAGCGTTGCCTAGTGGGTAGAGCCCTGGGCTGGGAGACTTGGGTTCTGTTCTGAGCTCTGCCCCTCCCCTGTTCTGTGTCCCCACTCCCTGCCTCACTTTTCCCTAGGACACACTCTTCTCTAGCCCCTTTAGGGCAGGGCCTTTGTCTGGGCAGCACCCAGCACATGGCGGACCCCGGTCTCTGCTGGGGCCCTGTAGCTGTGACTGTAATAAACAATGGTTGGTTCCATGCTAGCAGGGTGGGCTGTGTGTATCTGGGAATGGATGTGCTGGGGCTTGGGCCTCTGTTTCTGCCGGCAGCCAGAGCTGGGTGTCCTGGGTCAAGTTGCTGCTGCCTCTTGTGCCTCAGTTTCCCCATCTCTAAAACGAGGGTTGTGATGCTTTTGTGAAGTGCTTGAAGGCTTGTGGGTGAAATGTGCTTTATTATTGATCAAGAGGCTTGGGCCCAATGGGTGGGTGGGAAGGGGGTGGCCTGTTCCTTTAAAACCTCATCCCCACCTCCTGCTTCTTAGACCCTCACCTTCTGCTGACGCTGGTGGTGAAGGCAGCCACCTCGTCCTGTCCCCTTTAAGGGGCAGCAGCCGCTGTTCACGCTGCGGGCAAGTGCCAGGCCAGACTAGCCTTTCTACTAAGCAGGTCTCTGCCACAGGCCAGTCAGAAGCCACTGGCCTATATTTAGCAGGAGGAAGGAAGAGCCCCATCCAGGCTGGCTCAGCCCCGGGGTAGCTGACAAGAAGAGCAGGCATGTGGCAGAGAAGTCTGAACGCTGCCTTTTTCTTGCAAACCACATTACAGGGAGCTTCCCTCTGGAGCCCATTTCACACCAGGCTGCCTGTCTGTCCCTCCACTCCGGGGGGTTCTCCGAGCTCCTAGCAGAGGAGATTTTTGGTTTCGTTTCTCTTTTCTTGCCCAGCTTTTTCAGAGACTGCTTGCGTCGGGCCTTGGGGTGAAATCCCACCAAAAAGCACCTTCCCGTCATGGCTGTGTGTAGAAAAGGGTTTTGTTTTGTTTTGTTCCGTTCCCATGATGCCCTCTTTCTTCCACTGCCCCAGGGGGAGATCTGGGTTTTCTTCTTGGCTCTGGGGAGTGGGGTCGAATGGCTGGAGCAGTGGGAGATTGGGTGTCAGGACTCCTGGGTTTTTATCGTGGTTTAGTGCTACATCAGAGGGGAAATTGGAAGTACAGAATCTTCTCTTCTGAGCTGGGAGTAGGACTCGGGAGTCATGACTCCCCGCCCCATCTGCTGAAACCACTAGATACCACTCCCCTCCAAGAGCCAGGGTGAGAACCCAGGAGTCCTGGCTCCTTGTGCCCTGCTCTGGCTAGTAGACTACACTCCTAGGTTCTGTGACCAGCTCTGGGAGTGAGGTGCAGTGGTTAAGCAGAGGGGACCTGGAAATCAGGACTCCTGGGTTCATCTCAACTCTGCCACGGGTTCACTATATGGAAATGATCAAGTCTGTCCGTCTTTCTTTCTTTCTTGCTCATTGCCTCAGTTTCCCCATCTGTGACGTGGGGATAACAGCCCTACCTGATGGGCTGTGTGGAGAAGTATAAAGTTTGAGGGGCACTCAGACGTTACAGTACCAGGTAAGTACGACAGACAGACAGGGATTCCAAGGACTTTACAACATAGTTCCAGCTGGGTCCAGTGGATCAGACGCTGCACTGAGGCTTGGCAGAGCTGATTCTGTTCCCAGCTTTGCCGATGACCCTGGGCAAGTCACTACCTCTCTCCCTGCCTCAGCTGCCCCTCACACTGCTGGCCTGGATTAGCTCACGAACAGTTTGGAGCAGGGCTGCGCTCTCACAAAAAGTCTGCAGCTTTCCCGTTGTCCTCAGGGTGGGGCTGGTAGATTTCTGGGGCTGGAACTGGGACTCGGGGTTCCTTGACGACTTCTTACGATGGTTTTTATCTATCCGGGGCCTTCTGGTCTGATGGCCTCTCTCTGACTGGTAACTGTCTTGGAATCTTCCTGGTGCAGGGAACCCCCTACCCTTGTTTCCCAGGAAACCTCCACTCTCCTGTGGGTTTTTTTTCTTTCCCGTTTGCAGGAATCTGGTGAAAAAGTATCTTCCGAAACGGAACACAAGAGAAGATCCAGAATCCAAGTAAGTGCCTCTGTCTATCTGATCTTGGCGCGTCATTCTCTTGAAGCTAGTTGAGAGAGACAGAATGAGAACCAAAGACTGGGTGTTTTTAAGGACACAAAAGCCTGGCTAGGTATAAATGGTCCTGCCTCAGTGTGGCTGGGGATGGACTAGATGACGTTTTGAGGTCCCTGCCAGCCCAGTGTTTCTATGATTCTAAGTTTAAAGCCAGACAACTTCAAGTTAGAAATAAGGCACAATGCTTTAATGGTAGGGTGATAAACCATTGGTGCAACTTCCCCAAGGAAGCAGTGGAGTCTCCATCCCTTGATCTTCAAATCCAGGCCGGCTGCCTTTCTGGAAGGTGCATTTGTATTGGACTAACGCAAGTTATCAGGCTTGGCACAGGAGTAATTGCGTGAAATTCTCTGGCCCGTGCCCTCCAGGAGGTCAGAGGAGATAACAGAATAGCCCCTTCTGGCCTTAAACTCTATGAATTGCAATGGTTCAAGTTTCTTTAATAGATCTAAAGGCCAGAAGGGAGCATTGTCCTCTAGCCTGATGTACATAAAAGGCCAGAGAATGTCACCCTTTGGAACTCCTTGCCACAGGAAGTGGTTGAAACCAGGAATTTAGTAAGTTTCAAAAAGGGATTGGACACTTTTATGTGGGGAGCAGGAATATCCAGAGTGATCACAATTACAGCTAACGACTATTCTGGAAGGGTTATTAAACCTCAGGCATTGGGATTTAAACTGCTCTCTGACTATTAGAGGCCAGGATGGGACTTAATGCGGGGAGCAGATTATTTTACATTGGATACAGCGGGGTTCTTACACCTGCTGTCTAGAATCATAGAATATCAGGGTTGGAAGGGACCTCAGGAGGTCATCTAGTCCAACCCCCTGCTCAAAGCAGGAGCAATCGCCAACTAAATCATCCCAGCCAGGGCTTTGTCAAGCCTGACCTTAAAAATATCTAAGGAAGGAGATTCCACCACCTCCCTAGGTAACGCATTCCAGTGTTTCACCACCCTCCTAGTGAAAAAGTTTTTCCTAATATCCAACCTAAACCTCCCTCACTGCAATTTGAGACCATTACTCCTTGTTCTGTCACCTGCTACCACTGAGAACAGTCTAGATCCAGATCCTGGACTCGATGGAGTAGACTGCCTGTCTGATGCAGTCTGGTGTATTCCTGCCCCAGGCCCATGACTTCTGATTGGCGCAGAGCACTGGAAAGGCTTCTGTGAGGGTGCAGAGATGGGCTGGAACCTCTCAGCCCGACCCCAGAAACGTCAGGAGTGTCGGGCCATTGGATTTGATCAGGTTGTTTGTTTGCCCCCCAGTTTGGGTCCGGGCTCTGCCCTTGGATGGTGGGGAAATTGACTGAGATCTGCTGCTCTCATGAGATCGGCCAGAAGTGGCAGAACACTTAGCTTGCCAGGCAGCCCACCGGAGCCGGTGACCATGGCTGATCCAAACCTTCAGCCTGGATCAACCTCTGTCTCCGGCCCTAATCCAGCCCATCAGACACCCTCCTCTAACCCTCTGCTCCGCTGCCAATATCGAGACTGGCCACTTCCTTTAGAACTTTCCAGCCCAGAACTTTGCACCCCAAACGTCTTCCCCTTGCTGGGCCTGCACGAAACAGGTGGCTGTTCCATTTACAGAGAAATTGGCTACAAAACATAAATGCTGTGGCTGGGGAAAACCCCTGTGACTTTTCCCATTTTGTCCGTGGCTTTCTTCTGTGTCTGTGACTCACCCCGCAGCAGCGGTTCCTGTGGGGCTGGACCCAGCTCCCCGCTGCAAGTGTCGCCACCCAGAGCACCGGCTCACGGCGCCGCTCAGGTCTGGCCGGGCCAAGCCCAAGCAGCACGCTGATCCCGTACGCCAGGGTGCCGTGCCTGGAGCCGAGCGCTGGGCCCAGCTCCCCGGGACACGGGCTGCCCGAGCTGCTGCTGCTGCAGGGTGAGTGGGGATAGGGGCAGGGGCTTGCTTTCCAGGCCCACCCCCCAGCCTTGCCTCTGCACTGGGCCAGGATTACCATTGTAGTGCTGGGAGCGTTAATAGAGCTGCCAGGTGATCTGTCAATAGTAGGATGCCCCCTGCTGGCCAGTTGGAGAACTGCGCCGGAGTGTTTGCAATCAGCTGTATTGAGAGACAAGGATGTCACTATTGTGGATGAAGGAAACTGGGTTCTGGGTTTGCAAAATCTTAAGTCTCAGTGGCTTTGGATCTAAGTTCTGTTTCATTGACAGTTAAACCATCTCAAAGCTCAGATAAGGCTCCGGTTTTAGTAATGGATTTCTCTTCTCCCTGCCTCATCTAGAAAATCTAGAGTTAGAATAATAACTTTAAAAAAAAAAAAAAAAGTTTCGGAAAGGATATAAAGCCTCATGATTCAAGGCATATGCCCCAGCCTTTAACTGCGGGAGGGCCGGAAACATCTTTCCCTGTCAGCAGGTTATCCTGTCATGCACTAATTGAGAGTTTCTTGCACCATCCTCTAAGGCAGCTCATATTGATTCCTAGATTAAGGCCAGAATGAACCGTTATGATTATTTTATAATAGCCACATGGGGAGAAGGTTTCCGGTAGCTGAGGCCTCTTGTTCTAGCAGAGAAAGACAGAATGAGATCTGATGGCCGGAAGATGAAGCTAGGTAGACTCCTCCAGGTACAGGTTTGGGCCAACTCATCGGAGGGATGTGGTGGATCCTCCATCACTCGAAGTCTTTGACCTTGAATCCGTGACCTCCTGCGTCCTGCAGGCTGGAGGATTCCCTCCAGAGGTAGTTGCACTGAGCCCCTCCTCACGGTGGAGCGGCCTTGTGCATCATGGAGATTCCCATCTGGGCTTAGCAGAGGCGGGATCCTGGCCTAGACTGAAACCTGTTCTGATCCAGGCTGAGTTTGGAGATGCCTGGGGCAGATGAGCTGGGCGGTTGAGGGGCTGGGGGTGTATGTACTGAGCCTCTGCACCAACGACCTTCGCATGATCTTGTTGCTCGCCCCATAACTCTGCCCGTGCTCCAGGTTTTGCCAGTACCAGGCCTTCCTGCAGGTGGTGAAGGAGCTCAATGACTTTGCTGGGCAGAGGGAGGTGGTGGCGGAGAACCTGATGACGCAGATCTGCATGGAGCTCTCTAAGAATGCCCAGGAGCTCAAGCAGGAGAGGAAATCGGTAACGCTTTCTCCCTCCCTGTCTTCCAGTGCAACTGTCCAGGGCTTAGTAATATCTAGGGGGGTGGGGGATGTGGATCCAGCTAAGCCCTGAGCATCCTTTGCGGCCGGGTTACATACGTGGGGTCCCCACTGAGCCTGAAGAGCTTGGGTAATGGTACCAGCCAAGTGTGCCTCTTTGCAGGGCCCACCCACTAGGGGGAAACAGCCTGCTACTGCCTTGAAGTAAGGTACCGGGGCCTTTGGCTCAAGTGGTAGAGCGAGGGTGCTTTTAGCTCCAACGGGACCCAGGTTCAGTCCCTGCAGATGCTGCGTCCTTTGGGTGAGAATTTCGGCCAGCTCGCTGTAATGACTGACGTTCCCTCTGGGAGTTGGGGCCACCTCTGCCTTCCTGGAGGGTTTGCACGTGGCTGGACATGGGATCGGTGGGCGCGTCGTAGGGTGCAGTAGTCACGCTGCTTTTGGGGAGCTTTTTTAGAACCTGGGGAACTACTAAAATTGCCGTCGTCCTGGAGAGGAGAAGGGACGTGTACGTGCCCCGTGGTGCTGCTGTAATACAGCTTATAGGGGTTCAAGAGCGTCCCTGGACTGGGGCTGTCTAAGTGTTACCATAATACACCTAATAAATAGCCAACAGCAGGACATCCATCAAGGCACTATCAATGAATAACGTACAGCGCCTAGCACCATAGAGCCCTGGCCGCTACTGTAATACACCTAATGAATAAATTAGCCAACACCAGAGCGTTTTTCATCACAGCCTGAATTTTCAGAAGTGCCTAGTGATTTGGGGCCCTTGAGACTTCTTAAAGGGACCCCGACTTTTTCACTGGGGCAGGGTGCTTGGTGCTGTCTGAAAATCAGGGTCAGTTTAAGGAGTCTCAGACTTCCCAAATCTCTAGCCACTTCTGCAAATTCTGGTTGTGATGAAGAACCTTCTGGTGTTGGCTAATTTATTCGTTAGGTGTATTACGGGAGAGGCCAGGGCTCCTTGGTGCTAGGCGCTGTACGTTATTCATTGGTAGTGCCTTGCCGCGCTAGGTGCGGTACAAACACAGAACGGAGAGACGGCTGAAAATCACGAGGTTCTGCTGACGTTTCTCCTCTTTGCAGCACTTCCAGGAGGGCCGGCGAGCCCAGCAGCAGCTAGAAAACTCCTTCAAGCAACTCGAAAACGTGAGTCCCGGGGAACAGGGCCAGCTGTTTACGTTCTGTTCATGCTCGCTTTGGGCCTGATCCAAGCTCTTTGGAGCCGCCGGGAGCCTTTCCGTTGGCCGCGAGGAAGCTTTGGATGGCACTCGCCAAGACCCAGCTGCACGGGTCAGCTGGTGCTTTGCAGAGAGCACAGCTGGTGGAAGGAAATGCCTTCAGGAGAATGAAAGGGGCTTTATTCAGAGGAAGTCCAGAACATGTGCAGCAAAACTGTTCTGTGGTTCGGGTGGGGGGAAGGCTGGAAGTCAGGACTCCTGGGTTCTGTTGCTAACTCAGGGAAGGCAGTGGGCTCTGATGCATGAGACCAGGGGTTCTCAAACTTCATTGAACCATGACCCCCTTCTGACAACAAACTATATGACCCCAGGAGGGGGGACTGAAGCCGAAGCGCCTCCCCCCGCACCCAGTCCCGCCATCCCGGGTGCGGGGGCCAAAGCTAGAGTCCCCCGTCAGTGGAGTCCGAAGCCCATGGGCTTCAGCTCCAGGCAGGGGGCCTGTAACTTGTGCCCCGCCACCCAGGGCTGAAGCCCTCAGGCTTCTGCTTTGGCCCCAGGCAGTGGGGCTCGGGCTTTGGCCCTGGGCCCCGGGCTTTGGCCCTGGGCCCCAGCAAGTCTAACGCCAGCCCTGGCAACCCCGCGAAAGTAGGGTCGTGACCCACAGTTTGAGAACTGCTGCATTAGACCAATGGGAGGTGCTGGGAGTCAGGACTCCTGGGTTCTGTTTCGAGCTCTGGGAGGGGAGTGGGGTCTAGTGGGTTAGCTGGGAGTCAGGACACCTTGGTTCCATTCCCACGTCTGCCACACATTCACTCCATGCTTTAGGGCAAGTCCCTTAACCTTTCACTTTAGCTTCCTCCTCTGTAATGGGGGAGAGTCCCTGAGCCCCCTTCCCTGTGGTTCCCCCAAATCCTGTGGGTGGGAAGGGACTGTGCACTCCAGCAAGGTAACGCTGGCTTGTATCTCCGCCATCCCCCCTTCCCGCTCCTCACAGAGCAAACGCAAGTTCGAGCGGGACTGCAGGGAGGCGGAGAAAGCTATGCTGGCAGCCGAGAAGCTCGACCAGGACCTCAATGCCACCAAGGCAGACGTGGAGAAGGTTGGAACACTGCTGTCTCCTTGGCTTGAATCCCTCTAGCGTGGGCCTGTTGGGGATGGGGGAACCATCAGGCGGCATGGGAATGGGTCCAGCAGGATAGGAGGGGACCCATTGGGTGATGTAGTCCATGGGTTTTGCTAGCTGCTTCACAGATTGGTATGAAGACCAGGTTTCTGCCCCAAAGAGCTGACTGTCCAGAACTGGCCGCGTTCAGAGAGGCTGCATTAGAGAAAGAGGATGGTGCCGGAGTTCAGGCTTGGAGAGATCTTGGTTCAGTTCCTGGCTCTGCCATAGACCACCCCCCCCAGCTCCAGGTGACCTTGGGCCAGTCACTTCATCTGTGCCTCAGTTTCACTCTCTCTGTGATGGGGCTAACGATCCTTCCTGAGGCTGTTCAGGCTGACCTCTCAGGGGCCGTGTCTGCAGCACCTGGCACGATGCAGGGCACCCCCCTCCCAGCCTTACCAGGGGGTGCAGTGATGGGGGGGCGGGGGGGTTAACTGTATGGTGCAGGGGAGAAGAGCAGGTGGGAGAGAGGCCCTCCCCAGGGCTTGCTATTGAGGATGGGGAATTTGCCCCCGGCCCAAGGTTTGGATACAAGGGATTCCCTGGGCTGCGTCTGCCCCTGGGGACGGAGCTGGGCCTGGTGTGATGATCGCTCTAACCCTGGCAGGCGAAGCAGCAGGCCAATCTGCGCAGTCACATGGCGGAGGAGAGCAAGAACGAATACGCCTCCTTCCTGCAGAAATTCAACCGGGACCAGAGCCAGTTCTACTTCCTGGAGATGCCGCAGATCTTCAATGTAAGCCCCTCCCCTTGACTATAAGCTCCTCCCCATCAATATAAGCCCCTTCTACTTAATCTTAGCCCTGCCTCCTCCTTTCTGTCCTTCCCTTCTTTTTCTTTCCCTCTTCATGCCAGTTATACCAATATAATAATGATTCCTAGCTCTTATCTGTGGATCTCAAAGCCCTTCACAAAAGGTATCATTATCCGTGTTTTACAGATGGGGAAACTGAGGCATAGAGAGGGAAAGTGATTTTTCCCAAGGTCACCAAGCAGGCCAGTGGCAGAGCCAAAAATAGAACCTAGGTCTCCGAGGCTCCGTGCAGTGCTCTAACCACTAGGCCAGGTTTTGACATGTTAGCAGAGTCCTGGACCATGGCTTGGACTCCCGTGCTTGGTGCTGTCTAAACACGGATCAAGTTGTCGTCACTGCCTCACACAGATTCCAGCCTAAGTAAGGAAATAGCTAGATGGGAATAGAACAGCCTGTGCGCTATGGGGAGTTGTGATGCTTTCACTACATAGCTTTTGTGTGTGAATCTTGGGAAGGTCCTGGTCTCGTAGCCTGCGGAACTCACTGCTCAAGGATGGCAAAGTACACACGTGAGGAAAAGTATTTCTTCCTCATCTACTAAAACTGAAAGGTGGAAAATTCAAAACACATATCCCATTGCTCTTGTGTTGTGGGAACAGCCCTACCCGATCTTCCCTTCTCAATCTCGCCCATTATTGTGTGGATTTCTGTGGGGTCGGTCTCATCCCCAAGGTAAACAACTCTAGCCTTTTTCAATCAAACTAGCTGCCCATCCAGCATATAGGACTCCTGGGTCCTATATCTGGCTCTTCCACTGGCCTGCTGCGTGACTTTAGGCAAGTCATACCCCCTCTCTGTGCCTCAGTTTCCCCACACGTGAAATGGGGATAATGGCACTGACCTCCTTTGTAAAGCACTGGGAGATCTGTGGATAAAGCACTTTATAAGAGCTGGGTATTAATAATAATTAATAATAATTGTAGTCTTTTCCAGGGCTTTTATCATTCTCACTGTTTTTTCTGCTCCCTGCCCCTTGCAGAAGCTGCAGGAGATGGACGAAAGGCGGACGGTGCGGCTGAAGGAAGGCTACGGCATCTTCTCCGAGACTGAGCGGCAAGTCATGCCCATCATCGGCAAGTGCCTAGACGGCATGAAGGCAGCGGCCGACTCAGTGAACGAGAAGAACGTGGGTCCTGCAGTCTCTTTAAATGTAGTGCCCCAGGAGTGGAAAGCCCATTGGAGTTGCTACAGCACCTGCCCTCCAATAGGAAGGCAGACCTCCCCCCCAAGTAGGCGGGGCTAACTGGGTGGGATCCAGGTGTCATAACCTCCACCCTCCACTAGGGGCCCCGGGCCAGCATGGGGGCAGTTTTGCTTTTACTTCACCTGGAGGAGTTAAGTCAGTCTGGCCCCAGATCGCAAACCCAGAGGGATTTGTGGGTATTTGTGTCCTAGGGAATGGGAAAAGGACCCAGGCATCCTGACTCCAACTCACCCTGCTCTAACCACCACACCTGCTCCTCTTGCAGACCCAGGGAGTCAGGACCATGCGAGGGGAGTGGGGTCTAGTGGAGGGGGGATAGGGCTGAGAGTCAGGACGCCTGGGTCCTATTTGGACATGTGTCCGTGGATAGAATAAGGATTGGCATCCGATCTGTAGAGATCAATGTGGAGCGGGGGAAGAGCCCATTTCAAGGAGCTGGAGCCCAGCCCTACGTGCAAGTGTTTCTGGGGAGATGGGAACGCTGCAGTGAGGAGGAGCGGGTGCTAGGTGGGGAGGGTAGCAGCTCTGGTTCTCCCAGTGGTGACGCCCTCCCCCTCACCCCACCGCCGGCAGGACTCCCAGGTGCTGATCGAATTACACAAGTCCGGCTTCGAGAGGCCGGGAGACGTGGACTTCGAAGACTTCAGCCAGCCTATCAACCGCACCTCTTCGGACAGCAGCCTGGGGACGCCCCGGGGCACCCTGGATGGCCGGCTGGACCCCCGCCTGCTAGGCAAGAATAAAGGGAAGCGCTGGCTCTTCAGCAAGAAGAATAAGGTAGGAACTGGCAGTAAGGCCCTGAGTCCCTGGCTCTGGGTGCTGCTCGGGCTGGGGCAGCTCAGCCTGGCTGGAACTGGGAGCAGGACCTTGCGGTCGAAGCACTGAATTGGGAGTCAGGACTCCTGGGTTCTAGTCCCCTCTTGGGGGTGCGGGTCAGGACTCCTGGGTTCTAGTCCCAGCTGTGGCAGGTGAGTGGGGGGTGAGTCTAGTGGCTAGAGCAGGGGGGCTGGGAGTCAGAACTCCTGGGTTCCGTTCACAGCTCCGGGAGTCCTGACTCCCAGCCCCACTCCCCTCCCGGAGTTGTGACTAGCACCCATGAGTCCTGACTCCCTGCCCTAACCACTAGACCCCCTCCCCCACCTCCTACACTACCAATTGGCATGAGCCCGTCCATATCTCCTTCTGCCCCTTTGTCTAGCCTACTCGCTGTGCAGAGGGGCAGGTGCTACCAGGCACCGATCCTGGGCCACATCCCTTATCAACTGTAGAGGAACAGCTGCCAAATGCAGTTCTGGGGCCTCTGGGCCTCAGCTGCTGCCCCCCCCACCCCGGCCCGAGTGCTGCTAAGATGCCTGGGTAGTTAGTGGCCTGCAACCCCATTTGCTGCAGGCTACGCCCCCGTTTGACCCCGGTCTGTGATCGTTCTCCCTGGCTGCATCTTCCTGCCTGTGCATGATGCCATAAAAGAGCATTAAGCCCCTGTCTTTCTCCAGCGCTGGTCTCGGGTGTGAGCCAGAGGCTGAGATGCTAATAATTAACCAGTTCTGGAGCACAGGCTGCAAATCAGCCAGCATGAGCCCCTCTCTTTCTGTCTCCTCCACTGCTGGTCCTGCCCAGTCCTCTTGTCCTCCATGAGTCACATCCGAGGCACCCCTCCCTCCCGCGCCCTAGGAGAGCAGCCTTGGGAACATGCTGTTCCAACAAGGAATCTTGACCTGGCTTTTACGCCAGGTTAGAGCTCTTGGGGCAGGGAGGGGGTGGGTGTGTTTTTTGCATCTTGGTTCTGGGATCCCTGAATAACTGTGAGGCTGTTTATTAATAACCTACCCCCCCCCGCCACCACACACTCACACTCCCCTGTGGAATGGGTCAGGATCAATGATGGCCATGCTCCAGGACAGCTCTCTCTCGTCTGTGGGATCCTTTTCAAAATAATAATAAAAAAAACTCCGTCTCCCAACACGCCCGGTTTAGCAAGAGGCTTGTTAGCAAAAGCAGGTCACAGCCACATGCGTCTCAGCCCTTTGAGACCCGCCCCCCAGGGTCACGTCTGTGTTTGTAGGATTTCTCTTCCGTCCTCTTCCCCCATGTGTTACCTGTGTCCTAACCCCCATGTCCCGTCTGTACTGTGCAGAACAGAGATCACCCCAGATCGCACTGGTCAGAGTGGCCACAGCCTTGGGTTTTGTTTTTTTTCTCCACCTTCCTCTGCAGCGTGGGGTGTGAGTCGGTTTATCTGGGTTTATCTCACTTAATTCCCTGCCGACGCAGGGCCCCAGGGAGGGGTTCCTCCGATTCTCTGCCTGCGGCATGTGTTAGTTTAGTCTCTAGTGGGCTGTATTTGGCCTATTGGCTTTAGTGGGCAGGTGCTGGGTGGGTGACACAGGAGGTCAGACTAAGGCCAGAACGGAGCCCCGATCCGAACCGCTGACCTGGCTGTCCTCTGAGCTCTGCTCCCCCGCATCACGTTTGTCCTTTGCATGCTCCATCTTCCTCCAGCGTCCACATTCTGGCTGCATTCTCCCCTTTCCCCTTGTACATCCCGGCCTGCGTGGGAGGCTAGCGCAGGCTGCTGCTATGAGGAAGGGACATGTTTCTGGCAGAGAAATCCTTGGGGATGGGGGCAATGGTGCGGTCAGCTCCCTTCGGCTTTTCTGGGCTTTTCTATAACTCCCACTGAGGCTCGTCACAATTCGGGGCAACGGCAGCGGTCCCCTTTCTGCAGGGAGCCCCGAGTCTCGCTCCCTTCTGCCGGGGGGAGTCCCGGCTGCACGGTTCCCTGCCTTCGCTGTGCGTTTCCTAGCAAGGACAGCCCTGCTGAGAACGGAGGGATTGCTTCAGATCTGTGTTACACCTTCATGCTTAAGATAAAGGGCATTACAGAGAGAACCTCTACGAACAATAAAAGAACCCATACGCCCGCTAGCGAGCGAGCTCCCCCGGTATCACCCTGCCCTACCCATTCCTTTGCGGTTCCTCCGCACTTCGGCTCCCAACAGCCCCCCCGCCTTAGGAGGCCTCTGTCAGCCAAGTCCTTTCAAGGCTTCCTGAGGATCTGGCCCCTCCGTGGACCAGTCCGTTGGCTGGATCAGAAAGAAGGCTCTGATCTAGCTAGAACCCTGGCTTTTATCCAGATCGTCTCTTCCTGGTCTATGGAGAATCCGGTTTGAACAGGGACATGGATGCCTCCCCAGGTGGCCAACTGAGTTAATTAGCATTCCCCCTGCCTCTTAGAGAAGGTACACCCCACGCACACCCAGCCCGGTGCATTTTCATACAGCGCTCCCCCAAGGTATGAACTCTTAACACAGGGAAGTGCAGCTTCATTCAGGAAAGTTTCTCTTCACTCCGTCCGGCTTGTCCAGGATATTAGGGGTTACTGTAAGTCTGTCACAGGGCTGTCCCATCTCTCCGATGCTGGGGATCCTGGAGCTGCTGTCTAGTGAAAGATGGTTTGGAGGCCCCATTTGGTCATGCAGTGCATAAAGACAGGTTTCAGAGTGGCAGCCGTGTTAGTCTGTATCAGCAAAAAGAACGAGGAGTCCTTGTGGCACTTTAAAAACTAACAACTGTATTTGAGCATAAGTTTTCGTGGGCTAAAGCCCACTTCATCAGATGCATGCAGTGGAAAATACAGTAGGAAGATACACATACACAGATATATATATGAAAAAATGGGGGTTGCCATACCAACTCTAACGAGACTCATCGATTAAGATGGGCTATTATCAGCAGGAGAAAAAAAAACTTTTGTAGTGATAATCAGGATGGCCCATTTCAAACAGTTGACAAGAAGGTGTGAGTAACAGTAGAGAAACAGTGTGTTTCTTCACTTCAGCAGGTGGGTACTGTAGTTGTAAGAATGCTTGATAGAGATCTTGTAGGTGTTTGTCCCTGTCTGAGGGGTTGGAGCAAATGCGGTTGTATCGCAGAGCTTGGCTGTAGACAACGGATCATGTGGTGTGGTCTGGGTGAAAGCTGGAGGCATGTAGGTAGGAATAGCGGTCAGTAGGTTTCCAGTATAGGGTGGCGTTTGTGACCATCGCTTATTAGCACTGAAGTGTCCAGGAAGTGGATCTCTTGCGTGGACTGGTCCAAGCTGAGGTTGATGGAAGTGGATCTCTTGCGTGGACTGGTCCAAGCTGAGGTTGATGGTGGGATGGAAATTGTTGAAATCGTGGTGGAATTCCTCAAAAGCTTCTTTTCCATGGGTCCAGATGATGAAGATGTCATTAATACAGCGCAAGTAGAGTAGGGGTGTTAGGGGACGAGAGCTGAGGAAGCGTTGTTCTAAGTCAGCCACAAAAATGTTGGCATACTGTGGGGCCATGCGGGTACCCATAGCAGTGACACTGACTTAAAGGTATACATTGTCCCCAAATGTGAAATAGTTGTGGGTGAGGACAAACTCACAAAGTTCAGCCACCAGGTTTGCTGTGACATTATCGGGGAATTCCACCATGATTCCGCCTTTGAGGAATTCCACTATGATTTCAACAATTTCCATCCCACCATCAACCTCAGCCTGGATGAGTCCACACAAGAGATCCACCTGCTGAGGTGAAGAAACAGATTGACAGAGCAAGAAGAGTACCCAGAAGTCACCTACTACAGGACAGGCCCAACAAAGAAAGTAACGGAACGCCCCTAGCCATCATCTTCAGCCCCCCAACTAAAACCTCTCCAGCGCATCACCAAGGATCTACAACCTATCCTGAAGGACGATCCATCACTCCCACAGATCTTGGGAGACAGGCCAGTCCTCGCTTACAGACAGCCCCCCAACCTGAAGCAAACACTCACCAGGAACCACACACCACACAACAAAAACACTAACCCAGGAACCTATCCTTGCAACAAAGCCCGTTGCCAACTGTGTCCACATATCTGTTCAAGGGACACCATCATAGGGCCTAATCGCATCAGCCACACCATATCAGAGGCTCGTTCATCTGCACATCTACCAATGTGATATATGCCATCATGTGCCAGCAATGCCCCGTGCCATGTACATTGGCCAAACTGGACAGTCTCTACATAAAAGAATAAATGGACACAAATCAGACGTCAAGAATTATAATATTCAAAAACCAGTCGGAGAACACTTCAACCTCCCTGGTCACTCAATTACAAACCTAAAAGTCACAATTCTTCAACAAAAAAACTTCATAAACAGACTCCAAGGAGAAACTGCAGAACTGGAATTAATTTGCAAACTATTTACCATTAACTTAGGCTTGAATAAAGACTGGGAGTGGATGGGTCATTACACAAACTAAAAACTATTTCCCCATGCTAATTTTCCCCCTACTGTTACTCACACCTTCTTGTCAACTGTTTGAAATGGGCCATCCTGATTATCACTACAAAAGTATTTTTCTCCTGCTGATAATAGCCCACCTTAATCGATGAGTCTCATTAGAGTTGGTATGGCAACCCCCATTTTTTCAGTGTGTGTGTGTGTGTGTATCTTCCTACTGTATTTTCCACTGCATGCATCTGATAAAGTGGGCTTTAGCCCACGAAAGCTTATGCTCAAATAAATTTGTTAATCTCTAAAGTGCCACAAGTACTCCTCGTCCCTTTTGCAGTGCATAAAGGGGACTGAATGTGGGTGGAGAAGACCCTGTTCAGGGACCTCCCAGGCCAGCGTGGAGCTGGCATAAGGGCCTATCCCCCACCATACTGGGGACATGGCCAGCGTGATCCACGCTGTGGCTTTTTCCGCTGCCTGGGACCTATGGGAAGCAGAGAGTAAGTTAGAGCAGCCCTCAGGAAGGACGCTGAGCAGGAGAAGGGGGCGGGGAAGGGCTGAGTGAAGCCCAATTGGTTAGTAGGCCAAGTACCCCCTCCTGCTCCAGATCTGGCCGGCCAATCAGCAAAGCTGGAAGGGGACTCCCAGCTTACGGCAGCCTGTAGAAAAGGACCTGGGCTCTAGCACTCTGCACGCCGAGCCACTACTACGCCCCAGGCTCCGTGGGCCTCCCTGGGTGTGCTGGGCCCATTTCACAGGCACTGCTGGCCGGGTCAAGTTTTCCCTCCCTCACCCACCCCAGAGGGAACTTCTTGCTCTCCTCGTCTCGCGCCTGTTTCATAGCCAAGCCGCTTGCTGCTTCGCCTTGTGCATGCACTAAAAACTCCTACCTGGCAACACGCAGACATCGATGCTCGGCGCCCTGCGTCCGCCCAGGAGCGGGGTGGCATGGGGAAAACCCGAAGGGGTCTCCCCTGTAGGAGGTAGCCCACTGGTGGGAAACCCAAGCTGTGGTTTGGATCTGGGGTTTCTGGCTTGGGGCCCTATTTCCCCTCTGCCAGCAGGGGTATAAAAATAGCATCTCGCCTCTTCTCACCCCTGGAGCTGGAGCCACAGTGGGGGTAGGGCACATTGTGCCATGCGGCAAGCAGGGGGCATTGGTGCCATGCAGGGGTGGGTAAGGAGGGTGACGAGATAAGGAGGCCTAGGGAACATATATCCAAGGCAGAGACTCTAGAGCATCAGTCCCCACCCCCTGATTAGCCATGTGTTCCCATGAATGCTTCCTGCAGACCCTCACCCTTCTATCCTGCCTTCAGATTTCCACACCCCTCTCCTTTCCCCCCCTCCCCCACTCCAGCTGAGGTAGGTGACCTCTGGGGTGAGGGTGCATCAATTAACCAAAAGCTCCCTCTATGGGGGGATATGTCATGGGGTGCAAGGCACTCAAGAAGGGGGGGGGAGTTATCACATGGAAGGATCCCTATGGAGGGACTAATAGCTTGCTGTAAGGGGTGGGGTAGGGGAATGGATATTCCCCCCACACCCTGGCAGGGGTTTGCTAAAGGGAATGAGACCAACTGTCCACACTGAAGCTGGCAGGAATTTAGGCCTGGATCCAGCGAAACGCTTCAAGCTGCCCTAGCTGGGGGGGCCTGTGATGGGAAGGGAGGTAGGCTGAGAGAGTGAGATGAAGGTGTGTGTGTGCGGGGGGGTTATACACAGGCCTGTAGGAGCAAAGCAGCCTCTGGTTTAGCAGACAAGGGACCTTCATGTTGCTCAACTCCTGCTGTAACATGTCCCCCTCCCCAAGTCTCCTTACCATCTCCCATGATGCATTATGGTCTCCCCTCTTTGTGAGGGTAGGTGGTGCATCATGGGAGACATGAACAAAGTTCACTTTTCCCACCAAAGTGCCCCTCTACCAAGAGAGGAAGGTGGGAGCCGAAAGCCAGGTCCTCTTGTCGGTGTCAAGCTTCCCAGTCACATGGGTGCGAGGAAGGCCAAGGGTGCAGGGTGGGGCCCGATCCATGGTGTCAGTCACACCCCTGGTGCAGGATGGGACCCCAAGGGTTTAAAACAGGCATATTTCCAAGGGTCTTAGGGGAATTAGGCACCCAAAGTCCTTTGTCTTCCCATGGGACTCGGGTCCCTTTAGGATCATTTGAACAATACCTGGCCTTGAAAGGGTTCTGAGCCTAATCCCCTTCCCTTCGCTGCTGGGATTCTCGACACCAAAATGAGTGGTGGGCCTCCCCCTCGCTGCCCCCAGCTGGTGGGTTGTGATGGTGCAGCTTGTCCTGACCCCTCTCCCCTTTATTCCCTGTGCTGCGTTGGGGTTTTTTTTTGTGTGTGTGCGTGCCTGTTTATTTTCTTACAGAGTTCTCTCCATTGTGTGTCCCCATGTGTTCTGTTGTCCCTTTGTCTGTCCCTAGCTCCCACCCCCTCCCCTCTCCCCGGTGATCTCTGCCCCTCCTCCTTCCTCCTCGTCTGCCACCAACGGACCTCCATCCCCCAAATTCACCCGGGACCCTCTGTCTTACTGTCTGAATGAGATCAATAAGACAGTCAAACCCCGCATCGCCTCCTTCCGCAGCCTCAAACGGGGGGTAAGTTTTGTGTCTTGTCTTTTGCTTTGTACCAAGCCGGGGGAAGTTGCTGCTGTTATGAAGGGCACCTGCAAAGAGAGAAACACAGCGGGGCTGTGCAGGAAGGAGGCTTAAAGGTTTTTTTTGGTTTTGTTTTTTTTTAAGGCCCTATTGCATCTACTTTGGCTTTCTGGCAAAACCCCCCTGAAAATGAAACTATTCAGAAATGCTACCGTAGTGCCTCCTGGAAGCTGTAGTTCACGTGCCATTGTCCTCTGGACCAGGCTCCCTGGTTGGACAACACCTCCCATAATGCACCATGGTGTGCCCTCTTTGTAAGGAGAGGTGGTGCATCATGGGAGATGCAGTCCCATCAGGAGCCGAGCTCACAAAGGAGAACAGGAATATGCAGTTCGGTTGCTTCATGTCCCTGTTCTCCGCTGTGAGCTCGGCTCCCGATGGGACTGCATCTCCCATGATGCGCCACCTCCCCCTACAAAGAGGGCAGACTGTGGTGCATTATGGGAGATGTAGCCCGCTGAAGGAGCTTGACAGAGACTAACTGAACTACAACTCCCAGGAGGCACCGCGGCAGCATAGTCAAATCTAAATGCGTTGGGTTTCAGGTCTTTGTTTTGCTCAATGAGAACATCAGATCTTTCTGCCCAAAAGCAGATGTGTTTCCCCAAATCCAAGTTTTTCCCATAAAAATTCAGTTTCCATGGGAATTTTTGCCCAGCCCCAGCACACACCCAATTATTTCTTATTTTACTGTTCACTTCTTAAACCCCCATGTTCTTGTTCTTTTCCACGTAGCTCCAGCCTCCCTTGCATGGTACAGCAGTCAGTGCTTCCACCCATTTCAAAAACATCAGCTCCCCAGACACGCGCCTTCCTTCCAGTGTTCCTAGCCCAGCCCTTCTCCTGCCCCTCACAGCACCATATTCCACCTTGTTCTGCCCATCCAAACCAGGAGCTTCCCCTTTTGCATCCTCCAGCCAGGAGCATTTGCAGCCTCTGCTCCTGTGCCACATCAAACCCCAAGCCGTCCCTTGCTTTCCAGGCTTCCCTTCTGTTACCTTCTCCTGTTAGGAAGCTGCATTTGCTGCTTGGGGTACAGACTCTGTGGGGGTGGGGTCAAGCCCCAGTCAACATCAAACCGTTTCCTGTTCTAAATAAACCATTGCAAGGCAGGAGACCAAAGACCCAATCCAGCAGCCAATTTCTCATCTCCTCTCTCCCTCTCCCCCTGCACCTCTTCCCCCACCACCTCCGGGATTCCCAGGACGTAGGAGCACCTCCACAAACCAGGGCTTGCCCACATGGCTTTCACCCTCCATGCCGCGGGGGGGCCCTGACTCTGCCAGGCTGAGGGCACGTGGTTATTGTGCCAGGATCCCAGTGTGTTTCGCTTTAAAAAAAAAAAAAAAAATCACAGATGCCTTTGCTTGGTGCTGCCTCGGCAAGGGGTGGAAATTAGTTGCTCTCCAACTGAGTAACTGTGTCGTGTGAATAAAAGTATTGCCAGGCCGGACCACGGTCCAGCTAGTAGCATCTCGAGCGGCGCCTGATGCTTCCGAGGACCTGGCCTCGATGGGCTGATCTTTGCTCTGCCTGGGCCTGGTTACGCGGGGCTGTAGAGCTGCATGCCGCTGTCCAAGGCCTGTCTACCAAGTGACTTGCCGGAGGCCACCCGGGTCTCCTGAGTCCCAGCTCAGTGCTGGGTTTCCCCCGTAGCCGGAACTGCTGGGGCGGATGCTGTGAGCTGTCCCCTCCTCCACGGGCTGAGGGTTCTGCAGCGGGGAGAGAACCGGGATCTTAACCCTCCGTGCTGCTGGTGGAGGCCGAGATCCAGCCCGCGTTGGTGTAAAGCTGCAGGGCCGGGGCTGGTGTCTCCCTGACAGCTAGGTGCCAAGCACTCTTCTCTGCACAACCCTAGATCTCCGGATCCCGGCCACTGCTGCAGAACGGCCTCGTGCAGCGTCTTGCCCTGCTTCCAAGGGCTGTCCCGATCCTGCTAGGTACCGAGCTCTCCCAGTGACCCGTGAAGGTTGAGGAGGCCCGGGCCCTCCGAGAGGGACACGCACGTTCCCCTGGCACTGGCCAGCGTCTTGCAAGTCAGGGCAGGGGCTGTCGGCAGCCCCTGCAACCCATGGTGTGAAGGAGTCGGGGGCCACGGGGGTGGGGGGTGTTTCATCATGAAGGGAACTGATGTATCCTTTTCTTCCCCTTCCCGCCGCCAGCCTGTGATCACGGAAGATTTCAGCCACTTGCCGCCAGAGCAGAGGAGGAAAAAGCTGCAGCAGAAGATCGAGGAGAGGACCCGGGAGCTGCAGAAGGAAATCGACCAGAGGTACAAGCGCGCGGTGCCTTTTGGGTGCCTCCTGTCTTTGTTCTCCTCCTCTGGTGGCGGCTCACCTGCTGGACTACATCTTCCATGAGGCTTCACGGACAGGGACTCCCACAATGCACCACCCCTCCCTTCTCCAGGCTCTTAGTCCCTGAGGGTTTATCCACAGTCTGGCCTCCTGCTGCAGTGAGTTCTGTAGATTGCGCACAATAGGGAAATGCTATTTCCACATAGTGCGCTTGAACTGTAATCACTCCTTCAAATAATCATTGTACAGTGAACCCAAGCGAGATGTGCGGCCCCATTGTGCCAGGCGTTGGACGTGCATTGTGAGAGCCAGTCCCTGCCCCAGTTTGTCTACAGTCTAAATAGACCAGGGTAGGATGGGAAAACAGGAGGAGGAGAAATGATTTCCCCCAGGTCAGGGGCACAGCCAGTAATTGAAAAGAGACTAAGGGGGAGTGTGATAGAGGTCTATAAAATCGTGACTGGTGCAGAGAAAGTGACTAGGGAAGTGTTATTTACTCCTCATAACACAAGAACTAGGCAGCAGGTTTAAAACAAACAAAAGGAAGTGCTTCTTCACGCAATGCACAGTCAACCTGCGGAACTCCTTGCCAGAGGATGTTGTGAAGGCCAAAACTAAACGGGGCTCCAAAAAGAACTAGATAAGTTCCTGGAGGATAAGTCCATCCATGGCTATTAGTCAAGATGGTCAGGGATGCAACCCCATGCTCTGGGCATCCCTAGCCTCTGCTTGCTGGAAGTGGATGACAGGGCTTTAATCACTCGATAATTGCCTGTCCTGTTCACTGCCTGTGAAACATCGGGTGTTGGCCACTGTCAGAAGACCGGATACTGGGCAAGATGGACCACTGGGCTGACCCAGTGAGGCCATTCTGATGTTATGTAGCTCCTAGTCCAGTGCCCTATCTGTTAGGAAGAACTCCTTCCCCTTGTTCTCTCTATATGCAGGAGGATATAAAGGGAGGGAACCAATCAGTTTTCATCCTACAATTTGCATTCAGATCTCTTTGCCAGAAGGCAGAAGTTTTGTGTGTGCTGTCCCTTTAAATTCCTTCCCCGAACTCTCCCCCCCCCCCCACGCTTTCCCCCCAGAGATGCCTTAAACAAGATGAAGGACGTGTACCAGAAGACGCCCCAGATGGGCGATCCCGCTAGCCTGGAGCCAAAGATCTCGGAGACCCTCAGCAACATCGAGAAGCTGCGCCTAGAAATCCAGAAGTACGAGGTAAGGGGGGAGTGCGGGGGTCACAGGGTGGGGTTACCTCTGACACGCTCCCCAGGCCCCTTTGGGAATCCACGCATCTGGCTCTGCTGTCCTGCCATCTGTGGCTCCAGACACACGCGATGCCCGGTGTGTCTGGCCAGTCCTTCCTTTGAACCGGCTCAAAGTGCGGTAAAGCCATAAGGGAGGTCTTTATCGCCCTCTAGTGGCCGAACCCTGTAACAGCACCTCACTCTTCTTGAGCGCTTTTCATCTGTGGAGCTGCGTTATCCCCATGTTACGGCGGGGGAAACTGAGGCAAAACACAGGGGAAGTGACTTGCCCAGGCTGACCCAGCAGGCCAGTGTCGGAGCTGGGAATAAAACCTAGATCTCCTGAGTCCCTGGCTAAGTGTTCTATCCACTAGGCCACGCTACTCTGCATTTAAGGCCTCACCTACACTAGCAAGTGGATGCTAGGAAGCCTACTCTTAGTGTAGACGCAGTTGACGCAGCTTGTAGTGGCAGAAGAATGCTTTTGATAGGGTAGCGTCTACTGGTTCTCCAAGCGAAATAAGCGACATTGGCAATAGCATTTGTATATTGCAATAAGAATGTAAAAAATCACACCCCTAACCGATATAAATACATGGTCAAAATTGTGTGGTCCCCAGCACAATGTGCTCCAGGTCCACTCATTGTCCATTGTCTTACTGAGAGATTCTAAGTATTTTAGGTCCTTATCTGGTCCCGGTCACAGGTGCAGCTGAGCATCGCACCATTTCTAGTGTATTTATCCTCCCAGGGCAAAGCTGTTATCCCCATTGTACAGATGGGGAGACTGAGGCACAGAGAAGCTAAGTGACAGGAAGTCTGTGGCAGAGCAGGGACTTGAACCTGGGACTTAAGTCTTAGGCTAGTGCCCTATCTGCTGCACCATCCTGCTTCTGTAAGGCGTAGTGGGGTCCCACTCAGATTAGAAGCTATTTGGGGCAAGGACCAGCGTCTTGTTCTGTGTTCGTACAGCACCTAGCACAGTGGAGACCTAGGCCATGACTGGGGTGCCTAGGCACTATCGTAATACCCTAATAAATAATTTCAGAGTAACAGCCGTGTTAGTCTGTAGCTCACGAAAGCTTATGCTCAAATAAATTGGTTAGTCTCTAAGGTGCCACAAGTACTCCTTTTCTTTTTGCTAATAAATAATGTACAGCACCTAGCACAACGGAGACCTGGGTCATGACTGAGGCTCCTAGGCATTACCCACAATATGAATAATATCAAAAGATGAGAAAATATCTTAAACCAGGCAGAGACCCTACAAATAATGGTGTCACGACCGCATTGGTTCTTAGGTTAGGTGTCCTTATGACTCAAAGGCTGCTGGTTTGATTTATGAGCAGCTGAGTCAGACCTAAATTATTCTGGGGTGAATCGTGTGTAACCCAGTGTCCAGTATCGTTTCATTCACAGAAACAACCTGGGCCTTCAGTCGCTTTCTCTTTCTCAAGCGACGAACGTTACACTAGACAAGCCTGTTAAAAGGCTCTGCCCAGTTTCCTTATTCGCTAAGGAAGTTATTCTCGGCCACCGGTTTATTTTATGAATGAGTCGGCTGAGTTTGCATAACCTGATAAAAGCTCAGGTCGTGGCACCTTCCCCCGCCCCTTCCTCCGGTGATTCAGACCCTCTTGGGTGTGTCCTGTTCCTACAGTACATACATAGCCCATGTCTCAGCTACAGTCCCATCCTGCCCACTCCAGTATCAAACTCGCTGGGAGGCAGGACTCCTGGGTTCTATTTGCAGCTCTGGAGGAAGTGGCAGAGGCGATGCTAGCCCATTGGGGGCCCTCAACGGGAATATTTTTGGGGGGAGCCCCCCCCATTGCCCCTCACCCACCTCCTAAAACTACGAATGGTATTTCCATAACAAATATACCACCACCCATACCTGATAAGCTTGTTAAATAGGGTGAATGGTATTTTGGGGGTAATACTAAAGCGGGTCCCCCGTGAGCCATTTGGGGCCCTAAGCAGTTGCTTAGTCTGCTTATGCCTAGCACCGCCATGGAGGAATGGGGGTCTAGTGGTTAGAGCAGGGAGCCAAGAGTCCTGGGTTCTGAGCTCTGATTTTGCACTACCTTACGCTGGGGGCGGGGTGGGCCGGGCAAGACAAAATATGGGGAGCCCAAAGACTGCGTGAAGCCTGGAGCAGAGCTGAGCATCAGGGTACTTGCAGCTGCTCTGGAAAAGCACCTGACTGCCTGGCCGAGGACTGGGTTTGTAGATAGTCTGAGGGCGGGGATGGGGCCAAGACCCCACGGGGGACAGCTGCTGAGGGGCATGCCTTGCCAGGGGACTAGGCCTAGGAGCAGAGAAGGAAGCCCCATGTGAATGAAGACGCTTGCCCCCGTGTGCGAGCCATCTCTGCTGTGGAGAGGCAGGAATGAAATGCTTGAACCTCTCTTTCTCCCCCGCGCCTCCCAGTCATGGCTGGCTGAAGCAGAGAGCAGAATGCTGAGTAACCGGCCGGACAGCATCCTGAGACAGAGCCGTCACCTGGACCACGCCACCACCCTGAACAACAACGGCTCCCACGAGAAGGACAGGTGAGGAGGTGAAATGTCCTGCCTCCAGGAGCTAGAGGGAGCAGGCAGCCGTAATACCCAGGTGTGGGTGCTGCTGAATCCTCATCCGCATGTGTGGTTTGGGATCTCTGGGCCGGGTGCCGTCTGTCTCGCCAGGGAAGGATTTTTTTCATTGAACAGAACCCAGGAGTCCTGGCTCCTTAGCTCCCTGTTCTCATCACTAGATCCTGCACCGCTCCCGGAATGGGGATTAGAATTTAGGAGTCCTGTCCTGGTTGTCAGCCCGCCACCCCCTGCTCTAACCACTAGACGACACTCCTGCTTCTGAACAGCCACACTGGACTCCCTGTGGCTGGAGCTACCCCCAGAAACAATTGCTCACTCTGTGTCATTCCCCCCTCAGCCCTGACGCTACCCACTCTGACGACAGCCAAGATGCCCTGAACCAGCCAATCTACACAGAGTTTGATGAGGACTTCGAGGAGGACCTGGCCTCGCCCATCGGCACCTGTGTGGCCATGTACCAGTTTGAAGGTACTTGCCCAAGACACTTCGGAGGCAGGGTCCCAGGTTGGACTACATCTCCCATGATTCACCAGGGTCTTGCCCCTCTTTGACTGAGAAAGCAGTGCATTATGGGAGTCTTGGGCCATGGTGCATCATGGGAAATGAAGTCCTGCTTGGGAGTTGGGCCCAGAAAGGAGAATGAGGCACACCTGAACCATGACTCCCATGAGGCATCATGGCAGCATTTCCTCATAAAAAATATTCTGCTTTTTGGGTAGTTTTTCAACAGAAAATGGACATTTCCATGGGAAGCAGTTACTTGACCTGAAAAATCTCATTTAGTCAAAAACCAGTTTTCTGCTGGAAATTTTTCAACCATCCTTTGCCAGTTCCCCCTCCCTCCACACCCCAGTGCCTGGTGCGCAATGAGGATAACAGTCTTACTAGTGCTGGCTGCTAACAGAGCTCCTCCTTTAGGTCAAACAGTAGGAACCTACTGAAAGGCCTTGAGTTCAAACTCCGCTTAGGGGTTGGAGCCTTCACCGCCAAGCAGGCTACATCTCCAACCCCCTGTTCGGTCCACACCCCCAGGTAGGGGTTTGGCATAAGTTCCCCTCTAACTGCTGTCCACTGGGATATTTCCTGGCTAATGGGGGACAAGGAAGGGTCACTTAGGATCTGTGTCATTCACCCATGTCTTCTAGTGGAAACTTCCAGCCCCCAGTGGCCTATTGCTGCAGGTGTGATCCCCCAGGGCTTCTGGGAGCTCTAACATACGGGCCCTCCCATCCTTTCACAGGGATGAGGGAGGGGAACCTAGCTGAGCTCTGAAATGAGCGATTCTTCTCACCCCGTTGCCTGGATTTCCCCCACCCCCTTCCTCCCTCCCTCCCCCCCCCCCCAGGTTCCAGCGAAGGCACCATCTCCATGACGGAGGGGGAGGAGCTGAGCCTGATGGAGGAGGACAAAGGCGACGGCTGGACCCGCGTGCGGAGGAGCAAAGGCGACGAGGGCTACGTGCCGACGTCCTACCTGCGGGTCACCCTGAACTGAGCGCGGGCCTCCCCGCCCGGCTGGAGAGCGGCAGCCGGCTCGTGGAGCTGCAGGGGGGGGCGGCGGGGATTGGAGCAACGCTGCTGGAGCCTGGGGGTTGGGACTCCACGGGTACAGGCTTGGAAGTGGCCCCTGGCCCTGCATAGACAAGTGGCCCTCGTGGGCAAGCAGTGGTGCCCGCTTGCAAAGCAGATCGCCTGTGAGGGGAAGGAGAAACCCCACCCCCCACCCCCTTCTGCCCAAGCCCCAGCTCTGTGGCATTTCACATTTCAGCACGGTCTCTCGGCTTGCGGGGGGAGGTCGCAGTGGGTGCTGGGGGGAGGGGTGGACTGGGTTTCTGGCTGCTGCCCCTGCATACTCCCATACTATGCCCCCTCTGTCAGTTCCCCGTGAGTGAGTGAGTAACTCAACCTCCTCCTAAAAGCATCTGCTGCACCCTGCCCTCTCCCCTGCTCTTAAGCACCTGGGCTGTGAACCCCACATTTCCCCCAGGGGCGTGGCTGCAATAATCCCTGTGTCCACAAGGGGGTATGGTTCAGATTCCATCCCTCTATACTCAGTGGGGACATGGTTCCCATGCTACCCCCCACCCCCTCCTGGGTGGGGCTCATAGGAGCCCGTTATTATTTCCTCCTGTTGGGGGGGAGCGGGGGGCTGCATGAGGTCTCTGGGGTGAAGGGAGCTGCACCGCCTCCTGCTAGTTTAGGGCAAAGGGATCCAGGCTCAGTGTGGGTGTGATGAGCAGAGCCCATTTCAGGGGGGGGCTTATGGAATAGAAAGTGCATCGATTCTTCCATGTTCATCACCCTGGCATCTGGGCGTCTTCCAGGTGCATGTTAAGCAGCATGCCGAACCTCAATCCTGGGTCAGTTGTTTCCTTTCTGGGATTTGAACCCAGGACCTGTGGCTTCCCGCTTAGGCTGGCGCCAGCCCAGATGTTAATGGAACAGAGGTGCCAGCCGGCCGGGAGCCCCCGGGCCTGAACCTCTGGCCATTCTCTGCCAGGGGCCGTGGGTCTCAATTCATCTGGCCCTGGGCGGGAGCGAGCGCCCATTGCAGCTAATGCCACCAGCTCGAGCGTTGGCCGAGCTCCAGCCAACTTCCCCTTCCGTCGCTGGGGCCACGATATGCACTTTATTCCCCAGACTCCAAAACTCGCCCAGCCAAGGGGGGAAAAATATGCATAAAGTGCCTGCTGCATAAATGAATCTGTCCCCTGGGGGGGGGGGTGGGGGGGTGATCTCGCTGGGGGGGAGCCCAGGGCTCCGCGCTGCAGCCCACCCCTTGTGTGTAATAATTTTTTTTAGAGGACTCTAATATATTAGCCTTTTATACAGTGACCAATTACTGCTCGTTTTAGCCTACGCCTCAGTTAACCCGTAACATAAGTGTAAATGTCCCAGTGGTCTTGGCGTCTGTTCACCCTACCGGTGGGGGGGGGGGAGGGGGGCAGATCCTGTCTCCCCTCCGGTTCTGAGAAGTGGGTCGGGGGGGGGGGGGGGTCGCTGTGCTGGAGCCCGTGGCCCCCGAGCCATAGAATGTATTTCCACTGCAGCCTGGTGCCTTTTACACTTTATGTAAATAGTTGATTTCTCTCTCTCTCCCTTCCCCAGTGCAGTTTTTAAGAAGTTTATAAAAACAGTACAGACTCTGTGGCCTCGGTTTGTTTCGGCCGTGGGAGGGGAGCAGAGCGGTTCGTCCATATTCCAGCGCCACCTAGCCCACCCTGCTCTTAGGGAGAGGGGCGCGGCTAGTTGTGTAGGTTACCGTCCTGTCTAGAAGCCCCCCAGCTGAGAGCAGGACCCCATTGTGGTGGCCCGGGGGCCAGGCATCCGGTCCTCGTCCTCACTAGGGCGAGGTCTACACCACACCCCCTCTGTCGATCTAGGGGGTGTGAAAAATCCACACCCCTGAGCAATGCTGTTATACCGACTTACCCCCTGCGTACACGGCGCTCTGTTGACGGGAGAGTTTCTCCCGGCGCCATGGCTGCTGCCTCTCGGGGCGGAGGCTTAACTACGCCGCCGGGAGCAGCTCCCCTGGCGGGAGAGGAGCGTTTTCACTCCCGTGCTACAGCCATGCAGCTGTACGGCGAAGACCAACCCGGAGGGATTCTCATACAGGTGAGGACGCTCTCGTGTGGCCGAGGCAGGGTCTAGTGTTCACAGGTGCTAGCAGGTCCAGCTACAAACGACGGAGGGGCTTAAGGTTTCCCTGAGGCTACGTCCGCTCTTCCCTGGAGCTCCGCCTTGCGTCAGTGTGTTGGCTAACGAGTTAAGGGCGCTTCTTTTTTGCTCGTGTGCTGGAGAGCCTGGATGGGGATGTGGCCCGGGAAGCTTTTAAATGCTATGTAGCTAGTCGAGGCCAGCCCCAGCTTTGGAGGGTTGTTCTGGACTACCTCGGGTGAGGTAAATTACCCTGTCTGCTAATGCGATGTACAGCCCTCTTGCGGCTACCCGGCAGTAAAAATGCATCCTGGTTTTTCAGTGAGGACAGAGCTAAGGAACGATTATCCCTGTTTTTCGCTTGGGGAAACGGAGGCACAGAGGCAGTGACAACCCCCCAGCTGCGCCGTGGTGGACGGGAACACAGGTGGCCTCACAGGGTGCTAGTGGGTTTAGAGTAGGGGGAATTGGCCACCAGGACTCCTGGGTTCCATTAGCAGGGCTAGGCCCAGGGGAGGAGGGGGACTGGGAGTCTGGACTCCTGGGTTCTATTCTCAGCTGTGGGAGGGGCATGGGCTCAAGTAGGTGTGGAGTCCTATCTTTGCCTTCCCTTGATTTTGCTGTGTGACTATCGGCCTGTCTCAGTTTCCCCGTCAGGGACGTGGTACTTTTACTTCCATTCGGAAGTTCTCAATAGTGTGTTAGAGGCAACATTTCAATTGCTAATTTTTGCTAGAGCAGAGCCGGGGACCAGTCACACTTGTGCTGTCTCCAGCCACCCCCCTTCTTACTCCACAGTGGATGTGGGGAAGAGAGGGGGACCCCATGAAGGGAAGAGCAGTTTAGTGGAGCTGGAGTGTGCATTGGTTTACAGAGAGCAGGGGGCTTAAATTAACACCCTCACGTGGAGTGGTATGGCTTCCCCCTAGACAAGGGCTTCGCCTGAGTTCAGAGCATCCGCACAGGGCTAAGCCCCGTTGTAACTACCCTCGTTTAAATTCCCAGCTTAGGTTCTCATAGGCATAACCCTCCTGGCCAGCCGCTCCTTAGGGCATTGGACGGGCACTGCCTCAGGCTGGTTCCCCTCACATGAGCATAGACTCGGGGGGAGGGGGGGCACTGCCTCAAGCTGGTTCCCCTCACATGAGCATAGACTCGGGGGGGACACCACAGCCTGGCTTGGACTGTTCCCCTCTGTGGTGCGTTGTCTGGTTTCACTTCCCCACTGCCCTCGGCTGAGGAGCGTGTTGGGGGACCGGGGTGGGGACGCTATGGGGGTCCTAGTCTAACTCCGGGCCAGCCTCTTCTAGGTCTTCACCCCTTCTGCTCCCGCTGCTGCAGAACTGGCTGCCAAACCCAGGTGTCTCCTGCTGTAACCATTAGGCAATTCTTCACCTCCGGGGCAGAGATAACAGCCCCCTTGCCACCCCCGCTCAGGGGAGCTCCCCCCATGCATTGAGGGCAGCACAAACCCGCTTCATTTCAGGGGAGAAGGGGACAGGGGCAGAGATTTTTAACTTCCTCTAAGCCTCCAGTGGTCATTCTAAGGGGGCAGGGCGTGAATTCCCCTTCAGGCTAGGGCACCCCCTGAATGGGGGTGAAGGGCCCAATGGATGTCCACCGTCCTGCCCTGTCCTGGGAAAGACAACAGCCCTCAAGCCCCAGGCTGAGAGTTCTAGCCCCGCTCCTCCTGCACCACTCCAACTTGCCCCAGGCTGCAACTTAGCCCCCCTCTGCCAGAGCCCCGCATCGCCGCCCCTGCGTAACTGCAGCACCCCAGGGCCTGGAGCAACCCTTGCAGCCGTTACCAAAACCAGCTGGAAGGCTTTGGTTTATTACTATTGCTACAACCACCACCCCTCCCACACACGCTTTGCTGGGAGGGGGAATCCCCCCTGCTGCTTTGCTCCCTTTCACCATCTCACACCCTCCCACGCTGGCAAAGAGGCGGGGGAAGCTGCAGCTGCAGTGGCATTTTGCATTTAAAAAGCCGTGGGTGCAATGGGTCCACCAATCCTCCTCACTCCCGCAAGCTTCTGCACACGGAGCAGCCGCCTCCAGCAGCAAGGCGTGGGGCGGGGGGGGGGGGCTGGTAGAATACTGCCCGGGCATAAGCCGCTGAAATCTCTGTACCCCCCGGTCCTCTGCAGCGGTGGGGCCCGGGAGGCTTTTGGGCTCGGGCTCGTTCCCCTGCCCCCATCCTGCTACCGGCACTGGCGGCCAGGCTAGGGGAGAGATCTCCAGGCAGTGGGGCGCTGTTGCTCCTCCGTCCTGTCTTGGCTCTGCAAGCCATTGTTCGTGGGCTGTGCCGTGGCGGTGGAGGAAACTCAGGGCTCCGTTTTCCTCGCTGGTTCTAGTTTCTGGGACAGCACCGTGAGGATGGCGTCGAATTTCCTGTAGCGCTCGGCCCGGTCCGCGGCCGCTCCTTTGCTGCCCCAGAATAAGCGGAGCGCGAACTCGGTTTGGAAAGCTTCGAGGAGCTCCGCCGTGGCTTGGAATCCTAGCAAGAGGAGAGAAGATACCAGGGAAGGGCTGAGAGGTGCAGGAGGGCTGGGGCTCTGGCTCATTCCTTCATAGAGAATCAGAGGATCAGGGTTGGAAGGGACCTCAGGAGGTCATCTAGTCCAACCCCCTGCTCAAAGCAGGATCAATCCCCAATTTTTGCCCCAGATCCCTAAATGGCCCTCTCAAGGATTGAACTCACAACCCTGGGTTTAGCAGGCCAATGCTCAAACCACTGAGCTCTCCCTCCCCCCGCCCCTTCCTATGCTGTTTGTGGAATCGCAGGCCCGGGGACTAAGAACTGGCTTTATTGAAGGCGAGACCAAGGTCTACATCCAGTGGGGCTACTCAAACCGTTTCCATCACAGCTGGGTTTGAGAATATTACTGTTTGGATCTGCCTCGGCCCTGCCTTGTGGGAGTTGCAGTGCAGTGGCCGCATCTCCACCACCACCTCTAGGGGCAGGGCTCCCTTGTTGGACTACATCTCCCATGATTCACTACAGCCTCACTTCATGGTGCAGTGCAGCAATGGCATCATGGGAGTCCCAGGTCAGGGGGGCATCATGGGAGATGTAGTCCAGCTGGGGAATCCAGCCCAGAGACAACGGGGAGCATGACGAGGTAACCGAATTACAACTCCGCTGAGGCTCTGGAAAACCTTCAGCCTGCCCCAAGCTGGGCTGATAGACACGGCTCCCTGCAGCCCTACCTTGGAGCTTGGCCTCTGCGGTGGCTTTGTACGCCCCGGCGCTGGTGGCGATGGAGCGGGCCGACTCCAGCGTCCGTAAGAGGAGGTCGCAGCTCTCCTCGTGGTCGTCCCAGAGCTGCTCCCCTTCCATGAGGCTGATGAGAGGCAGGAGGTGAGGGACGGCGACCTCTCCGGGGGAGGAGTTCCCTGCAGTAGGGGGACAAGGGGTCAGAGAGCCACCTCCAAGCAGGGTCACGTATCCAGCCTGTGCCTTGGAGGCCAGGCACCCGGCAGGAGCTGGGCCGGCAACCCCAGACATGCACACCGTGGCCGCTCGAGCTGGAAGAACGCTCCACCAGCAGCTCTTTTATCTCGGGCCCTGGTCTCTGCAAGTCTAGCCACTGGGGTTGATGTATCCGGCAACCAGGCACAGAAGAGGTCTGTCCTAATCACATCCCCCGGCCCCGAAACTGCAGTGGAAGCTGCTCGGATAAATGGGCAACAGCTTCCCCCCCGCGCCCTCCCACATGATTGTAGATGCTTCCAGCCATCACACGTCACACCTAGCGTTAGTCAGTATGGGGCCTGGGGGGGAGGGTCTAATTCTCTCCCTTCTACCTGAATGATGCTTTGCTGTTGCAGGCTGGGGCTAGAGTAAGAAGGACTGGCCATGGAGGGTGAAATGCAGCCCTGGTGTAAAGGGTGGATCCATGGCCAGCACTGAGGCTTAGTGCAGGGGATGCTGGGAGAAGAAGAGGATCGGATCCCATTTGAGACAGGAATCCTCTCTCCCGCATGGACAGAAAGAAGGGCGTCCACTCTAGCTTAGGTACTGACCTGGCACCCACCACCCTAGCAGCTGGGCACCTTGCTGTCATTAATGCATTTATCCTCACCACCCCCAGAGAGGCAGGGCTCTCATCCCCATTGTACAGATGGGGAAACTGAGGCACAGAGGGCCTATGTGATTTGTCCACCGGGATGCTGGAGCAGAGCCGGGACTTGAAGCTAGTTTTCCCTAGTCTCAGGCCAGCACCCTAACCACTGGGAAAGCCATCCTCCTGGACTGGGCCAGGGCTCTGGCATAAAAGGGTATTTGTGGGGTGGGGGGGGAAGAGCAGCACATTTAGGGGACCTGTACCATTTGGCATCAGAGGTGGGGGAAGGGGGCCTGGCTTTGAGCCAGCCCAGGCTGCTGGCACACAAACCCAGGTGAGGCCATCCGTCCATACCCCCCAGCCCCAGCCTAATTCCCACCTCTCCAGGTGCCAGCCACCCCCTGCAGCCCTCTCTTCCCGGGGCGAGATTCACCCCCATGATGCTCCCACCACGGCCCCTCCTTGCCCAGGCAGATCCCTCCCCAGCTTGTTCCATCCCCTCCCAGGTCCACGGACTGGGCACCCAGCAGGCCATGCTTCACCTTCCCCCCGGTTGAGGCGTTTCACGAAGGGCTTGAGGTCCTTCTCGAAGGCGATGGCGCTCTCGGTGTGGGTCTGCCGCAGCTTCTGCCACGTCTGATCCAGCCGCGCAACCTGCAGAGTGGTGGGGGGGGGGGCAGGGACAGGAGTGAGACATTGGGGGGCGGGCTACGGTGGGTGCCATGCCTTGGGGCAAGCGTCGTGGACCAGACGCAGGCCGCTCGCCAGATGGATGGGAGTCCCGTTCCTTAGGGGTAGATCAAGGCCTATTGGATCCCATTACGATGGAGCGACTCAAGCCTGGGCCGGGCACTGCACAGACCAACTGACCAAGGTCGGGGCCACCTGGTGCCAGGTGTTGCTCAGGTGCTGGCTGAGATCGGGGGGTCCCCCATGGGCTGGGTGCTGCACAGACCCATAGGCAGTCCTTGCCCTGAACAGCTCACTGTGAGCACGCACAGTGCGGGCAGGGGAAACTGAGGCCCAGAGACGAGAAGCGACTTGTCCTAGGTCACCGGTCTCCCTCGTCCATTAACACGTTACCTCCCCCTAACCCTCCCTCTCCTCCCCACTAATGGGGACCGAGACAGTTCTGCTCCCTCCCGTCTTTTTCCCCAGGGCTCCATCCAGCCACCCAGGCTCCAGGGCTCACAGCCCACCCCGTGACGAGACAATTCCATACGCCCCTCTCTATGGGCCAGCCCGAACCGTCCCTCTCTGTCGGCCTCATCAAGGCTGCCTTACAGGCTGGGGCCAGGGCCGGCTTCCATGGGGAGCAGGACCTAAGTCACCCCCCCCCTTCCCCGGCTCGCCCCTCACCTGGGGCAGCTGCAGGCCTTTCATCACGGCCGACAGAGCAAACAGGTCCCCGGCCGAGCCCTTCAGCTCCGCGGCCAGCTGGACGATCTTGTGCAGGGTGCCGGCTCGCTCCGCCACGCCCCCGGTGCAGCCCAGGATGTCCACCGCGATGCCCAGGGCCATGAGATGGTGCCTGGAAGGGACAGAGACACCGCAAGGGGCTGAGCCCCACCGCTCGCTAGCAGGGCGGGCGGTGGGACTGAAGCTGCTCAAGGGAGGCTGGCGTTACCTGGGGCAAGCTAAGCAGGTCTGGGCTTGGGCGTGTGTTAAATGGGAGACCTGCAAGGGAAACACCCCCCTGCGTAACGTGGGGAGGGGCTCAGGAGGGGGAGTGCTCCCCGCTGAGCTCTGGTCTCCACTTAAAACATAGGTTAACCGCCTACGTGTAAGAAATTAATCCCCCCCCTTTCCCCCTATGATCTAGATAAGCCAAGCTAAGCCCCAGTGCAAACACCCTCGGGTGACAGAAGAATTCTTCCGATGCCCTAGTTACTGCCGCTGGAGGGGGTGGCTTGGCGATGGGAAAACCCCTTCTGTTGTGCCGGGGGGGGGCCACGTTGCAGCCGTAGGGCGTGTAGCGTAGACATGCTCTAAGTCCGTGCAGATCCTAATGCCCCAGCATGGTGCTATTGGGGTCTGCTGCAGTGAGTGGGGCTTTCAGGAGGGGGCGCTCTCCCCCTGGCAGCCAGTGCAGACCTCAGTACCACACTGCAGTGCTAGGAGGCGCCGAGCTTGTCTACACAAACATTTAGTCCCCAGCAAGCTGGGGCTGGGAACTTACCCCAGCCGGCCACGCTCTAAGATCTGGTCTCCACTACACACCTATAACTCCGGCACCCAGGGGTGTGAACTGCCCCCCACCACCAGCCCCCCGGCTGATGCCCACTGGAAATGTGAGTTGATCCAGTCGTGTTTCAAAGCACATTCACAAGCTGGTACTGCACGTCGCACGTCACCTGGGTGCACAGGGGCAGAGCGTGCAGGCCGGGGGGGTGGGGGGGGTAGGCTCCCACCCTAGCTTGCCGCAAACTAAATGTTCATGCAGACGAGCCCTTAAGTGCAGTCTTAACCTATTCTGTGGTCAGTAAAGGGCTTTACCCAGCCATGTCCCGGCTAAGTTTTATTCTAACTGTCCCCCGCGGCTTTCACTAGACTCCAGCTCCTCCTCCTGCCAGTGCAAATCCTGCTGAGCTCTTGCGCCACCCTCACGCCCTCACCCAGAGGCAGCCGCATTTCAACACTGCTACACCTCATCCCGCAGCCTCCGTCCCCACACCCTGCTCCCCCAGGCTGGTACCTTTCCAACAGGTCCAGGCGCAGCTGGTGCCCGTGAGGCAGGGTGATCAGCTCCAGACCCGAGCTTACCCCCATCGCTTGCTGCTGCTCCCTGGGCACCCTGGTGATCCTGCCAACCTGGTGCAAGCAACAAACAAGCGCAGGGGTGAGGGCCTGAGATCTGCCGGGACAAAGGGACCCTCCTGCCGGCGGGGGGAGCGAGGTCACTGGGTCCCCCAAGGGACAGGGCCTTTTCTTATTACACTGAGAGCCCCTGGATACGCCGATCCCCCCATTCCACATTTGCTGGGGAGCGAGCAGTACCCCCAGCCAGGCTTAAGCAGGCCCATGCAAAGACCAAGGAGGGAGGGTCCCCGTCGGTCCATAAGCCACCCCCTACTCATCTCCAGGATCGCTGGGCTGCAGGGAGTGGGGATCAGTAGGGGGCGCTCTCCCCACACAGTTATGCTAGGGGGTACTGTGCTACAAAGGAGCAGGGCGGGGGGCTCAGGAGGGGGCACTCTCCCCCCACAGGCAGTGCCGACCCCAACCCGCTATAACTATGCCGATCTCCGACTTCCTGTTCTCCAGGGCTGCTTCCCATCGGAGCTATGGGGCTCCTACCCATTCCCCTTATGGTGGGGGTGGGGACAGTTCCATAGCCCCCGAGATCCCCTACCCCCGCAAGCATTCTCCCACCCCCTCAATATTTAACCCTTTCTACCCACAGGCTGCCGCTTCACTAAGCTGGCAAGGTCTCAGCTCTGGGAAGGGCCGGTGCAATGGGCCCTCTTGGAGGGGGGAGAGTCTGAGAACCACGGGTGGGGCTGGGCATGAGAGGAGAGGAGCTCTCTATGAATTGGGCTGGAGAGCTATGAGATGGGGCCACCCGCGCAGGATAACAAGCCCCCCGAGCTTCCCCCCGGGGGAGAGCGGAGCAGCCGCTGGGCATGGCTGGGGTACAAGTGCACAGACCCCAGTGGCCAGTTTTTACCCCCAGGGTCCGACTGCATTCCCAGGGGGTCCTGGGGTCCAGGGCTGTTAGAGGCAGGGGGTAATGCCACCCACATACCCATGCCGGTCGGGTTTAGCGTCTGGGTGCTGGGTGTCACTGGCTACCGTGGCGCTGGTAGCCCGTGATATCCAGGCCAATGATCCTGTCTGGCCTTAAATGCTATGGCTCTGTGGGGTCTTCCACAAAAAGGATCTCAAAGCCTCACAACCAGCTCACCTCCCCGCACCCCACTGCCCTGGAGGGCACTCTCATCCCCCTCACCATACAGATGGGGGAAACTGAGGCACAGGCCATAGTTGCATAGTGAGTTAGCAAGAGAGCTGGGACTGGAACCCAGGAATCCTGGCACCGTGCCCCCCCTAACTATTAGACCCCAGTCCCCTCCGAGAGCTGGGGATAGAATCCAGGAGTCCTAGCTCCCAGCACCCTCCTGCTCTAACCACTACACCCCACTCCCCTCTCAGAGCTAGGGATAGAACCCAGGAGTCCTGGCTCCCAGCTCCCCCTTACCAGACAGTCCATGTAGAGGACATGCAGGGCCATGGTCCGGCAGTCATGCCGGGTGAAGAGGTCCTTGAGCCGTTTGAGGGCGCCGGGCTCCAGGGGCTTGTTGTCGGGGGGCAGGAGGAGCGAGGGGAAGCTGTGGGGCTGGAAGGAGGAGGCTGTCTCCAGTAGAGGGCGCACAAAGTCCTCCTCGTAGTGGCATGGCCGAGGGAGCGGCACCCCCTCATCCTCGAGGAAGCCGAAGGCCGTGTCTGTGGCCCGGGCCCGGCCACGCCACTTCTCCTCGGTGTGCAGCCGAGCCACGTGGCTCCGCAGGCCGGCCGGGGCTTTGGGCACCAGCTCGCAGTAGGTGCTGGGCTGCTCCTGGGGGGCGTCGCCCACCAGCATGGAAGGGGCCCGCAGGGGCTTGGGGGGAGCCCTGGAGTGCAGCTGCCCCTCCGAGCCGCTCAGGGCTGCACCCCCCTCGGGGTCTAGGCACCGGGGGGCGGGGGGCCGCAGCACGGGGTCGCTGCCAGTGCGGAAGACGGGTGAGGGGGGCGGGAGCTTGCTCCATTCCTGGGTGCCGGCTGGAGCTTCCGGGCTGCCTGCAGAAGGAGACGGGACCATGTCAGAGCGGGGAGCGGAGCAGCCGGACACGTGGTTCCCACAGAGCCTGGTTCTGATCTCAGCCAGGACTGGTGTGAATCCGGAGTCGCTCCCAAAGGGACAGGGGAGTTACACCGGCGTGAAAGCAGCGGGGTGGCAATCAGAGCGATGGTGATATGTAGCAGGGCCAGATCCCCAGCTGGCAGAAATGGGCATTGGAGTCACAGGAGAGATGCAAATTTACACCAGCTTGAGGATCTGGCTTATAAGGAGTCCGTTATTTGGTGTATTACGGTAATGCCTGGGAGCCCTTGTCATGGTCCAGAACCCTGTTGTGCTAGGAACTGTACATTATCTATTAGATGTATTATGGTAGTGTCTAGGCGCCCTGCTCGTGGACCAGGAGTGTGCTAGGCGCTGTACATTATACATAAGAACAGCCACACTGGGTCAGACCAAAGGTCAATCTATCCAAGTATCCTGTCTTCTGACAGCGGCCAATGCCAGGTGCCCCAGAGGGAATGCCCCAGAACAGGGAATCATCGCATGATCCATCCCCTGTCGCCCATTCCCAGCTTCTGGCAAACAGAGGCTAGGGACACCATCCCTGCCCATCCCGGCTAATAGCCATTGATGGACCTACCCTCCATGAACTTATCTAGTTCTTTTTTTAACCCTGTTATAGTCTTGGCCTTCACACCATCCTCCGGCAAGGAGTTCCACAGGTTAACTATGTGTTGTGTGAAAAAATACTTCCTTTTGTTTGTTTTAAACCTTCTGCATATTAAGGCATCTAATAGATGCATTATGGTAGCACCTAGGAGCCCCGCTAATGGACCAGGAGCGTGCTAGGCACTGTACATTATCTATTAGCTGCATTACGGAATCACCTGGGAGCATTGCACTAGGGGGCTGCACAAATCCTGTTACACCGGTGTAAATCCAGAGGAACTGCATTGAAGGTAGCAGCCAAACCAACCCCTGCCCTGTACCCCCCCAGGTGGTGAAAGGGGTTAATACTCCTCCCCCCAGTGGAGGCAGCCTTTGCCCTCCAGCCCCAGCTCCCACGCACCTGTCCGCAGGTTACTGTCTGACTGTGCCGTGTAGAGCAGCGGGCGCCGGCCTAGCTGATCCAGCCCGGTGGGCTGGCTCCCGCTCCTGTCTTTCACCCTGCAGGGAGAAGTGGCGACACTGTGAGCCCCAGGCCGCTGCAGACCCCCAAGCTGCAAAGGACCCACGCCCAGAATGAAGGGGATGCCAGAGTAATGTGCCCAGCTGTTGGATCGGGGATCCTGCCCTCCGTGCCAGGGCTGGGCTGCTTCATGGAACGTGATCATTCGTGGGGAAGCCAGTTTGGAGCCCGAGTCACTCGTGTGAGTCATGCACGGCACCAGGGACCAGCCTTTCAGACCCAGCCCACAGCGCGGGGGGCAGTTTGGCAGACACAGGGTTAATAATGAGGGCAGCCCCTATCCCCCTGGGTTCGGAAAGCACTTAGCAAGGAATTTAGCATCACAACCCATCTCCAGGTGAGACGATCAGAAGACCCACTTCACTGATGGGAAAACTGAGGCAAGGAAAGGGGAACGGGCTTCCCCCGAGGTCACATTGTGACTCTATGGTACAGCGGGAATAGAACTCAGGAGTCCTGACTCCGAGTCCTCCCTGCTCAAACCCACAACCCCGCCCCCCCCACTCCCCTCCCAGGGCTGGGAACCGAACCCAGGCGTCCTGACTCCCTGCCCTTCCCTGGCTCTAACCACTAGACCCCACCTCCCTCCTGGAATTGAGCGGAGAACCCAGGAGTCTGGACTCCCAGCCCCAGCTCTAACCAGCGCCATTTCCCATCCCAGCGCTCACCGGAGCAGGTTCCCCTCTGTCGGCATCTCCCCAGCGGTGAGTCTGTGGCGGCCGAGTCTGTGGGCAGGAGCCGCGTCCCCCTCGGCCGGCTCCTGCTCGTCCAGACGGGGCTGGCCGGTGGCCCCGTAGCGCTCTTGCAGCCAGCGCAGCGGCACGTCCCGGTTGAGGGGCCGAGAGACCACGGCGCCCGAGGTCTCCGAGATGGGCTTGCAGTTGCCCACGTAGAAGCGCACCAGGGCCGGCACGTTGTCGAACTGGTCCTGCTCGAACTGGAAGAGGGTGCGGGAGTAGCCCTGGCGAGGGCGCAGCACCACCCGGATGATCTTGAAGTGCAGGGTCTCACCCCGCCAGCGGCAGGACAGCACATAGTCCCCCTGGCTGGAGCCTGAGTCCCGGATCAGGAAATCCCCGTCCTCCCCCAGCAGGGACTCGGCCTCCTGGGGAGACAAGGGCTGTTCATTGGTGGGGATGGCAGGCAGCGGGACTAGTGGTTAGAGCGGGGGGGGGGGCTGGGAGTCAGGACTCCTGGGTTCCTTTTCTGGCTCTGGGAGGGGAGCGGGGTCTAGTGGTTAGAGCGGGGGCAGGGAGACAGGACTCCTGGGTTTCATTCCTGGCTCTGGGAGGGGAGTGGGGTCTAGTGGTTAGAGCAGGGGCAGGGAGACAGGACTCCTGGGTTTCATTCCTGGCTCTGGGAGGGGAGCGGGGTCTAGTGGTTAGAGCGGGGGCAGGGAGACAGGACTCCTGGGTTTCATTCCTGGTTCTGGGAGGGGAGTGGGGTCTAGTGGTTAGAGCCGGGGGGGTGCTGGGAGTCAGGACTCCTGGGTTTCATTCCTGGCTCTGGGAGGGGAGTGGGGTCTAGTGGTTAGAGCAGGGGCTGGGAGACAGGACTCCTGGGTTTCATTCCTGGCTCTGGGAGGGGAGTGGGGTCTAGTGGTTAGAGCAGGGGCTGGGAGACAGGACTCCTGGGTTCCTTTTCTGGCTCTGGGAGGGGAGTGGGGTCTAGTGGTTAGAGCGGCGGGGAGAGGGGGCTGGGAGTCAGGACTCCTGGGATCCATCCCTGGCTCTGTCACTGACTTTCTGTGTGACCTTGGCCAAGTCACTTCCCCTCCCTGCACTTCTGGGTCCCCCTCCGTAAACCAGGGATACCGAGCCTCCTGGGCTGGTGGGACTGAGCTCCATGGGATCTATGCCGCAGCCAGGGCAATGGGGCCTGACCTCAGCTGGGGCCTCTGGGCACTACCATAATACGCCTAATAGATCGGAATCGTGGGTACCTCCCGTGGCAGGCAGCCGTGGTACCACGCGTGGCTCCGCAGCTCCTCCGTGCTGAGCTTCAGCTCCTCCTCCAACTCCTTCCTGAGCTTCTCCTTGGCCAACTCCATGGTCACCTCTGCGTAGGCCTCCTGGGCGGCAAAGGGTCACAGGTCAGCAGCAACATCTTCCTCCCAGCAACTGGTTTAGTGCCCCCCCCCGCCCCCCGGACTCTGACCTCCCGGCCCATTCCCCCCAGACCCCCGCAGCCTGATCTCTCCCAGCCTCTGACCTCAGGACAGGGCAGTGTCATAGAATCACAGACTATCCGGGTTGGAAGGGACCACAGGAGGTCATCGAGTCCCACCCCCTGCATGTCCATGCCCCCGTTGAGATCAGGGCCCCGCTGTGCCGGACGCTGCAGACAACGAGAAATAGACAAAATGGTAAAATGCAGGATACCAATCCTTCCTCTCGCTGTGTCTCTGTCGTCTGTGAGCTCTTCAGGGCAGAGACGCTCTTCAGGGCTGAGCAGCACCCGGCATGGCCGGGGCACCCCCAATCTCAACTGGGGCCTGCACAGCACCCAGCCCGATGGCAGGGGGAGCCGATCCCGATCGGGGCCTTTAAACCAGGGGTTCTCAACTTTTTCCTTTGTGAGGCCTCCCCAACATGCTATAAAAACTCCACGCCCCCCCCCCCCCCATGCCACAGTAACTGGTTTCCTGAGAACCACGGCTCTAGAACCTACTGTCAGATCACCACTAAGGTTGCGGTTGGCGCCCGGGATGGCTGTGCAAAGAGGGGGAAGACGAGGGGAAGACGATAAGACGGGGGGAGTGGAAAGAGCAAAGTGCCAAAAGCAGCCATGGCATGTAACCCTCTCCGATCCCTTTACCCAGCGAGGAGCCTGGCTGTTCACCCGGCCCCGGAGGAGTCTAGTCCTCAGGATCAGATCCTCCTGTCCCAACGGTGGCTCCTCCGGACTGCCTGCTCGGGGCGGTTCCTTCCGGTTCACGCAGCTCCTTGCCTAGGCAGGTTATCAGACGCCGAGCACACCTTGGGATGCCTGGGCTCTGAGTCAGCGGCACTGGGAGCCCGCCAGCAGCCCGTGACCCTGGCAGGCCGGAAGAGTTCCAGCCCAGCGAGCGGGCCCCGTGGTGCAGCTCCAACCGGCTGGCGTGCAAGAGCTCTCAGCACAGGGGACGGGGCCGTTCGATACGAGTCTGCGCTCCTGCTTACGGAGGAGAGGGAGAGGGCACTGCAGGAGCGGGGGGTTTGCCCTGCAGCCAGCGTGCGCCCCACAAGGTCACTGCACCCTGGTTGCGTGTGTGCCTCAGTTTCCCCTCCTCCTTCACCGTGGTGGCACTCAGAGACCATGGCAACTGGGAACAGAATGCAGGAGTCCTACTCCCCAGCCCGCCTGGCGCTCCCCTTCCAGAGCTAGGACTCCTGGGTTCTAATCCAGTCTCCCCACCGACCACTACACCCCACTGCCCTCCCAGAGCCTGGTTAATTCATCTTACTGAACAGAAAACAGTCACCTTCAGCCCTTGGATCCAGGATCCCCACGTCCGTCTAGTCCTTTCCTAGGGCTTCGGTCACCCTCGGATCAGGACCCCCTGCTAGCCTTGCTGCTGGACTCCTGCCCCTGCTCCTGCTGTGACTTCCCCAGCCCCCACAAGCACCCCGTCTCCTCCACCCACCCCGGACACCCAGCCTCTTCTACTTACAGAGACCCCCAATAAGTCACATGACTCTTCACAGCTGTGGTCCCTCCAGTTAGGGGCTGCACCTTGGGGCTCCCAGTCCCTGCTGGGAGGGGCTGGGACTGGAGTGGCCGGGACTGGAGTGGCCTGGAGCACCTCCCACAGCCAGCGCTCCTGCCCCGCTCCCCACAGCACCCCCTGCTGGGAGAGACTGGGACTGGAGTAGCCAGGAGCTCCCGCAACAGCCAGCTCTCCTGCCCCGCTCCCCACAGCGCCCCCTGCTGGGAGAGGCCAGGGCTGGGGTAGCCAGGAGCTCCCACGACAGCCAGCGCTCCTGCCCCGCTCCCCACAGCGCCCCCTGCTGGGAGAGGCCAGGGCTGGGGTAGCCAGGAGCTCCCACGACAGCCAGTGCTCCTGCCCCGCTCCCCACAGCGCCCCCTGCTGGGAGAGGCCAGGGCTGGGGTAGCCAGGAGCTCCCACGACAGCCAGCGCTCCTGCCCCGCTCCCCACAGCGCCCCCTGCTGGGAGAGGTCAGGGCTGGGGTAGCCAGGAGGTCCCACGACAGCCAGCGCTCCTGCCCCGCTCCCCACAGCGCCCCCTGCTGGGAGAGGCCAGGGCTGGGGTAGCCTACATTTCCTACCGTGGTACTTCTACAACAGAGGCAGCAGAGGGATCCCAAACTCGGTGGGTCACTGAGACTCTGAGCTCTCGGTGCCACCGCCACATGGCTCACCCAGCCCCGTTGGCCCCAAACACCGTCCTTCCCTGTGGCCTGGGTGCGTCTCCACGACGGGAACCCTAGAGCAGTGGTTCTCAACTCGGGGGGCTGCGAGCCGGTTTCAGCAGGGCCCGCCAAAACAAACCAGAGCGGGGCCGGCGTTCAACTCGCTGGGGCCCAGGGCAGGAAGCCCAAGCCCGAACCCCACCACCTGGGGCTGAAGCCGAAGCCCGAGCAACTTAGCGTCACGGGGGCTCCCCTGTGGGGCGTGGGGCCCCGGGCAATTGCCCTGCTTGCTACCCTCTGACCTCCGCCCTGGCTTTTAATCTACCGGATATGCAGAAAAACCCTTGTGACGCAGGTGGGCCGTGGAATTTGTATAGCATGGGGCAGGGGGAGAGGGGAAGGGGGCTCGGAAAGAAAAAGCTTGAGAACCCCTGTCTAGACTGAGCGCATCTATGCACCCGCAGGTACCACAACCAAGCCGGACGGACGCTCTGCCCCCTTTAGACGACATCAGACAGCCGCCAACTGGGATTCTGGTCTGAAGCCTCCTCGCAGGGGACTAGGCGCCCGCAAAGCCTGCTTGCCTCGAATGCAATTAACAAGGACAGGCCCATCCGGCACAAGGATGCTGCTGGGCGAAAGAGGAGCGATTGCAGTTTAACCCGCTTCCTCGGCCCAACAAGCTCGAGGCCCAAAATGATCAGGGCATGGGGACATGCCCAGATGACCCCGGCAGGTAATCCACGCTCCGTGCTGCAGAAGGTGGCAAATCCCGTCACTTCCCAGGTCCCTGCCAATCCAGGGCAGGGGGGGAATTCCTGCCCGACCTCAGATCTGGCCATCAGTTTGACCCTGAGCAGGTGAGCAAGACCCACCAGCCAGACATCTCTGGACCTCCTCAGAGCACCGGTCCCCGTGGTGTCCCATCTCCAGCTGTGGGGTGCTGCAGCATGGGCCACCCGCCCCAGCTCTGGCATCAGAAAAGCTCTACCTCCAGCCCTGATCCCACTCAGTGGGCATTCTGCAGCTGATGGCAACAGGTCTAGGATCAGGCCCTGAGTGTGGGCAGCGGTCCGTTCTCTTGACTCCCAGCCCCATGCATTAGCTACCCGACCGTCCACACCACTCACACGTGGGACTGGGAGGGAGCATTTTCCCACATGGGCACAAGCACGTGGCACAATGGCCTGCAATTTAGGACCCCACAGTCCTAATTTGGACCTCAGGCTGTCCCTGGAGACCTAAAGGATGGTGACTCACCCCCTGGGACGTCATCCTGCAGATGCCAGGATGCTCTGCCCCCCTGAATCTTGACACTGGGTTCCCACAGGAGGGACACAAGCCCATATGGAACAGGGCTCAGACCCACCCGTTCATTCAACACAGGTGCTGCTGAGCTGCCAAGGGTGGGCACCAGCTGCTACAGACCTGCCTTGGAATCAGAGAGGAAAAGGCTCCAAGAGGAATGATGTTCCAATAATTTGGGCCCTAGCCTAGGACTTGGGAGATCCACGTTCTAATCCCTGCTCTGCCACAGACTCCCAGGGTGACCTTCGGCAAGTCACGTAGCCTCTCTGAGCCTCAGTTTCCCCATTTGTACAATGGGGGTACCAGCAGTGTCCTGCCTCAGATGAAGAGTTGGGAGGATAAATATATTAAAGCCGGTGAAGGGCTTTGAGATCTGCTTGTGAAAAGCACCCTGTTAGAGCTCTGATTATATCCCCTGCTCAGCCAGCCAGCCCTCTGCTTTTTTCCTTTGATCTTTGCAGCAGAGCTCCCAAGACAAAATTCCTGCCAAGGTCAGGGACAGGCCCCCGTCTACAGAAGGGCTGAGCTCCCTACACCAGAGCCAGCCAGTGCAGCTTCCCAGCTCTGTAAATCACAAGCCCAGATCTGACATGACCTCCCCCGTGGCTAATTCCCCCTCACTGTTAAAAATGTGATTCTTATTTGCAGCATGAATTTGTCTGGCCTCAGCTTCCAGCCGCTGCATCTCTTCTTGCTAAATGTCAGAGCTGCCTAGCATAGGTGCTTCTAAGCTGTGATCAAGTCACCTCTTAACCGAAACAAATCAGGCTGCTTAATTCTCTCAGAGTCAGGCCGGTTTGAAAAAAGAAAAGGAGTACTTGTGGCACCTTAGAGACTAACCAATTTATTTGAGCATAAGCTTTCGTGAGCTACAGCTCACTTCATCGGATGCATACTCCTTTTCTTTTTGCGAATACAGACTAACACGGCTGTTACTCTGAGGCCGGTTTGAATCACTCTGATCAAGGGATACAAGAATCTACGACGTACAGGCAACTCCGGGGCCTCACGTGAGGGGATGCCCAGTCTGACGGGGCATCCAACCCGCTAGGACCATTCACCACTGGGTCTCCACCCTCCAGGGCTCACGCCAACCCCCCGCAGAGATGCTTCCTCCTAAAAGGGGATGAGATTCAGATCAAAAGCCCCCTGGGAAGAAACTGAATGGCGAGTCAAGTGAGATGAAAGAAGGGGCGGCTCCCAAGCTCTTGGGCCCAGACCCGGAGCCCCGGTGTCTTCATCAGCAAAGAATTAAAGAGACAGATAAAAAATCACAGGGAGATGATGACACATGCTGGGTCCTGATCTTTATCCGTGGGGCAGACCAAATAAGCAGCTAAGCCAGGTGCGCGCACCAGCCAAGCTCCACGGAGAATGGGGAGACGCAGGGTCGGGCTCTGGCCTCGGCTAGGGTGGTGTAAATCCAGAGTCACTTCAGTGACATCCCCGGATTGACACTATTGTCTGGATCTAATGCAACAGGGACCCGGGGGGGTGGGGGGGCCTGGAGGGGATACCAGGCTGGCTGTGACAGCTCAGACCAATGGGCCCATCAAGGGTGAGGCAATACTGAGCTAGATGGGTCCATGGAGCTGATCCAGGGTGGGGCGGGCAGGATACTGAGCTAGATGGTCCCATTGGCCTGACCTGGCACCATGGTGTGGGTGGGGAGGGAGGAGGCGGGATACCGGGCTAGATGGGCCCATTGGCCTGATCTTGCAGGACAGTCCCTGAGTCCTGGCCCCTGAACTCCATGGCACTAGGTGAGCGGCAATGCAGGGGCCTGGTGATGCTGTAGTTTTCCTGGCTCTCACCACCCTTCTAATCCCCCAGCGCAGCCCCACTGGACGGGAGCTGCACGCCTGGCTCAGGACATGGAAACCCTGGCCCTGTGGCTCCATCCCTGGGAATCCAAACACAAAGGGCTGGGCGGCCACACAATGGGGAGGAAATCCTCCACCCTGGCGTGCTTCCCCCCCCCAGCCATTGCAGGCCCGGTTTGCTGGAACAGCACCAGCGCTGAGGCAGGCTCAGGGATTGGATCCTCCGCCCACACTCCCTGGGGAACTCAGCCGGTGTAAATCAGCCACGACTTCAAAGGAGCAGAGCCAGTTTACACCAGCCGGGGATCTGGCCCCATCAACTCCCGCGGAGCAACGCCCATCTACCCGGGGCCAAAAGGAAAACTGGCAAAGGGAACGGACACCAACGACTGGACGACCGCCGGGGAAGGAAGCCGGTCACCCGAAATAAGTGACGTGACGTATATTTGTTCCGATCAGCCACGGCCCACCGCCACCAGTGAAGCCTGTGGGACTCACCTCTGCCAGGGCTCCGTGGGCACCGCGGGCCACCTGACCACAGCATAGGCAGGACACATGCTGGCCACGTGCTGATTTCAGATACCCCAGGGTAAATCCAGGGTCCCCCTCCGACTGCCACGGGGTCGGGGCTGAACCAGCCCCTACACCCCCCAATTGCCTTGCCCGCAGACAGATCATCGCGCAGCCAAAGCCCCTTTTCCAAGGGCTAGATAAGGGGGGTTGTGCTTTTAAGCCAGCTGTAGGGTGTGTGTGTGTTGGGGGGTAACCAACAAACAAAGGGTGTTGGGGTGTGGGCAGGGTATGCAGGGGATTTAGGGAGAGCTCCAGTCTCTCTGGGGAAACAGTCTGAAAAATGGCGGTGGGGAACAGAGATAAGATTCCCCCTTGGCTCCAAGGGGTGGGGGAGAAGGTCTTTGCTAACATACTCCCCGCAAACAAATCTCCTCCCACCCCTGTAACTGGGTACCCCATCAGGGCAGGAGCCAGTGGGAACATCTCCCATGTCACTGCCAGGGCAGGGGTCCCCAGAGTAGATTCCCCCCTCCCAGATCCTGGCCACCTCTTATTGGGCTGCATCCCCTCAAGATCTCCCCTCAAGGCCCTGGATAGCTGCCCCCCATCCTGGCCACCTCTTATAGGGTAGGGCTCCCCCCGCCAGATCTCACCTCCAGGACACCCCCGCCATCTGGATCTCCTCCTATGGGCAAGGTCCCCTCCCCCCGCACCTCACCTCCGGGCAGTCCCCCACCCCGATCTGGCTCATTTCCTTTCCTATAGGGCAGGGCACCCACCCAGATCTCACCTCCAGGATACACCTCCCCCCCCGCGATTCTAGCTGCTCCCCCAAACAGAAGCAACGGGTCCCCTGCAGCCCCCCAGCCCCCCCGCAGGGCTCCCCCTTCCTGGCCACCCCCAGCCAGGGCAGGCGCAGGGGTGGGTATCCAATGTCTCTCCCGTACCTGAGCGGTTGGGGCGCAGCGCTGCGCTTGGGGGTCCCGTGCGCGGCTCCGGCTCCCTCCAGCCCCGGCAGGTCCCCGCCAGCCCCGGGCTCGCCGCTCTCCCCATTCCGCACATTCCAGCGCCCGGCAGCGGCTCCGCCCAGGGCCCGGACCCACCCCCGGGAGCAGCGGAGCCCGGAGCAGGCAGGGGCGCCGGAGCCGGGGGTTGCGAGCCTGTGGGTGTGGGCGGGGCTGCGTGCAACGGTGAGGGGCTGTGGGTGTGACGATGTGAGATGGGGAACGCTTGTGAGTCTGGGAGTGAGGTGGAGTGTACCCCTGTGGCTGTGAGTTTGGTTGTGTGTTCTGGGTGTGGGTTTGAGTGTATCCCTGTGAGTTGGGTTGTGTGTTCTGGGTGTGACAGTGGGGGTGAGTCTGAATGTATCTGTGTGACTGTGAGTTGTGTGTTCTGGGTGTGAGTTTGAGTGTATCCCTGTGAGTTGGGTTGTGTGTTCTGGGTGTGAGTTTGAGTGTATCTCTGGGACTGTGAGTTTGTGTTGCTGAGTCTGGTGTATTATGGGTGTGTTAGTGGGTGTGAGTCTGAATGTATCTGTGTGACTGTGAGTTTGGTTGTGTGTTCTGGGTGTGGGTTTGAGTGTATCCCTGTGAGTTGGGTTGTGTGTTCTGGGTGTGACAGTGGGGGTGAGTCTGAATGTATCTGTGTGACTGTGAGTTTGGTTGTGTGTTCTGGGTGTGGGTTTGAGTGTATCCCTGTGAGTTGGGTTGTGTGTTCTGGGTGTGAGTTTGAGTGTATCTCTGGGACTGTGAGTTTGTGTTGCTGAGTCTGGTGTATTATGGGTGTGTTAGTGGGTGTGAGTCTGAATGTATCTGTGTGACTGAGTTGGTGAGTCAGGTTGTGTATTCTGGGGGTGATAGTCGGTGTAAGTTTGAGAGCATCTCTGTGACTGTGAGAAAGTGAGTCTGGTTGTGTGTTTTGGGTGTGATTGGAGTGTATGTGACTGAGTTTGTGCGTTGCTGAGTTGGATTGTGTATTCTGGGTGTGTTAGTGAGTGTGAGATTGAATGTATCTGTGTGATGGTGAGTTGGGTTTTGTGTTTTGGATGTGATAGTGGGAGTGAGTTTGAGTGTGTCTCTGTGACTGAGATGGTGAGTCTGGTTGTGTGTTTTGGGTGTGAGTTTGAAGAGTATGAGTGTGAGCTGGTATGTCTGCGAGTCTGACTGATCTCTGGGTGTACATTGGTGTAATGGCACGTTCGCGTCCTCGGGTAGGCTTGTGGGTGTCAGCTGGGTTGTCTTTGTGAGTCTGTGTTTTGAGTGTGCCTGGGTGCTAGTGTGTTTGTGTAGCCTTGAAGGTGTGAGAAGTGTGTTTGGGAGCCTGCGTGATTATGAGTTATTGTCAGTCCGATTGTGGAGGGGCAGCTGGTGTGGGTGTGATGGGGGGTGAGGGTGTAAGCAGAGCCACGGCGAGGGTTGCTGTTTGTGCGGTAGATGTGACCACTCCTCTGCGGCACAGCGCCCCCTGCCACCAGGATATGGGATTGGGATCGGAACTGATTCAGAGGGGAGAGCGCCCCCTACTGAGTCGTCACCCCGCTCCCTGGAGCACAGCGCCCCCTGCCACCAGGCTATGGGATTGGGACCGGAACTGATTCAGAGGGGAGAGCGCCCCCTACTGAGTCGTCACCCCGCTCCCTGGAGCACAGCGCCCCCTGCCTCCAGGCTATGGGATTGGGATCGGAACTGTTTCAGAGGGGAGAGCGCCCCCTACTGAGTCGTCACCCCGCTCCCTGGAGCACAGCGCCCCCTGCCACCAGGCTATGGGATTGGGACTGGAACTGTTTCAGAGGGGAGAGCACCCCCTACTGAGTCGTCACCCCGCTCCCTGGAGCACAGCGCCCCCTGCCACCAGGATATGGGATTGGGATCGGAACTGATTCAGAGGGGAGAGCGCCCCCTACTGAGTCATCACCCCGCTCCCTGGAGCACAGCGCCCCCTGCCACCAGGATATGGGATTGGGATCGGAACTGATTCAGAGGGGAGAGCGCCCCCTACTGAGTCATCACCCCGCTCCCTGGAGCACAGCGCCCCCTGCCACCAGGCTATGGGATTGGGATTGGGACTGGAACTGATTCAGAGGGGAGAGCGCCCCCTACTGAGTCGTCACCCCGCTCCCTGGAGCACAGCGCCCCCTGCCACCAGGCTATGGGATTGGGATTGGGATTGGAACTGATTCAGAGGGGAGAGCGCCCCCTACTGAGTCGTCACCCCGCTCCCTGGAGCACAGCGCCCCCTGCCACCAGGCTATGGGATTGGGACTGGAACTGTTTCAGAGGGGAGAGCGCCCCCTACTGAGTCATCACCCCGCTCCCTGGAGCACAGCGCCCCCTGCCACCAGGCTATGGGATTGGGATTGGAACTGATTCAGAGGGGAGAGCACCCCCTACTGAGTCGTCACCCCGCTCCCTGGAGCACAGCGCCCCCTGCCACCAGGCTATGGGAGTGGGATCGGAACTGATTCAGAGGGGAAAGCCCTCTTGAATGAGCCAGCCACCCACCCACTCTGCTCCCTGCAGCACAGCGCCCCCTAGTGCTGCCCTGGGGTAGTGGGGCCAGCGCTGATTCGGAACGGAGAGCGCCCCCTTCAGAACCACCCTCACCACTCTCTTTAGTGCAAGGTTCCCCATCCCAGGTCGGATCCAGCCCGACCTCGCTTGAGGGATTAGATCGCGGCCTTATAAAAGACTTTTCCCTTATAAAAGACTGTGGAAGTAGGAGCCCAGCAAGGATTGAAGCAGGAACAACGGGCCAGATGGCTGGTGGCAGCTGGGGCTGGAAGGAGTGGGTTGACTTTTCCAACGAGTTTCTTGGACAGGTGGTGGGTACTTGCTGACAGCTTTCCCCGCTGTTACCATGACTGTGTCAGCCTGGAACAGAGCTGAGGCTGAGAGAAGCTGGCTGACTCTCATCTCAGCAGCACCGTGTCCGGGGCCATGAGTAATCTCTGCGTCAGGAAGGATGATGCTGTCACTATTAGGTCACCCGGGGGCTGCAATCACCAGCCTTGACCTGGGGACCAACTCCCTAGCTGGTGTAAATCAGCTGAACTCCAGGGAGTTCAATGGTGCACTTACACACAGTCCCCACCCCCAAGGGCTCCCCTTCCAAACAGACAAAGGGAGGGGAAACTGAGGCACAGAGAGGGGCATGACTTAGCTCATGCCCTAGCCACTAGACCCCACTGCCTCTCACATGCCAGAGTATGTTGTTGTTGTTTAAATTTTTAAACAGTAAACAGTAGCACAGAGAGCTGCAGATGTGCTAGGTGCTGACAAACATAGAAAATGTCAGGTCCACTCCGAGGGGCTTCTGAGTCAAGTAGACAAAGCAGAAAAGAAAGGGGAAGAGTGGTCCAGTGGTTAGAGCACTAGCCTGGGGTTTAAGGCAGACCAGGTTCAATTCCTTGCTCTGTCACAGGCTTTGTCTGCAGCCCTGGCAAAGTTGCTTCCACTCTCCCCTTTTTCTATAGACAGAGTGTATGTGTGACTGTGCCTCGGTTTCCCCAACTGTGAAACTGACATAAAATCCCTTTCCTGCCTCATGTATGGTGAGGTATATGGTAATAGGGTGGGTGAAACAAATGAGATGGTGGGGGTGGGGGGCCAGGGAAGTTGGTTTTACAGGAAGAATTGGATGGGCCCGATCCTTGGCCAAACAGGAGCAGTGGTTGCAGCGTGCCTAGCTTGTTATCAGGTTCAGCATGGCAGATGTGAGCGATGAGGAGTTTCACGGATTTTGAACTGGAGCTTTGGCACTGGGGGTCTCTACTGCTGCTGTGGTGACTCAGAAACCTACCTTCCTTGCAGGTGCTCTGATGGGGAACTCTGAGCTGGGTGACTGGGCAGGAAATGACCTGGCATTGAGGTTGGTTTAACTCAGCTCCAAACCCACGACCACAAATGTGGTGACTTGATCAGGCTGGGTAAGTACTCCCACAGGCAGCACAGAAGCTGACGGCTGGACAGGAAGGCTGGACACGTTCCAGTTAGAAACTAGGGCAGGTATTTTTGACAGTGAGGGTGAATAGCCATTGGAACAGACTACCAAGGGAAGGGGCAGCTTCTCCATCTCTGATGTCTTCGGATCCAGAGTGGATGCTTTTCCAGAAAACATGCTTTAGCCAAACACAGATGCTGCACAGACCCTGACGGAGATCAGGGCCCCCGTTGTGCCAGGTCTGCACAGACACATAGCAAGAGACCATTCCTGCCCTCACAACTAAAAAACTAAAACATTTTTGGGTTTTGGGGGGTCAAAATTTTTTGTGGATTTTTGAAAATTTGGAAAATGAGCTTTAAAAAAAATTATGAAACACAGCATCCATTTCCAAACAGTTCTCCTGGCTATAGATCAGCGGCTTTCAACCTTTTTTCATTTGTGGACCCCTAAAATTTTCAAAAGGAGGTCTGGTCCCCTTTGGAAATCTTACACACAGTCTGTGGATCCACAGGAATCCAAGGACCACAGCTTGACAACTATTGCTACATAGATCAGTGGCTCTCAACCTTTCCAGGCTACTGTACCCCTTCCAGGAGTCTGATTTGTCTTGTGTACCCCAAGGTTCACGACACTTAAAAAGCACTTGCTTACAAAGTCAGGCATAAAAATACAAAAGTGTCCCAGCACAGTATTACAAAACTGACAAATGGCTGACTTTCTCATTTTTACCGTACAATTATCCAATAAATCAATTGGATTTTAAGTATTGTACTTACATTTCAGTGGATAGTGCATAGAGCAGTTTAAACCAATCACTGTATGAAATTGTAGTGTGTACTGACTTCGCTAGGGCTTTTATGTAGCCTGTTGTAAAACTAGGCAAATATCCAGATGAGTTGATGGACCCCCCGGAAGACCCCTGTGTACTCCCAGGGGTATGCATACCTCGGGTTGAGATCCACTGCTTTTGACAGACAGAGTCTGGGTTTCAGAGTAGCAGCCGTGTTAGTCTGTATCCGCAAAAAGAACAGGAGGACTTGTGGCACCTTAGAGACTAACCAATTTATTTGAGCATACGCTTTCGTGAGCTATAGCTCACTTCATCGGATTCATAAAGTGGAAAGTACAGTGAGGAGATTTTATATACACGCAGACCTTGAAAAAATATACATTGTAAGGAGAGTGATCACTTAAGATGAGCTATTACCAGCCGGAGAGTGGGGTGGGGGGAGAGAAAACCTTTTGAAGTGATAATCAAGGTGGGCCATTTCTAGGAGTTAACAAGAACATCAGAGGAACCGGGGGGGGGGGGGGGGGAGGGAGGGGGGAGGGAATAAACAAGGGGAAATATTTTCACTTAGTATAATGACTCAACCACTTCCAGTCTCTATTCAAGCCTAAGTTAATTGTATCTAATTTGCAACTTAATTCCAATTCCGCAGTCTCTCGTTGGAGTGTGTTTTCGAAGGTTTTTTGTTGAAGGATACTCACTCTGAGATCAGAAATCGAGTGACCAGAGAGATTGAAGTGTTCTCTGACTGGTTTTTGAATGTTATAATTCTTGACGTCTGATTTGTGTCCATTTATTCTTTTACGTAGAGACTGTCCAGTTTGCCCAATGTACATGGCAGAGGGGCATTGGGTTGTTAATGGGGATAGATGAATAGGTGACCGTGGGGATAAATAGATATTGTCTCTCTCTCTCCATACTCCGCTCCCCACCCTGAGGATACAATCTGGATACAGCCCTTTAGCCCAGGTAAAGGGTTAGATCCCAGCTGTGTGGGTGTGAAGGGCCAGGCACCCCAATGTGCCGTTTACACTGCGTTGTAAATCCAGAGCTCAGACTCAGGTCCGAGCCCAACCACCCCCTACCATCCACTCACAAATCTGTCTGCAAGCCCTGCCCCCTCCCCTGCAAAATGTGGCGAAGAGTGACCCCTAGTGGTCACTTTGGGCAAACAGGTGGCCGCCCCGCAGGGATTTAAATGGAGAAGGTGGGGGGAGGAGGAGATAGGGTTGGAAGCACTGCTATGAATTTGCAGTGGGGACGGGGAGGTTAGTGGATGGAGACTGCTCTAGGCTCAGTGCAGAAGCTGACCCACCCAGGGCATCTCACTGTAGATACCAGCTCCTCAGCCTGCCCCCTCCCACGATCTCCCGTGGAAGCAAACCCACCTGTTGCTTCCACTGCTCAGATTGCTGGCTGCGTCTCTGCTTCTTGTCACCCCCTCTGGCTGTGCTTGATGGGAACTGATTTGCCTTACGAGGGGCAAACATGCCATAAAGAACAGCCACCCACCCTTCTTATGACAGAAACAGGGAGTCACTTCTATTAAGTCTGCTGGCGACTTCCTAGCTGATCTTTGGGAAATCGCTCCCTTGCTCTGTGCCTCGGTTTCCCCACCTGTGAAACAGGGATCATACTGACCTGCCTGCCACATGGTGCATGTGTGTGAAAGAGACAGCAAGAGCATACTGCCCGGTTCTACAGAGAAGATAAGGTGTCTACTACTGCCGCAAGCAGAGGAGCTTTTCCTTTAGCTCAGGGGACCAAAGTCTTTGGGAGCAGAGCAGAGCGACTAGCCCCGGCTCCCCAAGCTGTGTGCACACAGGAACGAACTGTGACTTTTTTTTCCCAGTAGGTGCTTTTAAAAGGGGCCTGCCTCCTCTGCCAGCACTTATCCTGCTCACCAGAGAAGCTCTCTCTGATGCCTCTGGAGGAGAGGGGCACCCTTCCCTTGTAGCTCCTCCCTGGGGTGCGGGAGGGGGAAGCTCCCAGGCCTGCTCCACCCCAGCCCCCACATGGGCTCCCTTGCTCTGTGGTTTGGTGTTGTCAGTTGCAAAAGAGGAAGCTGTCGCTCTCAGGCATCGGTTTCCCAGACACGAGGAGGAGGCGGAGGCAGCCGAAGCCGTCAGCAGCCAGCCAGCAAGGACGCTCCGTCAGAGAGATGGAGCTGTGGAAGCAGTGTGCCAACTGGCTGATCCAGTGCCGGGTGCTGCCCCCCAACCACCGAGTGACCTGGCCCAGCTCCCAGGTGTGCGAACTGGCTCAGGCCCTGCGCGACGGCGTCCTACTCTGCCAGCTTCTCAACAACCTAATGCCCCATGCCGTCAACCTGCGGGAGATCAACTTGCGGCCCCAGATGTCCCAGGTGGGTGAGCGGGAGAACCGGGGGAGGAATGGGGCCTGGCAGCTAAGGTGTTAATCTGGGAGCTGAGCCGGAGGCTTATGGGATCCAGCTGGCCGTGAAGCGGTTAATGTCCATGGGGTGGGGGAGTTAATGGCATCAAGCTGGTAACTAAGGGGTAAATGTCAAAGGGGGAGGCAAGGCTTATGGGGGCTCACTGGCAGCTAAGGGGTTAATATCCACCCCCCCCAAAAGGGGTGGAGGGATTGAGACCCAGTTGACCGTTAAAGGGTTAACATCCAAGAGGAGGGGGAGTTCATGGAGTCCAGCTGATAGCTAAGGGATTAACACTGTGTGTGTGTTTGAGAGAGAGATGCAGTGGGGTTATGAGACCCGTTTGTCAAGCAAGGGGTTAACAGTAGTGTGTGTGTCTGGGGGTGGGGAGTTGCTGGGACAGCTGGCAGCTAAATGGTTAACAGCAGGGTGGTGGGTGGTTATGGGCCCCAGTTGACAGCTAAGAGGTTAACACGGAACTGGGGAGTCTTACATGCTTCCTCACCTGGCAGCTAAGGGGTTAACAGGAAGGTGGGTGGTGTGGGAGGAGGGTGCTTGCAGGCATTGCTGTCTTTGGGGATGGGGAGGAAATGGGATCCAGTGGGGGGAAGCAGACACCAGCAACGAACCCTTCAGCAGCTAAGGGGTTAACAGCAGGGATGGCTGGGTGGGGGTGGGGGCTGAGATGGGCCCTGGGGTGAACCAGGCCCTGATGCCCTGGCACATGGGAATGCAGGCCCTGGAGCAGGGCCAGGGCACTGGGGCAGCTCCCCTGGGTCAGGGCACAGGCAGGAGGGTGAATGATGGTGGGGTGGGGGCTGGCAAGCCCTGTTGAGCGGGGTTGGAGTCCTAGCTGCAAAGCCTTGGCGGGAGACGCGAGCAGGCCCTGGCTCTGTAGAGGACCGACAGTCATAGGAGGGGACTGGGGAACGGATACCCAGCTGTGCCTGGAATTGGAGAGTGGCAGGCTCAGTGAGCCCTCAGTTTTGGGCCCTCAGTAGGCCCTCAGTTTTGGGGGTTGGTGTAAGACTCAAAGTGGGCAGAATCGGAGCCTTTCATAACACGCCAATGGTAGCAAGGAATAGAACCCAGGTGTCCGGACTCCCAGCCCTCCTGGTTCAGTCCACTAGACCTCATTACTTTCCCAGCACTGGAAACAGGACCCAGGAGTCCTGATTCGCACCCTCCCAACCCCACCCCCGCCCCATTCTAACCCCTAAATCCTGCTCCCCTCCTAGAACTGGAGACAGGACCCAGGAGTCCTGACGCTCAGACTTGTGCTTTAATAAGACCATTTCTCAAAGTAAATTTGAGGTTTAGAGCTGCATTAACCACCATCCGGGTGAGTGCGTGCAGCATGCATGTAGGTGGAGAGGAATTTACGACAGGACTGGGGAGCCCTGTTCCCAGCTCTGGGAGGGGTGTAGGGTCAAGTGGGTGAGAGCAGGGGCGAATGAGAGTCAGGACTCCTGGGTTCCATCCATGGCTCTGGGAAGGGAGTGGGGTCTAGTAGTTAGATCAGGGGAGGCTGGAAGTCAAGGTTCCTGGGTTCCTTTCCCAGCTCTGTCATGGTCCTGCTATTAGAGAAACAAGGTGGGTGAGGGAATATTGGACCAACTTTTACAACAACAATTGTCCTGCTACGAAAGATGCCAGTACAAATGGGGGGAGGGAGAGCTCAGTCGTTTGAGCTTTGGCCTGCAAAATCCAGGGTTGTGAGTTCAATCCTTGAGGGGGCCCTTTAGGGATCTGAGGCAAAAATTGGGGATTGGTCCTGCTTTGAGCAGGGGGTTGGACTAGATGACCTCCTGAGATCCCTTCCAACCCTGATATTCTACGAAATGGACCTTCAAGTTACGTCTACACTTAAGTTTTCCCAGCATAGCTATACCAGCCATGCCCTCCTAGTGTGGACACTAAGGCCTGGTTTATATTGGAATAGCTGCACCGGCAAACCCTCCTAGTATAAAGACAACGAGGAGCCCGGTGGCACCTTAAAGACTAACGGATAGTTATTAGAGACGCAGCTTGTGGCAAACGAGTGCTTCCATCGTACAACAAAATAAATGATACCGGCATACACACGTCTAGGCCACGATAACTGCAGTTCTAGCAGAGTTTTTGCTGGTAAGGGGATGTCACGTCCCTAAGCAACATTATTACACTGGCAACGTTTTTAATGTAGACCTGTCCTCGGAGGGCTTTCGCTGGAATTGCTGATTTTGGTTCTCTGGCCCTCTTCTCCTGGTATAGCCGCGTCCCTACAAACTAGAGCTTAGCTAGGGCGGTAAAAACCCACATCCCTAACTGATGCAGCTAGGCTGGCGTTACTTTTAAATAACCAGGCCCAAACGTGTGAGATCTGGAAATCATGGCCAGGAGGTGAATTAAGCCTCCATGAAATCTGATCTAGGCTCGAAGGAGGGTCAGAAGGGATGGAAAATCCGGAATTGGGTGTATTGAGATAAGGCAAAAGTTGGGCTTGGTTTCCACCCCTGACACATGCTCTGGGGTGAGGGGGCACTGATCGGTACTGGCGGTGGTCTGGGTTCAGGATAGCAGGGCAGAATGGGCCAGCGTTTCTCTTAGTGGTAAGACAGTGACTGTCTGGAAATGGGTCCTCGGGTGTCTCAATCATTCCCATGTGATTGCGCAGAGAGACAAAAGAAACAAATCGCTCTCAGTCTCTTACTCCTCAGAGACTCGAGGAAAAAGGGAGGCTAGGGCAGGCTCTGACTTACCCCGGTGTAAATCCAGCATGTCAAGGCACTTACTCCAGATTTACACCAGATCAAAAGGAAATGTGGGGGGTTGTGTTAGGTGAGCCCTTGTCTTTGTTAACTAAGGTCTTCCTCCGGGCGGGCGCGCGCCATATCTAGGGTGACAATCATCTTGGAATCCTGCTTGGCAAGAAAGGCCTTTTGTCGTGCATGGGAATAGGGGAGTCTCCCTTTAAATGATCTGTGAGTCCTCGAGTGACGCTCACTGTGTTCTGTGTTTGAGAAGCTGCCAGAAACCAGTCAGAGCAGGAGAGTGTGTGTGGCCAACCCTGGCATGATTGTGTGCTGCTGAGTCCCAGTTGCGGTGTTTACTAACTGGGTTCTATATGGTGTTAGGACTCAGGACTCCTGGGTGCTAGTCCCAGCTCTGGGAGGAAGTGATCAGACAAGCAGGACTGGGTATCAGGACTCCTGGGTTCTGGGAGGGAAGCAGGGTCGGAGCAGGCTGGCTGGGAGCTCTCCTGAGTTCTCTCTATTCCCAGCACCGGGAGGGAAGTGCGGGTGAGTGGCGCAAGGGGAGGGGCGGATGGGACTTTTATGTTCCATTTCCGAGCCTGCCACTGCTTCTGCCTGTGAAGCTGCTTCCCCTCCTGGCCCTCCGTTTCCCTATTTGCACAAATGGCAGATGACGACGGGGAACTTCTTTGGAAAGGCGTTATGCTGCAGTGCCATCTCCAGGTTTCAGGGCTGACCGCTGACCAGGGTCAGCGAGAACTACCCGCTCCCTGGCTCTAGTGGACAGGATACCAGATTGGGAGTCAGGACGCCTGGGTTCCACCAACACGCTTGGGTGACCGGTCTCGCTCTGTGCCTCAGTTTCCCCCCTCTGGGGATGAGAATAAAACTCTTTGAGACTTGTGGATAGGGAGTGCTTTGTGGTCACATCATTAGATGCAGCATATGGGCTCCCCTCGCTTCTGAAGCAACTTAGCGGAACAGGAATTTTCCCCTGGGTCAAATTGGCAGGGATGTTGGTGGTTTTATGCCTTTCTGGCGGATCACCGGGGCATGTCTCACCTGCTCTGCCATCACAGGGGCCTCAGTTTCTCCAGGTCTCTGTGTGTGGTACAAAGCAATTTGGTCTCTTGAGGGCTGAAGTGCTTTGGTCTAAGTAGAGTCACTGGGCTCAGTATAGGGGTGTCTGGGTGGGATATAGTGGCCTGTACTCCACAGGAGAGCAGATTAGATGGTCTAATGGTCCCGTCTAACCTTAAACTCTATGAGACTGTGGAACTAGCTGGCACTGGGCTCAAGGGAGTGCTGGTCGATAAGAGTTTGGCAGACCGTATATTCCCTGCCTATCGCCCAATAGGACTTGGGTCCTGAATTATAATCATCCCTACCTCTCCCTTTTCATTGGTAGATCTCAAAGGAGGTTAAGCACCAACATCCCTATTTTACAGGTGGGGAAACTGAAGCACAGAGCTGCCCGTGGTCACCCAGCTGCAGATCTGAGACTAGAATGCAGGTCTGTTGAGTCCCAGTCTAGTGCTCTGCCCACTAGACTCTACTGCCTCTAGGAACTGGCCCCAACAAGATGTAAACTTGTCCCGGTGTTTAAAAACAACATCCCCATTGATTGGGGAAAATGCTGTAAACAGCTCCTGTGGTGTTTAGATAGTCAAATCCCCGGTGAGGTTGCCGTGTTACGGGACTGTTCCTAGGGTGACCACAGACTGAACAATGGAGCCAGAATGCCCCAGGCAGGCTCTCCCAAGAAGAGGAGCTTTAAGGAAGCTGCCAACCGAATTATCTTGGCTGACACACCGGTCACGGTCATTGAACTGAATGCCCCAGAGCTCAAAGCCACAGCGGCTTGAACTGAAGAACCAGGCTTCCCTAGCTGCCTCTCAAAATCCCCCTCCCCCGACGGTTTTAACGCTCCCCCACTTCCCGTCCTGGACTGTTGTCTGCTATGGCTCTGCCACTGTTAAGCAGCTGCTGCATCCCACTCCAGAGGTGGTTGCATTTCAGTGGTGGGTGGGTGAGCCCTGCGCTCTGGGGCTGTAACAAGCTCGTGTTCCCCGTGGATAGGGGCTTCAGGGAGATCCGTAATGTGCACTCAGTGCTGGGTTATACTGTGGTTTAGCCAGGTCTTGTTGCTCCTTGGATGGGAAACCCAGAGTGCTGTTGGGGGCGGGTTGCCACCTGACTCCAGGACGGACCCCAATGCACCGTCACCAGGGTGCTGCACTTAGGGAGACCATCCAGAGCGTCCCTGGTGGTCGGAACAACCTAGGACTCAGCTGTGATGACTGTAAATAGGATTCTCTACGGAGGCTGCTGGACGCACACCAGCCCTATGGTTCTCTCTTGGCCCCTGGTGTCACTTAGTCCTGGTGTCACCGCCATGGAACGCCCTGCTGGCTAGCTCTCACCTGTTCTGAGGCTCTCACCACTTCTATATTTCGGAGGCGCCTGTCACTGTGGGATTTAGGTCACTAAAGAGCCCAGGGCAATTTGCTCAAGGGTGTGAACTCTGGTGCTCTACCCGATTTCTAATCTCAGTCATTCCATTCTGCCTCTCTAAATTATCCCCCTTGCTGTTTTAATTCTCCTTCGCTTTCTGTCCCAGGCAGTTGTTGCGTGTTTCAGCTGTGCAGCTGTTAAGCAGCTGTTGCATCCCACCCCAGAGATAGCTGCATTTCAGTATTGGGTGAGCGATCCCTTGCGCAGTGTTGCCGTGTACCATTGATCAGCTGCCACGTCCCACCTCAGAGGCAGCTGCATTTCAGTGCTGGGTGAGCAATCAATGTGTAGCATTGCAATTCAGCTGTTAAGCAGCTGCTGCATCCTACCCCAGAAGTGGCTGCATTTCAACACTGGCAGAGTGATCCCTTGCACAGTGTTGCTGTGTCCCGTTGGACAGTTGCTGTGTCCCACACCAGAGTTAGCTGCATTTCAGTGCAGGGTGAGCAATGCCTGCTCAGCATCACCATATGCCGTTGATCAGCTGCCATGTCCTACCTCAGAGGTGGCTGCATTTTAGTGGTGGCAAAGCGATCCTTGTCTAGTTTGTAAAGTGCTCTGAGGTCTCACGGGATGGATGATGCACTGTGGAAATTAGAGGTGGACTTGAACTTCAGTGCAGTCCATGAACCGATATTCAGAGGGCGTTTGGATCCAACCCTAGGTGTGCTAGCTGCTCCTTTGGTGAGTGAACACAGGCTTGGTTGAGAGTCTCTAGCCCCTTGGTTGCAGGGGAAGACGGGTGAAGGGGCGGCCAATCAGAGCTTTCCCAGGAGACATGAAACGTACCAGCCTCCCTGCACGTGTGTGTGACTCGGGCAGATGCTGAGAGAGCAAAGCTGTTTGTTTCGCTGAAACTCTTCATTCTGCTGGGTTTGCACTCAAGTTCCTTCCTCAGTTCCGCTTGCAGGAGCCGCTCGCTCTCGCTGCTTCTCCCCAGAGCTGCTTTCCACGCTGCTCCCAACTTGTTGTGGTGCGATTTTCAAAAGCGCCTACATGACTTAGGTGCCTAAAGTCCCATTTTCAGAAGTAAATTGGGGTCCCAGGAGCCTAAGTGTCATTGAAAGTCAATGGGATTTTGGCACCTAAATAGAGCTGGGGCCTTTGCAGCAACCGGCACATCGGGGCCCTGATCTCAGTCGGGGTCTGTGCAGCACCTGGCACAATGGGGCCCTGATCTTGGTCGGGGTTTGTGCAGCGCCCGGCACAACGGGGTCCTGATCTTGGTCGGGGTCTGTGCAGCGCCTGGCATAATGGGGGCCTTGATTTCAATCAGGGTCTGTGCAGCATCCAGCACAATGGGGGACCCCAATCTAGGTTGGGGCCTCTGGCTGCTACCGTAATACACATAATATCCAGAATTGTAATAATTATTGGTGGCCACATTGTGAAAGGAGATTAAACTTCAGGGTTTGAGATGATCTCTGAGACCAGGAGACCTAATGTGAGGGGCAGATTATTCCCTATTTGCTACTGCAGGGTAAACCTGGTCTGTGCAGGAGACAGAACCTCCTTGTCCCAGCTGGTGGAACTACCTGCCACAAGAACTAGGGACCATTCCCAAACCTCCTCCCTTTCCTCTGAACCATCTGGCACTGACCACTGTCAGAGAAAAGATCCTGGGCTGCAAGGACCTCGGGTCCGATCCTGTCCAGCAATCCCTGTGTTCCTAGAAATCTAATCTGGTTCTCGTCCCCTGCTGCACTGAATCAGAGCAACGGTCTAACTAGCCTGGTGTGCGACCCACTGCCATATTATTATTATGTATTAGGTACATTATGGTATTGCCTAGGAGTCCCACTCATGGATCGAGACCCCATGGTGCTAGGCACTGCCCATGAACACAGAACAAAAGGATGGTCCCTGCCCCAACCAGATCTGACCAATGGCCCATCTACTCCGGCATCCCGTCTCGTGGTGCGGTGGGTCACAGCGCGGGGATCATTGCCTCATGACATGGGGTCCAGGGAATGCACTGAAATAGTTTAAGTCTTCCCTGGAGGGATGCGCCCGATGAGCAGTGATGGGGAACCGCCCCTCGGCCACTGGACCCCTCCCTGGTGGAGTCCCACAGAAATCCATTCTTCCGCTGGTCCCAGTCAACATCTCCATGCGGGCACGAGGTCAGACAACATGGACTTAAGTACCACCAATAAGCAGATGTTGCCTATCCATCACCATGCACCGCCCACCCCCATGTGGCCCAGGGACGGGACGAGGTCAGCACGTGGCTGAAGAACAGCTGAAGAGACACTGAACCTGAGCAAGACAGAGGTGACGCTGGAGGACTGAGGGAAGCCCGCTGAGGAGCGTGCAGCCGGCTGGCTAGGGGACTCCATCCCATCCTGCTGGACAAAGACCTGGCCTCAGTGACTCAGGCCTTCGTCACTGAACTACAGCCATGTGATAGACCTGGCTGAAGCCTTCAGTGTGTGGGAAACTCCAGCTCATACAGTAGTCTGCAGCACGCCTCCCGCAAACCCATCACCCTGCCTGCTGCTCTCAGCACCAGCTCCTGTTGGATAGAGAGTCAAGTTCAAGGGCTCGGTCTTTCTCGTCAAGCTTCTTGCTGGCCTGGGCCCAGCCTTAAGCTCCGGGACGGGGCCTATAGTCAACATTCCTGCTGCTCAGGCCCCAGACAGAGCCTCCTTGTCCCAGCCGGTGGAACTACCTGCCACAAGAACTAGGGACCATTCCAAACCTCCCCTCCTCTTCTTCCAAGCACCAGACAAACTTCTTCGATCGGCCTTCTCCAGTACAAACCCAGGGCGGTGCAGGCAAATACAACAGACCCCAGATAGTGCTTCACTGCAGAGATAGCCCAGCTGATTGGCGCCTGGCTCAGTTTAGCCCGGGTGGGAGCAGCCCAGCCCGACCCCAGTTACTGGTCCACTACCTGCCGCTGCTCGAACGGCTGCAGGCACATGCCTGGGGATCTCAGTGCGGCATTAAGCTCTGATCCTTGTGGGAGAACTTCTCTGCCCTTGTGGGAAGGCGTTGGAGAACTAGAGTGGTTTTAACCTGCATCCACACTGCAAAGTGCAAGTGGCACCCGGCTCTAACCCGCTGGGCCAGCTGGGCGGGGTTTGTGTGTGGATGGAACCAGAAGGGGAATTGCGGGGCCATGCTGCAAAGGCTAACTCTGCAGTGAAGACCTGCTCTTCACCTGGGAACTCGCCTTGTGCTTTGATTCCCTTTGGGGAGCATGCTCAGAGCCCTGCGGGGGCGTGGAGACCTCAGAGCTCTGGGGTTTCTGAAAGGGCAGCTACAGACAGAGCCGGTGGTTTCCAGCTAGCAAAGGCCCCCAAGCCACAGAGGAGCTTGTCTCCAGAGCAGCCGCAGAGAGAGGAGATGGGTCTCTGCAGCCCAGACTAAGCCTGGCTAAGGTCAGACCTCGCGAGTAGAGCGGGGCTCTGCACCGAGCCCCTGAATCGCTAATAGTGAGGGAGGCAGCATCGTGGCCCTGGTGGGAGTTGGCCCTTTGGCAACTCCGTTAGCATCCTGCATCGGGGCTGCTCATAGCCCACTGGCCGTCCCAGTGGGGCAGCTGGAGGCCCCGGGGGCTTGATTCTTGGTGATGCTAAGGGCCCTTTAGGCTGCTGCAGGAGCGTACACCCGCCCTGAGCATCCCCTCCACCCACGTGGGGGCCTCCCCACCTGATGGATCTGGTGGAAGGGGCAGGCTCTGCTCCCACAGAGGGTGGAGCAGTGGCACGGCTAGAGGGCACCGCGCTGCAGCTGTTCTTTGCTTCCCAGGGGCCACTGAGTTAGAGCAGCCCTGAGGCTGCTCTAACTTGGACCAGAAGCCGGGCAGGGCCCAGAATATGAGGACCACAAAGGGTGGTTTAAAGGCCCCCCCCCCACCATTCCTGCCCAAAGCAGGGGAATGGGGTAACTGAGAATCAAGCGCGAGGGGTGAGGTCTAAGCCAGTGTAACTGACACCAATGATGTAATGGACACCGATGAGCCGCCGGCTTAGACTCGGTCTGGATTCGCTTGCTGCTAAGCGTTTGCTCCAGGCAGCACAGCATCCAGTGGGTAGGTCTGATATGGGACATCCCCAGCCCAGGCTGTGCAGACGCAACCAGAGGAAAACGCCAGCCCTGTTGCGCTCATTGGTTGCTCTCTGCGGTAGCCAATTTCCCCCGTGGGGGGTCGGGGGAGGAGGAAGCCGTTCTGATGGCTCTGCAGAGCTTCCTGTTTCCGGCCCAGCCCTCCCTAGTCGTAAAGAGATGTGGCTGGTGGAAGGGAGCATGACCTCTCGGTGGATCTTGCACCACCCAACCGGGCATCGCCAGTCCCGGTGCAGCCTCACCAGACCCCCATGCGGCCTCGCTTTGTCAGCCCCCAGGTGGCAGCCCCAGCCTCAGCCTGGCATTGCCAGTCCCCTTGCAGCATTGCCGGCCTGGCTGTGACGTTGCCATGTCCCACGCAACGCTGCCAGCCTCACGTCTGCCAAAAAAATACAGTGCAGCCCCATCCAAAAAAATAAAAATTGTGAGATTGGCTTTAAAATCATGAGATTTTTAAATAACAACAAAAGTGGGGGTTCTCTTTATGTGCCTTTTAGTGGTTGTGCCCTTTAGGTTTCAGAGTTTCAAGCTTCAGATTGTGAGGTCTTTGGGGGAAGGGACTGTGTTTTCATTCTGTGTAAGTACAGCACCCAGCACAATGGAGTCCTGGGTGATAGCTACGTAAGCTACCTAGCTGGCCCCCATCACTGTCGGATCTGAGCACCTCCCAGTCTTTAATGTAGTCATCCCAACATCCCATGAGACAGGTCATTGCTATTATCTATATGATACAGATGGGGAAACTGAGGCGCAGAGAGATGGAGTGACCTGCCCATGGTCACCCAGGGAATCTGGAGCGAAGCTAAGAATTGACTCTGGGTCTCCCAAATTGTACGTTAATGCCTTTACCCCTGGATGATCCTTCCTGTCTGGGATACACATAATCTGGTGTTTACCGAATTCAGGTTTGCTCCTTCTCCCCTTGAACTATCCCGCGGCCGTGAACTTTCCCAGGCTACACTCTCTCTTGGCTTCTCTGTCCATTAGTGCTCTGTTGAGTTTGGTGGAGTCAAACCAGAGATGATTTTTGACCCATTGGGCTGGATTCTTGCTTATGCTAAGATCCTTCCGATTGCTCTGGCCCCTGAGAACCCTTCCAGTGCAGGGAGCCTCCAGCCCCTAGTGCCGGGGGTGGACTGGGTCGTGTGCTTCACTGTGGCTATTCCTACTCTCCAGGGCCCGAAGGGGTCGGATTGAGAGCATGGCTGGAGTACACTGAACTGTGTGTATTTTCCACCCCTCCCTCCCGGCCCTGAGCCCATAGGGGGTGGATGAGGGGTATGGCTGGCGTGCACTGCTCTGTGACTATTCCCTGTTCCCCTTGGGTTCATAGGGCGAAGAGCATGAGTTAGAGCAGCCCAGAGGTTGCTCTCACTGATGCCAAGAGCCAGGCAGGGCTCTGCACAGCCCCAGCATCCAGGGAATGTAAGGGGGTGCATAAAGCCACTTAACCACCCCTACCTTGGGCATTCCCCAAGCAGCAGAGCTGGTTTCCATCGCCCCAGGGTTGGCAGTGGCATCTCGTTGCTCTGCTGAGTTGGGCCTGGTTACACTGAGTTCAGGTCTGGATTCTTTGGCCTGTTCTAGCACCAGGGCCCCAGGTGCTCCCCCAGAGCTGGGCGCATTCCGATCCGGGGTTCTGGGTCTGACGTGCCCCCTTCCCCAGTCTCTCTTTCTCTTTCGAACTCGGGGTCCTTGAAATTTAGCTAGAAGAGGAAAGTGAAACCAGGGAGTCGGGGGCATATTTGCGGCTGATGAGCTCAGCTTGCGGTGGGCTCTGTGGGCTTAGCTGGCCGAGGGCCTCCGGGCTGTGAACGAGCTAGCTGACAGGGGGTGTGAAGCTTCCAGTTACTGTAAATGGGGGGAGAAAAAGGGGGGAAGGAGGAAGTTTAGAGGAGAGGAGGCAGGCAGGGGAAGGGGGAGGGGGAGGAGAAGGGGTGAGGAAAAGGAAGTAGGGGGAGGGGAGGGCATACCAGGGGAGGTGCAGGAGAGAGGAAGAGGAAGGCGTGGGGGAGGGAATCCAGGGGTGGAGGAGAGAAAACAAGTGATTTTAAAGAGCAGAAGTGGCTCAGCTCCTGTGGACCCCCCGTCCCGCCGTCGCTGGGGTGCGGGAGGCTGCAGCTGGATGTTCCTGTGAGAGACGGGGTGGAGCTAGGCCTTGCTTCTTGGCCCGAGTGTCCCCATCCCCTCAAACTGGAGGACCCCCCCCCCCAAATGTGAGCGCCCGCAAACTTCTGGGGTGTTTAAAATCAAAATTCCCCAGTAGGCCAGGCCAAACACACGCCACTTCTACGAGCCAGAGCTGGTGGTGCATCCTCCCCAAAGATATCACGGGTCTGTCCCTTGCTCCGGCCCTCAGCCTCGGTCAGGCCCCAGAGGGCTAGGCCATAGTTTCCTGCAAAAGTTTCCTCCCCCAAACGAGGTTGAAATCTTGTAAAACTTCACAGACCGATAATCCAGGTTCTCCCCCACCCCCACCCCAGTTCAGGTCAATAGAAATATTTCGGTTTCAAGAATTTTGAAATGTTTCATTTTGATTTCATCCCTTATTTGATTGAAAAGCAATTTTTTTCAACTCTAATTTGCTTACATTTTCAAAGAGGGAACCAGAATTTTCCTTGAGAAATTTCTCCCGTCGACGCAGAACCGTTTGACAACTTCAGAACTTTTTTCAACGGGTTTTTTTGTTTTTTTTTAAGTCGAAAACCTGTTTCACCTGTTTTTCTTAGCAGAGATCATTGTCAGAACCAACCCTTTCCCCTGAAACGTTTCGTAAGATGTATTTTGTCAGTGAAAAAAACCTTCTCCTGAAAAGTTCCCGTCTGGCTCTAGTCTCAAGCGATGTTAATGTGATGGCCACCATTTTGACTGCCACACTGGGGATAGACCTGGGAACCTCCAGAGCGTAAACTGATGCTGTGGCTTGTGCTAGCTCACGCTGTAATCGACTCATATCCTCTGTGGATCAGGGACCGACTGGGATCTGTAGTTACACGCTGACACGGGGGGATTAGGCTACGATTTTGGAGACTAAGCATGACCAGAGCCGGTTGGTCCTTGGGATGAGAGACGAGTGGGGGTGCATTAAAGTGTTTCCTCCCTGTAGCCTCTTCAGCACCAACCCGCAACCAGGGCTTCTCGGTGCTTGTCCCTTTCCTCATTTGAACAACACCAAAACACAGACTTCAACTGGCGCTTCCTCTCGAGCTTGACTGTTGCTTTTTATAAAACCTCCTCAGTTCCTAACCTTAATTCTCTCTGGGACGCACATGCCTTTTCATATTCCCAGGCTGGAATTAGTAGGAAGCCTCTGCTCTGGAAGCAAGCGTGAGTCGGCAGAAATAGTGCTGCGTTTCTGAGCTGTGAGAGTGGTGCAAAGGCTCCACCACTCTGTGCAGGGACGTGGCATCGGGGTGAGTCAGCAAAAGTAGCTCTGCCGCTCCACGTGAAGCTCTTGGCATTGGGGTGAATTGGCAGAGATATTGCTCAGCATGGTCCTGGCATTGGGGTGTGTCAGCAGAAGTCGCCCTGCATCTCTGCGAAGGGTCTTGGTACTTGACAGCAGGACATTCAAACCCTTCGATACTCCTGAGCTGGCAATAAAAGTACCCACCTGTCCTGGCTGCCAGGCTGAATCAGGAGAAATAGCTCTACCTCGCCACACAGGGTTCCAAACCTTGATGCCCCTGGGCTGTCCAGCTTTCCTTGTGTGCTTTGAAACATAATGCTTGTTTTTTCCCCTTTAACAATGCCATACACACACACACGATTTGTTACGCAAACTTAATCCTGGACCATTTGCTTAGAATGGCAAAAGGGCTATTTTATGAATCTGTACTGCCAAGATAATTTCTGGAGGCTTTTGTGTCTTTGGGATAAAGGCCATTCAAGGAGCAGCCATAGTAGCGGGGCTGATGTGATGAACCACTGCAGCTGGAGAGCTGCAAAGACAGTCCACCAGTAGATCTTCTCTCCTGACAGCTTCCTGCCTGGGGAGGAGGGATGGAGACCCTATCAAAATTCCCAGCCTGGTCTCATGGCAGCCCTGTTGAGGCTTTAAAAAGCCTGTAGCATCATGGCTGAAATGTAAGATCTGTCCAAGTATGTGTCATAGGTCCCATTCTGCAGCAGCCAACGTGTGACTCTCCGCAGAAGCAGGTGTTTGGAGGAATGGTTGGCTGTGGTGATCTGGAATCTTTATATCTAGGTCTCCAATTTACTGGCAGAGGGCTAGGGAATGAAATGCATCACCAGAGATTTTCAGATGGGGAGGGACCATTCCATCATCTAGTCTGCTGTCCTGCATAACACCCAGCCATCCACTCGTGACCTGTGTTGAGCTCCTAGTCAAACTGGAGCCAGATCTCCAAAGATCTGGGCTCCAACTTAGGCACCGGAAGAGGTGACCAGGTTTTCAGCAGAGCTCAGCTCAGATCTCCGCTGAATCTCAGAGGATAAGCTCCCAGGCCATGTGTTGAGCCTTCTGCTCTTTACGCAAAACAGCCGTGTGGGCATAACCAAATAACCTATTGTGTTCACCGCATATATACAAACACACAAGGCCCAGCTCCGGCCACACCGTTTGCTCTGGTTGGTTTCTGGTGGCTTCTAAAACCCGGAACATAGTGACAGGTTTCAGAGTAACAGCCGTGTTAGTCTGTATTCGCAAAAAGAAAAGGAGGACTTGTGGCACCTTAGAAACGAACCAATTTATTTGAGCATGAGCTTTCGTGAGCTACAGCTCACTTCATCGGATGCATACCGTGGAAACTGCAGAAGACATTATATACACAGAGAGCATGAAACAATACCTCCTCCCACCCCGCTCTCCTGCTGGTAATAGCTTATCTGAAGTGATCATCAAGTTGGGCCATTTCCAGCACAAATCCAGGTTTTCTCACCCTCCGCCCCCCCCCCCCCCACAAACTCACTCTCCTGCTGGTAATAGCCCATCCAAAGTGACCACTCTCTTCACAATGTGGGGTGGGAGGAGGTATTGTTTCATGGTCTCTGTGTGTATATAATGTCTTCTGCAGTTTCCACGGTATGCATCCGATGAAGTGAGCTGTAGCTCACGAAAGCTCATGCTCAAATAAATTAGTTAGTCTCTAAGGTGCCACAAGTACTCCTTTTCTTTTTACGGAACATAGTGTGCACCATCAGAGGGCTCCCTCGGTATTTAAAGGGATACCACCCTGTTCCTGTACACCACAGGAAAGTGGGCTTCTTCTGGCAAACTTTTGAAGGGGGCAGGAATGCCAGGAGACCCGGAAGGTTAAGGATGACTCCCAAGATTATAAGATGGGAAAGCAGGTTCATGAAGCTATTATGGGTATTACAGTAACATCTAGAGATGCTGACCAAGATCAGGGCTTCATTGTGGGGGTGTAGTACACACATGAGGCAGCTCCTTGAATGGCCTTTATCCCAAAGACACAAAAGCCTCCAGAAATTATCTTGGCAGTACAGATTCATAAAATAGCCCTTTTGCCATTCTAAGCAAAGGGTTTATAGTCTAAAGGTGGGAGGGGAAACTGAGGCACGGCAAGGAGAAGAGATATGCCCAGATCACTTAGTAAGCTAGTGGAAGAGCTGGGAATGGAACGCATGTTTACTAAGTCCTAGCTTGGTGCCCTATCCGCTAGCCCAGACTGCCACTCGAGGTAAGACGGAGCCAGCTTGCTGATGGGGCCGGCGTGAGAGAGAAAGTTGGCAGGAAGGGGACAATTGTGGTTAAAGTGTGAAACGGCCTAACCACCATGGGAGAGGGCGTGGCCTGGAGAGGGAGACGAGACAAGATGCCCAGGGGTGGGGCGTGCAACACATGTTATTTAGGGGTTGAGGACACCAGGATAGTGGGGCAGACGATCAAGGAGATTGCAGTGTCCAAGGCTGAGGTCAAGGAAGAGGGTCTCCTGAGGGATTTGAGGTCGGCAAATGGAAAAGGATATGTCCCTTTGCCACTGTCCATTCTGCAAGTGATGGTGCCCCATTCTGCAGCCTTCAGGCCTTCCAAGAGCAGCTCCCCTGGGAGAGTTGGTAGCTTTGACCGGCTACAATGAAGGTCCGAAGCTTAGCTGTTTCAGCAGCTCCACGTGGGTTTTGCATTCAGAGCATGCACAGGCCAGGAACCTAAGCCATCTCTTCTGGGAGCAACGAGCAGACACAAATCTCAGGCCAGTTTTGAATGTCTCACGGATTGCACCTGACCACTGAGACCTCACAATGCTTTGGAGATACATCTCAGTCTATTTCAGTGATGGTGACTAAAACAGGACTCAGACTTGGGCCTTATCTATGGTGGGATTTTAAGCCACCGGTGTAGCTAAACTGGTGCAACATAGAGGGGCCTTAAAGCGGGTGGAAACAGCCTCCCTGAGAATCTCCCCAGAGAGGGGACCAGTGTGGAACTTGTAAGAGCCCTACAGGTACTTTGTTCCCAGCCTCACAGCCAGAATACACTGCACGACAGCTATTTTCAGCTTCCTAGTGAAGCAGAGGAAGAATTAGAATAGCCTTGAGGCTGCTCTAAATGACCCCAGTGGCCAGGCAGGGCCTCAGAATGCAGGACTGGGAAGGGGTTGATAGCCCCCCTAGCCTTTTCGCTGCCCCCAGGCAGTCCCAGAGGCACAGCTTCTGGGAGGTATTTAGGCACCTAACTCCTATTGATTTCAGTGGAAGTTAGGAGCTCAAACACCTCTGATGGTCTGGGCCCAAGTCTCTGGGAATGAGTGTGTTTCTCTGTTCTAGTAATTACCCTGGGGAAGTTTTATGGCCTGTTTTATACAGGAGGTCAGATGAATTCTTCCATCAACCTAGTGTTGTCTACATTAGGGTTAGGTTGGTTAACTTCACCATTCAAGGGGGGTAGATTTTTCACACCCCTGCGCTACGTAGCTGGGTCGACTGAAGTGTTTAGCGTAGACCAGGCCATAGGCTTGGAGTTAGTGAAAACAAAGCATCATATTTATTACACTAAGAGCAAATCTAATCCAACACGGAGCTGGACGTATTAAAAAAACAGGTTTATGCACAGAAACTGCTCATCTCACCCTATCTGTGTCACTCTGTCTTAAGCTTCTTCATTTGCAAATTTTGTGCCATGACCTGGCTGTGCCTGATGTCACCTCCCAGCACCAGCCTTTGCTGTTTGGGTGGCTGGAACGGCTTGTGGTGTCCCGCACCTTCTCTGAGGAATCTCCCCCCACACCCCCCGGAGCCCACCTTCTGTCTGACCCTCCAATTCCCTGTCCCCTGGGACTGCCCTGTCACCATTCCCAGATCCCCCTCTCTCGAGATCTGCTCTCCCCCTGACGAACCCCGCACAGTGGCTTCCAAGACAGGGACTGAGCTGAGGGCTCAAGCGGATGAGCCGGCCAGTAGCAGGCTCATGTCCTGGGGACTGAGCAGTGGGACGCGATGCTGCTTTACTGGTGGCCACCAGTTCTAGCACAGAGGAGGCACTGGTGAGGAAAAGGCCTGCCGTCCCCAATTTATTATCATGTATCTGTAATGCAGCAGCCCCTGGGCCCCCAGTCAGGGATCAGGGACCTCTGGGGCTGCCACAGACACGTGGCCATAAAAGGGAAGTCCCTGCCCCAATGAGCTCGCAGATTAAGCATCAGCTCCTGTTTCCTTTTCAGTTCCTGTGTCTCAAGAACATCCGCACCTTCCTCTCCACCTGCTGCGATAAATTCGGCCTGCGCAAGAACGAGCTCTTTGAAGTCTTCGATCTCTTCGACGTACGGGATTTTGGGAAGGTCAGATTATTGATTGGTATCTATTTGGTGCCCGTCATGGTGGCATCTGGGCAACTCATGGTCTTTAATGCATTTTTCCATGGAACCCCATTGCATAGCAGGGAAATGCTAATATCCCTGTGTTAAGATGGGGAAACTGAGGCACAGGGTGGCTAAATGACTTGCCCACGGTTCCCCAGGGAGTCGGTGGCAGAGCAGGGAATGGATCCCCCAGTCTTGTTCTCGACTCTGAGATGGTCTGTGGAGAATTGGGTGATCGGATGTCCTGATTCTATAGGGACAGTCCCTATTTTTCGGTCTTTTTCTTATATAGGTTCCTATTACTCCCACCCCGTCCCGATTTTTCACATTAGCAGTCTGGTCACCCTAGTGGGGAAATTGAGGCTCAAAGAGGGGAAGTGTCTTGACAAAGGGCCGCACAGCGCATCAGCAGTAAAGCCAAGAATCCTTGCGCCTAGTGTCCCTCTCTAACCACTAAACCACACTTATTCTCAGAGCTGGTGATGAACCCACAAGACCTGGCTCCCAACCCAATGCCGCCCCCCCTCCCAACCACCAGACACCACTACCCTCCCAGGGCTGGCAACAGAACACAGGTGTCCTGACTCCCAGCCTCCCTGCTCTAACCACTAGACCTCACTGCCTTCCCCTCCTCCTCTCCTAGAGCTGGAGAAAGAACTCAAGAGCCCTGGCTCCTGGGTGCCCCCCTGCTCTGACCACTAGCCCCCACCCCCATCCCAGAGCTGTGGATAGAACCCAGGAGTCCTGACTCCCATCTGCTCCGTGCCTTGCTCTAACCTACACCCCACTGCTGTTTAGACAGTGTACAGTATAACCATTGCCCGTATCAAAATAAATGGCCACGTTGTATGTTTAGGTTTCAGAGTAGCAGCCGTGTTAGTCTGTATTCGCAAAAAGAACAGGAGGACTTGTGGCACCTTAGAGACGAACAAATTTATTTGAGCATGAGCTTTCGTGAGCTACAGCTCACTTCATCGGATGCATACAGTGGAAAATATAGTGGGGAGATTTTATATACACAGAGAATATGAAACAATGGGTATCACCATACACACTGTAACCAGAGTGATCAGGAAAGGAGAGCTATTTCCAGCAGGAGAGCGGGGGTGGGGGGCGGGGACCTTTTGTAGTGATAATCAAGGTGGGCCATTTCCAGTAGTTGACAAGAACAGTAGGCGGGGAAATAAACAAGGGGAAATAGTTTTACTTTGTGTAATGACCCATCCACTCCCAGTCTTTATTCAAGCCTAAGTTAATTGTATCCAGTTTGCAAATTAATTCCAATTCTGCAGTCTCTCCTTGGAGTCTGTTTTTGAAGTTTTTTTGTTGAAGAATTGCCACTTTTAGGTCTGTAAGCGAGTGACCAAAGAGATTGAAGTGTTCTCCAACTGGATTTTGAATGTTATAATTCTTGACTTCTGATTTGTGTCCATTTATTCTTTTACGTAGAGACTGTCCAGTTTGGCCAATGTACATGGCACGGGGGCATTGCTGGCAGTTGATGACATATATCACATTGGTAGATGTGCAGGTGAATGAGCCTCTGATAGTGTGGCTGATGTGATTAGGCCCTATGATGGTGTCCCCTGAATAGATCTGTGGGCACAGTTGGCAACGGGCTTTGTTGCAAGGATAGGTTCCTGGGGTTAGTGTTTTTGTTGTGTGGTGTGTGGTTGCTGGTGAGTATTTGCTTCAGGTTGGGGGGCTGTCTGTAAGCAAGGACTGGGCTGTCTCCCAAGATCTGTGAGAGATCTGTGTGTTTAGCGTGCCATAGTGAGACCCATTGCCCCAATCTTGCCTCTCCCCCCTCCACCCACACCAGAGAAGTGGAACCTCTTTTTGGTTTTTTCAGTTTCTTTTTACACCTGAGGTTTCTCAAATAGTTTCAGAAAGAGTCAGAGTCCTCCCAAACCCAGCTCCCCTGCCCCCTAACCCCAGCCTCAATGAGTCACTGCTAGCATTTAGCAAGTGCTGTAATGAGTGGTTGACAAGCTGTGAACCGATTTGGTGAAAAATATCAACATGTCAACATGGATCGAAACAGACCCATTTGCACAAAAATATTTGTGAATTTTTGTGGGTGACTTTTGTGTGTGAAAATGTGAAACGTTGGTGGAAATGTTAGCGACCAATTGTGCGTTAATGGTGAAAATTGTCATGAAAATATTAGTGAAAATTTTCTTGGAAACTTTAGTGGTTTTGGGGAAAAATACACACAGATTTTGGGGAAAATATTAATGAAAATCTTCAAGAAATACTAGTGAGTTAGGGGGACAATATTTGGGGGGGAAAAAGGGGGAAAGTGAAAATATTGATGAATTTGGGGGTGAAAATTTTAGTGACATTTTTACCAAAATTGTCATTAACGTTTTTTTTCAAAATAATTGTCCAACATTTTATTGCATTTTTTTCCTCTACTGAAAAATTTCATATTAAAATGGTAAACGAAAGATCTGAAAAAGAACCCCTAATGGAGCATTATTATTGTTTTTAAATCTCGTGATGTGTAAGCCAATCTGGCTCCCGATTTTTGAATGCTTGGGGCTGGCCATAATGAATTTATCGTTGCAGCCAAGGCCATTGCAAGGCTGGGACTTTCAGGCTGAGCCTTCAAGGAGAGCCACTTGCCTCCTAAAGCAGTATGGTCTAGTGGCTAGAGCAGTGGACTAACCCTCACAAGAAGTGGGTTCTATTCCTGACTCTGTGAGACCTTGAAGACGCGACAAATTGCTCTGTGCCTCAGTTTCCCCAACTGTAAAATGGGGTTAATGGCTCACTGTTGTAAAGTGCTTTGATTATGTATCTGTTGGACAATAAATCTTCTCCCTTTAGGGCAAGGGGTCTCACAACAACTCTCATTGGTGGGTGCACTGACACTTTCCCCCTAAAATACTTAATTAACTGTAGGAAAAACAGTTCACTATGCACAGATTCACACCCAGATCACTGTAATTTATATTTCTAGGGATTTTTGGCAGACTGAATAACAAAAATAATGCCTTTCCCCCTCCGCCCCCTCATCCGGGGCTTAATGAATCCTGGGGCTTGCTGTGAAAAGTGGCATTAGCATAGTTCAGGTTTCAGAGGAGCAGCCGTTAGTCTGCATCCTCAAAAAGAACAGGAGGACTTGTGGCACCTTAGAGACGAACAAATTTATTTGAGCATAAGCTTTCGTGAGCTACAGCTCACTTCATCGGATGCATTCAGTGGAAAATACAGTGGAGAGATTTATATACACAGAGAACATGAAACAATGGGTGTTACCATACACACTGTAATGAGAGTGATCAGGTAAGGTGAGCTATTACCAGCAGGAGAGCGCGGGGGCGGGGGGGGGAATCTTTTGTAGTGATAATCAAGGTGGGCCATTTCCAGCAGTTGACAAGAACGTCTGAGGAAGGGTCGGGGCGGGGGGGGGGAGGGGAAATAAACATGGGGAAATAGTTTTACTTTGTGTAATGACCCATCCACTCCCAGGCTTTATTCAAGCCTAAGTCAATTGTATCCAGTTTGCAAATTAATTCCAATTCAGCAGTCTCCCCTTGGAGTCTGTTTTTGAAATTTTTTTGTTGAAGAATTGCCACTTTTATGTCTGTAATCGTGTGACCAGAGAGATTGAAGTGTTTTCCGACTGGTTTTTGAATGTTATAATTCTTGATGTCTGATTTGTGTCCATTTATTCTTTTACGTAGAGACTGTCCAGTTTGGCCAACGTACATGGCAGAGGGGCATTGCTGGCAGTTGATGGCATATATCACATTGGTAGATGTGCAGGTGAACGAGCCTCTGATAGTGTGGCTAATGTGATTAGGTCCTATGATGGTGTCCCTTGAATAGATATGTGGGCACAGTTGGCAACGGGCTTTGTTGCAAGGATAGGTTCCTGTGTTAGTGTTTTTGTTGTGTGGTGTGTGGTTGCTGGTGAGTATTTGCTTCAGGTTGGGGGGCTGTCTGTAAGCAAGGACTGGCCTGTCTCCCAAGATCTGTGAGAGTGATGGGTCGTCCTTCAGGATAGGTTGTAGATCCTTGATGATGCGTTGGAGAGGTTTTAGTTGGGGGCTGAACGTGATGGCTAGTGGCGTTCTGTTATTTTCTTTGTTGGGCCTGTCCTGTAGTAGGTGACTTCTGGGAACTCTTTGGCTCTGTCAATCTGTTTCTTCACTTCAGCAGGTGAGTATTGTAGTTGTAAGAACGCTTGATAGAGATCTTGTAGGTGTTTGTCTCTGTCTGAGGGGTTGGAGCAAATGCAGTTGTATCGTAGAGCTTGGCTGTAGACAATGGATCATGTGGTGTGGTCTGGATGAAAGCTGGAGGCATGTAGGCAGTCATAGCAGTCAGTAGGTTTCCAGTAGAATCCCCGATAATGTCACGGCAAACCTGGTGGCTGAACTTTGTGACTTTGTCCTCACCCATGACTATTTCACATTTGGGGACAATGTATACCTTCAAATCAGTGGCACTGCTATGGGTATCCGCATGGCCCCACAGTATGCCAACATTTGTATGGCCGACTTAGAACAACGCTTCCTCAGCGCTCGTCCCCTAACGCCCCTACTCTACTTGCGCTATATTGATGACATCTTCATCATCTGGACCCATGGAAAAGAAGCCCTTGAGGAATTCCACCATGATTTCAACAATTTCCATCCCACCATCAACCTCAGCCTGGACCAGTCCACACAAGAGATCCACTTCCTGGACACTACAGTGCTAATAAGCAATGGTCACATAAACACCACCCTATACCACTCTCCTGCTGGTAATAGCTCACCTTACCTGATCACTCTCGTTACAGTGTGTATGGTAACACCCATTGTTTCATATTCTCTGTGTATATAAATCTCCCCACTGTATTTTCCACTGAATGCATCCGATGAAGTGAGCTGTAGCTCGCGAAAGCTTATGCTCTAATAAATTTATTCATCTCTAAGGTGCCACAAGTCCTCCTTTTCTATTTGTGTATTTGTTAATGTCACAGCACAGTTAATAGCTACCTGGGAGGCTATGAAAAGCGATAAGTGATGTTAACAAACATACAAGTATCACTTTTCACAGGTAGCTAGTAAGTCTGCTGTGAAAAGGGATACTTGCATGTTTGCTAATATCACTTTTCTCAGCAAGCCCCAGGACCCATTAAGCCCTGGACTGGGGGGATGAGGGAGCTGAAAGGGGAGGCAGCGGGGGCCCAGGGCAATGCGGGGGATGGATGCGAGGCCAGGAAGGTAGCAGGGTCTGGGGGGGGAGGAGTGATGAGCCCCACTGTTGTGTGGCCAGAGTCAGGACCCAGTGTCTGCTGCCATGTGACTAGGGCCAGGGCCCAGTGCCCGCAGCCAGAACCTGGAGCTGGGGACAGGAACCGCGTGGCCGGAGCCAGGGATTGGAGCTTGCTGCTGTGCGGCTGGAGTCTGGGACTAGAGCCAGGGGCCAGCGCCTGCCGCCACCCAGCTGGAACCAGGGGCCGGAGGCTGAAGCCCGGCAACTGGAAGCCAGGGCCGCGTGGCCAGAGCCAGGGGGCTCAGAACCCGCTGCCCCGCGGTCAGAGCCCGGGGCTGCATTGCCAGGATCTTGGAGTCCCACCACTGGAACCCGTCGCCCAAACCCCCTCCCTCCAACGTGGGTTAAGAACTCACCTTGCTCCTGCAGCGTTGTTCCCACCTGTCTCCAGAGTCGGGGCGGGGCGGCGCATCCAGGAGCAACAAAGGTGGGGGGGGGGTTGCAATGCTTTGCCCCCCCATCACCGCCCAGGAGGCCGCCTCACATAAAGCCCCTGGTGGCCACATGCAGCCATGGTGGCCGCGTTTGAGAAACGTAAACAAACCGGCCCTGCCCGTCAGGGGCTTTCCCTGCACAAGTGGCTGAACAAGTTTGGGAACCACTGCTTTAGGGAGTGTCAACCTTTCCCCAAGAAAAGTTGACTTGCTAGCCCTCCTGATCCCACTGGGTATGTCTACACTGCACAGGAAGCCCAGGTCTATGGGATCCAGGCTTGTGGACTCAGTGTTTCCCAGCCCGAGCTTGACTGTCCACACTGCATCGTAAGCCAGTTGCTAGACTCAGCTCGCACTGCACGACACAGGCTTTCCGACTCGGATCTGTGGCTTGAGCTGCATCCACACAGTAAAATGACAGGGCTTGGACACAAGTCACCGCAGGACTTGGGCTCTGACCCAGTCCCCTAAAAGGGGTCTAGATGTGGAGTGCTTGCTGACCCGGGACAGACTGATTTGCGCATAGACGAAAGGGGGGCTTGGGCTCAAACCTGAATCAGACCCCAGGCTTGGGGTACGTCTACACTGTGATTATAAAACCCCGGGCAGCAAGTCTCAGAGCCTGGCCCAGCTGACTCGGGCTTGTGGGGCTTGGGCGGCGGGGCTAGAAATAGCAGTGTAGACACTCAGGCTGGACCCGGGGTTCTGAGACCCGCCCCCAACCCGAGCTCAAATAACTACACTGTAATTTGCCAGCCCTGCAATCCCGAGTCAACTGACCTGGACCAGCCTCGGCCGTGCCATGGGTCTATGACTGCAGTTTAAACATGACAGAATGTACAGTGTAGACAACATACCCACAGATCCAGAAGAAAAATACCGTCTATTAAAGGGCTCTTTAATCAATTGAAGAAAGGATCAGCAAGAACCAGCAGCTGGAAGGGAAAAGCCAGACTCATTCAAATTAGAAACTAGGCACCAATTTTAAACAGTGAGGGGGTGGGAATCATTGACAGAAACTCCCCAGGGAAGTGGTGGATTCTCCATCTCTTGAGGTCTTCAAATACGGAAGTGGTTGGGCTCAAGACACGGTGACGGGGTGAAATTCTCCTGCCTGAGCTCTACGGGAGCTTCGATTGGATGCTTGAATGGTCTCATCTGGTCCCAAAATCTGCGGATCTGCGAAGGCCGCGTTCTCACTGCACGTGAGACGCGCCTGCTGTGTCTCTGAGGCTCTGGTGCTGCAGCCCGTGTGTGGTTTTTCTTTTAGATTTCGCATCCTGTCGAGGTTGGGCTGCTCGCTCAGTTTCTGTTCTGCTGGGGCGTGGAAGAGGAGCTGGGGCCGGCAGCTTTCTCTGGCTTTCACAGAGCTGAATGGTTGGGTGCGGGTGTCACGTACTGGCTGCGTGCTACGATGCTGCTGTACGTCATGGGGGACGAAGGCTTCACAGCGACAGGGGTGGAGGCTCAAACTTCAGAGCTGAGACTCGGGGACGGGGTGGTGCAATGGTTAGAGCACTTGCTGCCCAGCTGGGTGCAAGGCCCTGCTTTGCTACAGGCTTCCAGTGTGACCTTGGGCAGATCTCTCTGTGCATCTGCTCCCCTAGCTATCAGATGGGGATCACAGCACTGCCTTACCGCTCTGGATGGTGTGAGGATTCATACAGATTAAAGAGAGTCAGGTGCTCCCATATTGTGATATTTGGGGCCATAAAGGTCTGATAGTATGAGGCAGTGTGGTCTAGTGGTTAGACCATTGAACTGGGAGACCTCTGTTCTAGTGCTAGCTTTGCCGGTGACTGTGGGCAAATCATGTTGCCTCCCCATGACTCAGTTTTCCCCTCTGTAAAATGGGGATAACAAACCTGGCTTCCTTTGCAAAGAGCTTTGAGATGAAAAGCGCTAGATGATACTATTATTGCTATAGGTCATCCTCTGACACCAGTGCAATGGCGGAAATGCCATTTCCTGTTGGCAGTATAGGGCCTATGACACACACACACACACACACAGAGTTGACCCAGTTCTGATTCCATCCAGGAAGGGGTTGGGGTGCACGTGCAATCAGCGTGTGTTATGTGTCCCCCGTTCTGTGCCTGAGCCACAGAGACAGTGGGTTGGTTAGAGCTGCAATGAAGCTGCTTGTGGAGCGGAAGCTGGAGAGACTCATGCTGAAAGCTGTGGAGATCCCCTGGTTCAGTGTCTCCTGGGCTGCCTACTCAGCAAGCTGTCTCCTATTTGCCTGGCATTTCCAACTATGGATGGATGGTCTCCTTACCGATGTGCCACGGTCTGGCATTTGTTAGTTTTGGAGTAATAGCTGCTTCTGGGTTCTCTCCCCAGCTTTGAGAGGGGAGTGTAGTGTTTAGAACAGGGTGGGCTAGGAGTCAGGACTCCTGGGTTCTAAATCCAGTTCTGGGAGGGGAGTGGCATCTAGTGGTTAGAGCAGGGTGCCTGGGAGCAGGGTGCCTGGATTCTATTCCCATTTTTGCCACTGACTCACTGCACGACTTTAAGCACATCGCTTCCTCGCCCCCACCTCCTGTGCCTCAGTTTTCCCCTTTATACTATACAGCTTCTCTGTGTGACCTTGGGCAAATCTCTGTGCCTCAATTCCCATCTGTACAATGGGCACAACAGCCCTGCTCTGCCATCCAGGGGTGTTGTGAGAGTAAATGCAGTAAAGATTGTGAGGTGCTCGGACATGTCAGGGGTGGGGGACAGATAAGCACCTAGGGAAGAGAACTAGTAGTTTACTGGGCTTTGGGGAAATAACATAGGAACTGCCAGACTGAAAAAGTTCTTTGGGGCAGGGACTGTCTCTTTTGTCTATGTTTGTACAGCACCTAGCTCAATTAGCACCTGCTCTATGACTGGGGTTTCTAGCACTACCATAATACACCTAATAAATAATGTACAGTGCCTAGCACAATGGGGTCCTGGTGCAGAAATGGGGTTTCTAGCACTGCCATAATAAACCTAATAAATAACAATAATAGTCAGACTCAGAATCCATCTAGTCCCCTATTCTGCCTTAGACAGTGGCCAGCACCACATGCTGCAGAGACTCAGGTGGGATAATCTCCCCTCAGGAAAATCTTCTCTTAACCCCCAATAGTGAGGGGTTGTTTTGTGCCCTCATGCGTTTTTCTCTCTTCTAAAACATTTAACATTTGCTGGTCTAACTCTGGATCTCCTTGTTGTCCAGGTAAACAGCCAATTCCCCTTTGAATCTTGGCGAATTCTTGGCCATGGCAGTGTCCTGTGGCAATGAGTTCCACCGGCTAATCACCCGTGTTGTGGAAAAAGCACTTCCTTTGCCACTGTTCAATTTCATTCAAAGGGGCCACTTGTGCCGGTAGCCCAACAGGGCAACTAAAAGCTCCCCCTCTGTTTTCTCTAGTTGTCAGACTTGATCAAATTTGTCCCTTCTGGTTTTATAATCTATGAATTCCTTATTCTGTATCCGTATATTTGTCTCCTGTTCGCTTCAATCTCTCTTCATAGGAGAGTTCTTCCAGGCTCCTGATCATTCCCGTCGCCCGTCTCTGAAGCCCCCCATCCATGCACTAGGCTTCATGGTCAGTGCTAGTAAATCCACCTCCCTGCTGCCTCTCAGTGACTTTTGTGACAGTGACACCCTCCCCAGAGCTGTCTCCCATGAACTCTGCTGAGCAGGGAAAAGGGAAAGGCTCCCCCGGTACGCCCGAGAGCATGCCAAATAGTCTTGGCCAAGGAGGAAGTGGAGAGTTTTGTGCTTCCTCCCAGACAGGCCAGTCTGAGGTGACATAACCTGCACCGCAGATCAAATGGCCCGAGATATCCCACAGAGCTTATCACTGCGTCTTTCTCCACCCTGCCCTGCCCCTTTTAAGAGGCTTTAAGGTGCCTGTGGACCATTGAGTGCCCAAACACACCCACACCCCCCTCGCCCCCTTTTGGCCTTGACTGGAGTAGGGTGCCACCTTTCTAATGGCTGGTAGCCGGACCCCCAAGGCCCCGCCTCTTTCCACAAAGCCCCGCCCTGCTCCACCTCTCCCCCCCTTCAAAATGCAGGACCTCAGGGCTTGTCAAATGGCACCCGGACACAAGCTGAAACCTGGACTGTCCGGTTGGCAGCCCTAGATTGGAGTCACTTGGGGCTTTGGCTCATGAGGCAGCCATCTTGGAGAGCCACCCAGAGCCACGGAGCGAGTTAGGCCCTACTGTACGCACCCCCAAAAACTCACTTCCCTTGCTCCCCAGCCAGCCCCGACGCTCCAGCTCTGTCTTAGGGAAGAAGGCAGGAGGTCAGCGCCACAACCTTTGCCTAGCAGGATCAGCGCGCTGGGCACTGTCTGCAGGGCTGCCATGTCACGCTGCGGCCCAGCGACATCGTTCTGGGTCTGGAATAGTCCCTTAGTGTCACCTCGGTGTTGCTGGATCGAGCCGAGAATTATTATTTATCGTGTTTATGGCCGTGCCTGGGAGCCCCAGTCTCGGACCGAGACCCTTGTCAAATGCCCCAGAGTTTGGGGACAAGGTCGGGAGCATTTCCTGCCACTGAACTGCTGGGTGACCTTGGGCACGTTGCTTCCCCCCTCGGGTCTCTGTTTCCCCACCTACCCTTTGTCTATTTAGATTATAAACTCTTCAGGGCAGGGACTGTCTCTTACTGTGTCTGTGCAATGGCCAGCACAATGGGGCCCTGATCTCAGTTAGGGTCTGTGCAGCGCCCGGCACAACGGGGTCCTGATCTCGGTCAGGGTCTGTGCAGCGCCCAGAACAATGGGGCCCTGATCTTGGGGCGGAGGCGGGGGGTCTGTGCAGTGCCCAGAACAATGTGGGGTGGGGGGGGGCTGATCTCACTTAGGGATCTGTAGGTGCTACTGTAACACGAATAAATAATAACAATAATAAATAACAGTTCTTGAGAAGTGAGTGGGTGTCCCCACCTGGCCTCTGAGTAGCTCCCGTGTTGGTTTTGTGGTGCTTTCCCCATCACAGCAGCAAGGGGCACTCTGGAAGCAGGAGTTTCACATAGATTTATATTGCCCCTTTCAATCCAAAGATCCCAAAGTGCTTAAAATCATGTGTACAGAAGAAGCCCAAGAATGTGAATGTCTTGGGTTAGTGGGGAGCACCCAAAGCCCCCAGATAATTGGTGTGCTGTTTGTAGCGATATATGGTGCTTGAAAGAAGATCTGTGTCCAGGAGGGTTCTCCTTATCTGTTTGCAGAGACAGCTGCTGGGCAGCTTCTGTTCTGTGTTGCAGTCCAGGTGCCGGGTGTTACAAAGGGGCTTTGTGTGTGAGAGACCCTGCGTCTCTGAGAACGTTCATCTCACTTTCATGGAGACTTTACATTGGTTCTTTCTTGCTTTCCGGAATAAAAGCTCCCTGGACAGAGACATTCCTGGTTTTTTCTTTTTGTACTTTGGGAAAGCCTCACATTTGGGGATTGAGGTCAGCTGGCCCAGCAGGCTTTGGGGCTGCGAAAATCCTGGGAAGATCCCCAGCCTGCTGCTCATTTTAACCCAGGGCATGGAAACCCCTCGGGTTTAGCACCAAGGGGCCATATTTGCAAGCGTGCTGAGCATTCAGCAGCTCCCCTGGCAGTGGGAGTTTCCATTGCGCTCAATGGGTGGTTTCAGAGTAGCAGCCGTATTAGTCTGTATCCGTAAAAAGAAAAGGAGTACTTGTGGCACCTTAGAGACTAAGAAATTTATTAGAGCATCTCACAGGGCAACGCTGCATTCCCAGAGCCTCGGGGAGTTCCAATCCGGGTTCTGTGGGTCCAATCCACCCTCGCTACAGTTCTGTTGCCATCCCTGCAATTGTCCATCTTGTCCCCTGATGTAGCACGCCCCTCTCTCCCCTCACAGGTGATCGAGACCTTGTCGATTCTCTCATGGACTCAGATAGCTCAATCCAAAGGGATCATGTAAGTATGGATGGTGACGCACCTCGGCTAAGTGCTACAGCAAGGAATTTGAATATGCATGAGAGGGGTGGCTTCATTTCTCTTTGGAATGTGCTGGTGGATGGGAAAATCAGCCTGGTAGTTCATTAATATCACCTGGCCTCTCCTTGCTGGGAAGGATCCTAGTTTATGGTCCAAATCAGGCAGCCTACATGGGTCTAGAATCCACGAGCCAGGTATCCAGAGTCCTGCACTGGGTGATATCGAGGGTAGGAATTTTCCAGCAAATCATTTTTTCATCCGAAATGCTGATTCGTTGACACCAAAACTGGCCGTGAAAGAGGGACAGGTTGGCCAAATTCTTCCTGACTCTGAAGAAAGTTTTGAGATGGTCAGAATGTGTCGTTTGGACATTTTCAAAATGGAAAAATTCCGGTTCTCCAGTTGGAAACAACTTTTCATTGGGAGATTGAAGCTAATCAGATGGGTAAAAAAAGAAAAGGATTTAAAAAAAAGAGAATAAATTGGCCAGTCTGAACAAAACTGGGGTTGAAAAGATTGAAATGAAACATTTCAGTGCACCAGAAATGAAAAAAAAAAAATTAGTTTTCTCAATGCGGGACTAGTTTCAAGATTGCAGCCTTTTGCCCCCAATTCATTATGGAAAAAATTTTCAACTCTTATTCGCAGGACGGGAAAACCTTTCCCCACCAAACCCTATCTGAGGGCCTAGTCCTACCTCCTAGACCTTCCCCTCAATTAGAAGTTATCAGCTGTGGTGGTCATGTGGTTAGTAAATGGCCACCTTGGTTGACTGTGACATCTGTCCAACTTTGCCCACGGACAGTCTCTTGAGTGACCCCTTCTGGCTGATCAGCTCCATGAGAGGGGCAGGGATGCAGGCAGCCCTGTGCCGCTGGGACATGGGGGCAGCCAGGGTAAAACTGAGGGCAGAAAAGGCCAGAGAGACGAACCCTCCTGGAGAGGAGACGGTCGCGAACGAGGCTTGCCCGCGTTATAACCTGATCATGAGCTGGCTCCGTCCTCTTTCAGCCCCTTCCCCACCGAGGACAGCGTCGCGGACAACGACATTTACGGCGACCTTTCGGATCAGATTGAGTAAGTGCCCCCTGCGTCTCCACCAAAAGCCATAGGGCGTGACCTGGAGAGAGCACTGGCTTGGCAGTCGAAAGGGTCCTGTTCCCTGCTTTTCCACTGGGCGAATCTGCCTCTGTAAAATGGAGGCCACGCTCTTGACTTTGTCTTGCCTGTTTATTCTGCAAAATCTTCGGGGCGGGGACTCTCTCATTACGCGTCTGTGCAGTGCCCCCCCATTGCAGTCTGTGCAGTGCCCCCCCATTAGTTAATATGTAATGAAAAAGGTGCTGGGACTCAAGTCATTTTTTTAGATTCATAACAGATGCGGCAAGCCCGGAGGTGCCGGGGCTCTGAAGTGCCCAGCCTAGAGGTGCCGGGGCGACTCACTACCAAGCCCGGAGGTGCCGGGGCTCTGCACTGCCAAGCACTGGCCCAGCACGGGGGGGCCCCGAACTTGGTTGGGGTCTGTGGAGCGCCTGGAACAATGAGGGCCCTGATCTCACTTGGAGTCTGTGAGGTGTCTGGCACAACGGGGGCCCCCGTCTTTCTGGGGAGTCTGTGCAGTGCCTGAGACAACAGGCCCTGATCTCAGTTGGGGTCTGTGCAGCGCCTGGCAAAATGGGGGCCCTGATCTCAGTGCATGCAGAGGGTTGCCAACTTTCTAATAGCACAAAACCGAACACCCTTGCCTTGCCCCTTCCCCAAGGCCCTGCCCCTTCTCTGAGGGCCTGCCCTCGCTCACTCCATCCCCCCTCCCTCTGTTGCTTGCTCTCCCGCACCCTCACTCGCTCCTTTTCACCAGGCTGGGGCAGGGGGTTGGGGTGTGGGAGGGGGTGAGGGCTTCGGCTGAGGGTCCAGCCAGGGTCGAGGGCTTCAGAGTGTGGGATGGGGCTCCAGGCTGAGACAGGGGGTTGGGGTGTGGGACGGGGGATGGGCTGGGGGCTGAGGGTGTGGGCTCCAGGGTGAGGCCAGAAATGAGGGGTTCAGGGTGCAGGAGGGGGCTTCGGGCTAGGGTGCAGGAGGAGGTGTAGACTCTGGCTGGGAGTGTGGGCTTTGGGGTGGGGCCAGGGATGAGGGGTTTGGGGTGCGGGAGGGGGCTCTGAGCCGGGGCAGTGGGTTGAAGTGCGGGAGGGGGTGCGGGGTGCAGGCTCCAGGAGGAAGTTTGGGTGCAGGAGGGGGCTCGGGGCTGGGGCAGGGGATTGGGGTGTGGGAGGGGGTAAGGGGTGCGGGCTTCAGGTGGTGCTCACCTCAGGTGACTCCCAGAAGTGGCTACATGTCCCTCGGCTCCTAGGTGGAGGTGCGGCCAGGCGGCTTTGTGCACTGCCCCCGTCCACCGCAGGTGCTGCTCCCACAGCTCCCATTGGCCGCAGTTCCCGGCCAACGGGAGCTGAGGAGCTGGCACTCGGGGGGGGGCACCACACAGAGCCCCCCTGGCAGACCCTATGTCTAGGGACCATAGGGACATGCGCGAAGCAAGGTAAGAAGCCTGCCAGCCCTGCCAACCGGACCTTTAATGGTCCGGTCAGTGGTGCTGACCTGAGCTGCCAGGGTCCCTTTTTGACCAGGTGTTCTGGTCAAAATCCGGACATCTGGCAACCCTAGCAACACCTGGCACAATGGGGGCCCTGATCTCCATCCAGGTCTGTGCGGCACCTGGAACAATGGGGCCCTGATCTCAGTTGGGGTCTGTACAGATATTAATCATTGGGTGCTGAGGAACCCTTGGGGGAGCTCATCACTTCTGAGAATCAGACTACTTATTTAGGTGCCTAAATATTGAATTTTGGCCTGTGAGTTGGAACGTCTGGACTGTTCTGCAAGATAAGGGGTCAGACCCGGTGCAGGGCACTGAGCTTCCTTCTCGCTCTCAACTCCCCAGTGACACGGTGGAGGAAGATGACGACCTGTACGACTGCGTGGAGAATGAGGAGGCAGAGGGAGATGAAATCTACGAAGACCTGATGAGGTCGGAGCCGGTTGTCATGCCAGTAAGTAACAGGAAGGGTACGTTTCTGAGTCCCTGCTGCTGGAGTGGGATGTACCCCGAAGGTGGCTCGAGGTATTCAGCATGTGGAGATATTCTAGGACTCCTGGGTTTCATTCTCTGGGGAGGGGAATGTGAGCTAGTGGTCAAACCAAGGGCTGGGAGTCAGGACTTCTGGGTTCTGTTCCCAGCTCTGGTAGAGGAGTAGGATGTAGAGGTTAGAGGAGGAGGAGGGGATGGCAGTCAGGACTCCTGGGTTCCATTCCCAGCTCTGGAAGGGGAGTGGAGCCTAGGGGGTAGAGCAGAGAGGAGTGGGAGTCAGCACTCCTGGGCTTTGTTCCCAGCTTGGGAAGAGAGCTGGAGTCTAGCGGTTAGAGTAGAGGGGGCTTTGAGTCTGGACCCCTGGGTTTGATTACGAGCTTGGGGAGGGCTGTGGGTCTCCAGCTGGGCATCTGGCCCCAGCGGTTAAGGTTACTGAATGGCAGGTATCTGCACTGTGTCTTCCTGCAACAGAAGATGACAGAGCTGGATAAGCGGAACTGCTGCCTTCAAGAAATCAGACAGACGGAGGAGAAATACACAGACACATTAGAATCAATCTACCAGGTATGGCAGGTGGGCGGCCCCCCAGTCCTGCCATCTCTGCTGGCCACTCGGCCCGCTGGGGGTGCAGACCGTTCCCCCTGTGACATAGTCAGAGGTATGGCTGGGATGATTTAGTTGGGGATTAGGTCCTGCTTTGAGCAGGGGGTTGGACGAGAACCTCCTGAGGTCCCTTCCAACCCTGATAGTCTATGATTCTATGATTTTATGACATGGTGAACAAGGGGCTCATCTCAGTTTGGCTTCCCCTGCCCCCTTAATGGGAGGGCTGTGTGGGCGGCAGGAGCTGGGGGGACACCCTTGAAAAGGCCAGGTTGGCATGAAAGAGGGTCAGAGCCCACGTGAGCAAAGGTCACCGTGATGCTACTTGAGGCAGTGACTGCAGAGTGTATAGCCCTTCCTAGCCCTTTAGTGACTGCACCATATGTAGCCGTGTAAAAGCATTCTACCACCTACAGCTCAAGCAACAGAACGACCAGCTTTTAGCTCCAGATGCTGCAGGTTCAGTCCCCAGAGACAACCTCCCCACCATGGGGGATGAGTCCGCTAGTTCTCACCGTACCTAAGGAGAAGAGGAGCTTTCCCCTAGAGCCGGTAGAAAAATGCCAGGGGTTCTGTAAAACATTTAATTGAGAACACAGTTTTCAGTGACCAATTTTGATTTTACATCAAAAACCTGAAATGTTTTTGATGAAAAAATGAAAAGAAACGAAACCACCTCCAAGAGATTTGGTCCAAAGCTGGACGTTTTTCAGTTTTCTGACCCAAAAAAGAAAAATCAAAAATGTTGGAGGAAGGCAGACGCTTTCCGTGAAAATGTCAACGCTCCAATTTTCCATCCAAAAAATTTCAACAGAAAAATTTGGACCAACCTTTAACTCCTGGATCACTTTAACCTTCAAGCATAGAGACATAGAATGATTCCAAGCCTACAAAGGCCCATGGTGATCATCTAGTCTGACCTCCTGAATGACACAGGCCAAAGAACTTCCTCAAAAATAATTCCTAGAGTAGATCTTTTACAAAAACATCCAATTTTGATTTAAAAAGTGATGGGAGAATCCACCACAACTCTTGGTCAATTGTTTCAATGGTTAATTACCCTCCCCGTTAAAAGTTTACGCCTTGTTTCCAGTCTGAATTTGTCTAGCTTCAACTTCCAGCCATTGGATCACGTTAGACCTTTCTCTGCTTGACAGAAGAGCTCGTTATCTAATATTTGTTTCCCATGTCAGTACTTATTGGCCATAATCACATCACCCCTTAACCTTCTCTTTGTTAAACTAAATGGATTGAGCTCACTTTAACTTTAGATTGAGCGAAGCTTTAACTCCTGGATTACTTTAACCTTCAACCTTTAGCGTACACATTTGACCTTGAACCCCTGAATCACAGAGGTGCATGTTTTACCCTCTCCAGGAAGGTGGTCCCTTTAAATGACAATGCTATTTCCTTTCCCACTACCCAATCTCGCTCCCTTGGGTATGTTCCATGAAAATCCAGCCAGGGTTTGTCTGTGGAATCTGGCCCCAAGCCGTGTGATTCAGACAGGTCTGCCCTGTTTGACAACTCCCCGTTGTGTGTTTGCAGCACTTTATGAAGCCCCTGCAGAGATTTCTAAAGCTGGAGGACATGGAGAACATTTTCATTAACATCGAGGTAAGTTACTCTCTTCTTCATGTACCTCTCCTGACGCAAACTGAGCTCCATCCTGGAAACCCGGGCTAAATACCACCCATCAATCCACCTTCCCTGTTTAGGGGACTGTGTGACTCAGAAGTTCAGTATGTGCTATATATCCCCACATTCTAGTGGCTGTTCCACAAAGTGTATAACAACCTGCTACTGCTAGCAGCTAATGGAGTTGCTCTTTTAGCTCAAAAGGCAGCAGCCTGTGCTGAAGGCCCTGGATCCAAATTTCATTGGCAATCCATGCAGGGGTAGTTATGAATGTCACACTGTCTCCTGCAGTAGGTCATGGGTAGGTTCCTAGAACTGAAAGGCTCTGGTAGAGGAGTGTGGCTTACTGGTTAGGGTGAGCCAGCTTAGTAGTCAGAACTCGTGGGTTCTATTCCTGGCTCTAGGAAGGAGTCTGGTCTAGGGGTTAGATCAAGAAGGATTGGTAGTCAGGACTCCTGGGTTCTATTCCTTGCTGTGGGTCTATTGGTTAGATCAAGATGGATTGTTTGTCAGGACTCCTGGATTCTCTTTCTGGTCCTGGATAGGAGTGAGGCCTGATTGTTACAACCAGGGGATCTCATTAACACAACTGGGGGGTCTGGCCCATTGACTTCAGTGGGGCCACACCCATTTGCACCCGCCGGGGATCTGGCCCTACTGATATTTTTGTTCTGTGTGTGTACAGCACCCAGTACAATGGGTTCCTGCTCTGTAAGTGAGGACTGGGCAAATTTCACATCAGCTGTTAGCCCAGGAAGCCCATGTCCTGGTGGGTTCCACAGTCTAATCTTGGGGTCTAGATCTAAGTCCGCCTCCCCTGGGCCTCCAGCATGAGACTTGTGGTGCACGTGATGTTTCTGTACAGCCCATAGCTGGTGACTGAGCTAGTTGTAGCAGGTTGAGTGGCTCTGAGCTGATTTCCCCCCACCTCCCCCACAACACGCTCTCAGGACCTCGTGAAGGTGCATCGATTCTTTTTGGATGACCTGAAGAACGTCCTGTCCTTCAGCAACGCCCAGAACCTCTACCAGGTCTTTATCAAGTACAAGGAAAGGTGAGGATTGTCTGGAAAGGTGATGGTGGGGAGAAGAACCCCTGGGAAGGGGTGGAGGAGCTTCCCCTAGTGGGGTCACTTGGGTATGCTCCATAGCCACATGTTCTTCCCCGTCCCCCTCGACCCAGACCCCCTTGCTGGGGGGAGGGTCGGTTCCCCTTTCTCCTTCCTGCCCTGAGAGCTCAGTGTCTAGAAGAATCCGTGGAGATGTCCCCTTCTGTCCACCCCCTCACCCCACTTCTGTATTCCCTGCCCACATGGCACCCCCCCAGCCGAGCAAGAAAACTAAGCCCACCTTGTGGGCGCTCTCGTCACACGTGGAGAGCAAAGGAGGGACAAGGGAGTCAGGGCACAGATGGTACCAGTGTTCCCCACTCTCCATTCCCACGATACGGGGCTCCCAGCACCTCTTTCCCGAGTTCCCACCTTTCTATTTCTCCCCTTGGCTATGAGTGGAGACGGAAAGAAGACAAGCCCAGGGTCCTTTCCAGACTAGGCCAGGGCCAGCTCTCCCTCCCCTCACCCGGCTCATGGCCATACTTCCTTTTGCCCTCCCAGGTTCCTGCTCTATGGCAGATACTGCAGTCAGGTGGAAGCAGCCAGCCGGTGTCTGGACCAAGTGGCTGGTGCCAGCATGGACGTGAGGATGAAGCTGGAGGTCAGGGCCATGGTTCTGAATCATCCTAGCCACTCTCCCCTCCCCATCCATCCTCTAACAACAGCCCCACCCCCCACATCCCTCCGTGCTAACGGGAACCCCCTAAGCAGGAATGGGCTGGGGACATCAGAGGACATGGCAGAGGTGCCAGGGTCAGGGGGTTCAGAGGGCACATCAGGAGGTGCCATGGGGTCAGGGGGGTTCAGAGGGCACAGCAGGAGGTGCCAGGTTTGGGAGGTTCAGATGGCACAGCAGGAGGTGCCATGGGGTCAGGGGGGTTCAGAGAGCACGGCAGGAGGTGCCAGGGTTGGGGGGTTCAGAGAACGTGGCAGGAGGTGCCATGGGGTTGGGGGGCTCAGAGAACATGGCAGGAGGTGCCATGGGGCCAGGGGGGTTCAGAGGGCATGGCAGGAGGTGCCAGGGTCAGGGGGTTCAGAGGGCACATCAGGAGGTGCCATGGGGTCAGGGGGGTTCAGAGGGCACAGCAGGAGGTGCCAAGTTTGGGAGGTTCAGATGGCACAGCAGGAGGTGCCATGGGGTCAGGGGGGTTCAGAGAGCACGGCAGGAGGTGCCAGGGTTGGGGGGTTCAGAGAACGTGGCAGGAGGTGCCATGGGGTTGGGGGGCTCAGAGAACATGGCAGGAGGTGCCATGGGGCCAGGGGGGTTCAGAGGGCATGGCAGGAGGTGCCAGGGTTGGGGGGTTCAGAGAATGTGGCAGGAGGTGCCAGGGTTGGGGGGTTCAGAGGGCATGGTAGGAGGTGCCATTGAGCCGGGGGGTTCAGAGGGCACGGCAGGAGGTGCCATGGGGTCGGGGGGCTCAGAGAACATGGCAGGAGGTGCCAGGGTCAGGGGGTTCAGAGGGCATGGCAGGAGGTGCCATGGGGTCACAGGGGTGGATGGGTTCCATAGTCCTGGCTCAGTCAGGAGCTAGCTGGGGCCCTATGGGTGTCCCATTGCATAGGACTGGCCCTAGTCTCTGTGGGACCTTCTGGCCAGCCCTCAGCACACTGGGCATTTCCCCCGCCAATGCCCCTTCTTGTCGTGCAGGAATGCTCCCAACGAGCCAACAATGGGCGCTTCACCCTGCGTGACCTGCTGATGGTGCCCATGCAACGGGTGCTGAAATACCATCTGCTTCTGCAGGTACAGACCCTTGGCGGGAAGCTGGGGGTGGGCACGAAAGGCCCTGGTCAAGGGGAGGTGGGGGTAGTCTGTGCAGAAGGGTCACAGGTTGGCAGTCAGGGTTCTATTTTCAGCTCAGGGAGTGGAGTGGGGTCTTGTGGGCTAAAGCAGGGGGTAGGCTGGGGATCAAGACTCCTGGGTTCTATTCCTGGCTGTGCCGTTGGCCTGCTGTGTGACCATAGGCAAGTCCTTTCCCCGCTCAGTGCCTCAGTTTCTCTCTATAAAATAGGCAGAACAATGACCACCATCAGAAAGAAAGCCCTATAGGTTTTCGGCATGGTATAATCCCCATCAGTGCCAGCTGGGTCTGGCCAGCTCTTCCATCGAAGCCTGGGGTCAGCTTCAGACTAGGAAGTCTGCTCTTTGGGGCAGGAGCCGTCTTTATGTTCTCTTTGAGGGGTCCTGAGCCATGACTGGGGCACCTAGGTGCTACCGTAATACCCCTAATAAATCACATACAGCGCCCAGCACTATATGGGTTCCTGGCTCTGCCCCACGATGCTTCGCTCTGGGGAGCTGGGGAACCCTGGAACCCTCTGCTGGAGGAGCCAGAAATGCCTTTGAGTCAGTCAAATCCATCCCGGTTAATTTCCTCTCTCCAGGAGCTGGTGAAACATACGGTGGAGCCGACAGAAAAGGAGAACTTGCGGCTGGCGCTGGATGCCATGCGGGTGAGGCCAGCTCTCCGTCTCTTGGGTGCCGCCAACTTTCGGGATGGTCGTGAGGGTCTCTCAGTGTTTTGGTCGCAAAACGCTCCGGGGCCTGGTGGGTGGGTGTGCGCATCCAGAGGGGCTTATGCTTGGGGGGTGAGGGTAGGAAAGTTCCTGTGTAAGGCTGGGTGGAATGGGGACTTTCCTCCCAGGGGAAATTCTGACACTGCAAGTACGGGGGAGGGAGAGGGGGATGGGGACCATCGCCCTGAGCCTGAAATTTTCCTGAGAATGGAAATGCTGAAAAATTTTGATTCGGAACATCTCAGTGACTCGAGGGCTTGTGGAGACATGGAAATGGACCGAAATAGCTCATTCTGGAATAATTACCTAATAACAAAATTCTAGGATAATTATTTTAAAATGGAGTAATAATAAAAAAATCGATTCCAGAATAATTATTTTATACCAATAAAATAAACATAGTAATGAAAATAATAATTATAAGTAGCTACTCTGGAATAATTATTAAATAAATAACATCATAGTAATAATTATAAATAGCTCTTCTGGAATAATGATAAAATATAATAATAACAACAATAATAATAATAAATAATAACTGTAATAATAATTAATAATAATTTCACTATTCCAGAATAGTTCTTTTGGTATAAGTCCCAGTGTGGATACTCTTATTCTGGAAGATGAATGCCTTTTCCAATTTAGCTTAATGCACTTTGGAAGTGGATTTATTCCGGAATAGCTACTTCTGAAAATGTTTAAGCGTAGACACACCTTAAATATAATATAATATAATATAATATAATATAATATAATATACAGGGGCACCAGAACGGGGGGGACCAGGGGGTCATGGCCCCCCACTTTTCACTGGCTGTAAGGGCAAGTGATGGGGGGGCGAAGAGGAGCGAGCAGGGGGCTGGGTCACTGCAGGGAAAAGGCAGTGTGGAAGCAGAGGATCTGGGGAAGAGGTGGGGGGGACGCCTTGGGGAGAAGGGGCAGTGTGGGGGCAGGGCTGGGGGGGGTGATGGGGCACAGGAGTGCGGGGCCACGGTTCGGGTGCCTATGGCCCCCCCACTTTTAGGGCACTTACCTCCGCCGCTCCTGAGGTAATATAATAAATTAATTAATAAGGCTTGGAAGTATTTGATTTTTATCGTAAATGTTGGTAAGCATTGATTTCACCGCACACACACAAACCAACAAAAATATTTCCACTGATGATAATCGACATTTAGAGGTAGGCAAAGTAAGAAGAATGCCGGTTGAGACCGTATTAGAGTCCAAATCCAGGGACTTAGACTTTTGAGTTAGGTGTGTTACAAGTGGACTAGCGCAGGGGTTCTCAAACTTTTTCTTTCTGAGGGCCCCTCAACATGCTAGAAAAATGCCGGGGCCCAGCCAGGGTGGGGTGGGGTGGGGGCTCCGGGCCCGGGACCCTGGGGCACAGCCGCAGTTTGACTTCTATTGGGGGGGGGGGCAGAGGGGGAAGGGCCGTCAGGGCTCGGGCCAGCTCTGCACAGCGGGGTCTGGGGAGGGAGCACCATCTCCACCCCCGTGACTCACCTCATTTTCACCATATTTTCACCATTTTCACCATATTTTCGACCAATAAAAATAGGGGGGAAAAATGCTTAAAACCCCTAAATTCGCGCAACTGTGAAAATTTAAATCTACAAAAATCGATTAAAAAAAATAAACGTTCGTAGTCTCAGTGAAAATTCAAAAAAATCTGCTCACCCTAAACAAATACACGAGAATAAACACTGTGTAAATACACTGCAGGAAATATCCGGTGACTACTTTGCGGTTGGTGCAATGGGCTGGGGAGTGGAGGAAGTGATGCCAAGTGCAGGGGCTCGTGAGGTGGGGAGGATGGTGCTGAGGGGAGTGGTGGGGGGGCTTGTGCTACTGTGGTGGGGGTTTGTGGGCGGGGGGGGCTGCAGAGTGGGGGGGTTTGTGGGGTGGGGAGGCTGGGGCCGGAGAGGGAGTGTGGGGGGCTGCTACTGGGGTGCTGGGCTGGGGCTATTCAGTACACCCCATTGGGTGGCGGCGGGGCAGAGCAGTAATGGAGGGGGTCTGGCGCCCCCTTTGCTAGCAAGGGATGTCACTCTGCCCCAAGGAAACCGCCCTTGTTTGATAGTCAGACATCAGACGGCCATTCCCCCCAGCAGAGAATGCCCTGGGGACCCTGAAGGGAAAACCCAGCCATGGATCACATCCCCAAGCACGGCTGGTGCTGACCAAGGGCTCGTTGTGTCCCCCCCATCCCTTAGGACCTGGCACAGTGCGTGAACGAGATCAAGAGAGACAACGAGACCCTGAAACAGATCACCAACTTCCAGCTCTCCATAGAGAAACTGGTGAGTCCCTGGGTCACACCTACTGTCACCTGGCCTGGCTGCCTTTGCTGCTTCCGTCGGTCTCTGTCTTTCTTTTTCCTTTCTTCCTTGTCTGTTTCTTTGTTCCTTCATTCATTCCTTCATTTTTCCTCTTTCATTTATTTATTCCTCCATTTATTTCTTCCTGCATTCATTCATTCATTCATTCTTCCTCCACCATGTTTCACGTTCGCTCCTTTATCTGTTCATTCCTTTATTCGTTCATTCTTCCTCTTTCAATCTTGCGTTCGTTCACTCCTGTATTTATTCACTCCTTTACTTGTTCATTCATTTTTCCTCTCTCAACCTTTTGTTCGCTCCTTTATTCATTTGTTCGGTCGATCATTCTTCCTCTTTTTCTTTTTTTTTTTGTTCTTTAATTCATTTTCTTTTAGTCATTTGTTCTTTTTTTCATTCATTCACCTGTTGGTTGGTTCTTTCATTCACTGATTCATTCGTTTCCCCTCTTTCATTCTTTTTCATTCATTTTCACTGGTTTACGCTTTTCTTTTCATTTTTTGTTGTTCTTTCATTCAGTTCTTTTCATTTGCGCGTTCTCTTTAATGAACTAATTATTTCAAACAAGTGCCATGAAATTATTTTTTCCCCAGCTGCCTGTGTCACTCTTCGCCTCTCCCCTGGAATACGTATATACAATACAAACCTGAGTGCATGTTATACACACTCAACAGCTTCCTGCTGGCTGGCCTTTGTTAGAGCTGCTCCTGTCTAGACCAGTTCCCTTTCCTGGCTCCTCCTGGTCGCTGTGGTATTTCCCAGCATTCTCGCTACCACCCTTTGTACAGCTCTAGGAACCTTGTGCAGCCTAATATGGCCTCCCATGGAGTGAACCCAGGACCAAGCACAGAGGTTTTCCCTCTGTAGCTATAAGAGTTGCTCCATCATCCAGTAGCAGTCGTAGACTCTTACCATCTTTGGGCCAGCCATTAGGGAGGTATATGGCATCTGTTCAGCCTGCTGGTTCCTTTTGTCTCAGACTGAATTCCTGTAAACGGGTTTGGTTTTCTGTCCCCCTTCTCCTTTTAGTCACGGTCCCTGGCTCAGTACGGGAGGCCGAAGATTGACGGGGAGCTAAAGGTCACCAGCACTGAGAAACGCTCCAAGACGGACAGGTGAGGGCAGGCAGAGAGCTGAGGTGTGCGGCTTTGAGTGGTGGCAGCGCGGCCTAGGGGACAGAGCACTGGACTGGAGACCTGGGTTCTACCGGCTCTGTCACCGGCCTGCTGGGTGACCGTGGGCATGTCGCTTAGGTGGGAGTGGGGGCTGAATCGACGGTGGAGGGCTTGTCCATGCAGCACAGATACGATCAATAAACCCCCGACGTGATGGAAGGTTTGCCATCTCCACTTAAGGTCCTACAAGTAGTTTACAAACTCTTTTACCTCCTTGAGTTGTGGGGCCAACTCCAGGGCTCATCCCATTGCTCTTAGGCTGCTGACTTTCAGCAGAAGGGACCACGATGCATCTGATCACATAACAAGTGTCTGGGACAGCGGTTCTCAGGCCATGGCCCTTGGCAGCCATCTCTGCGACCGACAGAGTGGGGCTCCAGCCCGCAAGATGCTAAGAGCTCTGGGCCCCCATTTAAGTACACATTGAGCTTTAAGTCACACTGTCTGCTCACGCACTTAGAATTCAGCGCATGCATCCGGCATCCACTCAGGAGCACGTCCTTTTCAGGAAGGGCACTTACACACATGTTTAAGTGCTGTCCTGAACTGGGGTTTTAGCACCAGCGTTTTCAAGGGATAGCATGTCTTAGTGCCATTCAAAATCTGGCCTTTCCTGGCAGGGTTGGTTGGGTTCTTTTCAATTTCAACAACAAAAACCAGCTTTTCATTGAAAACAAATGGGGTGGTGGGGAAATGCCCTTGCTGGACAAAATGATTCCTACAAAAATGAATGTTTTTTTCAGAAATCCTTTGTATCGACAATTTCAACTGGAAAACCAGATTTGGGTTGGTTGGGGTTTTTGGGCCACAGTTTTGGGGTGGGGGGACAGGAAATTTTGATAAAACCAAAATTGATTTTTTTTAAGGACACTTCCTGCAACTAAAACGAAATTAAAATAATTTGCTGTCTTGAACCGCCTCCCCTCTGCCTATTTCAAGAGCAAGCTCTGGGGCGGTAGGGGGATCTAGAGCAGATACGGTCCTTAATAGTGTCATCCTGAGGTCCAGAGAATAACAAAGGTTGGAGAACATCTTAGAGAAAAGCCAGAGAACAGCCAGCGTTTCTGTGCAGACAATCACCGGAGGGGTTCTCCTATCGCCACAGCTAATCCACTTCCCGAAGAGTCAGTAGCTGGGCTGATGGACGAATTCTCTCAGCAACCTAGTGCTGTCTGCACTGGGGTTTAGATCAGCTTAACTTCGTCGCTCAGGGGTGTGGATGTTTCACACCCCGGAGTGACATAGCTGGGTCGACGTAATTTTTGCATGTAGACCTGGCTTAAGTGTACGGCCTCCCAGGAGCAGGGCTCAAGTCTTGGGGCTCATATAAGCCAGATGTGCGTTCCTCCCGCCCCCGGCCTGTCAGTGGTTCATCTGTCCCAGGTTCTGTCTGCATCCTTCTCCGTGTTGGGGCCTGTTCCTTGCAGGTATGCCTTCCTTCTGGACCAAGCCCTGCTCATATGCAAGAGAAAAGGGGACTCCTACGAGATGAGGGATTTCATCGACCTCCATACTTACCAGATCCGGGATGACTCCTCAGGAGAAAAGGACAATAAGAAGGTAATGCTGCGTGATGTGTGTGTGTGTGTGAGCTGGAGCCTCTCCCACCCTGCTAACACAACATGTGTGCACTCCATCCTGCACATCCATACCCACACTTACTCAAAGCAGGTATTTCCCCCTAGTAGGGGGCAGCGACCACACACATACAGAGCCTGCACCATTTCCACACAGTCTTCGGCCCAAGGCATCTCCTTAGCTTGGCTGATCCCAGTATTTGGCCCTGTGCTAGCTCCTCTTCCCCCTGGCTCAACCCTTTTCTGTCCTGGGTTGGAGCTAATGAGACCTGCCAGTTCTGGCTGCCAGGGAGAGTCAGCAAAATAACTCCCATGCCTAGTCCCTCTGCTCTACCCCTGGGCACATTCCTCCCATCAGCCAGGAATAGAACCCAGTCATCCTAGCTGCCAGTCCCCCTGCTTCGACTACTGGGCACACTCTTCCCAACAGCCAGGAAAAGAACCCAGGAGTCCTGGCTTCCACGCACACCCTGCTCTAACTACTAGTCAACACTCCTTCCAAAAGCCAGTTGTAGAACCCTGGTAGTCCAACTCCTGCTTCCCTAGCTGTAATCACTAGACTTCTCTCCCCTTCCAAAGCTGGGAATAGACCCCAGGCATCCTGGCTCCCCACTCCCTTGCTCTAATTTCTAGTCCGCACTGCCCCTGTCTGCTGCTGGTGGGCGGGAGTGTGGTTTCACGTCTCTCTTTGAGTCCCCTTGTCTGATATGCAGTTACTGGGAAGGTGGGACCCCCCTCCACTGCCCATGAGTTCCAGGGGGACTGTTAAACATCCGTGCACTTGTCTTTTCCAGTGGACTCACATGTTCCACCTGATCTGTTGTTACGGGACCCAGGGTTACGAGCTCTTCTTCAAGACGCGAGAGCTGAAGAAGAAGTGGATGGAGCAGTTTGAAATGTCCATGTACGTCCCCCTCCCACACACCCTCACTCCCATCATTCCCCACTGAATCTCCCCAGATTCGGTGTCAAAAAACTGTCCCAGCCCTTCTCTGAAACTTCTCTGCCATGTCCTGCCCCCCTCTCCCCTCGGTTGGTTGTTGCTTGCTGGATTATTAGTGGTAAAGTGGCAGTGGCCAGAGGTTCTGATGAGGATCAGGGCCCTGTTGTGCCAGGTGCTGCATGGACACAGCAAGAAACGGTCCCTGCCCAGCTGCGATCAGGGCCCCGTTGTGCCAGGCGCTGCACACAAACAGCGAGAGACGGTCCCTGCCCCAGCTGCGATCAGGGCCCTGTTGTGCCAGGCGCTGCACAGACACAGCGAGAGACGGTCCCTGCCCCAGCTGCGATCAGGGCCACCATTGTGCCAGGCGCTGCACACACACAGCGAGAGACGGTCCCTGCCCCAGCTGAGATCAGGGCCCTGTTGTGCCAGGCGCTGCACACACACAGCGAGAGACGGTCCCTGCCCCAGCTGCGATCAGGGCCCTGTTGTGCCAGGCGCTGCACAGACACAGCGAGAGACGGTCCCTGCCCAGCTGCGATCAGGGCCCCGTTGTGCCAGGCGCTGCACACACACAGCGAGAGACGGTCCCTGCCCAGCTGCGATCAGGGCCCCGTTGTGCCAGGCGCTGCACACACACAGCGAGAGACGGTCCCTGCCCCAGCTGAGATCAGGGCCCCGTTGTGCCAGGCGCTGCACAGACACAGCGAGAGACGGTCCCTGCCCAGCTGCGATCAGGGCCCCGTTGTGCCAGGCGCTGCACACACACAGCGAGAGACGGTCCCTGCCCCAGCTGAGATCAGGGCCCCGTTGTGCCAGGCGCTGCACACACACAGCGAGAGACGGTCCCTGCCCAGCTGCGATCAGGGCCACCATTGTGCCAGGCGCTGCACACACACAGCGAGAGACGGTCCCTGCCCAGCTGCGATCAGGGCCACCATTGTGCCAGGCGCTGCACACACACAGCGAGAGACGGTCCCTGCCCCAGCTGAGATCAGGGTCCCATTGTGCCAGGCGCTGCACACATACAGCGAGAGACGGTCCCTGCCCCAGCTGCGATCAGGGTCCCATTGTGCCAGGCGCTGCACACACACAGCGAGAGACGGTCCCTGCCCCAGCTGCGATCAGGGCCCCGTTGTGCCAGGCGCTGCACAGACACAGCGAGAGACGGTCCCTGCCCCAGCTGCGATCAGGGTCCCATTGTGCCAGGCGCTGCACAGACACAGCGAGAGACGGTCCCTGCCCCAGCTGCGATCAGGGTCCCATTGTGCCAGGCGCTGCACAGACACATAGGGTAAATCTACGATCTGAACTGCGGCTGTAATTTCCAGCCCGAGCAGACATACCTGTGCTAGATCTGTTCAAGCCTTGCACTAAAAATGGAAGTGTAGCTGTGGGGGTGCAAACGGCAGGCGGGACTAGCCGCCCTGAGTACGATCCCGTCCAAGCCTGTAGGCTCGTCCTCAGGGTGGCCAGCTCGTCCCGCTCCTCACCCCACCTCGGCTACACTGCTATTTTCAGCGCGCCGGCTCCATCAGAACGAGGGGACGAAGTGCTCCTGGGTGCTACCGTAATATTCAGTGCCGAGCACGAAGGGGAGCTGGCCAATGACTGGGACGCCTAGGTGCTACCGTAATACACCTAATAAATAACAATAATAATCATAATAATCATAAGCATAACTCGGTCTGTCTCTCTCTCCTGATTCCCGTAGCTCCAATATCTACCCCGAGAACGCCACGTCCAATGGCCACGACTTCCACATGTACTCCTTCGAGGAGAATGCGTCCTGCAAATCCTGCCAGATGCTGCTCAGGTAGGCGCTGCCTGGATCCATGTGCGATGCCCATGCCAGCCACTGATCTGTACTACTGCTCCCAGCTAAGGCGTCTCCTGAGATTGGCCGTTCCCGTGCTTGGGGTTAATTTGTGGGGCAGGGCTGAGCTGGGAATGGGGCATGGGGAGGTAGGGGTTAATAGGGCAGGGCAGAAGGGTGTGGCGGGATGACATCAAGCCCCGATTTACCACGGTGACTCTAACACACATGTTCTCTCTCTTGGCGGTGTGAACAGGGGCACGTTCTACCAGGGCTATCGCTGCAGCCGATGCAAAGCTCCGGCTCACAAGGAGTGTCTGGGCCGGGTAGCCCCCTGCGGGAAGTCGAGCTCAGGTACATGTCTGTGCCCAGCCCTGGTCAGCAGCGTTGGTGGGAGGTACAACTCCGTTCCTGCTACCTGAGCCTGCCTGCGGCCAGCCCTCCTTAGAACAACCCGGAAACTAATCAGCTGATTCCCAGAGCGTCTTATCTGAAGGGTTGGGGGCAAGAGATTGTGGGATGCTTCTAGGCCATGAAGTGCAATGCATTCTGGGATGCATCTGGGCCAAGTGTTGCAAGGGATTGTGGGATGCAGTTGGGACAAATTGGGACAAGGAATTCTGAGATGCATCTAGGCCATGAGGTGCAAGAGATTCTGGGATGCAGCTGGACAAAGTCATGCAAGGGATGCACAAAATGGTGCAAGGGATTCTGGGATGCAGCTGGGGTATGGCAGCACAAAGGATTCTGGGATACATCTGAGGAGGCTGCAGTTGCAAGTGGCCGAATACAAGAGCAGAGGAAGGAAAGGGTTCGCCTACAGGCACGAGTTAAGCCCTTCACTGCTGCTGCTGCTCTGTATCACCATCTGCGCTTCAGCCACATGCCGCTGAGGTGCCAGTGGGGTGACAAAGGGGCACCACGTGGGACAGGAGGTGGGTTTTCTATCCCAGCCTCCCTGGCACATACTGGTCACCCACAACCAGAAATACAATTCTGCTTTAATTTAGTCTGAGAACTCGCAGGATGAGATTTCGCAACTAACTGAGTAATCGTTTCCCCCCTTTTCTGTTTAATCCAGATTATGGGTCTACGATGAAAAAGGTAAACAAACAAACCAACCCCGAACAACCTTAAATCTCTTAGGGAGAAAACGTTCTCATCTGGGGGGTGGATTTAGTAGTTGTATTGTGATAGGAGCTAGAAGCCCCAGCCGAGATTGAGACTTTTACTGTGCTGGGCTCCGAAAAGCGCCTAGTAAGAGGCTGGGACTATCTTTTTGTTCTGTGTCTGTACAGCGCCTAGCACAACAGAGTCCTGGGTCTAGGGGGGAGGCGGAGTCCTAGGCGTACCGTGAGACACCTAATAAATATGAATAATAATTAAGTAGGAGGGTTTGGAAACTGAGGCCTGGAGAGGGGAGGGGATTTGGCCAGGATCACACAAGTCAGAGTTGGAAATAGAAGGCAGGTCTCTTGAGTCCCAGTCCAGTGCTCCATCCGCTGGGCAATACTGCCCCTTGAAGCACCACTAACTTTTAATCAAGGTTCCCTTCACCTCAGCTCATTTGCTGCCTGGCTTTCTCTCCTCATACTAAAAAGAAAAGGAGTACTTGTGGCACCTTAGAGACTAACCAATTTATCTGAGCATAAGCTTTCGTGAGCTACAGCTCACTTCATCGGATGCATACTGTGGAAAATACAGAACATGTTTTTATACACACAAACCATAAAAAAATGGGTGTTTATCACTACAAAAGGTTTTCTCTCCCCCTACCCCACTCTCCTGCTGGTAATGGCTTATGTAAAGTGATCACTCTCCTTACAGTGTGTATGATAATCAAGGTGGGCCATTTCCAGCTCCTCATACTGTTTATCAGACAGATGTTGCACCTAATTTCTCGCTCACCCACGCCTTATTTTACACCTGTGATGCTCCAGTGTCAGTGAGCATAGAGCCAGGCCTTCTGGCTGATGGGGGAGAGCACACGGGAGATGTAATCCAGCCAGGGAGCCAGGCCCATAGAAGAAAATGGGGGCACAGGGCCACTGAACTACAACTCCCAGGAGGCACTGGGGCAGCATATGGAAATTTTCAGGCCTTTGGGGGATTTTTTGATGAAAAATTAGCCATTTTTCTGCAGAAAGCCGGCACTTTTCGTGAAAAAATGGTGTTTCTCAGAAAAACCCCAAATGGAAAATGTTTCGGATCAGCCCTAATCACAGCCTAAATGGCAGCATCAGGAGATCACAAGAGTCCTACCCATGGTTCTTAGCAATAAGTGATGCGGGACAAGGGAGATCTTTACATGCTGAGGGTCTAGAGACTGGGCGCAAAGGAGCTTGGTCCCAGTTTATATGATGTTGCTGGGGGAGTCACCACGAATGGGCATCAAACCTGGGACCTTTGGGTCTAAAACCTGACCTAGCAGCAGGCTCATCAGCCTCTGTCTATGGCTCAATTACCATTAGAAGGGGATTAAGTACCACATGGGGGGTTGTTATATTTGCCTTGCTGAGCCCTTCCCTAGTACCACACTGGCCTAAGTCCCTCCTCAAGCCCCACCCTCTTACTCCAGTTCTGCTCATAATACTACACCCCCTGCTGATTTATAGCAGGGTCTGTGCCTGCTGAACTTCAGACAGATCCCACACATCCTCCTTATCTGAGCCAGGATCCTTGTCTTCCCTCTGCAGAACAAATCCAACCGACACACCCAGGAGAGAAAGAAGAACGACCTTGGTAAGTCCTGTGGCAGGCACCCACTCTCGTGCTTCAGGGCAGGCAGTGGGGTCAGGAAGGAATTTCCTTTCTTGTAATCAGCAGTCCTGATTAGGCCTGGTGTGGTGGAGACCCCTATTGGTGACACCAGGCACTGCAGCCTGGAGAAAGCCGAGGGTCTGCTCTGGGTCTAACGCCTCAGTAAAGGACCCCCCTTTAAGTTCTGCTAGATCTGCTGTACTATGAGGGACTGGAATACTATAACCCCATCCCTCTGAAGCTGTAGTGCATCATGGGAGATGCAGTCTGGCTGGGGAGCTTGCCCCATAGAGGAGGACATGTGGTAACTGAGCTACCATTCCCACAGGCTGGACACCGGACTAGCTGGATCCCTGATCTGTGCTGGGATGCTGAGCTCCAGCTTAAATTCAGGGCACCTGCAGGAAAGCCCCACTGGCTCATGGGAGCTCTGCGTGGACGAGGGTTCAGGAGACAATAAGCCCTTAAAATACATCTTACTGCATGCAGAATCCCTGTCCTGGAGGGGCAAATGAGGCCTGCCCCAGGGCTTTCCCTCTATCCCCCATGTAGAGCATGGGGAGGATTTTCTGTCCCCCTCGCACCAGGAAGATGTGGCCGTCCACGTGTGTCCCCGTAGTGGGTGGGAAGAGCGCTGGGCGCAGATGCGGCTGGGTGGCAGGCGTTTGCTGCAGGGAGATACATGGGGTTGTTCTGTGACCGGTTCCTTGCCAATGTCCTTGTTTCCTTAGGGCTGCCCAAAATGGAGGTCTGCCAGGAGTATTACGGGCTGCCCCCGCCACCCGTGGCATTTGGCCCGTCGCTGCGACTCAGCCTGGGGGACATTGTGGAGCTGACCAAAGCTGAGGCGCAGCAGCTATGGTGGGAGGTAGGTGTCTCCGCAGCCATCCCCCCCCCAGTCCGGGTGCCCTCATGGAGAAACGCTGACTAGAACAGCGGTTCCTGAGCGTTCAATCCCACAGATTCCCACCACCCCATAACTACATCACTAGACCCGCTGCTGAGATTTCGTTTGTCTATGCACTCGGACTTGCAACCCCACCCGCTGATGGGGTGACCCCACTTGGGGTTGAGACGCATAGTTTGGGAACCGCTGGACTAGAGGAATTGCACATAAATTTGGTCAGCAGGGACTTGAAGCTGCGACTTCTGGTTCCAAAACCACAGGGCTCCGCCACATGAGGACATCTCCTTTGGATGGCTGGTCCACCCAGAGGGTAACAGTCTGACTACTGTTATGTTCATGGCATACAAACCGAGAAACTAGATAAACCCAGAATACTCTTGCTGGAAGGTTGCAATGTAACACAACTTTATTTAATTGAATCCAGAATGATAACACATAAGAACCCCAAAACAGAGAGAGACAAAACAGGCTTCTCCCTGAGGCATAACTCACCCCAGCTTACTCCAAGCTGGCTGGCTGCAATCTAACTATTGCTAGGCCCACATCTCAGAACTTCCTACAGAGCTCTCTGCCCATAAGCAGGACCAGGAACACCCCACCACCACCCCTTGAGCGTTTAAAGGGATAGCGTACAGTTGCAATGCAGTTTTCAAGACACCGCAAATTAGTGCAGCTGGCTAATGGAGCTCACGTTAGCTCAAGTGGGAGAGGTCTGTTAGCGCTGACATTCCAGCCGCCAAGCCCTGCTGATGACCGTAGCTCATGATAAGAAATGATGGTGGGGAGGAGTGTCTTTAAAATCAGGTGTCAAAGAGGAGAGCAGCATAAATCAATTCGTGCTTTAGCCTCTTGTTGTTCGGGAGGCCAGGCGGCATCAGGCTCCGAATGATGAAACAGAACTGATCTGGGCCACTTCTGAGCATGGCTCAGTTGTTGAGCCCTGTATTCGACTTTCCTGATGAGGCCAAGAGGGAGGCAGACTCCTCTTAGTGGTGATGCCAGGCAGTGAAGGCCAGAGAGAACCACTGGGTCTGCCCCGTCCAGCAGCCGTGGTGTCCAACCTGCTTTCAGTGTCTCTGTGTTTACACCTCGGGTTTTAGCAGCAATAAATAGCCCCTTTGGCAGGGTCACCCATGCCTTGTCTTCTCCCAGTTAATTCCTGGCACGATGGAGCTCTGATCTCAGTCGGAGTCTGTGCAGCACCTGGCACAATTGGGCCCTGATCTCAGTGCTGGCTCTGATCAGAGATGCTGAGTGTTAGGCAGGGTTTGATCCAAAACCCACTGGAGCCAGTGGAAAAGAGGTGGGCAGGGTTTCATCCAAAACCCACAGGAGACCATGGAGAAGATGCCCATTGACTTCAGTGGGGGTTGGCTCAGGCCTTCAGGCTAGAGTTGGTTGGAAAAAGGGGACTTTTTCCTGTGCAAAATGGTCAACTTTTGGGGGAAAAAATGAAATATTATGGTGGGGGACTGTAGTCCCGGTGCCTTGTTGGAGTTGTAGTTCGGTTGCTTCATGCTCCCATTTCTCTTCAAAAGGCCATGCTTCCTGGTCAGACTACATCTCCCATGATGCACCACAGTCTGCCCTCTAGTGAGGGGAGACGGTTGTATTATGGGAGGCCCTGACCCTGGTGCATCCTGGGAGAAGTAGTCTGGCTGGGGAGCCTGGCCCATAGAGAATAGGGGCACGAGAAAACCAAACTACAATTCCCAAGAAACACCACAGCGAGATAGCCAAATTGAAATATTTCTGCTCTCGGCTTAAACCTCCAGCCTACCATAGTCCCTCTGCAAACCAGGCCCAGAGCAGCCCCTTCGGCCTCTGCCATGATAGCTCTTTATGATTAGGGTGACCAGATAGCAAGTGTGAAAAATCGGGATGAGGGGTGGGGGGTTATAGACATCTATATAAGAAAAAGCCCCAAATATCGGGACTGTCCCTATAAAATTGGGACATCTGGTCACCCGATTTACGATAGATCTGACATGCATTGGCTTCCGCTTTGCAGGGCAGAAACACATCCACGAATGAGATCGGCTGGTTCCCATGCCAAAAAGTCAAACCGTATGTGTGTGTGAGTAGCAACTCCTTTCACATTTGCTTGATTAGCTGGTAGATGCTGGATGTTTTTGTAGGGTCTCTAAATTCCTTAGACAAGTTTGGGTGGGTTGCATCTGATCTGGGGACAAAGGGCAGATGTCCGTCTACAATCCAGGATGCTTAGCAGCAGAAGAAAGGGTGGGTTTTGTGGGTAAGGCGTTGGAGTGGGGCTCAGAAAATTTGAGTGAAATTCTTGGCTCTGCCACAGACTGCCTGTGAGGGACCTTGGGCAAGTCACTTCATCTCCTTGTACCTCATCTCCTCATTTTTAAATGGAGTATAATCATTCTTTCTTTGTTTACATGCTGTCTGGGGCAGGACCTGTCTTTCACTATGTGTCTGGGCAGCACCCAGGGCCCTGATCTTGGGGAAGGTCTATGCAATGCCTGGCACAATGGGGCCCCATTCTTTGTTCTGTTATATACATAATTTTTAAAAAAATGAATTATTTGTGATATGACACTGGGAGCAAAATGAAACTCCAGAATAACAGAGTGCTGACATCAGACATCAGCTCTCCTGGGCCAGACATAACTCTTTCTTCTCCCTTTTATTTACTGCAAGAAAATAAAACCTTTTTCTTTCCCCCCCCAGAATCCTCCCCCAGATTTTTCTGTTTATCTTTGGTAAGTAAAATTATAGAATTGAAACATTTCTGCATCTACATAATTTATTGCTGTTTAATCTGGAGTCCAGCCTTCTATGCATCATGCTCTATGAAATCACAGACTGTCTTAAACCAGCTTGAGTTCCAGATTTGCCTCCATTGTTTACCAGGAAACCACACCCTCGCTGGTATGGCATACAGCCCACAGCAACATCTAGTGGCTGAATTGTAGACTTCAAGTAATAACTCCTGTGTGGATGTCCCTCCTTGCAGGTACGCGGGACCTATGGAGAGAGCAGAGGCGGAGCAAATCCTCACAAACCGTTCAGACGGCACATTCCTGGTGCGGCAGAGGGTCAAGGACGCGGCCGAGTTTGCCATCAGCATCAAGTAATCCTAACCTTAGTAACAGCTTCTAAAGAGCAACATCTTTGTGTGCGTGAATAGCCTGCCGCTCAGAAAGAACTCTTTTGGTCCCTTCCCTATAATGCAAACACCAGGGGGCGCATAACAAAATTAAATGCCGACTTGGTAAAAGTAAATATTTTTATATGCAACAGGTAGTTAACCTGTGGGACTCCCTACCTCATGATCTTATGAAGGTAAATTGCTTCCTAAGTTAAGAAGATAGGGTTAGATATTTAAGAATAGCATCTCCAACAGCACCAGCTAGGGGAGCAGGGGAAAGTGCCTTAAGCTGCAGTGCATAGAATGATCTTCCATCTGGATGTGCTTGCCACTTGAGGTGGGATATAAGGCCAGAGCGGTGCAATTATGGAGAATCCTATATTCCTAGGGCCAGAGCCCCAACTGGCATAAATCGGTGCCGCTCCATTGGAGTCGGTGGGGCCAGATCTCCATCTTAGTTCTTTCTGAAAGACCCTGTGAGAGAGAGAGAGTACAATGTGTGCCTCTCTTCTGTAACCAGCTGCATCTACCCTCCATGCACAAAGCCCTGCCCTCCCCAGAGAGCAGACAGCTAGAAATTTAAAGGTGCAATACACTGGAAAATTACAGCTGTTGAGATCGTTAGGAAACCTGCGGTCCCCTGAGAGCTGGTGTCTGTCCCCCCAGGTTTAACGTAGAAATCAAACACATCAAGATCCTGACGTCGGAGGGCCTGTACCGCATCACGGAGAAGAAGGCGTTCAAAGGACTCATAGTAAGGATTGAGCGGATTTCCCATGCACTGCTTCAACTCCATCTTCACTGGAAGGCTCCAGCCACTGGGGGAATGCTTAGTGCAACACCAGCCGCTTAGCCCTCAGGAAGGCAGTATGGTGTACTGAATAGAGCAGGAGGGGCTGGGAGCTAGGACTCTTGGGTTCTGTTCCCAGCGAGGGGAGGGGAGGGGGGGGGCTAGTGGGTTAGAGGAGGAGGTGGCTGGGAATCAGGCCTCCTGGGTTCTATTTCTGGCTGGAGGGGCTGGGGGAGTGGGGTCTAGTTGTTACGGTCTCTGTTCCTGCTCTGATCTTTAACTATTCATGGTAAATAGGCCCAATGGCCTGTGATGGGAAGTTAGATGGGGTGGGATCTGAGTTATTACAGAGAATTCTTTCCTGGGTATCTGGCTGGTGAATCTTGCCCACATGCTCAGGGTTTCAGCTGATCGCCATATTTGGGGTCGGGAAGGAATTTTCTTCCAGGGCAGATTGGCCGAGGCCCTAGGGGGTTTTCGCCTTCCTCTGTAGCATGGGGCATGGGTCACTTGCTGGAGGATTCTCTGCACCTTGAAGTCCTTAAACCACGATTTGAGGACTTCAGTAGCTCAGACATCGGTGAGAGGTTTATTGCAGGAGTGGGTGGGTGAGATTCTGTGGCCTGCATTGTGCAGGAGGTCAGACTAGATGATCATAATGGTCCCTTCTGACCTTGATACCTATGAGAAGGAATCTCCGCATGCTCAGGGCCCCTCTGTACTTCCTCCCTAGGAGCTGGTGGACTTTTACCAGCAGAACTCCCTGAAAGACTGCTTCAAAACACTCGACACCACGCTGCAGTTCCCGTTCAAGGAGCCCGAGCAGAGGGCCATCTCCAGACCTCCCGGTAGGGTGCTCGGGGACCAGTGCTGAAGCTGGGGCAGGGAGACCTTGAGAGCCCTCCCTCAGGGCTGCAGGATCTCAGCCCCCGGGGTTCTTGGGATAGATTCTCATGACTGGGCATATGTGGGATGGAAATTTTCCCCAAAACATTTTTCTTGAGGGACAGTGGCTTTTCAACCCAATTTTTTGCTCCCCCCCCCTCTAGTTTTTGTCAAATTTCCAGGGTTTAGTGTGGGGGGCCCCAAAATTGGGGCTTTCAACAGAAATGGTAAAATTGGGACAAAACCAGGAGAAAAATGTCTGGAGGCAAAACCCGTCATTTCCCAGCCCCAGCTGGAACCGCTCATACTGGTCAGCGGCCATGGCCCCCCAAGGGCCCTCTCTATTAAAAATCATAGAATATCAGGGTTGGAAGGGACCTCAGGAGGTCATCTAGTCCAAACCCCTGCTCAAAGCAGGACCAATCCCCAACTAAATCATCCCAGCAAGGGCTTTGTCAACCCTGACCTTAAAAACTTCTAAGGAAGGAGATTCCACCACCTCCCTAGGTAACACATTCCAGTGCTTCACCACCCTTCCAGTGAAAAAGTTTTTCCTAATATCCAACCTAAACCTCCCCCACTGCAACTTGAGACCATTACTCCTCATTCTGTCATGTGCTATCACTGAGAACAGTCTAGATCCATCCTCTTTGGAACCCCCTTTCAGTTGGTTGAAAGCAGTTATCAAATCCTCCCTCATTCTTCTCTTCCGCAGACTAAACAATCCCAGTTTCCTTAGCCTCTCCTCATAAGTCACCTGTTCCAGTCCCATAATCATTTTTGTTGCCCTCCTCTGGACGTTTTCCAATTTTTCCACATCCTTTTTGTAGTGTGGGGCCCAAAACTGGACACACTACTCCAGATGAGGCCTCACCAGTGTCGAATAGAGGGGAACGATCACGTCCCTCGATCTGCAGACAATGCCCCTACTTATACATCCCAAAATGCCATTGGCCTTCTTGGCAACAAGGGCACACTGTTGACTCATATCCAGCTTCTCATCCACTGTAACCCCTAGGTCCTTTTCTGCAGAACTGCTGCCTAGCCATTCAGTCCCTAGTCTCTAGCGGTGCATGGGATTCTTCCGTCCTAAGTGCAGGATTCTGCACTTGTCCTTGTTGAACCTCATCAGATTTCTTTTGGCCCAATCCTCTAATTTGTCTAGGGCCCTCTGTATCCTATCCCTACCCTCCAGTGTATCTACCTCTCCTCCCAGTTTAATGTCATCTGCAAACTTGCCGAGGGTGCAATCCACACCATCCTCCAGATCATTAATGAAGATATTGAACAAAACCGGCCCGAGGACCGACCCTTGGGGCACTCCACTTGATACCGGCTGCCAACTAGACATGGAGCCATTGATCACTACCCGTTGAGCCCAACAATCTAGCCAGCTTTCTATCCACCTTATCGTCCATTTATTCAGCCCATAGTTCTTTAACTTGCTGGCAAGAATACTGTGGGAGACCGTGTCAAAAGCTTTGCTAAAGTCAAGGAACAACAAGTCCACTGCTTTCCCTTCATGCACAGAGCCAGTTATTTCGTCATAGAAGGCAATTAGGTTAGTCAGGCATGACTTGCCCTTGGTGAATCCATGCTGACTGTTCCTGATCACTTTCCTCTCCTCTAAGTGCTTCAGAATTGATTCCTTGAGAACCTGCTCCATGATTTTTCCATGATTCTGTGCATCATGGCTGGTGCATGGACTCCACCCTGGTGGTGTCTTGAAATTAACCCTCTGCGGCTCAAGCCCTCGAAGCCCTAGGAGGGGAGAGAGCCAGTCTTTCACCATGAGTTCACTGCCTCCAGCCATGTGGTGGGTGACGAGCGCTTCTGGGGGCTGCTCGCTTTCCAGGATCCCACCAGAGGGGTAGATCTTTATTTGAGGGTGTCCAGTCCTGTCTCTAGTGTGGGTCTGTCCCCTTGCAGCAGGAGGGCTGAAGTACTTTGGTTCGGCAAAGGCTCGCTACGATTTCTGCGCGCGGGACCGGACGGAGTTGACACTCAAGGAGGGTGACATCATAAAGATCCTGAGCAAGAAAGGGCAGCAGGGCTGGTGGAAAGGGGAGATCTATGGCCGGGTGAGTGCACCGCCAAGAGGGGGTTGGGACCGGCGGAGTTTTACAGCCCCCTTATACACCAGAACAGGCCTGACAAACCCGTCCGCTAGGGGGCAGTGTTACACACACGCAGACGCCCCGCTCTGACGTATCCCATCCAGCAGGGGGCAGGGTTCTTCACACCTCTACACACCCCCACAATCTATGCATGCACCCACACAATCCGCGCCTGGTGTGCTCACGCGCACGCAATCTCTGCATGCCTGCACACGCGCTCCTCTCGCAACGCATCTACGATCTCCACACACACGTACGTGCACGCGCCCGATCGCTCCGCATGCCTGCGCCCACACGTTCTGATGCATCTGGTAACGAGAACACCTAGTGCGAGTACAAAATGCCAAGAAATCTGTGGCCAGCTGGTGACTTCCGTGGCACTTTGTCTCCCCCTAGTGGTGGCTGGGACAGTAGCAGCTGATGAGCCAGCTAATGGAGCGGGGCTGTTAGGTCAAGCAGTAGAGGCTGGTGCCTTTAGATCCAGAGGTCCACAGTTCAATCCCTGCTACCCATGCCTCAGGTTAGTGGCCCTTGTGCCACATGGCATGGCCAGCATATCTCACCACAGCATTGGGGATAGCACACAGATCTTCCTGCTGTGAAAACCAGCTGAGTTACAGGAGAATCCCTGTTAGCTCTTAGCAGTAAAGGGCTTATGACACACAGGTAAGCAGCACCCATCTCATCCAGAAGAGGGCAGCAATGTGTATCTGACACATGGGCCATGTTCCAATGGCTGTTTTGTGATAACAACTGAACGTCTCACTGGGTTTTCCCCTCCTAGGTTGGCTGGTTCCCAGCGAATTACGTGGAGGAAGATTATTCGGAATATTGCTGAGGTCTGGAGCCCTGTGTAATTTTTTTCCCTCCTGAGATCATGACCCACAGGATTCCCGTGGGCTCACGCAGAGCTCACACTGTGAGCTCACGCGGAGCCAGGCCTGGAAGGGGTCTCTGTAGCAGGAAGAAATGTTGTGTTGGTGCCCAGTGGCAAGTGCGGCGGGGAGTAGCACCCCCTGGACTATTAATTTATGAACTTTCAGAACCCTCTTCTCTTTCTCTTCTCTCACGCATGTAAAGGAAGTTTTGTGTTGAATAAACTGGATGGGTGGACGGGCTGGGGATGTATCGTCTGCCACCCTGCCCCCAAAAGCCCTTTTCTTTCCAGTCCGTGCCATGATCCAACTGCCCCATCAGGCGCCGGAGTATGGAGCCCAGAGGGCTGCCACCACGTGAATGGGTAGGAGGCGGTCCCCTAAGGAGGGAGGATCTCTTGCCCACTGTCACCTTTATATTCCCTCCAGCATAGGCAAAGCCCAGATGGCAACAGGCTCACGTGATTGCCCTTTGTTACCAGATTTGCCCGTTAGGTATGCTTATTTATTAGGGTTACTCTTCTAGGGGGGTGGGAGTGGGGTGGATGAGCAAACCCCACAGGATTTTGGGGCGCTATAGGGATCTTTAGCTTAGGTAAGAGGAGCATTGCTTCAGGGTAAATGGGGAAGCCAAAACCACAAGAGTAAAGTTCAGAGAGAAAGAGAGGGAGGGAAGCAACCAGCTTAACCATAAAAGTTATTTATTGAATAACAGTGATAACTACACAAGGAGAGCCTAAACCAAAATAACAGTTACATTATTAAAGGTTACAAAAGTCATATATAGAAAACGGTACCTGATCAAACAAGTCAGGGTTAGAAAGTTATACCTGAGGAAGAAAAGAAAACAGAGGGGGGAGGATCTCACCGCTCCACGAAGTTTGAACTGGTCGGAGTTCCCAGGTGATGGTAGTTGCTCAGGGCCCTGAATGCTGGAAACAGGCAGAGCCCCCAGCATGATCAGTCAGGAGAAGATGAAGTCCCAATGGAACTGATGCAGAGTTTGGATCCAGGCATCAGAACACTTACTTGAACATAGGTAGGGGGGTTTTGTAGAGAAACATAGAATCATAGAATATCAGGGTTGGAAGGGACCCCTGAAGGTCATCTAGTCCAACCCCCTGCTCGAAGCAGGACCAATTCCCAGTTAAATCATCCCAGCCAGGGCTTTGTCAAGCCTGACCTTAAAAACCTCTAAGGAAGGAGATTCTACCACCTCCCTAGGTAACGCATTCCAGTGGTTCCACCACATCAATGGTTCATGGGAGAACACTACATCATTCAGGCTTGACATGGGAGCTGATCATTCCTGGCTATGGGTGATGTTCCTTGGAGGGAGCTCACAATGCAATTAGGCAGTTTCAGTATTTTGGATACCAATCAAGGATTCATTACTAGAATTGGTCTGATAACTGCTGAGCTGGGTGTGTGCAGGCGTGGGTTCATTAACATCTGGAGCAGAGATCCCCCATCATGCCGTGCTTCCCTGCTTTTCTGGTCCCAGAGTTCCCTGCGGTTCTTGCCTTGGAATCTCCGTTCTCCATTCTGTATGCTAATGGAGATTCCTCCTTGTCCTATCTTTGATGCAGATGAGGCTAGGGGAGTTGCCTTAATCCTATCACCCTTGTCAGGAGGGGTCTAGGTGTGTCTCACACTGCCCTTCACTGCTCTCTGCAAGTCTTTTCTCCGATCGATTTTGGTTCAAGCAGAGGCTGGGGGCATCCTTTATGAGTCAGACAGGCTGGATACTGTGCCCTGGTTCCCCAAGAACACAGAGCTGACGGGTATCACATTAACCCTTTACTAAGTTGGTCAGCAGGGTGAGCCAAGGCATCCGGGGCGGGGGACTTGCTGGCAAGTCAATTTATGAGCCAAGAACAGAACCCAGGAGTCCTGACAACCAGGCCCCTCTTCTAACCACCAGACCACACTGTGACGGGTTGGATCACAGAAACTCCCTGGGGGCTGCCACCTGATGTGCCAAGACTATTTCTGTCCCAGCTTTCCCTGCCACCTTGGGACTCCAGCACCCTGTCTTGCTGAGCCAGACACACCAGTCTGCTCCAACGCAGACACAGGGTCTGAACCACATGCTGCAAACTTAACTGAAAGCAATTTAAGAAGTGTTCCTGTCTTTAACACTCAGATGCCCAACTCCCAATGGGGTCCAAACCCCAAATAAATCTGTTTTACCCTGTATAAAGCTTATACAGGGTAAACTCATAAATTGTTCACCCTCAGATGTGCACAACTGTTTGCCCCCCACCCCCAGGTATTAATACAGACTCTGGGTTAATTAATAAGTAAAAAGTGATTTTATTAAATACAGACAGTAGGATTTAAGTGGTTCCAAATACTAACAGACAGAACAAAGTGAATTACCAAGCAAAATAAAATAAAACACGCAAGTCTAAGTCTAGAACAGTAATAAAACTGAATACAGATAAAATCCTCATCCAGTAAGCTTCCTTTTACAGACTAGCCTCCTTCTAGTCTGGGTCCAGCAATCACTCACACCCCCTGTACTGTCCTTTGTTCCAGTTTCTTTCAGGTATCCTTGCTGGGGGTGGAAAGGTTCTCTCTTTAGCCAGCTGAAGACCAAATGGAGGGGTGTCCCACGGGCTTAAATAGACTCTCTTGTGGGTGGAGCCCCCTCTTCTCTCCTATGCAAAGTCCAGCTACACGATGGAGTTTTGGAGTCACATGGGCAAGTCATATGTCCATGCATGAGTCAGAACTTACAGGTGGCAGCCATTGCCCACATGCTATCTTGAATGTCTCCAGGAAGACTTCTTATGTGGATTGGAGCCTTCCAACATCCATTGTTTGTTAAATGCTGCTTGACTGCGTACTTAATTTGCACGTTCCTTTCTCAAGAAGCTGACCAAATGCTTTACAAAGGCTACTTAAAAAAATCAAGCCAGTACACAGCCAATATTCATATTTGAATACAAAACTGACATATGCCTACAAGTAGGATTAATAGATTCAATAGATCATAACCTTTACATAGATATGTTACATGGTATATGTAGCATAAAACATATGCCAGTTATGTCATATTATATATATTCATAAGCATATTTCCATAAAGCCTTAGGGGGCACTGTCACACACACTTCCTCCCAGCACGGGGGCTAGATCCAGCAGCCATGACTTTCAGCCCGTCGCTCCAAAGCACTAAATTAAACCTCTCTTAGGGCCAGCATTAGGACCTGGGGGTCTTGACTTTCAGAGCCCCTCCTCCCGCTCTAACCACTAGGCCTCACTCCCCTCCCTGAGCTGGGGAGAGAACCCAGGAGTCCTGACTCCCATTCTCCCACCCTGCTTTAACGGAAGGGTTCTCACCCTTTTTTTGGTGGGCCCCCCCCCGAAAATATTTCAGGCTGTGATGACCCCCCCACAAAAGTGACGACCCCCCCACCCCATACCATGCCACCCTTACTTCTGAGCTGTTGCTGGAGGCCACGCTGCCTTCAGAGCTGGGCGCCTGGCCAGCAGCTGCTGCTCTCCAGACACCCAGCTTTGAAGGGCTCAGACAGTCCGCCCTGCACAAGGCGGACAGCCAGAGCCCGGGCATGCATGGGGGCCTGTGACATGCGCCCCCCCATTACCTCATGACCCCCAGTTTGAGAACCCCTGCAACAGCTACACCCCACTCCACTCCCAGAAGAGGGAAGAGAAACCAGGAGTCCTGAATCCCATTCTCCTCTAACTCATGAGCCCCCATTCCACCCCCAGAGCTGAGAATGGAACTTAATGAAAGCGAAAAGGAGGCACCAAAACATTTGCTGATGTACGTTCCCCTCCCTTTTGTCTGCTTCACTCATTCATTTCATTTCATTGCACTATGCTGCCTAAACCCCAGGCCATGCGGGGTTTCCTCCCTTCTGCTCCATTGGCTCTGCAGTGCATTTTCCAGAGGGATGAGCTGCCAGGGTAGATCCTAGGGACACGGACACCCTTTAGCATCAATTCCCAGCCACGCCAGGCCAAGTACTGTGTTAGCATCCAAAGTAGCTACCCCTAAATGGCGCTGTTACCTCCAAATGGTGTGGTGGTGATGATAATATGGTTCTCTCAGGAAACTGAGGCACAGAGCAGGGAAGCAGCTTGCCCCACGTCACCCAGCAGCAGAGTCAGGCACAGAAACCGACGTGTGGGTGTGCCAGGCCAGCGCGTTGCCCCTGCTAGGCTCCACAACACAGGGAAATGCGGCCTAGGCCCAGTGGCCATGGGGGTTGGGAAGAGACAAAAGTGGGGTGGGAGAGTGTTGGGATCAGAGCCAGAATACACTACAGCGTTTTGCTGAGCTACCAGTAAGTTCAACCCTGGCTCAGCATTTCCCCCCGGGTCTTAAGTTTGTGCAATATTCCAGGAAACCCAAGGAAAACGGAAGCACTTAGTTTCAAGCAGAACATTGTGGCCTCAGGGTGCATGCATGCGAGCGAGCGGCACGGGACGTCTACTGAAGAAACCCGGGTTCTATTTCTCTGCTGCTAGTTGACCCTGGGCAAGTCCTGCCAGATCACAGAGCCTCAGTTTCCCCCACTGTAAAATGGGGTGAGCGATACGCGTCTCCTTTGTAATGTGCTCTAAGTGCTAATTATTGTGCTGCACAAACACCGACCGCGACATGGTCCCCACCCCAACGAATTCATTAGCCCAGGATGAGAGGGGGACGATAAGGTACTGTCAAGGTTCCTCCCCTACTCTGAACTCTAGGGTACAGATGTGGGGACCTGCATGAAAACCTCCGAAGCTTACTTTTACCAGCTTAGGTTAAAACTTCCCCAAGGTACAAATTAATTTTACCCTTTGCCCTTGGAATTTCCACTGCCACCACCAAACTTTAACTGGATTTACTGGGAAATGTAGTTTGGACACGTCTTTCCCCCCAAAATCCTCCCAACCCTTGCACCCCACTTCCTGGGGAAGGTTTGGTAAAAATCCTCACCAATTTGCATAGGTGACCACAGACCCAAACCCTTGGATCTGAGAACAATGAAAAAGCATTCAGTTTTCTTACAAGAAGACTTTTAATAGAAGTAAAGGAATCACCTCTGTAAAATCAGGATGGTAAATACCTTACAGGGTAATTAGATTCAAAACATAGAGAATCCCTCTAGGCAAAACCTTAAGTTACAAAAAAGACACACAGACAGGGATAGTCATTCTATTCAGCACAGTTCTTTTCTCAGCCAGTTAAAGAAATCATAATCTAACACATACCTAGCTAGATTACTTACTAAAAGTTCTAAGACTCCATTCCTGTTCTGTCCCCGGCAAAAGCAGCATACAGACAGCCCCAGACCCTCTGTTTTTCTCCCTCCTCCCAGCTTTTGAAAGTATCTTGTCTCCTCATTGGTCATTTTGGTCAGGTGCCAACAAGGTTACCTTTAGCTTCTTAACCCTTTACAGGTGAAAGGATTTTTCCTCTGGCCAGGAGGGATTTTAAAGGGGTTTACCCTTCCCTTTATATTTATGACAGGTACAGTGAGGGGCAGGGACTCAGCCAACGCCAGTGGCCGAGCCTGAAAGAGAACCCAGGTCTGCAGAGTGGGATGCTGTCACCATTGGACCACCCTGCCTGTTAATTGGAGAGGCTGGGTTGCCATTTATCGCTGCAGGAATTGGCCAGGAGCCCTTTCCCCTGGCTATGTACCCCGTGCTGCTCTGGCGGCATCTAAACCAGAACACAGTGAGCACTAAGCGAGGGTTCACGTTAGTTAAAGGGATACTGCCCTATTCCTGTACGCTGCGGCCCCCGCAGCCCTGCTCCCACCCCAGAGCCCTGTTCCCCAGGCGTAACATCCTAAGCAGATGTCTCCTTGGCCTGAAAAACAAAATGCTTAAACAAGCCCCACCAGGCCAGGAAGGTCACTCACCTCCTTGCCTCTCCCAGGACTTCCTGCTCCCAGGCAGCCCATCTCTGACACAGGCATCTCCATGCCAGGCACAGGGCAGCTCCGAGGGAAAGCTGGCACTGCTGCCACAGGAATTCCTATTAACCAGCATTGATAACGCCAAGCATGCACACGGCACTTTTTATATCAAAGGAAGTCAGCCTCATTAGCCCCCATTTTACAGATGGGGAAACCGAGGCACAGACACACCAAAGGTCACGCAGCAGTGCCAGGAAATGAATCCAAGTCTCCTCAGTCTCGAGGCTGCGGTTGAGCCACCACCCACACATGTGCCTTTCTATTCCCCTTCTCTGAGAGCGGCTCTGAGGAAACGCTCTGCCCGTGACTGACTCAGCACTTTTCCCAAGAGAAACGCCCCGCGGTTGGTCAGTTTCCCCAGTCGCCCAGGCATGGCTCAGCTTGTTACTCCACCAGTGACGGCATCCCAGTCCCCTCCCGGCTTTGCAGACGGGGCGGTCTCAGAATTGGTTCCCCACTCCACGTTCCTGTGAATCTCAGAGCTCCCGGCAGAACAGCAGAGGAAAACTGGGACAACCGTGTGCCCCAGGGAAGCGTGGAGGGCCCGACCTGGCTTCCAGATCTGAACCCCTCTGCAGGCCGGAAGGCTGAGCCAGTGGCAACAGACATCTACCTTGCTGTATGTATGTTTCCAGGGACTGCCCTCATCATCCTGTCACCTGCCCTCTTGCAGCCCCACAAAGCTTTCCTTGAGCTCTCCCTATTCAGCACTCTGTCCAGCCCTCCTGGGCACGGAGAGCTCGCATCTCAGGCGTCATCTGTGTGGAGAAATCCTCCGGACTAGGCATGTTGTAAGCAGTTGGGAACAGTGTCTACTGATTTATGGGCTCTGCTGTTGAGAAAGCAGCCTCAGAAATAAGCACCGATGATGAAAAACATCCTGAATGAAATATGACCACAGACTTCTGGGTTACAATTCCACTCAGCCTCCCCTTCCCAGGGCAGTACTCCACCCCCTGAGCACGTAACTTTACAGCACCAGGATCTCTTAGCAGTATGCCCTCCCTTGTACATTATTATCCTGTTTCCCTTAGCTCTGGCTACATCCACAAAAACCTTCTCTTTACTCAGGCAAGAAAATACCCCCAGTAACACTACGTGGCAGTTACATTGGCGCATTTCAACCAAAGATATCAAAACACTTTTCTTTAGTATCATTGCCCCATTTCACAGCTGGGGAAACTGAGGCACGGAGCAGCGGTGACTTGACCACGTCACACAGCAAGTCAATGGCTGAGATGGGACTAGCAAGCAAACCACTGGATTCCCAGGCAAGTACTCAGACATCTAGACCATGTTCTCAAAGTTAGGAACACGCCCCAAGAGACATGCACATAACTAGAGTATATTCCCAGAGCCAGGACTTCTGGGTTCTGTCCCTGACTCTCAATCCTGTGCTCTCACCACTAGGTAATACGCTCCTCCTAGAACTGGGAAGAGATCCCAGGAGTCCTAACTCCCAGCCTCCCTCTCTGAGCTGAAGATAGAACCCAAGAGATGAATTGAATGGAAGAACTTCAACTGACCCCTTTTCCATTGGAGACTATGGTTCCCTCAAAATGGAAACATTTGGATTCACCGAAATTTTGTCTTAGGATAAAATGTCTCATTTTTAACATTTTCAGAGCCAAATGGTTCACGTTTTCTTTTCAAAATGGCTTCACTTTTTGAAATTTGTATTTCGTGTTACAGTGGGTGCGTGTTGTAATGCGAGATAACATTGTCGAAGCAGCAATTGAAATGAAAAGCCTTCGTCAAAATGAAACATTTCGATCTACCCCCCAAATGATTTTTTCCCCCCTGAAATTTTTTTCACAGAGAATTTTGAAAGTTTCGGGTTTCCGTGAAAACAAAGTTTGAAATTATGAATGTCCTCTGCCAGGAATCTTGACTCCTACTCACACGCTTTAGCTACTAGATAACACTGCCCTGGGAAGAGAACCCAGATGTCCAAATTCCAGCTTCCTGTTCTACCCATTAGATCTTGAGCTAGGAAGAAACCCAGGAGTTCTAGACCCATACAAGGAGGATTGGGCCAAAAGAAATCTGATGAGGTTCAACAAGGACAAGTGCAGAGTCCTGCATTTAGGATGGAAGAATCCCATGAACCATTACAGGCTGGAGACTGACTGGCTAAGCAGCAGTCTTGCAGAAAAGGACCTGGGGATTACAGTGGACAAGAAGCTGGATATGAGTCAGCAGTGTGCCCTTGTTGCCAAGAAGACTAACAGCATATTGGGCTGCATTAGTCGGAGCATTGCCAGCAGATCGAGGGAAGTGCTTATTCCCCTCTATTCGGCACTGGTGAGGCCACATCTGGAGAATTGCTTCCAGTTTTGGGCCCCCCACTGCAGAAAGGATGTGGACAAATTGGAGAGAGTCCAGCGGAGGGCAGCGAAAATGACCAGGGGGCTGGGGCACATGACTTACGAGGAGAGGCTGAGGGTGTGATGGGTTTGGTCCCAGAGACCCCCTTGGGACTGTCACCTGACCTGCTGAAGTTACCTCTGAGCCCGTTTTCCCTGCCAGCTTGGGACTCCAGAACCCTGCCTTTTTGAGCCAGACACACTAGCCTGCTGCAACACAGACCCAGGTTCTGGTCCACAGCCCCAAAGCTGCAGGCTTAACTGAAAACAGCTTAGCAGGTTACCTGCCTCCAGCACCCAGACACCCAGTTCCCAGTGGGATCCAAACTCCAAATAAATCCATTTTATTATGTATAAAGCTTATACAGGGTAAACTCATAAATTGTCCGCCCTCTATAACACTGATAGAGAGATATAAACAGCTGTTTGCTCCACCAGGCATTAATCACTTACTCTGGGTTTATCAATAAACAAAAGTGATTTTGTTAAGCATAAAAAGTAGGATTTAAGTGTTTTCAAGTAATAACAGACAGAACAAAGTAAGTCACCAAGCAAAATAAAGCAAAAACACGCAAGTCTAAGCCTAACACATTAAGAAACTGATTACTGGTAAAATCTCACCTTCAGAGATGTTCCAATAAGCTTTTGTCATAAATATAAAGAGAAGGCTAACAACCTTTATGTATGCAGTAACATAAAATCCCTCCTGGCCAGATGTACTGAATCACTTTACCTGTTAGGGGTTAAGAAGCTCGGATAACCTGGTTGGCACCTGACCAAAAGGACCAATAAGGAAAGAAGATACTTTCAAATCTGAGGGCGGGTGGGGGGAGAGGGTTTTTTTTGTGCTCTCTTTGTTTGTTGCCCCTCTGGATGGAGAAAGAGACCAGACAGGTAAAACATCTCCTGAAAACATACTTGAAATGCTCCATATAAGATTACAAAAATTGTAAGTAAGGACAAGGAAATGCGTTAGATTATCTTTTGTTTTAGCTTGTGAATTTTCCCTATGCTAAGAGGTAATTTCATTCCTATTTTGTAACTGGGAAGCAGAGTCAGAGGGGAATATTCTGTGTTTTAAATCTTTTATTTACCCTGTAAATTTATCTTCCATCCTGATTTTGCAGGTGTGATTCTCTTTTTTTTTATAAATAAAATTCTTCTTTTAAGAACCTGATTGATTTTTAGTGTCCTAAAAACCCAGCGGTTTGATCTATGCTCACATTTTAACCAATTGGTTAGTATATTATTCTCAAGCCTCCCCAGGAAAGGGGGTGAAGGGGCTTGGGGGAATATTTTGGGGAAACAGGGACTCCAAGTGACGCTTTTCCTGAATTTTTGTGTGAATCACCTAGTGGTGGCAGCAATACTGTCCAAGGACAAGGAAAGGATTTGTGCCTTGGGGAAGTTTTTAACCTAAGCTGGTAGAAATAAGCTTAAGGGGTCTTTCATGTGGGTCCCCACATCTGTACCCCAGAGTTCAGAGTGGGGAGGGAACCCTGAGAGCTTCTTTCACAGACTATACTCCTTCCTAGTCTAGGCCCAATCCTTTCCCCGGTACAGCCCTTGTTAGTTCCAGCAGACATCTTAGGTGGAAAACAGGAGTGTTCTCATGACTGGGACCCCCTTTGTTCTGTTCCACCCCCTTATATAGCTTTAGCACAAGGTGGGAATCTTTTGTCTCCCTGGATCCCCACCCCTCCTTCTAAATGGAAAAGCACCAGGTTTAAGATAGGTTCCAGTGTCATGTGACCTTGTCACATGTCCTGTGAGACCTCATTCTTCATTACCCATGTCAGGTACACAGGAAGGCATGCAGGTAAATAAACATTTACAACCAATTGTCCTAGTCACTGGGAGCCATCAAGATTCTAAGCCACCATTAATGGCCCACATAATTACAATAGGACCTCAGAGTTATACTTTATATTTCTAGTTTTAGATACAAGAATGATAAATACATACAAATAGGATGACCACACTCAGTATATTATAAGCATTGTAATAATACCTTACAGGAGACCTTTTGCATGAAGCATATTCCAGTTACATTATATTCACACTCATAAGCATATTTCCATAAAACATTATGGAGTGCAATGCCAGAGAGGGGACTGGGCTTGTTTAGTCTGCAGCAGAGAAGAGTGAGGGGGGATTTGATAGCAGTCTTCAACTACCTGAAGGGGGGTTCCAAAGAGGATGGATCTAGACTGTTCTCAGTGGTCGCAGATGACAGAACAAGAAGCAATGGTCTCAAGTTGCAGTGGGGGAGATCTACGCTGGATATTAGAAAACACTATTTCACTAGGAGGATGGTGAAGCACTGGAATGGGTTACCTAGGGAGGTCATGGAATCTCCATCCTTCGAGATTTTTAAGGCCCGGCTTGACAAAGCCCTGGCTGGGATGATTTAGTTCGTGTTGGTCCTGCTTTGAGCAGGGGATTGGACTAGATGACCTCCTGAGGTCTCTTCCAACCCTGATATTCTATGATGCTATAATAAGACCAACTCCCCCCACCCTCCATGTCCCACTTTCAGTTCCTGAATAGATAAAATTGCAACTTCCCCTGTTGTTTCCTGTCCATTGCAGGGGTGTTATTTGGGTACACTGATAATAAACACGTAGTAGATGCCCAGAGACCGTCCTGCGCAGAGGAAGAAGAACTGTCACAAGATAAGGAGCGCTGAGCTAAAGCCTCCAGAAAAGAAGCCCCAGTAAAATCTGTGTCATTCAGCAAACTTCCTCTGAGAAAGATCACAACAGGACAAAGTAGGGCAGTTTTCTTGTCTGGTAAGAGAAGGCAGTGGCATAATGAAGAAGCAGCTTATCACCCACCTTGTAGGTAAGTTTGTAAGGAATTGTGTTATTTTCTTCCAATGGGGGCTTGGCAAAAAACAAACAAACTTAACTGAAGCTCTTTGGGGCAGGGATGGTTTTTTTGTTCTGTGTTTATACAGCACCTAGTACTGCGGGGGGCCCAATCCATGACTGAGGCTCGTGAGTGCAATCAATCCTTGTTACCGGTTGAGTTAAAAGCTCATGGAAATAGATGTGTGACGGTAATTGTAAGAGAACCTTTAGGGGGGCCAGCCTAAAACAAAGCAGGATGGACTCTGCCCAGAAACTAGCACTACGTGGGCAGAGGGTGCCATCTGGGTATTATTCTGACCAGGTGTGTGTGTACGTTAATGTTAGGCATGGAATTAGCCTCGCTGCAGGGGGAGTGGCAGACAAGAAACTGGGAGAGACTCAGAGAAAGAGGAAGAAAGCCAAACAGGAGCTGTAGACATGGTTTGAATGACCCGGGGAGAAGACCAGAGAGAGATTTTGGGTTTGGTGATGGCTAAAGAGGCTTGCGACTGTAAGAAAAGAAGGTTACAGAGGGGTAGCCGTGTTAGTCTGTATCAGCGAAAACAACGAGGAGCCCTTGTGGCACCTTAGAGACGAACACATTTATTTGGGCATAAGCTTCCGTGGGCTAAAACATCTGATGAAGTGGGTTTTAGTCCATGAAAGCTTATGCCCAAATACATTTGGTAGTCTCTAAGATGCCACAAGGACTCCTCGTTGTTGGTTTTTTTAGGAAAAGAAGCTATCCCTGGTTTTTGGTCCCTCCTGCATTTGGAGAAGCAGGACTTGTAACTAAACCAGATTGGAACAAAGGAAATACCAGACTCCATCATCAGTTTCTACTCCCAGTTGGAACATGTCCAGGGCCCAGAACTTCAACTAGCCGCTCGGGCTGAAAAAGGGCAACAATAATTGTCATTGTGTTGGGATCTTTGAGGGGTCATAGGGTCTTTCAGTGATGGGCATTCAGCCCAGATCTGTGACTTTTCATATAAATGCTAATTTGATCAATGACCCGGAGAGACACGTAGAATCGTTACTGAGAAAGTCAGCAAAAGACATGCGGATTGGGGAAGTGGTAGTAAGGAAGAGGACAGGTCATGGATACAGAGAGATCTGGATCCCTCGGTAAGCTGGGTGCAATCAGAAAATATGCATTTTGGTGTGATCAAATATATGGACGCACATCTATAAACAAAGAATGTCGGCCATACTTACAGCAGGGGGGGCTCCATCCTGAGAAGCAATGACTCAGACAAAGATTTGGGGGTCATGGTGGATAATCAGCAGAACATGAGGTCTCAGTGTGACCTGTGACTAAAAGGGCTAATGTGGTACTGGGATGCATGAAGAGGGGAATCTCCAGTTGGAGAGAGAGGTTATTTTACTCTGTATTTGGCCCTGGTGTGACCCCTGCTGGAATCCTGTGTCCAGTTTTGGGGTCCACAATTCAAGAAGGGTGTCGAAAAAATTGGAAAGGGTTCAGAGAAGAACCACGAGCATGATTAAAAGATTGGAAAACTTGCCTTATAGTGATAGACTCAGGAGCTCAGTCTATTTAGCTTAACAAAGAGAAGGTTAAAGGGTGACCTGATCCCAGTCTATAAGTACTGACATGGGAAATAAATATTTGATCATGGGCTTTTCAGTCTAGCGGACAAAGGTCTAACAAGATCCAATGGCTGGAAGTTGAAGCTAGACAAATTCATCCTGACATAAGGTACAATTTTTAACAGTGAGGCCAATTAACCATCGGAGCAACCTACCAAGGGTCATGGTGGATTCTCCAGCACTAGAAATCTTTAAATCAAGGTTGGATGTTTTTCTAAAAGATCTGCTCTTGTTCAAACAAGAATTAATTCAGGGAAGTTCTATAGCCTGTATCACACAGGAAGTCAGATTAGATGTTCACAGTTGCCTCCAGATCTATTAATACACCAGTGGCTGGCCACGCTGGGTATCCTTGGGTGTTTTTATTATTAATCACAAATGGCTAATAATGAAGGATTCATTGGTGTTTGCAGTGTGTGGACGTGATTATTAGTGGTTTGTTATTAATTGTTGCACATTGATTATGAATGATTGGTCTTGGGTGGCTGTTGTTAATCAATAATATATTAATGTTATTGTCACGGCCCTGTGTGTAGCTAAATAGCTAGGTGCTGTGTGTAGCTAAATAGCAAAAGACACTTCCTGCCCTAAAATTCTTAGTCTCTTTAAGCCCTGATTCTGCAAGGAGCCCCCTACAGAGTCCCCCTGACTTTAACAGGCATGGGGGAGCTGCTTGGGTGAAGATCATTGGAGGATCAGGGCCTTATCTTAAGAGAAGGTGGGTAAAGGAAACTGAGCGGAAGGGTGGGGCCGGAGGACAGATAAGAGGGACACAAGCGTGAGGGGTTGTGCTCATGGCTTTCTAGGCATAAGGTATTTGTTTGTTAATGGGGAGAAGCAAATCACCAGTCTCAGCTGAGCACCGGCGTAGTCCTTGGCCACTGGGAGTGTCACCAGCATGGGTGCCGAGCGCAGCCAAGCAGGCCTAAGTGCTTTTGATGACCTGGGTCCCTGGGCCTTAACTGTAAGACCCCTGTTCATCTCAGTGCCAGGACTGTAGACGGGTGTACCCGAGAGCAGACCCGCCCACAGAGCCTGGTGGTGACTTACAATGCTACTTGAAGCACCCAGTTAATGAATGGAGGGTCAAGTCAGTGAGGCTGCTTCAGGGCAGAGGGCTGGAAGGGACCTCCTAGGTCACCCAGTCCAGTCTGGGGCATAGCCAGAGGTGGACCCTGCCACACCCAGTTAGCACCTCGGTCCACCCAGATCCAAGCCTGTGAATGCAGAAGCTGAGAGCGGCATGGGTGTGGATCAGGAGCTCCTGGCTGAAGGCTCTTGGCCTGTCTGAGGAGCAACACAGCCAGCAAGGAGTGGTGCAGGCAGGCCAGCCGCTGCCCCCACACAGGTGCCAATTGGCCCCCCGAGTTAACCCATGCCTGCCTATGCGGTTGTGGGAATCGACCCTCTCCACTGGCCAGCCCAGCCCCCCGGCTCCCTGCACTCAAATCCTTGCCCTGCCCCCAGCCCCCTTCCAATCCTGCCCCCAGCAATCAAATATAACACGCAGTAACATCATAACATGCCGTATATAGGATTTGCTGTGACGTCAGATCTTTGGTCATTGCCCAGCCCCCACGAACGGTGGCCCCCCCAATTTCCGCCCTGCGTTTTCTCTCCGAGCGGCCAAGATTCTCTCCGCAAAGCTGAGGGTGGGGGAAGCAAGGGGGTGCCTGACACCCAGGGGTGAGAGAGGTAAGAGCTTTCCAAGCAAGCCGGCCGAGATTCAAACTGTTCGTGGAAGATAAAGATGGGAGAGGGGAGAATCCGGGGGCGGCAGGGCCCAGCCTCACCTGAGACTGAGCAGCTGGGGATCAGGTGGTTATAAAACCCAGCGAGTGGCTCAGCTGGGGTTGGCTGGAGAATTGCAGGGAGCAGGAGGTCTGGGGGAAGTGAGGGGAAGTCAAGGGAACCCCTTGGGTCAGGGGAAGGGATGGTTTGCAGCGGTCCAGTCCCCCGCGATCACACACAATCCTGCCATATAACCCTGTGTATAAATGTATCCAGCCGCACCTTACACCACTAGAGCCATTGGGAGGCTGATCCAGAACCTCCCTCCTCTGCCAGCTAAAAACCTTCTTGTATTTTCTAGCCTGCAACTTCCCAGCCCCCTTGGATCCATAGGCGGCGAGTTATATGGGCCCATGGTGCCCGTGCTCCATCAATATTTAGGAACGGGGTCCCGCTCCACCAATGTTTGGGCTTACCGCGCTTTGGGGGGTCCCATGCATCAAGGGGACGCGGGGTCCAGGACGGCCTGGGGGGTTAGCAGGGAGCCCGGCGCGGGCAGCAGTGAGTGACCCAGCCCCAGCCTGCCCCGCCCTGCCCCACCCCCATTCCAAGGGGGCTGGGAAGGTTCAGGCTAGAAAATACAAGAAGGTTTTTAACTGGCAGAGGAGGGAGGTTCTGGATCAGCCTCCCAATGGGACTAGTCATCTGTCCAATGGACGTTCTGGGCACCACCAAAAATTATACACACCTGGCGCCCACGCTTGGATCCAAAATGGAAGCTGCCCCGTGTAACCGACCGCAGTGCGCTGGGCTGCAAATGCCAAGTTCCTCTGCTCGTATTGTGCCCGGCACGGCCCTTTGTGGGGGAAGTGAGGATCAGGCCAATGGGTTTCTTTGAAAGTTTGGTCCCTTTTCTTTTTTAAATCAAATGGCCCCACATGCCTCGGCCTCTCTGAGTTCCCGGTCAGAGGAGAGAGCGTCAAAATAATCCCTTTGTGCGGGGGCAGTCTCCAGTGCAAGTGACAGCAGGAATCGTCTGAGGTTTCCACCTGCCTTCCCAGCTCCAGAGGGGTTTAGATCGAGCCGCCGGGCTTCTGGTTGTCCCAGCCAAGGGGCGTTTCTGAACCTCTGGGGGCTCAGCTGTCCCTGGAGTTGGGTAGCGAGCACCGCTTTCGAGGTTACATCGCCAAGCAGCGGGGACACTGGAACAGTGGGAGGAGCGAGTGCCCTGTGAACTTCTCTCTCGTGAAGGGGGCCACAGAATGAGCTGAACTCGTGCATCCTTTCGTGGTGCTTACTCAGGCTAAACTCCGGCTGGGTCTGAGGGCCCGATCCTCAGCTGCTCACGGCAGTCAAGAGTGCCACGCTGATTTACACCGCCCCGGGATTGGTTCCTGAGTTGAATACCTTGGGATCTGGCCCATCGAAAACCTGTTACTCTGATAGGTTACGTTCCAGTCGTGCTTAGGGGTCTCAGCTACGATCAGCAATGTGAAGACAGAGGCTGCTCTGAAGAGTTTATAATCAAAATGGAAAAGCCGGACCCAGGGGAAACAGAGAGGACGAGCAACTTGGCTGAGGTCAACTAGCAAAGCCAGGAAGAGAACCAACCAACCACCCTTCCCTGAGACCCACTGCTCTACCCACTAGGCCACCCAGCCTCTTACTGGGTAACAGCACTAAAATCCAGTGAAATAAGAGCCTCCTTAGTTGTTTCTCCTCTTTCAGGCTTTTGCTGGCTCATCTGCTTCAAGGGGACTCAGCATTTCTCCAGCGCTGGTAAGTTAATGCCTAGAAACCTGCACAAAATCTCCAGATCTGAACCCTGGAGTGTCCTGCAGCCGGAGGGGGGCTTTGAACGGGCAAAGAACTTTCCATCCCATTTCCTCCTCCCCTTTCCCCACCTTTCTGTGTATTTTCTTTTTCATTCCCTTCTGCTCTCTTGCGCTGTGTCCCCGCTTGCCACAAAGCCACCTTCTCCGCTGGCAGCTAAACAGGGCTGCGCTTTAATTCAATGCCCAGCCCTGGTTCCTTCTTCGTTTCCCAGTGAACAGGTGCGACGATCCAATGCTGTGCCCTGATTATGCAACGTGCATCAATGCTCGTCAGGGCTACTACTGCACCTGCCAACGTGGGTTTGTATCCACTTCGGGGGCCACGGAGTTCACCGATCCAGCCGTCCGCTGCAATGGTGAGTGTGAGCCCTAGAGCTAAGGGACGGGGAGCTCTGTACTGGGGAGACTGCCATGGCGTAGCTCTGGATCGTGTGATGAAGATAATACATCAGGTACTAGAGAAAAGAGTATCGGGGACTGGAAAGCACGATGTGGTGACTAAGAGAGCCAGGCTAGGCCAATACATGGCAAAGGAGATTTAATGACTTGACTTCCCGCAATCTGGCCATCAGCAACCCCAGGAACGGCCAGTCACACTGGAAAAGAGCAATGGAAGTTAGACGGTGGAAACTGCACACAGCCGTGGGTGGGGAAGCTGAGCAACCCAGACTGCGGCCAACTGGGACTGGAGAGCGGGTGGATCACTCGGTCACTGCCCTGTTCTCGTCATTCCCTCTGAAGCACCTGGCACCGGCCACTGCTGGAAGACAGGGTACTGGGCTAGATGGACCATTGGTCTGACCCAGTCTGGCTGTTCTTGTGGTCTTAATCCAAGGTGTAGGAGGAGTTCTCCCCACCCTCACCCTGATTTAAATCAAATCCACCCTGGAGGGGGGATCAGGCATGGGGAGAAGGCTGGGACAGGCTGGGCAAGGAGACGGGGACTGGGATGAGAAACCTGAGGAGTGCAGAATGGGATGGGGCCAAGGAGCCAGAACTGGGGAAAAGACAGAACTGCAACAAGGACAGATTGGAGGGGATGGGGTGGAAGGAGCCGAGCTTGGGGGAATGGGCGGATGGGTCTGCACCCACTAGACCACGCTCCCTCCAGAGCCTGGAATGGAGGCCAAGATTCCAGAGTCTCCCCATTCCTCTGCTGTCAGCAGGGATCTGGGGAACTCCCCGGCAAAGTGCCCCCTCCCTCGCATAGATACTGACAAGCTGCTGCGGCTCTTGGTTTCTCCCTCAGCTCAAGTGCCTGAGGCCTGTGCAATGGATGTTAAGGGTCCAGCTCGGCTGCTGACCCATGTGGCTCTTCGTACGATGCCACGTGATGGGTTTTTTCAGTTTGCTTTTGGAAAAAACCTAGGAAAATACATGCACCAAAAACGCCTTTGTTAAAAGACCATTCTCAAGCAGTGGTCCCCAAACTTTTCAGCGTCATGTCCCTCTCTCACCCCTGTCCACCCCACCTCCCCTCCAGCAGCCGGAGGGAGGCGGCGGGTCCCGGGGTGAGGGGGTACACGGACAGGAGTAAGGGGGCCGAGGCTGGCGCTGCGGCCGGGTGCAGAGCTGCGGCTGAGGCTGGGAGTGGTGCCAGTGAGGAGCAGGGCGGCACAGCGGGGCTGGGTAGCGCTCCCTCCCCACCCCCATGGGGGCTGGCCCGGGCCCCGCCATGCCCCCCAAACGTTCCCCCGTACCCTCCTAGGGGGCGCACTGTTCTAAAGGTTGCCAGATAACCACTCAGAAGTGAGGAAATGCCAGAAGACAAGTGTTCTCTCTCCTCTTGTGCGTGTGCATTATGCCATAGGCTTTCATTACATGGCCACATTCAGTGCAGGGCTAGATCTGCTCTGGGGGCGAGTCAGGGCTGGGTAGGGAGGGGATTTGTTATCTGCAGGCCCCCAGACTTCCGGTGTAGTGCTGGGCAAGTCACTAGCTGTGTGTTGACTTGAGGCCCCGGGGCCTGATCTTCAGATGGGCTGAGCACTCACGGCTGCGAGTGAGATCAAGGGGAGCTGGGCTCTGCACATGCAACAGGCTACAGAAGGCTACGGGCGCTGAGCCAGCAGGTCCCGTGTGCCTCAAATGCAGTTCCCCGAATTACTGCTTTGGACCTTACTCTCTCGGGGCCTCAATTCCCCATCTGAAAAATGGGTATAATAGCCCCTCCCCTCGCAGTGATATGGGAGGATCAGCTCCCTCGATACGCAGCCTCCGTTCCTACGCTCCCCACCTCCGGCTTTTCCTTTCCTGGCGTCAGGGGAGGGGGCTGGAGGCCTGTCCTTGCTTCTTCATCAGATGCCTTCAGAAGCGAGCCCAGCTGCCTTGATCCTACCTCCCCACCCACCTATTCTGCTAGGCCCACTCTTCCTCATGTGCCCACTATTCTGCGGTCGGCTTAAAGAATGAATATGAATCTAGAATCATAGAATATCAGGGTTGGAAGGGACCTCAGGAGGTCATCTAGTCCAACCCCCTGCTCAAAGCAGGACCAATCCCCAATTAAATCATCCTAGCCAGGGCTTTGTCAAGCCTGACCTTAAAAATTTCTAAGGAAGGAGATTCTACCACCTCCCTAGGTAACGCATTCCAGTGTTTCATCACCCTTCTAGTGAAAAAGTTTTTCCTAATATCCAACCTAAACCTCCCCCACTGCAACTTGAGACCATTACTCCTTGTCCTGTCCTCTTCTACCACTGAGAATAGTCTAGAACCATCCTCTCTGGAACCACCTCTCAGGTAGTTGAAAGCAGCTATCAAATCCCCCCTCATTCTTCTCTTCTGCAGACTAAACAATCCCAGTTCCCTCAGCCTCTCCTCATAAGTCATGTGTTACAGACCCCTAATCATTTTTGTTGCCCTCCGCTGGACTCTCTCCAATTTGTCCACGTCCTTTTTGTAGTGTGGGGCCCAAAACTGGACACAGTCCTCCAGATGAGGCCTCACCAATGTCGAATAGAGGGGGACGATCACGTCCCTCGATCTGCTGGCCATGCCCCTACTTATACAGCCCAAAATGCCATTGGCCTTCTTGGCAACAAGGGCACACTGTTGACTCATATCCAGCTTCTCGTCCACTGTCACCCCAGGTCCTTTTCCGCAGAACTGCTGCCTAGCCATTCGGTCCCTAGTCTGTAGCAGTGCATTGGATTTTTCCGTCCTAAGTGCACATTGAAGCACATTGAAGATGTAAGACAAAGGGTGCAAAGGCTTATTAATTCATTAAATTGTTTCTTCGTCATTTCCCAGCTGATGCGTGTGCAGCTTCATCTGTCTGTCCGGCTTTTGCAACCTGTGAAAACATCCCTGGGAGCCACCGCTGCGCCTGCAAACGTGGGTTTGCATCTAGCTCTGGGGAGCAGTACTTCACTGATCGAAAAGTGAAGTGCAAAGGTGAGTGTGAGCTCGGAGAAGGGGAGCCGTGCATTGGGGACACTGTTATGTAGCTTGCACGAGTGTCACCGGGAATGGCTCTTGCGCTTGCAGGGAAGGTTCGGTATTGAGTACTTCGCTGACTAGAAAGCATGATGCAGTGACTAAGAAAGCAAGGAAGGGATATATGTGGCCAAGGAGATTCAGTGACTTGGCTTCCCCCGCCTGTCAATCTGTCCCTCCCCAGACCATGGGACAGCCAATAAAATGGAAAAGCCAGAGTGCAGTCTGCATGCAGCCCTGGAGCAGGGCAGGGTGGCATGGGGATGGTGGCTGAATTCCTCCCGGAGCAGCCCAGGGTGTAGAAAGAGTCCCCTCCAGCCCTGATTCCATTCCTTGCATGGAGGGGAGGAGCATATAATGGCCCCACCTCCTTCCCACGCACTTTTGGGACACCATGATCCACCAGGAGGAATATGGAGGAAAGCATGATCCTCGCAGAGGCCCGCAGGGTGGTTCCTTGTGAGCTCCCTCCTCCTATGCACCCATATCCGGGCCACTCACAATCCAGCCCCTAAAATGGATAAAAGAAAACTGTTTTTCTTTTTACATGATGCAGTATTAACCTGTGAAACTGCCTGCCACCGTATCCCATGGAGGCTGCAAATTTATCAGGTTTTGAAGAAGGATTAGAGTGTGATATAAATAATGAGAACACCTGAAATGATCATCAAAAGCATCTAGTACCAGCCACTGCTGAAAGCAGGACTCCAGGCTAGATAGGTCATGGTCTGAGCCAGTTCTGGCACAGAGCAGAGCGATCGATCCAAAAGGCCACTGAGGCTGGTGGAAAGATTCCCACTGACTCCAATGGGCTTTGGATCAGGGTGTGGGTGGCCTGGGGCAGTAAAACCCTGGTGTCCTAGCACCGCTCAGGTCCAACCTGGATTCCCTCCCCTAGATATTGACGAATGTTCCCAGGACCCATCGCCCTGCGGGCCCAGCTCCGTGTGCACCAACAAACTGGGCAGTTACGCCTGCACGTGTCCCCCAGGTTACCTCCCCCCTAGACAGCCTGGCATCCCGTTCAGCTGCACAGGTAAGTGTCCCGTGGGGGGGCTGTGGGTGGAGCTCTGGGGGTGGGAGGCTGAGGCCGGCTCTCCGGTCGTCCCGCAGACGAGAGCGAGGGTCTGAGCGGCTCCAGCTGCCCACCCTGGAGTGCGACTGTCTCCGGAGCCCTGGGAACTGGGGCAAGCTGGCTGTGTCTTCACGGCTGGCTCAACAGGTTTGACCAGTGGGTCGGGCGGCTGCCCGGGAATGAGGAGACGGGAGTTCCAATCCCGGCGCTGCCCTGACCTATGGAGTCTCTGCCCCTCTCCTGGCCTCTGCCCCCCTCCCGCACTTTGTCTTGTTGGACTGTGCAGCGCCTAGCGCAGTGGGGCCTGTAGGTGGTACCGTAATGCATGTAATAAACACACAGACTAATTCCAAGTTATCTCCTGGCAGATGTGGATGAATGTGCCCGAAACCCTGCAATCTGCGGGCCCAATGCCTCCTGCCTCAACACAGCTGGGAGCTACACCTGCCAGTGCTCACCAGGGCACCGTCGGTCTACGGCAGGGCCGTGGGTACCCGGAACAACCCTCTGCACAGGTGACCATCCAAGGAACCTTCCCCGGCCTCTCGCCCTAGCCCTTGCCCCCGAGAAGGACAAAATCTGAGCCCCCACCCTGGTTTGAAACAACTTCTCTGCCCAGTCAGGGGGGGCTTCTCTAGGGGGACATGGATATTCCTGGGGCCAGAGAGTGTCTGTCCAGCTCACAGGTGATGGCTAAACTGTATTATCATGTTCAGCACCGGGTGGCCCCCTGCATAACGTACTTGGCCGGAGCCTGGACCAGCTGTTGCTGGCTGTGTGTAAAAGTCTCCGGTCTCTCTCTGGGATGGAGCCAGTCCACGGTGGGTACAGGAATCTGACCCGGGTGCCTCAGCCCAGCAACCTGCTGTGACCAGATACTCAAGGGGGAGAGCCAGGTTCCAGGCCCCTGGTTGCAATGACTGTGTTCCCCAACCGGAGAGCTTGAGAGATACCAGCCATGTAGCCTAGTGGTTAGGGCTCTCTCCAGAGAGATTGGGAGACCCAGGGTTGTAGATCAGGCAGAGAGGGGGAAATTGACCCTTCGTGTCCCGTATCTCAGGTGCATGTGCTACCCACTGGGCTATCGGTGCCAAAGGATTTTGGGGGAGGCGGTATCACCCCCGTCCACTTCTCCTTGAAAAAGGGTGACCAGACTCCCAGATGTGAATCCTGACTCTTCGTCCGTCCGCCCTTCCTTGCTCCAACTACCCAACCTGACTCTCCTCCCAAAGCTGAGGAGAGAACCCAGGCATCCTGGCTCCCGCTTCTCAGGCCACTAGCACCCGCTGCCTCTTGGGAATGGGCAGGATTTTGCAAACCTGTTGGGAACCATATTCCTGGCACGGTGCCCCCTCCAATGCCAGCTGCTGGGACCTGCCATCTTTCCCCCACACCGCCCATCAAGGGAAGGCTCCGTTGTGCAGAGCTGGACCCATAGCTCCTTCCTCTGTCACAGATGTCGACGAGTGTCTGGATCTGGCGTCGTGCCCTGCGTCCGCCACCTGCACCAACACCCCAGGAAGCCACTTCTGCACCTGCAATACCGGGTTTGCATCCAGTTCTGGGGAGCAGCGCTTCACCCAGCCAGCAGCGCAGTGCAACGGTGAGTGCTGCTTCTGGCACAGAGCAGAGCGATCGATCCAAGGGGCCACTGAGGCTGGTGGAAAGATTCCCACTGATTCCAATGGGCTTTGGATCAGGGTGTGGGTGGCCTGGGGCAACAAATCCCTGGTGTTCTAGCATCGCTCATGTCCAACGTGGATTCCCTCCCCTAGATATTGACGAATGTTCCCGGGACCCATCGCCCTGCGGCCCCAGCTCCGTGTGCACCAACACCCTGGGCAGTTACGCCTGCACGTGTCCCCCAGGCTACCTCCCCCGCAGCCAGCCTGGCATCCCGTTCAGCTGCACAGGTAAGCGTCCCATGGGGGGGCTGTGGGTGGAGCTCTGGGGGTGGGAGGCTGAGGCCGGCTCTCCGGTCGTCCCGTGGACGAGAGCGAGGGTCTGAGCAGCTCTCGCTGCCCACCCTGGAGTGCGACTGTCTCCAGAGCTCTGGGAACTGGGGCAAGCTGGCTGTGTCTTTCTCCTTCTGCTTTCTCGCCCCAGACATATCATCTGGTCCACTCTCCGCAACGGTACGTGTGGAGAGAACATGAAAGCGGTTAGTTACCTGTGTCTGTGTTACTGGAACCCGGACATTCCGCTTACCTCTTCTGGAGGTCACATGTTGCCAAGCTTCTTCACTGGCCTCTTGGCTCCGCTGTGCAACCTGCTCTATATCTTTAGAGCTTTGTGCCCCTAGAAGCATATCCTGAGTTTTGTCCAGAAAATCCTCAGTTTCTCGTATGCAACGCAGGGTCGTTATCTGTTGCTCCAGACCTTCAATCTTCTCTTCCAATATGGAGACCAGCTTGCACTTTGTACAGACAAAGTCGCTTCTGTCCTGTGGAAGAAAGACAAACATGGCACATCCAGTGCAGGTCACAACAGCTGAACCCCCCCCTTCCATATCACCTTCCTACTATGAGCTTCCTCAGAGCAGTTTTCAAGACGTAAGCCTCACTGGGCTCACTCCAGGCGAACTCTCAGGCAAACTCCTGCTGTGAGCTGCTCTGCTGTCCCTGCTGCTCTGCTGGTTCGCCGCCGCTCAGCTGGTTCGCGAAGCTCTGGCAACAAGAAGAAAGCCAAGGAAAGTGTGGGCCCCTTACTGAATGAGGGAGGCAACCTAGTGACAGAGGATGTGGAAAAAGCTAATGTACTCAATGCTTTTTTTGCCTCTGTCTTCACTAACAAGGTCAGCTCCCAGACTGCTGTGCTGGGCATCACAAAATGGGGAAGAGATGGCCAGCCCTCTGTGGAGATAGAGGTGGTTAGGGACTATTTAGAAAAGCTGGACGTGCACAAGTCCATGGGGCCGGACGAGTTGCATCCGAGAGTGCTGAAGGAATTGGCGGCTGTGATTGCAGAGCCATTGGCCATTATCTTTGAAAACTCGTGGCGAACGGGGGAAGTCCCGGATGACTGGAAAAAGGCTAATGTAGTGCCAATCTTTAAAAAAGGGAAGAAGGAGGATCCTGGGAACTACAGGCCAGTCAGCCTCACCTCAGTCCCTGGAAAAATCATGGAGCAGGTCCTCAAAGAATCAATCCTGAAGCACTTGCATGAGAGGAAAGTGATCAGGAACAGCCAGCATGAATTCACCAACGGAAGGTCATGCCTGACTAATCTAATCGCCTTTTATCATGAGATTACTGGTTCTGTGGATGAAGGGAAAGCAGTGGATGTATTGTTTCTTGACTTTAGCAAAGCTTTTGACACGGTCTCCCACAGTATTCTTGTCAGCAAGTTAAGGAAGTATGGGCTGGATGAATGCACTATAAGGTGGGTAGAAAGTTGGCTAGATTGTCGGGCTCAACGGGTAGTGATCAATGGCGCCATGTCTAGTTGGCAGCCGGTGTCAAGTGGAGTGCCCCAGGGGTCGGTCCTGGGGCCGGTTTTGTTCAATATCTTCATAAATGATCTGGAGGATGGTGTGGATTGCACTCTCAGCAAATTTGCGGATGATACTAAACTGGGAGGAGTGGTAGATACGCTGGAGGGGAGGGATAGGATACAGAAGGACCTAGACAAATTGGAGGATTGGGCCAAAAGAAATCTGATGAGGTTCAATAAGGATAAGTGCAGGGTCCTGCACTTAGGATGGAAGAATCCAATGCACCGCTACAGACTAGGGACCGAATGGCTAGGCAGCAGTTCTGCGGAAAAGGACCTAGGGGTGACAGTGGACGAGAAGCTGGATATGAGTCAGCAGTGTGCCCTTGTTGCCAAGAAGGCCAATGGCATTTTGGGATGTATAAGTAGGGGCATAGCGAGCAGATCGAGGGACGTGATCGTTCCCCTCTATTCAACATTGGTGAGGCCTCATCTGGAGTACTGTGTCCAGTTTTGGGCCCCACACTACAAGAAGGATGTGGAGAAATTGGAGAGAGTCCAGCGAAGGGCAACAAAAATAATTAGGGGTCTAGAACACATGACTTATGAGGAGAGGCTGAGGGAACTGGGATTGTTTAGTCTGCAGAAGAGAAGAATGAGGGGGGATTGATAGCTGATTTCAACTACCTGAAAGGGGGTTCCAAAGAGGATGGCTCTAGACTGTTCTCAGTGGTAGCAGATGACAGAACAAGGAGTAATGGTCTCAAGTTGCAGTGGGGGAGGTTTAGGTTGGGTATTAGGAAAAACTTTTTCACTAGGAGGGTGGTGAAACACTGGAATGCGTTACCTAGGGAGGTGGTAGAATCTCCTTCCTTAGAGGTTTTTAAGGTCAGGCTTGACAAAGCCCTGGCTGGGATGATTTAACTGGGAATTGGTCCTGCTTCGAGCACGGGGTTGGACTAGATGACCTTCTGGGGTCCCTTCCAACCCTGATATTCTATGATTCTATGATTCTATGATTCTTTACTGCTGGCTCAACAGGTTTGCTCAGTGGGTCGGGCGACTGCCCAGGAATGAGGAGACAGGAGTTCCAGTCCCGGGGCTGCCCTGACTTATGGAGTCTCTGCCCCTCTCCTGGCCTCTGTCCCCCTCCCGCACTTTGTCTTGTTGGACTGTGCAGCGCCTAGCGCAGTGGGGCCTGTAGGTGGTACCGTAATGCATGTAATAAACACACAGACTAATTCCAAGTTATCTCCTGGCAGATGTGGATGAATGTGCCCGAAACCCTGCAATCTGCGGGCCCAATGCCTCCTGCCTCAACACAGCTGGGAGCTACACCTGCCAGTGCTCACCAGGGCACCGTCGGTCTACGGCAGGGCCGTGGGTACCCGGAACAACCCTCTGCACAGGTGACCATCCAAGCAACCTTCCCCGGCCTCTCGCCCTAGCCCTTGCCCCCGAGAAGGACAAAATCTGAGCCCCCACCCTGGTTTGAAACAGCTTCTCTGCCCAGTCAGGGTGGGCTTCTCTAGGGGGACATGGATATTCCTGGGGCCAGAGAGTGTCTGTCCAGCTCACAGGTGACGGCTAAACTGTATTATCATGTTCAGCACCGGGTGGCCCCCTGCATAATGTACTTGGCCGGAGCATGGACCAGCTGTTGCTGGCTGTGTGTAAAAGTCTCTGGTCTCTCTCTGGGATGGAGCCAGTCCACGGTGGGTACAGGAACCTGACCTGGGTGCCTCAGCCCGGCAACCTGCTGTGACCAGATACTCAAGGGGGAGAGCCAGGTTCCAGTCCCCTGGTTGCAATGACTGTGTTCCCCAACCGGAGAGCTTGAGAGATACCAGCCGTGTAGCCTAGTGATTAGGGCTCTCTCTGGGGAGACTGGGAGACCCAGGGTTGTAGATCAGGCAGAGAGGGGGAAATTGACCCTTCGTGTCCCGTATCTCTGGTGCGCGCGCTACCCACTGGGCTATCGGTTCCAAAGGATTTTGGGGGAGGCGGTATCACCCCCGTCCACTTCTCCTTGAAAAAGGGTGACCAGACTCCTGGATGTGAATCCTGACTCCCCCTCCCTCCGCCCCTCCTTGCTCCAGTTACCCAACCTGACTCTCCTCCCAAAGCTGAGGAGAGAACCCAGGCATCCTGGCTCCCGTTTCTCAGGCCACTAGCACCCGCTGCCTCTTAGGAATGGGCAGGATTTTGCAAACCTGTTGGGAACCATATTCGTGGCACGGTGCCCCCTCCGATGCCAGCTGCTGGGACCTGCCGTCTTTCCCCCTGCTCCTCCCATCAAGGGAAGGCTCTGTTGTGCAGACCTGGACCCTCAGCTCCTTCCCCTGTCACAGATATCGACGAGTGTCTGGATCTGGCGTCGTGCCCTGCGTCCGCCACCTGCACCAACACCCCAGGAAACCACTTCTGCACCTGCAATACCGGGTTTGCATCCAGTTCTGGGGAGCAGCGCTTCACCCAGCCAGCAGCGAAGTGCAACGGTGAGTGCTGCTTCTGGCACAGAGCAGAGCGATCGATCCAAGGGGCCACTGAGGCTGGTGGAAAGATTCCCACTGACTCCAATGGGCTTTGGATCAGGGTGTGGGTGGCCTGGGGCAACAAATCCCTGGTGTTCTAGCATTGCTCACGTCCAACGTGGATTCCCTCCCCTAGATATTGACGAATGTTCCCGGGACCCATCGCCCTGCGGGCCCAGCTCCGTGTGCACCAACACCCTGGGCAGTTACGCCTGCACGTGTCTCCCAGGCTACCTCCCCCCCAGCCAGCCTGGCATCCCGTTCAGCTGCACAGGTAAGCGTCCCGTGGGGGGGCTGTGGGTGGAGCTCTGGGGGTGGGAGGCTGAGGCCGGCTCTCCGGTCGTCCCGCAGACGAGAGCGAGGGTCTGAGCGGCTCTAGCTGCCCACCCTGGAGTGCGACCCTGGAGCTCTCTCCGGGGAGATTGGGAGACCCAGGGTTGCACATCAGGCAGAGAGGAGGAAATTGACCCCTCGTGTCCCGTATCTCAGGTGCACGTGCTACCCACTGGGCTATCGTTGCCAAGGGGTTTTGTGGGAGGCGGCATCACCCCCCCTCCACTTCTCCTTGAAAAAGAGTGACCAGACTCCTGGATATGAATCCTGCTTGAAAATAGGGATCTTCCTCTTACCCAGATCTGGGGTCAGCAAACAGTGGGGCTTGCTTGGGTAGTAGCTGCTAGACCTGGAAGTCACTGGTTTTACCAGCAGGATTTTTAAACCCTTTGCATCCTGGATGGGGACGCCCAGGGATTTCATGCACGTTTGATTTTTTTCCCTTTTTTTTGTTCATTTCCTCCTAGAGGTCGCTTCAAACGATCCGGTGAGGAAATGCCACAACCAAAGGCTGGATGCGGCTCCCGGCTCATCCCCAGACGATGTACGTATCCCAGCATAGTTGACACGCCCCGCTGATCTAGGAACCCTCACGGCAAAGGCCGTGTGGGGGACGCTGGCTGAAATTCTTTAAAGCGGCTGAGTGATTGTTTTGGGGGTGCCTGCCTTGAGATGCCTTCAAATGGGCCGGAGTTTGCAGGGAGCCGGCGTTCGCCACTTCCTGGGCCCCTTTCAGGAACCTTGCACGAGTGCTGTCATGTAGTTGAGTTGCTCAATTTCATCTGCAGTGCGGCCCTCGACGGCCACAGCAAAGCTACTGGCTCTGGGGATTTTAATCCATGGGGCAAAACATCCTCATCCCTGCCAGTGAACCAGCAGCAAAGTGCAGGTTGCAGGAGATTGACAAGAATCTTCAAATCTTTTGTGGGTGGAAAATCCCAGTGTAGGAAGCCATAGCTCCCCGCAGCCCACTCCCCCCACCGACCCTAGCAGCACCAGTCCCGATCCCCACGGTACCACCAGTAGAACCTCTGGAACCCTAAATCTCCCTTGTCCCTTCCTGCCACCCACAATACTTTGCAGTAGCACCCTGGCTTCAAGCAGGGTGCTGCAGAGACCTCTTCCCCCTCCCCCGGACCAAGATCTGGGCCCGCATTGTGCCAGGTGCTGCATGGACACATAGTAAGAAGCAGTCCATGCCCCCAAGACTTACAATGGAAGTGGACAAGACAGGATTAGTGGCCCCACTGTACAGGTGGGGAACGGAAATGGTGAGAAATACAATGACTTCCTGACTGTGCTGCAATTTGAACCCATGGGTCCCAGCCCCATTCCTTGACCACAAGACCAACCTTCCTGCTGTACGACTGACTTGGTGTTGTACGACGGGCTTTCCCTTCTGCTCCGGCCCCCTCCTTCTGCACAGGCTGCCTTCTGCACTTTATTGACCTCCACCTTCAGCGTCTTGGGAGACCCCTACGAAAGGAAGAACTCCACCGTCTCTCTGGTGGTAAGAGAAGTCTGGATGTTTTATTGCAGCTTTCAGTCTCTCTGGACCAGAGGTGGGCAAACTACGGCCCGCGGGGGCCCACGGGACCGTCCTGCCCGGCCCCTGAGCTCCTGGCCCGGGAGGCTCGCCCCCGGCCCCTCCCCCGCTGTTCCCCCTCCCCTGCAGCCATGCTGCCGCGTGGGCAGCGGGGCTGCCAGCTCCAGCCGCTCTCAGTGGCGTGGTAAAGGGGCGGCAGTGTGCGCAGCGGTGTGGGGGTTGGGTCGGGGGTCCGGGGGGCAGTCAGGGCATAGGGAGCAGGGAGGTTGGATAGGGGGTGGGATCCCGGGCGGCGCGGTTTGGGGCCGGGGGTCCCAGGAGGGGGGAGTCAGGGGACAAGGAGCGGGGGAGGGGTTGGTTAGGTCGGGGGTTCTGAGGGGGGCAGTCAGGAGGTGGGAAGTGGGAGGGGGTGAATAGGGGCAGGGGCCAGGCTGTTTGGGGGGCACAGCCTTCCCTACCTGGCCCACCCCTGCTCTAGACCCTCCTGCATCACCGAACCCCCACTCCACTGAGCCCTATAACTTGGGGGTGGGTGGGTCTTAGAATTCCCTGGAAGAGAACAGGGCTGATGGCTGGAAAATGACACCCTGCTAAGGACGGCCAGCACTGGGGCCAGCTCCCGCCTTCTGAAAGGCACAGCTGGCCTCTGATTTCCGACCTTTTCTGAGCTGGGCTTTTTGCTTCTCCTGAGTCGGTGAGTTCTTTGGGGAGGGATGGGATGACCCCCAGAGCCCATTGACGCAGCTCCAGAAGGGCTCATGCCACCAGTCCCCCACAGAGCTGAGCTGCCCACCTGCCAGGCCCGGCTCTTGCTTCACCAGCCTCTTGCTGTCGAGAGATCTAATCGGTGCCACGCCGGCTCGTGGCAGGGCTGGACCGGGGAAGCTCAGCTTTAGAGGCACGAGCCGCTAGTGCTTGAGCCAACAGGCTGCAGGCCTGAGCTTAAGCCCAGTGAAGTCATTCAAAGCCTCCCGTTGGCCATGGAGCGGACCCCGGCCCTGTAGCTGGCTCAGACCTTGATGGACCAGCCACTAGAGGGGGCATGCTGCACACGTGGCACCTCAGGGCAGGTGGGACGAAGGGCAGCTGAGAGCGTGCCCATCAGCAGCTCTTAGGAGATTGGCCGACCGTTGCTGGGGTAACGCAGCACAGCCAATAAGAGCTCTCGCTCTCTCTCACCCCCCCCCCCCCGTAGAAAGCCGCTGCGGGATTTGCCTCCATCCTGGAGCAGACGCCCTCCTGGTCCAACCTGAGCATGGAGCAGCTCTCCACCATGGCCACCGTCTTCCTGCAGAGGGTGGAGAGCGTCCTGCTGGCTGCCTTCGCCAACCCCACCAGGAAGGGGAGCCAGACCATCCAGATGGAACAACTGGGTAGGAAGCTGGGTTGGGGGCGGGGGGGTCAGAACAGGTGGCCACTGCACATCACAAGCAGCGTGACTCAGCCCAATAGGGATGGAGCCTGCCTGGTGACCAATCAGCAGGTGCCATATCTAGTTAGCTCAATTTCTCGATAGTCTCCTTATTATGAACGTTACGGTATCACATATTTTTCGATGGCCTCCGTATTATGAACATTACGGTATCACCTATTTTTCTATGGCCTCCCTATTATGAACATTACGGTAGCACCTAGAAACCCCAGCCAAGACCGGGGCATTGTTGTGCCAGGCGCTGCACAGAGACGGACGGAGAGACAGTCCATGCCGCGAAGAACTCACAATTTAGACAAACAAAGGGAGGCTCATATCCCTATTTTACAGAGGTGGGAAACTGAGGCAGGGAGCTGCAGTGACTTGCCCAGGGTCACACAGGGATTCAGTGGCAGAGCTGGGAATTCAGCTTGGATCTCCTGAGTCCCAGGCGACTGCCTGAAGCACAAGGCCATACCCCTAGGTCCCAGCTCTTTGGACTCCAGCCAGCGTGTGCCGGCAGCTGCAGTTCCCATTCTCAAGCAAGGCCACATCCCCTGCCCCCATCTACAGCTCCCCAGTCTCCCCTTGTTCTTAAACCCCTCGGGAGAGGCTTGGTCCAAGGGCCCCATGAAACTTCCTCCCCATCTCTTTCCTGTGGGCCTCTTCCCCTCAGCTGGACGTGTCTCTCCATTTCCTTCTCTCTCTGCCACACCCGTGGCTCAGCTCTGCAGAGCAAGTGATGGCCCCTGCCCGAGGAGCCATTGTGCTGTATCAGACCATGCTCTTTCCCCCTCTCCTTAGATGTCCAGACCAAAGTCATTGAGGACGGCTGCCCCGGAAAGGACTCAGTCATCAGCCTGGAAGTCAAAGGGGAGACCATGAAGATTAGCTGCAGAACGATCCAGGGAACAGTGGCACAAGGTACATCACCACCACCAGAGGGTGTGAGGCAGATTTCCCAGGCTTGCTTCTCAGCTGCCCCATTCGGGGTGGGAATGGGCTCCCCCAGCCCTCACCACCAACTGGCAGTATTGCACAGGTAAAGTACAGGAGATTTTATACCTCTGGAAGCATCACTGGCAATGGCAGGAGATTCCAGCTTAGATGGACCATTGGTCTGTGCTGACACAGAGAGATGGGAAAGTGAATTAGATGCACTATTTATGTGATTTGGGGTGGCTGGGGTATGGGGTACAGGGCTCACAGAACAGGGCTCTGTGATGGAATGGGAATTCCTGGGTCCTTACGCCTACAAATATAAATTCCTTCTGTCCTAGTCAAGCTTACTAGAATAAAGGGAACTAGAAGAATTAAGAATGAGGGCTGGTCAAAACTGTTCCATCTACACTGTACTTCAATGGAAAACTGGGTCCTTGGAAAATGCAATTCTTCATGAAGTGGCTGATTTCTGCAGAAAACGTAGATTACGTGTTGAAAAACTGGCTGCCCCAAATGTCCTCAAACCTGAAATATTTTCTGCTTTGGGCTGAAGAGCTAAAATATTTTGATTCTGAAATCGTGTCCCTGAAGCCTCATACTCCCATTCCCCTCCACAGGCTAGGGTCTCCAGCCAGGCTTCGTCTCCCATGATGCACTGTGGCTAGATGATTGCCCTGGTGCATCATGGGAGATTCAGTCTAACCAGGGAGCCTGGCTCATAGAGGAGAAACAGGAGCACAAAGCACCCGAACCACAACTCCCAGGAGGCATTGCAGTGACATTTTCAAATCAAAAATTTGGTTTCCATCCCCCTCCGCCCAAACTCAAGATTTTCACCAGGGAAAAAAACCCTTTTCCAACTAGCTCTATTAATATCAGATGTTTTGAGAAAACCGTCTTCAGGGGCTCTCCAAAAACTGTCGCACATTTGGGGGGGATTTTCAAGATCCACCCACCCCTTATAACACTGAAACAAACACACAACATTAAGGAGCCCTCTGCCCCCTGTTGTGTTCTGTAGTTTATGGACAGCCCCTCTGTCTTATCATCAGTGCCAGCTGAGCTGCACTGGCTATCCGGACACCTGGGTTCTCTTCCCAGCGCTGCTGCAGGTTTGCTGTGCTGTTGTGTTACTTTTCTGTGCCTCATTTTTATCCGTGTGTGGGTCTAAAGCAATACATTACCCAGCTCCTGAAATGGGGGAGTTGTACAGTGCTTTGAGAGGCCCCCCGGTGGAATGTGGGTAAAAAAGCCGCTAACTCACCTGGTTTCTCCTTGGGGATACTTGCAGCCCGGGCGGGAGTGGCATTTGCCTCCTACATGGGCATGGAGTCCATCCTGAATGGCAGCTTCTTCCATGGCCAAAGGGCCACCTCAGTCTGGATGAATTCCAGGGTGGTGAGTGCCGTCCTGACCAGCCAGACCAAGACCGATTTCCCGGATCCAGTCAACTACACCTTCCAGAACCTCATGGTAAGGCCGGCTGCATGTCCCTCCGTGAACTGCTGCTGGGGTTGATTCCGACTTTTCAGGAGCAGCCTGGCTCCTCTGGTGGGGATGCTGCATTGAATTAACTCTCAGGTGGGAAGGAATTCTTGTGTTGTCCCCCAAGTGTGGTGCTGCCTTTTGGGGGGAAGGGGGGGATTGAACTCATGATCCAAAAGTCTGAATTTCTGCTTCAGCCGCTAACAGGCCACTTCCATTATCTGAGTCTCAGTAGTAGCCTCATAAATCTCCCACCACTAGGGCTGGGAGGCAGGGGAAGAGAGCAAAGAGGAACACAGGGGAGACAGTGTGGCCTAGTGGATACAGCACTAGTGAGAGATCTAGGTTCTACTCCTGGTTCTGCTACTGGCCTGCTGGGTGACCTTGATATTTTCCCTCGCTCGGTGCCTCAGTTTCCCCATATGTCAAATGGGGGTAATGATAGTGACCTTCTTTGTAAAGCGCCTTGTTAGATGGATGGAAAGCACTGAAGAGCTAGGCGTTAATACCAGGAGCAGGGATAGATTTGCTTTTGCTTCATTAAGGCAGACGCAGAGTCTGGGAGCCCTTCAGAACCACCCCATATGTGCTCTCTGGCCCACTCTCTGTGGGGGGCGATGGAGAGTCTTGTTAACCCTCTGCCCTACTGTTCAGTATTTGTGCTAATGCACAGGCTGAAATGAGTGTCCCCTTCTGGCAGGAGCGGCTCATCGTGTGAGAGAGCCCTTGATGCCAAGCTCTTAGTCTGTCTAGACAAAGGGTGGGAGGGGAAACTGAGGCACAGAGCAGGCGAGTGATTCAGTCAAGGTCACACAGCAGGCCAGTGGCAGAGTCAGGACTAAAACTCAGGTCTCCTGAGTTCCACCCCGTCCACTGGCCCGCACGGCCTCTGTTAGTCTGCCTCTCAAGTGCTCTCTTGGAGTGCCTGACCCGCTCCCCTGGTATCACGTTTTTTCCATCCTGCGTTATTCCTTCCACCTTCCCCCCCCCCTTTTTTTTTTGCAGCCAAGCAGCAGCCCTGACCAGCTCATCTGCGTCTCGTGGGAGGCCACGGCCTGGCGTGGCAGCTGGTCTCGGGCAGGGTGCGGGGTCCTGCACAGCAATGCCACTCACACCACGTGCAGCTGCAATCGCGTCTCCAACCTGGCCATCCTCATGGCATCGGGGGAGATAACGGTAATGGGACCGAGGCTGCGGGCTTTGCTGGGGGACGTCAGGCACCCTCTCAGCCAAGGAGAGATTGAAGGAGGACAAGGAGGTAGTTCTGGGGACGTTTACGAGGAGCCCCTCTCCGGCATGGGGGGCGGGGCAGCGCTGGAGAAAGCGCAAAGGGGCTGGGGTGAGCACTGGAGGTGGGCATCATGGGCCGATCGCAGGTGGTTCCCCATTCCATGGTCCCTCTGCAAAGCCCCAGCTGCATTAACTGCCCCGCGTGGGACGATGTGTGGCCTCCTAACGAGCCATCTGCCCCGCCTCCCCGATAGGCAGGCTTCCCACTGTTCCTCGTCTCCCACGTCGGGCTGGCCCTCTCCCTGCTGTGCCTCTTCCTCACCATCCTCACCTTCCTCTTGAGCCGCTCCATCCGCAACGTGAACACCTCCATCCACCTGCAGCTCTGCCTCTGCCTCTTCCTGGCCGACCTGCTCTTCCTCACCGCGGTGGACAGTCCCAGCCATCAGGTAAAGCACTCCCTCCCCCTCGCAGGGTGCCTAACGTGGCAGGCAGAGTGGCCTGGTAGATAGAGCACTGGGTGGGAACTCTGGTGACCTGGGTTCTAGTCCTGGATGTAAGTGCTGGCTCTGTCCTTAACCTGGTGGTGATGCTGGGCAAAGCACTGTCCTGTGCCTCAGTTTCCCTATCTGTAAAATGGGGGTAATGATGCTGACCTACTTTGAAGAGTGAGTGATCATTGGGTATGCAGCTAGCGGTGGCCTTTAGGGCAGAAATGAGATCCTAGGGGAGAACCCCTTCTTACAATGGTAATTCCCAGGGGTGTGTTTGATGCAGGGGAACCAAGCCCAGGGATGCTCATTAGAGGCTGTGAAATGAAAGAATCATAGGACTAGAAGGGACCTCGAGAAGTCCTGGTTAATGCAGGCTGAAGGCCCCAGACCTCGAGTGGGCTCTTTGAAATGCCCCCCCCCGAGCTAGGGTTTGTGTGGCAGAAGATAGTGGTGGCTACAGTGCCCTGGGGGTAGGGTGGAGGCAATGCTCAAGCGTTGTTTAGCCGGGCAGCTGGACACAGACCCGGTGGTTCTCTCCGGCTCGCCAGCTCCCGCCCTGTTCTGCACAGTGTTGCCACTAGAGGTCGCCCTAAATGCCGGCCTGGCCTGGGGAACCCCGCAGAAGCAGATCCCCGCGCTCACGCCAGCGTTCTTCCCTCCCCAGCTGGCTTGCGCCATCATTGCTGGCCTCCTGCACTACCTGTTCCTGGCCTGCTTCGCCTGGATGTTCCTGGAGGCCGTGGTGCTCTTCCTCACCATCCGCAACCTCGGGGTCGTCAACTATTTCAGCACCCACAGCCCCAAGATGCGGCACCTAAGCCTCTTCGGCTACGGCTTCCCCACCCTGGTGGTGGCTGTCTCGGCGGCGGTTATGCCGCAGGGCTACGGCAGGCAGGAAAAGTGAGCGCCCGAGCTGGGGAACTGGCCCTTTGCGACCGCGGCCCTTTGCAATCGCTCGCTGCGCCCTTCCACGGCCAAGCGCCGCAGTGGGGTGAAATGAGGGGCCTCCTGGAGGACAGGCGGGAGGCTGCAGTGGTTAGGGCATGAACATGTGGTAGGGGGAGATGCAGGTTCAAGTCCAAACTCTACTACAGGCCGGGTGCTGCGGAAGCCAATTCGCTGCTCTGTGCCTCAGTTTCCCCAGGTGTGAAATGAAGATAACGGCACTGCCCTGCTGCACCAGGGCGTTGGGAGGCAAAATCGATTAAAGATTGTTGGATGCTACAGTGATGGGGCCTTATAAGTCCCCTCCTCCGCAGCCTCACCTTGCTGCGCCATGCTCTGGGCGGGGGGGATGCAGAGCCCAGCCTGACCCGGTGCTCTGTCCTGGTGCAGCCGCGCTGCCCGCCACCGGTGCTCCAGGCAGTGCGGAAAGGGGGCAGGGAGCGGGGGGGGGGTTGGATAGAGGGCAGGGGAGTTCGGGGGGTGATCAGGGGCGTGGACAGGGGTCAGAGCGGTCAGAGGGCAGGGAACAGGGGGGTTGAATGGGGGCAGGAGCCCCGGGGAGGCAGTCAGGAAGGTGAGGAGGGATTGGATGGGGTGGCGGGGGGCGGACAGGGAGCAGGGGGAGTGGATGGCGCAGGGATCCCGGGGGGGGGCAGTCAGGAAGGAGAGGGGGGTTGGATAGGGCCACAGGGGGCAGTTGTCTGGGGGGTGGTCAGGGGACCGAGAGCTGGGTGGGTGGATGGGCAGGGGTCCCGGTGGGGCAGTCAGGAAGGAGAGTGGGGGTTGGATGGGTTGGGGGGGGCAGGTAGGGGCGAGGAGTCCAGGGGCAGTCAGGGAAAAGGGGTGGTTGGATGGGGCAGGAGTCCTGGAGGGGGGCAGTCAGGAAGGAGAGGGGGGGTTGGATAGGGCCGCAGGGAGCAGTTAGGGACAGGGGTCCGGGGGCGGTCAGGAGACCGAGAGCAGGGGCGGGTGGATGGGGCAGGGGTCCCCGGGCGAGAAGCAGTGGGGGTCAAGAAGCAGTGGGGTGAGAAGCAGGGGGGTCGGATAGGGGGCAGGGGCTGGGCCATGCCTGGCTGTTTGGGGAGGCACAGCCTCCCCTAACAGGCCCGCCATACAATTTCAGAAATTGCGGCCCTCAGGCCAAAAAGTTTGCCCGCCCCTGATTTAGATTGTGCTGGGCAGGGCAGGGACTGCCCTTCACTCCATAGCTGTGCCCAAGGGGACTCCAGTCTCGGGGGGAGCCTCTTCGGGTAGCACTAATCTCAAGGGGAATTGCTGCACCAGGCTGCTATTGTTCAGTGAACCTCACGTTAACCTTTTGTTCTTGTAGCTGCTGGCTCAGCATGGAGAAGGGGTTCATCTGGAGTTTCCTGGGACCGGTGTGTGTCATCATCGGGGTACGTATCCACTGCGCCTTGACCCTGCCGCCTCCCGCAGCACGGTGAAGTCTGGAGCTCTGCCTGGCTTCCCTTTGCTTTGGCTAAGCACTGTGGGCCCAGTTCATCCCCTGGTGTAGTGCTACGGATCTCGAAGGAGTATATGCCAAGGAGGATTTTGGCCCACTCGGGGAATGGGGTGATAAGACGCACAAGATCCACCCTGCGAAAGCCAGTTTGTGCAATGCTGTAGGCATCACGTTGGGACTTCAGACCATGGGGCCAGATCCTCACCTGGTGTAAATCAGTGTTGCTCGGGTGATTTCAATGGAGCAATGCTGATTTGCACCAGCCGGGGATCTGGCTGAATAATCATACCGAACAGCAATACGCTTGCTTTGGATGGCAACAATTTCTGCTTCTGCTCATGTCAACACCCTGCAGCTGCCCGGCACATCCCTTCCCCAGAGCCTGAGGCAAATCAGGGTCTGTGACCGAAGAACAGACAAACAGAAGTTTATTAATGATCTGGAGGATGGTGTGGATTGCACCATCAGCAAGTTCGCAGATGACACTAAGCTGGAGGGGAGAGGTAGATACGCTGGAGGGTAGGGGTAGGGTCCAGAGTGACCCATAGGCGCCGACTTCTACTCACGCCGGTGGACGCTCGACCCCACTCTGCCCCCTGCCCCGCCCGAACTCCACCCCTGCCCCCCCATTCCAACCCCTTCCCCAAAGTCCCCGCCCCAACTCTGTCCTCTCCCTGCCCCTATTCCGACTTCCTCCCCAAATCCCTGCCCCTGCCCCGCCTCTTCCCCACCTTCACCCCTGAGCACGCCATGTTCCCACTCCTCCCCCCTCACTCCCGGAGCTTCCTACGCCGCCAAACAGCTGTTTGGCAGCAGCAAGCCAAGCCCTGGGAGGTAGGCGGAGGAGTGGGGACACAGCCCTCTCAGGGGAGGAGGCGGAGGAGGAGGTGGGGTGAGGTGGGGAGGGGAGCTTGGCTGTCGGTGAATGAAGAGCACCCACTAATTTTCCCCCATGAGTGCTCCAGCCCCGGAGCAACCGCGGAGTCGGCGCCTATGGAGTGACCTAGACAAATTGGAGGATTGGGCCAAAAGAAATCTAATGAGGTTCAACAAGGACAAATGCAGAGTCCTGCACTGAGGAAGGAAGAATCCCATGCACTGCTACAGGCTGGGGACCGGCTGGCTCAGCAGCAGTTCTGCAGAAAAGGACCTGGGGATTACAGAGGACGAGAAGCTGGATATGAGTCAGCAGTGTGCGCTCGTTGCCAAGAAGGCTAACGGCACGTTGGGCTGTATTAGTCGGAGCATTGCCAGCAGATGGAGGGAAGCGCTTATTCCCCTCTATTCAGCATTGGTGAGGCCACACCTGGAGTAATGCGTCCAGTTTTGGGTCCCCCACTAAAAAAGGATGTGGACAAATTGGAGAGAGTCCAGCGGAGGGCAACGAAAATGATCAGGGGGCTGGGGCACATGACTTACGAGGAGAGGCTGAGGGAACTGGGCTTGTTTTGTCTGCGGAAGAGAAGAGTGAGGGGGGATCTGATAGCAACCTTCAACTACCCAAAACGGGGTTCCAAAGAATATGGAGCTCAACTGTTCTCAGTGGTAGCAGATGACAGAACGCGGAGTAATGGTCTCAAGTTGCAGTGGGGGAGGTCTAGGCTGGATATTAAGAAACGCTATTTCACTAGAAGGGTGGTGAAGCACTGGAATGGAGGTGGTGGAATCTCCATCCATAGAAGTTTTTAAGGCCTGGCTTGACAAAGCCCTGGCTGGGATGATTTAGTTGGGGTTGGTCCTGCTTTGAGCAGGGGGTTGGACTAGATGACCTCCTGAGGTCTCTTCAAACCCTAATATTCTATGATAAGAACAGCCATACTGGGTCAGACCAAAAGTTCATCTGTCCCAGTATCCTGTCTTCTGACAGTGGCCAATGCCAGGTGCTCCAAAGGGAATGAACAGAACAGGTAATCATCAAGTGATCCATCCCTGTCGCCATTCCCAGCTTCTGGCAAACAGAGGTTAGGGACACCATCCTGGCTAATAGCCATTGATGGACCTATCTTCCATGAACTTATCTAGCTCTTTTTTGAATCCTGTTATAGTCTTGGGCTTCACAACATCCTCTGGCAAGGAGTTCCACAGGTTGACTGTGCGTTGTGTGAAAAAATACTTCCTTTTGTTTGTTTTAAACCTGCTGCCTATTAATTTCACTTGGTGACCCCCTAGTTCTTGTGTTATGAGAAGGAGTAAATAACACTTCCTTATTTACTTTCTTCATATCAGTCATGATTTTATAGATCTCTATCATAGCCCCCCTTAGTTATCTCTTTTCTAAGAGTATGTCTATACTACCCGCCAGATTGGCAGGCAGCGATCAATCCAGCGGGGGTCGATTTATTATGTCTAGTCTAGACACGATAAATGGACCCCTGAGCGCTCTCCCGTCAATTCCTATACTCCATCGGAGTGAGAGGTGCAGGCGGAGTTGACGGGGGAGCATCAGCAGTCGACTCACTGCGGTGAAGACTCCGCGGAGAGTAGATCTAAATATGTCGACTTCAGCTACGTTATTCACGTGAATAACGTAGCTGAAGTTGCATAACTTAGATTGATTCCCCCCCCCAGTGTAGACGAGGCCACACTGAAAAGTCCCAGTCTTATTAATCTCTGTTCATATGGCAGCCGTTCCAGACCCCTAATCATTTTTGTTGCCCTTTTCTGAACCTTTTCCAATTCCAATATATCTTTTTTGAGACGGGGCGACCACATCTGCACGCAGTATTCAAGATGCGGGCGTACCATGGGTTTATACAGAGACAATATGATATTGTCTGTCTTATTATCATCCCTTCCTTCGTGATTTGCAATATTCTGTTTGCTTTTTTGACGGCTGCTGCACATTGAGTGGATATTTTTAGAGAACCAGCCACAGTGACTCCAAGATCTCATTCTTGAGTGGGAACAGCCAATTTAGACCCCATCATTTTATATGTATAGTTAGGATTCTGTTTTCCTGTGTGTATTACTTTGCATTTATCAACATTGAGGCCTTTTGTTGCCCAGTCACCTGGGTTTGAGAGATCCTTTTGTAGCTCTTCGCAGTCCGCCTGGGACTTAACTATCTTGAGCAATTTTGTATCTGCAAATTTTGCCACCTCTCTGCTTTGATTCTAGATTAATTCCGTCCTTTTTGCCTTAACCCTCTGGATGCTGCAGAGAAAGCTTTCCAGGCTCAACACTGATGTGTCCACCCTCAAGGACACCAGGTAATGTTGGTTTAAAAGCAGAGCTGAAAAGTATCATTCAGTGGTGGTAGGGGGGAGGGTGGGAGTCAGGACTCCTGGATTCCATTCCCAGCTTTGCTACTGGCAGTGTAACTTTGGGCAAGTCACTGTGCCTCAGTTTCCCTCTCTTTTAAAACTGAGCTGATACTGGCCTCCCTGAAGTGGGAGTTGTGAGCCTCCCTGAATGCTGGGACAACCCTTGGAGATCCTCTGTCTGGCTGATGGCCCCACAAGAGCAGTCCTTGGACGCCCCATTGTTTGTGTCCCTCAGCCATGGAGTGGCCAAGGTGCTAGATTGCAGGACAGAGGGTGACGCTGTTACGAAGCCTGGATGGACAGATGCTCAGCTGGTGTCTCTTTATGGGATCTGCCGATTTGAACCAGCTGAGATCTGCTCCCTGTGGGGCTTTCCCCCGTCTCTGACACCTTGGGTTTACAAACCTGCTCTGCTCCATGCTGTGTACCCACCACGGACACCTTCCTCTGCAAAGGGGACCCCACTGGGATAGTCACCCCGAAAGCCTGGTCACATAGAAGCAAAGATCCCTCTGTGCTTATATATGCCTGCAGCAAGTGCTGGTGGGTGTGTCACAGGGCTCCTTTTGTCCGATCCACACAGGATCTGAATCCGTCCCAGCCCCTCTTAGCGAGGCTTGGGTCTTTAGTGCAGGCTATAGCAGCTTGTGCGTCTACCTTTCGAAGACTCTGGGCCAGCCGCTCTCACGCTTGTAGATGGAGCGTGGCTGCCTGGAGGCATTCGCCCTTTTGGCCCGGACCCCCCTGACTCAGCCGCCCTCCAGAGGGCTGTCATCACGGGATGTCTCCGTCTGCCTTTCTCCAGGCTACTGACCTTTAAAGCCATCGCCCAAGTCTTCATTCTGGGCTGCACGTGGATTTTCGGTCTCCTTCAAGTCGGCCCAGCTGCCACTGTCATGGCGTATTTATTCACCATCGTCAACAGCCTGCAGGGAGCCTTCATCTTCCTGGTGCACTGTCTCCTCAATCGCCAGGTACCGCCCTGGGCCCTTCGTGCCCTGATGGACTCATCAGACCCCCTGCCAGCAGTGAGCAGGGCGGGCTAACGATGCTTTACTGATTCTGCTGGGCAAGATCCCCCCACCCCCAGCTTTTTGCCCAGGGTTTCCCCCAGTAGCAGAGCAATGGAGCAGCCCCTTGTTTGGAGAGGAAAGATGGCCCAGAGGCTGAAGTACTAGCTTAGCCCTTAGGAGATCTGGGCACAATTCCATGCTGTGCTGTCGACTCCTTGGGCAAGTCACTCAGCCTCTCAGTTCCCTGGAGAACTTCCCTAAAATAATCAGTCTGGCACCCTGAAGGGCTGTTAAAGTAGAGGGGAAAGGCCTCCTGAGAATCCCCTTCCATGCATAGCTCCTCTAAAGGCTCTGCCTCCAAAGCAGGGGGTGGATTGGGTGCAAAGCTAGTGTGCACTGCACTATGGGTATTCTCTGCTGCCACAGGAAGCAGAGTGTTACAGCAGCCCTGAGGCTGCTCTAATTTGTACCAAGGCATAGATGAGGGGGGAACATAAATAGCTATAAGTCTCTGCATGGGTAACAGTGAATAAGCCCCAATGACAGCATTGGGGCTCCGGTCCCTTTTATCAGGGAGGATTAAACGATGCTCTTATTCATCTGCATAATGCCCCGATGCTGAGGTGCTGGGCACGTTAGAAACGGAGATAAGGCAAGAGAGAAGAGGTCTTCTCCCATTTCTTAGCGGTGCAGCACCACTGACTGTCTCTGCATCTCCAGGTGAGGGAGGAGTACAAGAGATGGTTCACCTGCAAACCCAAGTCCCACGTTTCCGACGTCTCCATGTCTACTTTAGCCACCAGCAGCAAAGCGGTGAGAGAGCCAATGTCCCTGCGATCTTTGCCGAACCCTCACCAGATGCATCCAGAATCCAGGCGAGATCCGGGCAGGGTTACAGCACTGGACTGGGAGTCAGGACTCCTGGGTTCTGTTCCGGGTGCTGGAAGCGGGGTGGGTCTAGTGGTTAGAGCAAAGGGGGCTGGGAGTCAGGACTCCCTGGTGCAGGGCAGACATGGTGTCTGGACTGATGTCGCTAAATTGGTACAAAAGCTGGGTGCAGACCAGCCCTCAGGGACTTAGGAGCACTGGGGGAAGCCTCAGTGACACCAATAGACATGGAAATCTGCTATGCTAGGAGCTTGAAGTCAGGGTTAAATCCGAGGGCACAGAAGGCTTGATCCCACTCACCTGATATCAAAACTCTCCTGGGAGCTTGTGTTTTCCCCTCCGGAACCATGCCGGTGTCTCTCTTTCCTTGCAGGGCTGACGTTCTGGCCAGGAGGCAGGAGATGCCGTCACGCCACAGAAGAAGGAAGAGCTTATCGCAGAACTTGAATCCGCCTTCTTTAAAGCGCTTGCAGGATCAGAACTTCGAAACCAACCTCCCAGCTGTCTAGGCTGGAGTTTGATCCCGGGGTTAAATCAGTGGGCTGGGGAGTGGGGTGTGAGGATTACAGCTGCAGGTGCTGGCAGTCAGGACTCCTGGGTTCTTCTATCCCTGGCTGTGGGGTCTAGAGGTTAGAACAAGTTACACTCCCTAGACCTGGGCCAGTAGCTAGGGAGTGTAACTATACTATAGCTTAGTCCAGCCCTGGTCCGCTGCTCCTTTTCCGAGATTCCCTTTCTCCTTATTTATTGTGTGTCCCGCCCCCCCCACCCCCAGTCCTTCAGTCCCCTGAAATCTGAGCAGGTTTTGCATGTCTGTGCCATTTCAATAGTGTAAAAGGAGTTTGATTTTGAATGCATGACTTTGTGGTGTCTTTTAAAATGCCTCCTCGAGTGGTTTTGTTTCGACACCCTAAAATATACAGGCTAAATTGTTTCTCCCTCTAGTGGCTGGAAATGGGGTACAAGCAACCAAGTCCCGAGTCCCCACAATGCTCAGTCTAAATGCAGTCGCTAGTGCTCCCTGACAGCAAGGGGGCGCTGTCTAGCATGCCCAGTAGTGCTGTCCTATGAATTCAGTATAGCCTGCACTCCCTGCTCCATGACTGCTTAATGCAAGCCAGGATTTGGAGAGACGCCTCATGGTGACATCAGGAAGTACAGTCTGGGAGCTAGAGAGCCTGAGGGAACCAGTGGGTCTGTATCCAGCAGCCTCAATATAGGACCCCCCTTTATAGGCATCCGCCCAGAGTCCTGTCTCTGCTCCGCTCCTGGGGCCCCCCACCTTTGGAGGCAATGAGCCGGAGCTCGGTTCTTTTGTCCATGGTCTTGTCGGGACCAGTGCGCACCCCCACATGTGCAACTGCCCCTGCTGCTTTGCCCCTCCGCCATCACCAGGGTGCGACTGTGCCTGGATCCCTTCAGCCCCAGCCGTCAGGCTGCCCGGGGCACAGCCTTAGCTCCACAGCCAGCTGTCAGGCTCCCATGTGGCCACCAGCCCCCTCTCCACCTCCGGAGGTGATTGTCTCAAGAACGGTCATCGTGGGTCAGAGCAATGGTCCATCTCGCTCAGCACCCTGTCTCTGACCGCGGCCAGTGCCAGACGCTAACTAGGGAATGAACGGAACCGGGCAATTAGCGAGTGATCCATCCCCTGTCATCCAGTCCCAGCTTCTGGCCGTCGGAGGCTTAGCTGTCTTGGCTAACAGCCAGCGAGGGCCCTATCCTCCAGGAACCCTGTTATACCTTCCCTGGGCTGGGGTGGATTATGTCACCTGCTACTAGCAAGCTTCTGAACTGGGCAGCTGGGGACCCTCTACGAGCTTTGAGATCTACTGATGAAAAGAACTGTGTAAGGGTGAAGTGTTATTAGTTCTGCCCAGGTCCTTTCCCTCTAGCTTAGGGACCCAGCAGAGATCCTGGCACATTACAGTCCAATGGGTGGGGGGAGAGACGCACCTTAGGGTATATCTATGCTGCAGCTGGGGGTGTGGGACTGCAGCAGGAGCAGACGTACAGCAGATATGTCTAGCTAGCTCGAGGAGCAGCTGGCCGCCTGCTGCTAGCCCAGGACCCAGGGCACATGTTTGAGCAGCCGCTGCCCCGTGCTACTGGGACTTCACTGCTATTAATACTCCAGCTAGCCGTGATCTCGCTAGATAAAGGGGGTCATCACCCGATCAGGGGCTGATGCAGCGCTCAAGCCGTGCTGGAATGTAAGTACTGGAAGCATCGCAAGATGCCAGGGAAGTGCTGGAACGGTGTGGCGGAGCGTTCCGGCGCGACTGGACCGTTGGCTCAGATATGCCTAGAAGTGCAGTGGTCACACCTCCTGGTTACAATGTAGGTACACCCTGAGCCCCCGTGAGGGGCCCCCCGGGGGTTCCTTGGTTCTCATACGTGGGCCTGCTGGGCAGTTCTTGGAACCCCAGCTTGTGGCTTCAAAGGGGAAGTTTCTTCCACAAGAAGTGCCACCGTCCTGCACCAGGGCGATAAGAAGAGCTGCTGCAAGAAACCAAGGAGGGGAGCTGAGCTCTGGCAGGGAGATAAGGCAGCAGAAAGCTGCAGGGGTAAAGCAGAGAGATTGGTGCTGCATTCTGTGTTAACCCTCGCAGTGCTGGCCGGATGGGGACTCCTAGTATGTAGACTCTTCTCTTCCCCCCCACAACTCCCCATTGTTCTCCCCACCAGGGTTCTTGGTCCCCACAGCTGTCCCCTAGCAGCAGAGCACGAGATCCGCTGTGATGTGTTACCTCATGTCCTCTGAGGCATAGTGCTGCGAACACAGTGCCTAGGTCAGTGCCAGGAACGCTGGCAGTCAGGTGCTAAAGCCCTGTCTGGCTGGCCCAGTTGGGCCCCATGACCTCCACTTCAGACATATCCAGAAGTGAGAGTCATTCCATATCAGAGTAGGGCTTGTAGGGAGAGACTCTACAGCAGCTAAGTCAGAAGAAATGTTGTGTTCCTTCTATTCTGGGGCCATTCAGAACTCTGCTCAGCCCTCTGTGTAAGTTAGAGCAGCCTCGAGGCTGTTCTAACTTATGCTGCAACCTATAGCCTCCTGGGGAGCAGGGAAGAGCTGTAGTGCAGTGTACTCTGGTCATGCCCCTGATTTGCTCTCTACTCTGGGGGCAGGGGGATGCAGGACCCCTACACCAGCTAGCGAGGCCCCCTGCCCACGGGACGTTTACAAGGGGGGGGGCATATCTGCCCACTTTATGCTGCTAGAGCGGCCTAAAGGGGCTGGCATGAAATCGAGATGGGGCACAGGGTCTTTGTTTCCCTTTCTATAAGCTGTACAGTCAGCCCCGAGCCCCAGAACAACTTCCTACTCCAGCAGGAAAGGCAAAAGTTATAGGCAAAAAGGTCAGAGTTAGTTACTGAAAGAAAATATAAGCACGCAGTCTAAACTCTCAACCCTGTTAGACTGGGCAACATCTAGATTAAGCAGGTTTTCTCACCCCACTGGATATTGCAGTTGATAGTACACAGATTTTACTCTTGAAATCTGGGCCAGTCTCCTCATTTGGAGGCTTCAGAGTGTCCCTTGTTGCTTGCAGCATAGGTGGGTGAAGGAGAAAGGCCGTGTGCTTGGGGAGCACAAGTCCAGACATGTCTGGGGGGCATTGCTGAGTCTCCAGGCAAGATTGAGCAGTTCTCTTGGTGTGGCCTCATGCAGGTGAGTCATTGAATTGTAGCTCTCTTGCTGGTCAATGGCTGTTGATGGGTTGTTTGACACCCCGCCTGGGTGTTGGTTACTTTCCTTGCTGTTGACTCTGGGGAGCAAATATCTGGTGGATTCCCCAACTTACAGCGTGTTTTAGTGACAACCATACAACATAATTCTCATAACTTCATATGCATTAATGATACACATCTATGGATAGAGACACGACTTTCAGCAGATCATAACCTCTCCCCTGAAACCTTACAAGGTGTGCTTTATATGTAAGATCACAATTATATAAAAATGAGGAATATGGGGGTGACAGGATGCTCCCCCAAGCTATAGAATGTCACATGTGGGTCCCAGGAACCATCCATGAGATTATTTAAAGCCTTCACATCCCACTATTATTATTAGCCAGTTTCAGTTCCTGAAAGAAAAGGAGAACAGTTTTCCCTGTTACTTTCCTTCCTGTAGATTGCAGGGAGGTAGGCGGGGGAGCTGGAACAATTTTTATAGTGGGAGGGGGGTGCTGCTGATGGAAATCATGTATTTGGTGTTTGTTATTACTGCTTCAACCTGGGAGCCATGGCAGCACCCCTAGTTCCAACACCACTGGAAGTAGGTTTACCCTCATAACAAACATTAGTGAGATGCTTAAAGGCCATCGTGGGTAGGGGAGGTGTATCTGTTGTGACAAAGTTCTGTCCTTGCTTCCGTGGGTCCCGCGTTTCCTGGCAGATTTCGCTAGCCTCAGAGGCTTACTGTGACCCTCCACATAGCCGTTGTCTCTCTGGAGACAAGGGCCACAGTCTACTGAGCCATTTTCATCATAAGCCAGCGAGGGAGGTGAGGAGAAGCTATCCTCCCTTGCACAGTCTCTGTTGTCTCCCAGTCTCAGTGATTAATCAGAGGGGCAAAGGGGGGGAGCCCGGGCCCGCCCTCTACCCTGGGACCCTAATAGTATCAGCTATGGTAGCTGACCTTTTAGAAACATGACATGTACAATTCCCTGGGCTACTTCCCCACAGCAGCCCTCACTTCCTCAAGTTCCACTTCACCCTTACCTCAGGGCCTCCTTCCTTGTGCCTGATATGGTGTGTACTGCTCAGCCTCTCCAACAGCGCAACTTCCTCCCACAGCTCCTGACACATGTGCCCATCTGACTAACTGGGAGGCTTGTAACTAGTTTCAGCCAGCCCCTGATTGGCTTCAGGTATCCCAATCAACCTAGCGTTCTCCCCAGGGCTGGTGCAACCACTAGGTGAACTAGGTGGTGGCCCAGGGCGCTAAGAGGTTGGGGGGGGGTGACAAAAAGTGGTGCCCTGGCTTGGCAGGGAGAAGCCACCTTCCAGAGGCATCGGAGAGCCAGACCGTCGGCTTGTGGGGGCGGCAAGCGAGTTCTGCGGCTCCTGGGCATGTGAGCCGCCGCTGCCCCTCCCAGAGCAGGCTCAGGGCCCTGTGTCCCGCCAGCGGCAGCTCACACGCCCGGGAGCCACAGAGCCCGAGCGCGGCGAGGGGGAACTGGGGGGTGCACGGGGGCCAGCGCGTAAATGCATATTTAGGGTTCTTCAATAACTTGATATCCCATCACATTGCATTTTTGGCCTTTTGTGTTTTGTGTTTGAAATGCAGATTCTGTGCTCACCATTGAAAATCTTGGTTACGTTACCGAACAATGGTACACAATTCAGAAGAAGCCCTAGATTATAGTTTATCATGCAAGATGGGAATATTCTTCAGATTTCAGATACAAAAAGACCAATTACATGGTTGAGAAGTAAATATAAAGTATTTTAATATGTTTATACAAAGTGAGTTGGTTTATACTTGGACCATCACATCTTTTAAAAAGTCTTGTTTCACTAACTTTAATATTGTTAACAATTCGCAAAGAAAGAAAATGATTTTGAAAGTTGAGTATGGAAAAACAACCTTTCCCCCGCCACCCCTTTTCTGCCTTTTGAGGTAGTTACTCAAATATCTGCACAGCATGTTTTGAAAGTCAAATGAAAAACAATGAACTCATATCAACGAAGCCACCAAGTAGTTCGGTTTCCAGAGGATGGGAGAGAGAAATACATTTTTTATCTACGAGATAAAGAGCCTAGATTTTCAGGAAAGTTGCTGGAAGTTAGATGAGCAATTAACTGAAGGGGATTTGTCAACTGCAAAGTTGATTCTTGATTGGCTATGCCAAGTGACTTGATTTATTAATTTGGATTTCGTTCTAAAAGAAACATCCCACAGCCATACGCACCGCGGACAGCCTGCCCAGTTGTTTGTCTATGCACCTATTATATCATGTCTTTAGACTGTAAACACCTGGGGACGATCATTTACTACGTATCACGCACTGAAGCATGTGAGTAACTTTAAACATAGCAGGGCTACTCACACGGTTGAAGTTAAGCAAGTGCCTCCGTGCTGTATTGTCTAATCATCAGTTAGTAGATGCAATGGCATTTGAAGTGCTCTTTAACCATAAACAGACAGATTAGTGTTGTCCTGCACCCCAGGACACGTAGTACATGGTTTAAACACGCCCTATCCCTGCTCGCTGGAGTTCTTGGGGGGCAATGTGCCTATTCCATTGAATATGAGGCACATGGGTGTCATGGTGGCTCAAGGATATGTCTGTGTAAAAGCTAGCTCTTCTAGATGTTCCTCTGAGTTGCCTTGCAAGGGAGGAGAATTTGTGTGTTGCAGGAATTCTGAGGAAAAGCTGGGAATAGAACATGGATCTGCTCGCTCCCTGGCACGTGACTCACACACAAGACCTTCCTTCTCAGCAGCATGTATGATTTATATTATAAGAGAAAAAGATTTATAACCCAATAATAAAATATCCCCTCTGCCCTTGAACTGTATGATTGTATTCATTACTGATCATTAAGAATTATCTTTTTAATAATCAAGAGGTAACAGGTGCAGTTAGAGCTATAATCATTGGGATTTGCCCCTCAGTGAATTGATGGGCGGGACAGGCGGGGGAGAGAAGCAAGGTGGAAGCTTCACCCAGGGCGCAAAATATCCTTGCACTGGCCGTGGTCCTCCCTGCCTTCTGGAAAGCTCTTAATGGGCCCCAGGTGTCTTAATTGACCTGGAGCAGCTGCCATTTAACTTATCCTGGTACCAGGGATTTGTTTAGCCTGGAGCTAATAGATCTATCTCCCACTACTTTTCTATAGCCATCTGGCCTTGCTCCCTCACACCGTCCAAAAAGAGACACAGCTGAGATAAGGCACGGTGATAAAAAGCCCCAGTAAAACCTGTATCACTCAGCAAACTTCCTCTGAGAAAGATCACAACAGGATAAAGTAGATGTGGTTTTCTTGCCTGGCTGAAGAAGGCAGCGGCCGCCATGAAGCAGCTTGTCTCCCACCTTCTGGGTAAGTTTGAAAGGAATTGGGTTATTTTCTTCCAATGGGGGCTTGGCAAAAAAAAAATCTTAGCTTGAGGTCTTTGGGGCAGGAAAACTCTCTTTCTTCTCTGTTTGTACAATGCCTAGCACAAGGGTCCATGACTGGCTGCTGCCTCAATAATTGTGTTAGGATCTTTGTAGGGCCCTTCACTGCTGGGCATTCAGCCCAGATCTGTGACTCTTGAAATGAACACTCATTTCATCAATGACCTGGAAGAAAACATAAAATCATCACTGATAAAGTTAATAAACCACAGATTCCAAGGCTAGACAGGACTAGTGTGAGTATTTAATCTGACCTCCTCTCTACATAGACCATAGAACTACCCCCAAACTAATTTCTGGAGCAGATCTTTTAGAAACACATCCTATCTTGATTTTCATATCGTCAGGGATGGAAAATCTACCATGACCCTTGGTAAATTGTTCTAATGGTTAATTAACTTCACTGTCAAAAATGTACGCCTTCTTTCCAGTCTGAATTTGTCTAGATTTATCTTCCTGCCATTGGATTGTGTTACACCTTTCTCTGCTAGATTCAAAAGCCCAATATTAAATATTTGTTCCTGTGTAGATGTTTATAAATGGTAATCAAGACACTCCTTAACCTTCTCTTTCTTAAACTAAATAGATTGAGCTCTTTGAATCTTTCACCTACACACGTGCTCCAATCCTCTAATTCTCCTGGCTCTTTTGGGGATAGTCACTGGGCCACAGACCGAGTGAGAGTGACCCTGCAGTGAGGGGGTTAGTACACCTGCTTGGGACACGGGAGACCCAGCGTCCAGTCCCCCGCTCCAATGGCTCTTTGAGCTCTTCTGCTTTGTATAACTAATTAAATATGACAGACTTTGGTAGCACAGTGGTTAGGACACACTCTTTATAGGCAGAAACCCCTCTGTTCAAATCCCCTTTTTCTCTCCCCCCTCCCCCCATCAGGCACAAGGGGGAATTGAGCCTCGGTCTCCCGTAATCCAGGCGAGTGAGCTAACCTCAGGCTAAAAGGTATGAACAAGGAGCCCCCACTGCTTATCCCCCTCCCCCAATTTTGAATGGGACCCAGTCCAGGAGGCATGCTCTAAGCATGCCTACAAGATTGGGGCCCCCACCCCACAATTTGTGGGGTTTAGGTATGAGATAGGCATCAAGAGCAAGGCAAACAGGGCATGTGCCCAAAGGCAGAAACTCAGGTGCCTAGAGAAAGTTTTAGCCTGTGAGTTTAGGCATCTACAGGGTTAGGGGGCAGCTGAGGAGGGGTTTTGTGGATCTGGGATTTAGGCCCTTAAATTCCTTTGTGGATCGGGCCTTAATTGCAAGACCCCCATTTTTCTTGTTGACTTCAGTGAAGTTATTGTAGATTGGTACCAGTGTAACTGGGACCAGACTAGCCCCCAGAGCTTTATCCTAACTCAGTGGTTCTCAACCAGGGGTACACGTGCCTCTGGGGGTCTGCAGGGGTCTTCCAGGGGGTACATCAACTCATCTAGATATTTGCCTAGTTTTACCACAGGTGACATAAAAAGCACTAGCGAAGTCAGGACAAACTAAAATTTCATACGACAATGACTTGTTTATACTGCTCTATATACCATCCACTGAACTGTAAGTACGGTATTTATATTCCAATTGATTTTATAATGATATGGTAACAATGAGAAAGTCAGCAATTTTTCAGTAATCACATGCTATAACACTTCTGTATTTTTGTGTCTGATTTTTGTAAGCAAGTCGCGTTTAAGTGAATTGAATTTGAGGGTATGCAAGACCAATCAGACTCCTGAGAGGGGTGCAGTAATCTGGCAAGTTTGAGAACTGCTGTCCTAACTCATGACGCAGCTTGGAGCAGCCATATAACAAATGGTGGATTTAGTTAGTAAAACTTCCTTAGGACATGGGACCATCTGGGTCATTGAGTCCAGGCCCCTGCTGTCATACACAGTCCTGTCTTATAGCAGTCCTGTTATATGAATGAGATTAATTCCATCTTCAGACTAGCTGGGTGGGTTAGTTCAGACTAATCCTATTGGAAAAAGGTTCCAAAACCTCCTTCCTCTAACGTCCAGCCATCTTGGATCCACAAGGAAAAGACCCTCATGTAATGGGCTGCAAAGTGCTGGATCTCCAACACAAAGCGGTGAGAGTTGGGAAAAGCCCTCGGCCAACGGTAGTGAGATCCTTCTACTGTGCCTGGCATGACCTGTTGTTCTATTGTAAACTGCTGAATCCATTGGGAGGGTAAAATAAGGATCAGGTGAAAATATTGTTCATCCAAAAAGGTTTGGTCCCTTCGTTTTTAAATCCTCACCGTGTGCCCCTGCATTTCTTAGTTCTGGCTGAGTGTGGAAGAGGAAGTATCAAGTAGCCGTTCTTTGGGGCTGCTACAGTGCAGGGAACAGAAGTAAACTTCTGAGAATTCCACCTGCATTCCCAGCTCCAGAGGGGGTTTTCCTGAGCAGCTGGGCTTCTGATGGCGTTTCTGAGGCTCCGCTATCCGTGAAAGGCGCAGAGGGTCAGTTGATGTGTACTGCGGCAGCAGGTTACAAAGAAATGGTTTTGAGACTGGTTTCTGAGACGATTTGATAAATGTGCAGTGGGGACACTGGGCAATCGGAGAAGTGAGTCACTCTCTCACAGCGTAGGCTTGGGAATGAGACAAACCCCGAGTGTTTGTCTCGGGGTTTGCTCAGACAAAACTCCCTTGGTTTCAACGACAGAGGTCAGCTCATCAGTTACTTTAGCAGAGCTAGAGCCAACAGAGCCAACAGAGCCACACGGGTTTGTAGGCCGAGCACAACTCGATTTTAGTTCTTTATTTTTATTGATTTAAATGTTCTTGGTTGTGGGGAAACTATGGAGGGGTCAGGCCATGGGGGGAGTCAGGCAGTATTTGTTTAATGACCACAGACCTTGAGATTCAAAAAGTCAAAGCTCTGTCATTGTTAAAACACAAATTGTCCGTGTCAGTCACAATATAGAAAGTAAAAATCAGTAAATCAAACTGTAATAAGTTCTCAAGTAACATTTTCTTTCTTTCCCTACTGGTCAATTTCAATTGTTGAGGGAAATATTCTTTTTATGGGTTTGTTTGTGTGTGTCTGGCGAAACTGACGTTTACCAACATCTACCCATAAACATTCAATCCTACCAACCCTCCTGTTTTACAGGTCCCCATCCTCCCCACGAGGAGGGTTTGGCCCACTGTAAGCCCCCCAAAATTGCTTTTATTATCTATAGACTATATTCCAAAGTGCTTGGGGGGAGGGGTCTCCACCGGTATCAGGTATCTGTGCTAGGCGCTGTATGGACACAATGCTCGCCTTGAGCTTACAGTCTAAATAGAAAAGATGGACCAAGGGGATACTGAGAGGGGTAAGGACTTGTCCAAGGTCAACTGGCAGGTCAGTGACTGAGCCAGGAATAAAACTCTGATCTCCCAGCCTAATGCTTTATCCACTAGGCCATGCAGCCTCCTACAGGGTAACAGCAATAAAACCCAGTGCAGTAAGAGCATCCTTGGTTGTTTGTCCTCTTTCAGGCATTTGCTGGCTCGTCTGCTTCAAGGGGACTCAATGTTTCACCAGAGCTCGTAAGCTGATGCCTAGAAACATGAACAAAATCTCCAGTTCCAAACCTCGGAGTGTCCTGCAGCTGGAGGGGGGCTTTGAACGGGCAAAGAACTTTCCATCCAATTTCCTCCTTATGTCTCTATGCATATTTTTCATTCTCTTCTGATCTCTTGATCTTTGTCTCTGCCTCCTTCTTCCCCACTCACCAGAAAGCCACATGCTCCACTGGTGGCTAAATAGGGCTGTGTTTTAATTAAATGATCATTGGTTCCTTCTTCATTTTACAGCTAATAGATGTGATGATCCGTCTATGTGCCCTAAACATGCAATGTGCATCTATATGATCCAGAGCCGTTACTGTACCTGCCAACCTGGGTTTGTATCCACTTCAGGGGACCCAGACTTCACTGATCCAACAGTTCAATGCAAAGGTGACTGAGCCCCTGAGTCAAACTCAGTGAGGGGGAGCCCTGGAAAGGGGAGACAGTTCTGTCACTTGCTCTAATGCGGCTGAGCTTGCAAAGAAAGTGCTCAATGCATCACCATCAAAAAGAGCATTACTAACTGGAAATGTGACTAAGAGACCAAGGAAGAAATGATCCAGGGCCAGGAGATTTAATGACTTGGCTTCCCCTGCCTGTTAATCTGGCCATCAATGAAGTCAGGGACATCCAATGAAACTGGAAAGCACCCATGTGCAAACTGCCCACAGCCCTGGGTGAGGAAGCTGCTGAGCCACCCAGGGTGTAGAGGTCCCCACTTGCCCTTACATTCTTCTGGGGGAATCCCACATACTTCCCTCTATGTGGTCGGAGAGACCTTGGGCAAGTGCGGAGGGGAGGAGCATACTGTGGCCCTACCTGTTTCTCAACCCCCATTTGTGGGACTGTGACCCACCAAGAAGAAGCAATGTACCTCATGCAGCCGCTGGCGGGGAGGTTTTCTGTGTGCATCCCGCCTCCTGTGTGCCATGTCGGGGCCAGTCACCATCAAATGGATAAAAATGAAGGCTTTGATTTTCCCCAGTGTAGTGTTAACCTGTGGGACTCACTGGTGCAGACTAGGAAACCCATATGTTGGTTGAAAACTCATTGAAGCCAGCTCAGATCCTCCCTGCCCCCAACACCAGTCCTCCATCCATACCTCCCTACCTCCTCCTGCTTTTCCTTTTGGGGCTTCTGGGGAGGCGGAGAGGGATGGGGATTTGTTCCCTCACCTGATGCCTTCAGAAGTGTCAGCCAGCTGGCTTGGTTCTCCCACCCCAGCCACATGCTCTGCTGGCTCCACCCTTTCTCCCTCGCTGCATGATTAACTGGATGGATGAATGAATGTAAACGACACTGAAGAAGTCAAACAAAAGGTGCAAAGGGTTATCCGTTGCTCTCTTTAAATGACACGATTCCTTCTTCCTTTAACAGATGACATCTGTGTGAATTCGTCTACTTGTCCTGATCTTGCAACTTGTCAAAACATCCCTGGGGGCTACCACTGCACCTGCAAAGCCGGGTTTGTGCCTAGTTTTGGGGACGAACCATTCACTGATCCAAGAGTGAAGTGTGTCGGTGAGTTTCGGCTCCGGAGCCCAGCTAAGCGAGCGGGAGCCCTGTAATGGGGTGACTGTAATGTAGGGTGCTCTACTGCACTTGCGAGAAGCTCTTGCCAGAAAAGCCATGTATCCATGCGCTCTGCTGACTGGCGAACGCGACACAGTGACTGAGGCCGTGTCTACACTTCCAGCTGGGGGTGCGATTCTCCGCTCACGGAGACAGCATGCTAACAATAGAGGGTAGCCAGGCTGGTGCAATGGTGGGACAGGCTAGTTGCCCCCAGTCTGTACCTAGCGCCTTAGATCATGCTGCTGAGGTCACGCTCTACTTCTAGCATGCTGGCTTGATGGGAGCTAGCATGAGTATGTCTCCTCGAGCTGGGAATTACGCCCCCAGCTCGAAGGGCAGGCATGCCCTAAAAGCAGGAAAGGGATGATCCACAGCCCCCCAATAGCTGTCAATCTTCCCCCCCCCATGAACCAGGGGATGTCTAGTCAAACCAAAAAGCAGCAGGGTAAGATTAGACTGAGCAATAGGCACAGAGCCCTGGGTCAGGGGTGGCATGAAGCTGTACAACCCTGCTGGGGCTGAATCTTTCCCTGAGCAGCCCAGGGTATATGGGGAATGTCCCGCCCCCATCCCGATACATTCTTCACATGTTGCAATTCCAGCTTCATGTGGCCAGACAGATCCTTTGGCAAGTGCAGAGGGGAGGAGCATATTATGGCCCCACCTCTTTCCCTACCCTCTTTTGGGGCACCGCAAACCACCATGGGCGGCAGGGTGGAAGCAGTGACCCTTGTGCAGCCTGTGGAGAGGGTTTGGGGGGAGGCTGCTAATCACAATCTGACCCCTAAATGGATCAGAGGAAATGCTTTTGTTTTAAGCAATGCTATGTTAACCTGTGGAACTTACTGGTGGAGACTGAGCCTGGGAGCTGGGAAGGGAAATGGGGGCAAACTGAGAGACAGTCTTTGGTGGAGGAGACTGCGGTTGGATGAGGAACTGGGATGGGAAACTGGGACTGGAAACCAGTGTGTGGAAGTAGGGCGGGGAGACAGATCAGTCCAGGCAACAGGGGGAAGATGGAACTGGCCAGGGAAAGAGACTGGGTTGAGGAGCTGGGCTGGGGGAACAACAAGGAGCTTGGACTGAGGGACACTGGGACTCAGTGGGACTGGTTAATATTGGCGGGGGGAGTTGGCACAGCTGGAAACTTGGAGGGGAGGAGAAAGATAAATGGGATGAGGAGCTGGGATGCAGGGGAACTGGGACTGGCTGGGAAAAGAGACTGGGATGGGATGAGACACCTGAGGCGTTCAGATTGGGACGGGGACAAGAGCCAGGGATGGTAAGAGACAGCACTGGGACAGGGACAAGTTGGCGGGGGCGGAAGGGGGAATAAGGCTGAAGGAGCCAGGCTTGTGTATGAGCATGCAGAAGAATCTGTTCCCATTAGTGGACACTCCGCTCCAGTGCCTGGAATGGGAGCCAAGATTCCTGTCCACAGGATCAGAACCTCTCTACTCCCAACTCCCATCCTTCATTCCTATTGTGAAATTCCCCAGGGTACAACCTGAACTGCTGTGTCCCCTTAACTCTCTATCCTGGGATACCTTTTACGCTGCTTTACTGTCAGACCAGCCACTCCTGGCCTGCTCATGTACAGCCAATGGCCTGCAAAATCACTCCCAGATGTTTACATGAATGCTGTCCCAGCCATCCATGAATAGATACAGGGAAACACCCATATACCCCCACTCCCAGCCTTGTGTCCCCTGAAATGTGTATGCTATACTGCTCAATAGACCCTTGGACAGTGTAAGCTCATAGGTAGTCTGACATTCCAACAAAGGGTAATGTTTATGCACCAGCCTTTGTTATCTCAAGTAGAGGTTTCCCAAACACACTGGTTTAGATCAAACAGTAAAACATGTTTATTAACGAGAGAGAGTTTTTAAGTGGTAAGGCACAAAAGTCAGAATTGGTTACAAAAGAAATGAAAAGAGAAAACCTCAAGCTAATTCCTAAACGTTACCAAGCTAAATAAGATTTGAAGCCAACATCCTTCTCACTACACCCAGATGCTGCAGGAAGTTCTCAGTTCCCAGGCTGGATTTCCTTTCATTCTGGGACCACTTCCCTTAGTTCAGTGTTTTTCAAGGATTCACTGATGTTATAAGCAGACAGAGATCAGGTAGACAGGGTAGGTGGGTACAGGCATTTTTGTCCCCCTTTTTATACTGCATCGGTTTTATGCTGGAAATACCCTTGCTGGGTCTTGTGGGGAGGCAGGATATGAGCGCCGAACTGTCTTTCCGCTGATTTGTAAATTTCCTGTTTACAGATCCCCAGTTAGTGAATCTCCAATTAACCAGGGGATGACTCTTTAAGATGGCAAAAGCACTTTTGCCTGAGAAGACATGCTGCTCCTGCAGATGAGCCTGGAATCTGAGAGCCCTTGGCAGACTTCCTGCTGTTGCTCTCCACAAAAGAGCAGACTGATGAGAAAGCTAGGCACTGTGCTGCAGTGTTTTCTCCTTTGCATTTTGGCAGCAGCTTTGCAGCGTGGATTGTGGGTTCTGTAGACAGTTATGCAAACAGTTATACGACTGCTGTGGTGGGGAACTAGCCCTTCTGAAATACCAGGAGGAATGGCAAGCCATAAGGTGGCAGGAAGGGGATCTCCCGCATAGTTATTTGAGTGCCTTGTGGAGACTATTTGATAGTTCTTTCCCTGCACCACCTGGCTGGGAGATGGCTTGAGTGCAGCAGAATTTGCTATGCTCAATTTGGAACTGGCAACGCAGATAGGAACGTATGCCCAGTGGCAAGCCATGAGAGAATCCTTTGTGAAAAGCCAGTTTATAAATGGTTTAATAGGGGAACTTCATAACCTGCTGGTGAAGGAGGGTGATATACCGGATAAACCTATGGATTAGCTTATACACAGAGTTCAGAAGCCTCGATCTGATGTTCTAATGAACTCTTCAGTTTGTCGATGATTATGATGAAGGTATTAACTGTGAAGGCCTCCTTGTCACTGAATGAGTGGGCAGTTGCGTCATCATATGTCTTCTGTCTTTTGCGGTGTTTGGCTGACTTACAGTCATGGTTAGGAGTCCTTGCAGCCCCCTGAATTTCATGTTTCAGAGTAACAGCTGTGTTAGTCTGTATTCGCAAAAAAAGAAAAGGAGTAGTCGCTAAGGTGCCACAAGTACTCCTTTTCTTTTTTTTCTGAATTTCATAGTCATCAAAACTATCCCACATTTGTTGAACACTTCCAAGACTCCTCATTAGGCTTACAGCAGTGGAAAGACCAATTTGAGCACTTTGTAAGCTTAGACTGCACTTGCTGAATGGCTGAAGTATATCATTCCAGACCTCACACAAATACCAGTTTCCAAAGTAAGCATTGCATCACTGGGGATCTTCACATCTTTCCTTGTTGCTGATTTTTGAGATTCATCATCCTTGATGCTCTCTAACGCTTCAATGATGTTGTGGTATCCCAGAACAACTGCATTCACAGCTTCACCATTGGCACTGTGCCCTGTCCCTGAGAGTGATTTGGGCACTGAACATCCCTTTTGTAGTGAATCTCTAAGAATCATCCAACAACTGGTTGATGCCTAGAAAAAATTGTACAATTCTTGGACAAATCCAGGAAAAGAAACTGCTGCAACACAACAATCCACGGCAGACTGGCCAACAAAGTCGAGTGAGTGGGCAGCACACGGTATGTAATCAACCAGAGCATCGGGCTCTCTTATCTTTGTCTGTGTCCCTGAATATTTGCAGCTCATATTACTTGCTTTGGCCACGACAAAGGCTGCTGTCAATCCCATTTTCGGTGAGGAAATTGAGTCGGTACGAGGCAAGTTTCTCCCCTGTGTGGCTGGTGATGTTTATGAAGGTCATGAAATGCTCAACTGGTCCACTGGATAGCACATAACACAAGATGACAGTCAGCTGATCTACCTGTGACACATCCAGTGTTGAGTCAACATCTTTGATCTCTTCTACAATGACTGATAGCGTCTTCTTTGCTAGCAGTGCAATGAATTCATCACAAATAGTCTTTTTGATAGATATGAAGTATGGCCTTTTCCATGATTTGCGTGTTCATTGATGTGCTGAGCTAAGAAAGAATCAAACTTAACGATTATCTCTAGAACGCCAAGGTAATTGCCATTATGTTTTGATCCAACAGTCTCATCTGAGCCACGGAATGACAGACCATGCTCAGCAAGAAAAACTATGGTTTCAACTATGCATCTAAGAACATTCTTCCAATAAGCATGAGCTTCAAAAACTGGTTTTCCATTTGGGTATCAATTCTGCCACTAACTTACTTTCAGGCATGGCAGCTGCTACCTAACAATGTATGAGACTTGTTAGGGGGCTTATTCCTTCACCCACTTACTTCCCTGGTCCTTCTCGCATGAACAGAGAGCAACAATACCCGAAGTCCAAAGGTGCAAACAGTTCGATGTTTATTGGGGTGAACTTCCAGCAAGCATGATTCCAGTTTCCTTCCTTAGTATCCTCCTTCCCAGCTCTGACACCACAGAGCCTTACACTGTGTCCCTGTTCCCATTCCTACCCTTAGCCAAACATGATTCCAACTTCCTTACTCCCATTCCCTGTTCCCATCTCCCCCACACACCCACTCACTTCCTCATTGACTACAGATTATATAGTAAAACTTGAGTTCTGCTTAGCTATACCTTAACCAATCATTTTCCTGAAATTTAACTAACCAATCCTAACATATTGTAACATGATTATGTAACCAATTATATCCCACCACCTTAATTAGTTTACACCCAGCAAAGTTAATTATACAGCAGACAGAAACAATCACAGAACCAGACAGAGATTATCCAGACAGACAAACAATAGCAAAGTGGGAACTATAATGACAAGACAATACAGAAGTGAGGATTTCACATCCCTGCTATTGATAAGTGAGTTCTTGCCAGACAGGATGCTATCAAACTAAGTTTCCTTTACATTTTCTAGACAAAAAGAAAAGGAGTACTTGTGGCACCTTAGAAACTAAGGTGCCACAAGTACTCCTTTTCTTTTTGCGAATACAGACTAACATGGCTGTTACCCTGAAACCTGTCATTTTCTAGGCACTTCCCTTTCTCTGGAGGTGATAGGAATACAATCCTGTCCTGATAATGCCTAACAGCCCAATAGCCCCTTATTTCAGTGTGACTAGTTTGGAATGTGAGGAGGTGACCGGTCGCTTCCCAGCTTATGGCTGCCTCTGCTGCTTAGCCAAAGGCCTTAGCCTAAGAACAGGGCCTCAGGCTGTCACAGTAAGAGAAGGCCCTTACACCAGCAGACAGTGATTTTGATTCTTTCTTTTGTACCTCTATAACGAGCCAAGTGATGAGAATACACCTAGATTCTTAGAGTCTAGGCCTTTACAGACAGGCCTGAATATCTATATCTATATCCTCATTGCATGATTGGTAATGTATAGAACAGTGATACGCAGACTAGTCCTGCCACTTGTGCAGGGAAAGCCCAGTACGTCCCTCGGCCCACGCCACTTCCAGCAGCTCCCATTGGCCTGGAGTAGTGAACCGCGGTCACTGGGAGCCGCGATCAGCCGAACCTGCGGACACGGCAGGTAGACAAACCGGCCCGGACCGCCAGGGGCTTTCCCCGCACAAGCGGTGGAACAAGTTTGGGAACCACTGGTATAGAGTATTCTTCCCATCGTTGAAGCTTTTGCAGAATATTCCCCACTTTTTGGTATCAGAAAACAGGCAGCAATAAAAACAAGTTCACTTTCTTCTTAGAAAGTGAATACATGAGCCATTCTCGCTTGCCAATCAGTTTGTTAGGCTTCACCTATTCAAACATTGATTTGGTCAGATAACGATTCTGATTGGTGTGTTCTCGCTTTGTCAATGAAAAGTTAGCATCTAGATCCCGGCATTTCTGTGGGCCCTTCTCAGTCCAGTATGCAATGAGATCTTGATGTCATGTCCCATTCACCTGGATCGTTGGAGAAGGATATTTTTGTATTACTGTCACTAGAAAAAGTCTTCAGAGTGGGGGTGAGACTGCAGCTAGGGTAAGACACAGGAGGTGCAGCCCATTCACTTAGGCTGGTATTCTCCTGGACTTTCTCACCACCAGACTGAGTAGGAGGAAAGAACGTTAGGAGAGAAGTTCCTTCCAGCACTACATCTTGCCTTTGCCATCTTTCTTTGGTCTCCTTCCATTTCTGCCATCCTCCTTTCTTCGACATGGTTTCTATTGTCCAGTGTAGGCCTACTGGGTACAAAGGTCAGTATTGCCTGGGCCCGCTGTGACTGTGCACCCCGTAAGCATTTATGGAAATATGCTTATGAATGTATATATGACATAACTGGAATATGTTTTATGCTACATATGCCATGTAACATCTCTGTAAAGGTTATGATCTACTGAATCTATTCATCCTATTTGTATGCACGTATTGTTTTTTGTATTCAAAGTTATGAATATTGGCTGTGTACTTGCTTGATTTTTTTTAAGTAGCCTTAGTAATGTATTTGGTCAGCTTCTTTAGATAGGAATTTGCAAGTTAAGTGCCCAATCAAGAAGCACTTAACGCACAATGGATCTTGGAAGGCTCCAATCCACATAAGAAGTCTCCCTGAGGACGTTCAAGGTTGCATGTGGACAATGGCTGCTGCCTTTAAAAACTGAGTCATGCATGGACATGTGACTTGACCATGTGATCCCAAAACTCCATCTTGGAGCTGGACTTTGCATAGGAGAGAGGAGGGGGTCTCCTCCCACAAGAGAGCCTGGGGAGACCCCTCCATTTTGTCTTCAGCTGGCTAAAGAGAGCCTCTCCACCCTCAAGGATAACTGCACAGCATGGGGAGGAGGTGACCAGCCCTCTGTGGAGAAAGAAGTGGTTCGGGACTATTTAGAAAAGCTGGACATGCGCAAGTCCATGGGGTCGGATGCGTTGCATCCAAGAGTGCTAAAGGAGTTGGCAGATGTGATTGCAGAGCCATTGGCCATTATCTTTGAAAACTCATGGCGACTGGGGGAAGTCCCGGACGACTGGAAGAAGGCTAATGTAGTGCCCATCTTTAAAAAAGGGAAGAAGGAGGATCCTGGGAACTACAGGCCAGTCAGCTTCACCTCAGTCCCTGGAAAAATCATGGAGCAGGTCCTCAAGGAATCAATTCTTAGAGGAGAGGAAAGTGATCAGGAACAGTCAGCATGGATTCACCAAGGGCAAGTCATGCCTGAGTAATCTAATTGCCTTGTATGACGAGATAACTGGTTCTGTGGATGAAAGCAGTGGACGTGTTGTTCCTTGATTTTAGCAAAGCTTTTGATGCTGTCTCCCACAGTATTCTTGCCAGCAAGTTAAAGAAGTATGGGCTGGATGAATGGACTATAAGGTGGATAGAAAGCTGGCTAGATTGTCGGGCTCAACAGGTAGTGATCAATGGCTCCATGTCTAGTTGGCAGCTGGTATCAAGTGGAGTGCCCCAAGGGTCGGTCCTGGGGCCGGTTTTGTTCAATAGCTTCATAAATGATCTGGAGGACAGTGTGGATTGCATGCTCAGCAAGTTTGCAGATGACACTAAACTGGGAGGAGTGGTAGATACGCTGGAGGGTAGGGATAGGATACAGAGGGACCTAGTCAAATTGGAGGATTGGGCCAAAAGAAATCTGATGAGGTTCAACAAGGACAAGTGCAGAGTCCTGCACTTAGGACAGAAGAATCCCATGCACCGCTACAAACTAGGGACCGAATGGCTTGGCAGCAGTTCTGCAGAAAAGGACCTAGGGGTTACAGTGGACGAGAAGCTAGATGTGAGTCAGCAGTGTGCCCTTGTTGCCAAGAAGGACAATGGCATTTTGGGATGTAGAAGTAGGGGCATTGCTAGCAGATCGAGGGACGTGATCGTTCCCCTCTATTCGACACTGGTGAGGCCTCATCTGGAGTACTTGTCCAGTTTTGGGCCCCACACTACAAGAAGGATGTGGGAAAAATTGGAAAGAGTCCAGCGGAGGGCAACAAAAATGATTAGGGGACTGGAACACATGAATTATGAGGAGAGGCTGAGGGAACTGGGGATGTTTAGTCTATGGAAGAGAAGAATGTGGGGGGATTTGATAGCTGCTTTCAACTACCTGAAAGAGGGTTCCAAAGGGGATGGCTCTAGACTGTTCTCAGTGGTAGCAGATGACAGAACAAGGAGTAATTGTCTCAAGTTGCAGTGGGGGAGATTTAGGTTGGATATTAGGAAAAACTTTTTCACTATAAGGGTGGTGAAACACTGGAATGCGTTACCTAGGGAGGTGGTGGAATCTCCTTCCTTAAATATTTTTAAGGTCAGGCTTGACAAAGCCCTGGCTGGGATGATTTAATTGGGGATCAGTCCTGCTTTGAGCAGTGGGTTGGACTAGATGACCTCCTGAGGTCCCTTCCAACCCTGATATTCTATGATTCTATGAAAGAAACTGGAACAAAGGACAGTAACTACACGGGGGGTGAGTGATTGCTGGACCAGACTAGAAGGAGACTAGTCTGTAAAAGGAAGCTTACTGGAATTCCTCTGAGAGTGAGGTTTTTATCTGTATTCAGTTTTCTTACTGTATTAGACCTAGACTTGCATGTTCTATTTTATTTTGCTTGGTAATTCACTTTGTTCTGTCTGCCATTACTTAGAACCACTTAAATCCTACTGTCTGTATTTAATATCACTTTTTACTTATTAATTAACCCAGAGTATGTATTAATACCTGGGGTGGGGGCAAACAGCTGTGCATATCTCTATCAGTGTTATAGAGGGCGAACAATTTATGGGTTTACCCTGTGTAAGCTTTATACAGGGTAAAATAGATTTATTTGGGGCTTGGACCCCATTGGGAGTTAGGCATCTGAGTGTTAAAGACAGGAACACTTCCTAAGCTGCTTTTAGTTGAGCCTACAGCTGTTAGGGGACATGGTTCAGACCTGGGTCTGGGTTTTCAGCAGGCTAGCAGGTCTGGCTCAAACCAGGAAGGGCACTGAAGTCCCAAGGTGGGACAGCAGGGAAAGCAAGGGCAGAAGTAGTTTTGGCACATCAGAAACCCCCTTGGGGTTGCCAACTGTGATCCAACCCGTCACACCCACAAACACTAATTTAGCCCCCAAAGACAAAATCACAACCCCATAAATTGAATTCACAGTCGTGATGGATTAATTTGTACATCTCAATATCTAATGAGACAAAAAAATTCCGATGGCCCCGCTACTGTCTCTCGGCTGTTACTTCAATGTGGAATGGAGGGCCTACGGTAGGGCCTAAAAATAGGAGGGCCTAAGGCTATAGCTTTATTAGCCTATGGGTGAATCTGGCCTTGAATGTAGCCTGTCTACCCAAGGCGGGTTAGGTTGGTATAACTCAATCACTCAGGGATGTGGATTCTTCACACTCCTGAGCAACATATTTTAACAATATCGGTCTGTATTGTAGAGCTGTCCTGAGACCATGATTTTTAGTGACTAGCAGACTTATGAATATAAGTTGCCATGCTCATCTTTTGAAGATGTTTGTTCCTTTGCACAGCACCTTCAAAAGACCAGCGTGAAAAGTGAAGTGGACTTTCTGGTGTGATGAGCAATATTTCTATTGGTATTGTATTGGCAGTGGATTTCATCTGAGGGACTCGCAAGAACTCCTGGAGTGTTAACACACTTGTTCTGTGGATTCATATAAAGGGGCTATTGTGATAATATATAATCTGACCTCCTGTATATCACAGGCTAGAGAATTCCTCCCAGCCATTCCTACCTTAAGCTCAAAAACCTGATTGAATTAGAGCATATAGTTTAGAAAGATAACAAGGCCTTTATTGTCATTTACTCGAAGGTCTCTCCATGGCAGAGTCAAAGGACTATCAGAGTGTAACTGTAATTACTGTACCATAGCAAACATAACATTGCATATCCATGCTTCCCCACAGCGACTACACAATGATAGGTTCCATGTTTTCCTGTGTAGACGTTAATGTCATCAAGTGCCCTCGCCCTGTGACACTAACACTATCTGCAACAACACCAATGGGAATTTCATCTGCAAATGCTTAAAGGGCTATGATACTGTCACGGGGACAGTTGGTTTCCCCAGCCTGAAGTGCACAGGTAACAATTGCTGTGAATGCCTTGATGGTAGTCGCTGGACCAGATGGCCCTCTGGGCTCATCCACGAGGTATTTCCTATGCTGGGTCCTCAGTGTCATCCGAGCGATCTGCCTGAGCTCCTCATCTGCACAGCAGGGATCACCGTATTCCCTTTGACTGTCACGTCTGTTTAGATTCAAAGCTCTCTGGGGCAGGGACTGTCTCTCTGGGTATCTCTCCACCATCTGTGGGACCCAGGCTTGTGGACTCAGTGTTTCTCAGCCAGTGCTTGTGTGTCCACACTGCATTGTTAACCAGGGTTTACAGTTGCTGGACCCAGGTCTTGCAGCCGCGCTAACGCATCCATACTGCACTGCACAGACCTTCTGAGTTCAGTCTGTGGTTTGAGGTGCATCCACGCTGCAAAATGACAGAACTTGGACCTGAGTTGAAGCATGTCTCAGACTCTGACCCACCCCTCTAGTACCCAGATGCTAGGACTTGGGTCCTGAGTGCTTGCTGCCCCGAGTCTGATTAATTTGGGTGTGATTGCATGGGGGGCTTGGGCTAAAACCTGAGTCAGAGACCAGGCTTAGTGTGCAATGTAGACATCCCCTGTGCATCCTTGTCTGTGCAGTGCCCTGCACAACGGGGACCTGATCTTGGTTTGAGCCTGTAACTGCCACTGTGGTGAATAATTGATTCCATATTCTTCTGTTTAGATATTGATGAATGTTCTCAGGTCCCATCAGTCTGTGGCCCTCACAGCATCTGCATCAATACCCCAGGGAGTGTCACCTGCCAGTGTCCTCTAGGTTATTCTTCCCCCAGTGGGACCTCTTGGAAACCTGGTGACCCCCACACCTTGAACTGCACAGGTACCAGTCACTACAAGCTGTCTTGGGAAACTCATGTAATATAATCAGGCCCTGATGGCCCCAAAGGCTAACAGTGGTCTGTGAGCCCTCTAGTGGGGCTCTCTCTGGTCCGTGGTTCAGAAGCTGCCCACAAACCAGTGTGTGTGTGTGTGTGTGTGTGTGTGTAGCTAGGCCCTTGTATGTTTTGTAGGCAGTAGTATACAGGAGCCAACTGCACCCATGCAAATTCTTCATATTGTTGTTATGGGGACAGTTGCCTCTGGAGTGGTGCCACCTTCTTGGGGCCCCATAAACCAATCCCTTTAGCTTTCGCATCAGCTCTGCTGTCGTCTGGACTTTGCCGGGTTTCATTTCTGTGCCCAGAAGTGTAATGATGCTTTGATCGCATTATAAAGAGATTTGATCCTTATAAGAGAGGCTCCAATGTTGGCTCCCTCCTTCCTTCCCTAGAAAATCTCTTTATCTGCCAGCCCGGGATTCTGCAAGGAGACGATTTCAAAAGCCAGTGCGGCAACACCACCCAGCACGTATGTGTCGAGTGAGTCCAAACTGGGGCATCTTCGTGGGCAGGGCAGGAGGGGAAAAGGGAGAGTATGGATGTGGGGTGTGTGTGTGTGGAGTTTGTGTAGTGCTCTCAGACAGTGTGTGTGCTGCTTCTGGGTTGGATAGTCTGGAGAGAGGGAGGATGGATGGACTGGAGCTGGTACCTAGAGAAGGGTGGAGGCGGAGAAGATGGGTGGATGGAGAAAGAGCTAGACAGAGGATGGATAGAAAGATACAGTGGATTAAGAGGGACAGAACAGGTGGGTGGACATGGACACCCATCTTCCACCCTCCAGTAGATAGATAGATATGTTACAGCATAAACTCCTTTTTCCATGATTCCCCTACAGGGAAACCAGAAAAGCAACAGATTTTGCACCATCCTGAATCAGACCACAAAGAGCCTGGAATCTGCATGTGGCCATGGAAACCAGTCAGTATTGCTGAAGGTCAGAGGCTATGCACCTGTATTTGCCAGTCCCTGCCCCCCGAGGCAAAGTCCCTCCTCTTTGTCCCCAACCGGTCTCCAGATACTTCCTTCCAAAGATGAACCTGGGGGGAGTCTTTAAAAGCCTCTGAAAACAAGGCTTAGTTGCTTCTACTCAAGAAGAATAGACTGGAGCCAACAGCGAGTGGAATTTCAGCTGCCACCCAAGAGTGGGTGATGAATGTCTTGGGGCAAAGGGAATGAGGCACTATCTTGATGGGAGCTGGGACCTGAGCAGCGTGGGAACCATGTGGAGCGGAGGGCCAGACTATAAGAAGCACGTGGAGGGGGAGGGGACCCTAAAAGCCTGCCTAAAATCACCCATCCATGTAAGCAGTTGTAGCTGCCCTGGGATGTTCTGTGATGGTGAATGGGGAGGATCAGTGGTGGATCCATGGGACCATCTCTCTGTTAACCAGTGGGCCACTGTTTGACAGCCCCTGCTTTACTCTGGGAATCTTCTTTTTAAACCCCAGAAAGTCTTCACTTCTCTTGATTCGCTTTTCAATGCCACTGCCCAGCAGTCTACTGGGAGCAAAGAGGAGGTCACATGGGCAGCCACTGCCTTTCTGCAACGCGTAGAATTGGCCGCCTTGGAAGCTGCTCAAAAAAGTCCCGAGAACAAGCCGCAGACTATCACAACTGAGACGATGAGTAAGGAAAAACCTCCACACAGTTCTGAGCACCACCCTAGCTGCTCTCAGCGCTGAAGCGTGGCCTTGGGGCTAAGGTGCTGGGCTGAAGCATAAGAGAGTCGGGTGCCATTCCTGCCTATGTCAAAGGTTCTTTGAGTGACCTTGGCAAATCGCTTGGTGCTTATGTTTCCCTGTCTGTGAAATGAGGACACAAACCCTTCCTGCTGTTTGGGGCAGGAGTGGTCTCTTACTGCATTTGCCTATGGTGCCCAGCACAACGAGGCTCTGATCACGGCTAGTAGCAGGATTGTGAGCTGCAATCATGATGGACCAGGGCCCCATTGTGCTAGGGGCAAGGCACAAAGGACATAGACAATCTGGGGTCCTGATTCTTCTCTCAGCCCTGCTGGTTTTACAGCAGCGTTGCTCCCTTCTGCCCCAGGAGTGGGAGGAGAATCAGGCCATGTGCTAAATGGAGGGTAGCTTTCAAAGCAGCGCAGTGAAGAACTTCTCCTTCTGCCCCCAGCCATTGCAGCCCTGCGGGTTACGGATAACTGCAGTCGGGCAGGGAAGATGATCGAACCAAACGCTCAAAGCGACTCGATGAGCATTGACTGCACGACCGTGGTTGGCACCAGCGAACCAGGTACCATCCGGGCGTTGTCTGGGTGGGCAACGGAAGGAGTCAAACCACTCCAACGCATTCCACAGAGCCGGCTGTGAGACCAGATCTTCCAGTGCTGCAGAGAAACCTGAAAGCAGCCCTGACAGACTCCCCAGGGGGTCCTGGGCTGCTTTACACCGACCCTCCGTGCAGTGCTTCATTTGTAACGAAAGTGGGGTCGGGACTCAAGTAATGAGGTGCCAGGACTCAAGCAATGTTTTTACTTTCATAACTGACACAGCAAGCCGGGAGGTGCCAGGGCTCTGAACTGCCAAGCCCAGAGGTTCAGGGGCTCAGCCCTGGCACAGATTAAGCTCTGCCCTTGTGGCTTTCCTGGTTCAGAGGGCATGTCAGGGCTGGAGAGTTTGGACAGACCAGGATGGGGGTAGATTTTCCCGGACTAGTGGTAGCAGAGTTGGAGTGCAGTATGGAGTTCTGGTTGGCTGATGGCCTCCTAGGAGGAAGTGTTGTTCATTGGCCAGTGCAGGGCGTAAGGAGTCCTGGGGTCTAGTTCCAGTTTGGCCACTGACGCTCTGCATGAATGTGGGAAAGCCGTTCCATCTCTCTGTACCTGTGTCCTTCTCATCTCTGGTTCAGCTGTGCCACCAGCCAAGAGCTCTTCCAGCTCATTGTGGTCTGACACAGGACACAGGCTGTTCTGGCCTCTTGCATCTTTGCTCCTGCAGGCTCCGGAGCCGTTGCCTTCATATCGTACGCCATTCTCGAGTCCATCCCGAACAATAACTTTATCGACCAGCAAAACCTGATAGGTGATGACAAGCAGGGTACCATCACGCTGAATTCCAAGGTAGTGAGTGGGATCACTGGGAAACCTGGACCCCTCTCCAAACCTTTCAACTTCACCCTGAAGCATAAACAGGTGATTGGCAATCATGTTCCTGCTTGATATGGAAGAGGGCCCCCTCTTGGCCAGGGCCTTTTCCCCACTGTCTTCTCTCTTTGCTTCTGTTGTCAACACTGCCATCCTCTTCCAGTTGGGCTCACTAATGAGGGTCATCTTCCACTCTTTCTGCCTCCTCCCCTGCCCCCAAGATGAGTCCAAATCTTGATGCTGTTTCTTCCCCGCAAAACTGGCTTTTCCTCTCTTCCCTTGCCATGGTTCTGGTCACCTTCCACCTTTCTACTGCAGCCTCCTCTCTGGGCCCCGCAGTACCCATAATTCCCCCCCTTCAGTCCTGCTAAAATGATCTTCCTTGCCCATCAGTACCACAGATCCCCTACAACTTGAATCTTTCCACTGGCTCTTCCTTCTCCACCACATCAAGTTTAAATGAGGAGGCAATTCAACTTAACATTGAAAATGGGCGAATGCTAAGGGTCCCCCAATACCCACCCTAAAGCCTACAAAAAGCATGGAAATTCCCAGGTGAACTTCTAAATCTCAATATCTTCTACCAGTGGGGCGTCAGCTTGGATGCCTGACTCTGCTCTCGTTTACCCCAATCCAGATCAATGGACTTATAGTGGTGTGAAACCCATAGCCATTATTATAGTGGCATGTGGAGGCTCAGTGAAAGCAGGGTCCCATTGTACCAGGCACTGCACAAACACATGGGCCCCATCCCAAAGAAGACAGACAAAGGGTAGGAGGGGAAACAGAGGCACGGAGACTTCTCAAGAGATTGCACATCAGGTCAATGGCAGAGTTAGAAATACAACCCCAGTTCCCTGAGTCCTAACCCAGTGCTCTGTCTGCCAAGCTCTGGCTCCTCTTTGGTTTAGCTTGGGCTAAACTAGCCCTCGGCTCTTTAAAGGATGAGGCTGACGCTGGTGCTGCAATTTCTGTTTCCAGAGAAAGGAAATGGAAGGGAAGACTGTCTGTGTTTTCTGGAACCCCACTGGCACCTGGTCTACTGAAGGCTGCAGACTTTTCCTCGCGAACAGCACTCTCACCACCTGCAACTGTAATCACCTGTCCAGCTTTGCGATCCTGATGGCTTCACATGCTATCAAGGTATTTCAACCGTCCACTTAAGCTCATGGTCCACGGGTTGCATTCGCACAGATGCTGCGGCTGTTTGCAAGGACAAACCGGACATTTGACACCCTAAATGCAGGCGTCTGCCACTTACACGAAAGGAGTAATGCCTCTGGCTGTAAATAGTTACACTGGCCGGAGCCAGCCATGAGGAAAGGCATGATCAGGTGCACTTGGCCAGCATGTTAGATGTCAGAGAGCTGGCACGGGGAGCGAGTCAGCCTGGTATTTGGTCCACTTTGTTTACAGTCATTACGAGATCCAGAGATCATCTGGGGGCTGCAAACTCAACACATGCGTTGCTCTTCTGAGTTCCCAGTGAAAGGGGCAGGGAGCAGATGGGTCCTCCATGTTCTCCAACAACAGAGCTACTGGTCTGATTGCCCTGGGAAATTATCCAGTTATTTCAAAGCCCCCGTTTCTCCAGCATGATTTGCAAATTTTACTCTTCCTTTTAATTTTCACTTTTGCAGGAGAGTGACCCACTGAACATCGTCACCTACGTGGGACTGGCCCGATCTCTGCTGTGCCTCTTCCTCGCCATCCTCACCTTCCTCCTGAGCCGCTCCATCCGCAACATCAGCAGCTCTCTCCACCTGCAGCTCTGCCTCTGCCTCTTCCTGGCTGACCCGCTCTTCCTCACCGCGGTGGACAGAGTCACCAATGAGGTAGAGAAATCGGCCAAAATCCACCCGCCCCATTATCTATGAGATCGTAAGTTCTTCAGGGCAGGGACCATCTTCAAAGGTAGGTCTCCACTGCAGCTGGGGCGGGGGTGGGGGGTGCCTCCCAGAGTGGACAGACAGACAGACACGTGCTGGCTCCGCTTGAGCGAACGCATTCAAACTCGCTGTAGAGCCTCGGCAGCGTGGGCCAGCTGCCCGCGTAAGTATCCAGAGGGTCGGGCGGATTGTACTTGAGCAGCTAGCCTGGGCTGCTGCCCGGGGACGCATGCTCCCAGCTGCAGTGGAGACTCTCTCTTCCTGCATGTTTGTACAGCGCAGAGCACGACGGGTCCTTGAACTTGTTTGGGGCCCCTAAGTGTTCCTGTAATGAAAGAATGAGGGGGAATGGGGCACATATGGAGCCCTTGACATGGGGGGGGGGGAGAGGAAGCAAGGGGGGCACACAGAGACCTACCAGGGGAGGATGGGGGGCAGCAAATAAGGGACTGGCATGTGGAGAGAAGACAGTAGGAAGGGGGTGGGACACAGCCCCTGGCATGTGGGGGGAAGAGGAAACATGGGGGGACCACACAGAGACCCTACCAAGGGATGATGAATAAGGGACAATGGTATGTGGAGAGATGACAGTGGTGGGGTGGGGGTAACACAGCCCCTGGCATGAGTCCAGGCATGTGGGGGCTTGCAGGGAGTCCTTGAAGAGGAGGATGGGAGGATGGCACAGAGAGCTTGTGGGGGGAGGGATAGAGGAATACAAGGAACATGCATGCAATGCATTCAGATTGCAAGCTACGACCTGTGTGATGCACTAATAATCAAGGTGGGTTGCTTTTGCCCTTGGGACCCTTCACATGCCTGGTATCACGATGCCCAGAATAAATTCAGTGGTCCGGATTCTGAACTTGCTTACGCTGCTTTGACACCACCGGCCTCCGTGGAGGTACCTCAGATTTACACCAGCATCCGTAAAATCCGAATCAGGCGCCAGGGTTGAATTATCCCTTGGCTTCAGCTCCCCAGCCACAGGAGGGGTCCTGGACTGAGCAACATAAGAAATCAACTTCGCAACCACAAACGGCTGAAGATGCACATTTGGGCCAATGCAGGTTTCCCAAGGTTAAAAAATGCCCTTGGCCCACATGTGGAATACAGACAGCTGTGAATATGAGCTGGCTCAGAGGGTGAGGAAAGTGCGTGTGTTTCAGTGTGTGGGTTTCCTCGGTTTACTCCTCGCCCTGAGTTCTTGCCAGAAAACAAATTAACATGGTCACCGAGTATCTGGTGTCTGTGTGTGAAACACCACTGCCCCCTATTGGATGGGGTCAGGACTGCCTCAGCTATTCTAGTCCTTTATTTGTGTTCTAGTAGCCAACGAGAGCCAACCGAAATCAGAGCTCCATTGTGCTGGGCACTGTGCATCGAGCAAGAGACAATCGTTACCCTGAAGAGCTTATGGTCTAAGCAGATGAGAGAATGGGGAGGGGGGGACAAAATTCCATTATCCCCATTTTACAGGTGGGGATCTGAGGCACAGGGAGATGAATTGACTTGCCCAAGGTCACACGTGAAGTCGGTGGCAGGATTGGGAACTGAACTCAGAGCAGCCTGTCTCACTATGTGTCATAAGCCCTATACTGTTAACCACTAATGGAGATTCTCTTTTAGTTCATGAGGTAGGAGCCAGTGCTTTTGGACCAGGAGGATCTGAGTTCTACTCCTCATGCTGTAATGAAGTTGAATGGCCACGGTATGCAGCGTGTAGTCCTAGATGGCTTAGGGGTTTTGTTAAATATTTCACAGGCCTTGTATGCCATTTTCTCCCCAGCTTGGAAGGGACACATCAAATAACTAACACTTCCCCTATCTTGGAGAGCTAGATGTTCAGGGTCCCTGAGCTCTCTATCTCCTCCAGGCGGCGTGTGCTGTCATTGCTGGCTTCCTACACTACCTCCTCCTGGCCTGTTTCACCTGGATGTTCCTGGAGGGGCTGCACCTCTTCCTCACCGTCCGGAACCTGCAGGTCGTGAATTACACCAGCGCCAGCCGGTTCAAGAAGAGATTCACGTACCCGTTCGGCTACGGAGTCCCAGCCCTGGTGGTGGCTATTTCTGCAGCGGTGAATCTTGGAGGTTACGGAATTTCCAAATAGTACGTGCAGAGCCCATCCCAGAGGGAGAACAGATATCTCATTACCCACTCAACTCATAGGCTGAATTTCAGAGAGACAATATATTCTACAATCCCTGTTCCTTCACATGTTTCACACAACGCACAGTCAACCTGTGGAACTCCTTGCCAGAGGATGTTGTGAAGGCCAAGACTATAACAGGGTTCAAAAAAGAACTAGATAAATTCATGGAGGATAGGTCCATTGATGGCTATTAGCCAGGATGAGCAGGGAGGGTGTCCCTAGCCTTTGTTTGCCAGAAGCTGGGAATGGGCCATAGAGGATGGATCATGTGGTGATTTCCTTTTCTCTTCATTCCCTCTGGGGCACCTGGCACTGGTCACTGTCAGAAGACAGGATACTGGGCTAAATGGACCTTTGGTCTGACCCAGTATGGCCATTGTTATGTTCTTATGACACTAGTTTCTTCAAGCTACATCCATGAGACTGTCATAAAGGGAAGCAGGCAGCATTCACCCTGCATCTCACCCCAAGTGCCCAAGAAAAGAGCATCCAGACTTGCAGGGGGAGACACAACTTATTTGCATACATATTATTCACTTACTTTGCTTTCACCTGCCTAGCTACCAGTCTGCAGGCCCTAGGGTTGTTGAGAAAGCACAATTATTATCCCCAATAAAAATAATTATCCCAATAAAAATACCCACTCGCAACCCAAACTGAGGCTCAGAAGGGAAGTGACACATCCAAGACCCATCAGTGGCAGAGTGAGGGATAGAACTTGGGCCCTTGACTCCCGATCTGCTGCTCTACCCCAAGGACTGTCCTTCCTCTTCGAGGGGGAGATGGAGGGTCAGTGAGGCCCTGGATACCTCATATTTCATTCTTCCTCTCCCAGGCCCCAGTTCAGGAATGCACTCAAGTACAGTAACTCCTCACTTAAGATCATCCCGGTTACCATTGTTCAGTTGGTGATCAATTAGGGCACATGCTCGTTTAAAGTTGTGCAATGCTCCCTTATAATGTCGTTTGGCAGCCGCCTGCTTTGTCCACTGCTTGCAGGAAGAGCAGCCTGTTGCAGTGAGCTGGTGGGGGCTTGGAACCAGGGTGGGCCGGCAGCCCCCCCCCCCCATCAGCTCCCCTAAGTTCCCTGTGCGACAGCCGTCTAGCAGGCTATCCATTGCTGACAGTTCAGCTGTCCCTCCCCCCACTGCCATGTGCTGCTCCTGCCCTCTGCCTTGGAGCTGCCCCTGGGAGCCTCCTGCTTGCTGGGGGGTGCTAATGTCAGGGTATCCCCCTGCACCCCGCTTACCCCATCTCCATGGAAGGGATGGACAGGACAGGCTCAGAACGGAGGGAGCTTCCTGGGAGCCGCAGCTGTTGTCTCAACTTGATGAACTACTACAAAAGCCAGGTTTCAGAGTAGCAGCCGAGTCAGTCTGTATTCGCCAAAAAACCAGGAGGACTTGTAGCACCTTAGAGACTAACCAATTTATTAGAGCATGAGCTTTCGTGAGCTACAGCTCAGGAGAACATGAGACAATGGGTGTTCCCATACACACTGTAACGAGAGTGATCAATTAAGGTGAGCTATTACCAGGAGGAGAGAAAACAAAACACCTTTTGTAGTGATAATCAAGATGGGCCATTTCCAGCAGTTGACAAGAATGTGTGAGGAACAGTAGGGGTGGGGAAATAAAGTAAATGTATATATAAAGTCTGCTGCAGTTTCCACGGTATGCATCTGATGAAGTGAGCTGTAGCTCACGAAAGCTCATGCTCAAATAAATTGGTTAGTCTCTAAGGTGCCACAAGTCCTCCTTTTCTATTTTCCCATGTTTATTTTTCCCCCTACTGTTCCTCACACGTTCTTATCAACTGCTGGAAATGGCCCATTTTGATTATCACTACAAAAGGTGTTTTGTTTTGTTTTTCTCTCTCCTGCTGGTAATAGCTCACCTTAACTGATCAAATAAATTGGTTCGTCTCTAAGGTGCCACAAGCCCTCCTTCTCTTTTTGCGAATACAGACGAACACGGCTGCTACTCTGAAACCTCTTGTTACAGTGTGTATGGTAACACACATTGTCTCATGTTCTCTGGGTATATAAAATCTCCCCACTGTATTTTCCACTGCATGCATCTGATGAAGTGGGCGGTAGCCCACGAAAGCTTATGCTCAGATAAATTGGTTAGTCTCTAAGGAGCCACAGGTACTCCTGTTCTTTTTAAAAAGACAGTGTACTTAGAGTGGGGTCAGCCTACTTAAAGGGCCAATGCACATCTCTCTGTCACACACACACGGTGTGCGTCTCTGTTTCTGTCTGCCATGCTGTCTCCCATCCTTTCATTCGTGCTGCCTTGTAGAGTGTGAGGCTACATTAACAATGGGTTAACCCTTAAGGGCTCAGCCAAAATCTAGTTCATCATTTAGCAGGAAGGCATTCCCTGGGAAATATCCCACCCTCTTCCACCCTCTGACTTCACCACCTCAACCAAGTTTCACAATCATCATCGCTGTGTATAGTATTAAATTGTTTGTTGAAAGCTTATACTGTGTGTGTATATAATATATATTATAAAATATAGTCATGTCTGGTGAGAAAAACGTTAAGCAAGGAGTTAGTGTATGTACTTAAGTGCTCTTCTGAATGAGGACCTTGTTCCCACCCCACCCAGATATTAAATCTGACAACCAAAAGGAGAGAATTCACTTCATTTTAATGCCAGGGATAATTTGCTACTCTTTTTTTCTTCTTGCCTTTTAGCTGTTGGCTCACAATAAAGGGAGGCTTTATCTGGAGTTTCCTTGGATCTGTCTGCCTTATTATTGTGGTGGGTATATTCCTTTTCTTCTCCTCTCTTCAGTGGATAATGGAAAAGGATGAATTATGCTGCAGGGAAAGGACTTTGATAGTGAGATGAGTCAGACATTGGGATGTTTGCTTAAGGAGTGAGTTGTGGCCGAGATACCATGGATTTATTCTCTGGAAAGTGACAAGGTAACAATGTCACCTTCTTTATTTGTATTACAGTAAATTAATAAATCGCACATGATTTGTTTCCAATGGAGTGGAACAAATTTATACCAAATGCTGGGATTTGTCAGAGTTCAGCAACTCCTTCGCTCCAAAGTTATCCGGAAGAGAAGTCGGAAATATCTGGGCTAGGTGTTAAGAATGAAACCACAGCTTCAGCTATGGCAGGTGTGAAACTGGGCAGCTGGAGGAACATGGAAAAGAGGCCAGCTGAAAGAATCCTTCCATGATCCAACAAAGAGAGGGAAAGTTTATGGAACATAAGACAGAGGACAGACAGAGCAGCTCAGGATAGAGAAGGATGGTGGAGCCTTATCTGTGCCCTAAGAGATGTCTGGCGGTACAGGAAGGATTCAGCTGACAATAGCAGCTAGAGGCTCCCATCGGGGGTCAAAGTACCATTGTGCTAGGCACTGTGAACACATGAAGAATTTAAGCAAGATTCAAAAAGAGATTGGGCATTTATATGGGTAGCAAGAATCATATCCAGAGTTGTTCTAATCAGGGCTAAGAAAAGTTCTGGAAGGGATATTAAACCCCAGGTTTCAGGATTTAAATCAAGCTCCAGCTACCAAAGACCAATAGGAGAACTAATCTGCGGGGCAGATTATCCATGCCTCTGAAGCAGTTGGTACTGGCCACTGTCAGAGGCAGAATACTGGACTAGAGGGATCTGGGGTCTGATCCACTCGAGTTGTGTTTCCACAGATGAATTTAGCATTTTTTATCAAAATCCTCTGGATCCTGAGAGACACAATCTCCTCCCTCAATACAGATGTCTCCACCCTCAAAAACACAAGGTAGGAAAGCACTAAACCAGCCTGAGAGGTCCCGTTAGCCTTCTGCAGTGGGGGTTGCTACAGGCATTCTTGGCCCAATTAAACTGAGGAAATACCAGGGTGATACAGACTTGGTATCAGAAAGTCATGGAGAACAGAACACTGAATACCTGGTCCTGCAAGCTGCTGAGAACCTTCAGTGCCTATTGACTTAGGTCAGAGATGAGGATACACAGCACCTTTTAGGAGGTGCTGAGCACCTCATGGGACTGGGCCCCAATTTTGTATCCTGGCTTTTATGTAGCACTTTTCACCCACAGATCTCACAGTGCTTCACGATCTTTAATGCATTGATCCTCCAACACCCCTGTGAGGCAGGACAGGGCTCTTATCCCCATTATACAGATGGGGAACTGAGGCACATAAAGGCTAAGTGACTTGGTCAAGGTCACACACACAATCTGTGGCAGAGCATAGAATTGGACCTGGGTCTCCCAAATGCTAGATTAGGACCCTAACCACTACACCATCCTTCCTCTAAAATCAAGGGAATTTTCAATGTAATTAACAAATTGGGGAATCCTTGTTCTGCATAACTGAAATATGGATAATCAAGACTGCCTTGTACAGAGTTTTCTGTTAGATCCTCCTGCATCTTCTCTTTTGGCTAGTGTAAGAACTCTTAGTCCTTTCAGTCAACCAGAGCGTTATAGATATCAGCAATGGACAAGAGGTGTTAGATCATGCAGTTCCATTTTCCTCATTCAGTGCAGGATTCTCTCCTCCAGGAAGGACACTTTTTCTAGTGTTTTGTTCAGCCTAGTTTGATGCCTTTTGCTATGCAAAACTGAGACAGCATGAGGAAAACTGCACAGTGATTTCTTGGTATCTAATTGCTAAATCCGTGTTTTCTGGAAGAGCTGGACATGTGGCCATGGTAGCTGGGATTTACTACTGACAATGGTGAGAAGAGACCTAATTTGAGGATTTATAGGCTCAAAGTGCTGGGGACAAATTTTGCCTTCATTAACATCCATGCAATTCCATTGATTTCAGCAAGGCTGCATGGTGGAAGAAAAGGGAAAAATTGGCCCTAATTTTTAAATGGAAGGGTGGGCTTGCAGTAACGGCATGGGAGCAGAAATCAGATTTGGTGTCTATTCCTAGATTTGTCATTATTATTTCTATCACAATAGTGTCCAGAGGGCCCAACCAGAATGTGTGCTGGGAGCTGTGCAAACAGAGTGACAGACACTTCCGGCCCCAGGGAGTTGACAATCGAAACGACCAATAGTGACAACGTTTTGCCTGGCTTATTGATTAGGTTATTGATTTGGTTTGCCGAAGTAACACTTGTAATTTGGTAGGTTTTTGTTTTAAGATTCGGCTTGGTATTATTAGAGTTACTGCTAATAAAGGGTGGGGGGCAGGGTGGGCACAGCCATAAAACCAGTTCCACTTAGCGAAGACCTTCTGTAACTGTCAAAGTTTTATTATCACAATGACTAGTTTAAGTAAAACAATTTAAACAAGTGAGATAGTATAACAGTGTGAGAGGGACCAGCTCCATTACCTGTATATACTATATTTTCGGGGAGAGCTTTAAGGGCGATTGAGACAGATTTTGGTTTGTCTTTGGCATGCTGATGATGAATTTTAATGGCTGTTCCTCAGACTAGATGTTTTTTCGGCCTTGGTATTTTTTATGCATATCTATGCATAGCTTTTATTAAACCATATTTTAAGGGTTTTACCTTTACCTTGTTGGGGTGTTCTTATTCTACAGGTTAGTATATTAACTTGGTTAAGCTCATTAAAATATGTTAATTGGATTACTGCGGTTACCTGCGGTTAGGCATTTGCTGAAGTCCTCCTTTAAAAATACTTGAAACTGGTAGTAACTGTCTTTTTGCAGTTCCCCATCAGCAGTTTGCAACACGAGATCATTACAAAACAATAAACAAAAAGCCTTTTGCCGTTTTGTGACTTATGATTACTTCTAGTTTACTGACTTATACTAACGTATTGAGCAACTACTTCTACCTAGGCTGTAAGGCCTTGCACTTACGCTAACTGCTTAAGCTATTTTTATAGGTGTCGGTCTACAGGTATTTTGCGTTTTTTTGCTACTCATTCCTTAGCCCTTTACCCTTTATTCTGACTATGTAACCATTATTAGTGGATTATATATTCCCTGCAGGTGCTACAAAAGGATGTGAGGGGAAACAGAGGGAAATTGACGTGGTCAGCGTTACACCACGGGTCAGTGACAGAGCTAGGATCAGAACACAGGTTTAAGTCAGATGGTATAATGCTGGGTCCTATACAGATATCTATACATGAATTAATCTTAGGTAAAATCTGTAACTCTGCAGAAACCAATGAAGTTTCACAGAGGCTGAATCTGCCTGGTACGGCTATGCATAGGCCGCTTTTGCTGTCAGCTGACTTTAGTATCTGGTTCCGTCTGTCTGCATTGTACTCTCACAGCAATGGGCACACAACAAACCCTTAAATAATTGAGCTACCTATTCCATATCATGAGTGCTGTGTAAGGACTAATGAACCAAATCTTTAATGGCAAGCCGTTCTCCTTGCAGGGTTTTATTATAGGGGTTTCCAAATCAATCAGAAAGGGAGAGAAAGGATGGTTCAGTGGTTAGTGTGCTAGTCTGGGATGTGGGAGATCCGGCTTCAACTTCCTGATCTGACACCGCCTTCCTTTGCGATGTTGGGCAAGTTGCTTAATCTCTCTGTGCCTTGGTTCTCCATCTGGAAAATGGGGATAAGCGCACTGTCCTACCTCTGAAGGTAAATATCTTCAAGACTGTAAGATGCTCTGATACTTCAGGTGAAGTATCAGGAATAAAAAGGGAGGAGAAATACCTACCTGGAATTAGAGAACAAGTAAAACCTTCACTGGCCCAGCTCATTGAAATGACAACTGTCCCAGATGTGTGATACTGGTGGCCAGAGCCTGCTTGCAGCAAAATCAGGAAATGAACAAGATGTACAGAAGGGGCGGCAAACTAGGGCCTGATCCAAACTCACTGAAGTCAATGGCAGTCTCTCTCTTGGCTTCGGAGCAGGCCCATAGAGAGTAAAGGGGATGGTAGAAGCCATTCTAACCTGGTTGGCCTAGGGCCTATTTGCAGAATCATTATAGAGAAGCATTACTCACCAGTGGTCCCTAGGGGAATTTTGCATAGTTGCTACTTGGAGGGCATTAGCCATTTCAAACCATCCTGCCCACTGACTTGGTCTCTCTGCACAGGGTTGTAATGGGATCTCTCCCTTTGCTTTCATCCAGGCTACTGACCTTTAAAGCCATCGCCCAAGTCTTCATTCTGGGCTGCACGTGGATTTTCGGTCTCCTTCAAGTCGGCCCAGCCGCCACTGTCATGGCGTATTTATTCACCATCACCAACAGCCTGCAGGGAGCCTTCATCTTCCTGGTGCACTGTCTCCTCAATAAGCAGGTAAAGCCCTTTTACCTGTTCAGCTCCACTAATGTCCAGCCAGCCGAGCTGCTTTGTTCACATTTGTCTTGGTTTCACTCTTTTCAGGTCTTGCATGCCTGTTGCTCCTTTCCCTATTTTGAGATTCAGCCTTTCTCCTCCAATCTCTTTTTTTTTTCTTTCCTCCTGCAGTTTGCATTGTGCTGTTTTCATAGATTCACAGGGTGTTTTTTTTTGTTTTTTGTTTTTTTTAAGTCCAGGAGGGACCATGTCTATATAACACCAACAGCCCCTGGTGGGTGGGATCGAACCTAGGACCTCGGGAGCTAAATGCATGAGCCTCTACTGCGTGGGCCAAAAGCCACATGCCTCTTAGCTAAGGCTGCGGCAGACTCATTAATCTCATGAATCTGTGCCACTAGAGGGGGACAGGGAGCCAGACCAAGCAGGCATGGGTTACGTCTACACTAGAGACCTTACAGGGGCACAGCTGTACCTATGGAGCTCCGCCGCTGCAAGACCTCTCGTGTAGCCGCTCTGTGCCGACGGGGGAGAGCTCTCCCGCCGACATAGCACTGTGCCCACTGCCACTTACACCAGGGAAATTATGTCACTGAGGCGTGTTTTTTTTTTTTCACACCCCTGAGTGACATACGTTTTGCTGACATAAGCGGTAGTGTAGACATGGCCTGTGTAACGAAGGTCATAGACTTTCCCCAGGTAATTCCCCATAGAATTTCCCCAGGTAATTTCTGCACCAAGCCCATTCACATGTAGCTTGGTGGGAGCTGCATCAACTTGCATTTCCTAGGCTAAATTTCTATCCACGAGTACTCCTTTTCTTTTTACCCAGACTTTGCAACCTGATGAGGTCAGTGATGTTGCCTGGGTGCGGCTGAAGCCCGAATCTGTCTCATTGCAACTAGGGGACTGAGGGCCGCTCCTCCCCCTTCCCTTTACGTGTGGGGATTCACAGCGGGGAAGATGGTCATAAGAATTTCAGTTCTTTGCTCTGTTCAGATTTAGGACCGAGTGGTGTAAAACTGTCCAAGCTTCTCATGGGGCGTTGGTTACGTGCGCCAATGAGTATGTTCCTTATTTTTAAAAAAGGAGTACAAGAGATGGATCAGAAGGATTGAGACACCCAGAACCAAGTCTCAGACTTCCGGGCTATCTATGTCAGCTGTCCCCATCACCACCAGAACTGTAAGTGATGCTGATCTCTTTTCCAATGCCAGCCTGGGGGACACATCCATCAAACAGGGTCTAGTTTTAGCAGCCTCACTGCTGTGTAGCTATCTACCGTATCAAATGGCCAAAATTGTTATAGGCCAACCCAACAATATCTACTTACTCTATGTCTATCTCCATCTACTCTAGCAATAATAAACAGATGACTGCTGTATCTTCTGTATCTATTGGCTGTATATGAGAGAGGGTTGACAGGACTGAGGGATCAAAGCTGGTTCTGTGGAAAAACTGGGTTATTTTTAATTTTCCTTCTGTCTGGTTATCTTTAGGCTGCTGGGTTTATACTACTGGATTGTATATAGTGATTGTTTAAGGCACCTTGAGAATAGAATGGGTGCCCTTTTTATTTTGTATCCATTAGAATAGTTATAACAATAATTCCTAGATCTCTTAGAGCACTTTTTATCTGTAGATCTCAAAGCTGGTCAGTGTAATTATGCCCATTTTACATAAGGAAAACTGAGGCACAGAGGGGGCACGACTTGTTGGAGGTTTCCCCTCTCTGCGACTGGTTTGGTGGGCATTGAACAAACCCAGGTCTCAAATCCCAGCCCAGTGCCCTATTCAGTAGGCAACACTGACTCCCCTTAAATATCTAGATGTATCTATTAATACATATCTTTCTACTTTTTCCAATGATGCTTTTCTAGTGGGCCTATCATTATGGTATGTAGCTTGCTTTGACTGGCACCTTGTTGTAGTCCAGCTGAGAACAGCTTTGGGAGTATTCGCTACTGGGTATTTGTCACATCCAGGCCTCGGGGAATCCTATGTGCCCATGGTTCCTGTTCTGACCAGCAGAGAAATCATTTTGAATAGCACCTTCCATCCACATATCCTTCTCTGGGCTCTCTTGTGAGCTCTGTGGATCTCTCAGCGTGCCGTGGGCAGACACCAGCTTTTGAAACATCGTGACCTAAATTACTGGATCAGGATTGTTTTCTGAGCAAGACTGGGGCTGAAGCTTCATTAGTGCAGATGGACTGGCCCCAGTGAGGAGACTGCACTGCAAGGAATTTCTCCTGGTTCCTTCACCCCTAGAGGGGAAGAATCCAGGAACTTTGTCTACTGCCTTCCAGAGAGAGTCCCCCTTTTCAACATTAAACACTCAGGTGGGCTTGACCATGTCATCACATCTTTGCTTTCTTTCCAGGAAGGGGAAAAGTCCTCCTGAAAAAGTGAAGTCGTCTACTGCATATGGGGGAAAACAAAGCCCTGCTCCATTCCCAGCACCAGAAATCCCCTTTTTTTTACCTAGAAGAGGAAGCTGTTTATCTCCAATATCCTCTGATAGCTGCTACTGTATGGCTTATCCTTGTATGGGGAAGGGGAAGGCTGTGTTTCACGTGTTTAACTATTTTAGTACCTTTGACTTCACCCAAGTGGTTGCCATCTTCACCCTGAAGTCTTGAGTGAGGACCTGACTCTGCTCCAGTTGAAGTCAACTGGAGTTTTCCCATTGATTTCAGTGGGAGCGGGACTGGGAGCAGAGAGCCAAAGACTTGGCAAATCTGTCCAGTTAATAAAAGGTGGAAAAAATGATTTAATTTTCCTGTCCTTCCCCCAAACCCTAAGTCTTGGCATTTTCCAGCCTGGGAGAACTTGGGCCAGCTTCTCATCTCAGTTTCGACAGATACAAATCCAGAATTACTGAAGTCAGTGGAGTTATTCCGGATTCACACCAAGATAGCTGCAAGCAGAATGTGGCCTCTTGTGCTTCTTTCTTTCTATTGTGCTTGACGTTGAATTGAAAACTCTGAGGTTGGCATACCTGTACCCGTTCAGCATTAATAGCCAGGCAAGACGCTCAACCAATACTGACTGCTTAGCATCTGCCTAGGATTTAGCCAGTGTTGAAATGAGGCCATGTCTTTCCTCAAATTACTGCCAGCTGGATGGACATTGTGTAGATGAACTCTGTGAGGATGCAAAATACAGAAACAAGCCTGCGTTAGAGAGTCAAAATCCATCTCCATTTAAGTGTAAAAGCTCACCCATGCTCCCCAGATATGACAGCTCCTTATAAACATCCAAAATTCTTATTAGAGCCGAGTGGAGAATGTGCAGCTAGTAATTTGCTCTTCAAATTTTGCCTCTGTTTGTGAAAAATTATAGTTTTATTATTTGTTAAGCTTTGGAAAAGCACAAGAGGAGTCAGAGGTGAAATGAGGTGTTTGCTGTGGGAATATTGAGGAGTTGTGACTTGCACTCCATAATGCTTTATAGAAATATGCTTATGAGTGTAAATATGACATAACTGGAATATGTTTTATGCTAGTGTCATAAATATAAAGGGAAGCGTAACCACCTTTCTGTATACAGTGCTATAAAATCCCTCCTGGCCAGAGGCAAAACCCTTTCACCTATAAAGGGTTAAGAAGCTACGGTGACCTTGCTGGCACCTGACAAAAATGACCAATGAGGGGACAAGATACTTTCAAAGTTGGAGTTGGGGGGGTGGGGGACGACGACAAAGGGTTTGGGCTGTCTGTGTGATGCTTTTGCCGGGAACAGTTCAGGAATGTAAGCCTTACAACTCCTATAAAGTTAGTAAGTAATCTAGCTAGAAAATGCATTAGATTTTCTTTTGTTTAATGGCTGGTAAAATAAGCTGTGCTGGAGGGAATGTATAGTCCTGTTTTTGTGTCTTTTTGTAACTTAAGGTTTTGCCTAGAGGGATTCTCTGTTTTGAATCTGATTACCCTGTAAAGTATTTACCATCCTGATTTTACAGAGGTGACCCTTTTACCTTTTCTTTAATTAAAATTTTTCTTTTAAGAACCTGATTGATTTTTTCATTGTTCTTAAGATCCAAGTATTTGGGTCTGTGTTCACCTGTACCAATTGGTGAGGATTATTATCAAGCCTTCTCCAGGAAAGGGTGTGTAGGGCTTGGGGGGGATATTTTGGGGGAAGGCGTCTCCAAGTGCTCTCTTTCCCTGTTCTTTGTTTAAAACGCTTGGTGGTGGCAGCATACTGGTCAAGGACAAGGCAAAGTTTGTACCTTGGGGAAGTTTTTAACCTAAGTTGGTAAGAATAAGCTTAGGGGGTCTTTCATGCAGGTCCCCACATCTGTACCCTAGAGTTCAGAGTGGGGGAGGAACCTTGACAGCTAGATATGCCATGTAACATATCTTTGCAAAGGTTATGATCTACTGAATATAGTCATCCTATTTGTATGCATGTATCATTTTTATATCTGAAATTATGAATGCTGGCTCTATGCTTGTATTTAAAGTGTAGGAAGCTCATAAGGCAAATTTGGTCACCACAGTGTGAAGGGGTTATTCAATTAATTGGGAGTACTTTGGGAGATGCCAATCCACATCTGAGCTTTCCTGGGAACATTCAAACTAACATGTAAACAATGGCGTTGGCCTGCAAAAAGCTGAATCATTTATAGACCTGTGACTTGTCCAGGTGGCTACAGACTCCATCTTGTTGCTGTGATTTTGCACAGAAGAACTGTAGGTAGGGCAAACTGGATAGCTCACGGAATTGTTAACGGAACATAATGTCTTTCATCTCTAGATACCTTATTCTAGTTAGACTCAGACATGTAGTGACTGAAAAATATTACCATTTCATGGTTTTTGGTGGCCTAAGTGAAACAAGGACTCCTCCTTGTTGTCAGGCAGAGAGACCAAGAACTGAATGAGCCAGGGAAACTGCACTCACCTCTCTAACCTCTACAGGGGGTTCCATCCAGGTCAAAGGAAAGGCATAGTGGCGGCAGAGTGGGGAGTGGGGGCTGAGTTGAGGAAAGATGTCCTGGCAGTGTATCTATTCTGTAGATAGAGAACTCCAGACTCCTCTGTCTCATACATTTCAGCAGAACAGAATTCACAAAAACAAACTAAGACAAACTAAAATAAAATTATGTGACTAATGAAATGAATAGATAGAATCTCAGCCTAATCCAGGAGTATGATGATTTCTGCCTTGTCTTTCTTTAAACTTTCTAGAGTTTTCAGGGGAGTGTCACCCTACACTGTGGCTATAACGTCCTATGCTTTAGCCCTGTTGGGCAAACTGGATGATGAGAAGGTGCTCGTGACAGCTTTGAAAGATAAAGTTTTGTGGCTAATTCAGTAACTGAAAGATGTGGCCATGGTGGAAGGGAATTCAAAAGTGAGCAACGAAAATGATAAAGGGAGACAAAGACAACAATGTGGGATACAGCATAATGGCCCAGTCCTTCAAATACTTACCGTCAAGGATAGTGCTTACTCTAAGCAGTCCCATTGAAGTCAGTATTACTCTATTAGTATCATTTATGCCTGGAAATACTCCCAAATGATAGCTACATTAAGATGGAGTTAAAGGTTGAGAGTACATATCAGTACAATACATTACAGAAAAGTTGTAAACTGTCCTGCTTAATTTTGGAATGTCAGATTTAAGGTTAAACTTAAAAAAAAAAAAAGAAAAATCCAATTGCATTGAGGTATGGAAATGCACTCTTCAAGCACACAAGAAAACTTTATCTCTGCCCTTGTAATGATGCCTTAAGGAGAAAAATTCTCTTTAAAAATCAGTTTAAAAAACTTTAAGACAATATAGTGTTTGTGGTTCCAGGTTTTTAATCATCATCAAGCTGCTGTTATATGACACCATTACAGGTAACTTTAATTCTGAATTTCCCGGGTATCTGATGGCTGGTTTTGGGGCTGGTGGCCACTTCCAGGAGCCATGTGAAGCCAGAGCAGGTAGGGAACCTTTCTTAGCCTGCCAGTGCCGACCGCAGCTGCCAGGGTCCATTTTTGGCCAGGCGTTCTGGTCGAAAACTGGCAACCCTACTTGCTGGTAAACAACCATCATCATGAAATGAGCTGTAGCTCACGAAAGCTTATGCTCAAATAAATTGGTTAGTCTCTAAGGTGCCACAAGTACTCCTTTTCTTTTTGCAAATACAGACTAACACGGCTGTTACTCTGAAACCATCCCACAGTAACAACTTGCCATCATCAGCCTGAGCTAGGATTTTACCAATGATCTCCCCATGAATTCCTTGTGTGAACAAACCCGACATTTTCAGACTAATTCCAAGGTTTCCACATCATAAAAGACACTCCCCACCCAGTGAGTTGGCAATAATCAGCCCCCTTGTTGGCAGGTTCAACAAAGGCCAAGAGTTGAGAGGCCCATACAAACTGAGCTGTCTTCTTACTCCTAGATAGAGTCCTTCTAGAAGAGGATCGAGGGGCCTGGACAGTGAGGCAATAGCGTGTGTATACGAGGACCTTGCCATGCTGCTGTCTGTGCTTTATATGTCCTTGGGGATACACCTAAAAGGTGCTGTGTACCCTCATCTCTGACCTAAGTCAATAGGCACTGAAGGTTCTCGGCAGCTTGCAAGCTGGATCCAGAGGTTTGTGATAAAACTCCACTGCAATCTTAAATTATGGCATTCCTATCAGTCTAATTCAGGTTTCGGAGTAACAGCCGTGTTAGTCTGTATTCGCAAAAAGAAAAGGAGTACTTGTGGCACCTTAGAGACTAACCAATTTATTTGAGCATGAGCTTTCGTGAGTTACAGCTCACTTCAGTAGCTCACGAAAGCTTATGTTCAAATTGGTTAGTCTCTAAGGTGCCACAAGTACTCCTTTTCTTTTAGTCTAATTAAGATTCATGTTTGAGGCTGAATCTGGTGCAGAAATCTCATGAGATTTTGGGCCCAAATTGGAGGAATGGTATACATCTCTTTTGATCAGCTATTCACATCAGCTCTCATGTGTCTCTGAAAAAGCTCTGCAAGATAGGTCTCTCCCAAGTTTTGATCTAGCTCAGAAACAAAACAGTTTGAACCTGGGCTTTCAAATCCAGCTTCCCACACAGAAAAATTCCAAGGGGATCAGATTTAAGTTACTGGTTTTGGTCCATGAAGACTTATCCAGTGATCGGTTTTGAACTGAGTGGAAGGCTGCTAGCCTCAAAATGAGCATTGCATGCTAAGACCTATAGTCTTTGTGGGCCACTTATATCATTTATGCTATTAAATGCAGGAGCACCAGTTGGGGTCTCAAGCATTCATTCTTTATATGGCTTTAACAACACAATACATATGCTAAGAAACTTTATTTAAGTTTGTTAGCATATGTATTGTGCTGGTAAATTGGTCAGGAATCCTCAAGAGGGGAGGCTGGGGGGGAAGTGTTTAAACAGTGGTTTTGATTCTGTTTCTCCTCATTGGTCTGAATTATCCATGACATTCATACTGCATCACATCAAGTCCAAATCATTAGAGGAATGCCTCTGCTTGCACTGACCAGAGGATGTTTGGATTCTGATGTCAGCCCAGTTCTGCAGCCTGATAGGAATCAGGTGTTGTCCCCAGTGTACACAGAATTCGTCTTTGCAGCCAAATAAGTCTAACATGCATTTTGTTAACTGGAACTGGAGCAGCGAAACAAAGAAAACAAATGTCTCATTTTCCAGCTTTGTGGGTGAGAGAACTTAAGTGAAGATTATAATGCCAGACACTGACAGCCTTAAACTAGCTGCCTCAGGAATCTGTCAAGAACTTTGATGAAAATATGTTCCTCATCTTAGCAATGGAGCTAAGCCTTATCACACATCTGCCCACCTTTATTTGAATGAAGCTCCTTCTGATCTGACAGTTCAGACGTTGTCAGTTTCATCCAGAACAATTTACAAACTTGGAACCAAACCCTGTAAATCCTTGATCATTTGATCAATCCCACTGAAGGCAATGGGATTATCTGCACGACTATGGACCACTTTTGTGGTAAGAGTCTCAGGAGTCTGTTCTGTTCCTAGAAAAGAAGTTGAATCTCCCATTGAAATGCAATGTTTGCGTACAATACCATAATGCAGTTTAGGATACAGTTCTACTTAAAATTTGTCTTTTAATAAGTCCTACATATGCTGAAATGGCTCCTCATTCAACTCCCATATTCCATATAAACAGATTGAAATACTACATATTTCGGGGGAAAGTGAGTAGTTAAGCATGTTGATGTTTGTATATACAAACATCCATTTCATCACTGGCCTGGAAAATATAGTTGAACTTAATTTTCTATGGAATTTGAAGAAAGTTTAACAGCCCCAATTGTTTTCCGTGTTACTCAGTGTGTACCTGAAAAAATGACATGCCTTCTCAGAGAAAAGAATTAGTCCACACTTACTGAAAAAAAATTCCTTCCAACTGGTGTTCAGAAGAATGCTACAAGACACATACGTAACCCCACGAGTAGAGGGCGGAAAGGATACCCCCTCTCCCACATATGACCAGCAATAAATAAATATTAAAATCTCAAAGAGGCAAAGGTTAACAGATTTGCAAACCTAAAAACCTGTGTTATGCTTTAAACCATCTCAGCACATACCGGGTTTACGAACACTAAAAAGTTAACCGCAAAGGAACACTGAAGCCCGTTACCCTGCATGTGTGCCAGCATATATCCTCACTTAACTAAAGGCTCAGTCACATCTGAACAGCTAAAAATTAACCTTGCCCTTTAGGCTAAACAGAGTCATGTCACTGGGTCCGGCTTCGTTGTTACATAACAGATAACAAAACTCCAGTGGGGCATGGTGCTGGCACATAGGGTCTCAGGTACGTGGTGTGATTTTTCAGACTCTTTTGGGCATAGTCATGTACATGAAATAGCTGGTACTTATGATTATGCTATTTCTATGCATGTATCATCTTGGTATCTGAAGTTATGAATATTAGCGATGTTTAGCCAGCACATGAAGGGACAAGTCAAGTTGAATGGCCTGTTAAGGAACACTTAGCTCACAATGGACCCTGGAAAATGTCTGTCTACACTTAATGGACTTTTTGTGAAAGTTCTCACTAGAATACGTGTGGGGTTGATGGACATGACTTGCCCAGTGACGCCAAACAACCTCTTTCACAATGAGAACAGATTTCCCTGTACTTGCAGAAGGCGGGGCCCCGGGCTGGAGCTGGGAGGAGTCACGTGGAGGGTCATGTGGGGAGGTCACTTGCCGCCCCCCCCCCTTGTGTCCCTCCCATGAGTGCAGTACCGGCAAGAAATGATTTCTACTTGCACCAGGGCATGTGGGGAGCCCCGGAGAAGCAGCACCAGCCCTGCCAACGGGCAACAGTACCAACCTGAGCTCCTCCATTGTTGCCCCCGCCCTTCCCGGCTTAGCACTCTGCTGCCTCTGAGGCACCAGCACGGGGCCAAAAATTTACCAAACGTGTTGGGAACACAGGAGTGTGAGTGTGTGTGTGTGGGGGGGGGGGGTGTGTGCTTTGTCTCTGCTGGCCATTGTGACGCCCCTAGTTAAATGAGTTAGGTGGAACTCCTAACACCCCACCAATGCCCCTTTTTGGTGTCACAGTCAGATCAAGAACCAATGTGAAACTCCTAATCCAAGTGTGGCAGGGTAGATTCCCACCCAGGGCAGGAAAAGGGTTAAAGAGCTACTCGGCACAGTCGTCCCCAACCCAGCACACCGGTGAGGGCTTATCAACCCCAGGAGGATCCCTGTTCAGTGCAGGGTAATAGTATGAAGAGACCAGGACTGGAAGAAGGGTTTGACCAGGGAAACGGCTTGAGAGCCTAAGCTGCCCATGCCCTCTCCTCTCAGAAAGGAGGAAGGCTGGTACTTCTCTCTCCTTATTTAAAAACAAAAAACTCTTTGGCTTCTTGAGGGCTTCAGACTCTGCTTTTTGTTGGCTGCAGAAGCATACTGACTTTTTGGCTTGGACTCCTTTGATGCACACCTCTGGAAAGGGGCAGAAGCCCTTAACAGCACAGCCAGAGGGCTGTGCCCTGGGCTCTCCCCAGGAGCAGTGCCCTAGCACCTCTTTGAGGAGAGGATGAAGGATACAGGACAGGCTCCAGGCACCAGCGAAGGAAGCAGGTGCCTGGGGCAGCCAATAGAAAGGGGAGGCAGTCAGTCCGTCATCAGGGCGGCATGTCCGGGTCTTCGGCGGCAATTCGGTGGCGGGCCCTGAGGTCCCTCTCTTCCTCTTCGGCGGTATTTTGGTGGCAGCTCAACCAGGCTTGGTTTTTTGTTTTTTTTCCTTCACTGCTTGGGGCGGCAAAAAAGCTGGAGCTGGCCCTGGAAGTATAACCTATTACACGGAGACATGGAGGATTCTCTTAACACATGTAAGCAATGGAATCAACGCCCTTTATCCCTTTGACTCCCAGTGAGTTGATCACACACTGAACTCTCTGCAGAAAAGTTCTGCAAACTTTTAACTCGTGTAATTTTTTTTTTTTTTTTTTTTTTTAGTGTATAAAATCAGGCTCTTAAAAACTGAAGAATCGAGCAGTTATGAGAACTACATGATGGAAATTTTGGAAGTCATTAAAGCCGGTAAGAACTTCTTTGGGTTGAAAAAAATCAAATTGATTCCAAAATTATAAAATCTTCTGTTTCAATGACCATTGGTATAAAGGCCAGTGTAAGAGATATTAGCTTAAGGGTCCAGGTGATAAGATAAAGATCATCCAGTCTCTTGCATTACTGCTCACCATAACAAATCAGGAAGGAAACTGCCCCCCATTCAGCACTGCACAATTGGCCAGTTGAATTATGGGAAGTTTCCACTTTCCTCTGAATTATCCACAGATTTGGAAGGATTAAATTTTTATCAGTAAATGTCATACTGATTTCACCATACACACACAAACCAATGGACAAATATTTCTGTCAGCAATAATCAAAATTTACAGATAGGCAAAGTAAGAAAAATGTTGCATGAAAACTTAGTTTGATTTAAGGATATCTACTTCATAAATTATAAAGTGTGATGCTGACAATTTGATTTTTAACTGTTATAATGCTTTAACTTTTTTTGAATCTCAACATCTACTGTAATTAAAAAATTGTCTGATACCTCCCACATGGCCAAGTGAGCACAAAAGCCAGGAATCAGATTTCAAGAACCTGTGCATAGAATATGTGGAGTTCTCCCAAGCCATGATGATATCTGAATGCCCACAGTCAACATAGAAATGGTCATTGCAGTGACTTGAATGGGATGGTTTGGGCTGAGCTGGAGCATAATGCTCAGGCCAAGACACAATCACTGCGACAGTCATGATACTGCAATATCCCCTGCCCTGCTTGGGGCTTCTCTCTTTGCTTTCTTATTGTTTTTCTAGATGTATTCAGTGACCAAAAAACCCTACATTAACGCAGAGTTAACGTTGCTAGGTGGTACGTTGTCCCCTTGCAGAACGCTGAGTTGAGCAAAACTCAAACGTCTGAAAACCAGGAAATGCAGAGTTAAGGTTGCCTGTGCAACCTTAACGCTGCCCTTTTTCAGCAATGCCCCAATACACCCTGTTAACACACATACCTTTACTGTGCCAACCCCATGGAGTGGGTGGGTGAGATTCTGTGGCCTGCGTTGTGCAGGAGGTCAGACTAGACGATCCTAATGGTCCCTTCTGACCTTAAAGTCTATGATTCTATGTACAAGCCCTTCATCGCCTTTTGCAGCCCATTCACTCCCACCCACAGAATTCCATTGAACACTGTTAAAGGACACAAACAAAGCGACAGAAATGGTTGCCCGCATCTCTTCCCTCTGTTTTCCAGGAGCTGGCAGTGACCAACGGGAATAATTTGGCCAGAGTCCAGGTGCGGTCAGTGTGTTAGGTGTACCTGCACTAAATGGTGGAGGCAGTAGTTGGGCCTGCTGAGTAAAGGTAGGTCTGTGATATGCGGACATGTGGATTACTTTGAGGTGTGTGACAGAACTGTGATTACGATCTGAGGAGATCTATGTTTTGCATCCTCCAAAGTGTGTGAGCAAAGGGAAATGCCGCAGGTGTACTTTCAGGGTCTGGTATGGGGGACACGTTGGGGTACAAGGTGGTTGGGGTGCCCTGGCAGAACTGTGCGGTATAGGCATGTTGGCTTGTGTGCAGGGGGTTGAGGTGCTCTGGCAGAGCTGGGGCTGGTGGTCGGGGTGCCGGTGGGTTGGAATGGTTTGGCAGAGGTGGGGGGTCCCATGCCTCCCTCACCTGAGCCCTCAAACTCTTTCACCACGCTTACCATCCCATCCGTTATTTATCCAATTCCCCAGAATTTTCCTTGGTCCAGCCCCAAACCCCTCTAGCCCTATTCCTTCCCCTCCTTAATACCCCTCCCATCTCAAGAAGCATTCATATTCTGACTTTTCCCCCCTCCAAATAGTCTGATTACATTTCCACCAAAATAAATCTGGCACCTATGACTCACACCTCTAGCCACTCAGTTCCAAACTCCTTTTGTCTTAGGTTGGGGGGTTGTGATTAACTTATCCTTAGCTAAGGAAATTGCAGGGTGAGTTCACAGCCATCAAGGGGTCTGAGGGCAAGTCTACACTACAAAGTCCACTTCAGTTACACCTACAGCCACCACAGTCATTACATCGGTTTTGCATGTCCACACTAATTCCTTCTGTCAGCAGTGAATGTTCTTACCAGGAGTGCTGGCATCGATTTAACTGTCTGTGTGGGGCATTGTAGGGCACTGCCAGCCATGAGCCCCGGGCTCAGCCGGAACAGTCTGACATAAGCAATGCAGTGTCTATATCAACCTAAGCACTATGCCTGTTGTGGAGATGGAGTTATTAAGTCGATGTAGTGGGCGACTTAAATCGGCAGGAGCAACATTGTAGTGTAGACACTTACAGAGTTAAGTCACTATAAACTGCCTTATATTGACCTAACTCTGTAGTGTAGACCAGGCCTGAGATTCATCCAGTCATTAGTACCTCGCAGATTAACAGCAGAAGGCAAAAGAAGGAAACCGTTTTTTGGAGGGGACCAGTAACTCGGGAACTCGGCCAAATGACTCCAAATTTGGATCCCTAACTCTACCCTATGCCACCGTGAGGCACACCAGATTTCAAAGCAATCCGATTAACTGTGCAGATTTTAGAGCTCTTACGAGTTGAGGATTAAAGCATATAAAACCTGGTATGGAACCCAGCTAGCTGGTTTTTTGTATTGGTGCACGTGCAGTGTAAAAATGTACATTTTCTTAAATACTGTTATCAGTTTGGGTCCCTCAAAGATTTAGTGAGTGCCACGCACTACCTTGGGTAAAACTCAACAGATTGAGACCATTTTTACCTGCATCCCATCAATAGTTTGATCTTTAGCTCTCTGCGAAAAAAAAAAAAAAAAAACCCACCTAGAAACCTTTTTTAAAAAATAGCTGTTTTTTCCAGGCTTATATCTCTGGAATCCCTAGCTCGAATGACTCCAAATTTGCTTCACTAATCCTACCCTGCATCCCCCTGAGGCACACCAAATTTAAAGAAATCCAACAAACATGTCAATTTTAGAGCACTTAGAAAAGTCAATCTTTAAACAGACAGTTTGTCACAACAGAGGATTTTCTCATTCAGTACAAAAAAAAAAATTCTGGCAATGTGCACTGCACTTCTTAAAAGGACACAAGTTTAATTGATTTTAATCCAAACTAGTCAACAGACTTATTTTAAACCCTCAGAAAATTCATTCTGTGATCAGTTATAATTGCTGCACGTTTGAGGAAAATATGCTATATTCTTTCTATGTAGCAATAAAGCAGAATCCCTGTTTTAAAGGGCAATACTCAACTTGACCGTAGCTACAGAATCACCTAATTATTATTCCACAAATGAATGAAAGGACATGGCTTAAGGCAGGGAGAGATGCAATTTGCATGGAGTGATAGAAAGTGAAGGAGGAATATATGTAAGATTGGAAGGATTAGATGTTTATCACTCAATGTTGGTAAATGTCGATTTCACAGTACGCAAACAAACCGACAAAAAAATGTTCATTGCTAATAATCAGAATTTACGGACAGATAAAGTAAGGAAAATACTGCTTGAGCATATATTAGAGTTTGATTTAAGGATATCTACTTTGTATATTCTGACATAGGCTTGAATAGAGATTGGGAGTGGTTGAGTCATTATACTAAGTGAAACTATTTCCCCTTGTTTATTCCTCCTTCCACTGTTCCTCAGACGTTCTTGTTAACTCCTGGATATGTGCTGGAAATGGCCCACCTTGATTATCGCTTCAAAAGGTTTTCTCTCCCCGCACCCCACTCTCCTGCTGGTAATAGCTCATCTTAAGTGATCACTCTCCGTACAGTGTATATGTTTTCATGGTCTGTGTGTATATAAAATCTCCTCACTGTATGCATCCGATGAAGTGAGCTGTAGCTCACGAAAGCTTATGCTCAGATAAATTGGTTAGTCTCTAAGGTGCCACAAGTCCTCCTGTTCTTTTTACGAATACAGACTAACACGGCTGCTATTCTGAACCCAACCATTCTGACATATGACATTGACAATTTGTGGTTTTAACTGTGATAATGGTTTAAGTTTTTGAATGTCTACATGTACTGTCATAAATATTGTCTGACCTGCCCATAATTTTCTACAACTGTGAAAATTTACATTGATTATTTTTTTAAAAAATACTTAAATAAACATTGATACTATTTATCTGTCAAAACTGTATATATAAAAACAGTCTAATTCTGCCAAGCCTAAATATAGAGTGTGAGTGAAGTGGCTGCATCCCCTTAATGGGTCTTGTCAACACAGTCATATTTTTGAGGAGTGGATTTGAAGTATAAGAGTTAGTCTATAGAAGGTATAATTTCTGAGAGTTAAGTAGACACTACTGATGCAGAAGTAACTATATTGAAATCTGTTGTTACCTCAGTTTAAAACAGATGCAAGTAAAGAATTGGGCCTCATAGCTCTGAGAGGCATGAACTTTCCTCATTTGTTTTAAGTGGGTGTTGATTCTGAAGCTCAACGGTGGCCATTTACATGTCAACACAGTTACATTTCAACTGCTGATCATTTTAGCTGAAGTGTGCAACTGCTCTGCGTTTTATGGGTAAAACTCGAGGAAGTGAGCAGGACTGAGGTATAATACTGCCACTTTTTTTGGGACCAGTTGGACCCCTGAACCTACAGCACTAACTAGCATGCAGGAGAGCACTATTAACAATCTGGAGAAACGTCATCTTCAGTTCAGCTACTGGGGAGCCGGACTGAGTTCTTGTCAGCCACTGAGCAGGTGCAGGAGGAGTAGTGGGACTTGTGCTCAATCCCATAACAAGAGCATGTTTGAAAAGTGGGTCAGCAGATCCATGTCTTTTCACAAATCCAGTAATTGGGCCGGGAGCACTCGGAATCGCTCCATGTCCCAGTAGACCTCATGCTGACACAGTCTTCTTCCTCACCCTGGATGTCTGGTTCCCCGAAGTTCCAAAAGCTGCCAAGAAAAACAAAGCCACATAGAGTCTGCTGATGTAGTTAAACTGTGCTGACATTTAAAAGGTCACCTTCAGGTTCCAGAGTTAAAACCCATTAAGGCAAATGGGAAAAGTTCACACCCCTCAAGGCAGTGCTAATAACTATAGCCTCTAAGGAGGGATTTTGTAGATCTCAGCCCCCTTTATTAAATACAGCTCTGCCACTGCAGAGACAGATATCTACAAATTCTTCCATCGAGTTTAAGATTAAATCAGCGGGCCATATTCTGGTAACAGTGTAAGAGTAAGCCAAATGGACGTCAATGGAGAGATTAAAGATTTACTCCAGTGTAATGGAGACCAAAAGCTTACCCTGAGAAGGTAATGCTACAGGCCTGATTATCCTCTTACACCAGTAAGTCCTGTCATCAGTACATTCCCGGGTCCTCATCTGATGTAAGTGGACATGTAAATGGAGCAATGCCAATTTACATGAGCTGGGAATCTGGCTTTCTGGATTTGCACTGGTGTTAGCAAGAGGGCAATCAATGCCAGTCAGATCAATGGGTCAATGGTTGCCCTGCAGTGTCGGGGTAGTAGGGCCTAGGGGTCATCCCACCCCTATCCTGTAGTGTGGTCCCTTTAAGGTTTAGTACCCCAGGTTCTTGAAAAATGACAAAGGCAGCTATGGGGAGAGGAGAATCTGTCCCAGGGAAGAGTCTGACTGGTGAAAACTTGTGCTTTTCTTTTAAGAGTCCAGAACCTGAAGTCTTGTAGAGATGGTGAGGCAAGGCTCCACCCTCTCCTAACCAAGCAGGACCAGCTTCCTCCTGAAGCCTGATCACGCTTGTACTCCTCAGTCCTCCAGTAGCACTCCTTGCACCCCCTCCCCTCACTGATGGGAGGTCCTTTGTAAACCAGGTGTCCTGATTAGTCTGCCTGCCATGATGGATTCTAGTATGTTCTTAATGGGCTCCAGGTGTCTTAATTAGCTTGCCTATCTTAACTGGCTCTAGCAGGTTCCTGATTGCTCTAGTGCAGCCCCTGTTCTGGTCACTCAGGGAACGGAAAACTCTTCATCCGCTGGCCAGTATATTTGCCTTCTACCAGACTCCTGTAGCCCAGTGGTCTGGGTCTGTCACAGTATATACTGTAAATCATCTCTTTGTAATATTCCCTAGGCACACTTTAACGTAGTATTGTTTCCATCAGCACTATGTTAAAGCGCACTTGAGAACCTTTAGTCCACACCAGCAGGGTCTACACAGACCAATTAACGCACAACACATTAGTATGCTTTTAAAATCACCCATCCCAATGCCCATAATCCGAATTACTGCTCTGTGCAGACAAGCCCTTAGATACAAGTAATATTTTCCAGTGTTTATCGGATAAACACAGATTTTTTTTTTTCTTTTCCTATCGTGGTGTTTTATCAGTCTTTTCCTGTTACAGCTGAAAATCAGATGACCTATGTGTTTACACTAAATAAATTAGACCCCAGGAGAAGGGGAATATTGTTTAAAGATTCTGGAGGCGAGTGATTTTATTTCTGAATCCCTGTAGAGGTAACTGATGGAAGTGTGCCTGCAGGGCCTTGCTGTACCATAAGGAGGTGCTCTGGGAGGGCATGGTGCTACCCTACATACGGGGAAGGAGCTGTAGGAGGGGAAGGTTCTGTAGAACATCTCAAACCCTGGCAAGAGTGGCAACTCTCCAGCCAGAGTTATTCCAAGGCAGGGGAGATTGGATTGCTCTGAATACTGGAGGGTTCCAGTTCTAAAGTACTGAGTCAGTCCAGACAGGTTGGCTAAACAACCAGGAGATGTCACCATCTGATGGCTCTTTGGTGGTCTATGTGAAATAAATCCCTAGGACTAAAATCTGGTCTGGTGAAAGCAGGTGCAACTCCACAGAGATGCACCCACTTATGCTAAGCCACAAGTTGTCCCTTAGTGTCAATTCATTTACCAGAGGGACAAGTCCATATAACAATGGAGAAGAATAACAACAAAGCACCATAATGGAACCCCACTTCCTGCATGCTGGGGCTGCCAGTCAAACATGCCAAACCCATGAAAAAAAACACAGAAATTGGGCTTATTTTTGGCTTAATTGGCTTGTGAGTTGCTTGTTGGCTAGTTTTTGGCTTGAGCTTGTTGCTTGTTTGGCTTGGAGCTTGTTGTAGCTTGTTGCTTCTTTTTTTTTTTTATTGGATCCCGGCAAGCAGGGGCAAGGGGCAAGCAGGAACAATGAGGGGAGAGAGTCAGGGGTACACGGTGGGCCGACCATAGTCACAGACAGCACGCCAGGGGGATCTAGTCACATAGAGTGTTGGGGTTCTTAGTAGGGCTGTCAATTAAGCGCAGTTAACTCACACGATTAATCCAAAAAATTCACTGTGATTAAAAAAATTAATCGCGATTACTTGCACTGTTAAACAATAGAATACCAACTGAAATGTATTAAATATTTTTGAATGTTTTTCTACATTTTCAAATGTATTGATTTCTATTACAACACAGAATACAAAGAGTACAGTGCTCACTTTATATTATTATTTTATTACAAATATTTGCACTGTAAAAATGATAAACAAAAGAAATGCTATTTTTCAATTCACCTCATTCAAGTACTGCTGTGCAATCTCTTTATCGTGAAAGTGTAACTTACAAATGTAGATTTTTTGTTACATAACTGCACTCAAAAACAAAACAATGTAAAACTTTAGAGCCTACAAGTCCACTCAGTACTACTTCTTGTTCAACCAATTGCTAAGACAAACAAGTCTGTTTACATTTACGAGAGATACTGCTGACTACTGCTTATTTACAATGTCACCTGAAAGTGAGACTTGTAGGTTCTAAAGTTTTACATTGTTTTATTTTTGAATGCAGTTATTTTTTGTACATAATTCTACATTTGTAAGTTCAACTCATTATAAAGAAATTGCACTACAGTACTTGTATTAGGTTGTAATCAAAAATAAATACAAAATGAGCACTGTATACTTTGTATTCTGGGTTCTAATTGAAACCAATATATTTGAAAATGTAGACGACATCCAAAAATATTTAAATAAATGGTATTCTATTATTGTTTAGCAGTCTGATTAATCGCATGATTAATTTTTTTTAATCACTTGACAGCCCGAGCTCTTAGGGATTGGCTTGTTTTTGCCTTGTTTTGAAATGGGATTAGTTTGATTTTTGGCTTATTGTGAAAGTCAGGGTGCTTATTTATCACATGAAAGTTGGCCCCAAGCCTGGATAAACTGGGGCAGGTTGAACACAATACTAACCACCTAGCCTAGTAAAAATATCTCAGCATTTCAGTAAAAACGAACACTGCTGACCCTTCATGCTGCAAGAAGGCTCCTGGTGGATGCCAGGAACCCCACAAGTTTGATGCTGGCTTTCAGAGTTGTTTATTGGAATGTGAGAACAATGTTTCAAACATCAAAGATCTTGCAGGTCATGAGATAGAGGGACAATGACAGACTTGAAATCTTGAGCATCAGTGAGAGCCGGTTGATAGAGGCGGATAAGAAGCGTTTCAAGCAAGAGAGGAAACATCTCATTTACTCAGGTTGTAGTGACAACAAACACGCGGGGGAATAGCTCTCATTCTGACAGATTCTGCTGAAAAATTACTCACTGGCTGGGAATTGATTAATCAAAGCATCATATGCACCAGATACCAAACCAGATTCCTAAAAATGTCCATCATACAGCGCCAACAAAGGAACATAGTGCTGAGGATAAAGATGAATTCTACAATTGTCTCCAAAGTGTGGTTGACTGAATACCTATACGTGGCTTACTCCGTGCGATGGGCAACTTTAACGTTAAAATAGGATGTGACAACTAAGGAATGGAAAGAGCAATGGGGAAACATGGGTTGGGAACCATCAACCAAAATGGTGAGAGACTCACTGAATTGTGCTTGGTTACCTACCTGGTTCTTGCAAGTACCTGTTCCCTAACAAAGGAATACACACAGAAACCTGGATTTCATCAGATGGCAAAATGAAAAGTCAGACTGAGCACATCCACACTAGCTCAAGATCCAAGTAATCCATCCAAGATGTAAGGACATATCGAGCAGCAGATGTTAGCGGTGACCACAATCTTTGCATTGCTAAACTGAAATTAAAATTGAGAACCATCAATGCTAAGCAGAAAGCGGAAAAGGAAAATCACCATTATAAAACTGAAAGCAAAAGCGTAGTGTGAGAAATTCCAGCTTGAACTAAGAAACGGGCTTCAGGCACTGGCAGAGGCCGAGAGAGGTGAGATAGAGACTGGGCCTGAAGAAAAATGGGCAGTGATCAGAAACCATATGATTCAAGCGGCAGCAGTCAGAGTTGGTTATCAACATAGAGCAAGAATTGGATAAGCCAAGAGACGTGGTATCTCATCAAGGAAAGAACTGAAAGGAAAACTCCTGAATGCTAAGACCAGGCAAAAGCCAAAAGAGGAGTATAAGAAAGCAGGAAAAGCGGTGTGAAGCAACACAAGGAAAGATATGTTGAAAACCTAGCAGCTGAAGTTGTTGCTGCTGCTGCTATGTTAGGAAACCACATAGCTGATAACCAAGTGACTAAAAATCCATGTGAAAATTTCAAAACCGGACATGGGCCAATGAAAAGCAAAGACAGAAAAAGGCTTACAGCTGAAGTAGAACCGATAAAACAGATGAGCAGAGCATTTCAAAGAAGTCGTCAGTAGACCCAGTCCCATTTCAGCATCATGTTTGATGGAACGTGGGAAGCTGATCAACTTCACATTAACAAGAGTCCAGTAAAGATGTCAGAAGTACAGGCTGCAGTCAAAAATCTGAAAAGTAACAGTGGTGGGAGATGACCAAATTATAGCAGAAATGATGAAAGTATTTGATCCTACTATTCTATCAAAATTGACAGAGATGTTCAATGATATTTGCGGGAAAGCGGGTTTCCTCCTGACCAGTGGAATCATGGAATCCCTGTCAGAATACCCCAAAAGAGTGATCTTCCTGACCGTAACAGCTGGAGGGGAGTTACATTACTCTGTTGTAGGGAAAGCCTTCTGCAGTGTGATACTACACAGAATGAAAGAGGCAGTGGATGCAAAGCTTAGAGAAGAACCAGTTGGATTCAGGCCCAAAAGATCCTATGTAGATCAGATATTCACACTAAGAACCATTATAGCAAACTCCACTCTTTATCAGATTTATTGATTTTTTTTTATTTTTTTTTTCAAAAGGCATTTGCCTGCCTGCACAGACATACATTGTGGAATATTCTCCAATCCTACAAAATCCCAGTTAAAGTCATCGGCAACATCAAAGTCATGTATAAAGATGCAAAGTGCTCTGTAAGGGTGAACAACCAGAACACAGACTGGTTCAGAGTGGACCGCATGAAATAGGGTTGAATTTTATCTCCACCATTGTTTGGCATTGTAATAGACTGTATAATTAAGAAAGAAGTGTATTAGCAACACAAACACTGATATAGCAAGGGTAGATGCCAAAAAGCTTAGAAGACCTAGACTTTGCTGATTATATTGTGTTACTGAGAAATACCCCCAGAAAGTTAAAAACAAAGACAGAGAACTTGGCAAAAATAGCACGCCAAGGGGGGCTCAGAATTAATTACGCTGAAACAAACATCCTTGAAACCCAAATATCAAGCAGTAACATCACAGTAGAATGCAAAAATGTCAAGAAAGTTAGCCAATGGAGGCCTCAAGAAGGAAGTGACATCAAGGATAGTAAAGCCACCCACAGCACTTTCTAAATTCAGCAACATCTAGAAATCAAAGAGATACAGTACTAGAACAAAACCTGAGAATTTTCAATTGAAATATAATCTCGGTGCTAACATATTGCTGCGAGACCTGGAGATTTACTAAAATCTTAGACAGAAAACTAGGCAACTTTGGAAATTTAGTGTCTATGAAATATTCTGGGAGTTGATTGAAAAAAATGTCATCACCAATGAAGATATCTGAGAAATCAACAACCTGCAACTCATTTCCATCAGAATCAGAAGGAAGTGCTGGACATATGTGGGGCTTGCACTCAGGATGACAACACACAGATTCCCACATGAAGCTGCCAGGTAGAAACCAACTGGTGTGAGGAATCTAGGGCACTCAAGAAAAACCTTAAGAAGAACCCTTAGCAAGGAGGGCAGAATAGGCTATCTCAACACCATAAGTGTGGAAGAGACTGGTTTCCGCCCTGTGCGCCAACATTGGGACAGGAAGGATGTTGTGAGAAACTCACTCCCTAATTAGCAAAAATATGTTGGCCATCAGATCAGAGAGGCCAAGGATGGAATAGGCCATGGAGACTGAACTCCCCTCTCACACCAGAGGAGTCGCTCCAGGGCGGAGGTGAGGCGTATTGGCAAGGAAGAGCCAGCGCAGAAGTGGGGCTTGCTCAGCTGTACCTTCTCTGCAGATAAACAAAGGACTGCAGTCTCCAGGGTACTTTTTATTGGCACTAACTTCGTGTGAAAGAGTTCTCCCATGCTAAGATTCCAGCCTCAGTTCTGCATCCCTGCTTCCCGTGCTCAGTGCCTGTTCTGAGCCTATCCTGCTCAGTCCCCTTTCATGAGATAAGAGACAAAACAGACATAGCCATGGCTTCAAATCTCCTGAGTATTGGGACTAATTTTCTGATGAAGGAATTTGCATGAGAAGGGGCTTACCTGACAGAATACGGGCTATTGTCTACCCACTGCCACGTCCCTTCCTCCACTGCATCACTCAGTCCCAGCCAGTATGTCCTTTTCTGTTTATTACAGTCTTTCAAAAAAGCCTAGAACGGAAAAGAATTTAATATGACGAAGGCCAGCGTGATGGGGACTGGCAAGGTGAAATGGAGCGGTCAGTCTGTACAATTCTAATGCACCCATCGGCATAGTATCTCAACAGCCTTTCCCTTGTATGTCAGCCAGCTGTCTAGCGATCAAAAGTCTTCTGAATGTTTTTTCACTGCCTTAGGGGAGATGAGTTTGGGGGTTCCCAGTGGGGCAGGGTGCACCGCTCTGACAAACGTCCTCCCACTATAGCCTCCTCCCCAGTGCTCTAAAAGAAGCACATACGGGCTTTCAGGGCCACATCCTCAGCTGGTGTAGTTCTACTGAAGTCAAAAGGGCCAGATCCTCTGCTGATTTAAATTGGCGGAGCTCCATTGCCTTCAGTAGAGCTATGCTGATTTTCAAATCTCAGGGTCTGGTCAAATCTCAAATCAAACGCATCCGATGAAGTGAGCTGTAGCTCACGAAAGCTTATGCTCAAATAAATTTGTTCGTCTCTAAGGTGCCACTCCTTTTCTTTTTGCAAATACAGACTGCTACTCTGATACCCCAAGCTTGATTCTCTTCTCCCATCAGCATAACTTAATTGCAGCCAGTCGAGTTACATCAGTCAGAGAGGAAGATGAAGCAGTGTAAACTTGTGAACCCCCCCTGAATTTACTGGAGTTACTCTGGATTGACATGGATGGAGCTGAGAGCAGGATCTGATCCTTATGCCTCACTCTTTCCATTCTGAATGGCGTACTATAGCAAACAGAGGGGATAGCTTACCTGTTCATTGTCATTGTTAACGATAACCAGGTAAGAGTTTTGATCAGTACAGAACTGCTTCGCACCCATCCAGTCTGTCGTCGTATTTGAAAAGTAATAGCATGCTTTCCCAAACTTCTTCCAGCCGGCTGCACATTTTATAGACTCTGGGAGAACACTGCAGAGGGATGCTGTAAGGGAGAATTCAGGACAGCCTTGCTTTACCATTGGAAACTCTGGCTCATGCAGATAGCAGTTTTTTGCTTATTTAGTGAGGTGGCTCACTGGGAGGATGTCGCATGTTTTCCAGAAATTTCAGTCTTCTAATTTGTTTCCATGAGCCATTTTGACCTGTAAATCCTTTTTTATTTGGATTCTGCCTACTTTAGAATCCTCCTTTCGCCAAATCTTGCTCTTATTCATACTGCCATAAACTCAAAGTGACTCAATATTCTTCTGTTGAGTTACTCTGGATTTATACTGGGTAACCAAGAGCAGAAACTGACTTTCATTCACCAGCCCCTTCTGGTGCTTCTTGGGGTAAAATTGATAACAGTCAACCATAGTTTTCATGGTACCATGAACAGACCATGAGAAAATAACAGTGATGAAAATATGCCCGATGTTCTCTCACCTGCCAAATCCCACAATTCCTTATAGCTTTTGTTCATGTCGCTCTGGATTCTCTTTCGCTCTATTCGTCCATCAGCCAGGTCCTGCACCACTGAAAAGTGCAAAGCATCATATGAAGCAATGGGAAGTAGTAGGCAGCATGGTCTAGCAGATGAGGTGCTGTGCTAAGGAGCTCGGTTCTATTCCCACCTCTGTCTGCAAGTTTGGGCAAGTCTCTTTTCCCTCTCACCCTGTGTCTGTCTTGCCTATTTAGACTGTGTAGGCAAGGGCTGTTTTTCTTCATGTGCCTGTAAAGTGCCTAGCACAATGGAGCCCTGACTTTGGTGTAATGCACGTAATAATTGAAATTCAGTTCAGCTCCATTTGGAGCTGAAAAACTAAGCTTAAGCTCTTATGAGAGGCAGCCTTCCTCATGATGGGCCAGATCCTTAATTCCTTCATTGTGATTGTGTGCTCCCTACCATTTATTTGTTGTTTTCACCTGATATTTCTTGTCTTTGAGTGTAAGCTCTTTGGATCAGGGACCATGACTTTTTTATATGTTTGCACAGCGCCTGGCATGGTAGGGATGGGGCCACTATGTGGTACCACAATACAGATAGACGATAACAATAAGCCTCAATTGATGTCAATTGGCATTTATTGATTTACATCAGCTAAGGCTCTTCTAAGTGTCCAGTCTCTTTTGTGTGACCTTAACCAAATCCTTTGCCTCTTGCAGCTTCAGTTTGTCCATCTGATTCTCCTCTCATACTATCCAGTGTAAATCAGGAGTAACTCCATTAAGCTCAGTGGGTCTGATCCTGATCGCACTTAAACCAGTGGGCATCTGCAGTAATTCCATTGGTGCTACACTAATATAAACTGATGTGAGAGCTGAATCAGGGCTAAAGGTGTAATTCTGGTGTAAATCAGAAGTAACTCTATCGAAGTCAATGGTTCTTTTCTTGATATAAATGAAAGGAGAATCAGATTTAGGGGGTGGTTTGTTTAGCTTTCTTCATTACTTACAAAAAGCTTTGTGATGCTTCAGTGGTGCTAGAGATGGGCCCAGGATTCCTGAAAGGATTAGCTTTGCCAAATTGACCCACCCCCCCCAATTCAAATCCAGCAAGTTCCACTGTTAACCAGAAGTACCTACATCACGTTGGCTAGAGTCCAAGAACCTACCGTTCATTAGCCTCTCCGAGTGGTTATAGTTTAAAACTTTTAACTCCTCTGACACCTCCAAGTCTATAAAGGAAACAAAAGAATATGGCTTTTTCCATTCATGCTAAAATAAAGAGGCCAGCCCCTCAGCTAGTTAGAAATGACCACACTGGATCATATCAGGAATCTGATCTCGTCTAGTATCCTGTCTCCAACAGCGGCCTCCACCCGCTGCTTCAGGGGAAGGTGCACTGGTGAGAACCTGACTCCAAGGGATGTTTCCTCCCATGACCCAATAATGAGAGGTTGGCTTATGCCTTGAAGTCAGTGGGGCGATGTTGATTTACACAGCTGAAAATCTGACCCAGTGGAGTTACTCCAGATTTACACCACTGTAACCAAGAGCAGTATCTGATCCCTCAGGGTGGGATTGCTGGTATGGGACTCGACTGCACTGACAGGAGTCCCTCCCACCCTTTGGGTATGTCTATACAGGGGGTGAAAAAAAGGCCGGTGGTAGCCAGTCTCAGAGCCCAGGCCAACTGGCTAGGCTCACGGGCCTCATGCTGCAGGACTAAAACTAGCAGCATAGACGTTCAGGCTCAGGCTGGGACCCTGGGCTCTGAAAGCGGGGAGGGTCCTGGAGCCCAGCTCCAGCCCAAGCCTGAACATCTGCATGCTAGTTTTAGCCCCACAAGCCCAAGTCAACTGATCCTGATCTGAGACCGCTGCCATGGGTTCTGGGGTTCTTTTCTTTACTGTGTAGATGTACCCTCCTCCATTTAGATTGACAGGGCAAGGACCGCCTTTCTCTATATTCCTGTACAGTGCTGAGCACAATGGGGCCTTCATCTTGTAGTACAAGTAAGAATAGTAATAAATAAATCATTATAAGACCACGTAGCGGGGAGAAAGAGATGTAGCACTAACTCTCCCTTGGAGAGGACCTGATGGGTGAATCGCTGGAGCAGGGATTTGTCTGGAGTTGCTGGTCGCACTCCCCAACCCTCATCCTCCATGTTCAATAATCGCATGAGCCCATTTAACATCCAGCGGTAAAGCCGTGTTGCTTGTATGGGTTGTGGAAGTAGATAAAGGAGAGCTTGATCTCCTGTTGCCCTGAACCTTGTGCAGTCCGTTACACCAGTGCAAGGTGAGTGGAAAGTAATACCAAGTCAGGACAGGGCTCAGGACGCTTACAGCATTGTGACTTTACTGGAGTTACTCTGGATTTACACTAGTGTAACAGATCCGAGACACAGCGTATGGTGCTGTTGCACCAGTGTTCCCGAGATTAGTGCGTATTCTGATTTCAGTGGCACTGAAATCAGGGGGGGTGTGTGTGCACGCTTTGGAACTAGCATAGTAGATTGGTGTGTGTTGGGGATGCTTTGGCACCGCTGTGAGATCGGTGTTTGTAGGGGGTGTTTTAGCCCCAGTGTAACTGAAATCAGTGTGTGTGGGGCGGCCGGGGGGGCTGATCGCCATGCATTTTTTTCTGTTAGTTGCTTTTCTGTGATGCTCTCTCCCCACTTCTGCCCCTGTGGCATGCCTGTCCTAGCACAGATATATTAATTTAGAGAAGAGAATAACATCAGTAGGCCCCTCCCACCCCCAACCCCCCCCCACGTAGGTGTCCATACTAACTTGTGCTGAGACTTACATTTCACCACTGCTATTGAGAGGAGAACTGCCCACATTGCAAAACAAATCCCCATCAGGACATAGAGTGTCACAATGGACTTCGGTCTGTAGCCTATTCCTTGATTGGAGCCAGGAATGGGGTCAGCTGTGGAGAGCAGCACTAGTTAGATCTCTGACCGTACCTCCCTGTATTTTCAGCATTTCCTAGCAGGAAGGACCCCGGAATCGTTTACCCCAGGACAGGGTTTCACCCAGGCTCTTGATGTTAAAGGAAGACTTTGTGGTTATTTAAACTTTTCAGAATCATGTTGGCTTGCACTGAAAACAAAGACAATGGCTCTCTCTTTTAAATGAGTAATGGGAAGCGGTGTGGTCTAGTGGTCACATCTGGGTGGAGCCCAGAATTCAGGACTCCTGCATTCTCTCCCCATCTCTGAGAGGAGAGGGGTGCCTGGTGGTTAGGACTGGGCATCTGGATTCCCAGGTTCTCTCCCCAGCTCTGAGAGGTGAGTGGAGTCTCATGGTTAGATCAGAAGACTGAGAGGTTGGGGAAGGGAATACAGGGCCGTTCACCTCTAAGGCATTGGCTCCAATCTGGCTCCAGGCAGGGGGTTGGCTGTGGGGTGTCATGGAAAATGGATGTGAGGACTTTAATCTCTAGGGCATCAGTCCTAATCCAAACCAAAAGGGAGAAGTGGTAGAGACTCCATGAAGTCCACTAGGGACTCTGCTAATACTATTAACTTTATGTGGAAGGTGGTCAGATATGGGTGGCAGGATAAAACCTTTAGACAGATAGATTGGTTCCAGGTCTATAGCAACCAAAAGCCATTCCCATCTGACGGCTGCTCCGTAGCCCATATGAATCCAATTACCCAGCGCAACACAGACAATAGAGTCCAAGGGACAGGAGACTGCAGGAATTCCAACTAACCTGTCCTTGGCAGACTTGAAGATGCTGGTTTCCCGGCTAGCACGTAAAAGCCTGCAAACAGGAAGGAAAATGCAGGCATTGGAGGAAGTGTCAATTCACCCATGATCAAATATGCAGGCTTCTCCAGGCCACGTTGCTGCTGGGAATGTAACTCCACATGCAGTCATGGGCCCCAACTCATCTCTGGTGAATCCCCACTGACGTCACCAGGGATCAGTTCAGGCCAGGGAGTGAACAGGAGGAGAAGAAGTAGGTTCTACCTGTGCCTTCCTTGCTTCTCTGGCTTGCTACATCTGTATTGTCTTTATAAGATGGTAGCCTCTTTTGCATCTGATGTCCCATCTCGGACAGGGACACATCGTCATAATCCTCCTCATTGGAAAAGCTATCAGGTGAGCCTAAATAGATGAGAAGACTTAATCCCAGTGCAGTAATCATAGAATCATAGAATATCAGGGTTGGAAGGGACCTCAGGAGGTCATCTAGTCCAACCCCCTGCTCAAAGCAGGACCAATCCCCAATTAAATCATCCCAGCCAGGGCTTTGTCAAGCCTGACCTTAAAAACTTCTAAGGAAGGAGATTCTACCACCTCCCTAGGTAACGCATTCCAGTGTTTCACCACCCTCCTAGTGAAAAAGTTTTTCCTAATATCCAACCTAAACCCCCCCACTGCAACTTGAGACCATTACTCCTTGTCCTGTCCTCTTCTACCACTGAGAATAGTCTAGAACCATCCCCTCTGGAACCACCTCTCAGGTAGTTGAAAGCAGCTATCAAATCCCCCCTCATTCTTCTCTTCTGCAGACTAAACAATCCCAGTTCCCTCAGCCTCTCCTCATAAGTCATGTGTTCCAGACCCCTAATCATTTTTGTTGCCCTTCGCTGGACTCTCTCCAATTTATCCACATCCTTCTTGTAGTGTGGGGCCCAAAACTGGACACAGTACTCCAGATGAGGCCTCACTAATGTCGAATAGAGGGGAACGATCACGTCCCTCGATCTGCTCGCTATGCCCCTACTTATACATCCCAAAATGCCATTGGCCTTCTTGGCAACAAGGGCACACTGCTGACTCATATCCAACTTCTCGTCCACTGTCACCCCTAGGTCCTTTTGCGCAGAACTGCTGCCTAGCCATTCGGTCCCCAGTCTGTAGCTGTGCATTGGGTTCTTCCGTCCTAAGTGCAGGACCCTGCACTTATCCTTATTGAACCTCATCAGATTTCTTTTGGCCCAATCCTCCAATTTGACTAGGTCCCTCTGTATCCTATCCCTGCCCTCCAACATATCTACCGCTCCTCCCAGTTTAGTGTCATCTGCAAACTTGCTGAGGGTGTAATCCACACCATCCTCCAGATCATTTATGAAGGTATTGAACAAAACCGGCCCCAGGACCGACCCCTGGGGCACTCCACTTGACACCGGCTGCCAACTAGACATGGAGCCATTGATCACTACCCGTTGAGCCTGACAATCTAGCCAACTTTCTACCCACCTTATAGTGCATTCATCCAGCCCACACTTCTTTAACTTGCTGACAAGAATACTGTGGGAGACCGTGTCAAAAGCTTTGCTAAAGTCAAGAAACAATACATCCACTGCTTTCCCTTCATCCACAGAACCAGTAATCTCATCATAGAAGGCGATTAGATTAGTCAGGCATGACCTTCCCTTGGTGAATCCATGCTGACTGTTCCTGATCACTTTCCTCTCCTCTAAGTGCTTCAGGATTGATTCTTTGAGGACCTGCTCCATGATTTTTCCGGGGACTGAGGTGAGGCTGACTGGCCTGTAGTTCCCAGGATCCTCCTTCTTCCCTTTTTTAAAGATGGGCACTACATTAGCCTTTGTCCAGTCATCCGGGACTTCCCCCGTTCGCCACGAGTTTTCAAAGATAATGGCCAATGGCTCTGCAATCACAGCCGCCAATTCCTTTAGCACTCTCGGATGCAACTCGTCCGGCCCCATGGACTTGTGCACGTCCAGCTTTTCTAAATAGTCCCTAACCACTTCTTTCTCCACAGAGGGCTGGCCATCTATTCCCCATGTTGTGATGCCCAGCACAGCAGTCTGGGAGCTGACCTTGTTCGTGAAGACAGAGGCAAAAAAAGCATTGAGTACATTAGCTTTTTCCACATCCTCTGTCACTAGGTTGCCTCCCTCATTCATTAAGGGGCCCACACTTTCCTTGGCTTTCTTCTTGTTGCCAACATACCTGAAGAAACCCTTCTTGTTACTCTTGACATCACTCGCTAGCTGCAGCTCCAGGTGCGATTTGGCCCTCCTGATTTCATTCCTACATGCCCGAGCAATATTTTTACACTCTTCCCTGGTCATATGTCCAACCTTCCACTTCTTGTAAGCTTCTTTTTTATGTTTAAGATCCGCTAGGATTTCACCGTTAAGCCAAGCTGGTCGCCTGCCATATTTACTATTCTTTCGACACATCGGGATGGTTTGTCCCTGTAACCTCAACAGGGATTCCTTGAAATACAGCCAGCTCTCCTGGACCAAATCCTCAAACAGTATAAATGGGCATAGCTTCAAGTTATATCAACTGAGGATCAGGCCCAATGAGCTAATATATTTATATTAGAGCAAATCATTTGTATCTGAGAGCATTCATAGGGAGGATGGAGCTCCCAGGCATGGAGCTCTTAGTAGCTCTGGAATTACAGAACACTTGCAGTGAGATTTCACCAACTGCCCTCTTCACTACTGGAAGAATGATGATGATACTACTCATTTCTTTTGGAGCCTCATTCTCTTTTCCCTTCTAATTGTGAAAATCTGTAGAAACTGCTGAAGTTAGGAGACGTTGGCTGGTCCAGTAGGTTTGGTTTATGGAGCAAAGCCACAAGCCACTGTGGCCTAGTGGATAGGACACTAGTCTAAGACTCGGGAGTCCTTGGTGCTGTTTGTTGCTCTGCTACTGACCCACCATGTGACCTTGAGCAAATCACTTCCTGCCACTGTCCTGTTACATTTGCCTGTCTTGTAAATTTAGACTGTCAACTCTACAGGGCAGGGACTATCTCTGATGATGTGACTGTGTAACACCCAGCACAATGGGGCCCTGATTGCAGGTGGGGCTTTGAGGTGCTATCATAATACAAATAATAAAACTGGTGTGTGGGACAGGAGAATCAGTCCCTTTATGCACAGATCTCAAAGCACCTGTTTGAAGGTGGGTTTGAAGTTGTTATACCCGTTTCACAGATGAGGAAACCAAGGCACAAAGAGAAAAGAGGTCCAAGGTCGCATATAAATCACCTGCAGAGCTGGGAGTAGAATCTCTACACTGGCATCTCATCAAGGTTCGCTTTGCACCATGCTATGGCCCAGGACTCTTCTCTGGCCCAGATGCAGAAATCCTGATCCAAGGAACATCAGGAGGAAATAATATGTACTCACCAGATCTGACGTGACTTGGATGTGCTGGTCCCCCTGATAATAAGTAAATCCCTGCAAACAAGGAAGGAAAAGGGTATGTGTTTGGAGAAAGTGAGAATTCTCTAGAGGATACCACTGTGGGATCTGATGCTGATACCACAGTCTGCGAGGCAGCCCTCAAGCTGGTGAAACCAAATCATCTTCACTGCAGCTGCTCTTTGGCAACATCAAACTAAAACAGCATTGGTAAGAGATCTTTGAACCTGTAAGCGTGAACCTTTGCTACTAGAAACCTGATCCATGGAGGTACAGTTATCCAGTCAGGGAAAGGAAGTGATGCCATGTGTCCTTGGATTTCAAAATATGGCAAATGGTCTTACAAGCTGAGGAGTTGCTCAGCAAACCATTTCGGATACCACATAATTAGGACAGAAATTGAAACTGTTCACCAACGGGGGGGAAAAAAAGGTGAAACTCATCAAAGAAAAAGTCTGTTACAAATTATGGGCCAGATTCTCAGCAGGTGTAAATCCACATTTACTTCAGTGGAAATACAGTGGATTTTCTTCAGCTGCGGTTTGGCTCATTGACTCCAAGAGAGCAACACCAAGGGCTGGTCTACACTAGAAGAGTTATACCAGTACAAGAAGTCTATCAAACATTCTTACAACTACAATACCCACCTGGTGAAATGAAGAAACAGATTGACAGAGCCAGAAGGGTACCCAGAAGTCGCCTACTGCAAGACAGGCCCAACAAAGAAAGTAACAGAACACCACTAGCCGTCACCTACTTCCCCACACTAAAACCTCTCCAACGCATCATCAAGGATCTACAACCTACCCTGAAGGACGACCCATCGCTCTCACAGATCTTGGGAGACAGCCCAGTCCTTGCCTACAGACAGCCCTCCAACCTGAAGCAAATACTCACCAGCAACTACGCACCACACAACAAAAACACTAACCCAGGAACCAAACCCTGCAACAAACCCCAGTGCCAACTCTGTCCGCATATCTCTTCAAGGGATAGGACCTTCATAGGACCTAACCACATCAGCCACACTATCAGGGGCTCGTTCACCTGCATATCTACCAATGTAATATATGCCATCATGTGCCAGCAATGCCCCTCTGCCATGTACATTGGCCAAACCAGACAGTCTCTATGCAAAAGAATAAATGGACACAAATCTGGCATCAGGAATTATAACATTCAAAAACCAGTCAGAGAACACTTCAATCTCCTTGATCACTCAATAACAGACTTAAAAGTGGCAATTCTTCAACAAAAAAACCTTCAAAAACAGACTCCAGTGAGAAACTGCAGAACTGGAATTAATTTGCAAACTGGACATCATCAAATTAGGCCTGAATAAAGACTAATTTCCCCATACTAATTTCCCCCTTACTGTTACTCACACCTTCTTGTCAACTGTTTGAAATGGGCCACCCTCATTATACTACAAAAGTGATTTTTCCTCCCTTGGTATTCTACTGTTAATTGAATTATCTCATTAGCACTGACCCCCCACTTGGTAAGGCAACTCCCGTCTTTTCATGTACTATGTATATATATACCTGCTACTGTATTTTCCACTCCGTGCATCTGATGAAGTGGGTTTTAGCCCATGAAAGCTTATGCCCAAATAAATTTGTTAGTCTCTAAGGTGCCACAAGGACTCCTTGTTGTTTTTGCTGATACAGACTGACACGGCTACCACTCTGAAACCTGTCACCAGTACAACTGTCAATTAAGGGCACGATTTTTTAACCAAATTCTGGTATAAGCCTCAGTGCAGATGCATTTATACTGGTTGAAAGGTGCCTTATACCAATATAGCTTATTCTTCTTCCTGTATCGGAAGAAGCTATGCCAGGATAAAAACTTTTACGCTGGTATAACTGCATTCATGCTACCTGGGGTTTTCCACTTTAGCAATACCAGTATATAGTTAAAGCAACAAACATTTCTAGGGCAGACAACTCTAAAATAACATGAGCTGGGGATCTGGCCCTAATTATCCAATGTTAGCAAAGCACAGAATTCAGCTAGTGCCATCTCCCGTGGAGGTTGGTGGACTGAAGGTTTGTAGCAGGAAGGTTTCCATGATAACTGCCCTCTGAAAATACTAGGGCTGTCAATGAATCACAGTTAACTCATGCGATTAACTCAAAAACATTAATCATGATTAATCGCACTGTTAAACAATAGAATACCAATTGAAATTTATTAAATATTTTGGATGTTTTTCTAAATTTTCAAATATACTGATTTCTATTACAACACAGAATACAAAGTATACAGTTCTCACTTTATATTATTTTTATTACAAATATTTGCACTGTAAAATGATAAACAAAAGAAATACTGTCTTTCAGTTCACCTCATACAAGTGCTGTAGTGCGATCTCTTTATTGTGAAAGTGTAACTTACAAATGTAAACTGCACTCAAAAACAAAACATTGTAAAACTTTAGCACCTACAAGTCCACTCAGTCCTATTTCTTGTTCAGCCAATCATTAAGACAAACAAGTTTGTTTACATTAATGGGAGATACTTTTGCCTGCTTCTTATTTACAATGTCACCTGAAAGTGAGAACACATGTTCGCATGGCACTTTTGTAGCCGGCATTGCAAGGTATTTACGTGCCAGATATGCTAAATATTCGTATGTCCCTTGATGCTTTGGCCACCATTCCAGAGGACATGCTTCCATGCTGATGATGCTCATTAAAAAAATAATGCGTTAATTAGATTTGCGACTGAACTCCTTGGAGGACAATTGTATGTCTCCTGTTCTGTTTTACCCACATTCTGCCATATATTCATGTTATAGCAGTCTCGGATGATGACCCAGTACATGTTCATTTTCACACTTTCACAGCAGATTTGACAAAACAGAACGAAGTGTGAGATTTCTAAAAATAGCTACAGCACTCGACCCAAGGTTTAAGAATCTGAAGTGCTGTCCAGAATCTGAGAGAGACGAGATGTGGAGCATGCTTTCAGAAGTCTTCAAAGAGCAACACTCAGATGTGGAACCTACAGAACTCGAACCACCAAAAAAGAAAATCAACCTTCTACTGGTTTCAGAGTAGCGACTGTGTTTGTCTGTATCTGCAAAAAGAACAGGAGGACTTGTGGCACCTTAGAGACTAACAAATTTATTTGAGCATAAGCTTTCATGGGCTACAGCCCACTTCATCAGATGCATGCAGTGGAAAATACAGTAGGACGATTTTATATACACAGAGAACATGAAACAATGAGTGTTACCATACACACTATAATGAGAGTGATCAGTTAAGGTGAGCTATTACCAGCAGGAGAGAAAAAACAAACCTTTTGTAGTGATAATCAAGATGGGCCATTTCCAGCAGTTGACAAGAACGTGTGAGGAACAGTAGGGGGGAAAAATAAACATGGGGAAATAGTTTTACTTTGCGTAACGACACATCCACTCCCAGTCTTTATTCAAGTCTAATTTAATGGTGTCCAGTTTGCAAATTAATTCCATTTCAGCAGTTTCTCATTGGAGTCTGGTTTTGAAGTCTTTTTGTAGTAATATTGCGACATTTAGGTCTGTATTCGAGTGACCAGAGAGATTGAAGTGTTCTCTGACTGGTTTTTGAATAATTCTTGACCTTCTACTAGTGGCATCTGTGTCAGATGATGAAAACAAACATGCATCTGTCCGCTCTGCTTTGGATCGTTATTGAGCAGAACCCATCATCAGCGTGGATGCATGTCCTATGGAATGGTGGTTGAAGATGAAGGGACATATATGAATCTTTAGCACATCTGGCATGTAAATATCTTGCAACGCCAGCTACAACAGTGCCATGAGAATACCTGTTTTCACTTTTGGGTGACATTGTAAACAAAAGCGGGTAGCATTATCTCCTGCAAATTATAACCCAACTTGTTTGTCTGAGCGATTGGCTGACGTAGGACTGAGTGGACTTGTAGACTTTAAAGTTTTACATTGTTTTATTTTTGAATGCAGGTTTTCTTTGTACATAATTCTACATGTGTAAGTTCAACTTTCATGATAAAGAGAATGCACTACAGTACTTGTATGAGGTGAATTGAAAAATACTATTTCTTTTGTTTTTTACCGTGTAAATATTTGTAATAAAAAATAAAGTGAGCACTCTATACTTTGTATTCTTTGTTGTAATTAAAATCAATATATTTGAAAATAGAAAACACCCACAAATATTTAAATAGTATTCTATTATTGTTTTACAGTGCGATCAGTTGTGCAATTAATCTTGATTAATTTTTTTAATTGGGTGATTAATCGCGATTAATTTTTTAATCGCTTGACAGCCCTAGAAAATACCTGATACTTGGCGTATTCCAAAAGGGAAACAAATTTTCTCTTCAGAAGCGTTTTTTCTTGGGCATGGAGGTCGTATGTCCTGACGTGGTTGGGGAGATTTTGCTCTCCCTTGAGCCTCCTACATCCCATCCCTGCTACGAATCCAGCCTGGTCAGGGGTTACAGTTATGCTTTTCCCAGAAACTGTTAAAACACAGTTCAATCTTACAGCACAGCCAGGATCTGTAAGGGTTTGAACGGCCTCTGAGATCTGTCCTAGAGTCTGGGACATGACTTATATGACCATGGTGACATTTTAATATTATTTCTACCTTCAGGTCTTGTCTGCACAAGAGTTTATGACCTGAAGTTAATTACTTGCCAGTTCACTGGAAGAAGTTAACTTTGTAATGGTTGATGTTTTGCATTCTTCCCAAACGCTTGTAAACCTCAAATTAAAATATCCCCTGATGTAGACATGCCCTTAGTGACAAAGGTCCAGATCCCCAGTTGGTGTAAATCAGCGTCATTGTGCTGAAGTCAATGGAGTGATGACAATTTATACCAGCTTGGGATCTAGCCACATCCAGCCCCCCTAAATTCCACCCGGGTGCAAGCAGTTGCAATTCTACTAGCTCCAGAGGAACTAGGCCTGCTAACACCATCAGCCCATTGCCTGCATTTGAGTGGGAGCAGAATTCAGCCCACAGTCCGTTATGGTTCCTCAGTTATTTTCCAAGTAATTTTCTTCCACAAAAATCTAAACTGATACAAGTGAGAACCGCAGTGCGGTTCCCCAGCTACCACTAGATTTGAGTGGGAGATGTATTGTGTTTATGGTTGACTGACCTTATTCCATCTTACCCCACTCCCTTCTGAACAGACATACACCACGAAGAGCACACGTATCTGCATTCTTTTATGCTACACACACACACAAAATGACCACACACTATACAGCATGTACATCTGCACATACTTACACACATACAATCCCCCTCCCATACAAATGGCACACACCTCTGCCTACACCCACAGAACACCCAACCCTGCACACGGAAAGATGGATGTACTACACACCCATGTACACACACAGACACACAACTCGCTCACACAACAGCACGTGTGTACTCATACAGCCCTGCACACACACACACAAAGCACATACTTCTGGGATGATTTAGTTGGGATTGGTCCTGCTCTGGGCTGGGGGTTGAACTAGATGGCCTCCAGAGGTCCCTTCCAACCCTGATATTCTATGTAGGTACATGTTCCTTGCACATACCCCACAATGCACATGGCTGCACGCTTCACACAATCCCAACACAACATGCATCTGCCCCTTCTAAGTCTGGATACAGATGGTGCCCTGTTTCCAACCACTTTGTCTTTACCTGTTTGTCTCACCAGTCTCTTCCCTGGTGACGGTGGAGGACACAGCCAGTTCCCATAGAGCTCCTGCTGGGCCATTCCTTATTGCTGGGGACCAGGGGCTTAGGTGGGCTGCTGCTGAAGCAACAGACCCCACCCCAACCCCAGACCCTGTTCTGCTTGAGGCACTCCCTTGCTCTCAGTGCCTCGCTCAGAGCAGTTGTATTATTTCCTTACTTTCAGTTCCTCTCTCTGCTGGGGTGGGATGAATAAGATTATGCAAATAGCCTGAAATGCAGCAGTTGTGCACAGAAGCCAGGAAAGCGGGGAGACCATGCTGCGTGCCATGGAGGGTAGCTATGCCACAACCCCTCCGTGGGGTGCATAGTCGTGGGATGGCTGGTTGAGTGGTGGTGTGGTGGTCACCTGGTCTGTGAACTGCATGGGTCTACTGCCCACACTTTGAAGAGCAGTGGTTCTCAGTCGGGGTATGCATATCCCCGGTGGTACGCACAGGTCTTCCAAGGGGGTACATCAGCTCATCTAGATATTTGCCTAGTTTTACAACAGGATACGTTAAAAGCACCAGCCAAGTCAGTACAAACTAAAATTTCATACAGTCAATGACTTGTTTACACTGCTCTATATACCATCCACTGACCTGTAAGTACCATATTTATATTCCAATTGATTTAATTTTATAATGATATGGTGAAAATGAGAAAGTCAGCCATTTTTCAGTAATAGTGTGCTGGGACACTTGTCTTTTTATGCCTGATTTTGTAAGCAAGTGGTTTTTAAGTGAGGTGAAACTTGTTGGGGTGCAAGACAGATCAAACTCCTGGAAGGGGTGCAGTAGTTTGGAAAGGTTGAGAGTCACACTGTAGAGTATAGGAGTCACCATACTGGATTGGACCTGTGGTTCATTTAGGCCAATATCCTGTCTCTACCAGCAGCCAGCCCCACTGCAGCTTCTCCTAGAGTCCATAGGAAGACCTGTGTGTCCTAGCTGCACCAATGTCCCCACGCCCTGGCTGTGGGTGGTTCGTGGAGAAAACACACAGTCCTTCCCTGGCTTTGCATAAATGGCTAGATTTTTATCCTACAACTCAATCGATACCTCAGTCCTGTAGCAGGGATCAGTGCCAATGCAGGCCCCTGCCACAAATAAGCATGCCTATGCTATGAGCTGGGCTGTTGGAAAGTGAGCATCCATACACAGCATTCCCCCCGCCGAGACACCATGTACATCCTCCTTAAGCCCTAAGCCTTGGGCTAGCCTTCTGCAGCGAGGTCTGTTTCACCCCTAGTGCATTGTGAGATACCGAACCCGTCAGATCGCCGGAGCAGCGTGTAGCCCAGTAGCAGCTGTAGGGCTGGAGGTTATAGGCTGGCAACACTTTTATTTTTAAGCATCTATTTATTTGTTTTATAAATAAGATGGTCATTGATGCAGCAAACCACAGTGCTGTGAGGAAGGGGCTAGAAGAGGATGTATCTGCACCTGCTAATAATGTATCACATTTGTTAAGTCCCAGTGATCCTCATCACCTATAACTGGTCCTGTCCTGCCCACACAGGAAGGCGTCATGGGTTAGGGTAAGAAGGAGGCTCCCCATACTAGCTGTGAGCTCGGATGTGGGGGTCCTATTATGATCATTACAGTATGTGTATGTGTGTGTGTTTCTCACCAGGCCCATCCACCCCTTGCAGCCATGGTTGTTTCAGTGCATTCTGGGATTCACCTGTCTGGTAGTTCCTGGGAGAAGGGGCTTGTGGGAATTTCTTAACACAAAGCACTGAATTGTGGGATGGAGGTCACAAGTGGGGGTGGAGGACAGGGCAGCTGCAATTCTTGTGGGAAGAAACCAGTCCCAATCCAGACAAACCTGAGCTAATGACCGTTTTCCAGGCAGCTAGGTAACCCAAACCTTGGAAGCACCTGGGGATGCCTTGCAGGCGTCATGAGACCAGGGCATCCAAACAAGGGTTGCTTGCAATGACTTTTCACCTGCTATAGATAGAGGTCCTAAAGTAATCCTTTAACTCTTGACTTGCTGAATCATATTACATGTTCATGCTGGATGGAGCAAAGATGTTTTCCCATCTTCACCATCCTTCCTCCCAGGGGCTCATGGCCTAAACTCTACAACATACATACGCTGAAGAGTTCAGCCAAAGGGCCAGGCTCTGCACTCTTACCCGGGTGTAAATCTGGTGTCACTCCACTGAGGTCCAAGGTGTGACTCTGGATTTACACCAGTGTAACTAAGATCAGAATCTACTCCGGAGATCTTTACTTAGCACTATCAGAAATCCAACGTTCTGCTGCTCCTCGCCTTAACGTGACATGCAGGAATAACACACAAAAGGGGCTTCAATCTGATCTTGTATATATGGGTGTAAATCACGAATAAGTCCATTAAATTCAATCGGCCAGATCAGCTGGTGTCAACATACAAACATGCCAGACGCACATACACACTCACGTATGCATGCACATACATTCTCACACTGATTCACACGGTGTCTCACACTTTCACCCATATGCCCCTGGTAAATGTGGTAAACCCACTCATGTACCGTCCACTAAAAGAGAAACCCACACAGGCTGCCATGCTCCAGTAGAGGGGATCTGTGAATTTGCATGCGCAGGCAAAATGTTTGTAACAATCTCTCTGTTTTTTAAAAAAGAAAACGCCCAGAACAGAAACTCCCCTCAGATGTCAAAGAGCATAAAACTGAATCTGCTGCTGAAGGAGCATAAAGGGCAAGTAATGCAAAGAGGTGAACGCAAAATGAGAGCGTGAGAGAGAGAGAGATGACCACTTTTGTGGGCCACATCTTCAGCGGTTGTAAATCGGCATAGTGCTATTTGAAGTCAATGGAACTATGTAAATACGCACCAGCTGGAGATATGGCTGACTGACTCCAAGGAGCAATGCTGATTTACATCAGCTGGAGATGCGGCCTCTTAATGCCAGTTATTTTACACCAGCTATGGATTTGGCCCTGTGGACTCTAAAGCAGTGATGCTGAATCCGATTTACAGCAGATTGGGCTGCGTCCCGGCACCAGTTAGAAAATCACCTCTCCAACAAGCAGTTGTTTAATTAATATGTTTATCCCGCAGTCAGCCGTGCTGTGCCAACGGAGCAGGGACCTCAGCCCCAGATGCCAGCTACAGACATCTCAAGGGTGTAAAACAAAGAACCAAACTCTGCCCTCGGAGACACACGAGCAACTCCACTGCCTTCAATGGGAACCAAGTGTGTGCGTCTAATGGCAGAACAGCCCCCTAAAGAAGCAGATAGGTGATCTGGGAGCACTTATCGGAGCAGCTAGAGGCCGCAGCTGAGCTCACAGCCCCATTGTGCCCCTGACACACAATGAGACACTCCCTGCCCCACAGAGCTCACAGGCTCAATAGACAAGACAGACACAGGAAGGGTTGTTATCTCCATTTTAAAGAGAAGGAAACTGAAGCCCCCAGACAGGTGAAGGAGTCAGTGGCAGAGCTGGAACTGAACCCAGGTCCCAGTCCTGTGCCTTACGCATCAGATCATCCTTCCTCTCAGTGGAGACACCCAGGGGCAGAGGCAGGAGCAATGAGATGAATTTAAGAAAAGGACGTTTGAGGGTGAACGGCCCCGATTCCGATCTCAGTCACATCGATGTCCGTTCAGGGGGACTCCCTTGAAGCCGGTACAACCTGTGCATTTCCAGCAGTGCACCCGAGATCAGACTCTGGCCCGGTGTCAGGGAGAACAGCCTGGCCATGAGATCTACCCGGCTGGAGAATTGCTTCCTCTTCTGGGAAGGGCAGGAGCCACATTTCATGCTAGAGCCGTGAGGGGAACAAGCCGGTCCTGGGCCCCAGTGTGGGAGGGAAATGGATCAGATGGTCCAATGCCAGTCAGCTTCTCCACCTCTGCTTTCCACGATCCTGTCCCATAGCTCCACTCGCTGTAATACCTGCCCAGCATTTTGAGCAGTGATATTCAGACCTCAGCGGCTCAGGAGCAAAATTAGCCATCACCATTATGCAAAGGAGCCACAGGAGGGTGGATTCATTGTTTCATTTACTATATTACTATTCATATTTAAACAGTACGATGGGAAATATTTAGTTTTACATCTCTCCATATATTATTCTCACAGCAAATAAGTTAGTAGCTTAGTGCAAGTTGATAACTGAATGAGTTAATAACATAGTAAAAGAATCCAGATTGGTTAATAACACAGATCGATTAATAATTAAATCACAGTGTTTTAATAGCATGTGCTGCAAAGAGCTGTAGGAGACCCATGAAAGACCCTCTTGCAGCTCACAAGTGGAAGTCTGAGAATCACTGATTTAGAGAGAATAGGTCCGGAGCAGTCCCACATGGGGCAGACTGTGTGACACCTCCCCTCCCTGCTGTGGATTCAGGGACTCAGCTAGCACTGCCGTTCACAGATCCAGCTCTCAGCCGCGGAGCATCTGGCATCGTTCCACTTCCCATCGAAGCGTATGCTGCCACAGTCCTCCCCATACTGCCCAACATTGTTGGGTTCCCCGGCCCCCCAGAACCTGAGAAGGAAACAGAAGCCCCATGGAATTAGAGGTCTCTGATTTGAAAACCTCCTCCATGTGGGTGGTGTCAAATGAGCCAGTTCCTAGGGGACAGGTCTCCCCGTCACCGACGCCAGTGGGCACTAACTGGTCTGATAGTTTTAGCACAGAGAGTCAAGGTGGGCATGGACTGATCTGCCTACTCACTCCTTGAGGTGGTGTCTGGAGGTCAGAGCCATGGCAGGTTGGTGCTAGCCACTGAATAGTGGGAAGCTGTCCCAGCCACTCCTCAAGCCATAGCTGTTCTCAGCTTGGAGGACATCAGTGTCCGGTGCATTTTACGGGTGAGGAAACTGAGGCAAAGAGCAGGAAGCGATGTGCCTCACAGTCTGCCAGCAGAACACACTGCTGGGGCTGGGACTAGAACCCAGGAGCGCTGCCTACGTGTCCACTGCCCTGTCCACTGGGCCATGTTGCTGTTCTCCCCAGCACCTTTCCTTAGCATGACATTCGGAATGCCCCATGGTAAAGCAGCTTTCTGCTCCGCAGAAACAGAAAGCAGACTCATAACCTTCTTTCCCTGGTTGAGCCACTAAAGGGGACCAGAGACCCCCCGAATATCAATTGCATTGGTATCAGTGCTCCGTCTGGCTCTTTAGGGAGAGAGGAGATAACGCAGAAACAGCTGATTGTCAGGGACAGTTCTCGCTCCAAAGAGGCTGAACAAAGAGGGACTTGCCTGATAGACAAGAGGCTGCCATCCAGCCAGCGCCACTCCCCTTCCTTCGCTGAGTCGCTGAGGCCCAGCCAGTACACTTCGGGCTCAACGATGTGGTTTGACAAAAATATCTATGTGGGAGAACGGGAAGAAGACAATCATGACCCCAAGCAGAAGGTGAGAGGGGCGGGGAGGGGGTTCCATGGGGCCTGTGTCTGTGGCCAGCAGAGTCTGTAGCTGTAGATTCTCACCCCTCTCCGTTTTTCCAACTCTTTACATTAGGGCTGGCCACCCTGGATTTCTCAGGATGCACCAGGCATTTCCCATGGATGCATCGCTTCCCCTCTCCAAGAGGAGTGACCGTTGTGCATCATGGGAGTTGTAGACGGGCTGGGTAGCCTGACCGCTAAAGAATGGGGGTCTGTGTCATCGAAACTACAGCTCCCATGAGGCACTGCAGCAGCATGTCCAAAGTGAAATGTTTCCGTTTTCCGTCGAAAATTTGCGGTATATAAATATTTGCCCCCCCAAAATGAAATTTTCCACAGGGAAAAAAAAGCTCATTTTCTGACCCGCTGTACTTCAAATGCCTCATCCCTGCCCTTTGCCCTGCAAATCTCCCCTGCAGAATGGGAGGTGAACAGTGGCCTGTTTGGGGCAGGGCTGTCTTTTTGTGACGTGCGTACAGCACCTAGCACAACAGGGCTCTGATTGGTACTTCTAGGTGCTACCACAATACAGATCAGTGATAATAAGGCTGAATATTACACTGCTGTACCCTGACAACTGCAGATCATTTTCAATCCTTCTACAGCTGCTGAGGCTCTGCCTTTGGGGCCTGTGAATTCCATGGTCTTAGGTCTCCTCCATGCAGGGGTACCAAGGAATCATCTTACCGTCCCTGTTAAGTCCCATTGTGCACCCTGGTTACTGGGGGAGCCTTAAGTCCATGCCTGAAGATGAGATAGCGAAATACACACACTATGAACTGTACTGCTCGGGAGTCAGATTTTGGTTCTGGTGACTCCAGATTCACACCAGCACCTTGACCACCTCTGCACTGCATGTGCATCCTCCCAGCACCAACTATTCTCTCAAGGTCCTGTTCCCAGCAGGCACCGGTCTCAATGTAAACCTTAAGGTGGATTCTCCCTCAGGGCAGGATTCCTTCTGCAAAGTCCTGATGAGGAATCTGGAGTGGGGTCTTCCCCCGGATATCAAAAGGCCTTCCCTTGTGTGGTAGTGAGCTGCTGTGAAAAGCATTTTACCTCTGGGTCAGCAGCTGAAATTCTGCCCAGGTCGGTAGTGATCAAATGTTATTTTTAGGTCCCCATGGGACTCTGTGATTTGGATTCACAGGGGATTAGAACTGCCCCCCACCCCACACACATGAATTTTGATTCATCCACATCTGACACTGAGATTTCTGTTCACAAAGCTCACTCGACATTTTTCAAATGACTCTAAGTATCCAGGTTCCCTCAATCCCTCTTGAACAGCAAGCTACATCCAAAGATTCCTAAAGAGGAATTCCGCTAAATTCCTGGAGAACTTGGACCAGACTCTGATCTCAGTTATGCTGGGGTCAATCAAGAGTAACTCCAGATTCACCCTGGGGTAACAGCACAGAGTCTGGCTCCTTGTGCTTAATTCCCTCCATTCTGCATGATCCAAAATAGGAATCTGAGTGGATGGCTTACCTGTTCCTGTTTGGTGTTAACAATAACCAGATGAGACCCTTCATTGGTACAGAACTGCTTAGCATCCAACCAGGATTTAGCCAATGTTGAAAAGAAGTAGCAATTTTTCTCAAAATGCTGCCAGCCAGGTGGACATGTTGTGCAGATGAATTCTGCGAGAAGTCAAATGATGGGACAAGCCTGCATTAGAGAGTCAAAATGCAGTCCAACAGCAGTGTAAAAACTCAGCCGTGTCCCCATACTTTTTATTTACTTCTGACATTCTCACTGGGTTCCAGAAAATAATTTGCACTGAATTTGCGTATTCCCTGAAATTGGATTCTTTTTCCTTCCACCAGCTGCTTACAAGCAGTTAAAGAGATTCTTGAATTTATTCAGTACTTAGACTTATTCATGAATTTCACCATGAAATTTCCCCGCCCGCTCCTGAAAAGCTTGCTATATAGATTGTTGCAAATATTCATACTTCGACCTTCATCCTCTGTGGGGTGGTTTTAAAAGTTACAGGCATTGTCACCGCTCTGACATGTGGTAGCAGGTGGCAGGGCGTGGTAGGTTGATTTCCCAATGAAAAATGAATCAGTGAGTTAATATTTTCCTAGTATAACTTGTTGATTTTTGCTCTGTGCACAAGTCCTGGGAAAGAGGTGCCCATAAACAAAATGAAGGCTAATCTGTGATCTCTGCCCAGACACTGATGTCCAGTTTCCTAGATACAACTCTGCCCCAAAAATTGACCCTAGTTAGAGAGTGGCAGGCAGGGAGCAAACTCCCTTGCTAGTTGCAACAGCTCCCCCCACAAAATATCACAGCCTGCAAACAACAACAGAGCATGTCTTCAAAGACTGAATACTGCTGACATGTTTGGAAAGAGAACTTGCAAGCTGATGTACAACAGCACCATCTGGTGGCTTCTGCCATACAGTATTGTATCCATCCCAAGTTAGGCTCCATTATGTATTTAGCCAACTAGGGGCAAGATTATCAGCTGTGTCTGTTTCCACTGGGTGGAGGGCTGGTATCAGGGAATGGGTTATGGCTCCCTGAGTCTCTGGCCGGTTCTACACCAACTCTGGTGCCCAAGGCGTAGAACCAATGAGAGAATCAGGGCCAGGCAGGAGGGTGGCATGGGAGACATCTGTGCTGCCTCTACAGCCTCTGGGGACTCCCAGCTGGGGAGATGTGGTCGGTTTCAGTGAACAGGGAGCTGCGCAGGCCATAGGCCTTTTGGGAACATGAAATTCGAATCCGCTGTTCCTTGTTGACTTTCACTGACTCTGGGCATTTGCGGTTAACGCTGTCACTGGTTTCAAGCCCTGTCTGGTGCCCCCTTACCCGTGATGTTCCGTAACTCCTCCTGCACCCTGCTCAAGACCTCCTGGAGTCTGTCATGGTCCCTTCTTGCCTCAGCCAGCTCCTTCGACAAACTGTGCGTTAGGTTCCTTATCTCTGTCGGAACAGGCAGGGGGTAGAAAAATGCCACCGGAATCAACAGGTTCATATTTCTGGGCTGGCTCAGACCTTCCTGCACAGCAGCTGGAAATTTCTATCTATGTGTCCATCCATCCGCAAACACATTATCTGTCCCCATTCACAGCCTTCGACCTAGCTACACTCCGACACTAGAGGCCACCATTGTATTAGCTAAGCACCTTTGCTATCCTGGGCTCATTGATTTTCCTTCAAGCCGACTGTTGGATTCAGTGAGGGAATATTTAGCTGGCAATCAGGTAGCCCACACTCCCCCTCAGAATCACGGGGCTCTTCTATGGAGGTCTAAATCTATAGTCACGGCAGTGACCCCACCTTACCAAGATCAGAATCCGGCTCATGTTTGCACAGGATGGGCCTGATACCAGAAGGGCTGAGCATTCCCGAATTTCTCCTGCAGGCCATAGGAGCTTTGAGCTCTCAGCAGCACTGAGTGAACCAGAGGCCCCCCTCACCCCCTCCGAGTCCCTGCCAGCCCTGCACTCCTACATATCTACAGGGTACTGAGACCACAATGCAGCAAAGCACTTAAACATAAAGCCAGTGATTTTCAACCTTTTTTCATTTGCGGACCCCTGAGCCTTAGAACGGTGGTGAGGACCCCTTTGGAAATCTTAGATATAGTCTGTGGACCCCCACACGTCGGTGGACCACAGGTCGAAAACCATTGCTCTGAGCACGTATCATCCCTCACAGTAATCAGGAGTGTAGAGTTGTTTGACAGCTGCTACCATGGGTAACAATTTGGGGATTGAGCTGGGGCCCTCCAGAGATAAAGCTACCCATCCATCTCCCCAAATCAGCCCAGAGCGGGACCTGTCACGCGGGCTCACCCATGGGTTACACGTGCATAGTGCCTTTGCTGGATCAGGGTCTGAGATCCAAACTTCTGCTGCAGCATGAACTGGGCTCAGGATAAAACCCGGGAAGGCCCAAGGGAACAGGATGCAGCTGATCCCAAACTAAAATGGGATTATCCATGTAGGGCTCCCTGCTCCATCCTCACACTTCCCCTTTCTGATCCTCCTTCTCTCCTTCCATTTCAGCTTGCCCTCCACACGGGAAGAGCAGACGCAGGAGTCCCTCTACAAGGAAGTAGCAGTGATCAGGCGTTGGAAGGAAAAGAATGTTTCTCACCTATGGCGTCCTGGAGATGTAATGGGTCTTTCGCATAATCAGCTTGGACCTCCTCTATTGCCAGCCTGACCCCAGCCAGCTCCTTGGACACTGCAAACAACAAGGGGCAGAAAAGAACTTTTGTACATTGGTGCGTCGAAGGAAGAGACTCCACCCATGTGGAGCCCCCACGATTTTATTGCACGTCTTCTGACATTTGATATGTTTCTTCAAGCCCCCAGTCCTCGATTTATGCAGTTAGGAGAAAGTCTCAGCTTTCATTTAAAAAAATTAATTTCTACCCCTCACGGTAGCGGAGAACAGCTTAATAACGTGACCCAAGCATGACCCTAGAGGCTCAGAAACCAGAACACAATAAATCAAGCCCAACATTTATTGTATTTTTTAAAATCTCGTGAGTTTTAAGCCAGTCTCATGGGCTTGACTCAAGATTTTTGAATGCTGGGGTTGGCAGCACAAGGGAGCTGTTTATGCCCAACCTCGCGAGAGGCATCCGCAGAACATACCATTAAGAAGTCGACTGTTAAACACGCTGAATTCTTTGGACATCTTCAACTCTAAAAGGAAGATGAGAGAATGGGGAGTTTCCTTTTTAAATAACAACACAGGACCTCATGCTGCCCCACCCACACGCTCCACCCCTGAGGAACGCTGGATAAGGACCATTCATCCAGGAGTGTGTGAAATTTATGCAGCAAGGGCAGTCGTTGGCAAGGATGTAAATGGGTTTCACTTATAGCTATTAATGATTTATATTACAGTGCTGCCTAGAGGCCCCAACTGAGATTAGGGCCCCTTTGTCCCAGGTGCTGCACAAACCCGAACTGATATTGGGTACCATTGCTCTGGGCACTGCATAGACACAGAGCGAGAGACAGTTGCAAATAGATAAGAAATGTTATCCATTTCACAGAGAGTGAAACTGAGGCACAGAGAAATGAAGTGACTGTTTCAAGGTCACACAGGGCGTCAGCGGCAAAACTGGGAACTGAAGCCAGATCTTGTGAATTCCAGCCCATGCCTGAGCCAGAACAGCAGCCAACCTCTACTCAGCTGGAGCTCAGACCCCCTTTGGGAGCAGCAGGGTCTGAATACTAACCCACTGTTACTGTGATGTTCTCAGTGCTCATGACGTGCTGCACAGTGACATCCCTGCAGTCCAGGTGGATGCAGGCTCATTACAGCATTTAGAGTCCCGGGGAAAATTAGCAAATTAAGACCAGTGTTTATTAAGAGAGATCCAGTCAATGACCCACACAGGGGAACTGTGGTGGAGAAAACAGATCAGACTCAGGACTGCATTAAGGCAATCCAGGGGCATCAGGCACACCCCAGCATGAGGGTTCCCATTGGCCCTGCCCCTGTGCAATGATCCTAATCGTAGGTGGGTTTGCAGGGCTATTTGCTGGGTTTTTGAGGACACACTACCACACTCTGTGTTGCATCCGAGGGTGCTAAAGGAGTTGGCGGATGTTATTGCAGAACCATTTGCCATTATCTTTGAAAACTCATGGCGATCGGGGGAGGTCCCAGATGACTGGAAAAAGGCTAATGTAGTGCCCATCTTTAAAAAAGGGAAGAAGGAGGATCCTGGGAACTACAGGCCAGTCAGCCTCACCTCAGTCCCTGGAAAAATCATGGAGCAGGTCCTCAAGGAATCAATTCTGAAGCACTTAGAAGAGAGGAAAGTGATCAGGAACAGTCAGCATGGATTCACCAAGGGCAAGTGATGCCTGACTAATCTAATTGCCTTCTATGATGAGATAACTGGCTCTGTGGAGGAAGGGAAAGCAGTGGACATGTTGTTCCTTCACTTTAGCAAAGCTTTTGACACAGTCTCCCACAGTATTCTTGCCAACAAGTTAAAGAAGTATGGGCTGGAGGAATGGACTCTAAGGTGGATAGAAAGCTGGCTAGATTGTCGGGCTCAACGGGTAGTGATCAATGGCTCCATGTCTAGTTGGCAGCCGGTATCAAGTGGAGTGCCCCGGGGGTTGGTCCTGGGGCCGGTTTTATTCAATATCTTCATAAATGATCTGCAGGATGGTGTGGATTGCACCCTCAGCAAGTTTGCAGATGACACTAAACTGGGAGGAGTGGTAGATACGCTGGAGGGCAGGGATAGGATACAGAGGGACCTAGACAAATTGGAGGATTGGGCCAAAAGAAATCTGATGAGGTTCAATTAGGACAAGTGCAGAGTCCTGCACTTAGGACGGAAGAATCCCATGCACCGCTACAGACTAGGGACCAAATGGCTCGGCAGCAGTTCTGCAGAAAAGGACCTAGGGGTGACAGTGGACGAGAAGTTGGATATGAGTCAACAGTGTGCCCTTGTTGCCAAGAAGGCCAATGGCATTTTGGGATGTAGAAGTAGGGGCATTGCCAGCAGATCGAGGGACGTGATCGTTCCCCTCTATTTGACATTGATGAGGCCTCATCTGGAGTACTGTGTCCAGTTTTGGGCCCCACACTACAAGAAGGATGTGGAAAAATTGGAAAGAGTCCAGCGGAGGGCAACAAAAATGATTAGGGAACTGGAACACATGACTTATGAGGAGAGGCTGAGGGAACTGGGGATGTTTAGTCTATGGAAGAGAAGAATGAGGGGGGATTTGATAGCTGCTTTCAACTACCTGAGAGATGGTTCCAAAGAGGATGGCTCTAGACTGTTCTCAGTGGTAGCAGATGACAGAACAAGGAGTAATGGTCTCAAGTTGCAATGGGGGAGATTTAGGTTGGATATTAGGAAAAACCTTTTCACTAGGAGGGTGCTAGTGAAACACTAGAATGCGTTACCTAGGGAGGTGGTGGAATCTCCTTCCCTAGAAGTTTTTAAGGTCAAGTTTGTCAAAGCCCTGGCTGGGATGATTTAGTCAGGGATCGGTCCTGCTTTGAGCAGGGGGTTGGACTAGATGACCTCCTGGTCCCTTCCAACCCTGATATTCTACTCTTCTGGGCAGGCTGAGGCCTCCACCTGCCCATATTTCTGCTTCCTTTCTTCAGATGGTCTGGGGAGTGTCCTGGAGGAGACGGGTCTCAATTCCCACTCACCCAAGCAGTAATTGTCTGTATGGGGCCCCAGGATGTTCCTACTCCTGGTACAGACCAATTCCACTCATGCCTATGGCTTCTCCAGGGGTAACACTCTCAGACTCAAAGTAGAGGCATGACCTCACCAGAACAAAATCTCATTGGAGATTCAGTGATCCTAAGATCAGGGTAGTTGTTGTGCAACAACTTCCAAGAGTATGTCTACACCTAAAATGCTACAGCAGCTGTGCTTCAGTGTAGACACTCACTACGACAGGAGGGGTTCTCCTGTGACTATAGTTAATCCATTTTCCCAAGAGCCAGTAGCTAGGTTGATGGAAGAATTCTTCCGTCAACCTTGCACTGTCTACAGCACGGGTTAGGTCAGCATAGCTACATCTGTCAGCGGTGTAAAAAATCACACCCCTTAGAGATGTAGTTATGCAGATTGTTAACTTTTAAAGTAGACCAGCCCCAAAGAGCTGCTTATACCTCCTGTGATTGTCCCACTCCCCACAACGACCTATGGTCCTATATGAGCTGTGGGTCACATCCACAGCTAATGTACATTGGTTAAAGCTCCACTGAAGTGATTTCCACCCGCCAAGAGTCTGACCCCGTGGGACTGACTCTCCTCTCCCTTAAGGCATAAGAACCACAAAAGATGTGCCAGATCAAAGGGAGAGAAATGTTTCCTTTATCCTCTCACCCAGATGGTCCTGGAGAGCTGACAGATTTCTCTTGGAATCTCTTCTGGCCATATCTCGATCCAGCTGGGCTTCAGCAAGACCCTGGAACACTGTAGACACGAGACCTCTTGATAGCAGAGTAAAGTTTATGAGCAGGGGAAAACTCATATCTTTGGGGACATCAGTGCTGTTGTAATGTGCACTTTCCTCCCAGACACCACTCAAGACCCATTGCGATAACTGGGTCTACAAATTTACCCTCCTTGTTAGCTCAACTGTGAAAAGCGAGTGAACATTCCTCAAATGTCACAGTGACAACAAATTTTGATGGGGAACGGTGCAAAAGGGAAACAGAAAGACTGAATTAGTCCAGACAAAAAGGCCTTTTGATAGAATTCAAAGACTGTGGTTTAGATCATGCCTGGTAAACAAGAAAAATTTGAGACCAGAGACTCCAGCCCTGGAGCACCCATGGAGTTGGCATCTATGCCCACATCAGTGCACTGGGCCATGCACTGTTGCCAACTCCCATGATTATTTCACAAGTCTCACAATATTTGATCAGCTTCTTCAAGCCGCAGCTCCTAGATACATATCACTAGGGAAGAATCTCAGCTTTCATTTAGAAAAGGTAAGTCTATGGCCCTCGTGTTTGCACAGAAAACCTTAAAAATGAGAGCTGACCAAGACCCTAACTTCTCAGAAACAAGGAGATGAATGACACGAGCCCAAGATTTATCATATTTTTAAAAAGCTCATGATTTTTAAGCCAATCTCATGGGCCTGACTCATGATTTTGAACATCGGCGTTGGAGATACTCATCGGTTATGCCGTGATCTCTTGAGAAACACCAGCAGAACATACCGTTAGCCAGTTGTTTGGTAAATGCACTGAATTGTTTGGTCATCTCCAACTCTAAAAGGAAGATGAAAGCATGGTTCGTTTCAGTTTTAAACACCAACAACTCAGCCCCTCACGCTGCCCCACCCACATGCCTGCCCCATGGGGAGGACCGGATCATGGCTATTCATCCAGAGCAGTGTGAAAATTATGCCTCAGTGGCAATGTGACAGGGTGTACCTGGCACTTTATGGCCCCCTGCTGGAGGCCCTAAGGTCCAACTACACCCCGGTCCCAGGAAGGAGCAACGAAGGTGTGTCTGCAGGACTGCCTGGAAAGGCAGCACAGAAGCAGCCAGTCAGAGCCCAGCAGGCTCAGATAAAAAGAGCTGCAGGGGCTGACTGCAGGTCAGTCCCTAGCTGGGGCCAGAGTGGTGAGGAACAGGACTGTGTTCTAGCCAAAGGAGCTCAACAGGCTGCATTTGCCAAACCTAGGAGCTGAGCGCTCTAGCCCTAAGTTAACAGACAGAGGTGAAAAGACCAGGTGGGAAGAGGCCCAGGGAATGTAGCAGCAACCAATTAAAGGAGGCCATACGTAGTGGCTGTTTATAGGGTCCCTGGGGTTGGGACCTAGAGTAGTGGGCAGGCCTGGTGTTCCCACCAGCACTAGCAAAGTGGACTAAGCCCCAGGAAGGGGACAAGGCTTGTTCAGAAGAATGGAATTCAAAGGGCCCAGAGATGGGACGGAAGCCTTTAGTGAGGGTGACACTTTGTTGAATTCTTTGCTGCTTCAGAAGGTGCTCATCCATTTTTGACCGTGTGACTTGGCCAGAGGGCTGAGCCACTGAAGGTGACAACCTACAGCGGGCGCCAGGAGCAGGAGAAAGTCCTTCAGTACCAGATGCAGCAGCAGGAGATACTCAAGAGACGAGTGTCCCCCCATTACAGACAGCAATTGGTAAGGTTGTAAATAGGTTTCACTTATTATTATTTCATTATTATTGCCTAGAAGCCCCAGCTGTGATTGAGGCCCCCTTGTTCCAGGTGCTGTACAGAGCCCAACTGACACAGAGACCCCGTTGCTCTGGGTACTGCACAGTGATGAAATGAGAGACACTCCCTTACCCTGAGCTGGAGAGCATATAATACAATTAGACAGGAAATGTTACCCATTTCACAGATAGTGAAACTGAGGCACGGAGAAATGAAGTGACTGTTTCAAGGTCACACAGCAAGTCAGCATCAAACCTGAGAACTGAAGCCAGATCTCCTGAGTTCCAGCCCATGCCTGAGCCACAACAACAGCCAACGTCTACTCAGCTGGGGCTCAGACCCCCTTTGGGAGCAGCAGGGTCTGAGTACTAACCCTCTGTTACTGTGATGTTCTCAGTGCCCATGACGTGCTGCACAGTGACACCCCTGCTGCCCAGGTGGGTGCAGGTTTGTTACAATGTTTAGAGTCCCAGAGGAAAATTAGGAAATTAACAACAGCGTTTATTCAGAGAGATCCAGTCAATGACCCATGCAGGGGGACTGTGTTGGAAAGAACAGGTCAGACCCAGGACTACATTGAGGCAATCCAGGGGCACCAGGCACACCAAGCCTGGTGGTTCCCATTGGCCCTGACCCTGTACAATGGTCCCAGCCCTAGGTGGGTTGGCAGGGACCATCCGCTGGATGATTGGAGACCCACCACCACACTTCTCCCCCTGTCCAGATTACTACTTCCTTACTTCATTTGAGCTGGGGTCTGTCCTGGAGGACACAGGTCTCTTTCCCCACTCACCCAAGCAGTGGCTGTTTATGGGAGCCCCAGGCACATGCCTGCTCCGGGAGAGACCATTCCATCTACGCCAAGACTTCCCCAGCAGGATAACACTCTCAGCCAATGAGACACTGGTAGAAAAGTGACCTCATCAGAACAAAATTTCATTGGACAATCAGTGATCCTAGGAACAGGACAATGTCCAACAGCTTCGAAGAGCTGCTTCCACCTCCTGTGGTTGTCCCTCTCCCCACAATAATCTACAGTCCTGTCTGAGCTGTGGTCAGATCCCCAGCTGATATATGTCTGCTCAGCTCCATCTAAGTCCAAGGACCTATATCAACTTCCACCAGCAGTGCAACTGACCCCGTGGGCCCGACTCTCCCCTCCCTTGAGGTGTATGGACCAAAAATGATCCGCCAAGTCTTACAAGAAATAGAAGCATTTCCTTTATCCTCTCACCTAGATAGTCCTGGTGATGTGACAGATTTCTCTTGGCATCTCTTCTGATTGTATCTCGATCCAGCTGGGCTTCGGCAAGACCCTGGAACACTGTAGACATGAGACTTTTGATAGCAGAGTAAAATTTATCAGCAGGGGAAAAACATATCTTTGAGGACATCTGTGTTTCTGTAAAAAGCACTTTCCCCCCAGTTACCACCCAAGACTTCTGGCGTCCATTACCTCATGCTAGCTGTGATCTTCCGCAACAGGCGCACTGTGCTCAACACAGGGATAGATTATTCTGGACACCAGCTCGGTCCTGGGTACAATGTAGAGCTGTGTTGGGGCTGCTCTATGTTACATGGAGCTGCCAGTGGCCCCACTCTACGCAAGCACGGGATTGGTTGGACAGCTCCAAGGGGCATAGCAAAGCTGAGAATGAAAAGGCTCAGCCTTCGGAGAGCAATGCAGGGGTCTGACTGCGGTGCGGAGCAGAAAGCTGCCTGCTGCCACAAGGAGCCTGCCTCGGCTCGTGTGTGGTTAGCTGGTTGCAAAGTTAAAAAGGAAAGGAAGGTGTTTGTCGGGCCCAAGCTCTCCTTGTGTTAATGTGGAAGAGGCAATTGTGGCATCGCACTGTGCCACGCTCCTGTTGCATTGTTCTCACCCCCAGACATTCCCTCTCCAACATTCATCTCCCTCACGCTGTTGCAAAAAGAACATTTTTATATAAATATTTCACCACCTTCAAACTAGCACCACAAACATGGCCCAGTTATTGATTTTGGGTGAGATTTTTCGGAGATTTGCGAGCACAAGTCCCATGGAAAGCTAGCAGGAGTTATGCTAAGGACAAATCCCACCCCTTTGAAAATCCGGTCACCTTAACTCAGAGGTGAGGCAAAGTTACCTAGCAATGGTATCTGCTCCACAATGAAGGTCACAGCTGAGCCTCCATTCTCAGCCCAATTTTGTGCCCCACTACTAAAATCCACCAAAAACTCGTCAGAGCAGCCTCATTCTTGGCAGGTTAGATCTGAGGCTGAGGTAGAAACGAACAGGAGACTTACATTTCCCAAGCTTCACCCAAATGAGAGCTGTAGATACTGTAATGCAAATTGCCAGCAGGACACACAGGATCGCAATGGCCTTCCCTTGGGCGGAGTTGGAGAGGCAAAGAGCTGTGGGGAGCAACACTGATTAGATCTCTCAATGTGGGATTAACCCCTCCTAATGTTCCCTTTGGGGAGAGACTCCAGGCACTGAACATGCTTCCCTTAAAGAGAAGATGACTGGACAAAGGGCGTGGAGGGATTTACCACAGGGTAAATACCTTGAAGTACTTCTAAGTCCCCTATGTTCCATTTTCCATGTTGGGAATCCCTCTCCCTTTTGGCAATCTGGGAAGGACAGGGTGAGTGTGACCCCCAGATTGAGAAGCCCTTGCCTTAAAGGGAACATGAGAATCCTCTCGGGCTCTAGCGGGAAGATATGGTCAGGCTCCCAGGACCAGTTTCGTCCCTGGAATAGCAACTCTGAAGGCACTGGAGTGACCCAGGGATGAGTTTGCCCCATGATAAGAAAGGAGTTTATGTGGAAGATGGGAATATCCAGACTTAACCAAGACACTAACTGGGAGAGAGAGAGAAACTCTCCTGATTTTGGGCACCGGCCAACCACAAATTCGGAAAGCCAGGAATAGGACACAGGCCTCCTGACTCCCAGGGCAGCTCCTTAATCACAAGACCACCCTTCCTCAGGCCAGCTCACCTTTGCCACCTCTCCCAGGTGAGCGGCTCGCTCCCTGCACTGTCAGTTCCACCTGCTCTTCCTCCCATTTGTGATAGGAGCTGTCCGGTTGCATGGCTGCGGATGTCTCTGTTCGGCTTCTTGCGGTCGGTGCAGTTTATATTGATAGGAGCCATCATCATGCCTTTCCGGGGGGAACGGACGCCTCTGGTCACACTTCCCATTCTCACAGTTGCCTGGTGAGGGACCGTGGCCCAACCATTTCCTCTCCAGATCAGTGCAGATTCATAGAGTCCCTGTGGTTGCAGTTTCTGGTCCTTAGACTCCCAGGCTCTGGGATTGCTCAACTCCCATTGACTTTTATCAGAGCATGTTGAAATCAGCACTTCTCTCCCAGAGGCTGCTCAAGACAATCTGCCACCCTAGGCAAAACTTCAATGTTCCATCCCCCTCCTCAGAGGCCAAGGGTAGCAGATTTGGCCAGTCACTCCTACGTCGTGAAGGAAAGGGCAGCAGTGCCAAATTCCAGTGCGTGGCATTGTGGTCTTGTATGACTGGGGGGCAGCCAGGCTAAATTTGCCACTGTAGGCAGCTGCTCAGAAGTCTGCCACCGTAGACCTCTGCCTACACTTCATGTACCTAGAGCAGCCTCTGCGAGCACCTCACCTGATGGGGTCCTGTACTATTCCTGGACACACTAGACAGGATGGCAGGTGGGGTTAGCAGAAGGCTTCATGGCCAGAACAATATCAGTTTCTCACCATTAACAGGAGTCACACTCACTCTTCCAACTGGAAGCTTGTGGCATGGGCATCTTGATCCCACAAGGGCAAATGAACACTTGAAGAACTAAGAGGACATTCGACCCCAACGTGGACACCCCAGGGTCTGCTGGATCAGATAATCTCCTGTAGACTTCTCAGGGTTTGTGGGAACATGTGTCAGTGACTGCAGGGCAGTAGAGCTCACTACACCAGCTGTAACCCTGCCAGGGGCTCGTCCACACCCGCTAGTTCAGAGGTTAGGGGCAGTGTTCACTCTCTAAGCACTTTTTGCGAATACAGACTAACACGACTGTTACTCTGAAACATCTCTAAGCACGGCTTGTCCAGCTGAAAGAAGCCAGAGCCTGTCCCATAGGTGGAACCAATGCCAAGGTACTCTGCTGAGGGGCAGTTTGAGTGGGGAGGCAGTCTAGCCATGCAGGGGGAAGTAGCCAGAATCCCTTCCTTCCACTTGTAATCCAAGAGCGGCCGTTGCCTCGTAGTGACTCCTTGGAGACAGCAGCTCAGCATTTCGCTGATAACTCTACATACTCTCGCTCATATTAGCAAAAAATCCACTAGGTCAGCGATTACACGGTCCCAAGGATGGTCATGAGTAGAACCCTACCATATTCACGGCCATGAAAAACACGTCACGGACCATGACATCTGGCTATTGCAGAGGCGTTGCAGGATTGCCACCCTTACTTCTCCACCACCACCACCAGCTTCCTCCAGCCAGGGGAGGTTCCTGGAGGTGGGAGTGAGTCCTCAGATGGGGTGCCCTGAGCCCTGCCCCACCCTGGCTCCAGGCCGAGTGCTTGGGTTAAAGGGGCTTAATGAGGCCTTGGGGTGGCTTTGTGTGTGTGTGTGGGGGGGGGTGACCATGGCACCCCCCACACCACAGCATCCTGGGTGATCACCCCCCCCCTAAGGCCGGCCCTGTCGTCCCTCCCCCTCCCCCCGCGCAAAAAGTTATGACCCCACCCATAGCATGTCACCCTCACTTCTGCACTGCTGCTGATGGCAATAAACTCTGAAGTTGGGCTCCTGGCCAGCAGCCGCTGCTCTCCGGCCACCCAGCTCTGCAGGCAGTGCCCCCTCCAGCAGCAGTGTGGAGGTAAAGGTGGCAATATCACGACGCCTGCACAATAGCCTTGCAATCCCCCACAGTCCCCTTTTTGGGTCGGGGCCCCCATGGTTTCCACGCCATGAAATCTGAGAAATCTGACATTTAAATATCTGAAATTTACACTTTTTAAAAATCCTCTGACCGTGAAATTGACCAGAACAGACCGTGAATTTGGTAAGGCCCTAGTCAGGAGATTTTTGGCAAGTAATAATTCTGAGGCCAATTGTATATTGTTTTAAAAAATCACCCTGCAGGTTATGTCGGAAGCATGAAAGTGGGGTCTGGTGGCAGCAGAGTTGGACTGGGGGTCAGGAGATCTGGGTTCCAATCCTGGCTCTGTTGCAGAGTAACCCTCTGCATTGGTCTCCCCATCAATAAAATGGGTATAATGACATTGACCTCCTTTACGAAGCATTTTGAGATCTGCTGATGAAGACCAGGGTACATTATATGTATTAGACCTCTTTGACTTGAACCACTATCACTGCTTCAGAGGAAGGTGTAAGGAGCCCCTAGGTGGACACGTCTATACCAGCACTGTTGGGCTGATGGATGCATTTGAGGAGGCAGCTGTCAGTAGTGTTGAGCTGAATACCATTCTGCTTTGAGATCCTGAATACGCCAATGACATTGTCCTGTTGGCCCAATTCAGTGAATCACTGCAGCCAATGGCAAGCTGGTCAGGCAAGAAGCTGCATGCATTGGTCCGGCTATTAACCCAGATAAAATGAAATCCCAGGCATTAGCATCTAACAGCCTCCAGCTCCAAATTACAAGCGACTCAATGTTCACCTGTCTGGACTGTTAAATATTTGGGCAACATCATAGAATCATAGAATATTAGGGTTGGAAGAGACCTCAGGAGGTCATCTAGTCCAACCCCCTGCTCAAAGCAGGACCAATCCCCAACTAAATCATCCAAGCCAGGGCTTCTTCAAGCTGGGCCTTCAAAACTTCTCAGGAAGGAGATTCCACAACCTGCCTAGGGAACCCATTCCAGTGCTTCACCACCCTCCTAGTGAAATAGTGTTTCCTAATATCCAGCCTAGACCTCCCTCTCTGAAACTTGAGACCATTGCTTCTTTTTCTGTCATCTTCCACAACTGAGACCAGCCGAGCTCCAGCCTCTCTGGAACCCCCCTGGACAGCCCTGGTAGATGCTTCAAAGATGTGGGTGCCCAAGCTCATATCGCAGCAGCAGCTGTGTTTCAGGTCATTCAGGATTCTCTGTGGGACCATCATGACATCAGGCTTGCTATGAAGCTGTGGACCTACAGAACCACAGTTCTACCGACTCTGTCATCTGGAAGTGAAATGTTTGTGGTGAGGAAGGCTGAAGGACACTGGACTGGTGCTGTCGATTCTCCTGATGTTGTCGTTGTCTCCGTCAGGTGTTTCATATCAAGTGGCAGGAGAAGATCAGAAATGAGGACATTAAAAGCTGAACTCAGCAATCGCTTCCATCAGCACTGGTTTGGGATCAGCAGCTTTCCTGGTCGGAAGTATTATAAGACGAACGAATTCCAAAGCATGCGTACCAAGAAATGCTGCTAAAGAGCCAGCAATCGTGTGGGTGTGAAAAGCTTACGCTTGCCAGTGATGGACATAAAAGGAGTATGCAATCAGACCACCCTAAGTATCTTGCCAGAGATGGACCTGGGTGGCGCTCACTTTGCAGGGGCCATGTCCCTTTGGGATTAGCCATTAATTCAAATCAAATAGACTTAAGGTGGACAATTCTGAAAGGTGGGGACATTTCTGACTCCAGGCAACTAGTGATTGGTTTGTGCCCTGAAGAAGAAGGGCAGAGACGTAGAGCATTTATGTTTATTTTTTTATCCTGTCTAACGTAACTGGTTATTTTTATGCTGAAAATACATAGGGCCTGATTCTTAGTTACATGAAGTTCCCTTTATTTCAGTGCAAAGGGCCCTGTTTGAAAATCATAATCAGGCCCTTCACCCTCGGTCTCACTGACATCCAGTGGCAGTGAGTTCGCCTGGCTAATTCTGTGCTGTGTACACTTTGGTGCCATGTTTGTGGCAATGCCTGGACTGTGCCAGGTGCTTTCCAGAGACACAAGAAAGGATGGTCCTTGCCCTGAGAAACTCGCAGGCTAAGGATGGACAGAGAAGCAGGGACCAGGAAAGGGGAACAGCCAAACCACCAAATGCCAATCAGCAGATTCACTTGAGGCAGCCCATCAGAGAGGGACTGAAGTGTGTACAGGGTTGGAGCCTGTGGGATTGGCTATGGGAGGTCGTACCGTGCATCGGTGCCTTCCTGGGTGGGGGAACGCAGCAGTGGCTGTATCAGCTGAGACAAGCCAGAACATGAGCCGATCAGGAGGCGTGGGACAATTGTACAAGGGGCAGATAAGACTGAGGACATAGAACGAGCGGTGGAGTTACTGGACAAGGGCAGACAAGGACGGGGACGGAGGTGGGGTGAGGGGCATGGATGATTGTACGAGAGCAAACAAAACCAGGATCACAAACGGCGCAGGGGCTGTGGTGACCGGGGGTTATGAAGTTCAGCCAGGGATAAGCAGGGAGCCTCACTGTGCCTGGATGTCTGGGATTTGCCTCCTGTGGGGCTCCATGGTTTGGTTCCAGCAGCCTTTGCACAGAGTTTCCTCAATTTAAACATTAGGGTCATTTCTGAGGCGCTTCCTCATTCTAGTTAATTTCCCTCTTCCTAGTCCCAGAGCTAGTTCTGGGCACAGTTCCATTACTGAGTGTGTGGAAGCTTATTACAAAGGGCCAGATCTTCAGCTGGTGTAAATGGGTGTATTGACACCAGTAGAGTGATGCCGATTTTCACAGCTGGGGATCTGGCCCCATCGACTCCAATGGAATGATGCTGTTTTACACCAGGGGGAGATCAGGCCCCTAGTTGTCCCTCTTACGCCTTTTCTACGTTATACTGCTATGAACCAAACTGTGAATTTAAATTGCCTTTGTTATCCTAGGTTAGCCCCTCATGTGGATCCTCTTAGTCCAGCGTCAGAGTGACCTTTATTCAGTTTATCTGATGTCACCTTGGAAGGGGTTTAGGCTAAACAGAGTAAGTTTGTCCACATGTGGGGTTAGATGAAGACCTGTGTCGCTGCATTGTGACAACACAGCCCTTCAGTGGCTTCTTCAACCAGCTCCCAGCCTGGGTCGTGCTCCCCACAGATGTCTTTGTTTGTTTGTGTGGAGTGTTCCTCTGGGCCCTGCAGGGGGTGCTTTGCATGTCTGGGTTCAGTGCTGGGGGAGGGGAGGGATACATACACGTCTATATATCTTGAGGATGAAGGCCCAGACATTTAGGTGGTATAAATTAGTGTAATTCCACATACTTTCGTGGAGCTCCACAGATTTATAGCAGCTGATGACGAAGCCGATGATTTTTACTGGCTATGAGAAAATAAAAATGGAAGGGAATAATTGCATTTCTACAGTGTTAACTTGTGATCATGAACCTAACCCCCTTGGACCTTCACGACATCTGCTCAGAACAGCTCTGCCGGCTCTTACTCAGGCAGGGATTGGGGAGTTTACACTTGTCTCCAAGCAGCCACTCAAATGAGGAATATCTGGATCCAATGTCGTGTTAAAAGAACAGACTTTTTTTGGCAAGACAATCTAATCGCCCCCCTGATTAATGACCCCCCCCATACACAATGCCAGCATCACTCCACCAGCTCCCGGAAAACTGAAAGTCAAATAAATGTTTGTAGCCACTGGGAATATGTTGTTCATTTGCCTTACTTCCTCCTTCGGCACCTCTTGAAAAACTCCCCTCTGCTCACCACAATCCAGACAGAACAGCCACCAGTAAACACCTGAGAAAGGGAAATTAACTGGGCAAAAATTGACTTTATATGGCCCATGAGTGTGTGCACTGTTTTCTGAATAGAAGATGGATGCATGATGTGCCAGGTCATGAATGTGAAAACTTTGTAAGATATCTCACAAGATCCAGCAGGTCTAAGAGAATGGAGAGATATAGAGGACATTTTTGAATGGCAGTTTGGCATAGGGAGGCCACTTGTCTGGTTTCACGCCAGATGGTCCTCTTTTTGGCAGGTTTGTCTCCCATCTGGTACTGGTAAAAACTGGGGGTGGATTCTCCAGTAGCAGACAGGAGACCCCATTTTGGAGAGTGCACTTCTCTGTCCACCAGTATGACTTTGTACACCTGCTCCATCCAAGGTCAGGCCAGTAGAAGCGGGACACTCTCGAAAATGGCATCCCCCATGCAGTGTGACCTTGCACACACCATGCGGACGAAGTCACGCTGGCAGGGGCGAGGCAATGCAGGCAGGGGTGGGCTCATGCCATTCGCAGAAGTGCCAGGATATCTGGTATTCCAGAAACGTGTGAGTAGCCAGTGGCCCAACCTGTAAGAAAATCAAGCTTGGTTGCACAGAGGTCTCCAACTGTCCAAGGAAGGCAGCTGATCATTGCTGGAGATTCAATACTCCAAAAATTGAAAGAATGTTCTGCAAGGGATAGGAGGAAAACAGGACCGGGCGTTGCCCTCCCAGAACCAAGACACAAGGTATCGCTCTAAGATTGGACAGCCTTCGGAAGTCGACAGATAAGGATCCATTGGTGATGGTTCATATCGGCATTGCTGTCATTGCGCCGCGGGATATCTCACAGATCGTAGATGACTTCTGGGCCCTTGGAAATGTGCTGAAGATGAAGAATGTCCGAGCCATCTTTGAAAAAATCCTTCCTGTCCCACGAGTAAAGGAAGACAGAACCCATAAAATTATGGAAGTGATCTGCTGGCTAGGTAAGTGATAGAGGGTTTTGGTTTTGTAGAACAGCGGTCTACCTTCTGTGGGGAGAGGGGGCTGTATAGTGTGGATGGCCTCCACCTCAGTAGAAGGGTGGCCACTCCTCTCGGTGACACGCTGGCTAGAGTTGGTTTGAGATGGGGTATATTTGGCCTGCTAGGGCCCTGTAGTCTTCCTGCAGCCTACTTCCCCCCAGCTCCAAGAAACAGTGGTCTGAGAGGAGAAGAGCAGCAAAGGTGAGTCCTCCAAGCTTGCCTAGATTGGAGTCTCTGGAGCAGCCATTTTGGAAACCACAGAGACCTGGTCCTCCACGGGCTAGAAGGGTGAGCAGCATCCAGTCCGGGACCAGCTGGCCCAGAAAAAAGGAGTTCCTGGCCTTAGTAGTTCAGTTCCAGGCTGAAACCAGTGGAAGTGAGCCGTGTGTGGCTGCTGTGCATAGGGTCCCTGCTTTCGAACCCGGAGTAGTGGGCAGACCCGGGTTCCCCTACCGGCCACAGGTAAAGTGGCATAAATCCCAAGAATGGGATTGGGCTTATTTGGAAGCCCAAACAAAGGGCTCAACTGAAAAGGCTGAACTGGGCTGAAGACCCTAGGAAGGGCAAAGAGACTGGTTATTTTTCGGACTCTTTAATACCCTGAAAGGGGTTCATTTGGACTTCCTTACTTGGCTGGGGGGCCAAGCTACTGTAGATCAGCCAAGATCTGTCAGCGGTCTGCAGGGGGCACTGAAAGCTAGGAAAAGGACTGTGGTACCACATCCCACCACTCAGAGGCGCTCAAGAGGTTAGTGCCCCTTTAGAGGGCTAAACTAATAGCAAAAGGGGAGGGTAAAAAGAGGGAAGATATGAGCACAGCACAAAATCAAGAGGTTGACAACAAAATTAATCATGGAACCAAGGAACATGAAAAGAGGAATTCTTGAATTGCCTATAGACCAGTGCCAGGAGCCTCGGTAACAAACGAGGAATTGGAATTGCTCATTTACTAGCATAAATTGGATCATAGATGGTATTACTGACACCAATGTCAGTCGCCCTTCAGCCCCTGCAGAGCTCACCCCCTGCCCTGGGTCTCTCTGCAGGTAAAGCGGAGCAGCGGAAACAGCAGTTGTTGCAATTTCTTTAATTCGACCTTAGAGATTCTGACGTCCACGTGTGGAGACGGGAGTGCGACGTTATCACTGGAGGTGAGAGGCTCCGTCCCTTGAATGTGCTCTGCGGGCTAGTGCCCCTGAGTGTGCCCCAGAGCCCTGCGAGCTGCTGTGCCGGGTTAGGAGTCTCACTGGGGGGCGGGGAGACATGTAGATCCTCTTCAGAAAAGACCTGTGCCCTCCACTGCTGTGGGGCGGGGGGTGCACCCTCTAGAGGTGTTTGTCTGTGTCTGCGTGCACATGCCCTCCAGGGGGGTGAGAGCACGTTTGTCTTTGTCCACCCACATGCGCCCTCTAGTGCTCAGACCTGTTGTTGTTCATCAGAGGTGCTATACTGCTGACCCTTAATGGGGATCCTCCTTCAGCTCATCTGTCATGACCTGAGTTTTTCAGGCAGCAGGATCTGGGCTCTATCCTGCCCTGCCAGACATTTCTGAGCAGCTGCTGGATGCAGCACAGAGACAACCTAGGAAGCCATCGGCTTGTGACAACGTTGTTCCCTGGCATGTGTAATGGAGGGATGGGGGAGCAGGAGCGAAGAAGGAATGACAAAGGGTTCTAGCCCCAGTTGGCCTCAGGTCCCAGTGGGGCCCCGAGTCAGCCTCAGTGGACCCCCTTTGTAAAGGGCTCCCCCACTGAGAGTATTGCTGCCCCTTGAACTGGGAGAGGCTGTGATGCCCGATGTCCCTTGGGAATACATATATACCCCGGACTCCTCACTCCCAGGCCTTTTCCTTTCCTGTCCCCAGGACGCGACTCGCTCTTTCAACTCCCTCCTGAACAGCACCTCCCTCTGGAAGGGCAGAGACAAGCAGGAGGTGGGGTGGGCCGTGACGGTCCTGCTGCAGAGCGTGGAACTGGCCGCACTGGCCGCTGCGCTCCGGTCCCCGGAGAGGACAACACAGAACGTGACGACAGAGTCTCTGGGTGAGGGGGGACGCGTGGCTCTCAGCGCCACCTGCTGGCTGCTGTGAGACACGGGGTTGTTCACTGTGCCCCAAATCCACTGGAAGTTAGCGCCTGTATACCGCTGTGGATGTGAGCCTGTGTTCAGTACAGACAGAGAACAGCACTTCCCCTGCACCAGGAAATAGAACCCAGCCCCCCCAGTAACAGCAATGCCCGAGACGGGTTGAAATGTAATATTTGGCATTCCACCACGAGGGGCCGCCACGCTGAGCCAGGCACCTGCCTCCACCCCCACTACTCCCCCGGGAGACACAGCCAGAATGGGGGGAGGGGATATGGGGGGGTGATCAATGGAACTCACGGGGGGGGCTCCAAACTTCCCCCTCCCACAGTGCGGAAGAGCCCTAAAGCCCCCCAGCTCCAAGTGGAGGGGGAGGGGGGTGGACCTGGCCCAGAATGGACAGATTCCCAGTGAAGGGGTTTCACAGCGAGGGGCTCTGTCATTCCTCACCCCCACCCCCCACAGCTATCCAGACGCGGCTCGTCACTGGGGACTGCAGCCGGGACAGCGAGGTCTTCACGCTGAGAGCTCACAACAACACCATGGAAGTGCACTGTGATACAGTCACCGGGGCAGCCACACACGGTACCATCCTGGGGATGGCGACACCCAGGGCCCAAACCACGGCACAGAGCAGTTCCCGGGCAATGAACCCCAGTCTGGGTTCCCCTGTTCGTCCCTCCCTCCCCGTGGATCCCCAGGCCGGGCCCTGGCCTCTGTCTCCAGCCCTGGAGTTCTCCTTGCTGACTGACCAGTGGTTCTCAGGCTGTGGGCCATGGAGCTGACACCTTCCTTCCTGGCCGTCCCACAGCTTGAGCCCCAAGCAGTGAGGAGTTGGGGGCACAGAGGGGAGACAGCTCATGAGAGGGGCTCTGGTATAAAATGGGCCCAGAGAATGGAAAGGGCAGGGACGCCCTAGTCTAGCTAGACTCCCAAATGGAGATATGGGGAACTAGGGTAATGTGTACCCCTACCCTCAGCTGCCATATTCAGGGCCCCGAATGCTTCAGCACCAGGGAAGCTCATCCCTGGCCAGCCCCTCTCCTGCTCTCACTGAGAAAAACTGAATCTTCATCTCTGCATCCTGCAGCTAGACATTTCCAGCTGGACGTGTTCCTGGAGGCTCCGAGGGAGGAGGTAGCACGGTCCAGTGGCTAAATCTTAAGAGTTGTGGCCAGGATCCTGGGTTCCATTCCCAGATCTGCCACAGACTCACTGTGAGCCCTGGGCACCTGGCCGGCTCATTCTTCGCCATAACGTCTCCAGCTCCCTAACGACTCCATCATCCTGGACTCCATCCTGGACCCTGGACTCCATCATCAGTGCGAGACATCTCAGCGAGGGAAATCTACCTGCTGGTGGGAAGCTGGAGAAGAGTCATCTCAACTCCAGAGTGGTGAGCGGGGCCGTCGGAGACAGGAGACCCATTAACCTCTCCAGACCCGCAAACCTCACCCTGCGCCACAAACAGGTGCATGGAGGAAGATCCCCTCGCTTTACTCCATATCTGGGCCTCTAGAGGGGCATATACAAGGCACAATCTCCTGTCTGGCATTTGGACCGTGCTGCCTTTCTGGCTCCCGATGGTCCTAAGAAGCAGAGGCCTCCTTATTCCAGACGCGATGGGGCTGTTTGACTAGAGGAGGAGAATAGGGGTCGCACCACGACACACGGCCGTGCAAAGTGCTCTAGGGTAACAGCTCCGCTTAGCTCACCCCTGAGCCGGAATAACTGGCCAGCCGCTTTCTACAGATAGTGGAGTTCAGGAAATCAGCATGAAACACTGTGATGCGGTGATGCAGTGGTTAGGGTGCATATGTGTTTGTGTGCACACAGCACTGCCCCCTGCTGGCTGCAGTCAGAAGTCCTCGGCCAATGGCCACGTTCCGTTTAGTGCTAACGGCTAGCAAGGATTTATTTCCCTTTCGCTCCAACAGCAGGGCCTGTGCGTTTGGAGCAGCAGGATCTGTGTTCTCTCTCGGCTGTCACCGGGATGGCCCCAGTGGGCACTGGGGCTGCGTGGGGAGAGCCGTGGAGCTGTAGGTGGCCTCGGGTTTGCTGTAGACATGTGATAACACAAACGATGTTCTGTGGTCCCGTGAGGACGAGGATGATTCTGTTGTGTTTCCAGGCCAAAAAACAGGAGGAAGAGGCTTTCTGCGTCTACTGGAAAGTAGTGGCTGAGAGCGGCAGCTGGTCTCCGGACGGCTGCACCGCCGTGCAAATGAACAGCACTCACACCACCTGCCGCTGTGACCATCTCTCCAGCTTCGCCGTCCTAATGGCTCCCACCACAGTGACGGTATCTCACCATGAGACTCGGATCACAGGGCTGGAGCCTGAGCTCCACGCTCAGCCATGGGCAAAGCTCTCCCTGGAGCGACTGGAGGCTTTGCTGGGGGAAAGGCTGAGTCGGAGCCGAGGGGCTGGGCTGGGGTCACTGGTGATTCTCCCTTTGCTGTGTTACAGGAGAGCGACCCACTGACCATTGTCACCTGTGTGGGACTGGCCTTCTCTCTGCTGTGCCTCTTCCTCGCCATCCTCACCTTCCTCGTGTGCCGCTCCATCCGCAACGTCAGCACCTCCCTCCACCTGCAGCTCTGCCTCTGCCTCTTCCTGGCCGACCTGCTCTTCCTTATCGCGCTGACCCGCACTGGCAGTCGGGTGCGGCCTGATTCCTCCACTCGCTGCAGAGCTGGGGTGTGTGGCTTTCAACCCCTTTATGCTCCCTGGATTCTGGGTTGTGCAGGACAGATAGGAATTCTGGGTGGGGGGGTGTTTCCACCCCATTAGGCCCCTTCACACTGGGCAGAGTGGTCTGAGTGTCCCCAGTCTCTGGAGTTCAGCCAGTTCTAGCCCTATGTCACAGTCTCCCTGTGACTCGATTCCTCTCCAACCTGACTTGACTATGGTCACCCAGGGACTCTGTGGCAAGGCTGGGAACAAAACCTGGCTCCCCAGCTCTAACCACTAATCTCTGCTCCCTTGCGAGAGGTGGTCCTGGAACCCCCATCCCTAGGACAGTGCATCTCATGCCTTCCAATCGGGGGAGTCTCCTTCTGTTCCCTTCCCTCAGATGTATCATCTAGTCCACTCTCCGCATTAATACCTGTGGAGAGAACTTGAAAACGGTTGCTTATCTGTATCTGCGTAGCTGGTACATGGATTCTCCTCTTTCTTCTTCTGCAGGTCACATGCTGCAATTTTTTTCACCGTCCTTCTGTCCCCGCTGCGCAGCCTGCTCTGATTCTTCAGAACATTGTGCCCGTAGAAGCATCTCCCGACATCTGTCCAGGAAATCTTCAGTATCTTTTATACAACACAGGGTTGATACTTGTTTCTCCAGACCTTGAACCTTCTCTTCCAATATGAAGACCAGCTTGCACTTTGTACAGTCAAAGTTGCTTCTCTCCTGTGGAAGAAAGACAAATATGGCACATCCTGTGCAGGTCACAACAGCAGATCACTCACCATCCATATTACCTTCCTTCTAAGAGCTTCCTCAGCTGGTGCAGTAACTACACAGAAAAGCCTGCAAGATGAAAGCCTCAGTGGGCTCTCCCCAGTCAAACTCCCTCTTAGCCACTCCGCTGTTCACCGCTCAGCTGGTTTGCAACTGACTGCCTTTTTATAACAGTCAGACCCATCTGGAACAAAGCACTCCCAATTCACACTTTTCAAACAATCAAGCACATGGACAAACTGACAAACTGGCCCCGCAACAGACACTCAGGGTATGTCTACACTACGAAATTAGGTCGAATTTATAGAAGTTGATTTTTAGGAAGAGATTTTATACAGTCGATTGTGCGTTGTCCCCACTAAGCGCATTAAGTCGGCGGAGTGCGTCCACAGTACCGAGGCTAGCATCGACTTTCGGAGCGTTGCACTGTGGGTAGCTATCCCACAGTTCCTGCAGTCTCGGAATTCTGGGTTAAGCTCCAAATGCCTGATGGGGCAAAACCATTGTCGCGGGTGGTTTTGGGTACATGTCGTCAGTCGCCCCTCCCTCCGTGAAAGCAACAGCAGACAATCGTTTCGCGCCTTTTTTCCTTGCGGGCGCCATACTGCTTTCAGCAGACGGTGCGGTAGGACTGCTAACCATCGTCATCATCCACCGCTTCCGCTCCCACTCTGCTCTCCTGCTCTCCCGCTGCTATGAATCCACCTCGCAGGTCCTCTATATGACCGTCATCATCCACCACTTCTGCTGCCACTCTGCTCTCCTGGTGGTCTCACAGGGCCGCTTCCGCTGCAACTCTGCTTGGCTGCTCTTGTCTCGCCATGACACGGCAATTGTCCAGCCCGCTCAGCTGTTGTGTCCTGGCAGCAGACGGTGCAGTAGGTCTCCAAAACTCGTCATCCAATCACCGCTTCGCCTGCAACTCTGCTCTCCTGCTCTCCTGCAGATGCCATACCACGGCAAGCATGGAGCCCGCTCAGATCACCGCGGCAGTTATGAGCATTGTAAACACCTCGCCCATTATCATGCAGTATATGCAGAACCAGAACCTGCAAAAGCAGGCGAGGAGGTGACAACAGCATGGTGAGGAGTGAGATAAGGACATGGACACAGACTTCTCTCTAAGTATGGGCAATTTGGCCATCCTGGTGGCAGTGGGGCATGCTCATGCCGTGGAATGCCGATTCTGGGCCTGGGAAACAAGCACAGACTGGTGGGACCGCACAGTGTCCCATGGAGCTGGATGCTGATGGTGGAAGCTAGTCAAAGGGGACAGAGGAGACAGGGGCAGGGCGGAGAGTGAAACTCCTGGGAATCCTCACAGCATCTCACGTGCACCGCCCAGCCTGGTTCCCCGAAGGATCCTTGGGAAAACACAGGGGACTCCCAGGAAAAGGGATTCTCTCCTGATGAGATCTGCACAGTCACCTGTCCTGATCAGCTTGCCACGCTGGCCAAACAGGAAATGAAATTCAAAAGTTTGCAGGGCTTTTCCTGTCTACCTGGCCAGTGCATCTGAGTTGAGAGTGCTGTCCAGAGCGGTCACAATGGAGCACTGTGGGATAACTCCCAGAGGCCAATACCGTCAAATTGTGTCCACGCTAACACAAATTCGACCCGGCGATGTCGATTTCAGCTCTAATCCCCTCGTTGGGGAGGAGTACAGAAATCGATTTTTAAGAGTCCATTAAGTCGACAAAAATGGCTTTGTTGTGTGGATGGGAGCAGGGTTAAATCGATCTAACGCTGCTAAATTCGACCTCAACTCGTAGTGTAGACCAGGGTTAAGAAACATTTGGGCTCTGACTTGCATCACAGAGGGACTTCGGCTCTGACCCCACCCCCTAACAGGCTCTGCAAGCCTGAGTCAAACTAACTTCTGTGTGTGGACAGAAGTGGGGCTTGGTCTTAAACCTGAGTCAGAGCCCCAGCTTAGTACATTGTATAGACATACCATAGGGGTCTATAGGCATAGTAGGCACATGTCTAGGCGTGTCGGCATTCTAGGGGCACCTTACCTCTCTAAAACTGTGTGCAACACGAAGGCCAGCTGCAGGCAGGGGGGCACTGAAGATGCAGTGCCTAGGGGCGCATAAGGTGTAAATCCAGCCCTGCCCTCCAGGGCTTGAGATGCTGCCATTTTAAAGTTACAAACTGATGCGGAAACACCTCTAAGGTGCCTGAGTCACTTTGATTGTCCCTGCCTTTTAAGGGCAAAGCTTGTAAGTTTTTTCACTGCTGCTTCCATTGTCTGTTGCTTTTCTCACTTGGGTTTGTCATGTGTGAATGAAGGAGTGGATGGTTCACAAGGGATGCCCATTTACAGTCTGAGCGCAGCACTAATTGTTAGCCTGCAGAGAACGTAAGAACATAAGCATGGCCACACTGGGTCAGACCAAAGGTCCATCTAGCCCAGTGTCCTGTCTTCCGAGAGTGGCCATTTCCAGGTGCCCCAGAGGGAATGAACAGAATGGGTCATCATCAAGTGACCCATGCCCTGTCGTCCATTCCCAGCTTCTGGGTTGCAGCAATCACCAAAGCCAAAGGGGTTATCCTGTGTAGGAGTCAGAGAATGAATGTTTGGAACTCTATCTGGGTGCAGATGAACCCCCAGTGATTCCTTCAATCTGTGTGGGCAAGCCACCGGCAGGCTTGATCTTCTGAGAAAAGATCTCTGCCTGACTGGTTGGACATGCCTTGGGCCAAGCTATCTCGTAGGAGACAGGGGAATGGCTTGGTAGTTAAGCTTAGATTCTAGAAAGTGGGTTATGATTTTATTCTCTGCATGTAACTGTGACACTGGCAAACCAGACGTCTGTTCTGCCAAAGCTTTAGGCCTCAGCCAAGCATTGACAAATTCATTGCTGACAACCAGTCCCACTTACCTATGTGTTAGCATGGTTAAGATGGGTACTGGACTTACGACAATGTGTTTAGTGTTTATAATTTATGAAATGCTTGTAAATTGCTGCATGGATTAATCCTATTTATGTCCCTATGCCATGCTACAAGGTAATATTACATGTTTGCTCTGTAATTGTAAAATGTTTCTTCTGAATAACTCACCAGCCGGGGGGAAAATCACTTAATGTACAATGCTGAATCCTTACAAAAGGTGTTATCTCCTGCCCATCAGGATGGACTATTGAATCCAAATGGTCCATTGTGGGACATCACAACACAAAGGCTTTGTTAATGACCCCATCGCACCCATGGAGAGGGTCCTTGCGAAAGGGCTGGACCCATCATCTTGAATTGTGGAAGAAGGAAATAAAACTAGATGACAAGAAACTTTTTCATCTCTTTCTCTCTCTCTCTCACTCTACTGTTTGGACTCTCACAGGGCTGGAACTAGGAAACAGGAGCTAAGATCTCCTAGGTCAACCTGGGTTAGCCCTAACAGACAGGCAGTGCTGACAGATTTCTACAACTCTCTCACCTTTTGGAACCACAGAGTGTAACTCATTTGTGTATGCATGTTGCCTGCTTTAACTCTCTTATTTCATTTGCCTGGTTAATAAACCTTTAGTTAGATTATTACAGGATTGGCTACAAGCATTGTCTTTGGTGTGTAATCTAAAGTCCAGCTTGCCTGGCAAGACAGCCTGGAATGCCCACAAGGACTATGACTCCACGAGAAGACTGTTACAGTACTTCAGGAATTCACTCTTGTTACGGGGTTAATGAAAGCTAATCACAGAACATACCACCAGTTTGGGGTCTCTGCCTTGAGGTTGGCACTCAGGGTTGTGAGCCTCTCCAGACAGCGTGACAGTAACCATTTGTCTCCAATATTCTCACTCTCGATTATGGAGACAGGCCACTCCTTGCTTACAGACAGCCCCCCAACCTGAAGCAAATACTCACCAGCAACCGCACACCACACAACACAACCACTAACCCAGGAACCTATCCTTGCAACAAAGCCCGTTGCCAACTGTGTCCACATATCTATTCAGGGGACACCATCATAGGGCCTAAGCACATCAGCCACACTATCAGAGGCTCGTTCACCTGCACATCCACCAATGTGATATATGCCATCATGTGCCAGCAATGCCCCTCTGCCATGTACATTGGTCAAACTGGACAGTCTCTACGTAAAAGAATAAATGGACACAAATCAGACATCAAGAATTGTAACATACAAAAACCAGTCGGAGAACACTTCAATCTCTTTGGTCACTCGATTACAGACCTAAAAGTGGCAATTCTTCAACAAAAAAACTTCAAAAACAGACTCCAACAAGAGACTGCTGAATTGGAGTTAAATTGCAAACTGGGATACAAAAAGAAAAGGAGGACTTGTGGCACCTTAGAGACTAACCAATTTATTTGAGCATAAGCTTTCGTGAGCTACAGCTTATGCTCAAATAAATTGGTTAGTCTCTAAGGTGCCACAAGTACTCCTTTTTTTTTTGCGAATACAGACTAACACGGCTGTTACTCTGAAAACTGGATACAATTAACTGAGGCTTGAATAGAGACTGGGAGTGGATGAGTCATTACACAAAGTAAAACTATTTCCCCTTGTTTATTCCCCCTCCCCCTGCCCCCACCGTTCCTCACACATTCTTGTAAACTGCTGGAAATGGCCCACCTTGATTATCACTACAAAAGGTCGCCCCCCCTCCCCCCCTCCCCCCCCCCCCCCGGCTCTCCTGCTGGTAATAGCTCACCTTACCTGATCACTCTCATTACAGTGTGTATGGTGACACCCATCGTTTCATGTTCTCTGTGTATATAAATCTCCCCACTGTATTTTCCACTGAATGCATCCGATGAAGTGAGCTGTAGCTCATGAAAGCTTATGCTCAAATAAATTTGTTAGTCTCTAAGGGGGCACAAGTCCTCCTTTTCTGTTTGCACACTTACTCTTGTTTTCACTACAGTAGAACCTCAGAGTGGCTAACCACACACCTCATTTGGAACCAGAAGTATGCAGTCAGGAAGGAACAGAGACCATTCCTTTGTTAGTGGCTGAAGATTGCTTCAGCAGCTAGTTCCTTAAGTAGGATGAATTGCATTGGGCCCTGCCGTCTTGAATACATCTAACTTATTAAACTATTCCTTAACCTAATCATTTGCGAGTTTGGCTTGTGTTCCTTCCCGCAGTTGTTAATATTAATTGTGCTGAGTATCTGGTCTCCATTAACCTGAAGACTGAAGCAAAATAGGCACTGAGTCACGGTTTGGGCGGGGGGGAGGTGGGTTGTACCCCCTCACATGTTTCCAGGAACGCTGATTGTACGAAGGTTCCCAGCCGCTGGGGGAGACGTGACAGGGACACGGATCTCTGCAGTTCTGAAGAGGGGAAGGGTGACTGGGTGCATGTGTTTCCTTTTCAGGGAAAGCTGCTCAGAGGCTCTGCGGCTATAAAACCCACCGGCGCAGAGTCGGGAAAGGGAGAAGCTTGGAGCGATGGCTTTCGACCGCATTTACCAGAAGTGTGAAGAGTCTGACCGAGTGGAGCTCAAGGAACAAGAGGCAGAAATGGCAGCTGGAAGAGCAGGTAACACCCGGGCTGCAATAGTGAGAGATCCCACCGTCGCTTCCTCCCAATCAGCTGACTCCTGAATAACAGGCCCCGATCCCGCAGCTCTCGCACACCACTGAAACCAAGGGCTGGGCGGTTTGAGGGAGCTCTGCGGAATCGGGCCCGACATACAGAGCTGTGCAGTGCTCACCCGTGAGGGGCCCCTGTTCTCCGGAAGGGGATGGGGTGGGAACTGAGCAGGTTTCTACGCTGGGATGTGGCTTTTCAGACATCGCAGCTGGAGGGCGCTGGACAGAACCAGGCTGGACTTCCCAACTTGGTTCAGCAGCATTTTGTCAGATGTTTGTGTTTGGTGCTTGGGTAGTACAGAAACGAGGGATCTAAAAGTAGGTAGACAGATAGATAGATAGTCTGGTAACTGTATTGGTCCCAGGATGTGTGAGAGACAAGGCGGGTGGGGTAATATCTTTTCTTGGACCAATTTCTCTTGGTGGACGGGACAAGCTTTTGAGCTTCACAGAGCTCATCTTCAGGTCTGGGGAAGGTAAACAGAGTGTCCAAGACTTCAGTCTGATCACCATCTAGTTTTATTCTTTCAGTGCTAAAAAATGTAACTGAACTTCATTGAGATCTATCTAGACAGATTAGATTACCTGACGGTTATTGTTTTGTTTGTATTTTTAGTAGCATGGGGGGATCTGTGTCTCCTGCGGGATTTGCGGGATCTAAGGTTTTTACGGGTGGGAGCAGGATAAAAACACAAGTAACTATGCGGGAGCGGGTGGGCCTGCATATTGCAGAGCAGGACTAGAGCGGGATTAAAATAATTGTCCCATGCAGGGCTCTCATACACATCCCAGGTCGTGCCATCAGCAGCCTTGTCCCCAGTGCCTTTCCTTGGCCCAGAGGTACATGTCCTGCCCGCTGCATTTCAGCCCCGGAGTCCTGCTGACCAGGCAGCATGTCCCGGGTTGTGCAATGGGAAGGCGTCACGTGCTTTCTGGGTAGAAACAATTCTGCATTTACAGCAGAGTTTCAGTTCTTTTCTTCCTCTTTTTTATTTTCATGCCTGGGAAGCAAAGGGGGGTGATGGGTGGGATGGGGCTGATGTGGGGGTTGGGGACACAGCTGCTTCCTTCCCCTCCCCAGCCCCCCGCTGACAGGAGCACAGTGGGTTGAGGCTGGGGAGTGGCTGGGGTGCACAGGACACTGTGCAGGGAACACCCTTCCGAGCCAACAGCTGGTCGCTGCCTGTAGGAGGCTACAGCAGAGGGGACAGTGGCACAGAGCTGGGGGCAGCCTCGCTGGCTGGGGGTCTTCATGACGCATGAGTCTTTGGCACGATGGGGAGGATTCTTGGGGGACAGTGCTGGGGAAGCTCCAGGCACTGGGAGAGGAGGCCAAGGCAGGGTACAGGCAGCCATCAAGAGGGGATCACAAGTCGAGCAGGGGCTGGGGCTGCGGGGGGAGATGTACACAGAGAGCTGAGCCATAGAGCCGGATGCTGATGGTGGAAGCTAGTCAAAGGGGATAGAGGAGACAGGGGCAGGGCGGAGAGTGAAACACCTGGGAATCCTCACAGCATCTCACATGCACCGCCCAGCCTGGTTCCCCGAAGGATCCTTGGGAAAACACAGGGGACTCCCAGGAAATGGGGTTCTCTCACTGCTAGGGTATCAGGAGTGATGGAAGCCTGAGATGGTGGATGGACTCTAGATGTCCTGGGGATAAAGAGATTAGATAGAACGGGGATGGCTGGATGGAAATACACAAAATCATGTTCCAATTCCTATTTGAGCCCCTCCCAACCTCTGGGTGTGAATTGCCCTGCGGTGCCCAGAGGTGCCTGACCCCAGAGGCACGTCCATCACTCTGAGTTAGTGAAGGCGAATAACCGTGACTGCTGATTTCGCTCGTGCCTTCCCCATGGGGCAGGGATTAGTGCTCTAACCGCCCCATCTCTGCTGCTCCCTTCCAGGGAATGCCTGGCTGCAGTTTCCTAGGGGCCCAAAGTGGGCAGCAAAGTCCATATTCACCCTTTACGCCCTGCATGCCGTGTCGTTCGTGCTGTGGGCCGTGCTCCTCGCCGTGGCAATTGCGAAGTGTAAGTATCCTGGAGAGCATTTAGGACCATGACAGAACAGTCATGGAACAGGAACAGTCCCAGTGGAAAATCCCAGGGGTGCAATCCTGGCTCCTTTAAGTCAATGGTCAAACTCTCATTGGCTTCAACAAGGCCAAGATATCACTCCACATGTCCCTCCCATCCCCAGCCCATGTCTCTGTCAATGGCCAGCGTGGGATGCTGCAGGGGTTGGGGTATAATCCCCCATAATGCACATAATGCATAATGAGAAAGTGACGTGACAATTCAGGAACCAGAAGGCAAAGAAAAGGGATCCAAAATTTATTATTTTTTACAAAGCTCATGATCTTTAAGCCAATCTCTGATTTTTTTAACATTTGGGGTTGGCCAGACTGCGCCAGGGCAGGGGTGGCTCAGAGAGGACTGGGAGATTGTCTCCCCGAGACACAAGTGAGCAGTGGGAAGCTGGGAAATAGAAATGCAGCATTCCTCCCTGGGCCGTGACTCCAAACTGAAAACCCACCCCTACTCTGAGTCCCCCAAAACCATATAAACAACAGCTGACGTCTGTCCCTCTTTCTAGGCGCAGAGATGTCCAAGGAGCTGGAGCAGATGCGGACTGATCAATCCATGCTCAGAGCCAGTGGTAACAATTCATCTTTCTCCCAGGCATCCATTTGTTGGAATTACTCTTGTTACCCCTTTGGCCCAAGGCAAAATCTGAGGCCTTGCCAGGTTTGTTCCCGTGAGGGGGGCAAAAGCTGCTCCCAGGCAGGTCTGTTCTCACTGTGACTTGTATAGTTTCCTGGGGTCCTGTTCTACTGAGCAGGGCAGGAACTAACAGCAGCAGCCAGGTTCCTTGCTCAGAAATCTCCACAGCTGCCCCTCCAGCGAGCTCTGTGCCTGGGGAGCTCTTTCTCTGCTTCCTCCCAGGGTCCCACTCACCGCTCCTTCATCCTTCCACCCATGCGGCTGGCAGCTGGTTTCCTAGCACCTGGGCTGCAACCCATGACACCCTCAGGCCGGCCCACCTCAGCTCTAACCTGCCATGCAGCCTGGTGCTTTGGGCAGTCTCCTCCATTGTCTGCAGCCATCTCACGGCCTACAGGGGCTTGATTGCTGCTCCCACACTTGGCACCCATTGGCTTTAATGAGGTCTGTCATTGTCTGTGGATCCCAGACCCAAGTGAGGGCAGTCAACAGCACCCTCCAGCATAACACTATTAGGTGTATTACGGTAGCAGCTAGAAGTCCCACTCACAGCCCAGACCCCAATTGCGCTGGGCACTGCACAAATAGCGAACAGTCCCTGCCCCAGGTCGCTTCCGACCTAAGTATTAGACAAGGGACAAGAGGTGGAGGCAGGCAAACAGATGCGGGAGCACAAGGGAACAGGACATATCAAGCCTCTTATTGTTTTGGTTGCACCCCAATTCACTGATTAATGATCTCAGCCTGTTAAGCCTGAGGGAAAGACTCCTATGATCTTGAATGGTGTTTGGATCAGGCTTTATTTAGCTAAGAGCCTGTCTGCAGCAGGGAAATGTACACCCTGGTAGCTCACAAACCCATGAATGTTATGGCCAGAAGAGACTGTTCGGAGCATCTGTTCTGACCTCCTGCAGAGCCCAGGCCAGAGGAGGCCACCCAGCGATTCCATATTGGGTGGTGGAGTAGACCAGTGCTTTACGGGAGAGAGGCCCAATCTGTTAAAAGCTCCGAGTGACGGAAAATCCGCCCCGTCACTGAGACTTTGCCCCGATGGTTAAAAGGTGATGCAAACCCGTTCATGTAGACGTGCTTCCTTGGTGCAAAGCAGGACTCACTCCGGTGGGTCTCACGCTGGTGAATTACAAAAGGGAATGGCACTGTGCAAGCCCCGTGCTGTGTGTCGACACTAGAGATTTGCACCAGGACATGGAGACACTAGTAGAATTTCCCTAGGCTAGAGGGCTGGTCAGTTCTCTTGCTGCTCTTTGGACAGCATAGAGGTGACGGAAGGCACTCTGGGCCTCCATGCTGTTCTGCCCTGAGCCAAAGCTGCGCATTATGAGTTAGGATGCCGGTGAGGGACGGGTCTCTGACACCATCCAGCTGTCGCGTTTTAGGTCTCCCATCCAGCTTTCCTCGGGTCAAAGTCGAAGAGAGTCTCTCAGGGAAGTTGGCAGGACTTCGGAGCAGATGACCATGCCGCCTGAGAGAGGATTGGGCGACCATCTAGTCGAGCAGGACCTGATTCGTTAGAAAGCAGATCCCTTCATTCGACCTGCATCCCAGGCATTTGATGCTTTCGATCGTTTGAAGACGCTTCGTCTGAATGGCGCCCAATTTCTTGCCAATCTCGACGGTGCTGGGCCACAATTCAGTCCCAGAGACCCAGATACTGAGCACCGCAGCTCTGCAGAGCCTCAGCTTCATCTCTCGACTTTTCAGGGCGTTCCGCTCGCAAAGGCTGTTCTTGATGGGGTGCCCCATTACTCACTGCCTGGCCTGGGGCAATTCAATCCCATCTGGAGCCTTAATGACTATCAGGGCCTGGGGGGTTAAAGCAAATCCACCCGCATGCAGCCTCCTCTGGGGAAGGAAACTAGCCCTGGGTGACCCTCGTAGACCCGCTCTGCTCCGGAACATGGCCCTGCCCCACGTGACCAGTGCGGGGGCGAAAGACGGTTCCCAGCTCACCGGGCTCTGTCTCTTCCAGGCTCCGAGATGGCGAAGCAACTGGGGATGCTTCATTTCAATCAATCCGCCATGCACAGCACTGGTACGTACCAGAGTCCTCACGATCCACAGCCCGACGTCCCCTCTCTGACTCCCCTGCACCTCTCATCTCACCCCTTTCGCCTTCCTCCCTCCTCCTCCTCCTCCTCCTCCTCACAATCCCCTCCCTACCCCATTCCCCATTCCTGACCAATCTCCACCCCTCCCCACTCCCACTCAGTCCCGGTCCCCGAGACTCCCCAGGAGTGTGATGGGCTCTGTTTGTCTCTCAGGGGAGGAGCTGGCCAAGGAGCTGAAGAGGCTGCAGTCGGACCAGGCCACGCTGAGAGAGGAAGGTGAGGACAGGCGGGGGTGTGGAGCAGGGCTCAGGCGGAGGAAGGCCGGGGTGGGGGAACAGCAGCAGGAAGCTGAGATGGGGCTGGAGAATCCCAGCCCTGGGTGGCAATCTGGGATCCCCCCCACACTGGATCCAGCCTGAACGAGCGGCTTTTGTGATTCGTTCCCTGAGATGGAGGCACCGAGGCAGGAAACTCAGGGCCAAGCCCCAGCCTTGCGGACCCCCGTGGGGACGCAGCCAATACCCCCAGAGCCTGCACTCCGGGCTCTGTGTGCACCAGGGGCCCCATTCTGAATGGGGGAAAGTCGATTAACCCTTTAGTGCCAGGGATTCCCAGTCTGGGCTTCAGGGAACTCTTTGGGCTGGGCTGCTCCAGAGAGGCTGTTTCTTGCGCCCCAGAATCATTTGGGGAAAAGCTGGGAGGAGATGGGGCTGAGGGGAGGCAGGTAGATTCAAGCGCGTGGCAGAAAGAGGAGGGCCAGGTGTAATAAGCTTGGGGTGTTGGGGAGCCAAGGGTAGGGAACTGGGGGGCAGGGCAGAGGGGGGAGAGGCAGGGCTCCTGCTGGGGTTTGGGGAAAGAGAGAGAGACCAGGGTTGAGCTGAATAAATTTGACCCTGGTGAAAGGTGGGCTTCTGCTGGAGTGTTCGGCCAGGTCTCCAGTCCCTAATGACTATATCGGACCGACTGTAACAAGCTTGATGCCTCCCGCTGCTGAGAAGGGGCCCCATTTCAGTGTCACAGACAGGCCCCAAATCCCGGTGCTTATGGTCTGTACACAGACACGCCAGGCCGAGCTGTACACACCCGCAGCTCTGGCTAACTTCTGGCAGCTTTGGATGCACAGAATATGGTGAGCACCACTCGAGTCTCCCAAACTATTTAAAGGGATGGGACCCATTCCCATACATGACGGCGTATTCTGTTTCCAGTGTCCAGGGATCTGGCCAAAGCGAAACATGACAGAGATGACATCAGGGCCGAGACCTACAAGATCCTGGATGCCGCACAGAAAGGGAACGGTGAGATACACGCCAGCCTTGGCTCGCTTTTCGCGGCAGGGGGACCGTTTTCTGTTCTGCGTCTGTACAGCGCCTAGCACAACGGGGCCTGATTGGGGGGGCTACGGCAGTACAGATAATAATACTGAATAACTCTCAGCCCCTCGCGAACATTGGGGGGCCTTCCTATTCGTTGAAGCCGTAGGGAATGAGGGATCTGTAGGGGGCAGTCTTCCCTCGCAGTCAGTGCTGAGCGCAATCCCCCACCATGGTCCTAGGGGGTGCTCTTCCCTCGGTGTTATATGAAGGATTGTGCTGAAAGAGTCAGTTTAATGTTTTCAGCAGCGTATTAAGCAAAGTCTCTATTATATCTACCCATCCATCTCTCTCTTCTCGTTAGCTAAGTGTCTAAAAACCTGCTGGCCAGCTGAGAGAGTAAATAGTGATCTGTTCCATCGGGAAGTGACTCAGAATTTCCTCCACATTTAGAGGAAGCATAAAATGGGTGAATAATATTCTCCCAGGTTTCAGAGTAACAGCCGTGTTAGTCTGTATTTGCAAAAAGAAAAGGAGGACTTGTGGCACCTTAGAGACTAACCAATTTATTTGAGCATAAGCTTTCGTGAGCTACAGCTCACTGCTCAAATAAATTGGTTAGTTTCTAAGGTGCCACAAGTACTCCTTTTCTTTTGGCAAATATTCTCCCAGTGGCCTTACAGCTATGCCCTTGCTGAAATGCTTTCCTGGGGCAGGGCCTGCTTGAAGGAAGCTCCCGCGGTACCTGGCAGCTGCTGAAGGCATTTGCTGGGTTTATCCAGGGTGGGGAGCCCCTCTCGCCCATACCTCCCGAGTCACGTGCTGGCTCTGCTGTGTTCTCTCCGGCAGGCACTTCCCAGTGCCAGCCTGGCTGGGAGCAGTACCGAGGGAAGTGCTACCTTTTCTCCTCGGCTGCCCAGGGTTGGCCGGTGGCCAGAAGGACCTGTTTGAGCCAGACTGCCGATCTGGTGGTGATCAACGATCAAAAGGAGCAGGTAGGACCCTCCGGCCCCCTCCTCGGGTAAAATGCACCCATGCAGAGGGCCGCCATGAGGCCTAGCTTATGCTCCAGTTCTAACCACCCAATCCTCTGTGCTGTCCCCTCTCTAGAATTACTTGGCCATTAAAGCTGATTCTGTTCGTCACTGGATCGGCTTCACAGACCAAGGGACTGAAGGTGTCTGGCGCTGGGTGGACAATACCCCTGCGGCATTTACGTAAGCATGGGGCGATCCTCTGCTCTCCCCTTCCTGCCCCTGGCCTTCCCCAGCTGCCCCTGCTCCTGCAGGCGCTTTCCACCTCAGTAGCTCCAAGGCTGAGGCCTGGGGCAGCACCACTCAGGTTTGATTTCATGCCCTGACGACTGACCGACTCGAGCCTTTATCAGTCCCCCATAGGTCACTGGTTCAAATCGGGCCCAGGTCCGCAGCGACTACATAGCGTTGCTGCTGGGTGCCCTCTGTATGAAACGAGCTTGCTGGGTCTCAGCCCAGTTCCCAGTGGGAAAGGCATCCACAGATCGCACTGGGGGCTTGTCGGCCATCACAGCTGAGGGACCAAGGACTGAATGGGCCAAGGGGACGGAGCACCCCTCTAAGCCTACAGAAGGGTCTCTCCAAGGCAGGGCAGGTCTGAGCCACCATGGCAAGGAGAAGTTTGTGCTGCCATAGCCTGGGCAGGTGGCAGCTTCAACCACTGATAAGGTGACATCCTCCACTGCATGGGTGTGAACTGAGGGCCTGTAACAGTAACGTCCTGGCCCAGTGGTTAGAGCCCTGCTCTGGGACTCAGTAGTGCTGGCTTCCATTCCCGACTGTGCTGCTGGCCTGCTGGGTGGCCTTGGGCAAGTCACTGCCCCACTCTGTGCCTCGGTTTCCCCTGCTGCAAAATGGCCAAATGATGCTTTGTAAAGTGCTTTTCTCTCCCCTGTTGAAAGGTGCTCTCTCCAAGCTAGGCATTATTGAGCCCAAGGAGCAGCTCCATTAACTGGTAGTAGGTTGTTATCCCTCTAGTGGCCCAGTAACGAGGCCTGCTCTGCTAGCAGGTGCCACTTTCCCCAGACCTGTGTTGATTTGGATAATTCAAAATAAAAAAATCTGTCTGTTTGTGGGGGGAATTTAATGAACCCTTGAGTTCTGGGGTGAAAATGCAACAAATCCCCATTCAGGGAGAGGTCATCCTGCCTTCCTTAGAGGCCATGTTGTTCCCTCCTTTTTCCTGAGACCCCCCTTTATGCAGCTCTGGTGCCATCAAGGGGCCATAAAGGGAACATAATCTCCCACACACACACTTGCCCAGGGCTCAAGGGCCTGGAGAAGAGCAGAAAAGCCTCCTACGTAGGGGTGGGGCTGGAGCACAGCTGGGCTTTGGCTATTTTTGGCTGCCCACAACGCCGCAGGGGCCTGAGCATAAGTTAGACCAACCCTGAGGCTGCTCTAGGTTACGTTGAGGGGGAACCCGCTTACCAGATAGCACATAGATGGGAGCATCTCAGCCAGAACCGGTGGCCCAACGGCTGGAGGGCTCTTCTCTTCCTTCCCTTTCAGGTTTTGGGCCACAGGGGAGCCCAATAACAGGTACAGTTTTCACATCAGAGATGAGGACTGCGCCCACCTGCACGAGGACGGCCGGTGGAACGACGAGCCCTGCAACTTGCACTACAGGTGGATCTGCGAAAAAGCTGCTTCTGTCTAGATGGCCGGAGTCCCGCCCTTGCTCTGAGCACTGGCTGAAATGTACCCCGGCCCATGAGGCCTGAGAACCGTTCCAGCCCCACACCAGTCCGTTCGGGTTGCCAGCTTACTCTAATGGCACAAAACTGAACTCCCTTGCCCTGCCCCAGCCCTGAGGCCCCACTCACACCATCCCCCCCTTCCTCCATTGCTCGCTCTCCCCCACCCTCACTCACTTTCACCGGGCTGGGGCAGGGGGCTGGGGTGCAGGAGGGGGTGAGGGCTCCGGCTGAGGGTGCGGGCTCCAGGCTGGGGCCGAGGTATTCAGAATGCGGGAGGGGCCTCAGGGCTGGGGCAGGGGGTTGGAGTGCGGAAGGGGGTGCAGGCTCCAGGTGGGGGTGCGAGCTCCAGGCTGTGGCCGAGGGGGTTGGGGTTCGGGAGTGGGTGCGGGCTTCGGTTGGAGGTGTGGGCTCTGGGGTGGGGCCAGGGATGAGTGATTTGGGGTGCAGGAGGGGGATCAGGGCTAGGACAGGGGGCTGGGGTGAAGGAAGTGGTGCGGGCTCTGGGAGGAAGGATTTGGGTGCGGGAGGGGGTTTGGGGTGAGGGCTTCTGCCAAGCAGCGCTTGCTTCAGGAGGCTCCCAGAAGTGGCCAGCATGTCTGGCCCCTAGGCCAAGGGGCAGGGGGCTCGGCATGCTGCCTGCACACGCGGGCACCATCCTCGCAGGTCCTGGCAAATGGGACCTGTGGAGCTGGTGCTCAGGGCGGGGGCCGTGCCCCTACACCTAGGAGCTGGATATGCTGGCCGCTTCCAGGAGCCACCTGGAGCCAGGGCAGGCAGGGAGTCTGCCTTTGCCCCACTGTGCCACAGACTGGACTTTTAGCGGCCCGGTCAGTGGTGTTGACTGGAGCAGCCAGGGTCCCTTTTCAACCGGGCGTTCCACTCAAAAACCAGACACGTGGCAACCCTACAGCCCAGAGGGCTCGTGTGCTCCCTCTCCATACAGGGGCGAATTTCTCCCGCAGCGGCCACCCACCGGAGATGCTCCATGCTCTGCCGGTGCCACCCTGCCCCCCGTTCACCACTGCTTCATGTTTACAGACTTGCTGTTCGCAGTGCGAGCCCCTTCTCCCCTGCGATCCCTGCCACCTGCCTCCGGCCTCCGTGTCTCCCGCCCGCTCTGAACCCCCATCGCTGTGTGAACCCAGCGGTGCCCAGTTTGGTGCCATATGGGGGAGGAAGCAGCTGGGGGCAGTGGTTAAAACAGGGGGGCTGGGAGTACGTACATCTCAGCTCCAGGTGGCTGCTTCCCACTGTGCTCTGCTGACCCTCCTGTGAAATGGGTTTGAGAATGCCTCCTCCAGCCGTGGGCCGGGCGAGCCGGCGAATGGAGGCTTTACCCACCTTGAGATGCTTGTGTCGTTGTGGCCATGTGCGTGGAGAGGGCCCTCAGTGCTACACGGGCTGCGGCGGGCGACCCTGTGTGGAATACAGCTACCTTGGACTCAGAACATGTGCTGGTGTAAACTGACTTGTTTCTCTGTGTAATTCTGGGTGTGCACTGACCAGAGGGCTGAGATGTACGTACACACATGCACAGACAGGCTGTGCTGGGACCGCAGGAGGTCTCTTCTCATCTGCAGCCAGAGGCTGGTGGCAGCCCCATGATCTGCTGGGAGCCACTGGGGATCACACTGGGCTGAAGTGGAATAAAAATGGTGCCTAGCTCTCATGCTGGGCCCTGCCTAGGGGTGAGACGTAACAGTCTCAATCCCTCTATCCCGGCATAATTCCAGGAACTGAGGCCCTAGCCATGGGCTTGTAGCACCTACGCCTTCATCCAGCCATGGGCCTCATATAGGTGGAGGATGAGGAGGAACAGGCCAACAGCCACACTGGGTCAGACCAATGGTCCACCTAGACCAGGGTCCTGTCTCTGACAGTGGTAAGCGTCCGATGCTTCTGGCAGGTGGAGGTTTAGGGACACCCAGAGCATGGGGTTGTGTCCCTGAGCATCTTGGCTAATACCCACTGCTGGACCAATCTTCCAGGAACTTATCTCATTCTTTTTTGAACCCTGTGTGACAGGGTCGGGCCAGATGGCTACAGGAGAGTAATAGAAGGCAGATATATTAGCCCCAGGTTAAGTAGGTCCCTTTGCCCTGGGTAAGGTAACAGGGAAGGTTCCAGAACAATCAGGAACCTTCTGGAGACAATGAAGACAGACAGGCTGATTAGAACACCTGCAGCCAATCAAGAAGCTGCTAGAATCAATTAAGGCAGGCTAATCAGGGCACCTGGGTTTAAAAAGGAGTTCACTTCAGTTTGTGGTGTGCGTGTGAGGAGCTGGGAGCGAGAGGGACTAGGAGCTGAGAGTGAGAAACGCGGACTGTTGGAGGACTGAGATGTACAAGCATTATCAGACACCAGGAGGAAGGTCCTATGGCGAGGATAAAGAAGGTGTTGGGAGGAGGCCAGGGGGAAGTAGCCCAGGGAGTCGTAGCTGTCGCACAGCTGTTCCAGGAGGCGCTCTAGACAGCTGCATTCCACAGGGCCCTGGGCTGGAACCCGGAGTAGAGGCGGGCCCGGGTTCCCCCCAAATCCTCCCAACTCCTGGTCAGACACAGGAGGAGTCGACCTGGACTGTGGGTTCAAAAAAACGGCCAAGCTGAGGGCTGCCATGAAGCTCCAAGGCGAGCAAATCCGCCAATAAGCGCAAGACCCACCAAGGTAGAGGTGGAACTTTGTCACACCTGTTATGCTTTTGGCCTTCACAATTCCCTTTGTGAGTTTTAAACCCGCTGCCTAATAATTTCCTTGGACAACGCCTGGTTCTTGCAGTGGGGTAAATAACACTTCCCTAGTCACTTCCTCATGATGTCACAGCCCTCTATCATAACCCCCCTAAGTGACTCTTTTCCAAGCTGAACAGTGCAAGTCTTTCCAATCCGTCCTCATACAGAAGTTGTTCCAGCTCCCTAATAATTTTCATTGCCCTTCTCTGCATCTTTTCCAATTCTAATATATCCTTTTAGAGATGGGGCACTCAGAATTGCATGCAGTATTCAAGGTGTGGTCGTACCATGGCTCTAAATAGAGGCACAATGATATTTTCTGTTTCATCATCTAGCCCTTTCCTAGTGGTTCCTACCGTTCTCTTGGCTTTTGTGACGGCCGCTGCACATTGAGTGGATGTTTTCAGAGAACTCTCCACGATGACGCCAAGATCCGTCTCTTGCGTAGTAACCGCTAGTTTAGACCCCATCCGTTTGTGTGTGTAGTTGGGATTATGTTTGCCAATGTGCATTACTTTGCACTTGTCACCACTGAATGTCATCTGCCATCTTGTTGCCCAGCCACCCAGTTTCCTGGGATCCTTTTGTATCTCTTTGCCGTCAGCTTTGGCCTTAACTAGCTTGAATAGTTTTTTATTGTCTTCAAATTTTGCCACCTCACTGTTCACCCACTATACTCACACCAGGAAATACTGTGTGATGCTGCCCCTGGGAATCACTTCCCTTGGGGGCCTATTGGGAGCTCCATGGCTAGGGACATTTGCCTAACCCATATGCCCATACCCTGTCTCCCTGCAGTGGTGGGACCCCAGAGAGATGTTTATGAGCCTGCTACTGCAGTGCCTCTTTTAGCTCAGGTCATAGCAACTCACCCCAGAGGTCCAGGGTTCAATCCCTGATCCCGACAACCCAGCCGGTTATGCCATATTTAAAACTAGCCTGGGGAGAATAGTCCTGCTCTGGGACGATGGACCAGATGGGACCGAACAGAGCTGTTCCCTCTTTGACACTGTGACTCACTCAGGGTCACCACCGCCCGACGCAGGAGGCAGGGTGATGGGGCGGGGCCCTGACATTGCCCACGCAGGCCTCACCACAGGAGCGCCTGAGTCACCGCATGCATAAGACACCCTCTTACGGGGCAGGAAGCCCAGTCGGAGCTAACAGCAGAGCACACGGGGCACCCACCCAGCCCGCTACCCTTGGCCCCAGAGAGGAAGACGCCTGCATGACTGAGAGATCCGAGGGGACCCAGAGCAGATGCCCAACCAGGCTGGAGAACCTCAGCGGGACCAGGAGGACCCAGGAACATGGGCTGGGGGTCTGTCCCCTCCCTACAGTGAGACATGCCAGCTCCTTTGCTGGCTGATGAGGAACCTGCTGCTCCGTGTGTTGCTCATTCTCTAGGGGTGGCAGTCGGGTTCCCGTCCTTTTTGCTCCTTCGTGGTGCTGGAAGAAAGTTCAAAAAGCAGTTTGTTTTTTTTCTCTTTTCAAAAACAGATCAGAAATGGGGGTCTCACCTACCTTGCCATCCATGGACGCCCCAGGGGTGACTGGGGAGCTGGCAGGACTGACAGCATCACACCCTGTGCAGGGGAAACCTCACTGCCTGGCAGGGGACATGATTATTTGCTGACAAAGTTTTAGAACCTATTTGATCCAACATCGGCTCCCATTTACACCAGTGTAAATCCTGAGTCACACTAATGCCTTCACTCTAGATTTACACTGGTGTAACTGGGAGCAGAGTTTTACCCTTCAGCTTCATCCTTTTCATTTTTGCGGGTGCCATTTAATTCAAATGCCTGAGACACAGCAGGGAGAAAAGCTCTTTTAGCTAAAGATGCTACACACTGATCCCTGCCCCTTTAATTATTGTCAGGCTTGATCCAAAGTGCGTCCTGCTCAGCGCTGGGGGAGGGTAAGAGCCAGGGTGTGGTCAGGACAGGGTTATCAGTGCCATTTCCCCCCTTTTCAGATCCCCCCTCTCATGAACCGGTCACCCCTGAGCCCCACCCTAGTCATCGTGACCACCAAATTGCGCCTGACAGTGCTGGGCCTCCTCGTCCGTGAGGGTCCAGCATGAGCCAGGAGCTCGAGATGTTCTGGTGAAGGTCTGGGGACTTTGTGAGACCAGGTCGCCTTTGCAACATGATCTGAAGAGCTAGAGATTATTATGGGGTGCAGGAATCTGAGGTGGCATCACCTCCTCCCCAAATCCTGTTCTTTCCTGCCCCAAGGAGGCAAGACCCACCCCCACTTGCGTAGAGCCCAGATGGGCCATGGAGGGCCCTCCACACACACACTGAGATTCCTGCCCCAATCCAACTACAGCAACAACCATAATGGACCAGACCGAGGCGCGGCCAACCCACCAGCTTGTCGAACCATGTCACATCAGCACTGAGGTCCCCGAGCCTGACAACGTCTGCTCAGTTGCACCGGTGGTCCCCAGCCCCACACCCAAGAGGAGCCTAATGGGTAAGATCAGGGCCGGGCAGTAAGGGAGGGGTAAGTGAGGCCAGATCTTCACTGAAAAATGAGAAGTAGCTACATCACCACGTGTCCCCCCGAGCGCTGCAGTTCGGTCAAGCTGACCCCCAAGGAGGTGTTCTCTGGGCTTTTATCGTACGTTCCTGGTCTTCCTCTCCTTAATGTCCCAGGCTGAGAACAGGGACAGATCCCACATGGGTGTGGGCAGGGGATGAGCACCCAGCTGGGATGGGATGCTGCAGGATACCCCTCTGGTTTAGGGGTGCAGGGCTCTGGGGGAGGATCAGGCTCTAGATGAGCCATGGGATTAGGGGGCAGGAGAGTCTCGCTCTGGGTTCAGGAGTGCAGGGCGGTGGGGAGCTATCACAGCCCACCGGCAGCCAGGTCTAATGGTCAGAGCCAGGGTGCTCAGGAACCAGAGGTGGGAGTCAAGCCAAGGATCAGAGCCACAGTCAGAGTCAGGAATAGAGCCTGGAGCTGGAGTCAGTAGCCAGAGGATCTGAAACAGGGCAGGAGGGAAGGGACCGGACTGGACCCAGGAGGCAGGTACAACATGGCAGCCAGCCAGGGATCCACTTTGATGCTCCCGCCACCGGCTCCTCGCTTAAATAGCGCCTGGGAGCCAATGGGAGAGGCCGGAGGCCACCGCCAATGGGGAGCCTCGTGGGCGGTGCCTACGTGCGCGAGGGTCCCTGTGGCGGCCCAAAGAGCCAGAACCATAGTGGCGGGGGGCAGGGTGAGTGAAGGGGGCGGGCTTGGCGGGAGACACAGCGCTTGGGGCCAGCTGAGGAAGCACCTGGGCGGGATCGGGGGCCGGGGCTGCTTCCCCCCCGCCCCGTGCTACAAACAGGCAAAGCCTCCACAGTTGGTCCCGTCTCCTCCCCCCCATCACGTGATTCCCCCAGGGGGCAAGAAGCCATTGGGATAGCGGGGAGTGGGGGGCGCGTGGTGGGCTCGCCTCCTGCCGCGCGCAGAGCTCAGGGGCCAGGCTGCTGGAGCCGGGCCCAGCCGGGGTCCCTGCGGGGTCCAGGCTCGTGGGGCCCGGCCACGGGCCGAGAACAGCCCCGGGGGCCGCTGCACGGGTCGCTGGCTCCAGCGTCGCCCGGCCTGTTCCGCGGCAGCAATTTGGTGAGCGGGAGCTGGTGCTGCGGGGCCTGGCGCGCCGACCTGGGCCCCCCACGGGCCCTGCCCCTAAGACGATGAGCCCAGGGGACCCTTGCGGGGGGGGGGGGGGGGGGGGAGGGCTGTTGTCTCGCGCTCCCCTCTCTCACTTCCACACCCATCAGTTGCAGCAAAGATTTTTCTCTTCAGGGGGAGCCTTTCTAAGCAACAATCCATCTTTTTCTTGTTCTACAGAAGCATTGCTCTGTGGAGCCACAACAAACTCCCTCTGTGTTTTAGTTACATCCAGAGTCATCTCTGGCACATTAAGAGGATTTTCACATAACCCCCTTTAAGGCAAGCTGCTAAACTCCAGGTGTGACAGGTTTGGTCACAGAAACCCCCTTAAGACAGTCACTAGATGTGCTGGGACACCACTGAGAACATACGCCCCTGCCAGAGAAGGCTTTCCTCTACTCTTGTCTTGCTGAGTAAGACACTCCAGTCAATTACAGCACAGAGCAAGAGGTTGGGCCACGCCCCACTGCAGTTCACTGAATCTGAGATCCACTCAGCTCAGGGGCTTCTTCGTTAACAGAGACTTTCCCAGCACCCAATATTCAGTCTTTCTGGGAGCCTAAGCCCCACATGAATTCATTTTACTCTGTATAAAGCTTATACAGGGCAAACTCATAAATTGTCCGCCCTCTATAACACTGATAGAGAGATGTGCATAGCAGTTTGCTCCCCCAAGTGTTAGTCACTAACTCTGGGTTCAATAATAAGCAAAAGTGATTTTATTAAGTATAAAAAGTAGGATTTAATTGGTTCCAAGTAATAACAGACAGAACAAACTAAGTTACCAAGCAAAATGAAACAAAACCCGCAAGTCTAAGCCTAATACATTAAGAAACTGCACACAGGTAAATCTCATCCTTAGAGATATTCTAATAAGCAGCTTTCACAGACTGGACTCCTTCCTAGTCTGAGTCCAGCAATCACTCACACCCCTATAGTTACTGTCCTCTGTTCCAGTCTCTTTCAGGCATCTCCTGGGGGTGGAGAGGCCATCTCTTAAGCCAGCTGAAGACAAAATGGAGAGGCTTCCAGGGCCTTTTATATTCTCTCCCTTGTGGGCAGAAACCCCTTTGTTTTCCTGTGCAGTCACAGCAACAAGATGGAGTTTGTAGCCACCTGGGCAAGTCACACATCCATGAATGATTCAGCTTTTTGCAGGCCGACACCATTGTTTACATGTTAGTTTGAACGTTCCCAGGAAAGCTCAGACGTGGATTGGCGTTTCCCAGAGTCCATTGTCAGCTAAGTGTTTCTTGATAGGACTATTCTCAGTAAGTGCCCATTCTCAAGAAGCTGACTAAATGCTTCACTAAGGCTACTAGGAATCAAACATATTGAGATACAAGTATGTCATAAATATAATGGGAAAGGTAACGACCTTTATGTATGCAGTAACATAAAATCCCTCCTGGCCAGAGGTCCAGAATCACTTCACCTGTAAGGGGTTAAGAAGCTCAGAAAACCTGGTTGGCACCTGACCAAAAGGACCAACAAGGAAAGAAGGTACTTTCAAATCTGGAGGGAGGGGGAGAGCGGTTTTGTTTGTGCTCTCTTCGGTGGAGGTGGCGGAAAAGAAAAAAGCTGGTAGCAGTTGGAGCGGATATCAGAAGGCGCAGCCTGAAACAAAACCCTACCACTGGGGGGCAGCCCAAGGCCCCACCTACATCCCAAGGAAAACCCCAAACACCTTATTGTCCCACCACACCAGTCTCCAGCAACTCACCTCATCCCAGTGACCCGTCAGTTTTAAATGTAATGAGCTGGGGCATGGGAAGGCCAACTACCCCAAGAACCCCAACAAATTGCAGTTCATTACACCGAAATCACACCAAAGGTCCTCAGGCCCAAATGCCTCCCAGATACCCTCAGAGCGAAGGGAAACTGTGCGTGTGGGTGGGGAAAAGGTTATCTCATGGAGGGACACTGGAGCACAGGTGTCAGCTATCCACCAATCCTTAGTGGACCCCAAATTCATCAACCCAGAGGCCCAAGTGACGATTCAACCCTTCATGTCAAACTCTTTAAACTTGCCTACAGCCAAGTTGCCTGTCCAGTACAAGGGCTGTTCAGGAATGTAGACTTTTGCAGTCTATGATGATTATTCCATTCCCATGCTGCTGGGGGAAGACTTGGTCAACCATATGAAGCTAGCCAAGAGGGTGGGAATGGTTACCTGCAGCCATGCTAAGCAAGCCTTCACACCTATCCCTGTTCCTGAGCCTTCTACCAGGGCCCCGTCTGTGTTACCAGAGACCCAGACTGAGGTGGTGGAACCAGACCCCCTGCCAACAACTGCAACAGCAACAGTGAATCCAGTCCCAGAGACCCAACCAGAACCAGTCCCAAAACCAGAATGGGCCGAGCCACCGGCACCAGAACCATTGCCAGCGCTGAATCCAATGCTTGCAACCCTGTCTACAACCCCAACACCAGAGGGCACCCCCGAGCCTGCACTGGCAGCATCAGATAACCCTACACAAGAGGCTCAGCCAGAGCCTGAAATACCCCATAGTGCACCAGCGGAGAGCGGTTCACCGTCAACAGAAACCACCCCATCCCCTGCATCGCTTCCAGAGGGACCAAGCCCAAGTCCACAATCCAGTGAGGAACTGGTGTCTTCAGCATCAAGGGAACAGTTCCAGGCCAAGCAGGAAGAAGATGAAAGCCTCCAGGGAGCTTTGACGGCGGCATGGAGCAACCCACTGCCTCTCAACTCTTCTAATCGATCCTGGTTTGTTGCAGAAAGAGGACTTTTATACGAGGAAACTCTTTCTGGTGGGCACCAGGAAGACTGGCATCCTCAGTTGGAACAGTTGGTAGTTCCAACTAAGTACCAGGTAAAGCTCTTGAGCTTAGCCCACGATCATCCTAGTGGCCATGCTGGGGTGAACAGGACCAAAGACCGTTTGGGGAGGTCCTTCCACTGCGAGGGAATGGGCAAGGACGTTTCTACCTATGTCCGGTCTTGTGAGGTGTGCCAAAGAGTGGGAAAATCCCAAGACCAGGTCAAAGCTCCTCTCCAGCCACTCCCCATCATTGAGGTCCCATTTCAGTGAGTAGCTGTGGATATTCTGGGTCCTTTCCCGAAAAAGACACCCAGAGGAAAGCAGTACATACTGACTTTCATGGATTTTGCCACCCGATGGCCAGAAGCAGTAGCTCTAAGCAACACCAGAGTTAAAAGTGTGTGCCAGGCATTAACAGACATTTTTGCCAGGGTAGGTTGGCCCTCCAACATCCTTACAGAGGCAGGAACTAATTTCCTGGAAAGAACCATGAAAAGCCTCTGGGAAACTCATGGGGTGAACCACTTGGTTGCCACCCCTTACCACCATCAAACAAATGTCTTGGTGGAGAAGTTTAATGGAACTTTGGGGGGCATGATACGTTAATTCGTAAATGAGCACTCCAACGATTGGGACCTAGTTTTGCAGCAGTTGCTCTTTGCCTACAGGGCTGTACCAGTTTAGGGTTTTCACCAGTTTAGGGTTTTCACCATTTGAATTTGTGTATGGCCGCGAGATTGAGGGGCCATTACAGTTGGTGAAGCAGCAATGGGAGGGGTTTAAGCCTTCTCCAGGAACTCACATTCTGAACTTTGTAAACACCCTACAAAACACCCTCCAAACCTCTTTAGCCCTTGCTAAAGAAAACCTAAAAGATGCTCTGGAAGAGCAAAAGGCCTGTTATGATAAACTTGCCAGAGAACATTCCTTTAAAGTAGGGGACCAGGTCACGGTCTTGAAGGCGCTCCAGGCCCATAAGATGGAAGCGTCATGGGAAGGGCCATTTACAGTCCAGGAGCGCCTGGGAGCTGTTAACTATCTCATAGAATCCCTCACCTCAAACCTAAAGCCTAAGGTGTACCATGTTAATTCTCTAAAGCCCTTTTATTCCAGAGAATTAAAGGTTTGTCAGTTTACAGTCCAGGGAGGAGATGACGCTGAGTGGCCTGAAGGCGTCTACTAGGAAGGAAAAAGTGACGGTGGCGTGGAAGAGGTGAACCTCTCAATGACCCTCGGATGTATGCAGCGCCAACAGATCAAGGAGCTGTGCACTAGCTTCACGCTGATGTTCTCAGCCACCCCAGGACTGACTGAATGGGCATACCACTCCATTGACACAGGTAATGCTCAACCAGTTAGAGCCCAACCATACCGGGTGTCTCCTCAAGCCAAAACTGCTACAGAATGGGAGATCCGGGACATGCTACAGATGGGTGTAATCTGCCCCTCTGGCAGTGCATGGGCATCTCCAGTGGTTCTAGTTCCCAAACCAGATGGGGAGATACCCTTTTGCGTGGACTACCGTAAGCTAAGTGCTGTAACTCACCCAGACAACTATCCAATGCCACGCACAGATGAGCTATTAGAGAAACTGGGACAGGCCCAGTTCATCTCTACCTTGGACTTAACCAAGGGGTACTGGCAGGTACCGCTGGATGAATCCGCCAAGGAAAGGTCAGCCTTCACCACACATGTAGGGCTGTATGAATGGAATGTACTCCCTTTCGGGCTGCAAAATGCACCCGCCACTTTCCAAAAACTTGTAGAAAGTCTCCTAGCAGGATTGGGAGAATCTGCAGTCACCTACCTTGATGATGTGGCCATCTTTTCTGATTCATGGGCAGAACACCTGGAGCATCTGCAAAAACTCTTTGAGCGCATAAGGGTGGCAGGACTAACTGTTAAGGCTAAAAAGTGTCAAATAGGCCTAAACAGAGTGACTTACCTTGGACACCAGGTGGGTCAAGGAACTATCAGCCCCCTAAAGGTCAAAGTGACTGCCATCCAAAAGTGGCCTGTCCCAAAGACAAAGAAACAGGTCCAATCCTTCTTAGGCTTGGCCGGATATTACAGTCCATTTGTACCGCACTACAGCCAAATCGCCGCCCCACTAACAGACCTAACCAAAAAGAAACAGCCAAATGCAGTTCAGTGGACTGAAGAGTGTCAGAAGGCCTTTAACCAGCTTAAAGCGACACTCATGTCTGACCCTGTGCTAAGGGCCCCAGACTTTGACAAACCTTTCCTAGTAACCACAGATGCCTCTGAGCGTGGTGTGGGCGCAGTTTTAATGCAGGACGGACCGGATCAAGAATTCTGTCCTGTCGTGTTTCTCAGCAAAAAACTGTCTGAGAGGGAAAGCCAATGGTCAATCAGCGAAAAGGAACGTTACGCCATTGTGCACACTTTGGAAAAGCTACGCCCATACGTTTGGGGACGGCATTTCCACCTGCAAACCGACCATGCTGCGCTGAAGTGGCTTCATACCATCACGGACAAAAACAAAAAACTCCTTCGATAGAGTTTAGCTCTCCAAGACTTTGATTTTGAAATACAACACGTTTCAGGAGCTTCTAACAAAGTGGCTGATGCACTCTCCCGTGAAAGTTTTCCAGAATCAACTGGTTAAAATCATTCTTGAAATGTGGAAAATATTGTTAGGTTTTCTATAGTCAGCAGTATATCTAGAGGTGCATGTGTCTTATTAATTCTGTTTTCTCCTAGAGCTCCAGGAAGAAACCACAGCCAGTGTGAAGCAGGCTGTCCAGCACCATCTATGATCTGGGGGGCGTGTCATAACTATACAGCTACGGGTAGCATAAAATCCCTCCTTCCCTGTAAAGGGTTAAGAAGCTCAGATAACCTATTTCGCACCTGACCAGAAGGACCAATGGGGAAAGAAGATACTTTCAAATCTGGGGGGCAGGGAAAGGCTTTGTTTGGTGCTCTGTGTGTGTTCTCCCCGGTGACAGAGGGAGAGACCAAGCAAGTAATCCAGCTCCCACTGAAATGTTACATCTAATATTACAGAAATAGTAAGTAATAGCAAGGAAATGCATTAGAGTATCTTTTAACTTGTGAATTGTCCCTGTCCTAAGAGGGAGGTTTATCCCTGTTGTTGTAACTTTAAAGTTTTGCCTGGAGGGGAAATCCTCTGTGTTTTTGAATCTTTTTGTTACCCTGTAAAGTTATCTTCCATCCTGATTTTACAGAGATGATTCTTTTATCTTTTTTAAAAATATCCTTCTTTTAAGAACCTGACTGATTTCTCTATTGTCCTAAGACCCAAGGGTTTGGGTCTGTGATCACTTTGTAACCGACTGGTTAGGATATTATTCTCAAGCCTCCCCAGGAAAGGGGGTGTAAGGGCTTGGGGGGATATACTGGGGAACTAGGAACTCCAAGTGACCCTTTCCCTGATTCTTTGTTAAATCACTTGGTGGTGGCAGTGTACCATCCAAGGGCAAAGAATTTGTGCCTTGGGGAAGTTTTAACCTAAGCTGGTAGAAATAAGCTTAGGGGGTCTTTCATGCAGGTCCCCAAATCTGTACCCTAGAGTTCAGAGTGGGGAGGGAACCCTGACACGGCCCCTGCTCTGCTCCCAGGGCCAGACATGGGCACGCTGGTGGCTGTGGCTCTGAGACAACTGGAACAGCTGATCGGTGGCCCCTCCAAACAGCTGATCCGTGGTGCCTTTGGTGGCTCCGCTGCACAGCTGATCAGTGCCGCCACGGGATGCAGCCCACAAACCTTTCCAGTTCCGAAGATTCGGGGTTTTCCCTTCTGTTGGTAAACCATATGGTCAATTGCTCAACCACACTTTGGTTCATTCTGCAATATGCACAAGAGACCAAATAACCAGTATCCGTCCGGTTTATTGTTAAAAGTCAGTAACAGCATATTACAGGAACAAAGGTTCAATACAACTCCAATTTCTGGGAACCCGTCTCCTGCAGCAGTGCAGAATTCACCTTACTAAAAAGGCTTGCATCCAAAGTCAGACCCCTAAAGCTGTCCCTTTTATACTCAACCTGTTTACAAGGAAAGAGGTACTGTATGTATCCACTGAGGCTAGTTTTAACCTACCATCTTTCTACCTTGTTTTTCTGGTACCATGCGGTACCCCTTCGCTCTTTGTTCTGGACTCAGGAATTCCAGGTACCAAGAGCGTGACGGCACCTCCTAGGCTTGTCCCATATATATTGTCCTTATTTTTGGAACATTCCGATGAGAGTAACTCCCTGCCTGTTACTACATATGTGCTGATCCTGGCAGGTTTCCTGGCTAATGCGAGATATCATCAGAAATAGATTTAACCAGACTGATCTGCTATTATCCCCTGGGATTCAGAAGCTGTGAAAGTGGTGGAAAGCCATCTGGGACCCCTCCACGCTCTGGTCTCATAGTGAGCCCATCTCAGATGAGCCCATCTCAGCCAGCCCCAGGAATCTGGCCAGGTAAATCTAAGGGTGTTTCAGTGAATCTGAATGGAGTCTCAGTTGGTGTAACATGAGCATTGGAGGGAGCAGAGGAAATTGCGCATTACACCTAGGTGTAAATTCTAGCTCAAGGAGACATACCCGGGCTTCCTCTGACCTAGTTGGCATGCCAAAAATGGAAGCGTGGCCACGCTTGGGCAAGCAACAGGAGCGGCTCCCTGCCCTAACTACGATCCCATCCAAGACCACAGGTACGCACTCAGGCCGGCCAGCCCCTCCTGCCCCCATGGCAACACTTCTATTTCTAGCTAGATGAGAGCTAGGGCAACTATGTCCTCACGAGCTGGAACAGTTACCTTCCAGCCCCACTGCAGACAGACCCGTGGGCCCCTCTGGACTCTCCTAGCCCCACCCGAGTTCAGCCCATGGACTTTGTTCCACTCACCCAATGGATACATGTCACCTCGGGTTCCCATGGTGGCTCAGACGCTGTCAGGGCAGGTCGAGTTCTGAGGATTCTGACCTTTGCAACCTCCTTATCTTCAAGAACTTAGACAGGAAGCCAAGTCGACTCATGTCCTTTTGCATTATATCGTATCAGCCGACAGTACTGCACACATGAGAGCACTGTCTTCTCAGTATGCCCTGCTCTCCTTCCTTCTGCCCTACACTTCTCCCAGCCCCATAATCATTCACCTTGCTGAGTACCTATGGGGGATACTGACCACAGTGCAGAGGACCTAGCATCACTTCACACAATCTTCATACAGAAATGTGGAGTTGCAAGGGACCTCAGGAGGTCAAACAATCCACCCCCATGCGCTGAGGCAGGACCAAGTGCACCTAGAACATCCCGAGCAGGTGTTTGTCCAACCTGTCCTTAAAACCCCCCAATAACAGGGATTCCACAACCTCCCTAGGTCACCTGTTCCTGTGCTGAACCATCCTTAGAGTTAGAAAGCTTTTTCCTAATATCTAACCTAACTCTCCCTTGCTGCTAACTAAGGCAATTCCTTCTTGTCCTCCCCTTGGTACACATGGGCACCAATTGATCACAGTCCTCTTTATAACAACCTTTTGCATATTTGCAGATTGTTAGCATGTCCCCCCCCTCCGTGCCATCTCTTCTCTGAACAAAACATGCCCAATTCTTTCAACCTTTCCTCACAGGTCATGTTTTCTAAACCTCTGATCATCAGGGCCACCCGGCGGGGGAGGGGCGGGGGCGTGGGCGGGCAAGTGGGGCAATTTGCCCCAGGCCCTCGGGCCCCGCAGAATACTATAGTATTGTAACTTTTTATCTGTTGCTCTCCTCTGGACTCTGTACAATTTGTCCTCATCCTTCCTGAAGCGCAGCACCCAGGTCTGGTCACGGTTCTCCCATGCCAAGTAGAGGAGAACAGTCACCTCCCATCTCTGACTCACCCCACTCCTGGTCAAGGTGATCCAGGTGCAGCGGGAGCTGGAGAGTGTTGCCATCACGGCCACGAACATGGCCCACCAGTCCCAGCAGGCGTCGAGCCTGGAGACCAAGGAGCCCTATGCTAGCCTCCGGGCCCTGACGCTGGGGGAGCCAGGGAGGCTTGGTGGTGGAGATGGCCTTCCCCGTCCACGCCACCGCGCCCCACGCTGCCCCCTTCCATGACGTCAAGAAGATCAGCATCATGGCCAAGCCCTGTGGGGAGAAGACAGGCCCCGGCAGCGGAGCCTCGCCAGGTAGGGCCCAGCGCAGGCCTCGGGGGGTAGTGCCCCATGGCCTTCCTCCCCCATCAGGCTAGGGAGCTCCCTGCCCCCTGGTTAGTTCTGGGGTGGGGATAATTGAGGGACAGATCTAATTGGAGGGGAAAGGCCTCATGTCCGTGACCTCCATGACATAATTGTAGCCTTAACCATGAGAAAACTCCTACCCCAGAATATATTGGGCAGTGTCCTTTGCCTCAGTTTCTCCCCTGGCGGTGTGAAAGTCCAACAAATTCTCCTTTAACCTGCCTTTGCCCTTTCCCTCCCCTGCACCCCACTCACCAAATCTTCCACTTTTTAAAGGATCCCTTTTGGCCTCTCACTGCTTCTTGCACTTTGTTGTTTAGCCGTGGTGGCACTTTTTCGTTTCTCTTACTATGTTTTTTAATTTTGGGGCTGTGTTTAAAATGAGCCTCTATTAAAGTGTCTTTAAAAAGTTTCCATGCAACTTGTAGAGAGTTCACTTTCAGCACTGTACCTTTTAATGTCTCTTTGACTAACTTCCTCATTTTTGTGTAGTTCCCCTTTCTGGAATTAAACGCTCCCGTGCTGGGCTGCTGTGGCGTTCCCCCCCACCCAGGAATGGTAAATTTAATTATATTATGGTCACTGTTACCAGCGGTTCTGCTATATTCACCCCTTGGACCAGATCCAGTGCTCCACTTAGGACTAAATCAAGAATTGCATCTCCTCTTGTGGGTCGCAGGACTAGCTGCTCCAAGAAACAGTCATTTAAGGTGTCCAGAAACTTTATCTCTGCATCCAGTCCTGAGGTGACATGTACCCAGCCAATCTGGGGCTAGTTGAAATCCCCCATTATTACTGAGGTTTTTATTGTTATAGCCTCTCTAATCTCCCTGAGCGTTTCACAGTCACTATCACCATCCTGGTCAGGTGGTCAGTAGTACCCCCCCACTGCTATATTATTATTCGAGCATGGAATTACTATCCATAGAGATTCCATCATACAGTTTGGTTCATTTAAGATTTTTACTTCATTTGACTCAATGCTTTCTACTGCCACTCCCCCACCAGCATGACCTGTTCTGTCCTTCCGATATATTTTGTACCCTGGTATTACTGTATCCCATTGATTATCCTCATTCCACCAACTTTCTGTGATGCCCATTATATCCATATCCTCATTTAATATGACACACTCTAGTTCAGCTATCTTATTATTTAGACTTTTAGCATTGGTGTATAAGTACTTTAAAAACCTGTCACTTTTTAGCTGTCTGCCGTTACATGATCTAATTGAATGGGACTCTTTTTCAATTGTCTGTTTCTCATCAGATCCTACCTGTATTTTAGCATCTTCCATCCTCACATGTTGGCTTTCCCTCAGCCCTTAGTTTAAAAAGTGCTCTATGACCTCTTTAATTTTAAGTGCCAGCAATCTGGTTCCATTTTGGTTTACATGGAGCCCATCCTTCCTGTAGACTCCCCCTTTCCCAAAAGGTTCCCCAGTTCCGAATAAATCTAACCCTCTCCTCCCTACACCATCATCTCATCCATGCATGGAGACCCTGCAGTTCTGCCTGTCTAACTGGCCATATGCATGGAACCCTAACCCTAACCCTAGACTTCAATCTCTTACCCAGCAGCCTAAATTTTGCCTCCAGGATCTCTCTCCCATCCTTTCCTATGTCACTGGTACCTACATGTATCACGACCACCTGCTCCTCTCCAGCACCTCACATACGTCTGTCTAGATGTCTTGAGAGGTCTGCAACCTTCACACCAGACAAGCAAGTCACCATGGGGTTCTCCCAGTCATCGCAAACCCAGCTATCTATGTTTCTAATGATTGAATCCCCCCTTACCATTGCCTATCTTTTATCAATAACTGAAGTTCCCTCCCCTGGAGAGGTATCCTCAGTGTGAGAGGATACCATGGCATCCTCTGGAAGGAGGGTCCCAACTATGGGATTGTTTCCCTCTGCTCCACTTCGATGTTCTCCTTCCCTGAGCCTTTCATCCTCCTCAATAGCACAGAGGCTGTTGGACCGGAGGTGGGACCGTTCTGCCATGTCCCAGGAATCCTCCAGCAGCCTAAGGACCCCACTAAATGGATGCTTGCGTACAAACTGCTAAGATGCTTGCCAGACCCAAGTGACTATATTCCCAAGACCAATGTAGACGTCTCATCCCTTTCCTTTGTTTCTATCCCCCAGCTGCTCAGGAGCTGGCTATAGCATTTATCCAGGTTTGAAACTGTTGGTAAATTTCAGGCTGAAATGTAATTTACCAGCTGAGGCCCCCATTCTCTGCTGTGCCCCTTCTGGGAAGGGGGCCCTCGGGGAATCTCATTGGCAGATACTACACCAGCCTTGTTGGGGGCTGGAGCAGCCGGGGGGCAGAGGACGAGGGCTGATTTAAACCTCAATGGCTGATAATGGTCGCTATAGTCCATCCCTGCCCTGCCTCCTATGCTGGAGCTGGAGGAGAGGCTGGCTCAGGGGCTACCTACGCTGGCCCCACCCTACTGGGGCCTCCCCTCCCTCGGGGACATGCAGTCAGTGTCCGTACACAGGGAGCTGAGGGGCTCAGGGGCTCAGACCAGCAGGGCATATAGCAAATATCACGGTTCCTATTCCCTGTTCACTCTCACTGGCTGTAACAGCAACTGTGCCCAGAAACCTTATGGATGGAGGCCAGGCATCCACAAACGTCACTGGGTGAGTGGAGGCCGGCTGCTCAAAACCTGATTGATGGGGGAAGTGGGTTCACCCAAGCCTGATTGTGGGGGTGGGACCATCTAAAATCTTCTCTGTTCAGGGCTGCTTTTCTGCCAGAGTGTCTCCTCCGGCAGAGAAGAACTCGTGCAGCTGCTGGATAAAGCATTCTCCATCAACAGCTCTTCTTCTCCTGCTCCCTCCCCTGCAACCTCCAGCAAAACATGAAAAAGACTTTGGAAACGAAACGCACCAAAGAAGGGAAATAAAAAGTTCAGCCAGCTACCAGCACATGCCCGCAACTTCTCCACTCCAGGCAGGCTGCACGGTTACCCTGACTGCTGCACCACCCTCTGCAAGCTTAGCGCTGGCCCCCTCCAGGAACGCCAGCCTTTCGCCAGCCATGTGCACTCAGCCCTTCGACAAATGACTCTGCCAACAACACCAGCTACGGCTCCAAACAGCCACAGCCACGAGAGCTGGGGGAGAACTGAGCTGGGGAGGGGAGCAGCGTTCAGGTCGCAGGGCGCAGTCTGTGGCGTACGGGGATGTGTAACTCAGCCAGGGGTAAGCAGGGAGCCTCACTAGCTCTTGGTGTCTGGGATTTGCCTCCGTCCTTGGCTTGGTAGTCTGGTTCCAGCAGCCTCCGCCCTGAGTCTGAGCTCAGTTTCCTCAGGGTAGACGGAGGGTCGTTTCTGACGAGCGTCCTCATTTTTAATAAACGCCCCATTTCTAATCCCTGGGCTCATTCTGGGCACGACCCCACCCCAGAGCAGGTGGCAGTTCATAATATAAAGCTGGATCCTCAGCTGGTGTAAATGGGTGTGTGGACTCCTTTGGACCGAGGCCGATTTACACCAGTTGGGGATCTGGGAATATCTGTAGTTCTACACTGGTAACTTGTGTTTGTGAATCTAACCCTTAAGGGTGCCTAGGGATGTGTTGTTCTCAAGTTGACAGAGGAGGAAAGAAGGCAGGTGAACCATACCACACTGCTCAGCACAATCCAAACAGGACAGAGCTAGTCACCAGGAAACGTCTGAGAAAGGGGAAGTCACTGAGCAGAAACTTTATATGGGCAAAACCCACATGTGTGCAGTGTTTTTTCTCAGTGGAAGGTTGATCTATTTGGAGGAAGCATGTTTATGACACGGATTGGACCAGAGCTGTTCCTCTAGGTGGGAGCCACAAGAAAAGGGAACCTGGTAAGATCCACACATGAGAGTGATCATAGGAGGAGGAGCTTGAGTGTATTTCTCTGCCTCTCTTCACCAGGAGCTCACACACGACAGGATGGGAGGACTGGAGAGCCCCAAGTCCTGATGTTCTGTCTGCATCTCCAAGACGACAGCTGCAGACAAGAGCTATAATTACACCTGTGACTTGGACAACACCATCTCACGCATAAGGAGCCACACTGTGATCCGGATAAAGATCTGTTCTTTTGTTTGTTTTTTGTTAAGAAGAGCTACGTCTCAGAAAATGACTTAAGCATTACAACTGCACCACCTTAGAAGACTACTTACAGCAGTAAGTGCAGGGAGAGCGATAGCTCAGTGATTTGAGCATTGGCCTGCTAAATCCAGCATTGTGAGTTCAATCCTTGAGGGGGCCATTTAGGGATCTGGGGCAAAAATTGAGGATTGGTCCTGCTTTGAGCAGGGGGTTGGACTTGATGACCTCCTGAGGTCCCTTCTAACCCTGATATTCTATGATTCTAACCCCAGGACACTGACACCTCCAACCATTATGTTAGCAACCAACCACTCAGTATGGGCACCTCTTAAGTTTCACTGAATGCAGGATTTAAAAGGTTGTGACCAGATACTTCACACCAGTTAATTTTAATGAGGGGGATGGAACACTGGCCAGAACAGGGAAATAACAGATAAGTTAACAGATCAAGAATATTTAACTAAGTTAGATCTATGCACCTCGGCAGGGCCTGATGAAATTCACCCTATAGTACTTAAGAAACTAGCTGAAGCAATCGCCGAACCATTAGCGATTATCTTCCAGAACTCATGGAGGATGGGTGAGGTTCATAACAAGGGCACACTTCAAAAAAAGGTAAAAAGGAGCTCTTAGAGAAGAATAGACCAGACAGCCTAACTTCAGTACTCAGAAAAATAGTGGAACAAATGATTGAACTACCAATTTATTAAAACCTAGAGGATAATAAGTGATAAGTAATAACCAACATGGATTTGTCCAGAACAAGTCATGCCAAACAAACATAATTGCCTTCTTTGATTGGGTACCCAGTCTAGTGGATGGGGGGAAGCGGTGGACGTGATGTATCCTGAATTTAGTAAGTCTTTTGACACAGTCCCACATGACATTAAGGAAATATGGACTAGATGAAAAATTACCAGAAGGAGGGTGCAAAGCTAGTTGGAAGTCCTTACTCACAGGGTAGGTATTGGGACTCACTGGCTCGGCAGCAACACTGCAGAAAAGAGTGCAAGGTTGCTGGTGGACCACTAATGGAATGTGAGTCTACAGTGTGATGCTCTTGACAAAAGGCAAGTGTCATTCTGGGATGTATTAACAGGAGTGGGGTGGGTCAGAGATGGGAGGTGACTGTTCTCCTCTACTCGGCATGGGAGAACCGTGTCCAGGTTTGGGTGCTGCACTTCAAGAAGGATGAGGACAAATTGTAGAGTCCAGAGGAGAGCAACAGAAATGATCAGAGGTTTAGAAAAAATGACCTGTGAAGAAAGGTTGAAAGAATTGGGCATGTTTTGTTCAGAGAAGAGATGGCACGGAGGGGGGGGATATGGTAACAATCTGCAAATATGCAAAAGGTTGTTATAAAGAGGACTGTGATCAATTGGTGCCCATGTGCACCAAGGGGAGGACAAGAAGGAATTGCCTTAGTTAACAGCAAGGGAGATTTAGGTTAGATATTAGGAAAAAACTTTCTAACTCTAAGGATGGTTCAGGACAGGAACAGGAGACCTAGGGAGGTTGTGGAATCCCTGTTATTGGGGGGTTTTAAGAACAGGTTGGACAAACACCTGCTCGGGATGTTCTAGGTGCACTTGGTCCTGCCTCAGCGCATGGGGGTGGATTGTTTGACCTCCTGAGGTCCCTTGCAACTCCACATTTCTGTGTGAAGATTGTGTGAAGTGATGCTAGGTCCTCTGCGCCGTGGTCAGAATCCCCCATAGGTACTCAGCAAGGTAAAGATTATGGAGCTGGGAGAAGTGGTCGGGCAGAAGGAAGGAGAGCAGGGCATGCTGAGAAGACAGTGCTCTCATGTATGCAGTACTGTCGGTTGATAAGATATAATGCAACAGGACATGAGTCGACTTGGCTTCCTGTCTAAGTTCTTGAAGATAAGGAGGTTGCAAAGCTCAGAATCCTCAGAACTCGACCTGCCCTGACAGCGTCTGAGCCACCATGGGAACCCGAGGTGACATGTATCCATTGGGTGAGTGGAACAAAGTCCATGGGCTGAACTCGGGTGGGGCTAGGAGAGTCCAGAGGGGCCCACGGGTCTGTCTGCAGTGGGGCTGGAAGGTGACTGTTCCAGCTCGTGAAGACATAGTCGCCCTAGCTCTCATCTAGCTAGAAATAGAAGTGTTGCCATGGGGGCAGGAGGGGCTGGTCAGCCTGAGTGCGTACCTGTGGTCTTGGATGGGATCGTAGTTGGGGCAGGGAGCCTCTCCTGTTGCTTGCCCAAGCATGGCCACGCTTCCATTTTTGGCATGCCAACTAGGTCAGAGGAAGCCCGGGTATGTCTCCTTGAGCTAGAATTTACACCTAGGTGTAACGTGCAATTTCCTCTGCTCCCTCCAATGCTCATGTTACACCAACTGAGACTCCATTCAGATTCACTGAAACACCCTTAGATTTACCTGGCCAGTTTCCTGGGGTTAGCTGAGATGGGCTCATCTGAGATGGGCTCACTATGAGACCAGAGCGTGGAGGGGTCCCAGATGGCTTTCCACCACTTTCACAGGCACTGAATCCCAGGGGATAACTGCGGATCAGTCTGGTCCCTGGAAGCAGAGCAGCCCAAAGCCTTCCCTGATTCATCCTCAACTCTCTGTAGTCCCAAGGAACCATTCCAGCAGCTGGCAATAGCCAGAGGGTAGGACTACATTGGCCATACCGCTCACCTCTGGCCATACACCTCACCACTGTGCCCGGGGGTTGTAACATAGAGTCATTACACAAGGGGAATTTCCAGGTAGCTGGTTGAACCAGCTTTCTGTCGTGGCACAGAGCTGGGGTTCCGAAATATTACTACAGGAATAATAGTTCTTAATGAAAGAATTGACTTCATTGGATTTACACCAGAATCACAGTGGGGTAAATAAGCAAAGTTTGGTCCATAGACCTGGGCCAGGAGACACCATCTCTCTCTCTCTCTCTCTCTCTCTCGCTCTTTCTCTGTTGCTTATTTCTGTGTATAACATTTTTAAAACACTTATTTTTTTATTTCTCTCAAGTATTTCTCCTCCTCATCCTGTTCCCCTCTCTACCACCAGGGAGCACTCAAGTGTCATTCGTTAAGTTCCAGGCTGGCAGAACATAAGGCTGTATGGGTTAACTAGGGAGGTGGTGGAATCTCCTTCCTTTGAGGTTTTTAAGGTCAGGCTTGACAAAGCCCTGGCTGGGATGATTTAATTGGGGATTGGTCCTGCTTTGAGCAGGGGGTTGGACTAGATGACCTCCTGAGGTCCCTTCCAACCCTGATTTTCTATGATTCTATGTGCCGCGTTTGTGCCCATCATGAGAGTCCCACACAGAATGTGTCTCTGCCATGAAGCTGACACAGGCTTGGCAGCTTTCAAAGGGGTTATCAGCCCTGTAAGGAGGGGTGGGGTCATTGGATCTGGGTCCTTAGGACTAGCTGAATTGTTTAGGTGGTGGTTAAATCTATTTCTGAAGTGTTCACCCATATATGCCAGGCTAATATATCACATGATCAATAGGTATGATTCACATTACATATATTAATATGGATAGTATGTGCTTAATGCATATAACATTCTCTTGTATATATACTTCTAGCAGTTACATGGACTGGAATGATGGCCTGTGTCTTTCTATAGTCTTGTTCACCTTTGCTAAGTATCCCATGATATCTCGCATTAGCCAGGAAACCTGTCAGGATCAGCACATATGTAGTAACAGGCAGGGAGTTACTCTCATTGGCATGTCCCAAAAATAAGGACAATATATACGGGACAAGCCTAGGAGGTGCCGTCATGCTCTTGGTACCTGGAATTCCTGAGTCCAGAACAAAGAGCCAAGGGGTACCGTATGGTACCAGAAAAACAAGGTAGAAAGATGGTAGGTTGAGACTAGCCTCAGAGGAGGCATACAGTACCTCTTTCCTTGTAAACAGGTTGAATATAAAAGGGACAGCTCTAGGGGTGTGACTTTGGACACAAGCCTTTGTAAGGTGAATTCAACACTGGTGCAGGAGATGGGTTCCCGGAAACTGGAGTTGTATTGAACCTCTGTTCCGGTGATATGATATTACTAAGGCTATGTTTTAGTCACAGGTATTTTTAGTAAAAGTCATGGACAGGTCACGGGCAGCCTGTGGCCCGTCCATGACTTATATATATACCCCCAACTAAAACTTGGGCCGGGGGTCTGTGGGTGCTCTTCGGTGGTGGTCTGGGGGCACCATGGGTGCTGGAGGGACGTGGCCCGGGGCGAACCAGGGGTCCGGGGGGGGGGGCAGCCCGGGAGGCTGTTGTAGGTTCTGGTGGGGAGGGAGGGAGATGGTAGCACATGGTCCAGGACCCCTGCTGAGGCTGGGCAGAGGGAGGGTTGGCGGGGCTAGCCGGAGCTGTCCCTTCAGCTCCTAGGGGGAGGGAAGGCTGGGGGACTCCACATGCTGCCCGTCCCATGAGCACCGGCTCCACAGCTCCTGTTGGCTGGGAACTGCAGCCAATGGGAGCTGCGGGGTCAGTGCCTGCAGGCAGAGGCAGTGCACAGAGTCCCCTGGCCCCTCTGCCTAGGAGCTACAGGGACATGCTGGCCGCTTCCGTGAAGCCCCTGCCCCAAGGTAAGCACCGCCCTGCACACCAACCCCCTGCCCCAACCCTGAGCCCCCTCCCACACCCAAACTACTGCTGCTGATGGGGAGTTGGGAGTGTGTGGTGTCCCAAGACTGCCCTAGCCACTGCAGAAATCATGAGTCATGGAGGTCACGAAAAGTTACAGAATCCATGACTTCTGTGACTTCCGTGACAGTCACCCAGCCTCAGCTATTACAGACTTTTAGGAATAAAACTGACCTATATTGGTTATTTGGTCTCTTGGGCATACTGCATAATGAACCAAAGTGTGGTTGAGGAATTGATCATACGGTTTACCAACAGAAGGGAAAACCCAGTCTAACGAGAGGTGTAGAGCTTTCTGCACCACGGGTACAGCGCCACAGTGCCCGGGTAGACACCCTGGCCGATTACAGCCCTGTGATTGGCCTCCAGGAGGTGTCCCACAGTGCCTGTTCTCGCCTCTCTGGTCATCGGTTTGAACTCTACTGCCCTGGCCTCAGGTGACCAACCGTCATCCTCATCCCGTAAATTCCTTGGGAATTTTGAAAGTCCCCTTCCTGTTTGCTCGGTGATGCGTGCAGTGGTCTCAGTGCATCTTTCCAGGTGGCCAGGCCTGCTCCACACAACAGACGATCCCCCGCTTGGAGCAATGCCGAGCTGAGGGACCTCATCAGCATTTGAGGAGAGGAGGCTTTGCAGGCCAAGCTGCGCTCCAGCCGCCGGAATTATGACACCTACGGGCAGATTACATGATGCATGACAGACAGGGGCCATGACCGGGACCCATTGCAGTGCAGGGTCAAAGTGAAGGAGCTGTGGAACGCCTACCACAAGACGCAGGAGGCAAACCGCTGCTCCAGTGCTGCGCCCACGAGCTGCCGGTTGTACAAAGGGCTGGACGTGATACTCGGCGGCGACCCCACCTCCACTGCAAAGACCACTGTGGATACTTCGGTGGCTCGCGTGCCGGTCGGAAGTGGACCGAGCCAGGAGGAGGAAAGCTTGGACGAGGCTGTGGCGGGTGGGGGGACCCAGAGGCAGAGGATGACTCGGAGGTCAGAGATGCATGCAGCCTGGGGCAGTTTTCTGCCCCGGAGGAGGCTAGCCAGTCACAGCTATCGGATGTTGGCGAAGCACAAACAGGAGAGGTGGCCCCAGCAAGTGGATTTAATTTTGGGACTCGCTGAAACAAGTTGTTGGGGGAAGGACGGTTGCAGAAAGCAGGCTTGTCTCCCACACATGCCTAGTCTGAGCAGTGGAACAGGCTGTTGATTGACTCCCTCACTTCACGGGAATCTCCCTGAGAGATCTCCAGGAAACTCTCTTGGAAATACTGGGCAATCCACTGCCACAGGTTCTTCAGCAGAGCTGCTTTGTTTCTTGCCCTACTAATGGTAACTTTCCTGGGCCACTGAGCCGTCATGTGGCTGGGGGGAACCATAGCTGCACACAGGTGAGCCGCATAGGGGCCAGGTTGGAAGGCACAGTGTTGGGGAAGACCCTCCCTTGATCCCCTGCCCCTGTGGCTACTCACCATTTTGGAGGTCTTGTGGCTCATATGTGCTTGCCTGGGACCAGCCAGTCAGTGACAAGTGTGTGAGTACTGGCTGTGTCTTAAAGCACTAAATCAGTGTTCTCTCTGTTGCAAACAATACTGCTTCTCTGAACTATTGTGTTTCGTAGAATCATAAAATATCGGGGTTGGAAGGGACCTCAGGAGGTCATCTAGTCCAACCCCCTGCTCAAAGCAGGCCCAATGCCCAACAAAATCATCCCAGCCAGGGCTTTGTCACGCCTGACCTTAAAAACTTCCAAGGAAGGAGATTCCACCATCTCCCTAGGTAACGCATTCCAGTGTTTCACCACCCTCCTAGTGAAAAAGTTTTTCCTTATATCCAACCTAAACCTCCCCCACTGCAACTTGAGACCATTACTCCTTGTTCTGTCATCTGCTACCACTGAGAACAGTCGAGAGCCATCCTCTTTGGAACCGCCTTTCAGGTAGTTGAAAGCAGCTATCAAATCCCCCCTCAGTTTTCTCTTCCGCAGACTAAAGAATCCCAGTTCCTTCAGCCTCTCCTCATAACTCATGTGTTCCAGTCCCCTAATCATTTTTGTTGCGCTCCGCTGGACGTTTTCCAATTTTTCCACACTCTTCTTGTAGTGTGGGGCCCAAAACTGGACACAGTACTCCAGGTGAGGCCTCACCAATGTCGAACAGAGGGGAACGATCACGTCCCTCGATCTGCTGGCAATGCCCCTACTTATACAGCCCAAAATGCCATTGGCCTTCTTGGCAACAAGGGCACACTGCTGACTCATATCCAGCTTCTCGCCCACTGTAACCCCTAGGTCCTTTTCTGCAGAACTGCTGCCGAGCCATTCGGTCCCTAGTCTGTAATGGTGCAGGGATTCTTCCCTCCTAAGTGCAGGACTCTGCACTTGTCCTTGTTGAACCTCATCAAATTTCTTTTGGCCCAATCCTCTAATTTGTCTAGGTCCCTCCATATCCTATCCCTACCCTCCAACATAGCTACCTCTCCCCCTAGCTTAGTGTCATCTGCAAACTTGCTGAGGGTGCAATCCACGCAATCCCCCAGATCATTAATGAAGATATTAAATAAAACCAGCCCCAGGAGCGACACCTGGGGCACTCTGCTTGATACCGGCTGCCAACTAGACATCAAGCCGTTGATCACTACCCGTTGAGCCCGACAATCTAGCCAGCTTTCTATCCACCTTATAGACCATTCATCCAATCCATACTACTTTAACTTGCTGGCCAGAATACTGTGGGACACAGTATCAAAAGCTTTGCTAAAGTCAAAGAATAATATGTCCACTGCTTTCCCCTCATCCACAGAGCCATTTATCTCATCATAGAAGGCAATCAGGTTGGTCAGGCATGACTTGCCCTTGGTGAATCCATATTGACTCTTCCTGATCACCTTCCTCTCCTCCAAGTGCTTCTAAATGGATTCCTTGAGGACCTGCTCCATGATTTTGTTAGGGACTGAGGTGAGGCTGATCGGTCTGTAGTTCCCTGGGTTCTCTTTCTTCCCTTTTTTAAAGATGGGCACTACATTAGCCTTTTTCCAATCGTCTGGGACCTCCCCTGATCGCCATGAGTTTTCAAAGATAATGGCCAATGACTGCAATCACATCAGCCAACTCCCTCAGCACCCTCAGATGCATTAGATCTGGATCCATGGACTTGTGCACGTCCAGCTTTTCTAAATAGTCCTTCACCTGTTCTTTCACCACTGAGGGCTGCTCACCTCCTCCCCATACTGTGCTGTCCAGTGCAGCAGTCTGGGAGTTGACCTTCTGTGAAGACCGAGGCAAAAAAAGCATTGAGTACTTCAGCTTTTTCCACATCATCTGTCACTAGGTTGCCTCCCCCATTCAGTAAGGGTCCCACATTTTCCCTGACCTTCTTCTTGTTGCTAGCATACCTGTAGAAACCCTTCTTATTACCCTTCACATGCCTTGCTAGCTGCAACTCCAATTGTGCCTTGGCCTTCCTGATTATACTCCTGCATGATCCAGCAATATCTTTATACTCCTCTCTAGTCATCTGTCCAAATTTCCACTTCTTGTAAGCTTCCTTCTTGAGGTAAACTCCCCGAAGATTTCATTGTTAAGCCAAGCTGGTCGCCTGCCATATTTGCTATTCTTTCTGCACATCGGGATGGTTTGCTCCTGCACCCTCAATAAGGCTTCTTTAAAATACAACCAGCTCTCCTGGACTCCTTTCCCCCTCATATTAGCCTCCCAAGGGATCCTGCCCATCAGTTCCCTAAGGGAGTCCAAGTCTGCTTTTCTGAAGTCCAGGGTCTGTATTTTCATACTGTCCTTTCTTCCTCTTGTCAGGATCCTGAACTCAACCATCTCATGGTCACTGCTGCCTAGGTTGCCACCCACTTCTACTTCCCCTACCAATTCTTCCCTGTTTGTAAGCAGCAGGTCAAGAGGAGCACAGCCCCCAGTTGGTTCCTCCAGCACTTGTACCAGGAAGTTGTCTCCAACACTTTCCAAAAACTTCCTGGATTGTCTGTGCACTGCTTATTGCTCTCCCAGCAGATGTCAGGGGGACTGAAGGCCCCCATTAGAACCAGGGCCTGTGATCTGGAAACTTCTGTTAGTTTTCCAGAGAAAGCCTCGTCCACCTCATCCCCCTGGTCCTGTGGTGTATAGCACACGCCCCACCACGACATCACCCTTGTTGCTCTTGCCTCTAAACTTAACCCAAAGACTCTCAACTGGATTTTCTCCAGTTTCATACTGGAGCTCAGAGCAATCATACCGCTCTCTTACATACAGTGCAACACCTCCACCTTTCCTCCCATACCTGTCCTTCCTGAACAGTTTATACCCATCCATGACAGTGCTCCAGTCATGTGAACTGCCCCACCAAGTTTCTGTTATTCCAATCACATCATAGTTCCTTGATTGTGCCAGGACTTCCAATTCTTCCTGCTTACTTCCCAGGCTTCTTGCATTCGTGTACATGCACCTAAGATAACTAGCCAATTGCCCTACTTTCTCAGTAAGAATCAGGAGGCTTCCCATCTTGTACCCTCTTCCTTGTGTTTCCTCCCGGTATCCCACTTCCCCACTTACCTCTGGGCTTAGGTCACCATCCCCCGGCGAACGTAGTTTAAAGCCCTCCTCACTAGGTTAGCAAGCCTGCCTGCGAAGATTCTCTTCCCTCTCTTCGTTAGGTGGATCCCATCTCTTCCTAGCAATCCTTCTTCCCAGAACAACATCCCATGGTCGAAGAATCCAAAGTCTTCTTTCCGACACCACCTGCGTAACCACACATTCACCTCCACAATTCGACAGTCCCTACCTGGGCCTTTTCCTTCAACAGGGAGGATGGATTTGTCATAAATATAAAGGGAAGGGTAATCACCTTTCTGTATACAGTGCTATAAAATCCCTCCTGGCCAGAGGCAAGGTCCTTTTACCTGTAAAGGGTTAAGAAGCTCAGGTAACCTGGCTGGCACCTGACCCAAAATGACCAATGAGGGGACAAGATATTTTCAAATCTGGAGTGGGGGGAAAAGGCTTTTGTCTGTCTGTGTGATACCTTTGCTGGGAACACATCAAGGATGCAAGCCCTCCAACTCCTGTAAAGTTAGTAAGTAATCTAGCTAGGAAATGCATTAGATTTTCTTTGTTTTGGCTTGTGAAATTCGCTGTGCTGGAGGAAATGTGTATTCCTGTTTTTGTGTCTTTCTGTAACTTAAGGTTTTGTCTAGAGGGATTCTCTATGTTTTGAATCTGGCTGCCTGTAAGATTATCTTCCATTCTGATCTTATGGAGTTGTTCTCTTATCTTTTTTTGTTCTTCTAATAAAGTTCTGTTTTTTAAGAATCTGATTGGGCTTTTTGGGTCTTAAAAATCAAAGGCTGGTTTGTGCTCATCTTGTTTATTCTCAAGCCTCCCCAGGAAAGGGGGTGTAAGGGCTTGGGGGGATATTTTGGGGAAATAGGAACTCCAAGTGGTCCTTTCCCTGTTCTTTGTCTAAATCACTTGGTGGTGGCAGCGTACTGTTCAAGAACAAGGTGAAATTTGTGCCTTGGGAAAGTTTTTAACCTAAGCTGGTAAATATAAGCTATGGGCGGGGTTCATGTGGGTCCCCACATCTGTACCCTAGAGTTCAGAGTGGGGAGGGAACCCTGACAGGGAGAGAACACGACTTGTGCCTCAAACTCCTTTATCCTTCTTCCCCGACCATCACCACGTGTCTCCTCCTCCTCTTGGGAGTGGTGGTCATGGAACCCCCATCCCTAGGACAATGCATCCCATGCCTTCCGGCCGATGGGGTCTCCTTCTGATCCCTTCCCTCAGAGGGCTCTTCCAAATCCTTCTCCACAGTAGTTCCTGTGCAGAGAGCCTGAAAACAGTTTCACACCTCTATCTGCACTGGGGGTACATAGGTTCTCTTCTTTCTTCTTCTGGAGGTCATATTCTTCCCCATTCTGCACTGCACTCTCTCGTTGTTCCAGCACCAAACACTGACTTCTATCCGGAAAATCTTCGTGTTCTCCGATGCAACGCAGGATTGATAATTGGTTCTCTAGTCCTTTAAGCTTCTCTTCCAATATGCAGACCAGCTTGCACTTCATACAGATGAAGTCGCTTCTGTCCTCTGGGAAAAGACAAACATGGCACATTCTGAGCAGGTCACAACAGCTGATCGCTCACTATCCATGTCTTCCTTATAAGAGGCTCCTCAGATGTTGTATGTACTGCTCAGAGGAGCCTGAAAGGCAAAAACACTCTGTGCGAACTCCCAGGCAAACTCCCTCTGGTTGTCTGTCCTCGGTTCGCTGCTCACACAGGTCGCTGCTGGCTGCCTTTTTATAAGGCTGCTGGCTCGAACCAGGTGGCCTGGCTCAAAGCCTTCCCTCCAATCAACCACTCAAGGCCCACCTGGAACAAAGCACACCCAATTTACACTTTTCAATCAAACACCCACACGGTCAAACAGTCACACTATTCAAACAAACAAGCACACGGTCAAACAAATGGTCACAGCAGACAGACACTCGAATATTCACCCCACCAGCTCACAACACAGCCCCCCTAATGCAGTACTCACCTTAGCTCCTCTCGGAGGGTTCCCAGGCAAACTCCCTCTGTTTGCCTGTCCTCTGTTTGGTGGTTCTTCACACCAGTGTGTGGTTAATGACTAAGAGCAACAGGCTATAAATAAACACCAGCACGAGGGGGTGGTTCTGGGGCGATACCTGAATGAAAAACAGATCAAAAGCAGCCTGTGTTGTCTTTTTGCCCCATCCCCCCTCAGTGCTTCCCTTTCCAAGTGGGTTTGTCCATTGCGTGGATGCACTGGGTGACCTTGGGTAAGTCATTACCCCTCGCCGTGCCTCAGTTTCCCCGTCTGTAAAGTGGAGAGAATGCTCTTCCCTTTGCCTATTGCCATGAGCCTTTTGGGTCACAGACTGGCTCACTGTGTGTCTGTGCAGCACCGAGTGTGATGTGGCCCTGATCTCGGTCGGCTCTGTGCAGCACCTGGCACAATGGGGCCCTGATTTTGGTGGGCTCTGGGCGCCTCCTGGCACAATGGGCAGGGCCAGATTTCCGATTAGGCACAGGAGGCACGGGCCTAGGGGCGCCGGCATTCTATGGGGTGCCTAAAAATTCAAAGTTTTTTGCTCCCAGGTCCCAGCAGGGGGCAGGGCTGGCTGAGGGGGAGACAGCCCCACGCAGCCCTGCTGCTGGAGCGCTCCTCGCTGCACCCGGCAGACAGCGTCACCTCCCGGGGGGGGGCCAGTGAGTGTGGGTTGGGGGACAGGGCTTGGGAGAGTGGGTCTCTGGGGGAGTTCATGGGGCAGCTCTGGGCAGAGGGGGTGGGGGGCGCTGGGAAGTGGGCAAGGGGGCGCTGGGCAGCAGGGCACCTAAAAGTTAAAAGTGGTGGGGTTCCCCCGCCGCCCGTGGCAGTTAAAAGCTTCCTGGCAGCAGGGGTACCCTGCCGCTCCTGGCCGCCTCCAGGCAGCAGGGCCCCCGGAGCTCCAAGCCGGGGGGGGCGGGGAACACCGCTGAGACCCTACACCTAGGGGTGCCCTAAGTATAAATCCGGCACTGACAATGGGGGCTCCTGGTCTTTGTTTCTAATACACACAATAAAAGAGCCAGTTGCCCTGGCCCAAAGTCCAGTTCCCAACTGGAACCAGTTAAAAATATGAACAGGGATCCCAGCTGGGGCTGATTTCCCAGAGCACCAGGTGTCTGCATTTTTAACTCCACCATCGTCAGGGCACTGACTGGCTCTTGGCCCAGGACTGGCAGGACTGGGGCGGCTGGGGGGGCGGGTGCAGCTGAGTGGTGGTTATCATCTGCCCATGGTGCCTTACCCTCTCTCTTTGCCTTCCAGGGCTCTGCATCGCCCTGTGCCTGTGGGGCACCGTGGCCCAGAATAACGGCGTACAAGGTAAGGCCGACTCCCCCTGGCTAACCTTCCCGAGCGCTCCCGGCTGCCCGGGGTCTCTGGCCTCCACCCCCTCTGGTCCCTTCCCTTGTGGGAGGAGAGCAGAGTCAGGGGTCTGGTGAGCCAGGAGCAGCCCCTTGGCGTGGGCGTCTTCGGGTGGGATTATAGAGCACGGTGGGTACGTGCAGGGGAGAGGAGAAGGGGCCCTGTGTAGCCCTCACCTTCCCAGCCCTGTGGCCAGCAGAGAATAGACACTGGGGCCCAGGGCTTTACACTGGGGGCTGGAGTGAGGGGCAGATCCCCACTGCAGCCAAGGCCAATTCGGTTCGGAGGAATGTTTGGTTTTACTCGGGGAAAAAATTGCATGGGGGGGAGGAGATGAAATAATTTTCAAAACGAAAAATTCCCGTTTTCCGGTTCGAAGCGAGGTTTGGGTTTGAAATTGACGCTAATCAGAGTAACGACGACAGCAACAAAAAGGAAACAAATTGGGTGAGATTGAAAACGTTTCACTTGAACCGACGCCCGGCTCCGGCGGCTCTGCCTGTCTGCGCCGGGGGCACCCCCGGGGAGCCAAGGCCTCCTGTGCAGCCGAGGGCAGCTTGTTGCCAGGCGGTGGATGGCGTCGGAGCTGTTTGCCAGGCGCCCAGGGATGAAAATCAGCAAATGGGGCGTGTGAAAGGAGTCGATCCCACTGTGGGGGGTGGCGGGGGGGCCGCTCTGCACTGGCTGACCCTGCCCAGCTGTTCCCGCCCCTGCAGGTACCACTGAGGACTGCAGCAAACATATTCTCTGCCCATCAAATGCCAAGTGTGTGAACAACACCCACTGCACCTGCCTGGATGGGTACCGGCCAGGAAAGAATCGCTTCTTCACCGACGTAACGGAGATCTGTGACGGTAACGGGGCTCCCACGTTGTCCTGGGGGGCTGGGGCAGAGCAGGGCATTAAGAGCAACTAACTCCACAGCCTGTGGGGGGTGCTCAGCTGGGGAAAGAGTGGGGGTGGCAGCACGGGTGAGGGCCGCCCTCCTGGGGTTCGAACCGGGGGCCTCCAGAGTCAGCAGCAATCTTGCGTTCTGTGAATTGGGCACAGGGTGGGGGGCCCATCACACTGACCCGTCTGAATCCCAGCCTGGGCCCTAATCAGCCCCTGGGTGTCCAGGGGCACAAGGGCCCCACAGATCCCTGTCCAGAGAAGCAGGACGGGGCAGCCCTGGCTATACTTCCCCCCTGCCCTTGCCACCCGCTACACAGGGATCCAAGGAGGGAGGGCGCAGAGGAGAGGCAGCTTCTCATCCCCCCCACAACATACAGGGAGCCTGGAGCCCCAGGGGGACGTCTCCCCACCCTCCCCTCACATGGGGATCTGGGTGTTTGTGGGGCCGAACCCCCCCGTACCTGGGACTGGAGGCTCGGGGGGGTTATTTCCGACATTCCAGCTGCAGAAATGGGTAACTGAGAATCAGGGCCTTAATCACGAACCGCTCAGGGCCCCGGTCTCCTGGGTCCCATTACCCAGCTTAGTGCGGGGGGCTCGGAGGTGTGATACGGGGAACGTCTCCCTGCCAGGACTGTACAGAGCGTCCCCTCTTGCATTACAGATATTAACGAGTGTCTGGAGCCGAGCCCGCCAGACTGTGGACGCAGCACAAACTGCATCAACACGGCTGGGTCTTACGTCTGCACCTGCGCCAATGGCTACGAGCCCAGCTCTGGGAAAACCATATTCATGAACGCGAGTGAGAACACCTGCCAGGGTGAGCTCTCCCCTGGCCCCCACCTGCTGAGACCCCCCCTCACACACACAAATGCTCGTTCCAGGCCTGGTGCTGCACCGGGGCTGCTGCTGGCTTTGGCAGTGGCCCGAGGCCGTCAGTGAGGCTGTGAAGAGACGTGGCCCTCACCTGCTCCCACAGAGCATGGGGCCGGGCTCATCCCTGTGCCCAGCACTTGGACAGGGAATAAACCCTCGGGGTTAGAAACAGACCCACGGAGCAAACTCCTCATGCTGCAGAGATGCGCTGGGGAGAGGGGAGGGGACCCTCCTGGCCCCGGCACGCAGCATCTGAGCGGCTAGTGCCCCGCTGAGCCTCGGAAGTGGCCCCGGGAACAGCTCTGGGAATTGGGCTAAAGCGTTCTTGAATTTGCCCCCAGTCCTCTATTGCTTGAGCTTCCGCTGGGGGCAGGCAGCCATGCTCTCCTCTGGCCTCTAGGGGGTGCAGCTGCTAGTTCGAGGGACCTCAAGTTCCCTGCGTGGGCAGCGTTGTGAGGGGGCATGTGCTGTGACTGGCATTGCCAGCCCAGCCCCAGGCTTCCCTGAGGCACCCTGGCTTCCAGCGGCATGGCTCGGGGACACACGGGCTGGGCAGCTCCGCACTCAGGGACACATGGGCTGGGAGTTTGCCCAGGGCACAGACCGAGAGGTCTTTCTGAGCTCGCAGTCCAGTGGATTCGGAGACCCCTTGCACTGGTGAAGCTGGTGCGTGCACCAATGCAAGTCCCGGGGCAGGGGATACCCACATGCTGGTGTCCCACCGGGGGACGCTGGAACTTCCAGCTGCTAAATCGCTTTGTGCTGGTCCCTGTCTGTGCTCCCTGAGCCCCCGAGTCAGCAAAGCACGTGCTTAGCTCCATCCCTGCACAGCTACGCACTTAATTCGGCTCCAGTGGGTCTTAAGTGCACGGCTGAGCTCGTGACGACAATCCCAGGCATTAAAAGAAAATCAGATTAGCTTAGAAAATCACGAGCTTTAGAAAGACCAGTGAGCAAGGGGGCAGCCTGTGGATTAAACTGAATTGAAAAAGGGGGAAATTCAAAGCAGATACAAGGAAATACTCCTCCTCCACCTGGGGCAGCATTAGCCTCTGGAACTCACTGCTACCGGGGCATGGAGGCTGTGAATATGCTGGCTTTTAAAAAAGGACTGGCTGTTTCTATGGGAAACGACAATGCCTGGAGCTGTGCTAGTTAGAAACAAAGCATCACATCCTCTCCCTGGCAGCCTGCAGCTTAACACAGGGTTATTCTTAGAATCCAGAACCCTAGCACATGAGGACCCCAAACAGAGAGAGACAAAGCAGGCTGCTCCTGAAGGCAAACAGGCACAACTAACCCCACTATGCTCTAGGCTGGCTCTTTGGCAGACACACTGCTGGAAACCCCAGATCACCTGCTTGTCACCCGAGCCCCCGAGCATGCAAGAAGCTCCGGGAAAGCCCCTTGCAGATGTAAAGTGAGAGCTTGTGATGCTAACACAGTTTTCAATACACCAGATTCTCGAGTGGCCGTTCCGCTGCCAGAGCAGCCCAGTGTGGCTGGAGCGTAGCTGGGAATCAGGCCTGTGATTGTTAAGCTCCCAGGGGCCCGGTCGCCTGGGTCCCATCACCCAGCTCAGTACAGGTGGATGATACAGGAGCGTCTCCCTGCCAGGACTGTTCAGAGCGTCCCCTCTTGTGCTGCAGATATTGACGAGTGTCGGGGCCCAAGCCCGGCAGACTGCGGACCTCACGCAAACTGCACCAACGTGTCTGGGAATTACTCCTGCAGCTGCATCGATGGCTACGAGCCCAGCTCTGGGAAAGCCAAGTTCACGGACGCGAGAGAGAACACCTGCCAAGGTGAGCTCTCCCCTGGCCCCCACCTGCTGAGACCCCCCCCCCAGCACACACAAATGCTCGTTCCAGGCCTGGCGCCGCACCGGGGCTGATGCCGGCTTTGGCAGTGGCCCAAGGCCGTCCGCGAGGCTGTGATGACACGTGACCCTCGCCTGCTCCTGCAGAGCCTGGGGCCGGGCTCACCCCTGTGCCCGGTGCTTGGATGAGGAATAAACAGAGCCACAGAGCAAACTCCTTGTGCTGCGGTGATGTGCTGGGGAGAGGGGAGGGGACCCCCGCTGGCCCCCGCACGCAGCATCTGGGCTGCTCGTGTCCCCCTGAGCTGGGAAGGGGCCTCGTGTAGTGCGCTCTGCCTCCTATGGGCCCTGGTGAGGAGAGAATAGCCACAGCCCAGTGTGCCCCAGCCACACCCCCGATCCTCCCCCATGGGTTCTGGGGGGCAGGGAATCGCCACAGCACAATGTGCCCCAGCCACGCCCCCGATCCTCCCCATGGGTCCTGGTGAGGAGAGAATAGCGACAGCCCAGTGTGCCCCAGCCACGCCCCCGATCCTCCCCCATGGGTCCTGGGGGGCAGGGAATAGCCACAGCCCAGTGTGCCCCAGCCACGCCCCCGATCCTCCCCCACGGGTCCTGGGGGGCAGGCAATAGCTGCAGTGCTGGGCACCCCGGCCTTGGCCCCTACATCAGGAGCTAGGAGCAAGGTGGGTGCAGGACCCCGACCGCAGCTCCACACCAGCTGGGGTGGCCCCTTTTGCAGGGTGGGGGCTTCTCGAGTGGCCATTCCGCTCTGCCAGAGCAGCCCAGTGCCGCCGGAGCGTAGCTGGGAATCAGGCCTGTGATTGTTAAGCTCCCAGGGGCCCAGTCGCCTGGGTCCCGTCACCCAGCTCGGTGCGGAGGGTTGGGGGGGTGATATGGGGAATGTCTCCCTGCCAGGACCGTACAGAGCGTCCCCTCTTGTGCTGCAGATATTGACGAGTGTCGGGGCCCGAGCCCGGCAGACTGCGGACCCCACGCAAACTGCACCAACGTGCCTGGGAGTTACTCCTGCAGCTGCACCGATGGCTACGAGCCCAGCTCTGGGAAAGCCAAGTTCACGCACGCGAGGGAGAACACCTGCCAGGGTGAGCTCTCCCCTGGCCCCCACCGCACCCTGCTCAGTCCCCCTGCACCCCCCCACACACACCCCTGCGCTCATTCCAGGCCTGGTGCTGCCCCAGAGGCTGCTGCTGGCTGCAGCAAAGGCACCCGATCCACTCACCGGGGCTGTGATCAGCCGTGACCCTCAACTCCTGGGGGCCAGGATCTCCCCTGTCTCGGTCTTTGGATTGGGAATAAACCCCTAGGTTTGCGGGGAGGCGCCGGGGAGACTGGTGGGGACCCTCGCTGTCCCCAGCACAGAGAATCCAGGCTGCTGGAGCCCCCTGAGCCTGGGAAGGGGCCTCGTGTATGGTGCACACACAGCCCAGTGCTCTCTGCCCCTATGGGCCCTGGGGAGCAGGGAATAGCCCCAGCGCAGGGCACCCCGGCCACATCCCCAATCTGCCCCCTCGCTCACGGCTGGGAGCAGAGCCTTTTCCAGCTCCACACTGACAGGGAGCCCCCTGGATGGGAGGGTGTTTCCTAAGGGGGCCATTATGCCCCCTTAGGCAGCCAGGGCGTCCTGACCGGAGAAGGGGCCAGGGGGTTCCAAGCCCTCGTTTGCGACATTCAGCCGGTAGTTAGAGCTTGTACCAAGTCCCAGCCGGCCGTTCCCATGGGAACTGCCCTTTACACCCCCGTTTGGGGGGCGCAGAGCCCTGAGCCCGTAGAACTGGAAGAACTCAGGAACCCATTCGTTCAAACGCTTCCCCTGGCAGAGACCTCGCCCAGCCGTTCCTGCACCCAGCCCCAGCCTGCGGGGGATAACCCCAGCCAGTGTCCTGGGGTGGGTCGAGGCACAAGAAGAAGTCAGTGCCGCAGTTATCTCAGCCAGCGTCCCGGGGATTGTCCGGGGATAGCTGGTATTGGGAGCCGTGGGGAGAATCCCTAGGGCTTGCCCCCGGGGGGAATCGATCGTGATCGCTGTTCTCTTTGGAAGTGCACTGATTATTCCAGACCAGAGTGTCCGGATGGGGAGCTATTCCACAGGAGCTGTTACCGTCAATTTCCCCGTGTACTGAAGCCCCTGGAGACACCCGATCTCAGCTCCCTGCAACTCGGAGCGAGTTTGGAAGCCTCGGGACACCCGTGTGCCTGAGGGAGGGGAGAGCTCTGGCCACCCCACCAAGAACCCAGTGCATGGCGCCGTCTTCAGCAGACAGAGCGTTGGAGCAGGGGGAAAGCACGTTGGAGCAGCGGCTGTGGCTGGATGTGTGTACAGCACCTAGCACCACGGTGCCCTGGCTGCGGCGCTACCCGCTATAAACATCCCGATCGAACCAGGACGGGCGGGATAAGGATGCCGGAAGCTCCGTTCCCATCCCGCGTGGACTCTTGGAAGCCTTCGGGGGCGGAACCCGATCCTACGTTGTTCCCGGAGTAAAGTAGGGCTCTGGAAACGCGGCGCCGCCTTGGTGCGTTCAGGAGAACCCGCGAGCGGTCGCAGGGTCGAGGGGCAGAGGAGGCAGAACTGGGCAGGACGCAGCCGGTCGGTTCTCCCAGGTTTCAGTCTGCCCCGGGAGCAGCTCAGCCTCTGAAGAGGCGAAACGGAGGCGCCGGCCAGGCTGAGACATAAGTAATGCTGGTACTTGCACAGTACAGACGGGATCAGAGCTGAGGCCCGTCTAGCCTGGTATCCCGGCTCCCAGGGGCCAAAGCCAGATGCTGCCGAGGACGGTGGAAGAGCCCTGCAGTGGCAGCCGGGGGATAGTCTGCCCTCACTTCCTGGTCTCCAATACTCAGGTGGGCTGAAGCCCACAGCAGGAGGTTCTCTCCCTTCCCAAACATTTGTGCCCTTTAACTCTGATCACTCCGGCTGTTCTCATCATACGTATGAATGTCCAGTCGCTCCTTGAATCGTTCTCAAGTCTTGGCCGCAGTGACTCCTGTGGTGAGGAGTTCCACAGGCTAATCGCACATTGCGTGGAACAGCCTTTCCTTGGCTCAGTTTCGAATTTCCCCTCTTCTAACTTCCCTGACTGGCCCCTGCTCTCGTGTTATGAGATGGGGAGAACAGAAGCTCCCCATCTCCCTTCTCTATCCCCGTCAGTCACATATAGACTCTTAGCACATCCCCTCTTACGTTCGCTCTAAACTGGCAGTCCGTCTTTTCAATCTCTCTCTGTAGAGGGCTTTTCCAGGCCCCTGATCATTCTCATTGCCTGTCCCTGAACCCCCTCTGGTTCTGCACTGTCCTATGTGCAGGGGCCTATAGCTGCTTTCAACTACCTGAGAGGTGGTTCCAAAGAGGATGGTTCTAGACTGTTCTCAGTGGTAGAAGATGACAGGACAAGGAGTAATGGTCTCAAGTTGCAGTGGGGGAGGTTTAGGTTGGATATGAGGAAAAACTTTTTCACTAGGAGGGTGGTGAAACACTGGAATGCGTTACCTAGGGAGGTGGTAGAATCTCCTTCCTTAGAAGTTTTTAAGGTCAGGCTTGATAAAGCCCTGGCGGGATGATTTAATTGGAGATTGGTCCTGCTTTGAACAGGGGGTTTGACTAGATGACCTCCTGAGGTCCCTGCCAACCCTGATATTCTATGATTCTATGTGCAAGGGGGTGCCCAGGGCAGCTCATGGGTTGCAGAGGGGGTCACCCCATTGACTGATATCAAGGCATTAGCCTAGCCCTCATGTTGTTCTCTATCCCCTTCCCCAAAGCAGCTCCCCATTTGTCCCTTCCAGGGGCGGACGGCTCATTCAGGCATTGCCATCTGCACTGATATTGCGGCACTGGGCATCGCCAGATCCGCTTGATAGCTTTAGCAAGCAGCAGGCACGTGTCCTGGGGGGGCTGCTTTTCCCTTCCCAGCTGGAGCGGCTCATTCCAGACAATAGCCAACTTGCTCCCGTTCGCTGACCCAGTAACTGAACTCGTGGCTCTAACCTGCCCCGTCTCCCCAGAGCACGGTGCATTTCGGACGCCTGGATTGTCACCCCAGTGCCCAAGGTACAGCTCCTAGATCAGCCTGACCTACCGCTTTCTCTCTCCTTGCAGACATTGACGAGTGCCAGCGAAACGCCACAGTCTGTGAGCCCCACGGGAACTGCATCAACATACCAGGGAGTTACAGGTGTAAATGCAGTTGGGGATTTGAGAAGAGTCAAAGGGATTCGTCTAAGATCTGCACAGGTAGAACGGGAGCTGGAAACAGTTGTGGCAAAGGCATGAAGTTTCTGGCTTTTCTGCAGTGTTGCTAACGCGTGGCGTTGCCCTAAAGCCCCACCTCCTGGAGTCACGTGATTCCGGTTTTGGCTAAAATCAAAATTAGGGCGTGGCCCACATGGGGGATGAAAACCTGCCAAACGTTACGCTGGGGTGACTGACAGCTCCCAAACCAGAGTCAAACAAAACGAAGCCAAAATGGACTTTTTTTAAAAAAAAAAAAATCTCGTGATTTTTTAAATTAGTCTCGTGACTTTTTTACAGCCTGGCTCAGGGTTTGGGGCTTTTCTTGATTGTTTGGCGTTGGCGATGCTGTTAATGCACGGCCACTGAGCTTACCCAGGACCTCTGAAACTAACCCGCACGCATGGAGGGTGAAATTAACCAGGTTGCCCTGAGGTCTCGCTCTTTCTCTGCGCCACACCCGGGCAAAGTGTCTGTTCTGACTCCCAGCCTGTCTTACAATTGGAAACTGAGCCCAGGGACTGAAGGTCGCCATGTCTCTTGCCATGCTGCTTAATTCTGCCGAGGCTCGAGCGTAAGGCATTGGGGATGTCATTAGAAGCTGCAACATCCCCCCAATCCTGCAGCTGCAATCAGAGCCCAAGATGCTCTTTCATAGCAGAGCTTTGAGGAGGGGAAGGTCAGGTCTTTGCAAAGCAAACTGGGCTGAGACAGAGCCGAGGACTCTATGTTGGACAACCTTTAATAGAGCTTGGGCTCAGAAAGCTCATTAATTTCTGGAACCCCCTTAACCTAACCCTCAGCAGCTGCTAAGGCTGGGGAAGGAGCTGGCACCAAGGAACCAGCTTGAGTCATTAGCAGGAATCAAACCAGGACTTGTCTGCTGAAAGCACACAGCGCAGCTGCTGGAGCTAAGGGAGTAACTCCATTAGCTAGTCATTGTAGCAGGCTGTTATCTACCGTGACAAAGCTCTGTCCTTGCCTCCGTGGGTCCCACGTTTCCTGGCGGATTTCGCTAGCCTCAGAGGCTCACCGTGACCCTCCACGTAACCCTTCTCTCTCTAGAGACAAGGGTCACAGTCTACTGAACCATTTTCATCATAAGCCAGCGAGGGAGGTGAGGAGAAGTTATCCTTCCTTGCACAGTCTCTGTTGTCTCCCAGTCTCAGTGATTAATTAGGGGGCAAAGGTGCGGGGGGAGCCCGGGCCCACCCTCTACTCCAGGCTGCAGCCCAGGAACCCAAATAGTATCAGCTATGGTAGCTGACCTTTTAGAAACATGACAAGTACAATTCCCTGGGCTACTTCCCCCACAGCAGCCCTCACTTCCTCAAGCTCCACTTCACCCTTACCTCAGGGCCTCCTTCCTTGTGCCTGTGTACTGCTCAGCCTCTCCAACAGCACAACTTCCTCCCACACTTCCTCCCACAGCTCCTGACATGCACCCCCGCCTGACTGACTGGGAGGCTTTTAACTAGTTTCAGCCAGCCCCTGATTGGCTTCAGGTGTCCCAATCAACCTAGCCTTCTCCCTGCCTTCTGGAAAGTTCTTAATTGGACCCAGGTGTTTTGATTGACCTGGAGCAGCTGCCATTTCACTTATCCTGGGACCAGGGATTTGTTTAGCCTGGAGCTAATATATCTATCTCCCACTACTTTTCTATAGCCATCTGGCCTTGCCCCCTCACACTACTTATGGGAACCAGCCACTAGAGCAGGACAAAATTGCTCTCTCCTTTTTCCAGGGCTCAGCGGCCTTCACTAGAGGCTGGCATATACAAGCCCCCTCACAGGCATGGCGTAGGCCTGTTGCCTTCCAAGAGGTTTAACAATGGAGCAAAAGTTGAGTTTCCTGCCAAAGGAACAAGGGATTTTTTCCAGCCCTGATGCACTCCCAGCCGTGAGCCAGGAGACACAAAGCTCCTCTCAGTGGAGGCGGGGGTGGGGGGGCGGCAGAGGGTAGAATCTGCATGGCGAGGCAGGGGAGACACATTCTTGGCCTTCCATGGAGGAAATAAGCTGAAAGAGACAGACCTAGGGGGTAGGGTATGAGACTGGGACTCAGGAGACTTGGGTTCTAGTCCCAGCTCTGTTACCGCTAGGTGTCCTTGGGCAATTCTGTGCCTCAGTTTTCTCTCCCACTTCTTGTCTATTTAGACGAGAAGCTCTTTATGGCAGTGTGTGTGAAGCACTCTGGGTGCTGCCTTTCTGCAAATAACGACCCAGGGGAAGAGGCATAGCAGGAAATAGCAAAACACTGTCACGGGAAAGAGAGAGAAGGGGAGTCTGAGAAGGAGCTGCTGGAACACGGCCCAAGGGAAGGATCCGTGAGCACTCTTGACTCTCCCCGCTGATTGACTTCTTTGCTGATGTCCTGGTGAAGGGGATTTTAGCCACAAGGATTTCTGTGAGAAGCAAAAGCGTTATGGATAAATATCAGGGAGAGTTTAGCAGCCAGAATGAGTGCGTCTCTGCACGTAGAAGCTGGGTCCCCAGGTAGAAAACCCTGCTCCCTGCACGGGGTGAGTGACCCCACTGCACCACGGAGCCCTGACATCCCCCGTGTATCCCCCTTTGCCTGGCAGCTGGCGCTACCCGCGTTGGCAGCCTGGCGGGCGCACGGCCCTCCAGCGTTTGGCTAGATCACGGCAGGGCTCTCTGCGCCCGAGCAGGGCGGGGCCCGTCTGTCGGATCAGACTCTCCACAGTTGTGAAAGGCCCCAGGACCAGCGAGGGCAGTAATGTCCCCTCCGTTTGGGGTCGGATTGGTGAACCGCTGGGTGGCAACTCCGGCTGGGGCTATGCTGGGGGTCAGGCTGGGCAGGTCTCCTCTGGCTTCAGTTTCCACAGGCCGGATCAGCAGCGAGTGTCGAGCTGGCATCATCCGTCCGAGGGCTCGGTGGATTTGCCCCGCAGGGTCCTGGGCCTGGGGGTCACAGCAGGGTCCGGGAATGGACGTTGTCAGGCCGCTGCTCACTGCGCAATGTTAGGAATAGGGGGATCCCCTGGATCCAGCTGGCTTCCAAAGAAACCGTTTACCAGCCGTGCAGGGCCTGCCCAAATGTTGGGGGTCTGCGGGCTTCTGCCATAGATCCCCGTGAGCACCACCAGAGAGCAAAGAAACTAGATAAAAGGGACACCACCCAATTCCCCTGCACGCCCCTGAGCGCAGCCCACCCACCCTTCTCCTAGTGCTCCATGGGAGGGGCGGTGCTGGGTGTATCCCAAACCAGGAGGGGAGCCATTGGGTTGGAGTCTATAACGCTGGGCGTGGCGCCCCCTTATGGTGACTAGCTCCAGTTCAGCGCCCCCTTTCTTCTCTTGGAGTCGCGGCTGCCCCGTGTCTCGGCCGTCCGGCCAGGTCACACTGTGATCCCCGTGCTGGGGGAGCCTTTCAAAGTCAGACCCCTCTCTCCTATGCCTGCCAGCGAAACCCTTTCACCGGGGCTCCTAGCCCCGCTCGGGGCTTCCTAGCCCCCCTTGCCTCAGGCCCCCACCACTGGGCCCAGCCCTTGGTCTCTATAGAAGCCCCCCCTCCCAGGCGAGCTTCCTTCTAGCTAGCGCCCTGCACGCAGCCGAAGTCGCTTCCCCTTTGCAGCTTAACTGGCTGATCGGCCCCCCGCCTTAACCCTGCTCTCTCAGGGCTGGTGCAGGGAGATCACAGGGTCCTGGTCTGGCAAAGGTTGGGCCCCCCAGTCTGGGGGTGAGGGAGGGGTTGCGCCGCAGGGATTGGGGCCCTGCAAATAGCAGGGAAGAAAGGAGAATAGAAGGGGGGGGTTAGATGGAGCGGACAGACTGACCGACAGACCACGCCCCCTGCAATCGGTGGGGGGGTCCCTCCACGGTCATTCGCCCCCAGTGCGCCCCCAGCCGTGCTGTGTGTGACACCACCCCCCCGCTTTCCCCTCTCAGACATCGACGAGTGCCGCAAGACCCCAGATATCTGCGGCCCCAACGCCACGTGTATCAACACTATAGGGAGCTACCGGTGTGAGTGCCGGGCCGGCTACGTCCCCTCCAACAGGAACACGACCCTGTGCCAAGGTGGGTCCTGCTGCTGGGGACATGGAGGGGGCACCTCGGGGGGCTGGGCAGGGCCTGGGGTTACACAGGCTGAGGTCTTGCCCAAGGGGTCAGCAAGCTGGGAACTGGTCTGGATTGGTGCACCAGCCCCCCTGCCCCCCACGGACGGGGTCCCTCTGGGTCTCAGCCCTAGCAGGGGAGGGCTCAGCCTCCAGGCCCTCACCTCCCCCCAGCCCAGCCTGTCCGTCCACTGGGGTCTTTCCGGTTGTCTCAGAGCCACAGCCACCAGCGTGCCCATGTCTGGCTCTGGGCGCGGAGCAGGGGCCTGGCCGGGGAGGGGGTGAGCAGGGCTGCCAGGGGCCGGGTGTCTCTTCCCTAGGGTTGCCAACTGTCTAATCACACAAACCCAAACTCCCTTCCCCGCCCCTTCTCCGAGGCCCCGCCCTACTCACTCCATCCCTCTCGCTCCCTCGCTTGCTCTCTCCCACCCTCACTCACTTTCCCCAGGCTGGGACAGGGGGTTGGGGTGCGGGAGGGGGTGCAGGCTCTGGGCTGAGCCTGGGGAAAGGGGCTGAGGTGCAGGTGTGGGGTGCAGGCTCTGGGAGGGGGGGGGCTCTGGGGGGGGCTCAGGGCTGGGGCAGGGGGCTGGGGTGCAGGTGGGGGTGAGGGGTGCAAGGTCTGGGAGGAGGTGTTGGCTCCGGGAGGGGGCAGAGGGCTGGGGCAGGGGGCGGGGGTGCCGGAGGGGGTGCGGGATGCAGACCTGGGAGGGAGTTTGGGTGCGGGAGGGGGCTCAGGTGGTGCCTACCTCGGGCGGCTCCGAGGCAGCGGTGCAGCGGGGCTAAGGCATGGGTGAAGGTGGGTTCTCCCCAGCGGGCAGAGGCGTCTCTACCCAGCAGGTCTCTCTGCAGAGTCGATGGAAACACGTCAAGAAGTCTCAGAGACAGGAGCAGGAGGGACAGCCAAAGCGGAGTGTAAATGGAACGTAGAGAGAGACATTGTGAGACGGGGATGAAGGGAGGGAGCTGCATGTTAAACTATTGGCAGTGCGGGACTGGCATGTGGACAGAGAGCAGCCGTCGGGGCTGGGAAGAGAAGGGGATTTTCCCCCAGGCAGGAGTGAGTTGACAGGAACATCTGATATGAAAGCTCTAACGTCTGCTCCTCTCTACCCAGAACTCCAAGTCCCCAGCATGAACTCCAGTGCTGAGTTTGAGGGAATCAAAGAGACATGCAGGAATTTCTCTCTGCAGGTACATTTGAACCCATCATTCATTTGTTGGGGATTTTGCCCTGTGTTTTGTACCACCAATATGGAAATTCCCAGACAAAACCCTTTGCTCTTGGTATTATGGTGACCCCTGTAAACCCCAGCCAAGATCAGGGCAATGCTGTGTTTGTTCCTTTCATCGCTGGGACTCGATCCTCCTCATCCCACTAGTAGAGCGGAAGAATTACTGCTCGTGTCTTGCTTACAACGCTCCTGCTAATACATCCCAGAATCAGGTTCGCTTTTTTTGCAACAGTGTTACCCTGTTGACTCATATTTAGCTTCTGATCCATTATGACCTCCAGATCCCTTTCCGCAGTACTCCTTCCTAGGCAGTCATTTCCCATTTTGTATGTATGCAACTGATTGTTCCTTTCCAAATGGAATACTTTGCATTTGTCCTTGTAGAATTTCATCCTATTTACTTCAGACCATTTCTCCAGTTTGTCCAGATCATTTTGAATTTTAATCCTATCCTCCAAAGCACTTGCACCCCTCCCAGCGTGGTAACATCCACAAACTTTATAAGTGTACTCTGTATGCCATTATCTAAATCATCGATGAAGATATTGAACAGAACCGGACCCAGAACTGATCCCACTCAGTATGCCCTTCCAGCTTGACTGTGAACCACTGATAACTACTCTTTGGGAACAGGTTTCAGAGTAGCAGCCGTGTTAGTCTGTATCCGCAAAAAGAACAGGAGGACTTGTGGCACCTTAGAGACAAACAAATTTATATGAGCATAAGCTTTCGTGAGCTACAGCTCACTTCTACTAATTTATTTCAGCATAAGCTTTCGTGAGCTACAGCTCACTTCATTGGATGAAGTGAGCTGTAGCTCACGAAAGCTTATGCTCAAATAAATTTGTTTGTCTCTAAGGTGCCAAAAGTACTCCTGTTCTTTTCTCTGGGAACAGTTTTCCAACTAGTTATGCATCTACCTTAGAGTGGCTCCATATAGGTTGTCTTTCCCTAGATTGTTTATGAGGTCCCGTGAGACAGTGTCAAAAGCCTTACTAAAGTCAAGATATACCATGTCTACCACTTCCCCCCTATCCACAAGGCTTGTTACCCTGCCAAAGAAAGCTATCAGATTGATTTGACAAGATTTGTTCTTGACAAATCCATGCTGACTGTTACTTATCACCTTATTATCTTCTAGGGGTTTGCAAATTGATATCGGACCTTTTAAAACTTCTGTAGCTTTCCTAGTGGCTGGTCCCCAGACTTACACACCCATTGTCTTCCTGCAGAGAACACTGAATCTACAGACCATATACTCAGATTTCTTCTGCTGATTTTAATGCCGTTTCTTTCCAATATGCACCTCCATGTCTCTCTGCATCATCTTTCACTTCCTCTTTCCTCTCCCCCACGAGCACTACATCACCTGCAAATGCCACGTCCCAGGAGACGACTCTCTGGCTGCTTTCTGTCAATGCATCCAGCACCGACGTGAACAAAAAGGAGCTTAGTCCCAAGTCTTGGTGTATTCCAGCTGTTACTAGAAACTGTTCCCTTTCTCCACATGAACCTCTTGCTGTAGCAACAGCACCATCGTATATGTCCTGGACACGTCTGATATAAAAGCTTTATTCACTCAGTGAGGGGTGTCAGGATCAGGCCCCTGCATAAGGCAAACACCAATGTCAGTCGCCTTTCAGCCCCTGCAGAGCTCACCCCCTGCCCTGGGTCTCTCTGCAGGTAAAGCGGAGCAGCGGAAACAGCAGTTGTTGCAATTTCTTTAATTCGACCTTAGAGATTCTGACGTCCACGTGTGGAGACGGGAGTGCGACGTTATCACTGGAGGTGAGAGGCTCCGTCCCTTGAATGTGCTCTGCGGGCTAGTGCCCCTGAGTGTGCCCCAGAGCCCTGCGAGCTGCGGTGCCGGGTTAGGAGTCTCACTGGGGGGCGGGGAGACATGTAGATCCTCTTCAGAAAAGACCTGTGCCCTCCACTGCTGTGGGGCGGGGGGTGCACCCTCTAGAGGTGTTTGTCTGTGTCTGCGTGCACATGCCCTCCAGGGGGGTGAGAGCACGTTTGTGTTTGTCCACCCACACGCGCCCTCTAGTGTTCAGACCTGTTGTTGTTCATCAGAGGTGCTATACTGCTGACCCTTAATGGGGATCCTCCTTCAGCTCATCTGTCATGACCTGAGTTTTTCAGGCAGCAGGATCTGGGCTCTATCCTGCCCTGACAGACATTTCTGAGCAGCTGCTGGACGAAGCACAGAGACAGCCTAGGAAGCCATCGGCTTGTGACAATGTTGTTCCCTGGCATGTGTAATGGAGGGATGGGGGAGCAGGAGCGAAGAAGGAATGACAAAGGGTTCTAGCCCCAGTTGGCCTCAGGTCCCAATGGGGCCCCGAGTCAGCCTCAGTGGACCCCCTTTGTAAAGGGCTCCCCTTCTGAGAGTACTGCAGCCCCCGAAACTGGGAGAGGCTGTGATGCCCGATGCCCCCTGGGAACACATGGGACATGGCACCTCAACCCCCCGACTGCTTGCTCCCAGGGCTTTTCCTTTCCTGTCCCCAGGACGCGACTCGCTCTTTCAACTCCCTCCTGAACAGCGCCTCCCTCTGGAAGGGCAGAGACAAGCAGGAGGCGGGGTGGGCCGTGACAGTCCTGCTGCAGAGCGTGGAACTGGCCGCACTGGCCGCTGCACTCCGGTCCCCGGAGAGGACAACACAGAACGTGACGACAGAGTCTCTGGGTGAGGGGGGACGTGTGGCTCTCAGCGCCACCTGCTGGCTGCTGTGAGACACGGGGTTGTTCACTGTGCCCCAAATCCACTGGAAGTTAGCGCCTGTATACCGCTGTGGATGTGAGCCTGTGTTCAGTACAGACAGAGAACAGCACTTCCCCTGCACCAGGAAATAGAACCCAGCCCCCCAGTAACAGCGATGCCCGAGAAGGGTTGAAATGTAATATTTGGCATTCCACCACGAGGGGCCGCCACGCTGAGCCAGGCACCTGCCTCCACCCCCACTACTCCCCCGGGAGACACAGCCAGAATGGGGGGAGGGGATATGGGGAGGTGATCAATGGAACTCACGGGGGGGGCTCCAAACTTCCCCCTCCCACAGTGCGGAAGAGCCCTGAAGCCCCCCAGCTCCAAGTGGAGGGGGAGGGGGGTGGACCTGGCCCAGAATGGACAGATTCCCAGTGAAGGGGTTTCACAGCGAGGGGCTCTGTCATTCCTCACCCCCACCCCCCACAGCTATCCAGACGCGGCTCGTCACTGGGAACTGCAGCCGGGACAGCGAGGTCTTCACGCTGAGCGCTCACAACGACACGATGGAAGTGCACTGTGATACAGTCACCGGGGCAGCCACACACGGTACCATCCTGGGGATGGCGACACCCAGGGCCCAAACCACGGCACAGAGCAGTTCCCGGGCAATGAACCCCAGTCTGGGTTCCCCCGTTCCTCCCTCCCTCCCCGTGGATCCCCAGGCCGGGCCCTGGCCTCTGTCTCCAGCCCTGGAGTTCTCCTTGCTGGCTGACCAGTGGTTCTCAGGCTGTGGCCCATGGAGCTGACACCTTCCTTCCTGGCCGTCCCACAGCTTGAGCCCCAAGCAGTGAGCAGTTGGGGCACAGAGGGGAGACGGCTCATGAGAGGGGCTCTGGTTTGAAGTGGGCCGAGCGAATGGAAAGGGCAGGGACGCCCTAGTCTAGCTAGACTCCCAAATGGAGATGTGGGGAACTAGGGTAATGTGTACCCCTACCCTCAGCGGCCATATTCAGGGCCCCGAATGCTCCAGCACCAGGGGAAGCTCATCCCTGGCCAGCCCCTCTCCTGCTCTCACTGAGAAAAACTATCTTCATCTCTGCATCCTGCAGCTAGATGTTTCCAGCCGGACGTGCTCCTGGAGGCTCCGAGGGAGGAGGTAGCACGGTCCAGTGGGTAAATCTTGAGTTGTGGCCAGGATCCTGGGTTCCATTCCCAGATCTGCCACAGACTCACTGTGAGCCCTGGGCTCCTGGCCGGCTCATTCTTCGCCATAACGTCTCCAGCTCCCTAAAGAGGGATCATCTCCTCTCCCAGCAGGTTTGGGGGCTGCTGCTTTTATTTCCTACTCCACCCTGGACTCCATCATCAGTGCGAGACATCTCAGCGAGGGAAATCTACCGGCTTGTGGGAAGCTGGAGAAGAGTCATCTCAACTCCGGGGTGGTGAGCGGGGCCGTCGGAGACGGGAGACCCATTAACCTCTCCAGACCCGCAAACTTCACTCTGCGCCACAGCCAGGTGCGTGGAGGAAGATCCCCTCGCTTTACTCCATATCTGGGCCTCTAGAGGGGCATATACAAGGCACAATCTCCTGTCCGGCATTTGGACCGTGCTGCCTTTCTGGCTCCCGATGGTCCTAAGAAGCAGAGGCCTCCTTATTCCGGACGCGATGGGGCTGTTTGACTAGAGGAGGAGAATAGGGGTCGCACCACGACACACGGCCGTGCAAAGTGCTCTAGGGTAACAGCTCCGCTTAGCTCACCCCTGAACCGGAATAACTGGACAGCCGCTTTCCACAGATAGTGGAGTTCAGGAAATCAACATGAAACACTGTGATGCGGTGATGCAGTGGTTAGGGTGCATATGTGTTTGTGTGCACACAGCACTGCCCCCTGCTGGCTGCAGTCAGAAGTCCTCGGCCAATGGCCACGTTCCATTTAGTGCTAACGGCTAGCAAGGATTTATTTCCCTTTCGCTCCAACAGCAGGGCCTGTGCGTTTGGAGCAGCAGGATCTGTGTTCTCTCTCGGCTGTCACCGGGATGGCCCCAGTGGGCGCTGGGGCTGCGTGGGGAGAGCCGTGGAGCTGTAGGTGGCCTCGGGTTTGCTGTAGACATGTGATAACACAAACGATGTTCTGTGGTCCCGTGAGGACGAGGATGATTCTGTTGTGTTTCCAGGACAAAAAACGGGAGGAAGAGGTTCTCTGCGTCTACTGGAAAGTAGTGGCCGAGAGCGGCAGCTGGTCTCCGGACGGCTGCACCGCCGTGCAAACGAACAGCACTCACACCACCTGCCGCTGTGACCATCTTTCCAGCTTCGCCGTCCTAATGGCTCCCACCACAGTGACGGTATCTCACCATGAGACTCGGATCACAGGGCTGGAGCCTGAGCTCCCCGCTTAGCCATGGGCAAAGCTCTCCCTGGAGCGACTGGAGGCTTTGCTGGGGGAAAGGCTGAGTCAGAGCCGAGGGGCTGGGCTGGGGTCACTGGTGATTCTCCCTTTGCTGTGTTACAGGAGAGTTATCCACTGACCGTCGTCACCTACGTGGGACTGACCTTCTCCCTGCTGTGCCTCCTCCTCGCCATCCTCACCTTCCTCCTTTGCCGCTCCATCCGCAACGTCAGCACCTCCCTCCACCTGCAGCTCTGCCTCTGCCTCTTCCTGGCTGACCTGCTCTTCCTTATCACGCTGACCCGCACTGGCAGTTGGGTGCAGCCTGATTCCTCCACTCGCTGCAGGGCTGGGGTGTGTGGCTTTCAACCCCTTTATGCTCCCTGGATTCTGGGCTGTGCAGGACACAGGGGGGATTCCCAGGAGGGCGTTTCCACCCTGTTTTGTCCCTTCACACTGGGCACAGTGGTCTGAGTGTCCCCAGTCTCTGGAGTTCAGCCAGTTCTATCCGTATATCAGAGTGTCCCTTTGCCTCGATTCCTCTCCTACGTGACTTCCCATGGTCACCCAGGGACTCTGTGGCAGGGCTGGGAGCAGAACCTGGATCCCCTGAGCCCTGATCCCCTGCTCTAACCACTAATCTCTGCTCCCTTCCTGCACCAGCAATGTGCACCCGCAGGACCCTCCATAGACCGAGGAACCTGCCGTCTCTGGGTCACGGAGCACTGTTACTGAAGAACTGTGCTAACAAGAATCCCGGTGTGCTCCCCCCGCCCGCCCCGTGCAGGTCTTCCCCATACTCAGCATTTCCCTTCCCCACTGCAGTGTCGCTGGGCTCTCTGTCTTCCCCAGGTGGCATGTGCTGTCATAGCTGGCTTCCTACACTACCTCTTCCTGGCCTGCTTCACCTGGATGTTCCTGGAGGGGCTGCACCTCTTCCTCACCGTCTGGAACCTGCAGGTCGTGAACTATACCAGCGCCAGCCGGTTCAAGAAGAGATTCACGTACCCGTTCGGCTACGGAGTCCCAGCCCTGGTGGTGGCTATTTCTGCAGCGGTGAATCCTGGAGGCTACGGAACTGCCAAATAGTACGTGCAGAGCCCATCCCGAAGGGGAGCTGGGTTGTGGCTTCCATGCGGTTGTCCGGCTCACCCCAGGTCTGACGTGAACCGAGATTTCCCTGCTCACCCTGCCTGGCAGCTGACTGTCCCCCTGGGACCCTCCCCATCCCCAGGGACACTAGGCTGCCCTGAGCGCTGTAGTTGAGTTGCCCACCTGTCAGAGATCTACACTCCTCGCCCCACTGATGATGCAGAAGAACAAGCCAGAAAGATCCCAGCTTGACTCCCAGGTCCCAGGCTGGGTTTGTGGGGCTGGTGGGTAGGAAACAAACACACCTTCTTACTGTGTGCAATCCCTGAGGGTCCCCTCTCTAAAGTGAGCGACTCCACTAAAACAGGGTGTGGCATGTTCTCGACACCCCAGTCTAGATCCTCATCTCGTGTTTTCAGGGTAGCACCACTTCCTGAGGTAGATGGGGAGGGTCATTAGCCTGCTGCCCGCAAGAGAGTCGGCCATGTCACAGGCAGGCCGAGATCCATCTCGCTTTTCAGAGCCAGCTGCCCTGTGACACCCCCTCTCTACCCCGGTGCTGAAAAAGGGTAGTAATCCCGTTAAAGTCACCTTCTTCTTCCTCCCTGCCTGCAGCTGCTGGCTCAGCCAGGACAGAGGCTTTCATTGGAGCTTCCTGGGTCCAGTCTGTGCCATAATCCTGGTGGGTACCTCACAGAACCACAGGGCCCCATTCTCCTCTCACCTCTGTGACCCCATTGATTTCAGTGAAGCAGGTAGTAGAATATGGCCCATAAAACACAAGGAAAGACCCAGTTAGGTCCCGCCTGGCTCATCTGCTGTGGTCAGTCCCGGATTAGTCCCTGAGCTGTATCCCCAGGCCTACAGCCTTTATTCGGGCACAGCTCCCATGGAAGTCAGTAGGAGTTTTGCCAAGTGAAGACAGCAAGAGTGTGATCTAGTCTAGTTAATGACCCAAGGAACGAGGAAAGGAGAGGGCTACGCTCTGCAGTGGTTGTTGTAGGGAGGGAAACAAATGTCCCTACATATTCCCCCATAACCCCTGGGGAAGTTGCAGGGAGGGGAATTTGTTACAGCCTGAAAGTGGCAGGAAGTATTCTCGAGGCAGGATCTGGAGTCTCTGAGCCAGATCCTGCTCTCAGTTACACCAGTGTAAACCCAAAATAACTCCTGACTCCACTGGAGAGGCTCCATATTGAACTCCGAGCAGCATCTGGCCTCTGAGATCCCATTGATCCATCTCAGCCCTGGCTGTGCTGTCAGCTCCACGCATGGGGAGGGACCGAGAGCTGCCAGGAGAGGGAATGATTCCCACAGGAGAGGGGATGATTCCCACCAGAAATGAGCAGTCCCCATTTCTGCAATGTTAGGCTCGGTCCCCTGGGATAGTTCTCTGCTTCAGCTGGAGTCACCAGCCCCAGATGGGATGTTTTACAGGAAATATTTCCCACTGTTCCCACAGATAAATATAACATTCTTTGCCCTTACCCTGTGGATCCTGAGAAACAGACTCTCCTCCCTCAATGCAGATGTGTCCACCCTCAGAGACCACAGGTGAGAAGGCAACAAAACAATCCTGGAGGGTCAGATGTCTTGGTTTGGAGGGTCCTTGGCACTGGGAGGGAGGGAGGGATTGCAGGATGGGAACAGCATATCTAGGATCCATGGGAACAAATTCCCACAGGGTTTGCTTTGACAGTAACCCTGTTCCACATAGGAAAGCTGGGGCTGGTAGTTCCACCCGACTCTGTCCAGATCCTCCTGATGCAATTGCTCTCCATAGGGTTATTGTAACGGGATCTCTCCATCTGCCTTTATCCAGGTTACTGACCTTTAAAGCCATTGCCCAGCTCTTCATTCTGGGCTGCACATGGAGCCTTGGTCTCCTCCAAGTAGGACCAGCAGGCACGGTCATGGCGTATTTATTCACCATCGTCAGCAGCCTGCAGGGACCCTTCATCTTCCTGGTGCATTGTCTCCTCAATCGGCAGGTAATGCCCACGGCCCATCAGCGCCCACCCAGCGCCTTCACCGGCCTCGCGGTGGCCATGTCTGATCTCCTCAGAGTTAGTTACATAGGGCAGTGACCATGTCCCTCACTCTCCAGGTGAGAGAGGAGTACAGGAGATGGATCAAGGGATTCCGAACGTCCAGCACGAAATCTCAGACATCCGATCTATCCATGTCTGCTGTCCCCACCACCAGCACCAAGACGGTAAGAGGTCCTCTGCTCTGTTCCAATGCCAGCCTGTGAAACAGTCATCTCTAGCTGGGTCTCATTCCTGCTGTAAAGGTGCTTTGCCCCCCGAATGACTCAGGATTGGTTATGAGCCAGCTGGGAAAGTCACTGGAAGTGTAAGTGAGTCGGTCACTATCGAGGAGTATCCTAGACGTCTTAGGCACCAGAACAGAATGCCCTGTCCTGGCCCCTCCGCATTTCCTTCCCTTGGCTCTCCTGAGAGCTCCAGGGGTCGCTCACTGTGGACGAGGCAGGCATTGGCTCTTGCAATGTAATGATCTGAATATATCAGATTGTCCCTGGGACTGAAACCTTGTCAGTGCAGACGAACCATCCCCAATGAGCAGTCAGCACCGTGAAGAATTTCCCTTGGCTCCATTATCCCTGTGGGTCAGGATCCAGGGGCTTTGTGTGTCGCCTCCCAGAGACAACCCGCCAGTTTGCACATTCCACTCTCCGTGGCCTTGGAACCTATTGTCATTGTCCTGCTTTTCTTGCCAGGAGTAACCCTTCTGCCAGGTGGAGGCGGCAACAACCAGGGCCGGGTTCAATACCTAGCAGTTCCAATACAAAACAGAACCAGCTGGAGCCCCCTGTGATGTTGCACTCCGTACGCTTTATGGAAATATGCTTATGAATATGACATAACTGGAATATGCTTTACGCTAAATACCCCTTGTAGGGTGTCTTTAGAAAGCTTGTAATCTACTAAGTGTGTTCATCCTATTTGTTTGCATGTTTTATTTCTATATCTGGAGTTAGGAGAATAAGATATAAACTTGTATCACTGATGAAAAACGTTAAGTGGAGGCCATTAAGGGTGCTCCAGAAACAATCAGTCGTAAATGGCCTTAGTTACTTGAAAGCCTTCCTGTGTACGTGTGGCCCAGCCCATGGGGAATGGAGACTAGGGGTCTTACAGTGACATGTGACCATGTCACCTGGTAATGGAATTCATCTTAAACCTGGTACTTTTCCGTTTAGAAGGAGGGGTGGGGACCCAGACAGACAAAAGATTCCCGCCTTGTGCCAAAGCTATAAAGGGTGTGGAGCAGGACAACGGGGTGCCAGTCATGAGAAAACCACAACTTACCACCTGAGGTGTCTGCTGAATGGAACAAAGACTGTACCAGGGGAAAGGACTGGGCCCAGACTAGGAAGGATTCTAGTCTGTGAAAGAAGCTAATTGGAACATCTTTGAGGGTGAGATATTACCTGTAGTCAAAAACAACGAGGAGTTCAGTGGCACCTTAAAGACAAACAGATTTATTTGGCGTAAGCTTTCTTGGGTAAAAAACCCACTTCTTCAGATGCAAGTGGGTGGGTTTTTTACCCTTGAAAGCTTATGCCCAAATAAATCTGTTAGCCTTTAAGGTTTTCACCAGACTCCTCGTTGTTTTTGTGGATACAGACTAACACAGCTCACGCTCTGATACTTGATACCTGTAATCAGTTTCTTAATGTCCTAGGCTTAGACTTGCATATTTTGTTTTATTTTGCTTTGTGACTTACTTTGTTCTGGCTGTTATTACTTGAAACCACTTAAATCCTACTCTTTATACTTAATAAAATCACTTTTGAATATTAATAAACCCAGAGTAAGTGATTAACACCTGGGGGAGCAAACAGCTGTACATATCTCTTTATCAGTGATACAGAGGGCGAACAATTTACGAATTTACCATGAGTAAACTTTATACAGAGTAAAACAGATGTATTTGAGGTTTGGATCCCATTGGGAGCTGGGTATCTGGGTGCTGGAGACAGGTAACCTGCTGAGCTGTTATTAGTTAAAGTCTTCAGCTTTGGGGGCATGGCCCAGACCCTGAGTCTGTGTTGCAGTGGGCTGGAGTGTCTGGCTCAACAAGGCCGGTTTCTGGAGTCCCAAGGTGGCAGGGAAAACTGACTCAGAGGTAATTTCAGCACATCAGGTGACAGTCCCAAGGGGATCTCTGTGACCGAACCTGTCACACCCCCACCCAGTAATCTGGGAAAACTTCAGACCACCCCAGGTGCCTCTAAGAGGCAATTACATCCCCTGTCACAAGCACTGAGTCTGTGTATAACAAAGAGAACTTTCAATAAAAAGGGGAAAGGAACCTGACAGCAATATGGGAAACCCCACAACCAAAATTCAAAAGCTTCTGACCATGAATAAGGCAAAGCTATTTTTAGTAAAAATCACGGACAGGTCGCGGGCAATAAACAACAATTCACAGAAGCCTGTGACCTGTCCTGACTTTCACTAAAACTATACTCCTAAAGAGGGAGTAGGTTTTATTGAAGCAGCCCCTGAGGAATATCGCTCCGTTTGTCTTTTATTTATGTAACCCTTCTGCCCGTCAGACTTGTCAGCAACAAGGGCCGGGTTCAGTATCTAGGCGTTCCGTTTCACTAACACAATGCAAAACTGGCTCAAGCCCCCACGCAGAGACCTGGGACAAATACATACCACTGCCCTGGGCGCCTCTAAGAGGCAATACTTCCCCTCTCGCTAGGACGGAGTCTGCGTGTAGCAAAAGCCTTTTAATAAAGGATGGAAACAATGCAGCGTTAGGTTGGGGAAACACCACAAACAGGATTCATAACACAAACCAAGAACAAAAGACCCACCCCCAAGTAAGTTGGGCAATGTCCTTTTCCCCTCAGGGTCTTAAGTCCAGCAACCCAAAGGTCACCCAACTCACAGTTGCTGTCCTTGGTCAGTGCAGCCCCAGAGTTCAGAAGTTCATCTGCAGCGTTCACCTCCCAGCCTGGGTGGAAGGGGGGAGGTATGGAGGCACCTCACACTCTCCACTGCTCAGGCCCTCGACCACCAATTGCCACTCCTCTCTGTGGGGTTCTGCTCCCGTCCTCTCCACCAGCCATTTCGCCAGCCACCCAGCTGGCCATGCCTCTCCCACTAGCCACCCAGCTGGCCACACTTCTCTGCTAGTCATCTCACTAGCCACTCACCAATATGTCTTCAGGCCCCCTGCACTTAACACAGCTCTCAGTGATTTCAGCTCTCAGCAGGGGAGCCTCACTGCTGGTAAACATGGATAATTTTCTTGCACCAGAACAGATCTAATGCTTTGACCAAGGTATCAATGATTTCAGCTCTGCTACATGTAACAAGACTCTTACTTCAGTCTAAATTAGCTCTATGATTACACAGTGGAAAGAGAACCAGTCAAGGTAGCGTTTCAGACCCCCTACCACCAGGTACAAATACCTACTCCCCATCTTCTCCTAATTCACTGGGCTTTGGAACCCAGATCCCTTGCCTGGTCAGGGCTATTTAGTTGAGGGTGAGTCCCTCAGACATAAAATGCCCAGTACGGTTCTACTGTCCTTGATTCACATAACCAGGATAACAACCTGTATTACTCCTTCCCCAATAACACAGAGACTGGGGATCCTACAGCAGCCAAAGTGACCATTTGGGCAAGTAGTCCCATCATGTTAGGCAGGGTGGGTGTGCCCATGCAAACAAGATCAGCCCCTGAAGTCCTTTTCCAGGGCTCACCACCAGATGTTAGGGGAGAGCTCATCCGGACTCTGCTTATATCTTGAATTATCCAAATGAACAAAGGGCTGGGGAGAGTGTCAACTGCTAGCAGAGCAGCCTCATTACTGGGCCACTAGGGGATAACAACCTACTACCAGTTAATGGAGCTGCTCCTTTGGCCCAGCTTGGAGATAGTACCTTTCATCAGGGGAGAGAAAGCACTTTACAAAGCATCATTTGGCCATTTTGCAGAAGGAGAACCAGAGGCACAGAGCGGAGCAGTGACTTGACCAAGGCCACCCAGCAGCACAGTCAGGGATGGAAGCCAGCACTACTGAGTCCCAGAGCAGGGCTCTAACCACTGGGCCAAGACATTACTGTTACAGGCCCTCAGTTCACACCCATGCAGTGGAGGATGTCACATTATCAGTGGTAGAAGCTGCCACCTACATGGGCTATGGCAGCACAAATTTCTCCTTGCCATGGTGTCTCAGACCTGCCAGGGCGCTGGGTCACACGCCACGCCATGCGGCTTGACCCTGCTCCAGCTGGGGTGCTCCAATGGCCCTCTCCGGTGCTCCAATGGGAGCTGCAGGGGCGGTGCCTGCAGATGGGGCAGCATCCAGAGCCACCTGGCTGCGCCCCTGCCTAGGAGCTGGAGAAGGGATATTCCACTGCTTCCGGGAGCCACTTGAGTTAAGCGCTGCTCGGCACCTGCACCCCTCAGCCTCTCCCTGCGCTCCAACCCCCTGCCTCAGCCCTGACCCACATAAAAGACCCCCTAAGTTTATATTTTACCAGATTAAGTTAAAAACTTCCCCAAGGCACAAATTCCTTTCCTTGTCCTTGAACGGTATTGCTGACACCACCAAGTGATTCACACAAAAATGCAGGAAAGGGTCACTTGGAGTCCCTAGTCCCCCAAAATATTCCCCCAAGCCCCTTCACCCCCTTTTCTGGGGAGGCTTGAGAATAATATGCTAACCAATTGGTTACAGTGTGAACACAGACCAAACCCTTTGGGTTTTAAGACACTGAAAATCAATCAGGTTCTTAAAAGAAGTATTTTATTTCTTAAAAAAAGTAAGAAAATCACACCGGCAAAGTCAGGATGGAAGGTAATTTTACAGGGTAAATAAAAAGATTTTAAACACAGAGGACTCCCCTCTGACTCTGCTTCCCAGTTACAAAACAGAATTAAACTACCTCTTAGCATAGGGACAATTCACAAGCTAAAACAAAAGATAATCTAATGCATTTCCTTGCCTTACTTACAGTTTTTGTAATCTTAGATGAATTATTTCAGGTATGTTTTCAGGAGATGTTTTACCGTCCGGAGAGGGAACAAACAAAGAGAGCAGAGACAAAACCGTCCTCCCCCACAGATTTGAAAGTATCTTCTTTCCTTATTGGTCCTCTTGGTCAAGTGCAAACCAGGTTATTTGAACTTCTTAACCCCTTACAGGTAAAGTGTTGCAGTACATCTGGCCAGAAGGGATTTTATGTTACTGCATACATAAAGGTATTAAAAATTATTTTCCATACCGAGCAGGACTCATTGGGACAGGGAATGTTTAGCTAGATGCAATCAGGTTATTTCTTTATTTTGGCTTGTGGCTCTCCTCTCTGCTAACCCCAGATTCTTTTGTTTGCTTGTAACCTTTAAGATGAACCCCCAAGAAATCTATTTTGGGTGCTTAATTTTTGGAATTGTTCTTTTCAAATCGAGCAAAAGCCTAAGTTCCGGATGTATTTTCTTTCTTTGTGTTTTTAATAAATTTTACCTTTTTTAAAAACAGGATTTGGATTTTTGTGTCCTAAGAGGTTTGTGTATCTGCTGTTGGATTAGCTGGTGGCAACAGCTGCTTTCCTTTGTTTTCTTTCTCAGCTCTTCCCCGGGGGGGAGGGGTGAAAGGGCTTGAGAGTACCCCACAAGGAGGAATTCCCAAGTGCTCCTTCCTGGGTCCAAGGGGCCTTTTTTGCATTTGGGTGGTGGCAGTGTTTATCAAGCCAAGCTCAGAGAAAAGCTGTAACCTTGGGAGTTTAATACAACCCTGGAGTGGCCAGTATTAATTTTTAGAATCCTTGTGGGCCCCCACCTTCTGCACTCCAAGTGCCAGAGTGGGGACTCAGCCTTGATAGCCCCCATCCCCAGTCTTCTCCCAGCTTTTCCCCAAATGATTCTGGGGCACAAGAAACAGCCTCTCTGTAGCAGCCCAACCCAGACTGTTCCCCGAAGCTCAGACTGGGAACACACTGGCCTGAGAATCCCCGGCACTAAAGGGTTAATCAGCTTCCCCCCCACCCCCACCCCGCCATTCAGAATGGGCCCCTGGTGCATACAGAGCCCTCAGCGCAGGCTCTGGGGGTATTGGCTGCGTCCTGGCCAGGAGTCCTCAAGGGTGGGGCTTGGCCCTGGGTTTCCTGCCTCGATGCCTCCATCTCAGGGAATGAATCCCAAATGCTGCTTGCTCAGGCTGGAACTGGTGTGGGGGGGATCCCAGATTGCCCTGGCCACCCAGGGCTGGGATACTCCAGCCCCATCTCAGCTTCCTACTCCTGTTCCCCCACCCTGGCCTTCCTCTGACTGAGCCCCCCTCCACACCCCCGCCTGCCCTCACCTTCTGAAGGAGCTGTGAGTGGGACCCGGGAAGAGCGGAGACAGAGCTCCCCGGGCACAGAGCTCTCTGGAGGGGCAGCTGTGGAGATTTCTGAGCAAGGAACCTGGCTGCTGGGCCAAAGGGGTAACAACAGCAATACCAACAAACGGACACCTGGGAGTAAGCTGAATTCTTATCACTGGCTCTGAGCACTGATTGATCAGTCCACATCTGCTCCAGCTCCCTGGACATCTCTGCGTCTAGAAAGAGGGACAGATGTCAGCTGTTGTTTATATGGTTTTGGAGGACTCAGAGTAGGGATGGGTTTTCAGTTTGGAGTCATGGCCCAGGGAGGAATACTGCATTTCTATTTCCCAGCTTCCCACTGCTCACTCGTGTCTGGGGGAGACAATCTCCCACTCCTCTCTGAGCCACCCCTGCCCTGGCGCAGTCTGGCCAACCCTAAATGTTAAAGAAAACCCATGAGATTGGCTTAAAAATGGTCGGTTTCAGAGTAACAGCCGTGTTAGTCTGTATTCGCAAAAAGAAATGGAGTACTTGTGGCACCTTAAAGTCTGCTGCAGTTTCCACAGTATGCATCTGATGAAGTGAGCTGTAGCTCACGAAAGCTCATGCTCAAATAAATTGGTTAGTCTCTAAGGTGCCACAAGTACTCCATTTCTTTTTAAAAATGGTCGCGTCACTTTCTCAGGCTTTTCTCTGCAACTAGAAACTGTCTCCATTTTTTAAATGAAAGCTGAGAGTCTCACCTAATCACATGACTCCAGGAGCTGGGGCTTTAATTCAACCACCTGGAGCTGGCAACGCTGCAGCTGTGTGTAATCTCCCACCAGGTGTCATCAGCAGGGTTTGAATATCTGACCCCTGCAGCAAAGACCTCGAACCACTTGAGCTAAAGGAGTAGCTCTGTTGGCCGGCAGCAGTAGTTGGGCTGTCATCCGATGTGGAGCCGCTGCCAGAGGGGGTCCCAACACACACTGTACTAGCTTGTGGCACATGGGGATACATTCAAGCATCACACCACAGTGTGTCCCTGCTCAGAGTGCAGACCCTGGGAAGGGGCCCCGTCAGAGGCGCAGACAATGTGATTTCCCTGGGGCTGCTGGACCTTCTCTCTGACCCAGGCCCCGCCCTCATTCCACCCCTTTCAAGAAGGCCACACCCAACCTCTTCGTGCCCCCACCCTGCCCACACCCTGCCTCTTCCTGCCCCCACTCCCCCTCTTCCCCCCTCGGGGACATGCAGTCAGTGTCCATACACAGGGAGCTGAGGGGCTCAGGGGCTCAGACCAGCAGGGCATATAGCAAATATCACGGTTCCTATTCCCTGTTCACTCTCACTGGCTGTAACAGCAACTGTGCCCAGAAACCTTATGGATGGAGGCCAGGCATCCACAAACGTCACTGGGTGAGTGGAGGCCGGCTGCTCAAAACCTGATTGATGGGGGAAGTGGGTTCACCCAAGCCTGATTGTGGGGGTGGGACCATCTAAAATCTTCTCTGTTCAGGGCTGCTTTTCTGCCAGAGTGTCTCCTCCGGCAGAGAAGAACTCGTGCAGCTGCTGGATAAAGCATTCTCCATCAACAGCTCTTCTTCTCCCGCTCCCTCCCCTGCAACCTCCAGCGAAACATGAAAAAGACTTTGGAAACGAAACGCACCAAAGAAGGGAAATAAAAAGTTCAGCCAGCTACCAGCACATGCCCGCAACTTCTCCACTCCAGGCAGGCTGCACGGTTACCCTGACTGCTGCACCACCCCCTGCAAGCTTAGCGCTGGCCCCCTCCAGGAACGCCAGCCTTTCGCCAGCCATGTGCACTCAGCCCTTCGCCAAATGACTCTGCCAACAACACCAGCTACGGCTCCAAACAGCCACAGCCACGAGAGCTGGGGGAGAACTGAGCTGGGGAGGGGAGCAGCGTTCAGGTCGCAGGGCGCAGTCTGTGGCGTACGGGGATGTGTAACTCAGCCAGGGGTAAGCAGGGAGCCTCACTAGTTCTTGGTGTCTGGGATTTGCCTCCGTCCTTGGCTTGGTAGTCTGGTTCCAGCAGCCTCCGCCCTGAGTCTGAGCTCAGTTTCCTCAGGGTAGACGGAGGGTCGTTTCTGACGAGCGTCCTCATTTTTAATAAACGCCCCATTTCTAATCCCTGGGCTCATTCTGGGCACGACCCCACCCCAGAGCAGGTGGCAGTTCATAATATAAAGCTGGATCCTCAGCTGGTGTAAATGGGTGTGTGGACTCCTTTGGACCGAGGCCAATTTACACCAGTTGGGGATCTGGGAATATCTGTAGTTCTACACTGGAACTTGTGTTTGTGAATCTAACCCTTAAGGGTGCCTAGGGATGTGTTGTTCTCAAGTTGACAGAGGAGGAAAGAAGGCAGGTGAACCATACCACACTGCTCAGCACAATCCAAACAGGACAGAGCTAGTCACCAGGAAACGTCTGAGAAAGGGGAAGTCACTGAGCAGAAACTTTATATGGGCAAAACCCACATGTGTGCAGTGTTTTTTCTCAGTGGAAGGTTGATCTATTTGGAGGAAGCATGTTTATGACACGGATTGGACCAGAGCTGTTCCTCTAGGTGGGAGCCACAAGAAAAGGGAACCTGGTAAGATCCACACATGAGAGTGATCATAGGAGGAGGAGCTTGAGTGTATTTCTCTGCCTCTCTTCACCAGGAGCTCACACACAACAGGATGGGAGGACTGGAGAGCCCCAAGTCCTGATGTTCTGTCTGCATCTCCAAGACGACAGCTGCAGACAAGAGCTATAATTACACCTGTGACTTGGACAACACCATCTCACGCATAAGGAGCCACACTGTGATCCGGATAAAGATCTGTTCTTTTGTTTGTTTTTTGTTAAGAAGAGCTACGTCTCAGAAAATGACTTAAGCATTACAACTGCACCACCTTAGAAGACTACTTACAGCAGTAAGTGCAGGGAGAGCGATAGCTCAGTGATTTGAGCATTGGCCTGCTAAATCCAGCATTGTGAGTTCAATCCTTGAGGGGGCCATTTAGGGATCTGGGGCAAAAATTGAGGATTGGTCCTGCTTTGAGCAGGGGGTTGGACTTGATGACCTCCTGAGGTCCCTTCTAACCCTGATATTCTATGATTCTAACCCCAGGACACTGATACCTCCAACCATTATGTTAGCAACTAACCACTCAGTATGGGCACCTCTTAAGTTTCACTGAATGCAGGATTTAAAAGGTTGTGACCAGATACTTCACACCAGTTAATTTTAATGAAGGGGATGAAATACTGGCCAGAACAGGGAAATAACAGATAAGTTAACAGATCAAGAATATTTAACTAAGTTAGATCTATGCAACTCGGCTGGTTCTGATGAAATTCACCCTAGAGTACTTAAGAAACTAGCTGAAGCAATCGCCGAACCATTAGCGATTATCTTCCAGAACTCATGGAGGATGGGTGAGGTTCATCACAAGGGCACACTTCAAAAAAAGGTAAAAAGGAGCTCTTAGAGAAGAACAGACCAGACAGCCTAACTTCAGTACTCAGAAAGATAGTGGAACAAATGATTGAACTACCAATTTATTAAAACCTAGAGGATAATAAGTGATAAGTAATAACCAACATGGATTTGTCAAGAACAAGTCATGCCAAACAAACATAATTGCCTTCTTTGATTGGGTACCCAGTCTAGTGGATGGGGGGAAGCGGTGGAGGTGATGTATCCTGAATTTAGTAAGTCTTTTGACACAGTCCCACATGACATTAAGGAAATATGGAGTAGATGAAAAATTACCAGAAGGAGGGTGCAAAGCTAGTTGGAAGTCCTTACTCACAGGGTAGGTATTGGGACTCACTGGCTCGGCAGCAACACTGCAGAAAAGAGTGCAAGGTTTCTGGTGGACCACTAATGGAATGTGAGTCTACAGTGTGATGCTGTTGACAAAAGGCAAGTGTCATTCTGGGATGTATTAACAGGAGTGGGGTGGGTCAGAGATGGGAGGTGACTGTTCTCCTCTACTCGGCATGGGAGAACCGTGTCCAGATTTGGGTGCTGCACTTCAAGAAGGATGAGGACAAATTGTAGAGTCCAGGGGAGAGCAACAGAAATGATCAGAGGTTTAGAAAAAATGACCTGTGAAGAAAGATTGAAAGAATTGGGCATGTTTTGTTCAGAGGAGAGATGGCACGGGGGGGACATGCTAACAATCTGCAAATATGCAAAAGGTTGTTATAAAGAGGACTGTGATCAATTGGTGCCCATGTGCACCAAGGGGAGGACAAGAAGGAATTGCCTTAGTTAGCAGCAAGGGAGATTTAGGTTAGATATTAGGAAAAAACTTTCTAACTCTAAAGATGGTTCATCACAGGAACAGGTGACCTAGGGAGGTTGTGGAATCCCTGTTATTGGGGGGGTTTTAAGAACAGGTTGGAAAAACACCTGCTCGGGATGATCTAGGTGCACTTGGTCCTGCCTCATGCATGGGGGTGGATTGTTTGACCTCCTGAGGTCCCTTGCAACTCCACATTTCTGTGTGAAGATTGTGTGAAGTGATGCTAGGTCCTCTGCACTGTGGTCAGTATCCCCCATAGGTACTCAGCAAGGTGAATGATTATGGGGCTGGGAGACGTGGTAGGGCAGAAGGAAGGAGAGCAGGGCATGCTGAGAAGATAGTGCTTTCATGTGTGCAGTACTGTCGGTTGATACGATATAATGCAAAAGGACATGAGTCGACTTGGCTTCCTGTCTAAGTTCTTGAAGATAAGGAGGTTGCAAAGCTCAGAATCCTCAGAACTCGACCTGCCCTGACAGCGTCTGAGCCACCATGGGAACCCGAGGTGACGTGTATCCATTGGGTGAGTGGAACAAAGTCCATGGGCTGAACTCGGGTGGGGCTAGGAGAGTCCAGAGGGGCCCACGGGTCTGTCCTGGGGCTGGAAGGTGACTGTTCCAGCTCGTGAAGACATAGTCGCCCTAGCTCTCATCTAGCTAGAAATAGAAGTGTTGCCATGGGGGCAGGAGGGGCTGGCCAGCCTGAGTGCGTACCTGTGGTCTTGGATGGGATCGTAGTCGGGGCAGGGAGCCGCTCCTGTTGCTTGTCCAAGCGTGGCCATGCTTCCATTTTTGGCATTCCAACTAGGTCAGAGGAAGCCCGGGTATGTCTCCTTGAGCTAGAATTTACACCTAGGTGTAACGTGCAATTTCCTCTGCTCCCTCCAATGCTCACGTTACACCAACTGAGACTCCATCCAGATTCACTGAAACACCCTTAGATTTACCTGGCCAGATTCCTGGGGCTGGCTGAGATGGGCTCATCTGAGATGGGCTCACTAGGAGACCAGAGCGTGGAGGGGTCCCAGATGGTTTTCCACCACTTTCACAGTTACTGAATCCCAGGGGATAACTGCGGATCAGTCTGGTCCCTGGAAGCAGAGCAGCCCAAAGCCTTCCCTGATTCATCCTCAACTCTCTGTAGTCCCAAGGAACCATTCCAGCAGCTGGCAATAGCCAGAGGGTAGGACTACATTGGCCATACCGCTCACCTCTGGCCATACACCTCACCACTGTGCCCGGGGGTTGTAACATAGAGTCATTACACAAGGGGAATTTCCAGGTAGCTGGTTGAACCAGCTTTCTGTCGTGGCACAGAGCTGGGGTTCCGAAATATTACTACAGGAACAATAGTTCTTAATGAAAGAATTGACTTCATTGGATTTACACCAGAATCACAGTGGGGTAAATAAGCAAAGTTTGGTCCATAGACTTGGGTCAGAAGACACCATCTCTCTCTCGCGCTCGCTCCTTTCTCTGTTGCTTGTTTCTGTGTATAACATTTTTAGAACACTTATTTTTTTATTTCTCTCAAGTATTTCTCCTCCTCATCCTGTTCCCCTCTCTACCACCAGGGAGCACTCAAGTGTCATTCGTTAAGTTCCAGGCTGACAGAACTTAAGGCTGTATGGGTTAACTAGGGAGGTGGTGGAATCTCCTTCCTTAGAAGTTTTTAAGGTCAGGCTTGACAAAGCCCTGGCTGGGATGATTTAATTGGGGATTGGTCCTGCTTTGAGCAGGGGGTTGGACTAGATGACCTCCTGAGGTCCCTTCCAACCCTGATATTCTATGATTCTATGATTCTATGTGCCTTGTTTGTGCCCATCATGAGAGTCCCACACAGAGTGTGTCTCTGCCATAAAGCTGACACAGGCTTGGCAGCTCTCAAAGGGGTTATCAGCCCTGTAAGGAGGGGTGGGGTCATTGGATCTGGGTCCTTAGGACTAGCTGAATTGTTTAGGTGGTGGTTAAATCTATTTCTGAAGTGTTCACCCATATATGCCAGGCTAATATATCACATGATCAATAGGTATGATTCACATTACATATATTAATATGGATAGTATGTGCTTAATGCATATAACATTCTCTTGTATATATACTTCTAGCAGTTACATGGACTGGAATGATGGCCTGTGTCTTTCTATAGTCTTGTTCACCTTTGCTAAGTATCCCATGATATCTCGCATTAGCCAGGAAACCTGTCAGGATCAGCACATATGTAGTAACAGGCAGGGAGTTACTCTCATTGGAATGTCCCAAAAATAAGAACAATATATACGGGACAAGCCTAGGAGGTGCCGTCATGCTCTTGGTACCTGGAATTCCTGAGTCCAGAACAAAGAGCCAAGGGGTACCGTATGGTACCAGAAAAACAAGGTAGAAAGATGGTAGCTTGAGACTAGCCTCAGAGGAGGCATACAGTACCTCTTTCCTTGTAAACAGGTTGAGTATAAAATGGACAGCTCTAGGGGTGTGACTTTGGACGCAAGCCTTTGTAAGGTGAATTCAACACTGGTGCAGGAGATGGGTTCCCGGAAACTGGAGTTGTATTGAACCTCTGTTCCGGTGATATGATATTACTAAGGCTATGTTTTAGTCACAGGTATTTTTAGTAAAAGTTATGGACAGGTCACGGGCAGCCTGTGACCTGTCCATGACTTATATATATACCCCCAACTAAAACTTGGGCCGGGGGTCTGTGGGTGCTCTTCAGTGGTGGCCTGGGGGCACCATGGGTGCTGGAGGGACGTGGCCCGGGGCGAACCATGGGTCGGGGGGGCGGGGCCAGCCCAGGAGGCTGTTGTAGGTTCTGGTGGGGAGGGAGGGAGATGGTAGCACATGGTCCAGGACCCCTGCTGGTGCTGGGCAGAGGGAGGGTTGGCGGGGCTAGCCGGAGCTGTCCCTTCAGCTCCTAGGGGGAGGGAAGGCTGGGGGACTCCACATGCTGCCCGTCCCATGAGCACCGGCTCCACAGCTCCCGTTGGCTGGGAACTGCAGCCAATGGGAGCTGCGGGGTCAGTACCTGCAGGCAGAGGCAGTGCACAGAGTCCCCTGGCCCCTCTGCCTAGGAGCTGCAGGGACATGCTGGCCGCTTCCATGAAGCCCCTGCCCCAAGGTAAGTACTGCCCTGCATACCAACCCCCTGCCCCAGCCCTGAGCCCCCTCCCACACCCAAACTACTGCTGCTGCTGGGGAATTGGGGGTGTGCGGTGGCCCAAGACTGCCCTAGCCACTGCAGAAATCATGAGTCATGGAGGTCACGGAAAGTTACGGAATCCGTGACTTCTGTGACCTCCGTGACAGTCACCCAGCCTCAGCTATTACAGACTTTTAGGAATAAAACAGACCTTTTTAGGTTATTTGGTCTCTTGGGCATACTGCATAATGAACCAAAGTGTGGTTGAGGAATTGACCATACGGTTTACCAACAGAAGGGAAAACCCAGAGGTGACGCTACGCCCTGTATTCTTCATAGGATATTGTTATGATATCCACATGGCATAACAGATGTGTTCTATGCAAGAAGCTTCATGCAAGGTATCATTGGATATGGTTATGATTTACTGCATATGATTACCCTATTTGTATGCATCTCTCAATTCTGAATCTGAAGTTAGGAATATTGACTACGTAACAATTATAAGAGGGTTTACACCTGGGGAACATCCACCGGACAGTAGGCAATCAACCTTAATGGACCATTGAAGACGGACAATAGAACTTGGAAGATACTAATCTCTCACCTTCCTGAGAAGCTTCCTGGGATGCTGCTTTGACCCTGCAGGGTCATGTGATCATGTCACTTGGTACTGGACTATAGTATTTTTCCACTAATAGGGGGTGGGGATCAAACTGGGAAACAAAGGATTCCCACCACCTGTAAATCCTATTTAAGGCAGGGTAGTGAGTAAATGAGGTTTCATTCTTCACTGAATCCCTGCCCAGGATGTCTGCTGGAAACAACTTAGGCCCTGCCTACACTGGCAAGTCTAACAAGAGGTGTAGAGCTTTCTGCACCAGGGGTACAGCGCCACGGTGCCCGTGTAGACACCCTGGCCAATTACAGCCCTGCGATTGGCCTCCGGGAGGTGTCCCACAGTGCCTGTTCTCGCCTCTCTGGTCATCGGTTTGAACTCTACTGCCCTGGCCTCAGGTGACCAACCGTCATCCTCATCCCGTAAATTCCTTGGGAATTTTGAAAGTCCCCTTCCTGTTTGCTCGGTGACGCGTGCAGTGGTCTCAGTGCATCTTTCCAGGTGGCCAGGCCTGCTCCACGCACCAGACGATCCCCCGCTTGGAGCAATGCCGAGCTGCTGGACCTCATCAGCATTTGAGGAGAGGAGGCTTTGCAGGCCAAGTTGCGCTCCAGCCGCCGGAATTATGACACCTACGGGCAGATTACATGATGCATGACAGAAAGGGGCCATGACCGGGACCCATTGCAGTGCAGGGTCAAAGTGAAGGAGCTGTGGAACGCCTACCACAAGACGCAGGAGGCAAACCGCTGCTCCAGTGCTGCGCCCACGAGCTGCTGGTTGTACAAAGGGCTGGACATGATACTCGGCGGCGACCCCCTTTCAGGTAGTTGAAAGCAGCTATCAAATCCCCCCTCAGTTTTCTCTTCTGCAGACTAAACAATCCCAGTTCCCTCAGCCTCTCCTCATAACTCATGTGTTCCAGTCCCCTAATCATTTTTGTTGCGCTCCGCTGGACGTTTTCCAATTTTTCCACACTCTTCTTGTAGTGTGGGGCCCAAAACTGGACACAGTACTCCAGGTGAGGCCTCACCAATGTCGAATAGAATTGGTCTTCTTGGCAACAAGGGCACACTGTTGACTCATATCCAGCTTCTCGTCCACTGTAACCCCTAGGTCCTTTTCTGCAGAACTGCTGCTGAGCCATTCGGTCCCTAGTCTGTAGTGGTGCAGGGATTCTTCCCTCCTACGTGCAGGACTCTGCACTTGTCCTTGTTGAACCTCATCAAATTTCTTTTGGCCCAATCCTCCAATTTGTCTAGGTCGCTCCATATCCTATCCCTACCCTCCAACATAGCTACCTCTCCCCCCAGCTTAGTGTCATCTGCAAACTTGCTGAGGGTGCAATCCACGCAATCCCCCAGATCATTAATGAAGATATTAAATAAAACCAGCCCCCAGGAGCAACACCTGGGGCACTCCGCTTGATACCAGCTGCCAACTAGACATCACTACCCGTTGATCACTACCCGTTGAGCCCGACAATCTAGCCAGCTTTCTATCCACCTTATAGTCCGTTCATCCAATCCATACTACTTTAACTTGCTGGCAAGAATACTGTGGGACACAGTATCAAAAGCTTTGCTAAAGTCAAAGAATAATATGTCCACTGCTTTCCCCTCATCCACAGAGCCATTTATCTCATCATAGAAGGCAATCAGGTTGGTCAGGCATGACTTGCCCTTGGTGAATCCATATTGACTCTTCCTGATCACCTTCCTCTCCTCCAAGTGCTTCTAAATGGATTCCTTGAGGACCTGCTCCATGATTTTGTTAGGGACTGAGGTGAGGCTGATCGGTCTGTATTTCCCTGGGTTCTCTTTCTTCCCTTTTTTAAAGATGGGCACTACATTAGCCTTTTTCCAATCATCTGGGACCTCCCCTGATCACCATGATTTTTCAAAGATAATGGCCAATGACTGCAATCACATCAGCCAACTCCCTCAGCACCCTTAGATGCATTAGATCTGGATCCATGGACTTGTGCACGTCCAGCTTTTCTAAATAGTCCTTCACCTGTTCTTTTACCACTGAGGGCTGCTCACCTCCTCCCCATACTGTGCTGTCCAGTGCAGCAGTCTGGGAGTTGACCTTCTGTGAAGACCGAGGCAAAAAAAGCATTGAGTACTTCAGCTTTTTCCACATCATCTGTCACTAGGTTGCCTCCCCCATTCAGTAAGGGTCCCACATTTTCCCTGACCTTCTTCTTGTTGCTAGCATACCTGTAGAAACCCTTCTTATTACCCTTCACATGCCTTGCTAGCTGCAACTCCAATTGTGCCTTGGCCTTCCTGATTATACCCCTGCATGATCCAGCAATATTTTTATACTCCTCTTTAGTCATCTGTCCAAATTTCCACTTCTTGTAAGCTTCCTTCTTGAGGTAAACTCCCCGAAGATTTCATTGTTAAGCCAAGCTGGTCGCCTGCCATATTTGCTATTCTTTCTGCACATCGGGATGGTTTGCTCCTGCACCCTCAATAAGGCTTCTTTAAAATACAACCAGCTCTCCTGAACTCCTTTCCCCCTCATAGTAGCCTCCCAAGGGATCCTGCCCATCAGTTCCCTAAGGGAGTCCAAGTCTGCTTTTCTGAAGACCAGGGTCTGTATTTTGATACTGTCCTTTCTTCCTTTTGTCAGGATCCTGAACTCAACCATCTCATGGTCACTGCTGCCTAGGTTGCCACCCACTTCTACTTCCCCTACCAATTCTTCCCTGTTTGTAAGCAGCAGGTCAAGAGGAGCACAGCCCCCAGTTGGTTCCTCCAGCACTTGTACCAGGAAGTTGTCTCCAACACTTTCCAAAAACTTCCTGGATTGTCTGTGCACTGCTTATTGCTCTCCCAGCAGATGTCAGGGGGATTGAAGGCCCCCATTAGAACCAGGGCCTGTGATCTGGAAACTTCCGTTAGTTTTCCAAAGAAAGCCTCGTCCACCTCATCCCCCTGGTCCTGTGGTGTATAGCACATGCCCACCACGACATCACCCTTGTTGCTCTTGCCTCTAAACTTAACCCAAAGACTCTCAACTGGATTTTCTCCAGTTTCATACTGGAGCTCAGAGCAATCATACCGCTCTCTTACATACAGCGCAACACCTCCACCTTTCCTCCCACACCTGTCCTTCCTGAACAGTTTATACCCATCCATGACAGTGCTCCAGTCATGTGAACTGCCCCACCAAGTTTCTGTTATTCCAATCACATCATAGTTCCTTGATTGTGCCAGGACTTCCAATTCTTCCTGCTTACTTCCCAGGCTTCTTGCATTCGTGTACATGCACCTAAGATAACTAGCCAATTGCCCTACTTTCTCAGTAAGAATCAGGAGGCTTCCCATCTTGTACCCTCCTCCTTGTGTTTCCTCCCGGTATCCCACTTCCCCACTTACCTCTGGGCTTAGGTCACCATCCCCCGGCGAACGTAGTTTAAAGCCCTCCTCACTAGGTTAGCAAGCCTGCCTGCGAAGATTCTCTTCCCTCTCTTCGTTAGGTGGATCCCATCTCTTCCTAGCAATCCTTCTTCCCAGAACAACATCCCATGATCGAAGAATCCAAAGTCTTCTTTCCGACACCACCTGCGTAACCACACATTCACCTCCACAATTCGACAGTCCCTACCTGGGCCTTTTCCTTCAACAGGGAGGATGGATTTGTCATAAATATAAAGGGAAGGGTAATCACCTTTCTGTATACAGTGCTATAAAATCCCTCCTGGCCAGAGGCAAGGTCCTTTTACCTGTAAAGGGTTAAGAAGCTCAGGTTACCTGGCTGGCACCTGACCCAAATTGACCAATGAGGGGACAAGATATTTTCAAATCTGGAGTGGGGGGAAAAGGCTTTTGTCTGTCTGTGTGATACCTTTGCTGGGAACACATCAAGGATGCAAGCCCTCCAACTCCTGTAAAGTTAGTAAGTAATCTAGCTAGGAAATGCATTAGGTTTTCTTTGTTTTGGCTTGTGAAATTTGCTGTTCTGGAGGAAATGTGTATGCCTGGTTTTGTGTCTTTTTGTAACTTAAGGTTTTGTCTAGAGGGATTCTCTATGTTTTGAATCTGGCTGCCTGTAAGATTTTCTTCCATTCTGATCTTACAGAGTTGTTCTCTTATCTTTTTTTGTTCTTCTAATAAAGTTCTGTTTTTTAAGAATCTGATTGGGCTCTTTGGGTCTTAAAATTCCAAGGCTGGTTTGTGCTCATCTTGTTTATTCTCAAGCCTCCCCAGGAAAGGGGGTGTAAGGGCTTGGGGGGATATTTTGGGGAAATAGGAACTCCAAGTGGTCCTTTCCCTGTTCTTTGTCTAAATCACTTGGTGGTGGCAGCGTACTGTTCAAGAACAAGGTGAAATTTTTGTTTGAGAAAACTTGAGAAAGTTTTTAACCTAAGCTGGTAAATATAAGCTTAGGGGGGGTTTCATGTGGGTCCCCACATCTGTACCCTAGAGTTCAGAGTGGGGAGGGAACCCTGACAGGGAGAGAACACGACTTGTGCCTCAAACTCCTTTATCCTTCTTCCCCGACCATCACCACCCGTCTCCTCTTTTTGGGAGTGGTGGTCATGGAACCCCCATCCCTAGGACAATGCATCCCATGCCTTCCGGCCGACGGGGTCTCCTTCTGATCCTTTCCCTCAGAGGGCTCTTCCAAATCCTTCTCCACAGTAGTACCTGTGCAGAGAGCCTGAAAACAGTTACGTACCTCTATGTGCACTGGGGGTACATAGGTTCTCTTCTTTCTTCTTCTGGAGGTCATATTCTTCCCCGTTCTGCACTGCACTCTCTCGTGCTTCCAGCACCAAACACTGACTTCTATCCGGAAAATCTTCGTGTTCTCTGATGCAACGCAGGATTGATAATTGGTTCTCTAGTCCTTTAAGCTTCTCTTCCAATATGCAGACCAGCTTGTACTTCATACAGACGAAGTTGCTTCTGTCCTCTGGGAAAAGACAAACATGGCACATTCTGAGCAGGTCACAACAGCTGATCGCTCACTATCCATGTCTTTCTTATAAGAGGCTCCTCAGATGTTGTATGTACTGCTCAGAGGAGCCTGAAAGGCAAAAACACTCTGTGCGAACTCCCAGGCAAACTCCCTCTGGTTGTCTGTCCTCGGTTCGCTGCTCACACAGGTCGCTGCTGGCTGCCTTTTTATAAGGCTGCTGGCTCGAACCAGGTGGCCTGGCTCAAAGCCTTCCCTCCAATCAACCACTCAAGGCCCACCTGGAACAAAGCACACCCAATTTACACTTTTCAATCAAACACCCACACGGTCAAACAGTCACACTATTCAAACAAACAAGCACACGGTCAAACAAATGGTCACAGCAGACAGACACTCGAATATTCACCCCACCAGCTCACAACACAGCCCCCCTAATGCAGTACTCACCTTAGCTCCTCTCGGAGGGTTCCCAGGCAAACTCCCTCTGTTTGCCTGTCCTCTGTTCGGTGGTTCTTCACACCAGTGTGTGGTTAATGACTAAGAGCAACAGGCTATAAATAAACACCAGCACGAGGGGGTGGTTCTGGGGCGATACCTGAATGAAAAACAGATCAAAAGCAGCCTGTGTTGTCTTTTCGCCCCATCGCCCCTCAGTGCTTCCCTTTCCAAGTGGGTTTATCCATTGCGTGGATGCACTGGGTGACCTTGGGTAAGTCATTACCCCTCGCCGTGCCTCAGTTTCCCCGTCTGTAAAGTGGAGAGAATGCTCTTCCCTTTGCCTATTGCCATGAGCCTTTTGGGTCACAGACTGGCTCACTGTGTGTCTGTGCAGCACCGAGTGTGATGTGGCCCTGATCTCGGTCAGCTCTGTGCAGCACCTGGCACAATGGGGCCCTGATCTTGGTGGGCACTGGACGCCTCCTGGAACAATGGGCAGGGCCAGATTTCCGATTAGAAACAGGAGGCACGGGCCTAGGGGCGCCGGCATTCTATGTGGTGCCTAAAAATTCAAAGTTTTTTGCTCCCAGGTCCCAGCAGGGGGCAGGGCTGGCTGAGGGGGAGACAGCCCCACGCAGCCCTGCTGCTGGAGCGATCCTCGCTCTGCCCAGCAGACAGCGTCACCTCCCGGGGGGGTCAGTGAGTGTGGGCCGGGGGGCAGGGCTTGGGAGAGTGGGTCTCTGGGGGAGTTCATGGGGCAGCTCTGGGCAGAGGGGGTGGGCAGCGCTGGGCAGTGGGCAAGGGGGTGCTGGGAGCCAGGGTACCTAAAAGTTAAAAGTGGTGGGGTTCCCCTGCCACCCGTGGCAGTTAAGAGCTTCCTGGCAGCAGGGGTACCCTGCCGTTCCTGGCCGCCTCCAGGCAGCGGGGCCCCCGGAGCTCCAAGCCGGGGGGCGGGGAACACCTCTGAGACCTACACCTAGGGGCGCCCTAAGTATAAATCCGGCCCTGACAATGGGGGCTCCTGGTCTTTGTTGCTAATACACACAATAAAAGACCCAGTTGCCCTGGCCCAAAGTCCAGTTCCCAACTGGAACCAGTTAAAAATATTAACAGGGATCCCAGCTGGGGCTGATTTCCCAGAGCACCAGGCGTCTGCATTTTTAACTCCACCATCGTCAGGGCACTGACTGGCCCTTGGCCCAGGATTGGCAGGACTGGGGCGGCTGGGGGGGCGGGTGCAGCTGAGTGGTGGTTATCATCTGTCCATGGTGCCTTACCCTGTCTCTTTTCCTTCCAGGGCTCTGCATCGCCCTGTGCCTGTGGGGCACCGTGGTCCAGAGTAATGGCGTACAAGGTAAGGCCGACTCCTCCTGGCTAACCTTCCCGAGCGCTCCCGGCTGCCCGGGGCCTCTGGCCTCCAGCCCCTCCGGTCCCTTTCCCTTGTGGAAGGAGAGCAGAGTCAGGGGTCTGGTGAGCCAGGAGCAGCCCCTTGGCATGAGTGTCTTCGGGTGGGATTATAGAGCACGGTGGGTACGTGCAGGGGAGAGGAGAACACGCCCTGTGTAGCCCTCACCTTCCCATCCCAGCCCCGTGGCCAGCAGGGAATAGACACTGGGGCCCAGGGCTCTACACTGGGGGCGGGAGTGAGGGGCAGATCCTCATTGTAGCCAAGGGCCATGTTATTGACCAGCCCAAATCAAAGCCCCTGATGGCTCAGATGTTAGAAGTGCCATTTGTACGTGCCCCCCTCCATCTAAAATCAGGCTGAATTGAAACCTGGAATCCATGTGCCCAGCTGGGGGTGGCGTTTGGGATCAGGACTCTGCGCCCCGAGTCCAGCTCTGCTGCGAATCCCAAGATGGGATTTGGGCAAATTCCCATTGACCCACTGGGGTTCCCCGGTGCTGCACCCACCCTGCTCCGTCTGCTCCCATCCCAAGCCGTGCAGCTGGCTAAGCTGCACTGGGATCCTTCCCCTCACGCTGGCCAGAGGGACGGATCCCAGTGGAGCCCCCAAACACCGGGCAGCTAAAGGATCCAGGAGCGCCCCCCCGAAGGCCGGTCACAATCTGGGTCATGGGAGGCAGCTCAGGATCCAGACTAGCTTCGCACCTGATTCCGCTCTCAGTCAATCCAGAGCAGAGCCGGGCAGGAATTTCCCAAGGAACCATTTTTTGCCAGAAAATGCCAATTTGGTTTGGAGAAATGTTTGGTTTTACTCAGGGGGAAAAATTGCACTGGGGGAGAGATGAAATAATTTTCAAAACGAAAAATTCCTGTTTTCCGGTTCGAAGCGAGGTTTGGGTTTGAAATTGACGCTAATCAGAGTAACGACGACAGCAACAAAAAAATAAACATCGATCCCACGGTGGGGGGAGGCGGGGGGCCGCTCTGCACTGGCTGACCCTGCCCAGCTGTTCCCGCCCCTGCAGGTACCACTGAGGACTGCAACAACCATGTGCTCTGCCCACCATACGCCAAGTGTGTGAACAACACCCACTGCACCTGCCTGGATGGGTACCGGCCAGGAAAGAATCGCTTCTTCACCGACGTAACAGAGACCTGTGAAGGTAACGGGGCTCCCACGTTGTCCTGGGGGGCTGGGACAGAGCAGGGCATTAAGGGCCGGAGCTGCCAACTCCATTGACTCCAGGGCCTGTGGAGGGTGCTCAGCCCGGCTGGGGAATGAGTGGGGGCAGGAGCGAGGATCCTGGGGACTGAACCAGGGGCCTCCAGAGTGAGCAGCAGGAGCTGCAGCAGCAGGAGCCAGGAGTCTTAGGCCCTGCGAATTGGGCACAGGGTGGGGGCCCCACGGATCCCTGCCCAGAGGAGCAGAATGGGGCAGCCCTGGCTACCCTCTCACCCACACCCCGCAGGGATCCAAGGAGGGAGGAGGCAGAGGAGAGGCAGCTTGTCATTCCCCAACCCCAAAACACAGGGAGCCTGGAGCCCCAGGGGGACGTCTCCCCACCCTCCCCTCACATGGGGGATCTGGGTGTTTGTGGGGCTGAACCCCGCCCCTCCGCCCCCGTACCTGGGACTGGAGGCTTGCGGGGGGTTATTTCCGACATTCCAGCTGCAGAAATGGGTAACTGAGAATCAGGGCCTTAATCACCAACCGCTCAGGGCCCCGGAAGCCTGGGTCCCATCACTCTGCTCAATGCGGGGGGTTGGAGGGGGGATACGGGGAACATCTCCCTGCCAGGACTGTACAGAGCATCCCCTCTTGCATTACAGATATTGACGAGTGTCTGTGGACGAGCCCGGCAGACTGTGGGTCCAAAACAATCTGCAACAACATGGCTGGATCTTACTTCTGCACCTGCCTCAATGGCTACGAACCCCGCTCTGGGAAAACCAAATTCATGAACTCGAGTGAGAACACCTGCCAGGGTGAGCTCTCCCCTGGCCTCCACCTGCTGAGACCCCCCCTCACACACACAAATGCTCGTTCCAGGCCTGGCGCTGCACCGGGGCTGCTGCTGGCTTTGGCAGTGGCCCGAGGCCGTCAGCAAGGCTGTGAAGAGACGTGGCCCTCACCTGCTCCCGCAGAGCATGGGGCCGGGCTCATCCCTGTGCCCAGCACTTGGACAGGGAATAAACCCTCGGGGTTAGAAACAGACCCACGGAGCAAACTTCTCATGCTGCAGAGATGCGCTGGGGAGAGGGGAGGGGACCCTCCTGGCCCCGGCACGCAGCATCTGAGCGGCTAGTGCCCCGCTGAGCCTGGGAAGTGGCCCCGGGAACAGCTCTGGGAATCGGGCTAAAGCGTTCTTGAATTCGCCCCCAGTCCCCTATTGCTTGAGCTTCCGCTGGGGGCAGGCAGCCATGCTCTCCTCTGGCCTCTAGGGGGTGCAGCTGCTAGTTCGAGGGACCCCAAGTTCCCTGTGTGGGCAGCGCTGTGAGGGGGCATGTGCTGTGATTGGCATTGCCAGCCCAGTCCCGGTCTTCCCTGAGGCACCCTGGCTTCCAGCGGCATGGCTCGGGGACACACGGGCTGGCCAGCTCCGCACTCAGGGACACACGGGCTGGCCAGCTCCGCGTCGCTCCCCTAGGGCTGGGAGTTTGCCCAGGGCACAGACCGAGAGGTCTTTCTGGGCTCGCAGTCCAGTGGATTCGGAGACCCCTTTGCACTGGTGAAGCTGGTGCGTGCACCAATGCAAGTCCCGTGGCAGGGGATACCCACATGCTGGTGTCCCACCGGGGGACGCTGGAACTTCCAGCTGCTAAATCGCTTTGTGCTGGTCCCTGTCTGTGCTCCCTGAGCCCCCGAGTCAGCAAAGCACGTGCTTAGCTCCATCCCTGCACAGCTACGCACTTAATTCGGCTCCAGTGGGTCTTAAGTGCACAGTTGAGCCCGTGACGACAATCCCAGGCATTAAAAGAAAATCAGATTAGCTTAGAAAATCACGAGCTTTAGAAAGACCAGTGAGCAAGGGGGCAGCCTGTGGATTAAACTGAGTTGAAAAAGGGGGAAATTCAAAGCAGATACAAGGAAATACTCCTCCTCCACCCGGGGCAGCATTAGCCTCTGGAACTCACTGCTACCGGGGCATGGAGGCTGTGAATGTCGGGTTTTAAAGAGGGACTGGCCTTTTCTATGGGGAACGACAATGCCTGGAGCTGTGCTAGTTAATGGACAATAATTCTGGGAGGGAGGGAAAAGCTCCCACTTCAGGGCTTAAGACAACCTCCGACTATTAGAGACCAGGAGGAGACCTTCACGGGGGCAAATTATCCCCCAGCTGCTGCTGCAGGACTCTTGCACCTTCCTCTATAGCACCTGTCGCAGATGGGATACCGGGGTAGATGGGCCTTGGGGTTGACCGAGGCTGGCAATGCCTGTCTGTTCCTCTGTGGTTGGAACCTGAGGGGGATTTCTGCCAAGTCCCAGTGTTCCCACCCCTTGGGCAACTCAGCTTCAAACATGGACTCCTAAATCTCCCCAAATCTTGGCCCCACTGGGGCTTGGCCCATAGAGACAACAGTGGCTGTTCTGGGGTCTGAAGGTCTCCTTCCCTCTGTTATGTTCACGGCATACACACACAGTTTGAAACACAGCATCACATCCTCTCCCTGGCAGCCTGCAGCTTAACACAGGGTTATTCTTAGAATCCAGAACCCTAGCACACGAGGACCCCAAACAGAGAGAGACAAAGCAGGCTGCTCCTGAAGGCAAACAGGCACAACTAACCCCACTATGCTCTAGGCTGGCTCTTTGGCAGACACACTGCTGGAAACCCCAGATCACCTGCTTGTCACCCGAGCCCCCGAGCATGCAAGAAGCTCCGGGAAAGCCCCTTGCAGATGTAAAATGAGAGCTTGTGATGCTAACACAGTTTTCAATACACCATATTCTTGAGTGGCCGTTCCGCTGCCGGAGCAGCCCAGTGTGGCTGGAGCGTAGCTGAGAATCAGGCCTGTGATTGTTAAGCTCCCAGGGGCCCGGTCACCTGGGTCCCATCACCCAGCTCAGTACAGGTGGATGATACAGGAGGAATCAAACCCAGGACTTGTCTGCTGAAAGCACACAGTGCAGCTGCTGGAGCTAAGGGAGTAACTCCATTAGCTTGTCATTGTAGCAGGCTGTTATCTACTGTGACAAAGCTCTGTCCTTGCCTCCGTGGGTCCCGCGTTTCCTGGCGGATTTCGCTAGCCTCAGAGGCTCACCGTGACCCTCCACGTAACCCTTCTCTCTCTAGAGACAAGGGTCACAGTCTACTGAGCCATTTTCATCATAAGCCAGCGAGGGAGGTGAGGAGAAGTTATCCTTCCTTGCATGGTCTCTGTTGTCTCCCAGTCTCAGTGATTAATCAGGGGGCAAAGGTGGGGGGGGCCCAGGCCCACCCTCTACTCCAGGCTCCAGCCCAGGGATGATTTGCGGATGATACTAAACTGGGAGGAGTGGTAGATACGCTGGAGGGCAGGGATAGGATACAGAGGGACCTAGACAAATTGGAGGATTGGGCCAAAAGAAATCTGATGAGGTTCAGTAAGGATAAGTGCAGGGTCCTGCACTTAGGACGGAAGAACCCAATGCACAGCTACAGACTAGGGACCGAATGGCTAGGCAGCAGTTCTGCAGAAAAGGACCTAGGGGTGACAGTGGACGAGAAGCTGGATATGAGTCAGCAGTGTGCCCTTGTTGCCAAGAAGGCCAATGGCATTTTGGGATGTATAAGTAGGGGCATAGCGAGCAGATCGAGGGACGTGATCGTCCCCCTCTATTCGACATTGGTGAGGCCTCATCTGGAGTACTGTGTCCAGTTTTGGGCCCCACACTACAAGAAGGATGTGGATAAATTGGAAAGAGTCCAGCGAAGGGCAACAAAAATGATTAGGGGTCTGGAACACATGACTTATGAGGAGAGGCTGAGGGAACTGGGATTGTTTAGTCTGCGGAAGAAAAGAATGAGGGGGGATTTGATAGCTGCTTTCAACTACCTGAGAGGTGGTTCCAGAGAGGATGGTTCTAGACTATTCTCAGTGGTGGAAGAGGACAGGACAAGGAGTAATGGTCTCAAGTTGCAGTGGGGGAGGTTTAAGTTGGATATTAGGAAAAACTTTTTCACTAGGAGGGTGGTGAAACACTGGAATGCGTTCCCTAGGGAGGTGGTGGAATCTCCTTCCTTAGAAGTTTTTAAGGTCAGGCTTGACAAAGCCCTGGCTGGGATGATTTAATTGGGGATGGGTCCTGCTTTTGAGTAGGGGGTTGAACTAGATGACCTCCTGAGGTCCCTTCCAACCCTGATATTCTATGATTCTATGATTCTATGACCCAAATAGTATCAGCTATGTTAGCTGACCTTTTAGAAACATGACAAGTACAATTCCCTGGGCTACTTCCCCCACAGCAGCCCTCACTTCCTCAAGCTCCACTTCACCCTTACCTCAGGGCCTCCTTCCTTGTGCCTGATATAGTGTGTACTGCTCAGCCTCTCCAACAGCACAACTTCCTCCCACAGCTCCTGACATGCACCCCCGCCTGACTGACTGGGAGGCTTTTAACTAGTTTCAGCCAGCCCCTGATTGGCTTCAGGTGTCCCAATCAACCTAGCCTTCTCCCTGCCTTCTGGAAAGTTCTTAATTGGACCCAGGTGTCTTGATTGACCTGGAGCAGCTGCTATTTCACTTATCCTGGGACCAGGGATTTGTTTAGCCTGGAGCTAATATATCTATCTCCCACTACTTTTCTATAGCCATCTGGCCTTGCCCCCTCACACTACTTATGGGAACCAGCCACTAGAGCAGGACAAAATTGCTCTCTCCTTTTTCCAGGGCTCAGCGGCCTTCACTAGAGGCTGGCATATACAAGCCCCCTCACAGACATGGCGTAGGCCTGTTGCCTTCCAAGAGGTTTAACAATGGAGCAAAAGTTGAGTTTCCTGCCAAAGGAACAAGGGATTTTTTCCAGCCCTGATGCACTCCCAGCCGTGAGCCAGGAGACACAAAGCTCCTCTCGGGGGGAGGAGGGGTGGCGGGCAGAGGGTAAAATCTGCATGGCGAGGCAGGGGAGACACATTCTTGGCCTTCTATGGAGGAAATAAGCTGAAAGAGACAGATCTAGTGGGTAGGCTATGAGACTGGGACTCAGGAGACTTGGGTTCTAGTCCCAGCTCTGTTACTGCTAGGTGTCCTTGGGCAATTCTGTGCCTCAGTTTTCTCTCCCACTTCTTGTCTATTTAGACTAGAAAATCTTTATGGCAGTGTGTGTAAAGTACTCTGGGTGCTGCCTTTCTGCAAATAACGACCCAGGGGAAGAGGCATAGCGGGAAATAGCAAAATGCTGTCACGGGAAAGAAAGAGAAGGGGAGTCTGGCAAAGGTTGGACCCCCCGGTCTGGGGGTGAGGGAGGGGTTGCGCCGCAGGGATTGGGGCCCTGCAAATAGCAGGGAAGAAAGGAGAATAGAAGGGGGGGGGTTAGATGGAGCAGACAGACTGACCGACAGACCACGCCCCCTGCAATCGGTGGGGGAGTGACTCCACGGTCATTCGCCCCCAGTGCGCCCCCAGCCGTGCTGTGTGTGACACCACCCCCCCGCTTTCCCCTCTCAGACATCGACGAGTGCCGCAAGACCCCAGATATCTGCAGCCCCAACGCCACGTGTATCAACACTATAGGGAGCTACCGGTGTGAGTGCCGGGCCGGCTACGTCCCCTCCAACAGGAACAAGACCCTGTGCCAAGGTGGGTCCTGCCACTGGGGACATGGAGGGGGCACCTCGGGGGGCTGGGCAGGGCCTGGGTACACAGGCTGAGATCTTGCCCGAGGGGTCAGCAAGCTGGGAACTGGTCTGGATTGGTGCACCAGCCCCCCTGCCCCCCACGGACGGGGTCCCTCTGGGTCTCAGCCCTAGCAGGGGAGGGCTCAGCCTCCAGGCCCTCACCTCCCCCCAGCCCAGCCTGTCTGTCCACTGGGGTCTTTCCGGTTGTCTCAGAGCCACAGCCACCAGCGTGCCCATGTCTGGCTCTGGGCGCGGAGCAGGGGCCAGGCCGGGGAGGGGGTGAGCAGGGCTGCCAGGGGCCGGGTGTCTCTTCCCTAGGGCTGCCAACTGTCTAATCACACAAACCCAAACTCCCTTCCCCGCCCCTTCTCCGAGGCCCCGCCCCACTCACTCCATCCCTCTCGCTCCCTCGCTTGCTCTCTCCCACCCTCACTCACTTTCACCGGGCTGGGACAGGGGGTTGGGGTGCGAGAGGGGCTGCAGGCTCTGGGCTGAGCCTGGGGAAGGGGGCTGGGGTGCAGGTGTGGGTGTGGGGTGCAGGCTCTGGGAGGGGATGTGGGCTCCAGGGGGCGGGGGGCTCAGGGCTGTGGCAGAGGGCTGGGGTGCAGGTGGGGGTGAGGGGTGCAAGGTCTGGGAGAAGGTGTTGGCTCCGGGAGGGGGCAGAGGGCTGGGGCAGGGGGCGGGGGTGCCGGAGGGGGTGCGGGATGCAGACCTGGGAGGGAGTTTGGGTGCGGGAGGGGGCTCAGGTGGTGCCTACCTCGGGCGGCTCCAAGGCAGCGGTGCAGCGGGGCTAAGGCATGGGTGAAGGTGGGTTCTCCCCAGCGGGCAGAGGCGTCTCTACCCAGCAGGTCTCTCTGCAGAGTCGATGGAAACACGTCAAGAAGTCTCAGAGACAGGAGCAGGAGGGACAGCCAAAGCGGAGTGTAAATGGAACGTAGAGAGAGACATTGTGAGACGGGGATGAAGGGAGGGAGCTGCATGTTAAACTATTGGCAGTGCGGGACTGGCATGTGGACAGAGAGCGGCCATCAGGGCTGGGAAGAGAAGGGGATTTTCCCCCAGGCAGGAGTGAGTTGACAGGAACATCTGATATGAAAGCTCTAACGTCTGCTCCTCTCTACCCAGAACTCCAAGTCCCCAGCATGAACTCCAGTGCTGAGTTCGAGGGAATCAAAAAGACATGCAGGAATTTCTCTCTGCAGGTACATTTGAACCCATCATTCATTTGTTGGGGATTTTGCCCTGTGTTTTGTACCACCAATATGGAAATTCCCAGACAAAACCCTTTGCTCTTGGTATTACGGTGACCCCTGTAAACCCCAGCCAAGATCAGGGCAATGCTGTGTTTGTTCCTTTCATCGCTGGGACTCGATCCTCCTCATCCCACTAGTAGAGCGGAAGAATTACTTCTCGTGTCTTGCTTACAACGCTCCTGCTAATACATCCCAGAATCAGGTTCGCTTTTTTTGCAACAGCGTTACCCTGTTGACTCATATTTAGCTTCTGATCCATTATGACCTCCAGATCCCTTTCCGCAGTACTCCTTCCTAGGCAGTCATTTCCCATTTTGTATGTATGCAACTGATTGTTCCTTCCTAAATGGAATACTTTGCATTTGTCCTTGTAGAATTTCATCCTATTTGCTTCAGACCATTTTTCTAGTTTGTTCAGATCATTTTGAATTTTAATCCTATCCTCCAAAGCACTTGCACCCCTCCCAGCGTGGTATCATCCACAAACTTTATAAGTGTGCTCTGTATGCCATTATCTAAATCATCGATGAAGATATTGAACAGAACCGGACCCAGAACTGATCCCACTCAATATGCCCTTCCAGCTTGACTGTGAACCACTGATAACTCCTCTTTGGGAACAGGTTTCAGAGTAGCAGCCGTGTTAGTCTGTATCCGCAAAAAGAAAAGGAGGACTTGTGGCACCTTAGAGACGAACAAATTTATTTGAGCATAAGCTTTCGTGAGCTACAGCTCACTTCATTGGATGAAGTGAGCTGTAGCTCACGAAAGCTTATGCTCAAATAAATTTGTTTGTCTCTAAGGTGCCAAAAGTACTCCTGTTCTTTTCTCTGGGAACAGTTTTCCAACTAGTTATGCACCTACCTTAGAGTGGCTCCATATAGGTTGTCTTTCCCTAGTTTGTTTATGAGGTCCCGTGAGACAGCGTCAAAAGCCTTACTAGAGTCAAGATATACCATGTCTACCACTTCCCCCCTATCCACAAGGCTTGTTACCCTGCCAAAGAAAGCTATCAGGTTGATTTGACAAGAATTGTTCTTGACAAATCCATGCTGACTGTTACTTATCACCTTATTATCTTCTAGGGGTTTGCAAATTGATATCGGACCTTTTAAAACTTCTGTAGCTTTCCTAGTGGCTGGTCCCCAGACTTACACACCCATTGTCTTCCTGCAGAGAGCATTGAATCTACAGAACATATACTCGGATTTCTTCTGCTGATTTTCATGCCGTTTCTTTCCAATATGCACCTCCATGTCTCTCTGCATCATCTTTCACTTCCTCTTTCCTCTCCCCCACGAGCACTACATCACCTGCAAATGCCACGTCCCAGGAGACGACTCTCTGGCTGCTTTCTGTCAATGCATCCAGCACCGACGTGAACAAAAAGGAGCTTAGTCCCAAGTCTTGATGTATTCCAGCTGTTACTAGAAATTGTTCCCTTTCTCCACATGAACCTCTTGCTGTAGCAACAGCACCATTGTATATGTCCTGGACACGTTTGATATAAAAGCTTTATTCACTCAATGAGGGGTGTCAGGATCAGGCCCCTGCATAAGGCAAACACCAATGTCGGTCGCCCTTCAGCCCCTGCAGAGCTCACCCCCTGCCCTGGGTCTCTCTGCAGGTAAAGCGGAGCAGCGGAAACAGCAGTTTTTGCTCTTTCTTTAATTCGACCTTAGAGATTCTGACGTCCACGTGTGGAGACGGGAGTGCGACGTTATCACTGGAGGTGAGAGGCTCCGTCCCTTGAATGTGCTCTGCGGGCTAGTGCCCCTGAGTGTGCCCCAGAGCCCTGCGAGCTGCGGTGCCGGGTTAGGAGTCTCACTGGGGGGCGGGGAGACATGTAGATCCTCTTCAGAAAAGACCTGTGCCCTCCACTGCTGTGGGGCGGGGGGTGCACCCTCTAGAGGTGTTTGTCTGTGTCTGCGTGCACATGCCCTCCAGGGGGGTGAGAGCACGTTTGTGTTTGTCCACCCACACGCGCCCTCTAGTGCTCAGACCTGTTGTTGTTCATCAGAGGTGCTATACTGCTGACCCTTAATGGGGATCCTCCTTCAGCTCATCTGTCATGACCTGAGTTTTTCAGGCAGCAGGATCTGGGCTCTATCCTGCCCTGACAGACATGTCTGAGCAGCTGCTGGATGCAGCATAGAGACAACCTAGGAAGCCATCGGCTTGTGACAACGTTGTTCCCTGGCATGTGTAATGGAGGGATGGGGGAGCAGGAGCAAAGAAGGAATGACAAAGGGTTCTAGCCCCAGTTGGCCTCAGGTCCCAATGGGGCCCCGAGTCAGCCTCAGTGGACCCCCTTTGTAAAGGGCTCCCCTTCTGAGAGTACTGCAGCCCCCGAAACTGGGAGAGGCTGTGATGCCCGATGCCCCCTGGGAACACATGGGACATGGCACCTCAACCCCCCGACTGCTTGCTCCCAGGGCTTTTCCTTTCCTGTCCCCAGGACGCGACTCGCTCTTTCAACTCCCTCCTGAACAGCGCCTCCCTCTGGAAGGGCAGAGACAAGCAGGAGGCGGGGTGGGCCGTGACAGTCCTGCTGCAGAGCGTGGAACTGGCCGCACTGGCCGCTGCGCTCCGGTCCCCGGAGAGGACAACACAGAACGTGACGACAGAGTCTCTGGGTGAGGGGGGACGTGTGGCTCTCAGCGCCACCTGCTGGCTGCTGTGAGACACGGGGTTGTTCACTGTGCCCCAAATCCACTGGAAGTTAACACCTGTATACCGCTGTGGATGTGAGCCTGTGTTCAGTACAGACAGAGAACAGCACTTCCCCTGCACCAGGAAATAGAACCCAGCCCCCCCAGTAACAGCAATGCCCGAGAAGGGTTGAAATGTAATATTTGGCATTCCACCACGAGGGGCCGCCACGCTGAGCCAGGCACCTGCCTCCACCCCCACTACTCCCCCGGGAGACACAGCCAGAATGGGGGGAGGGGATATGGGGGGGTGATCAATGGAACTCACGGGGGGGGCTCCAAACTTCCCCCTCCCACAGTGCGGAAGAGCCCTGAAGCCCCCCAGCTCCAAGTGGAGGGGGAGGGGGATGGATCTGGCCCAGAATGGACAGATTCCCAGTGAAGGGGTTTCACAGCGAGGGGCTCTGTCATTCCTCACCCCCACCCCCCACAGCTATCCAGACGCGGCTCGTCACTGGGAACTGCAGCCGGGACAGCGAGGTCTTCACGCTGAGCGCTCACAACGACACGATGGAAGTGCACTGTGATACAGTCACCGGGGCAGCCACACACGGTACCATCCTGGGGATGGCGACACCCAGGGCCCAAACCACGGCACAGAGCAGTTCCCGGGCAATGAACCCCAGTCTGGGTTCCCCCGTTCCTCCCTCCCTCCCCGTGGATCCCCAGGCCGGGCCCTGGCCTCTGTCTCCAGCCCTGGAGTTCTCCTTGCTGGCTGACCAGTGGTTCTCAGGCTGTGGCCCATGGAGCTGACACCTTCCTTCCTGGCCGTCCCACAGCTTGAGCCCCAAGCAGTGAGCAGTTGGGGCACAGAGGGGAGACGGCTCATGAGAGGGGCTCTGGTTTGAAGTGGGCCGAGCGAATGGAAAGGGCAGGGACGCCCTAGTCTAGCTAGACTCCCAAATGGAGATGTGGGGAACTAGGGTAATGTGTACCCCTACCCTCAGCGGCCATATTCAGGGCCCCGAATGCTCCAGCACCAGGGGAAGCTCATCCCTGGCCAGCCCCTCTCCTGCTCTCACTGAGAAAAACTATCTTCATCTCTGCATCCTGCAGCTAGATGTTTCCAGCCGGACGTGCTCCTGGAGGCTCCGAGGGAGGAGGTAGCACGGTCCAGTGGGTAAATCTTGAGTTGTGGCCAGGATCCTGGGTTCCATTCCCAGATCTGCCACAGACTCACTGTGAGCCCTGGGCTCCTGGCCGGCTCATTCTTCGCCATAACGTCTCCAGCTCCCTAAAGAGGGATCATCTCCTCTCCCAGCAGGTTTGGGGGCTGCTGCTTTTATTTCCTACTCCACCCTGGACTCCATCATCAGTGCGAGACATCTCAGCGAGGGAAATCTACCGGCTTGTGGGAAGCTGGAGAAGAGTCATCTCAACTCCGGGGTGGTGAGCGGGGCCGTCGGAGACGGGAGACCCATTAACCTCTCCAGACCCGCAAACTTCACTCTGCGCCACAGCCAGGTGCGTGGAGGAAGATCCCCTCGCTTTACTCCATATCTGGGCCTCTAGAGGGGCATATACAAGGCACAATCTCCTGTCCGGCATTTGGACCGTGCTGCCTTTCTGTCTCCCGATGGTCCTAAGAAGCAGAGGCCTCCTTATTCCGGACGCGATGGGGCTGTTTGACTAGAGGAGGAGAATAGGGGTCGCACCACGACACACGGCCGTGCAAAGTGCTCTAGGGTAACAGCTCCGCTTAGCTCACCCCTGAGCCGGAATAACTGGACAGCCGCTTTCCACAGATAGTGGAGTTCAGGAAATCAGCATGAAACACTGTGATGCGGTGATGCAGTGGTTAGGGTGCATATGTGTTTGTGTGCACACAGCACTGCCCCCTGCTGGCTGCAGTCAGAAGTCCTCAGCCAATGGCCACGTTCCGTTTAGTGCTAACGGCTAGCAAGGATTTATTTCCCTTTCGCTCCAACAGCAGGGCCTGTGCGTTTGGAGCAGCAGGATCTGTGTTCTCTCTCGGCTGTCACCGGGATGGCCCCAGTGGGCGCTGGGGCTGCGTGGGGAGAGCCGTGGAGCTGTAGGTGGCCTCGGGTTTGCTGTAGACATGTGATAACACAAACGATGTTCTGTGGTCCCGTGAGGACGAGGATGATTCTGTTGTGTTTCCAGGACAAAAAACGGGAGGAAGAGGCTCTCTGCGTCTACTGGAAAGTAGTGGCCGAGAGCGGCAGCTGGTCTCCGGACGGCTGCACCGCCGTGCAAACGAACAGCACTCACACCACCTGCCGCTGTGACCATCTCTCCAGCTTCGCCGTCCTAATGGCTCCCACCACAGTGACGGTATATCACCGTGAGACTCGGATCACAGGGCTGGAGCCTGAGCTCCCCGCTTAGCCATGGGCAAAGCTCTCCCTGGAGCGACTGGAGGCTTTGCTGGGGGAAAGGCTGAGTCAGAGCCGAGGGGCTGGGCTGGGGTCACTGGTGATTCTCCCTTTGCTGTGTTACAGGAGAGTTATCCACTGACCGTCGTCACCTACGTGGGACTGACCTTCTCCCTGCTGTGCCTCCTCCTCGCCATCCTCACCTTCCTCCTTTGCCGCTCCATCCGCAACGTCAGCACCTCCCTCCACCTGCAGCTCTGCCTCTGCCTCTTCCTGGCTGACCTGCTCTTCCTTATCACGCTGACCCGCACTGGCAGTTGGGTGCAGCCTGATTCCTCCACTCGCTGCAGGGCTGGGGTGTGTGGCTTTCAACCCCTTTATGCTCCCTGGATTCTGGGCTGTGCAGGACACAGGGGGGATTCCCAGGGGGGCGTTTCCACCCTGTTTTGTCCCTTCACACTGGGCACAGTGGTCTGAGTGTCCCCAGTCTCTGGAGTTCAGCCAGTTCTATCCGTATATCAGAGTGTCCCTTTGCCTCGATTCCTCTCCTATGTGACTTCCCATGGTCACCCAGGGACTCTGTGGCAGGGCTGGGAGCAGAACCTGGATCCCCTGAGCCCTGATCCCCTGCTCTAACCACTAATCTCTGCTCCCTTCCTGCACCAGCAATGTGCACCCGCAGGACCCTCCATAGACCGAGGAACCTGCCGTCTCTGGGTCACGGAGCACTGTTACTGAAGAACTGTGCTAACAAGAATCCCGGTGTGCTCCCCCCGCCCGCCCCGCGCAGGTCTTCCCCATACTCAGCATTTCCCTTCCCCACTGCAGTGTCGCTGGGCTCTCTGTCTTCCCCAGGTGGCGTGTGCTGTCATAGCTGGCTTCCTACACTACCTCTTCCTGGCCTGCTTCACCTGGATGTTCCTGGAGGGGCTGCACCTCTTCCTCACCGTCTGGAACCTGCAGGTCGTGAACTATACCAGCGCCAGCCGGTTCAAGAAGAGATTCACGTACCCGTTCGGCTACGGAGTCCCAGCCCTGGTGGTGGCTATTTCTGCAGCGGTGAATCCTGGAGGCTACGGAACTGCCAAATAGTACGTGCAGAGCCCATCCCGAAGGGGAGCTGGGATGTGGCTTCCATGCGGTTGTCCGGCTCACCCCAGGTCTGACGTGAACCGAGATTTCCCTGCTCACCCTGCCTGGCAGCTGACTGTCCCCCTGGGACCCTCCCCATCCCCAGGGACACTAGGCTGCCCTGAGCGCTGTAGTTGAGTTGCCCACCTGTCAGACATCTACACTCCTCGCCCCACTGATGATGCAGAAGAACAAGCCAGAAAGATCCCAGCTTGACTCCCAGGTCCCAGGCTGGGTTTGTGGGGCTGGTGGGTAGGAAACAAACACACCTTCTTACTGTGTGCAATCCCTGAGGGTCCCCTCTCTAAAGTGAGCGACTCCACTAAAACAGGGTGTGGCATGTTCTCGACACCCCAGTCTAGATCCTCATCTCGTGTTTTCAGGGTAGCACCACTTCCTGAGGTAGATGGGGAGGGTCATTAGCCTGCTGCCCGCAAGAGAGTCGGCCATGTCACAGGCAGGCCGAGATCCATCTCGCTTTTCAGAGCCAGCTGCCCTGTGACACCCCCTCTCTACCCCGGTGCTGAAAAAGGGTAGTAATCCCGTTAAAGTCACCTTCTTCTTCCTCCCTGCCTGCAGCTGCTGGCTCAGCCAGGACAGAGGCTTTCATTGGAGCTTCCTGGGTCCAGTCTGTGCCATAATCCTGGTGGGTACCTCACAGAACCACAGGGCCCCATTCTCCTCTCACCTCTGTGACCCCATTGATTTCAGTGAAGCAGGTAGTAGAATATGGCCCATAAAACACAAGGAAAGACCCAGTTAGGTCCCGCCTGGCTCGTCTGCTGTGGTCAGTCCCGGGATTAGTCCCTGAGCTGTATCCCCAGGCCTACAGCCTTTATTCGGGCACAGCTCCCATGGAAGTCAGTAGGAGTTTTGCCAAGTGAAGACAGCAAGAGTGTGATCTAGTCTAGTTAATGACCCAAGGAACGAGGAAAGGAGAGGGCTACGCTCTGCAGTGGTTGTTGTAGGGAGGGAAACAAATGTCCCAACATATTCCCCCATAACCCCTGGGGAAGTTGCAGGGAGGGGAATTTGTTACAGCCTGAAAGTGGCAGGAAGTATTCTCGAGGCAGGATCTGGAGTCTCTGAGCCAGATCCTGCTCTCAGTTACACCAGTGTAAACCCAAAATAACTCCTGACTCCACTGGAGAGGCTCCATATTGAACTCCAAGCAGCATCTGGCCTCTGAGATCCCATTGATCCATCTCAGCCCTGGCTGTGCTGTCAGCTCCACGCATGGGGAGGGACCAAGAGCTGCCAGGAGAGGGGATGATTCCCACAGGAGAGGGGATGATTCCCACCAGAAATGAGTAGTCCCCATTTCTACAATGTTAGGCTCGGTCCCCTGGGATAGTTCTCTGCTTCAGCTGGAGTCACCAGCCCCAGATGGGATGTTTTACAGAAAATATTTCCCACTGTTCCCACAGATAAATATAACATTCTTTGCCCTTACCCTGTGGATCCTGAGAAACAGACTCTCCTCCCTCAATGCAGATGTGTCCACCCTCAGAGACCACAGGTGAGAAGGCAACAAAACAATCCTGGAGGGTCAGATGTCTTGGTTTGGAGGGTCCTTGGCACTGGGAGGGAGGGATGGATTGCAGGATGGGAACAGCATATCTAGGATCCATGGGAACAAATTCCCACAGGGTTTGCTTTGACAGTAACCCTGTTCCACATAGGAAAGCTGGGGCTAGTAGTTCCACCCGACTCTGTCCAGATCCTGCAATTGCTCTCCATAGGGTTATTGTAATGGGATCTCTCCATCTGCCTTTATCCAGGTTACTGACCTTTAAAGCCATTGCCCAGCTCTTCATTCTGGGCTGCACATGGAGCCTTGGTCTCCTCCAAGTAGGACCAGCAGGCACGGTCATGGCGTATTTATTCACCATCGTCAGCAGCCTGCAGGGACCCTTCATCTTCCTGGTGCACTGTCTCCTCAATCGGCAGGTAATGCCCACGGCCCATCAGCGCCCACCCAGTGCCTTCACCGGCCTCGCGGTGGCCATGTCTGATCTCCTCAGAGTTAGTTACATAGTGCAGTGACCGTGTCCCTCACTCTCCAGGTGAGAGAGGAGTACAGGAGATGGATCAAGGGATTCCGAACGTCCAGCACGAAATCTCAGACATCCGATCTATCCATGTCTGCTGTCCCCACCACCAGCACCAAGACGGTAAGAGGTCCTCTGCTCTGTTCCAATGCCAGCCTGTGAAACAGTCATCTCTAGCTGGGTCTCATTCCTGCTGTAAAGGTGCTTTGCCCCCCGAATGACTCAGGATTGGTTATGAGCCAGCTGGGAAAGTCACTGGAAGTGTAAGTGAGTCGGTCACTATCGAGGAGTATCCTAGACGTCTTAGGCACCAGAACAGAATGCCCTGTCCTGGCCCCTCCGCATTTCCTTCCCTTGGCTCTCCTGAGAGCTCCAGGGGTCGCTCACTGTGGACGAGGCAGGCATTGGCTCTTGCAGTGTAATGATCTGAATATATCAGATTGTCCCTGGGACTGAAACCTTGTCAGTGCAGACGAACCATCCCCAATGAGCAGTCAGCACCGTGAAGAATTTCCCTTGGCTCCATTATCCCTGTGGGTCAGGATCCAGGGGCTTTGTGTGTCGCCTCCCAGAGACAACCCGCCAGTTTGCACATTCCACTCTCCGTGGCCTTGGAACCTATTGTCATTGTCCTGCTTTTCTTGCCAGGAGTAACCCTTCTGCCAGGTGGAGGCGGCAACAACCAGGGCCGGGTTCAATACCTAGCAGTTCCAATACAAAACAGAACCAGCTGGAGCCCCCTGTGATGTTGCACTCCGTACGCTTTATGGAAATATGCTTATGAATATGACATAACTAGAATATGCTTTACGCTAAATACCCCTTGTAGGGTGTCTTTAGAAAGCTTGTAATCTACTAAGTGTGTTCATCCTATTTGTTTGCATGTTTTATTTCTATATCTGGAGTTAGGAGAATAAGATATAAACTTGTATCACTGATGAAAAACGTTAAGTGGAGGCCATTAAGGGTGCTCCAGAAACAATCAGTCGTAAATGGCCTTAGTTACTTGAAAGCCTTCCTGTGTACGTGTGGCCCAGCCCATGGGGAATGGAGACTAGGGGTCTTACAGTGACATGTGACCATGTCACCTGGTAATGGAATTCATCTTAAACCTGGTACTTTTCCATTTAGAAGGAGGGGTGGGGACCCAGACAGACAAAAGATTCCCGCCTTGTGCCAAAGCTATAAAGGGTGTGGAGCAGGACAACGGGGTGCCAGTCATGAGAAAACCACAACTTACCACCTGAGGTGTCTGCTGAATGGAACAAAGACTGTACCAGGGGAAAGGACTGGGCCCAGACTAGGAAGGATTCTAGTCTGTGAAAGAAGCTAATTGGAACATCTTTGAGGGTGAGATATTACCTGTAGTCAAAAACAACGAGGAGTTCAGTGGCACCTTAAAGACAAACAGATTTATTTGGCGTAAGCTTTCTTGGGTAAAAAACCCACTTCTTCAGATGCAAGTGGGTGGGTTTTTTACCCTTGAAAGCTTATGCCCAAATAAATCTGTTAGCCTTTAAGGTTTTCACCAGACTCCTCGTTGTTTTTGTGGATACAGACTAACACAGCTCACGCTCTGATACTTGATACCTGTAATCAGTTTCTTAATGTCCTAGGCTTAGACTTGCATATTTTGTTTTATTTTGCTTTGTGACTTACTTTGTTCTGGCTGTTATTACTTGAAACCACTTAAATCCTACTCTTTATACTTAATAAAATCACTTTTGAATATTAATAAACCCAGAGTAAGTGATTAACACCTGGGGGAGCAAACAGCTGTACATATCTCTTTATCAGTGATACAGAGGGCGAACAATTTACGAATTTACCATGAGTAAACTTTATACAGAGTAAAACAGATGTATTTGAGGTTTGGATCCCATTGGGAGCTGGGTATCTGGGTGCTGGAGACAGGTAACCTGCTGAGCTGTTATTAGTTAAAGTCTTCAGCTTTGGGGGCATGGCCCAGACCCTGAGTCTGTGTTGCAGCGGGCTAGAGTGTCTGGCTCAACAAGGCCGGTTTCTGGAGTCCCAAGCTGGCAGGGAAAACTGACTCAGAGGTAATTTCAGCACATCAGGTGACAGTCCCAAGGGGATCTCTGTGACCGAACCTGTCACACCCCCACCCAGTAATCTGGGAAAACTTCAGACCACCCCAGGTGCCTCTAAGAGGCAATTACATCCCCTGTCACAAGCACTGAGTCTGTGTATAACAAAGAGAACTTTCAATAAAAAGGGGAAGGGAACCTGGCAGTAATATGGGAAACCCCACAACCAAAATTCAAAAGCTTCTGACCATGAATAAGGCAAAGCTATTTTTAGTAAAAATCATGGACAGGTCACGGGCAATAAACAACAATTCACAGAAGCCTGTGACCTGTCCTGACTTTCACTAAAACTATACTCCTAAAGAGGGAGTAGGTTTTATTGAAGCAGCCCCTGAGGAATATCCCTCCGTTTGTCTTTTATTTATGTAACCCTTCTGCCCGTCAGACTTGTCAGCAACAAGGGCCGGGTTCAGTATCTAGGGGTTCCGTTTCACTAACACAATGCAAAACTGGCTCAAGCCCCCACGCAGAGACCTGGGACAAATACATACCACCGCCCTGGGCGCCTCTAAGAGGCAATACTTCCCCTCTCGCTAGGACGGAGTCTGCGTGTAGCAAAAGCCTTTTAATAAAGGATGGAAACAATGCAGCGTTAGGTTGGGGAAACACCACAAACAGGATTCATAACACAAACCAAGAACAAAAGACCCACCCCCAAGTAAGTTGGGCAATGTCCTTTTCCCCTCAGGGTCTTAAGTCCAGCAACCCAAAGGTCACCCAACTCACAGTTGCTGTCCTTGGTCAGTGCAGCCCCAGAGTTCAGAAGTTCATCTGCAGCGTTCACCTCCCAGCCTGGGTGGAAGGGGGGGAGGTATGGAGGCACCTCACACTCGCCACTGCTCAGGCCCTCGACCACCAATTGCCACTCCTCTCTGTGGGGTTCTGCTCCCGTCCTCTCCACCAGCCATTTCGCCAGCCACCCAGCTGGCCATGCCTCTCCCACTAGCCACCCAGCCGGCCACACTTCTCTGCTAGTCATCTCACTAGCCACTCACCAATATGTCTTCAGGCCCCCTGCACTTAACACAGCTCTCAGTGATTTCAGCTCTCAGCAGGGGAGCCTCACTGCTGGTAAACATGGATAATTTTCTTGCACCAGAACAGATCTAATGCTTTGACCTAGGTATCAATGATTTCAGCTCTGCTACATGTAACAAGACTCTTACTTCAGTCTAAATTAGCTCTATGATTACACAGTGGAAAGAGAACCAGTCAAGGTAGTGTTTCAGACCCCCATACCACCAGGTACAAATACCTACTCCCCATCTTCTCCTAATTCACTGGGCTTTGGAACCCAGATCCCTTGCCTGGTCAGGGCTATTTAGTTGAGGGTGAGTCCCTCAGACATAAAATGCCCAGTACGGTTCTACTGTCCTTGATTCACATAACCAGGATAACAACCTGTATTACTCCTTCCCCAATAACACAGAGACTGGGGATCCTACAGCAGCCAAAGTGACCATTTGGGCAAGTAGTCCCATCATGTTAGGCAGGGTGGGTGTGCCCATGCAAACAAGATCAGCCCCTGAAGTCCTTTTCCAGGGCTCACCATCAGATGTTAGGGGAGAGCTCATCCGGACTCTGCTTATATCTTGAATTATCCAAATGAACAAAGGGCTGGGGAGAGTGTCAACTGCTAGCAGAGCAGCCTCATTACTGGGCCACTAGGGGATAACAACCTACTACCAGTTAATGGAGCTGCTCCTTTGGCCCAGCTTGGAGATAGTACCTTTCATCAGGGGAGAGAAAGCATGGTGTCTCAGACCTGCCAGGGCGCTGGGTCACACGCCACACCATGCGGCTTGGCCCTGCTCCAGCTGGGGTGCTCCAATGGCCCTCTCCGGTGCTCCAATGGGAGCTGCAGGGGCGGTGCCTGCAGATGGGGCAGCATCCAGAGCCACCTGGCTGCGCCCCTGCCTAGGAGCTGGAGAAAGGATATTCCACTGCTTCCGGGAGCCACTTGAGTTAAGCGCTGCTCGGCACCTGCACCCCTCAGCCTCTCCCTGCGCTCCAACCCCCTGCCTCAGCCCTGACCCACATAAAAGACCCCCTAAGTTTATATTTTACCAGATTAAGTTAAAAACTTCCCCAAGGCACAAATTCCTTTCCTTGTCCTTGAACGGTATTGCTGACACCACCAAGTGATTCACACAAAAATGCAGGAAAGGGTCACTTGGAGTCCCTAGTCCCCCAAAATATTCCCCCAAGCCCCTTCACCCCCTTTTCTGGGGAGGCTTGAGAATAATATGCTAACCAATTGGTTACAGTGTGAACACAGACCAAACCCTTTGGGTTTTAAGACACTGAAAATCAATCAGGTTCTTAAAAGAAGTATTTTATTTCTTAAAAAAAGTAAGAGAATCACACCGGCAAAGTCAGGATGGAAGGTAATTTTACAGGGTAAATAAAAAGATTTTAAACACAGAGGACTCCCCTCTGACTCCGCTTCCCAGTTACAAAACAGAATTAAACTACCTCTTACCATAGGGACAATTCACAAGCTAAAACAAAAGATAATCTAATGCATTTCCTTGCCTTACTTACAGTTTTTGTAATCTTAGATGAATTATTTCAGGTATGTTTTCAGGAGATGTTTTACCGTCCGGAGAGGGAACAAACAAAGAGAGCAGAGACAAAACCGTCCTCCCCCACAGATTTGAAAGTATCTCCTTTCCTTATTGGTCCTCTTGGTCAAGTGCAAACCAGGTTATTTGAACTTCTTAACCCCTTACAGGTAAAGTGTTGCAGTACATCTGGCCAGAAGGGATTTTATGTTCCTGCATACATAAAGGTATTAAAAATTATTTTCCATACCTAGCAGGACTCATTGGGACAGGGAATGTTTAGCTAGATGCAATCAGGTTATTTCTTTATTTTGGCTTGTGGCTCTCCTCTCTGCTAACCCCAGATTCTTTTGTTTGCTTGTAACCTTTAAGATGAACCCCCAAGAAATCTATTTTGGGTGCTTAATTTTTGGAATTGTTCTTTTCAAATCGAGCAAAAGCCTAAGTTCTGGATGTATTTTCTTTCTTTGTGTTTTTAATAAATTTTACCTTTTTTAAAAACAGGATTTGGATTTTTGTGTCCTAAGAGGTTTGTGTATCTGCTGTTGGATTAGCTGGTGGCAACAGCTGCTTTCCTTTGTTTTCTTTCTCAGCTCTTCCCCGGGGGGGAGGGGTGAAAGGGCTTGAGGGTACCCCACAAGGAGGAATTCCCAAGTGCTCCTTCCTGGTCCAAGGGGCCTTTTTTGCATTTGGGTGGTGGCAGCGTTTATCAAGCCAAGGTCAGAGAAAAGCTGTCACCTTGGGAGTTTAATACAACCCTGGAGTAGCCAGTATTAATTTTTAGAATCCTTGCGGGCCCCCACCTTCTGCACTCCAAGTGCCAGAGTGGGGACTCAGCCTTGATAGCCCCCATCCCCAGTCTTCTCCCAGCTTTTCCCCAAATGATTCTGGGGCACGAGAAACAGCCTCTCTGTAGCAGCCCAACCCAGACTGTTCCCCGAAGCTCAGACTGGGAACACACTGGCCTGAGAATCCCCGGCACTAAAGGGTTAATCAGCTTCCCCCCCACCCCCACCCCGCCATTCAGAATGGGCCCCTGGTGCATACAGAGCCCTCAGCGCAGGCTCTGGGGGTATTGGCTGTGTCCTGGCCAGGAGTCCGCAAGGGTGGGGCTTGGCCCTGGGTTTCCTGCCTCGATGCCTCCATCTCAGGGAATGAATCCCAAATGCTGCTTGCTCAGGCTGCAACTGGTGTGGGGGGGATCCCAGATTGCCATGGCCACCCAGGGCTGGGATACTCCAGCCCCATCTCAGCTTCCTACTCCTGTTCCCCCACCCCGGCCTTCCTCCGCCTGAGTCCCGCTCCACACCCCCGCCTGCCCTCACCTTCTGAAGGAGCTGTGAGTGGGACCCGGGAAGAGCGGAGACAGAGCTCCCCGGGCACAGAGCTCTCTGGAGGGGCAGCTGTGGAGATTTCTGAGCAAGGAACCTGGCTGCTGGGCCAAAGGGGTAACAACAGCAATACCAACAAACAGACACCTGGGAGTAAGCTGAATTGTTACCACTGGCTCTGAGCACTGATTGATCAGTCCGCATCTGCTCCAGCTCCCTGGACATCTCTGCGTCTAGAAAGAGGGACAGATGTCAGCTGTTGTTTATATGGTTTTGGAGGACTCAGAGTAGGGATGGGTTTTCAGTTTGGAGTCATGGCCCAGGGAGGAATACTGCATTTCTATTTCCCAGCTTCCCACTGCTCACTCGTGTCTGGGTGAGACAATCTCCCAGTCCTCTCTGAGCCACCCCTGCCCTGGCGCAGTCTGGCCAACCCTAAATGTTAAAAAAAACCCATGAGATTGGCTTAAAAATGGTCGCGTCACTTTCTCAGGCTTTTCTCTGCAACTAGAAACTGTCTCCATTTTTTAAATGAAAGCTGAGAGTCTCACCTAATCACATGACTCCGGGAGCTGGGGCTTTAATTCAACCACCTGGAGCTGGCAACGCTGCAGCTGTGTGTAATCTCCCACCAGGTGTCATCAGCAGGGTTTGAATATCTGACCCCTGCAGCAAAGACCTCGAACCACTTGAGCTAAAGGAGTAGCTCTGTTGGCCGGCAGCAGTAGTTGGGCTGTCATCTGATGTGGAGCAGCTACCAGAGGGGGTCCCAACACACACTGTACTAGTTTGTGGCACATGGGGATACATTCAAGCATCACACCCCAGTGTGTCCCTGCTCAGAGTGCAGACCCTGGGAAGGGGCCCCGTCAGAGGCACAGACAATGTGATTTCCCTGGGGCTGCTGGACCTTCTCTCTGACCCAGGCCCTGCCCTCATTCCACCCCTTTCAAGAAGGCCCCACCCAACCTCTTCATGCCCCCACCCTGCCCCCTATCCTGCCTCTTCCTGCCCCCCCTCCTCCTCTTCCCCCCTCCAGTGCCTCCTGCAGGCCGCTGAACAGCTGATCGTGGCGGGCAGGAGGAGCTGGGAGGAAGCGGGAGGAGCTGATTGGTGGGCCTGCTGGTGGGTGCTAAGCACCCACTAGTTCTTCCCCATGGGTGCTCCAACTCCGGAGCACCCATGGGTCGGTGCTTCTTGGCCCCACTGCTGTGAGCTGGAGGTCGGGTGGCCTGACTTAATGAGCCTTGTCTTACAATTAGCAGTACTAGGGCACAGCAAAGTGCATTATGGGGGATTATACCCAACCCCTGCAGTATCCCACCCTGGCCATTGACAGAGACACGGGCTGGGGATGGGAGGGACATGTGGGGTGATATCTTGGCCTTGTTGAAGCCAATGAGAGTTTGATCATTGACTTAATGGAGCCAGGATTGCACCCCTGGGCTTTTCCACTGGGACTGTTCCTCTGTCATGGTCCTAAATGCTCTCCAGGATACTTACACTTCGCAATTGCCACGGCGAGGAGCACGGCCCACAGCACGAACGACATGGCATGCAGGGTGTAAAGGGTGAATATGGACTTTGCCGCCCCCTTCGGGCCCCTAGGAAACTGCAGCCAGCCATTCCCCTGAAAGGAGCCTCAGAGATGGGGCGGTTAGAGCACCAATCCCTGCCCCATGGGGAAGGCATGAGGGAAATCAGCAGTCACGGTTATTCGCCTTCACTAACTCAGAGTGATGGACGTGCCTCTGGGGTCAGGCGCCTCTGGGCACCGCAGGGCAAGTCACACCCAGAGGTTGGGAGGGACATCAAATAGGAATTGGAACATGATTTCCTGTATTTCCATCCAGCCATCCCCGTTCTATCTAATCTCTTTATCCCCAGGACATCTAGAGTCCATCCACCGTCTCAGGCTTCCATCACTCCTGTTACCCTAGCAGTGAGAGAACCCCATTTCCTGGTTTCAGAGTAGCAGCCGTGTTAGTCTGTATCCGCAAAAAAAAACAGGAGTACTTGTGGCACCTTAGAGACTAATAAATTTATTAGAGCATAAGCTTTCGTGGGCTACAGCCCACTTTGTCGGATGCATAGAATGGAACATATAGTAATAAGATATATATATACATACAGAGAAGGTGGAAGTTGCCATACAAACCGTAGGAGGCTAATTAATTAAGATGAGCTATTATCAACAGGAGAAAAAAACTTTGGTAGTGATAATCAAGATGGCCCATTTAGACAGTTGGCAAGAAGGTGTGAGGATACTTAACATAAAGAAACAGCTTCAATATGTGTAATGACCCAGCCACTCCCAGTCTCTATCCAAACCCAAGTTAGAATCATAGAATCATAGAATATCAGGGTTGGACGGGACCTCAGGAGGTCATCTAGTCCAACCCCCTGCTCAAAGCAGGACCAATCCCCAATTAAATCATCCCAGCCAGGGCTTTGTCAAGCCTGACCTTAAAAACTTCTAACGAAGGAGATTCCACCACCACCTCCCTAGGTAACGCATTCCAGTGTTTCACCACCCTCCTAGTGAAAAAGTTTTTCCTAATATCCAACCTTAACCTCCCCCACTGCAACTTGAGACCATTACTCCTTGTTCTGTCATCTGCTACCACTGAGAACAGTCTAGAGCCATCCTCTTTGGAACCCCCTTTCAGGCAGTTGAAAGCAGCTATCAAATCCCCCCTCATTCTTCTCTTCTGTAGACTAAACATCCCCAGTTCCCTCAGCCTCTCCTCATAATTCATGTGTTCCAGTCCCCTAACCATTTTTGTTGCCCTCCGCTGGACGCTTTCCAATTTTTCCACATCCTTCTTGTAGTGTGGGGCCCAAAACTGGACACAGTACTCCAGGTGAGGCCTCACCAGTGTCGAATAGAGGGGAACGATCACATCCCTCGATCTGCTGGCAATGCCCCTACTTATATATCCCAAAATGCCATTGGCCTTCTTGGCAACAAGGGCACACTGTTGACTCATATCCAGCTTCTCGCCCACTGTAACCCCTAGGTCCTTTTCTGCAGAACTGCTGCCGAGCCATTTGGTCCCTAGTCTGTAGCAGTGCATGGGATTCTTCCGTCCTAAGTGCAGGATTCTGCACTTGTCCTTGTTGAACCTCAACAGATTTCTTTTGGCCCAATCCTCCAATTTGTCTAGGTCCCTCTGTATCCTATCCCTGCCCTCCAGCGTATCTACCACTCCTCCCAGTTTAGTGTCATCTGCAAACTTGCTGAGGGTGCAATCCACACCATCCTCCAGATCATTTATGAAGATATTGAACAAAACCGGCCCCAGGACCGACCCTTGGGGCACTCCACTTGATACCGGCTGCCAACTAGACATGGAGCCATTGATCACTACCGTTGAGCCCAACAATCTAGCCAGCTTTCCATCCACCTTATAGTCCGTTCATCCAGCCCATACTTCTTTAACTTGCTGGCAAGAATACTATGGGAGACCATGTCAAAAGCTTTGCTAAAGTCAAGGAACAACACGTCCACTGCTTTCCCCTCATCCACAGAGCCAGTTATCTCGTCATAGAAGGCAATTAGATTAGTCAGGCATGACTTTCCCTTGGTGAATCCATGCTGACTGTTCCTGATCACTTTCCTCTCCTCTAAGTGCTTCAGAATTGATTCCTTGAGGACCTGCTCCAGGGGACTGAGGTGAGGCTGACTGGTCTGTAGTTCCCAGGATCCTCCTTCTTCCCTTTTTTAAAGATGGGCACTACTTTAGCCTTTTTCCAGTCGTCCGGGACTTCCCCCGATCGCCATGAGTTTTCAAAGATAATGGCCAATGGCTCTGCAGTCACATCCGCCAACTCCTTTAGCATTCTCGGATGCAACGCATCTGGCCCCATGGACTTGTGCACGTCCAGCTTTTCTAAATAGTCCCGAACCACTTCTTTCTCCACAGAGGGCTGGTCACCTCCTCCCCATGCTGCGCTGCCCAGTGCAGTAGTCTGGGAGCTGACCTTGTTCGTGAAGACAGAGGCAAAAAAAGCATTGAGTACATTAGCTTTTTCCACTTCCTCTGTCACTAGGTTGCCTCCCTCATTCAGTGAGGGGCCCACACTTTCCTTGACTTTCTTCTTGTTGCTAACATACCTGAAGAAACCCTTCTTGGTACTCTTAAAACCTCTTGCTAGCTGCAACTCCAGGTGTGATTTGGCCTTCCTGATTTCACTCCTGCATGCCTGAGCAATATTTTTATACTCATCCCTGGTCATTTGTCCAATCTTCCACTTCTTGTAAGCTTCTTTTTTGTGTTTAAGATCAGAAAGGATTTCACTGTTAAGCCAAGCTGGTCGCCTGCCATATTTACTATTCTTTCTACACATTGGGATGGTTTGTCCCTGTAACCTCAATAAGGATTCTTTAAAATACAGCCAGCTCTCCTGGACTCCTTTCCCCCTCATGTTATTCTTCCAGGGGATCTTGCCCATCCGTTCCCTGAGGGAGTCAAAGTCTGCTTTTCTGAAGTCCAGGGTGCGTATTCTGCTGCTTTCCTTTCTTCCTTGTGTCAGGATCCTGAACTCGACCATCTCGTGGTCACTGCCTCCCAGGTTCCCATCCACTTTTGCTTCCCCTACTAATTCTTCCCGGTTTGTGAGCAGCAGGTCAAGAAGAGCTCTGCCCCTCGTTGGTTCCTCCAGCACTTGCACCAGGAAATTGTCCCCTACATTTTCCAAAAACTTCCTGGATTGTCTCTGTATTGCTCTCCCAACAGATATCAGGGTGATTGAAGTCTCCCATGAGAACCAGGGTGTGCGATCTAGTAACTTCTGCGAGTTGCCAGAAGAAAGCCTTGTCCACCTCATCCCCCTGGTCCGGTGGTCTATAGTAGACTCCCACCACAACATCACCCTTGTTGCTCACCCTTGTTCTTAATGGAAGTTAATGGTATCTAGTTTGCATATTAATGCAAGCTCAGCAGTTTCTCATTGGAGTCTGTTTTTGAAGCTTTTCTGTTGCAGAATTGCCACCGTTAAGTCTTTTACTGAGTGGCCAGAGAGGTTGAAGTGTCCTACCGGTTTTCGAATGTTATGATTCTTGATGTCAGATTCATGTCCATTTATCTGTGTTTTCCCAAGGATCTTTCGGGGAACCAGGCTGGGTGGTGCATGTGAGATGCTGTGAGGATTCCCAGATGTTTCACTCTCCGCCCTGCCCCTGTCTCCTCTGTCCCCTTTGACTAGCTTCCACCATCAGCATACAGCTCCATGGCTCAGCTCTCTGTGTACATCTCCCCCCTAGCCCCATCCCCTGCTCGACCTGTGATCCCCTCTTGATGACTGCCTCTCCCAGTGCCCGGAGCTTCCCCAGCACTGTCCCCCAGAATCCTTCATGCGCCATGAAGACCCCCAGCCAGCAAGGCTGCCCCCAGCTCTGTGCCACTGTCCCCTCTGCTGTAGTCTCCTACAGGCAGGGACCAGCCATTGGCTCGGAAGGGTGTTCCCTGCACAGTGCCCTGTGCACACCAGCCGCTCCCCAGCCTCAGCCCACTGTGCTCCTGTCAGCGGGGGGCTGGGGAGGGGAAGGAAGCAGCTGTGTCCCCAACCCCCACATCAGCCCCATCCCACCCATCACCCCTCTTCGCTTCCCAGGCATGAAAATAAAAAAGAGGAAGAAAAGAACTGAAAATCTGCTGTAAATGCGGAATTGTTTCTACCCAGAAAGCACGTGACGCCTTCCCATTGCACAACCCGGGACATGCTGCCTGGTCAGCAGGACTCCGGAGCTGAAACGCAGCGGGCAGGACATGTACCTCTGGGCCAAGGAAAGGCACTGGGGACAAGGCTGCTGATGGCACGACCTGGGATGTGTATGAAAGCCCTGCATGGGACAATTATTTTAATCCCGCTCTAGTCCTGCTCTGCAATACGCAGGCCCACCCGCTCCCGCATAGTTACTTGTGTTTTTATCCCGCTCCTACCCGTAAAAACCTTAGATCCCGCAAATCCCGCAGGAGACACAGATCCCCCCATGCTACTAAAAATACAAACAAAACAATAACCGTCAGGTAACCTAATCTGTCTAGATAGATAGATCTCAATGAAGTTCAGTTACAATTTTTAGCACTGAAAGAATAAAACTAGATGGTGATCAGACTGAAGTCTTGGACACTCTGTTTACCTTCCCCAGACTTGAAGATGAGCTCTGTGAAGCTCAAAAGCTTGTCCCGTCCACCAAGAGAAATTGGTCCAAGAAAAGATATTACCCCACCCGCCTTGTCTCTCACACATCCTGGGACCAATACAGTTACCAGACTATCTATCTATCTGTCTACCTACTTTTAGATCCCTCGTTTCTGTACTACCCAAGCACCAAACACAAACATCTGACAAAATGCTGCTGAACCAAGTTGGGAAGTCCAGCCTGGTTCTGTCCAGCGCCGTCCGGCTGCGATGTCTGAAAAGCCACATCCCAGAGTAGAAACCTGCTCAGTTCCCACCCCATCCCCTTCCGGAGAACAGGGGCCCCTTCACGGGTGAGCACTGCACACCTCTGTATGCCGGGCCCAATTCCGCAGAGCTCCCTCAAACCGCCCAGCCCTCACAGAATAAGTACAACGGACTTCAAAAAAGCCAACATTAACAAACTCAGAGAACGGGTAGGTGAGGTCACATGGGAAGAGAAACTACAGGCTAAAGGAGTTCAAGAGGGCTGGCAGCTTCTCAAAGAGACACTATTGAATGTGCAAAAGCGAACCATCCTGATGTGAAGGAAAGAGAGGAAGAATAGGGAGAGGCCAAGATGGCTCCGTCGGGAGCTCTTTGATGAACCAACAATCAAAAACAAAACCTAGAAGAAATGGGAACAGGGACAGGTTGCTCAGGAGGAGAACAAAAGAACAGCACAAGCTTGTAGGGATGACGTCAGAATGGCTAAGGTGCAAAATGAGTTACACCTAGCAAGGGACATAAACAGCAGTAAGAAGAAATCCTTTAAATCCATTAGGAGCAAGAGAAAGACGAAGGAAAGCATAAGTTATCTATTTAGCGGGGAAGGAGAGCAAACAACCAATGACATCAGGAAAGCTGAAGCACTTAATGCCTATTTTGCTTCAGTCTTCAGGTTAATGGTTAACGGAGACCAGATACTCAGCACGATTAATATTAACAGCCAGGGGGAAGGAACACAAGCCAATCTAGGGAATGATCAGGTTAAGGGATAGTTCGATAAGTTGTATTCAAGACGGCAGGGCCCAGTGCAATTCGTCCTACTTAAGGAACTAGCTGGTGAAGCAATTTCACAACCATTAGCAAAGGAATGATCTCTCTTGCTTCCTGACTGCGTACTTCTGGTTCTAAATGAGGTGTGTGGTTAGCCACTCTGAGGTTCTACTGTAGTGAAAACAAGAATAAGTTTATCATCAAACAGAGATTCCCATAATCAAGAGTGAGAATATTGGAGACAAATGGTTACTGTCACACTGTCTGGAGAGGCTCACAACCCTGAGTGCCAACCTCAAGGCAGAGACCCCAAACTGGTGGTATGTTCTGTGATTAGCTTTCACTAACCCCATAAGAAGAGTGAATTCCTGAAGCACTTCTCACGGAGTCACGGTCCCTGTGGGCATTCCAGTCTGTCTTGCTAGGCAAGCTGGACCTTAGATCACATCCCAAAGACATCGCTTGTAGCCAGTCCTGTAATAAACTAACTAAAGGTTTATTAACTAGGCAAATGAAATAAGAGAGTTAAAGCAGGCAGCATACATACACAAATGAGTTACACGCTGTGGTTCCAAAAGGTGACAGTTGTCGTAACCTGTCAGCACTGAATGTCTTTTAGGGCTCACCCAGGTTGACCCAGGGGATCTCAGCTCTTGTTTCCTAGCTCCAGCCTGTGAGAGTCCAAACAGCAAAGAGAGAGAGAGAGAGATGAAAAAGTTTCTTGTCATCTAGTTTTATTTCCTTCTTCCACAATTCAAGATGATGGGTCCAGCCCTTTTGCACGGAGCCTCTCCATGGGTGCGATGGGGTCATTAACAAAGCCTTTGTGTTGTGATGTCCCACAATGGCCCATTTGGATTCAACAGCCCTTCCTGATGGGCAGGAGATAACACCTTTTGTAAGGATTCAGCATTGTACATTAAGTGAGGTTTTTTCCCTGGTTGGTGAGTTACATAGTACAGAACAAGCATTTTATAGTTAATAGAGCAAGCACTCAAGTATTACCTTGTAGCACGGCATACGGACATTATAAGTAGGATTAATCCACGCAGCAATTACAGGCATTTCATAAAAACTGAAAACTAAACACATTGTCGTAAGTCCACTACCCATCTTAACCATGCTAATATTCGACATTGGTGAGGCCTCATCTGGAGTACTGTGTCCAGTTTTGGGCCCCACACTACAAGAAGGATGTGGATAAATTGGAGAGAGTCCAGCGAAGGGCAACAAAAATGATTAGGGGTCTAGAACACATGACTTATGAGGAGAGGCTGAGGGAGCTGGGATTGTTTAGCCTGCAGAAGAGAAGAATGAGGGGGGATTTGATAGCTGCTTTCAACTACCTGAGACGGGGTTCCAAAGAGGATGGCTCTAGACTGTTCTCAATGGTAGCAGATGACAGAACGAGGAGTAATGGTCTCAAGTTGCAGTGGGGGAGGTTTAGATTGGATATTAGGAAAAACTTTTTCACTAAGAGGGTGGTGAAACACTGGAATGCGTTACCTAGGGAGGTGGTGGAATCTCCTTCCTTAGAGGTTTTTAAGGTCAGGCTTGACAAAGCCCTGGCTGGGATGATTTAACTGGGAATTGGTCCTGCTTCGAGCAGGGGGTTGGACTAGATGACCTTCAGGGGTCCCTTCCAACCCTGATATTCTATGATTCTATGATTCTATGATTGGTAAGTGGGACTGGTTGCCAGCAATGAATTTGTTAGTGCTCGGTTGAGGCCTAAAGCTTTGGCAGAGCTGACACCTGGTTTGCCAGTGTCACAGTTACATACAAAGAACAAAATCATAACCCACTTTCTAAAGACTAAGACTAACGACCAATCATTCCCCTGTCTCCTATGAGATACCTTAGCCCAAGGGCTTTTCCCGGCACATCCAACCAGTCAGGCAGAGATCTTTTCTCAGAAGATCAAGCCTGCCGGTGGCTTGTCCACACAGATTGAAGGAGTCACTGGGGGTTCATCCGCAACCCAGATTGAGCTTCAAACATTCATTCTCTGACTCCTACACAGGATAACCCCATTGGATTTGGCGTTTCCTGCAATCTCTGCAGGCTAACGATGAGCACTGTGCTCAGACTGTAAATGGGCACCCGTTGTGAACCATCCACTACTTCATTCACATATGACAAACCCAAATGAGATAAGTATCTCTCCCCCAATCCCATACCCGGAGTACGTGGATTACCGTTCGATGACCTGCCTTAACTCACAGACCTAGAGATGATAATTGCCAGGATCTGTACATACCTGTTCTCCTATTTGCCACACAGAAGTCTCACAATGATTACGGTAACCAATGTGACACAGGCTTTCATTAGTGCCCTCACGTGACACTCTTCGGTGGACTAGTATATCCAAGGGGATCCCTGTAACCCCAATGTGCCCCTGTGCCCTCTACCAGTTGGCATCAGCAGGGACTTGGGTCACAGCTAGATTTCTGGATTATGTGGCAATCTGCCGGTAAGAATTTTGTTTCCTTTCCCTACCGCTCTGTGCGTAGGCTGGGAGCAGAACACCCTGCGCAGGGGCGAGGGGCTCTTGGCCTCATGCTGGGCCCTAAGCAGGGCTGGGGAGTCAGTGGGAAGTAGGGGGGCTTGTGCTGGGTCCTGCCTAGTGTGAGAGATTGAATCATAGAAGATCAGGGTTGTAAGAGACCTCAGGAGGTCACCTAGTCCAATCCCCTGCTCAAAGCAGGACCAACCCCAACTAAATCATCCCAGCCAGGGCTTTGTCAAACCGCGCCTTGAAAACCTCCAAGGATGGAGATTCCACCACCTCCCTAGGTAACCCATTCCAGTGCTTCACCACCCTCCTAGTGAAATAGTGTTTCCTAATATCCAACCTAGGCCTCCCACATTGCAACTTGAGACCATTATTCCTTGTTCTGTCATGTGCCATCACTGAGAACAGCCAAGCTCCAGCCTCTTTGGAACCCCCCTTCAGGTAGTTGAAGACTGCTATCAGACTAAATAACCCCAGTTTCCTCAGCCTCTCCTCGTAAGTCATGTGCCCCAGCCCCCTAATCATTTTCGTTGCCCTCCGCTGGATTCTCTCCAATTTCTCCACATCCTTTCTGTAGTGGGGGGACCAAAACTGGACACAGTACTCCAGGTGTGGCCTCACCAGAGCTGAATAGAGGGGAATAATCACTTTCCTCGATCTGCAGGCAATGTTCCTACTAAGGCAGCCCAACATGCCATTGGCCTTCTTGGCAACAAGGGCACACTGCTGACTCATATCCAGCTTCTCGTCCACTGTAACCCCCAGGTCCTTTTCTGCAGAACTGCTGCCTAGCCAGTCGGTCCCCAGACTGTAGCAGTGCATGGGATTCTTCCGTCCTAAGTGGGATTCTTCCGTCCTAAGTCTGCACTTGTCCTTGTTGAACCTCATCAGATTTCTTTTGGCCCAATCCTCCAATTTGTCTAGGTCACTCTACACTCTATTCCTACCCTCCAGCCTATCTACCTCTCCCCCCAGGTTAGTGTCATCTGCAACCTTGCTGAGGGTGCAGGGAGGGGCTTAATTTGGCCCCCCTGCCCGGAAGTTGGGGAAGGGCTTGGCATTGTGGTGGGCCCGGGGTGGGGGGGACAGGCTTGGCCTTGTGGTGGGCCCAGGGAGGGAGAGGGAGTTGCTTGGTCTCATGGTGGGCCCTGCCTTGGGGGAAAAGAATCGGGGTAGGGAGGGGATCATGGTGGGCCGTGCCCGGGAGTGAGGGTGCTCTGGCCTGCACCAGACATTATTGACATTTGTATATGTGGCTATATTTTATCTAGACCATCCCTGACAGGTGTTTGTCTAAACTGTTCTTAAAAATCCCCAATGATGGAGATTCCATAACCTCCCAAGGCAATTTATTCCAGCACATAACCACCCTGACAGTTAGGAAGTTTTTCCTAATGTCCAACCCAAACCGCCCTTGCTGCAATTTAAGCATTGCTTTTTGTCCAATCCTCAGAGGTTAAGAAGAACAATTCTTCTCCCGCCTCCTTGTAACAACCTTCTATGTACTTGAAAACTGTTCTCATGTCCCCTCTCAGTCTTCTCTTCTCCAGACTAAACAAACCCAATTTTTTCAATCTTCCTTCATAGGTCATGTTTTCTAGACCTTTCGTCATGTTTGCTGCTCTTCTCTGGACTTTTTCCAATTTCTCTACTTCTTTCCTGAAATGGGGCGCCCAGAACTGGACACAAGACTCCAGTTGAGGCCTAATCAGTGCGGAGTAGAGCAGAAGAATTACTTCTCGTGTCTTGCTTACAACACTTCTGCTAATACATCCCAGAATGAGGTTTACTTTTTTTGCAACAGTGTTACACTGTTGGTTCATATTTAACTTGTGGTCCACTATGACCCCCAGATCCCTTTCTGCAGTACTCCTTCCTAGGCAGCCATTTTCTATTTTGTACCTGTGCAACCGATTGTTCCCTCCTAAGTGAAGTACTTTGCATTTGTCCTTATTGAACTTCACCCTGTTTACTTCAGACCATTTCTCCTGTTTGTCCAGATCATTTTGAATTTTAAACCTATCCTTCAAAGCACTTGCAACCCCTCCCAGCTTGGTATTGTCCGCAAACTTTATAAGTTTCAGAGTAGCAGCCATGTTAGTCTGTATTAGCAAAAAGAAAAGGAGTACTTGTGGCACCTTAGAGACTAAATAAATTGGTTAGTCTCCAAGGTGCCACAAGTACTCCTTTTCTTTTTGCAAACTTTATAAGTGTATTCTCTATGCTATTATCTAAATCACTGATGAAGATATTGAACAGAACCGGACCCAGAACTGATCCCTACAGGACCCCACTCATTATGCCCTTCCAGCATGACTGTGAACCACTGATAATTACTCTCTCAGAATGGTTTTCCAACCAGTTATGCACCCACCTTCTAGTAGCTCCATCTAGTTTATATTTCCCTAGATTGGTTATGAGAAGGTCATGTGAGAGAATATCAAAAGCCTGACTAAAGTCAAGATATACCACATCTACCGCTTCCCCCCTATCCACAAGGTTTGTTACCCTGTCAAAGAAAGCTATTAGGTTGATTTGACATGATTTGTTTGTGACAAATCCATGTTGACTGTTATTTATCACCTTATTATCTCCTAGATGTTTGCAAATTGATTGCTTAATTATTTGCTCCATTATCTTTACGGGTACAGAAGTTAAACTGACTAATCTGTAATTCCCCAGCTTGTCCTTATTTCCCTTTTTGGGTCTGGTTTACACGACAAAGTTAGGTTGGCATATGCCGCGTTAGGTCGAGTTAATAATGTATGTGTCTACACTACCGAGTCCCTTCCGCTGACCTAAAGGGCTTGTAAAGTCGACTTCTCTACTTCGCCTCCACAAGATGCGTAGCGCTTCAGCTGACATCCCGGCATTGACATAAGGCTAGTGTAGACCCTCCTCTGTGTAATTCGAAGGGATAGGCCTCCAGGAAGTGTCCCCAAGTGTTCTGCTGTGACCGCTCTGGAGAGCACTTTCAACTCCACTGCACTTCAGCCAGGTACACAGGAAACAGCCCCTCCCATGTTAATGCCCCGGGACCTTTTGAATTTTCAATTCCTGTTTGATCAGAGTGGCGAGCTCACCGGCACAGCTGACCATGGATGCTCAGGGCTGCAAACGGGCTCCAGCATGGAGTACGCAGGAGACACTAGATCTTATTGCTGTGCGGGGAGAAGGGTCTGTGCAGGCAGAGCTCTGAACCAGCAGAAGAAATGGTAACATCTATGCCAGAAATCTCACAGGGCATGGGGGACAAGGGCTACACCAGGGACACACAGCAGTGCCGCATGAAAATAAAGGAGCTTTGGCAAGCGTACCAGAAGACAAGGAAGGCGAACAGTTGCTCTGGTTCTGAGCCACTTCTATGAGCAGCTGCATGCGACTCTTGCAGGAGCCAGCAGTTCTGCTTATGTTGTGGCTTGCAGGGAAGTGCATTGAGGGCTGTTCCTTTTATGAAAAGATTTAATATTGCACCTCAAACAATGTATGCACTGTCAGCGCTAGCCTTATGCTTTGCATTCTTTGCAGCTGAAACCTTGTTCATGGGCGCATCCTCCACAACGGGACAGTGACTTTCCTAGGTTAGAAGGTGGCAAAAGAAGACTCATAGACTTTAAGGTCAGAAGGGACCATTATGATCATCTAGTCTGACCTCCTGCACAACGCAGGCCACAGAATCTCCCCCACTCCTGCAATAAACCTCTCACCTATGTCTGAGCTATTGACGTCCTCAAATCATGGTTTAAAGACTCGGGAGGACATGTTCAGTGAGTTAATGTGTGCCTCCAAGAGTGACAAGACCGAGCTCAGTGCATGGAGGATTGCACTGTTGGAGAGCATGCACAATGACCACAAGGACAGGAGAGTATGCAGGGAACACAAGCGTGACACGCAGGATGAGATGGTTAGGATTATGAGGGAGCAAACAGACATGTTGAGGCGTCTGGTTGAGGTTCAAGAAAGGCAGCTGGACGCTAGAGTCCCGCTCTACCCTGTGCTGAACCTGCTGGCCTTGTCGCCAAGTTCCACATCCTTCTCTCCCAGACTTCCTAGGATGCGGGGGGGGGAGGGAGGGGACACTCTGGTATCCCTTGTGCTCAACTCCAGGGGAGGGTACAAGGAACAGAAGGCATTCCCACAGCTTTTTATTGTTATTGCAGTACAAATTGTAAGCAACCTGTCCTTGTTTTTCCCCGCACCCGCAGTGTTATTGGTCCATTAGCCCCAGCTTATCTTTACTTTTCTTTGCTGTCTCTCATCAGTGTTTGTAATAAAAATTAATGGATTGAGAAGAAAAGGCTCTTTATTCACTCAGCACACTGTGGTTAGCGGGGGGTGTAGTTTACAGGGGAGGACATGCAATGAAGGGGGCAGCTTGATAAGGAACAACACACATAAGTTTCACATCCCTGTGCATCATGAATGAAACTAGTTTTCAAAGCCTCATGGAGACGCAGTGGGCCTCAATGTGCTCTTCTTATTGCCCTCATGTCTGGCTGCTCAGAATTGGCTGCCAGGCGATCTGCATCCACCCCCCCACCCCGCCGGAAACTTTTCTCCCTTTGTTTCACAGATATTATGGAGCACACAGCAAGCAGCAACAACAATGGGAATATTGATTTCACTGAGGTCTAACCTAGTAAGCAAACTACGCCAGTGGACTTTTAAACGTCCAAAGGCACATTCTACTACCATTCTGCACTTGCTCAGCCTATGGTTGAACTGCTCCTTACTGCTGTCCAGGCTGCCTGTGTATGGCTTCATGAGCCATGGGAGCAAAGGGTAGGCTGGGTCTCCAAGCATAATGATTGGCATTTCCATGTCAACAATGGCTATTTTGCACTCTGGAAAGAAAGTTCCTGCTTGCAGCTTTCAGATGAGACTGGAGTTTCTAAAGATGCACACGTCGGTGGGAGGGATAGCTCAGTGGTTTGAGCTTTGGCCTACTAAACCCAGGGTTGTGAGTTCAATCCTTGAGGGGGCCATTTAGGGATCTGGGGCAAAAATTGGGGATTGGTCCTGCTTTGAGCAGGGGGTTGGACTAGATGACCTCCTGAGGTCCCTTCCAACCCTGAGATTCTATGATTCTAAATATTACTGTCATATACCATTCCACATTGATGTCTGTGAAACTGTCCTTGTGATCCACCAGCACTTGCAACACCATTGAGTAGTTTCCCTTTTGGTTTATGTACTCTTCGGCAAGATGGTCTGGTGCCAAGATAGGGATATGTTTTCCATCTATTGCCCCACCGCAGTTAGGGAACCCCATTGCAGCAAAGCCATCCACTATGACCTGCACATTTCCCAGAGTCACTATCCTTCTTAGAAGAAGTCTATTGATTGCTCTGGCAACTTGGATCACAGCAGGCCCCGCGGTAGATTTACTCACTCCAAATTGATTCCCCACTGACCAGTAGCAGTCTTGCATTGCAAGCTTCCACAGAGCTATCGCCAGTTGCTTCTCAACTGTCAGAGCAGGTCTCATTTTCGCAGCTGCGTAGGGCACCCGAAAATTTGGAGAACCCCTGGGTCTTAGTATCCACCCACCTGCCTCTTCCTATTCCTGTTCTGACCCTTCCTGCAGGCTCCCACCACAGCTGGCTGCTGCAGGCTGGTGAGTCTTCCTCCGGAGGGGATCTAGTAACTTAAAAGTGAAAAACTTTCCAGCCTGCCAGACCTATTAGCACAACACTGAAACTGTTAAAGAGCCATTCAAGTGGTAACGAAGCCATTTAACAGGCATTTGCCAACCCCCAGGTATATACTGTTAGTTTCTGAATTTACTGACAAAAGTAGTTGTGAATTACTGTAATATTTACTCCGAACATGTTAGTCTACAGGACCTTAGTTTAAAATTTGCTTTAAAAATATTTCATTAGTGTGTTGCTGAAGATGATAAAATCACATCTCTAAAAAATCCTTGCATAGATTTTTAGATGCACAATCTGAGTATTCTTTAGCCTTAAATGCTTGGATCTTCAGACATATAGTTTTTTAAATAAATCCTTCAAAGGACCACCCTTATCTAAAATACACATTTTAATTTTAATGACTATGGTACAAAAAACTTGCTTCCAAAGTCTTCCTGTCCTTTCTGTCCATCCTTCTCCCCCACTCCCACGTTGAAGAGAGGCTAGCCCTTAAAAGGACAACACCCCTTTCCTGCCAGATAGCTGGACAAATGAGTTTCCCTTTCTTTACTTCTGACTGTTAGGTGAGAAAAATTAAATATGAAGCAGTTACACCAACTGAACCAAAGTCAGGCCAATAAAGGTTGCTGGAAAAGTCCCTGAAAGAGATAAATAGAATAAAAGAATACTTGTTTAAGTTGCAGGGAGTAAGAAAAAAGGGGAGGTCTGCATTCCTGCATTTTTGTACCAGATGTTCTGGGAACTGTCTTGTTGAGATACGGAGGCACTGTTTTCCACTCCTTGTTTTTGTGTTATGTCTGTTCTTAACTCCTCGTCTCCTGGTTGACACCCATATCGATAAAGTTAGTGAAGCATTATGATTTGCTAAAAGTTATCTACAATAAGGGGGTAGAAGTGCATGCATAATAGAGAAAGAGGATTTTAGCTAACATAGGGGAGGGGTGGGCTGCTTTATGAATAAATCTGTGACGTGACGGAACTGTCTATAAAAACCTATGAGTTTTACTTAGAGGCTGGCTGGTTCTCTTTGGAGACGGGCTGCTCCCTATTGTTGTGTGCACTCTTCAGTAAAGAGCTTTGTGTTCGGACCTTGCTGGTGTTAACTGTCTCTCTCCGGTCAGACAACGAACCGTGCCATCTGGGGTTCGAGTCCTCGACATGACTATTTGATGAACTAGTTTTAAGAGAACCCTCCAGCAAAATCAGTACCTTAGTAAGATATAAAATCCTTTGTTATGCCTAAAATCTATGGAAACATATTTTTTAAAGTTGGTGAAACTTCATAAATGTGTCTGTTGTTATGGAGATCACACAAAGTAAATTAGTGTTCCCTTTTTCTAAAAGCAATGAACATTGTTATGAACACCCTAAACCTCTGTGACTGATTAATTTAAAATAATGTCATTGTTTCAGTGAGTTAAATATGTAGTAATCTGGAATGGTTACTTTATGAAGGCTCAACAGTCCATTTAAAAGATAAAATTGTTGCCGGCACAGAGTGCCCGAGGCAAGCAACAGCAGGGTTCGTTGCCCGGTATGCATCGCGCCAATGACCACAACGGGGTGGAGAAGCCGAGAGTTTTATTTGAAGCTTCAAATAGGGACACAGGGAGACTGAGCTGTCTCAAATCCTGCACGCCAAATGCAGGTTAAGCCATACAATTTATACCTTTGTTTCTCCTTAACGACACAAGCATATACAACCAATTACCTGTTGCCCCATACAATAGCACAGCCAATCATCTAAAGCAGCCAGTTACATTTTTCCTGATTAGCATTGTTCAAGCCTTGCCTTATTTGGTTATACTCGTTACTAGCTTTTGCTAAACATTTCTTCCTTATCTATACGTTTACCCGGCTGAAGCTGGTTTCGGCCAGCGAGCCGTGTGCTAACATGTCTGTTTGTGTGTTAGCTTCCTCATAGTTTTGCAGGGTTACAGAAAGTTCAAGGAATGGAAGAGCTTCGGTTTGCCTGGGCCTAGAGCAGGAGGGCTTCATCGACACTCGTGGTCTTCCACCCTCCCGAGTTACCTAGAGTAGTGCCCAGTGTCTCCAACAAAATCATCGTAGAAATACTGATGAAGAAAATGTAAAACAGAGAATAGCTACATCATCTATTCCGTAATGTTTAATGCTGTATTCAGCAGGACAGCTGACTTGCCCTTACTACAAAGTAAATTTCTTGCAAATAAATCTCTGACAAACTTCAAGGCATATCAAAAACCTCATGACTGACATTTTTTATTCCTAAATTTAGTGCTTTTAATTAGGTGCCTTCTGCATGTCCAGTCTTCACCTTCTGGCATGCAGTGGAAAACATGCTCCATTTTCTTTTGAAAAAAAACCCCACTCTTCTGCAATTCCTTTCTAATTCATTTGCTTCATTTGGGTTCAGGGATTTGGCTGTAAGGGGCTGAGCAGGGAGGTGGAGGGAAGAGAGGAGGGAGACTGTGCTAAGAGGGCAGGGCCTGGGCAGAGTGGGGACGGGGCCTGGGGCAGAGCAGGGGTGGAGTATGCGTGGGGCCACAGGTAGAAGAGGTGGGCTGGGGAGCGAGCCTCCCCAAGTGGCAGCTTCACACACCGTCCATGACAGCGGGTAAGAGCGGGTCGGCTCCCGCACACCCGGCGTGCGCTGCAGTGTCCTTAGGCAGGGGCCGAATGCGCCGGCATCACGTATTCTGCGTGAGGGAGAGGGTCCGGGAGGGTCCGGGGCTCTCTGCGGGGAACTGTGACTCTCCGCTGCCGGGAGGCAGGCTGGGCGTCTCGGTATCCTTCGCTGCCTCGTCCCTCCCGCCCCGAGCTGCGAGGGGCACCAGTGTAATAATACTGCGTAGGGCCCCATAAATCCTAAGGACGGCCCTGAATGCAGTGTCACGTATACTTCTTTTATACATTTTGTATGTATAGTTGGGATTATATTTTGCCATGTGCATTACTTTGCGTTTAACATGGAATTTCATCTGCCATTTTGTTGCCAAGTCACCTGGTTTTGTGAGATCCCTTTGTAACTCTTCGCAGTCTGTTTTGGACTTAACTAGCTTGAGTAATTTTGTATCATCGGCAAACTTTGCCACCTCACTGTTTACCCCCTTTTGCAGCTCATTGATGAATATGTTAAACAGCCCTGGTCCCAGTACAGACCCCTGGGGACACCACTATTTACCTCTCCCCATTCTGAAAATGGACCATTTATTCCCGCCCTTTGTTTCCTGTCCTTTAACTGGAGTGTCTGGCAATGCTTTCAGGATCATCTAATGATCCTTAATTTAATTTAATGACAAGCCTTTTGTTACCTTAATCACCCTGCCTCTGTTTATAAATAGAACAGGAGTACTTGTGGCACCTTAGAGACTAACTGCAGTAATAAAAGTCTCAGCTGATGCTCCCTTGTTCCTGGTGCCTCCTGTTAAATTTGGCCCTTTCACATATAATATTCTGTCTGCCTATGAATTGGGCATCAAAAGCCTCTTTCTCTTTGAAGTTTCGTTCTTTTCCACCTCACTGAGGGGTAGGGCAGCAGGACCCAAGGCAAAGATCAGGGCATTTAGCCAGTATCCTTGTGCTTTCGCTGTTAGTTTTGGGAACCCAGGTAGCTGGAGCTGGCAATTTGAGCAACCCCACATCGCATCTGATCTAAGTTTCTCTAATGGAGCCCCTTGGGCTGTGGGCTCCATCACTGCACTGAGACAGGGCTCTGCCTCCTTCCTGCTGCAGCTTGCCCAGGTGTGCTCCTGGATTTTGCACTCACTCATCACACTGGGAGTGCCTCTTCTTCCCTTCACTCGCTTCTCACGACAAAGACAAAGAGCCAAGCCTCAAGCAGCAACTGGTGACCTCTCTGACTGGGAAGCGCCCATGTTTATTAAGCTCCCTGCCGCAATGCCTCCTAGTTCTTCCAGGTGACTGTGGAGGACCAGGAGCTCAAGACCCACTCCACACTAACCACTAGACTCCCCTCCCCTCCAAGAGCCAGGGATAGACCCCAGGAGTCCTGGCTCCCAGCCCTTTCAGAGCAAGGGACCAACTCCCAGCACCCTCCTCCCCTCGGGACGCCTGCACTGCTGCAGACTCGTTGTCTCCATGAGGGAGGGGAGAAAGGAGTTGTAGGGTTGGATTTCTAGTTTCAGATACAAGAATGACACATTCATACAAATAGGATGACCACACTCAGTAGATTATAGGCTTTGTAATGATACCTTACAAGAGACCTTCTGCGTGAAGCATATTCCAGTTACATCATCCTCACACCGACGGGCTGATGGGCTGATGCGCAGGCCGTGAGCGGAGCCCAGGCCTCGCGGCGGGGGGGGGGGGGGGTGTGTGAATTTCAGCCTGTGTTCAGAGCCGGGGGGAGGGGGAGCTGTTTACACAGTGGCGGCCCTTTCACAGATCCACCTGTAAGACATACTACAGGGTTCGTCGTTCCACAGGCCGTTCTCCAGCAGGTGGGCGCAGTCCTCGTCACTGAGTCCGTTTCTGAGGTTATTGGGCTCCCCTCTGTTCCAGTACCTGAACGAGAAGAGAGAGACGAGCCCTCAGAGACCTTAGCCCACCGACTCCCTGTCCCAGGGGAGACACACCCCCAGTAAGCTCAGCCCCACCCTCAGTGTAACCTAGAGCAGCCTCATTTAGGGTTCATTTAACTTATGCTCGGGCCCTGGTGGGGTTCTGAGAAGCTTATAACAGCCAGGGCCCAGCAGGGCTCCAGCCCCACCCCTGCGCCGGGGTCTGTTGTGCCAGATCTTCCCCAGCCCCTTTATGCTGGTTATATCCTGGGTGAGGGTGGCGGAGGAGATTAAATATCCTTCAGAATCCCTTGATGCTGCCAGAGCAGAGTAAAGGGCCATTGAGCAACGGAGTATTGGGCCCATTCCATTGACTTTGGCCAGCGCTAGGAGGGATTAAAGCAAGTAGAGGGAACAATATGGCTGCCCATGATGGCAGGCTGAATACTCTCTGCAAGGGGTGGGGGAAAGGGGGGTTGAACAGTTTGCACCCCAGTCTCAAGGGTTTGTGACATTCCCCCTAGAGGAGACAGATCTTTTATTCCGAAGTATCCAAATGAATGTGGGGCCAGAGACAGTGTTACCTGCTCATAGGGCAGGCATCATGACTGGCCCACTAGAGGATAACCACCTACTACCAGTTAATGGCATAAGTGGTGGAGGGCTGCGCTGTTGAAGGCCCTTGTGCAGGGGTAGAGGCTGCTCCCCACACACGCCATGGCAGCACAAGCTTCCCCTCACCATGGTGTCTCAGATCAGACCAGCCTCGGAGAGACCCTTCTGTAGGCTGAGAGGGGCGCTCTGTCCCCATGACCCATTCCGTCCTTGGACCATTGGCTGTGATGGCCAACGAGCACCCAGTGTGATCTGTGGATGCTTTACCCATTGGGAGCTGGGCTGAGACCCGGCAAGCTCATTTCATACAGAGTTGCACCCAGCAGCAATGCCATTTGGTCATTAGAGACCTGGGCCAGATTTGAACCAGTGATCTGCGGGCGACCGATAGAGCCTCAAGTCGTTCAGTCCTCAGGGCATGAAATCAAACCCGAGCGGCTCCATCCCTGGTCTCAGCCTTGGAGCTACTGAGGTGGAAAGCGCCTGCAGGAGCAGGGGCAGCTGGGGAAGGCCAGGGGCAGGAAGGGGAGAGCAAAGGATCACCCCATGCTTACGTAAATGCCTCAGGAGTATTGTCCACCCAGCGCCAGACACCTTCAGTCCCTTGGTCTGTGAAGCCGATCCAGTGACGAACAGAATCAGTTTTATTGGCCAAGTAATTCTAGAGAGGGGACAGCACAGAGGACTGGGTGGTTAGAACTGGAGCCAGATCCTGAGGCATCTCCCGTGCCAGGAACTAACCCCCAGGGATGGCCTGGGCACTCGGCCATCAGCGAGTGCGCTCAGTGCTGCATACGCCAGAGGAGGAGGCAAGGAGCCCGATTCTCCTCTCCCTCGAGTGGAGGGTGGGGGGGATGGAGAGACGTCAGCGGAGGAGCAGAGGTTGGCGATGGTCTAGGCCTGGGGTGGGGAGAGGAGAAGAGAAAACAAGGGAAAGCCTTTGAACTGTAAAGCACTAAGCCAGGTTTTCATTCCGACAGCCTCCCTTGGTCCCGTCCCCTTCAGCAGCCGAGTTTTTAGAAGGAACCCGCCCACCCCCTTGTGTGACAGGCTCTTAGCAGGGCCGGATTAATCATTTGTGGGCCCTGGCACCCGGACTGTGGCCCCGCCCCCTGCTCCGCCCACCCTTTGCCGCAAGGCCCCGCCCCTGCTCAGCCTCATCCCCTCCAAGGCCCCGCCCACTGCTCGCAGGGTTGGGAGAGGGGGGAGAGGAGTGAGCGGCAGGCAGGGAGGGGCTGTGGGGGGGCGGGGCGCTGGTGCAAAGCCTGGGCAGAAGGCAGGGGACAGGGCCACAGTCCGGGCGCCGGGGCCCCTTCTCAGTGTGGGCCCCAGCGCCATTGGCGCCATTGTAAACCCTGCACTGTCTCTTAGATGGTATCAGAACTGGTAACAACCGTCCAGCTGCTGAGACGGGCGGGAGCGGCTGCTGTTGTTCCATCCGACCCGTTTCATCCCCGGTGGTGGTTGGGATTAGCTGGAGCCGGTAGAGGCGACGTCATCGGGGTCCCTCTCTCTGGCCCCGTCTGGTCAGCACGTCTCAGGCTCAGGATGGCAAAGGCCCCAGGAGATGCGGGTGGGGAAGCCATGAGGGTGAAGCTCGTTCCAGTACCCTGTTTTTCTCCCCAAAGTCTCTTTCAGGGCCCCAAAAGGGAGCGATGGGTGGAAAAGCCCATCCCCTCGTTCCTTGGGCCACCACGTATGTTTAATCTCCAACACTGGATTCACTCCTTTCTGGTTCCACACGTTTCTTGTTTGCCAGGCGTGATCTGAACCCAGTCCTTGAGTTACAGCAGAAGGCTCTTTTGTTTGGACTAACTCCGTCTGCCGCCTGTTTGGGACCGTTTTCCATCAGTCCGGTCATTGTGCCATCTCAGGAACGCTCACAAACTTTTACAGCTGCGGTCACAGTGAGGGTGAATTTGTGAGGCCAGTTATTACGACAGGGTCCAGCAGGAGATAAGGGTGAGCGTTATGAAAACACCGCCCGAGTTCCTCTTTCCAAAGGGCTGTTCCACTGTGAAAGTGACTGTAAAAAGCCTGCCCCAGATGGGCTCCCCCATCCCTGTGGGTATGAGCCAGAGCTGCTGGCCACAGGGGCTCACCTAAGTCATTCCTGCTTTTCCCTCCCATACGCCCAGCAGAGCCAGCCAGGGCCTGGTCTGGTTCAGGCCTTATCAGAATTGTCACCCAAGTTCCTGTTGCAGGATCTTTGGGCTGGATCCCCAGCTGATGTCAATCGGGACCATGCCGATGACGGCTGCTGTGCGCCGGCCAGGGTGCTGGCCCATTCCTGGCACTGGAAAGCACTGACCAAAGGAAATACATTCACCACCATAGGCGCCGACCCCGTGGGCGCCCATCAGTTGTTTCGCCACCCCGCCGCTGATCAGCTGTTTGGCAGCCGGCGGGAGGTGCTTGGTAGAGGGGACGGAGCAGGTGTGGGACAATGTGGGGCAAGGGCAGGGCCTTGGGGGAAGGGGTGGAGTGTAGGCGGGGCCGAAGGGGGGTGGAGCACCCACCCGGAAAAATAAAAGCCAGTGCCAGTGTCCTGGCTCTCCCCTGCCAGCAGACGCCCCTGCGCTCTGCAGTCTGGTGGGAATCCACCTCTGGCAGGATAGTTTCGTGTTCCCAGCCCCCCAGGGAGTCTGACAACCCTGCCGGGTAACCACCTCTCTTATCTGCCGCGCAGCTCTGCTTTCCGAGCCCGCCTCAAAATTCCCCACCATTTGCTCCACGTCGTCTCTTCTCTGTGCTGTTGACCCGAGTCCCTCCTGCCCCAGGCGGGCAAAATTCACCCCTGTGTGGGGGCCAGGGCTGGCCCTTGTCACTGCTGGAGTCCTGCTCCTGCCCTGGGCTGGGGACTCCCAGTCCCACCGTTCCTTTCTTCCCCTCAGGCCCAAACAGAGCCGAAGCCTCATGCCGGCCCACTGTCCAGGGGTCATTCCACCCCAGGTTGGGGTAGGACTGAGGGCTCGTACCTGCTCCCTTGCATTGTTGATCACGACCAGATCAGCATTCTTCGCTAAGCAGAAGTTTCTCGCTGCTTCCCAGGACTGGGTAGTCTGGGAGAAAAGATAGCACCTTCCTTGGTGCTCGTCCCAGCCCCACTGGCACCAGAAAGCGCCTGCCAGAGACAACACAGCTGTGAGCCCCTTCTCCCCACGTGCCAATGAGGGGCGAATCCCCCCCACACGCCAACGAGGGGCCGATCCCTCCTTCCCCACATGCCAATGAGGGGCCGATTCCTGCCCCCTCTTGTGCTGACTTAGGGGCCAATCCTTCCCCACACGCACCGACGACGAGTGGATCCTCCAACCTCATGTGCCAACGAGGGGCCAATCCCCCAACCCGACGTACTGACTAGTGGCCAATCCCCCCACCACATGTGCCGACGAGGGGCCGATCCCTTCCTCCCCACGTGTCGACGAGAGGCCAATCCCTGCCTGCCACGTGCCGACAAGGGGCTTATCCGTCCTCTCCATGTAATGACGACGGTCCAATCCCTCCCTCACACGCGCCAATGAGGAGCCAAACACCCCATCCCATGAGCCAACGAGGGGCCGATCCCCCCACCCCATGTGCCGATGAGGGGCCAATCCCTCCCTCCCCACTACCAACAAGGAGCTGATCATTCCCTCCATACACTCCAACGAGGAGCCAACCCTTCCCCACCACGTTCCGACGAGGGGCCAATCCTTCCCCTCCACATGCTGACGGGGGGCTGATCCCTCCCCACCACGTGCTGACAATGGGGCTGATCCCTTTCCCCGCCACATGCCAACGCTCCTCCCCACATGCCGTTGAGGGGCCGATCCCTCCCCACCCAACGCACAAAAGAGGTGCCAATCCCCCCACGTTACAGGCTGATGAGGGGCCGATCCCTCCCTCCCCACGTGCCCACGAGGAGTCTATCCCTCCCTCCCCACACGCCAACGAGGGGTCGATCCCCCCATCCCATACGCCAATGAGGGGCCGATCCCTCCCTCCCCATGCTCCGACAAGGAGCCGATCCCTGCCCCCCACACATGCCGATGACGGACCAATCCCGTCTCCCCGCATGCTGACAAGGACCTCACGTGCCAACAAGGGGCCGATCTCCCCACCCCACGAGCCAACAAGGGGCAGATCCCTCCCTCCCACGTGCCGACATGGGGCCGATCCCCCATCTCACGTGCTGACAGGAAGCTGATCCCTCACTCCAGCATGCCGACGAGGAGCCGATCCCTCCCTCCCCATGCGCCAACGAGGGGCTGATTCGACCCTCCCCACATGCCAACAAGGGGCCATTCCCTCCCCCACACGCTCCGCTGAGGGGCTCATACCACCCCCCCTCGTGCCCCTGAGGAGCCAATCCCTCCCCCACATGCCGACGGAAGGCCAATCCATCCCACCCCCCCATGCGTCGACAGAGGGCCAATCTCTCCCCCGCATGTGCCTCCCCCCACCAGGCACAGAGCACAGGCCAAACCACAGCAGGTGTGGGTACCCCACAGGAGACCAAAGCCACACGTGAAAGCAGACACTACAGGCAGCGACATGGGGCACAGGGGGCCCCTCCATCCATCCTTATGGGCTCTGCTCTCACAGCGCGAGTGGCAGGGCCCCATTCCCAGCCCCCAGCCCCACCCCCTGCACTAAAGGGAGATTCCGCAGCCCCCCACCCCAACTCGGGGGGACGCCCCCCAGCTAGAACGTGACACTGCATTTGCATTCTCCCCACTCTGCTCTTACCTGCTGTGCTCCCCTTGGTCGTGCGGCCAGGGTCTCCTGGCTCGATGGAAGAAGGGGCATCCTGTGAAACTGAGCACGGCCTGTGTTAGTCTCAGGGCCATTGATAGGAAACACCCCCCACCCCCGCAGGGTGCTGATCACCCCACCTCCCTGCACCCCAGAGGGTGAGGCTGCAACACCTGAACCTTGCCTAGTGCCTGATCCCCACCTCCCTGCACCTCTAAACCAGATCAAGACTTTCCAGCATCTTTCTCCCCCACCTCATCTACAGGCTGAACCACCCCTGATCCCGACACCCCTAAATTGGAAGGAGACACTGCAGCACCCTCATCCCCGCTGGCTGCTCATTCCCCTCCCTATGCCCCGTGTGGTGCCGTCCCTGTTCCCAGTGCACAGGGTGGGACATTAAGGAAAGGAAGACTAGGAACATTCAACAGGAGCCCAGAGAGCACCTCCCATTTATCCCTCCCCCCCAGCCCTGATCTTACTGGCCGGGCCCCTCTCAGTTGTGGGGCTGGAGTCCCCGGCCACGTCTGATGATGGGCCATCTAAGAAACTTAGCAGAGCCCCAGTGTGAGCCTCAGGGACACATCACACGCCTCTCCCAGTGGGCGGGTTGGCTGCTCCTCGGTCCGGTCTGTCATCTCTGTAGCTGGGTGGGGCAGGAATCCCAGCAAGGGGCTCCCTCAGTCCACTGGGGCTCTCACCTCCTCAGGGCAGGGATGAGCAGGATTTGGGGAGGGGGGAATCTCAAACCCTAATCATAATGCCTCCCCCTTCTCATCAGTAGAGCACACAAAGGACTTTGTGAAGGGGGTCAGGCTCATAAGCCACATTTTATAGGTGGGGAAACTGAGGCACAGGGCATTGCTGTGACTTGCCCAAGGTCACACAGCTGGAATAGAATCCTGGTCTCCTAAGGCTTAGTCCCATACTTGCTCTACTAGTCCATGCTGTCTCAGAAGGTGACTAACCCTCACCAGACCAGCTCTGGCTGGGGTAGGGGGCCCAGGTCACGGTGGATACTCACTGCCGGTGAGGACCAGGGTCATCAGGAGCAGTTTGATGGTCACGATGATCACGGTGGTGATCACCAGCTGCCGGTTCGTCAGGGGGGGATCTGGAAAGGGAGGAAATGGCTCTGATAACCCTGTCCTGGCCATACCCTAGATCTTACCCCACCCCCCACCACCACCCCAAGCACTGAGTGGGATGCACTTTTGATCAAGCCTGTCAATAATTGAAGGGGCAGGGATCTGTGTGTAGCATCTTTAGCTAAAAGAGCTTTTCTCCCCACTGTGTCTCAGGCATTTGAGTTAAATGTGCACTCACAAAAATGAAAAGCATGAAGCCAAAGGGCCAAACTCTGCTCCCAGTTACACCAGTGTAAATCTAGACTGAAGGCAACAGTGTGACTCAGGATTTACACTGGTGTAAATGGGAGCAGATGTTGGGTCAAATAGTTTCCAAACCTTTGGAGGAAAATAATCACATCCCCTGCCAAGCAGTGAGGTTTCCCCTGCACAGGGTGTGATGCTGTAGACCTGCCAGCTCCCCAGTCAACCCCGGGGCTTCCATGGATGGCAGGGTAGGTGAAACCCCCATTTCTGATCTGTTTTTGAAAAGAAGAAAAAACAAACTGCTTTTTGAGCTTTCTTCCAGCACCACGAAAGAGCAAAAAGAGAAGGAACCTGACAGCCACCCCAGGAAACAAGCAACACACGGAACAGTGGATTCCTCATCAGCCAGCAAAGGAGCTGACGTCTCACCGCGGGGAGGGGACAGACCCCCAGTCCATGTTCCTGGGTCCTCCCCGTCCCACTGAGGTTCTCCAGCCACGTCGGACATCTGCTCTGGGTCTCCTCGGATCTCTCAGTCATCCAGGCGCCTTCCTCTCTAGGGCCAAGGTTAGTGGGCTGGGTGGGTGCCCCGGGTGCTCTGCTGTTAGCTCCGATTGGGCTTCTTATACACATGGTGACTGAGGTGCTCCCACGGTGCAAACTGGGTGGGGCAATGTCAGGGCAACGCCCATCACCCTGCCTCCTGCATTGCGCAGTGGTGACCTTGATTGAGTCACAGATTCAAAAAGGGAACAGCCCTGCTAGGTCCCATCTGGTCCTTTGTCCCAGAGCAGGACTGTTCTCCCCAGGCTAGTTTTAAAGATAACATAACTGGGCAGGTTGTCAGGATCACACTGTGGACCTGAAGCCGTGATACTCAGATCTCAGGAGACAAATTAAGACTCAGCATTACCCAAGAGAGCCACAGTCGGGTGAATTCGCAGTTTCATTTACTGTAGGACTCTATGGTCATATTGAACCAGTGTGTCCGGTTTATACATATATGTATTCTCACACCACAACGACTGACCAAGTACCACTGTTTTATCAGCTGCAATTGGTTAAAAGCACCCTGGTTGGTTAATAATTTAGACTGGTCAATAATTACGGAAGCAAGGTCTGAAGCCGCTCTCCTCGGACATCTAGTGATGAGCTGCGGGGAGGGGAGGGGAGGGAGGCTACACAGACACACCGGCTCGGCCTGGAGATCCAGCAGACAGAGCTGGGTTGCCCACGTGATCAGTTTTGGCTGGTGCTGGGTTACAAATCGCTTTCGAACGCGGGGGCCTGAAATGTTTTCCTCCTGATTGTGGGAGGAACGGGCAGCAGAACGGTGCTTAGCCAGCCCTGGCTGACGGGATCTCCCTCAGCTGAACTGAGCTCACAAAGGGGGTTCGGATGCCAGAGCCCAGTGGTGAGGGAGAAGGGCCAGGGCGGGGCCAGGCCAGGCCAGTGTAAAGACAGAGGTACCTAGACTCCATCAGGTCTAAGGGCTGTTTAGATCTGTTGCGGGACAGCGTGTCTGCGGAAGAGACGGCTAGGCCCGCACTCGCGGTGAGGTTCCCCGGCTGAGGTCACAGTAGAGAGGCAGGTGCCAGCAGAAGGGGACAGCACAGGGCCAGCGGTGACGGAGAGGATGGCGCGGTGTGGTGACCGGAGACACAAACAACAGCAGCGGAGTGAATGACGCACAGCAGCGGGCAGTGAAGGCATTGCTCGATGCCCCCCACCCCCCAGGTGTGAACTCACGTGTAGGCACCTCTGGGTCTCTGCGGACCAAGGACAGCAGCTGTGAGTGGGGTGTGGCAGAGGGAGAGGGGAGTGCGTGTTAAAGGGACGTTTGTTTGTTGCACTTTCACACCGCGGTGAAAAAACGGAGGCAAAGGACACGGCCCAGTGTCCTCTGGGGTGGGAGTTTTGCTCATGGTCAGATGTGTTCGACTCATGGTTGTGGGGTTTCCCCCAGTTAATGCCGGGTTCTTTCCCCCTTTTTATTAAACGTTTTCTCGGCCATGCACAGATTCAGTGCTTGTGAAAGGGGAAGTGTTGCCTCTTACAGGCGCCCCGGGGAGTTTGATTTTCCCAGATTGCTGGGTGGGGGCTCGAGGCAGTTCTGTGGTGTATTGTTAAGAGGGACCCCTGGATACCGAACCCGGCCCTGGTGGCTGCCGACTCCACCCGGCAGAAGGGTACAATTCAATCACACCGTGTTTCAATATCACGTGCTGCGAAGAGCCGCCGGAGAAGCATTAAAGAGCCTCTTACGGCTCGCGAGCCTCAGTCTGAGTAAGGGTTGCCCGGAGTCTGGTTTTCAACTGGAAAGTCCAGTCGAAAAGGGAACCTGGCAGTGTCCGGTCAGCAGTGCTGACTAGCCGCTAAAAGTGCCGTTAATCACAATAACCAGCCTCCGCCACCGGGGGCAGGACGAGCAGAAGGTGCTGGAACCTGGAGGAGCACATGGGAACTGGGGATCGCGGTACTGTGGGCTCCCCCGTCCTGCCCCACTCACCCCCACGCCCGGAGTGCGGCTCTCCCTCCCCCGCCCTGTCCCACTCAGCCCCCTGACCCCCAGAGAGTGGCTCCCCCTCCCCTGTTCTGTCCCACTCACCCCCTATGACCCCCAGAGTGTGGCTCCCCCTACCACATCCTGCCCCTCTCACCCCCCACCCCACAGCCCTGGAGCATGGCTCTTCCTGCCCTGTCCTGCCCCACTCACCCCCCCCCCCCCCGACACCCAGAGCACAGCTCCTCCTTCACCACTCACCCCCATGCCCGGAGTGTGGCTCTCCCTCTCCCATCCTGCCCCACTCACCCCCTATGACCCCCGGAGTGCATCTTCCCCTCCCCCGTCCTGCTCCACTCATCTCCTGGCCCCTGGAACATGGCTTCCCCTCCTGCATCCTGCCCCACTCACCCCCCACCCCACAGCCCTAGAGCATGGCTCTTCATGCCTTGTCCTTCCCCCCTCCCCTCCAGCCCTGGGAGCATGGCTCCCCTTCCCCATCCTGCCCCACTCCCCCCCGCCCCCACACCCAGAGCACGGCTCCCCCTTCCCCACTCAACTCCCCACCCCCAGAGCGTGGCTCTCCCTCCCCCGCCCTGCCCCACTCGCCCCCCCACCCCTGGAGTGCAGCTCCCCTTCCCCCATCTTCCCCCATTCACCCTACACCCCTGGAGCACGGCTTGAATGATGGGTTGCCAGGTGTACGGTGCAGGGGCGGAGGGCAGCAAAGTCTTTAAGTGGGTGGATCCGTTTGGAGCCGGGTCCACCCTTGCCCGAGGGCTGGGCGAGAGGAAGTCACCCACGTGCAGGTGGTGAGCGCTGCTGCTCGAGGAAAGGGCCACCCACTGGGACTGCTCTAAGGGGAATCCAAGCCTCTGCACCTCGATCTCCGAAGGGTTTCAAGCTCCGGAGGTCTGAACAGAGACCAACCACTGCCCCAAGCCTGGGGCACCTAGGCTCACTACCAGGGCACAGATGTTCCCTGTAGCACCCCCTTCCTAGCGTTGGACCCTGCTGTCCAGCTGCCTGCCCCTCTGGCCACAGCGCTGACCCTTCAGACTCCCGTCCTTAAACCCAGCCTCCCCCAGAACTCCACCCAAAAGGTGCCATGCTTCCGACCTACAGTTTAACCCTCTCAGGGACACGCCTCTGTTGAGAAGCAGTTACACACACATTATGCAAGGTAGCCTATTTCCTCTTGTTTTTTCCTACCCCCCGCCCCAGATGTTCTGGTTTAACTTGGATTTAAACTTGGAGAGTGGTCAGTTTGGATGAGCTATTACCAGCAGGAGAGTGAGTTTGTGTGTGTATGGGGGTGGGTTTTTGGAGGGGGGTGAGGGAGTGAGAGAACCTGGATTTGTGCAGGAAATGGCCTAACTTGATTATCATTCACATTGTGTAAAGAGTTGTCACTTTGGATGGGCTATCACCAGCAGGAGAGTGAATTTGTGTGGGGGGGTGGAGGGTGAGAAAACCTGGATTTGTGCTGGAAATGGCCTAACCTGATGATTACTTTAGATAAGCTATTACCAGCAGGACAGTGGGGTGGGAGGAGGTATTGTTTCATATTCTCTGTGTATATATAAAGTCTGCTGCAGTTTCCATGGTATGCATCCGATGAAGTGAGCTGTAGCTCACGAAAGCTCATGCTCAAATAAATTGGTTAGTCTCTAAGGTGCCACAAGTCCTCCTTTTCTTTTTGCGAATACAGACTAACACGGCTGTTACTCTGAAACACACAGACAAACACACACACACTCTTCGTTCAGTCTATCAGCTTTATGTTCATTATATTTGATCATGTAAAGCCCAGGAGAGCACAATTCACACAAAAAAGCAACGAGAAACAAGGTGGGCGAGGTAATTGACTGGACCAACTTCTGAGAGAAGCTTTCGTGCAACTCTGAGCTCTTCTTCAGCTCTGGGGAAGGAGGCAGAGCAAGCAAAATACAAGTTGGCACAGATTGTTGAGCAGAAGGGGTCATACGTGGCGGAGGCGGTCACAGGAAATGAAGTGGGCAATTGGGGGGTAGTGTGTTATGCATAAAGGGCTTGAGGTGGGCCGCATGGTGTGTTACAAATTGTTGTAATGAGCCATAAAACCAGTGTCCCTGGTAAGTCCATGGCTTTTGGTGCCTAGCGGACTCGCCTTTCGAAGGCGTTGTGCCGTTTGCCTTTGAGGACAAGTATGGAAAGGTCAGATAGGGAGCAATCGCTTTGAGAAAAGCGTTCACACACGGGTGATACAGTGTTTTTGTCTTTGATCATTTTCCTGTGTGAGTTCATTGGCAAAAACGAACAATACACATATAAAACAGCCTGAAAGCAATTGCTAAATAATATAGTCAATTGCTTGCCCATGCTTTGGCTCGTTATGAAACATATTCAAGAGACCAAACAATCAATATCAGTCAGGTTTATTGCTAAAAGCCAGTAATCATATAATAGAGGAAGAAAAGTTGAACAGTTTACCACTTTCTGGGCAGCCATATAGTACAGCACCAGGAGGGGTTATCCCATCGCTAGAGGAAATCCATCTCCCCGAGACGGGTAGCGTTAAGTAAACAGAAGAATTATTCCACCAACTGAGCTCTCCACACTGGGTGTTAGGTCAGTTTAACTACATTGCTCAGGGGGGTGGATTATTCACTCACGTTGGTGGGTCAGTCTGATTTTCTAGTGTAGATCAGCCCTTAATCTGGTGCAAGGTGGCTCTGTCCCCAAGAACGCTCCCCCCTGGGTGTCCCTTTCTAAACTGCTGCTTCTTTCATTCTGCCTTTTGGTAACTTTCCATTACTTCCAAGCCCCCCTCACCTTGGACAAGAGCAGAAAGCGCCATCTCCGAGGCAGAGGAAACTCATTGTCCCACGGTGTTTAACGTAATGTTGCATGCTGGTCCGTTCCCATTGTGTCTGGCCTGGCAGAGACATGCCGACCCTGCTACCCCCTGGGGCATCCACACACACGTAGGCATTCCATGACCCAGCCATTTCATAGTACAGTGTCATACAATCATCCAAAATTCAGAAGTGATACAGCCTGAGCCCTTACAAGGGGAAACTGAGGCATGGGGAAGGGAGTTGTCCAAGGTCCCAGGATGAAGCAGGGAATAGAACCCAGGTCTGCTGTGCTCCAGCCTGATGCCCTACCCACTAGGAAACACTGCAGAAATACCATCCCCCCAAGGGATTCGGAAAAACTCCCGGCTCCCAGAAAGAGCTGCGCGACGGGGAGCATCACCAAGAGAACACAGCTTGGGGAGACTGTCGACCTGGAGGAGGCAGGGCCTGGTCCCTCAGCCCATGGCTCAGGAAGGGCGTGGGCCGGCGGCCAAGCCAGGCTCTAGCAGAGCCAGGCCTTTTCGCAGATCCAGTAGTCGGTCATGTAGCAGTTTATGTCATTCCAGCGCCCGTCGGTCGCCATGGTGCCGCAGTCCTCATTGCCGGAGTCATTGGGCTCCCCGGTGCTCCAGAAGCTGTGAAGAAGAGCAAAGCTGCATGGAGACCACAGCGGGGAGCAAGGGGTTGGGCAGAGGGGCATGGTGCCTTTCACCCCGCACACCTGAGGTTCAGAGGGGAGCCATCCACCCAGAGCCATTGATTTTCCTTTTTCTGGTCACTCAGCCCCAGCCAGTACACGCGGGACGTTGTGCGGGCCTTCACCAGGAATGCCTGCAATAGACAAGAACAGACGAAGGGGGTGAATGGGTGTGGGACAGGCCACGCGCTCTACCAACACCAGGAGCAATGGGACTCAGGAGACCCAGGTTCAAATCCCAGCTCTGCTACTGACTCCCTGCATGGCCCTGGCCAAGTCCCCTGCATCTCTCTCTATGCCTCAGTTCCCCCACCTGGACAATAGCCCTGCCCCTAAGGGTGCTAGCAAGATAAAGGCATTGAAGAGTGTGATGTGCGGGTGGGGGGGAGTGCTTAAATACCATAGATATGTCACCACCTCAAATCCAGCCATAAGTGAGAGCTGCTCCTGGCAGGTGGGTGAAATGAGTTGGTGTGGTCTCAGTCCAGCTCTCACCCCTGAGCAACAGGAGGTCTGAAGGGGGCATGAGGCCTGAGCTCCTGGGGAGGTGGGGATGGATGCAGGGAAGAATCATGACCTGGTGTTGGGGGAACATACAGGGGTTCAGGGTGGAACCAGCGCTATAGTCATGTAGGTTTGTCTGGCTGATCTCTTTAAAACACCCCAGCAATTCCCATCCCAACAGACATGGCAAAAACTCCATAGGGAGTCCTAGAAATATGGGGTGGAAGGGACCCTGAGAGGTCACTGAGCCCATCCCCCAGTGCTGAGACAGGACCAAGGAAACCGAGCCCATCCCTGACGGGTGTTTGTCCAGCCTGTTCTTACAAACCCTGCTCCCTGCTTATATTTTCCAGCTCTCGCAGGTTTTTGCCATGCTATTTAGGCTTTTGTTCTGGGTGCTTTTCTGGCATGTTCAGGCCCCAATATTCCTCTGCTGGGAATATTAGCCCGGGCTGCCCTCAGAGCTTGCCCACGGTGGGCTGGTTAACACGCGGCATGTTGCGTGTGCTGGTTTGCAGAATGCCAGGCTGCCTTTGAGACCCAGGCCCGCTTGCGGTTTTTGAAAAACCTGGTGACCCTTAAAAGAGCCGTGTTTTAAGGGCCAGGCGCATTCTCACCCGCTGCCTGGTCACCTGGGTCCCACCCGCCAGGGATTCCCAGGGTAAAGCTGCTGCTGTCGCCGGTAGCTGTCCAATTCCCTGGCCCGGTCGGGGTACGCCAGGAGGGTGGCAGGTGGCTTTACCTGCTCCTCTTTGGTGTTAATGATCACCAGCTGTGCCCCGGCATCCAAACAGAACTGCTTGGCCTCATGCCAGGTTTTGGTAGACTCTGAAAAGTGGTAACAGGTTCTCTGGAACCAGACCCAGCCCCATGGGCAATGGCCGCAGACAGAATCTAGAAAGCAAAACCCAGAATAACCCAATTCAGGGCCAGACAGGGAATCTGGCAGAGCCAAGAAATGGACCCAGGAGTCCTGACTCCCGGCCCCCTGTTCTAACCCCATTCCCCTCCGGGGCCCAGGGGACCAAGTGCAGCCCCAGCCGCAGCGCCAAAGCAATAGCCACCCGGCTCTTTTTAGCATGCCAGCGCGAGGCTCCCTTCCAGCTCCAGGGTAGACATACGGAGAGAGATCCACAGGGGATGGCTGTAGACAGCAGCCTCGGTGGGCCTGGGGTTGGCTCAGAGAATCCCCCGCCCTGCAGCTCCCCCTGAGAACCACAGAGAATCCCGCAAGGGGAGATGCCGTGTGCTGAGAGCTCCCTTGAGCATCTGGCCCTGCCCTGTACCTCCCTCTGATTGCAGCCCTAGTGTGGGCATGGCAGCTGGCACTGTGCTCCTCACCTACTCTTTTCTGTAACGCCGTGATCCGCTCTTGCATTTTACTGCTAAACTGCTTCACAGAGGCCAGCTCCCCAGATACCGAACGATGGACAGCGTCTGGATTGGTGGAGGAAAGGAGGTTAGCAGCCAACGCGCAGCATGGTCATCTCAGAGCTTCCTGCACGGCCTCCAACGTAGGGCCGCTTACAGACGCCGCGGGCCCTGCTCGAAGTCTCCTCTGCGATGCCTGGAACCTGGACCCCTGGCGACAGTCAGAGCAGCCTCCTGGCTGCTCTAACTCACACTCTGCCTCCTCTGGGAAGCAGGGAATACCCATGGTGCAGCACGCTCCTGATCCAAGCCCCTGATCCATCCCTTACACCAGGGGCTGGGAGCCGAGGCTCTGACGCCAGCTCCACACTAACCTGTGATTCCCCCCTGCCCAGGGCAGGGGCAATTTCCACCCCCTTCACACCAGCAGTGTGGCCCAGTGTGACACAGGATCAGTCCCTTTAGGGGACTGCAGAAAGCCAGTACCAGGCCGCTTAGGTCCTACTTAAAGACCCCAAATAGGGCTTTAGGCAGCCTTTGAGCCAGGTGCTGGCTCCTGGGCAGACGAACCAGCTATGCGAGAATTGTTAACAAAACAATTTTCTGTGTCTGTTTCTTTAAAAATGGATCACTCGGGAGGGTTTTTAATTGCTTCCACCCTAATTAAACCATCGAAGCTCACCCCTAAGAGTTCATCAAAAATGCTTCAGGGCAGCCACTGCTCGGCAGAACCCCACCAGAGGTGGGTGGGTACCAAACCTACAGAACTGAGCAACGTGTGAAGGAGGCAGGGTAAGCTCGTGGAGACAGCACTGGCCTGAGGCTCGGGAGATCTGAGTTTGATCCCCAGCTCTGCTAGTAACCCACTGGGTGACCTGGGGCAAGTGATTTCCTCTCCCTGTGCCTCAATTTCCCCATCTGTCAAATGGGGATAATGATACTGCCCTCCTTTGCAAAGTGCTTTGAGACCTACTGATGAACAGCACTATACAAGAGCTAGGGATTATAATATCTTCCTTGCCCTCTACTGTTTAGCTGTGTGTTGTAGACCCGATACTGCTGATGGAGATTCTCCTTAAGATCTGCCCTACCCCCAGCCTTTGTATTGGTATAACTATTTTGTTTAGGGATATGATTATTTTTTTAAACTGCTCTAGGTATTCCATTACAACCCCTAGAGTGGACCCAGTTATACTGAGTCGAAGGTAGCTTTTACAGGTAGAGCGTATTCCGTCCCTGTATAGGAATGGCTGTGTTGGTGTAAGTACATTTACACCAGGATAACTGGACCTCCACTCGGAGGGTTGTAGTGCTTTAAATGGACCAATATAACTCGAGTAGCTCACTTTTGTGTGTAGCCCAGGCTCAGCTGGAGAGGTAGGGACTGTGCTTTCGGAGCAAGAAGCAGATTCATAGAGGGGCAGGGCAGAGGGGAAGAAAGCCTGCTGGATTCCGGGGGGCCTGGATTTCACCCACAGATATTAAGGCCAGAACGGACCGTTCTGAGCATCAGGGCTGGCTCCCTGCATCGCCCAAGCCAGAGAATGTCAAAGCCCCTCTCTGCATCATCCCTGCAGTGTTCTGAGAGCCCCAGCTGGGCAGGCCAGGGACAGCCGCACAGCCCTCAGTGGCTACAGACTCTCCATCCCATGGACACCGGGGTCCAGAGACGTGACTTGCTTAGGCTGGAAGAATTTTGGTCTGTGTTTGTACAGGCTGGGGCTTCTCGGAGCTACCGTAAAACACCTAATTACATACAGCATCTAGCACACTGGGGGCATGAGCCATGACTGGGCTCCAAGGAGCTACCATAATACACCTAATAAAAAACTTGCCCAAGTCCACAGCCCCAGGTGGATACAAAGCCCACAACCCCGACCTCGCAGCCCCTCACTCTCGCTACTGATGAGAGGCAGAAGCGTCTGTGTCATTCTCTCACCTACTGTTTTCTGCAGTGCCGCAACCTCTGCTCGGATCTTCTCCCAATCCGCCAGGTTCTGGGACACTGCAAACACAAACGCCTTTGGGATCAGGAGAGGGGAAAGGTCGCCACCACTAGGATGATGTCCTGAGTGGCCCCTGTAACACTTGGGGATGGCGGCAGCTGTCTGTCTCCATGGAGAGGAATAATTTGGTAATGGAGGGGTTCGTTGCTGACCATGGGGATTGTGACGCATGGCCAGAAAGGGTGAAACACCCTGCAAAATAAATAACCCTCCAAAGACGCGTGGGGAGATCATGTCTGTGGTTTTGTGTATTTACAGGTGTCAGCAGAGTCTGAGTGAGCTCTCCCCTGACGTCTAGTGGTGAGCTGTGGAAAAAAACTTCAGGAGCTGATCTTGTTTGCTTGGACACACCCACCCTGCCTAGGTGCTCAGCATGATGGGATTGTTTCCCCCAAATGATTCCTTGTGGCTGGTGTTGGCTCCCCCAGTCTCCTCGTTATTGGGACAGGAGTAATAAAGGATTGTTATCCTTGTTGTGTGAACCAAGGGCAGCAGACCTGTACCTGGCACACCCCAATGGAGGGACTCACCCTCAACTGAATGACACTCACTAGGCAGGGGACATGGTTCCAAAGCCCAATTTGCTGGGAGAGGGGGGGTCTTGGTTGGTGTTGTGGGGCCCTGTTTAAAACGTCTGGATATCATTTGATCCCTTTTCTCTCCATGCATAGTAAAAGAGCTAATTTAGACTCAATAGAGAGTCCTGTTACATGCTGCAGAGCTGTAATCACTGATGCCTAGGTCTAAGTATTGGACCTCCTTTGGGACAGTGTCTCTATTGCAAGAGACTGCCCAGTGTGCACCAGCTCTGAGGCTCTCCCACTAACAGCTGAAATCCCTGAGAGCTGTGTTAAGTACGGGGAGAGGGCTGAAGGCACCTGAGTGAGTGGCTAGTAAGGCAGCTGGTGGAGAGGTACGGAGAGGCGTGGCAAGCAGCCAGTAGTGTGCCGTGCGGAGAGGCATAACAAGTGGCCAGCAAGCAGCCAGCAGGGAGGCTGGCAAGGGGCGCGGCTGGCAGAGAGGTGTGGCTAGCAGGGCAGCTGGCGGAGAGCCGTGGTGAGTGGCCAGCAAAGAAGCTGGTGGAGAGCGTCAGAACAGAGCCCTGCAGAGGTATGGCAATTGGCCATTGGGGCCATGAATGAGTGCCCCAGCAGTGCAGTGTGTAAGGTGCCTTCTTGCCCCACCTCTGCTCCCCCGCCTTCCACACAGGGTGGGAGGTGAACTCTGAGGATGAACCTCTGAACTCTGGGGCTGCACTGGCCAAGGACAGCAACTGTGAGTGGAGTATAGAGAAGGGATGGGCGTGTTAAAGGGACTTTTGTGTTGCTGGACTTAAGACCCTGAGGGGAAAAGGACAATGCCCAACTTACTTGAGGGTGGGTCTTTTGCTCGTGGCTCTTGTTTACCAACCATAGTTGTGGTGTTTTCCCAAATTAATGCTGAGTTACTTCCCTCCTTTTATTAAAAGTTTTTGCTACACTCAGACTCTGTGCTCGTGAGAGGGGAAGTATTGCCTCTTAAAGGCACCCAGGGGGTGGTGTGTAATTGTCTCATGTCACTGGGTGGGGGCTCGAGCCAGTTTTGTGTTGTATAGTTGAAAAGGAGCTCCTAGATACTGAACCTGACCCTTGCTGCTGCTGGCAACACCTGGCAAAAGGGTTACACATATGAGGTAATAAAGGAGCTGTTTTATGCTGGCTTGGTCAATCTAAGTATGGAATATCCACCAGCTTTTTGGGGTTTGGCTGCCCCATTCTTTGCAGTTCACCCTAATTTAGTGACCACAGCTGGCTCCCCACTAGAACCCAGGTCACAGTGGCGTAATCATGCTTGGATGCACATTACCACAGGTTAAGTGGGTTTTTGGATCAGAACCACACGCTTGTCAAAAATTAATTTTGATATTGGAGAGTTTAAGGGTTAAAAATCAGTTACAATGAGTGACCCATGATCAAGTTCCTGACAGAAAAAAACTGGAAGAATTGTGCTTACAGAGGGGGTTGTCTTTTAAGAAAAAGGCCCTAGAGCAGGAACTGAGAAATCTGTTAATTGCCAGTGATAAGGAAGCAGACCCAGCAAAACTGCTTGCAGTGAGAAATCAGCAGCTAGAACTTGAACGAAAGCAAAAAATAGCTGATATGGAAGGAGAAGCTGCTGAAAGACAACATATGTGTTTTGAACATGAACAAACACAAGAGAGTATTTTTTCACGCAACGCACTGTCAACCTCTGGAACTCCTTGCCAGAGGGTGTTGTGAAGGCCAATACTATAACGGGGTTCAAAAGGGAGCTAGATAAATTCATAGATATTAAGGTCAGACGGGACCATTATGATTATCTAGACTGACCTCCTGCACAATGCAGGTCACAGAATCTCACCCACCCACTCCTGCGATAAACCTCTCACCTATGTCTGAGCTATTGAAGTCCTCAAATCGTGGTTTAAAGACTTCAAGGAGCAGAGAATCCTCATCAAGTGACCCGTGCCCCATGCTACAGAGGAAGGCAAAAAACCTCCAGGGTCTCTTCCAATCTGCCCTGGAGGAAAATTCCTTCCCAACCCCAAATATGACGGTCAGCTGAACCCTGAACATATGGGCAAGATTCACCAGCCAGATACCCAGGAAAGAATTCTCTGTAGTAACTCAGATAGATTCATGGAAGATCAGTCCATCAATGGCTATTAGCCAGGATGGGCAGGAATGGTGTCCCCAGCCTCTGTTTGCCAGAAGCTGGGATTGGGTGACAGGGCATGGATCACGTGATGATAACCTGTCCATTCATTTCCTTTGGGGCACCTGCCATTGGCCACTGTCAGAGGAAAGGATACTGGGCTTGATGGACCTTTGGTCTGACCCAGTATGGCCATTCATATCTAAAGAATGGCATATATTCAATTGCAGCAGCTAGAAGCCAAGGAAAAAGTGGACAAACTTAAGCTCCAACTCAAGAGAATAAAGGTACAACAGGAACTGTATCATCCTGGAAAGCCAGCTCCTCTCAACAGCAAAATGGGGATAAAATCTATCCAGTTTGTAACAATGTTGGTACGTTGTTTAACTCTAAGAAGTTACCTGTTTGTAATCAAATTTACCCCAACATGGCCACCTTTTATGTAAATGCTTTTTCTGTGAGCTCAAGTGAAGGTAACCCCATAACTTGTGCAGAGAATGTAAAAGTCAATGGTAAAAGCTGCTTAGGGCAAATTACAGCTTCTGACATCACTCTTGTTAAAGCAGATCTTGTCAAAGAGGAAGATTACTTTACAAAGAAGGTTGTGAATATTGTAATCCTCTATGAGTTTACTGTAAGTGTGCCTTTAGCCAGAATCCATCTTGAATGGAATAGTGTTAAACATGAAGTTACAGCTGATGTAAGGAAGCTATTGCCTAAGGATCTTTTGATTGGGAGTGATATTAAAACTTTGTTCAATCAAGTTGATGACATAAACCGGTCACAGGAAAGAAATAGTCCTGAACCTGCGTCTACTAGGGGTAAGGATTTGCCTGTGGAGAGTTTATCCAGATGTTTGTCCGAGGAAGATGACTGTTTGTCTGTGCAAAGAAGCAGTGCATATGTGGAAAAAATTTGTGAGTGTCTGTCTGGTATCTCAGAAGTGAATCTGGCATTAGATAAGGCTCAGGAAGATGTTTCTCTAGAGCAAATTAAAATTGGTGATTAGGTTAAAGCCCTAACTGAGGAAGGAAGGGGGACAGTCTTGGTAAGTGACACATTGTTGGCTACGTGGGAAAGTAAGCCTGACCCAGGTAAAAGTGATGTGCTTAAAAGCAGCTCAGTGTAATACGACACTATTTGTGGAAAACAGCAGTTTATCTGTTAAGGGAGAGAAAGGCAAAGAGTTTAGATGAGCATAAGCAGCCTTCTGAGCTGATGGCTTTGTCTAATCAGCAGTTTGGGAAGGCAAGGTTAGTGGAACATGAGTATCCCTACACCTTACCTGTTACAGTGTGACAGTGAAGGAAATGTTCCTGTGTCTGTTAGGGGTAATGACTTACCCATGAAGGGAGCTACCCCAATCTCCAAGCAATTGTCCATGAATAGCCATGTGTGCTGGGACAAGGGAAATGATATCCCAAGCTGTGCGCCTGTTAAAGGGGAATATTTCTCCAGGTCTTTTCTGTCTGTAAAGCAGACAGAAGAAGCCTTTCAACCTATGATGGTTGAAAATGTATCAATTGACCCAGAGTTGATTCTGGATACAGTTAAAGCCCAGGAAGGAAGTGGTCCTGAATTTCTGTCTGCTAGGGATGATGACATTGTAACTAGGTTGCATCCAGTTAATATCACAAATAGCTCCCAAAGACCAAGCGATTCTGGTGCTTTTATTTTGCCTGTTGCTAGTGTATTGCTGGGTGAAGATATGACAACCTCGTCTGATCAGGGTGATATCGTAGCCAGGGCACAAGGAAAGCATGAAGGTGATTTGACTATATTACCCACTGACAGTGTGAAAACTTGTAACAAGGAAAACAATACTTCTGATCTTGTGACTATGAAGTCTAGAAGTTTGCCTGAAAGGGGTTTTTGTGAAAATCCTCCTGATGGGACAGAGGTGATTCTGGATTTAAGTGAAGCCCAGAAAGAGTCTGTTGTTGCTCAGAAAAATTTTCCTTTAGAGCAAGTCCTAGTTTGCTGCAACTGATGGGTGTGCAAGTGATTTGACTGAGTTAACTCAGGGTGAATCACTGTATAGAGAAAGCAACAGTTTGTCTGGGAGACTTGTTCCAGTTCCTAACTGCCAGAGTCTTTCTGAGGTGTATAGATCCACTGACTTTGCTTTAAAAAGACCCAGTGTGGATAGCTTTGAAAAGTTTTCAAACGAAATACAAATTGTTAGCGAATTTAAACAGCCCTAAAAGCTTAACCAGCTTGTTGGGGAGACAATGTTGTTGGAACATGAATGTCTCCATGTTGATTCTTTAAGTAAGCAGTCTGTGACTCAGGTACTGAGGAAAGATCGGGATACTGGTTACTGGGTTACAAGAATGCAGGAGAGAGCAGGCAAACTCTCATCTCTAGATATTTTGGATATGACTTGTAGTCTCTTAGTGGACTTGACATCTGATTCCATGTGGAAGCAGAGGTTGGTAATGCAAGGACAAAAGAACCTTGAGTCTAACATGCTAGTGAAAATGGATGGAATTTCTTTAAGACATAGTCCAGCCGTGGAATTGGTAAAGGTTGAGAATCTGAAAACTAGTAAACAGGTGAGTGTCTGTGTTGATGCATTTCAGAGTAACAGCCGTGTTAGTCTGTATTCGCAAAAAGAAATGGAGTACTTGTGGCACCTTAGAGACTAACCAATTTATTTGAGCATGAGCTTTCGTGAGCTATAGCTCACTTCATCGGATGCATACTGTGGAAACTGCAGCAGACTTTATATATACACAGAGAATATGAAACAATACCTCCTCCCACCCCACTGTCCTGCTGGTAATAGCTTATCTAAAGTAATCGTCAGGTTAGGCCATTTCCAGCACAAATCCAGGTTTTCTCACCCTCCACCCCGCCACACAAATTCACTCTCCTGCTGGTGATAGCCCATCCAAAGTGACAACTCTTTACACAATGTGCATGATAATGAAGTTAGGCCATTTCCTGCACAAATCCAGGTTCTCTCACTCCCTCACCCCCCTCCAAAAACCCACCCCCATACACACACAGACTCACTCTCCTGCTGGTAATAGCTCGTCCAAACTGACCACTCTCCAAGTTTAAATCCAAGTTAAACCAGAACATCTGGGGGGGGGGGGTAGGAAAAAACAAGAGGAAATAGGCTACCTTGCATAATGACTTAGCCACTCCCAGTCTCTATTTAAGCCTAAATTAATAGTATCCAATTTGCAAATGAATTCCAATTCAGCAGTTTCTCGCTGGAGTCTGGATTTGAAGTTTTTTTGTTTTAAGATAGCGACCTTCATGTCTGTGATTGCGTGACCAGAGAGATTGAAGTGTTCTCCGACTGGTTTATGAATGTTATAATTCTTGACATCTGATTTGTGTCCATTTATTCTTTTACGTAGAGACTGTCCAGTTTGACCAATGTACATGGCAGAGGGGCATTGCTGGCACATGATGGCATAAATCACATTGGTGGATGTGCAGGTGAACGAGCCTCTGATAGTGTGGCTGATGTTATTAGGCCCTGTGATGGTGTCCCCTGAATAGATATGTGGGCACAATTGGCAACGGGCTTTGTTGCAAGGATAAGTTCCTGGGTTAGTGGTTCTGTTGTGTGGTATGTGGTTGTTGGTGAGTATTTGCTTCAGGTTGCGGGGCTGTCTGTAGGCAAGGACTGGCCTGTCTCCCAAGATTTGTGAGAGTGTTGGGTCATCCTTTAGGATAGGTTGTAGATCCTTAATAATGCGTTGGAGGGGTTTTAGTTGGGGGCTGAAGGTGACGGCTAGTGGCGTTCTGTTATTTTCTTTGTTAGGCCTGTCCTGTAGTAGGTAACTTCAAGCCTCAGAAACAACTCTGACATCATAATCAAAAAGGCTGACAAAGGAGGTGCTGTTGTCATCATGAATAGGTCGGAATATGAACAAGAGGCTGCTCGGCAGCTCTCCAACACGAGTTTCTACAAGCCATTACCCTATGATCCCACTGAGAGTTACCAAAAGCAACTACAGCATATGCTCAAGAAACTTCCTGAAAAAGCACAAGATCAAATCCGCACAGACACACCCCTGGAACCCCGACCTGGGATATTCTATCTACTACCCAAGATCCATAAACCTGGAACTCCTGGGCGCCCCATCATTTCAGGCATTGGCACCCTGACAGCAGGATTGTCTGGCTATGTAGACTCCCTCCTCAGGCCCTACGCTACCAGCACTCCCAGCTACCTTCGAGACACCACTGACTTCCTGAGGAAACTTCAATCCATCGGTGATCTTCCTGATAACACCATCCTGGCCACTATGGATGTAGAAGCCCTCTACACCAACATTCCACACAAAGATGGACTACAAGCCGTCAGGAACACTATCCCCGATAATGTCACGGCTAACCTGGTGGCTGAACTTTGTGACTTTGTCCTTACCCATAACTATTTCACATTTGGGGACAATGTATACCTTCAGATCAGCGGCACTGCTATGGGTACCCGCATGGCCCCACAGTATGCCAACATCTTTATGGCTGATTTAGAACAACGCTTCCTCAGCTCTCGTCCCCTAAAGCCCCTACTCTACTTGCGCTATATTGATGACATCTTCATCATCTGGACCCATGGAAAAGAAGCCCTTGAGGAATTCCACCATGATTTCAACAATTTCCATCCCACCATCAACCTCAGCCTGGTCCAGTCCACACAAGAGATCCACTTCCTGGACACTACAGTGCTAATAAACAATGGTCACATAAACACCACCCTATACCGGAAACCTACTGACCGCTATTCCTACCTGCATGCCTCCAGCTTTCACCCTGACCACACCACACGATCCATCGTCTACAGCCAAGCTCTGCGATACAACCGCATTTGCTCCAACCCCTCAGACAGAGACAAACACCTACAAGATCTCTGTCAAGCTTTCTTACAACTACAGTACCCACCTGCGGAAGTAAAGAAACAGATTGATAGAGCCAGAAGAGTTCCCAGAAGTTACCTACTACAGGACAGGCCTAACAAAGAAAATAACAGAACGCCACTAGCCGTCACCTTCAGCCCCCAACTAAAACCCCTCCAACGCATTATTAAGGATCTACAACCTATCCTAAAGGATGACCCAACACTCTCACAAATCTTGGGAGACAGGCCAGTCCTTGCCTACAGACAGCCCCGCAACCTGAAGCAAATACTCACCAACAACCACATACCACACAACAGAACCACTAACCCAGGAACTTATCCTTGCAACAAAGCCCGTTGCCAATTGTGCCCACATATCTATTCAGGGGACACCATCACAGGGCCTAATAACATCAGCCACACTATCAGAGGCTCGTTCACCTGCATATCCACCAATGTGATTTATGCCATCGTGTGCCAGCAATGCCCCTCTGCCATGTACATTGGTCAAACTGGACAGTCTCTACGTAAAAGAATAAATGGACACAAATCAGATGTCAAGAATTATAACATTCATAAACCAGTCGGAGAACACTTCAATCTCTCTGGTCACGCAATCACAGACATGAAGGTCGCTATCTTAAAACAAAAAAACTTCAAATCCAGACTCCAGCGAGAAACTGCTGAATTGGAATTCATTTGCAAATTGGATACTATTAATTTAGGCTTAAATAGAGACTGGGAGTGGCTAAGTCATTATGCAAGGTAGCCTATTTCCTCTTGTTTTTTCCTACCCCCCCCCCCCAGATGTTCTGGTTTAACTTGGATTTAAACTTGGAGAGTGGTCAGTTTGGACGAGCTATTACCAGCAGGAGAGTGAGTCTGTGTGTGTATGGGGGTGGGTTTTTGGAGGGGGGTGAGGGAGTGAGAGAACCTGGATTTGTGCAGGAAATGGCCTAACTTCATTATCATGCACATTGTGTAAAGAGTTGTCACTTTGGATGGGCTATCACCAGCAGGAGAGTGAATTTGTGTGGGGGGGTGGAGGGTGAGAAAACCTGGATTTGTGCTGGAAATGGCCTAACCTGACGATTACTTTAGATAAGCTATTACCAGCAGGACAGTGGGGTGGGAGGAGGTATTGTTTCATATTCTCTGTGTATATATGAAGTCTGCTGCAGTTTCCACAGTATGCATCTGATGAAGTGAGCTATAGCTCACGAAAGCTCATGCTCAAATAAATTGGTTAGTCTCTAAGGTGCCACAAGTACTCCATTTCTTTTTGTGTTGATGCAAATTACCTGACTGACTGGAGGGAGAAAGACTTGCCTGTAGCTGTTAGCAAAAAGGACATACCCAGCCGGCCAATGAATGGTAAGCAAAAGACCTCAGATTTTGACCCTCTGGAACAGGGAGAAAGGGGAAAAGTTTATCATGCAAATAAAGCCACAGGTTAACCCTTAAATACCAAAACCCCAAGGAAGTGGTTAAACTGAAAGCCTATGTTAAGGAAGACCCCGAGGTCAAGAAAAAGCTGCAAAGGTTCAAAAGGGATATTGAACAAGCTGACCTAAAGAATAATTTGTCTGAACCAAAGACTTGGCATGACAAAAATGATTGTAAATGTACACTTGTGATAGAACTGATGTTAATGTTCTTGCTGATGATTGCAACTAACTTGTTGCTGATACCAAGAACTGTAAAAATGTACAATGTGCATGGTCTTTTGGAAAAGCCCATGATCATTTTAAGAGTGGTACATAATAGAAACCCTTATGATTATGTGGTTGGTTCAACAAAAAAACACTTTGTGTTAAAAAGTCTAATAATGTTGAGGCTTCACAGCTAATGCATAGACATATTTCTAAAACTTTCCACAGCAGAAAAACCAGTACAAGCTTGAACAGCTGTGCATGAAGGGAAACTGAGTTACAACAGCTCCCAGCCTTCATGGCTGAATACCAGAGTAAGTGCTCTCCGAAGAACATTAATGGCTATGTTAAGTTAACACATAGACCAAGCCCTGGAATCACTGAAGTGTTTCACAAAGTATGGACTAAGTTTTTGGCTGGAGCCAAAGCATGCCTCAATAATTTGGCCTTACAAATAATTCAGTGTAAACACAGCTCATATCAATGTGGGGAGATCCTTAAGGTGTATCCAGGACCTCTCATTTCACCCTTCCACACCAGTCTCACGTTCGGGGTGTGACACATGGCTAGAAAGGGTTAAAAATCCTGCAAAATAAAAAGCCCCAAAAAGGCATGTGGGGAGATAATGTCTGTGGTTTTGTGTATTTACATATGTATGAGTAGGGAGGACAGTGTAATTAACAGTCCCCGTCTGTGCTGTATTCTGATAATTCAGAAGTCAAAAGAACATCTTATCATGTAAATGAATTGTAAACAGGGGATATCTCAGTATTCATCTCTCTTTGAAATGTACTGTGAAACGGGGAGGAACAAGCAAAAGGCCTTATGTTAATTCGTATAGCTAAGTATCAGTGATGGACCTCCTTCAAAGCCATCCTAATTACCTTTTGTTCCCCCAAGGAAATCGCAACTTGTCAAAGAGGACATGAAATTGTATAAAAGAGCCTTGGGTCCTGATTCTGTCATCTCAGATCTGCTTAGACTTCATCAGGGGAAGTCTGAGTCACAAGACTGAGGTCCCAGTTATGCTGGTACACCCTGAATATGAGATTCGGACATTGGACTATCACCTATGAACTATTTCCAAAAGAACTCTTTGCCACTACAAAGCTCACCGTCTCTGCTGTGAATCTGCACCTCAATGGATTGAACTCATGTCTGTCTGTATATTGATCGTTTAACCAGACTCTCTCTCTTTTGTGTTTTAATACATTTTAGTTAATAAGAATTGGCTGAAGCGTGTGTTTGGGTAAGATCGGAAACATGTGTTCACCTGGGTGGTGACGTGTCCGACCCTTCGGGATAGGGAGAACCTTTTCTTTTATATGAGGAAACAAGATTTACAGAAATTTTCATCATATTTGATGTGGGTATTTGGATGGAGGCCGAGGCTGGATCATTTTAAGGGAATTGTGTTGTTTGGACTTCTGAGTAACCAGTGAGGTAATAAAGAAGCTGTTTTATGCTGGCTTGGTCAATCTAAGTTTTGGAATATCCACCAGCTTTTGGGGGTTTGGCTGCCCCATTTTTTGAAGTTCACCCTAATTGAGTGACCACAGCTGGCTCCCCATTAGGACCCCGGTCACAGGGATACAAACTGAGTCTGACCTCTCTGAGTAGCAGGAGTTATGTAGAGGTTTGTGATCAAATGGTGCCTTTGGAGGGAAGGTTATTGCTGGCTGATGGGTGGTGCATAAGAGAGTCACGCATTCAGGTCTATGATGTTGAGAATTAGGATACGGAACCATTTACTATGGCTGATAACACTAGTAGCAGCTAGAGCTGCTTACAAGTTTTCATTTGGTTGTGTTAATGAAAATTAGCCTTAAAAAGTAGAAAACTTGGGAAAACACTGACATTTTCGTGATGTTTTCTAATTTCTTAACTGAAAATGTGTTTTCGGTGCTTGGCTACTTGAGGTCTGGTGTGAACATGCCCATGTGCCCCCCTCCACTCCATGGTGTCTCTTACTCACCTACCCCCGCCTGACTGGCCACATTAGCTCCCCAGTGGCATTTCTTGAAAATCGAAACTTTTTGGCTTTGGAAAGTTTCCAAAAAACTCTCTGAGAGACAAACACCTTGATGGGAAAACTACTAACATGGAAACAAAAAAACCCACCAGTTTGTGTCTTTTTGAAACCAAGTGAGAATTTCAAAACTCAGGCTGCTAAACAATTCACTGTAATAAAATGACCAGCTACAGCGACCCCACCCAGCCAGCGTCTATGCTGAGCCAGAGACAAGCATGCTGGGCTAGCCTGGGATTGGGAGCTTTTACTTACCATTAGCTGCCCTCTGGAAAAGGTGGAAATTCAGCTCCTCTGACTCCTGCTGCACCTCTGGGCCTGGGAGATGAACAAAGAGCAAACAGCAGAGTTGTGATCTCCCAGGGCATCCTTTACACTAGAAACTGCTCCAGGCCCCAGTGGCTGGGTTTCTTCCCCTACTAGGGGAATCGGTTTGATGGGGAGGAAGGGGAGAGATTTTCCAATGCCAGGTGTTCAAGAAGTTATGAATCACGCCCCCCCCCACCCAAAAAAAACCCAAAACATTAATCCTTTTAAAATAATTTTGGGGATTCTTCTTGTTTGCCCTCTGGTCTCTTGAGCTATTAGTAATTGTGTGTACAAAGGCAGTGTGTAGGGACCAGCCAAGATCGGCGCTCTGTTGGACCAGGCACTGCACAAGCTCAGAGTAGACAGTCCCTGCCCTGAAGAGCTTACGATCTACATAGCCAAGAGAGACGCAGAGTAGGAGGAAAGGGTCTAACACACAAGACCCCTTGGGGATTGTGTTCTCCAGCTATTCCTTTCCCAGCCATGAGGGCTAAGCATTTATTGGTTTGTTTGGAAATGAGCTAAGAGTCTCCCATCATCCCAGGACTCCGGGAGCTGGGGCTTTAAGGGTAAATGCCAAATATAGTGAGGGTTGGCAGCACTATTAACACCACCCCCTTACTCTTAGGTGGTGATTCCTCATGTTTATAGACCAGGTGCTGAGTGGAGTAAATCCAGAGTTACTCCCTTGCCGATACAGCTCCTTCTGCTGCACTTTGCTCTTCTGCAGCTTAGCCTGGGTGCTGATCCTTTAGGGTCCGGCCCTGCTGAGTGCTTCCCTTGCAGCTTTGGGCTCTTCGGTTTGGAGCAAGGACCCACCCTGCCTTCTGGGCCGGATTCGGATCACACTCCTGGCACAGCTACTCCGCTGGTTTCAGCGGAGTGATGCTGGATTTCCATCGGGGCCAGTGAGAGCAGAATCGCAGCGTAACACTTTTCAGGTACGAATTCTGGCTCCAGGGGAAGAGCGTCCGCTACTGAGATGCAGAGTTGCTCAAGATTTGCCCCCCACCCCCTTCAGATCTGGTGACGCTCGAGTCCGGGTGGCCTTGCCTGTGGACAGAGCTTGCTGGAAAATGCCAGACTTGTCCCCCAGACATTTTTTACACACACACACAAAACCTTAATTTTTGACTAAAATTCATGGAAAATTGATTTTTTTAAGACCTTTTTTCTTCCTATGGTGGAAATCCAAATACTGAAAAACTTTGATTTGGAAATTCTGCCCCGGCACCTCATGGGAGTTGTAGTTTGGATGCCTCATGCCCTCTTCCCCAGTAGGAACTCGTCTCCCCACCCAGACTTCATCTCCCATGATGCACCACCACCAGGCCCCATGATGCACTGCCTGTCCTCTCCAAGAGGGGAGACCGTCACACACCATGTGAGATTTTAATGGTCCAATCAGGGAGCCATCCCTCTCTCCCATGATGCACTGCAGTCTCCCCTCTTGGAAAGTGGAGGTGGTGCATCATGGGAATCCCTGGCAGGGGTGCATTCTGGGAGGTGTAGTCCAGTTGAGGAGACCAGCCCAGAGAGGAGAATGGGGACACGTGGTAGCTGAACTCAGCTCCTTTGAGGCACCATGGCAGCATTTCTGAATGAAAATATTTCTTCTTTCCAGTGCTTGGTTTTTCTCTGAAAAAGGCAAAAAATTTCTGTGGAAACCGACCCCTTTTTGCGAAATTTAGTGGAATCAAAACCTCAATTTTCTGCCCCAAAGTCTCACTGGGAAATTCCTGAGCAGTCCCGTCCCTGTGAGGAATCATTCCTGGCACGGAGAGCCCAGCCTGCATGACCCCACTTGCAGCTGTCCTGACACACCCGGGACCGTACCACACTCACGTTTCATGAGGGCCAGGATGAGGAACACGCTGCACATGAGGAAGCAAACCCCCAGCAGGATGTAGGTGATCAGCAGAGACCTTCCAGGGCAGCCTCTCCGTGAGGCAGGCTTAGGGAGGGGAAGATCTATGGGAAACAGCAGCACTTAGCTCTCTGAGGGGCGAGAGTATCAGGACAGGGGGGAAGCAGGGAGGGCTGGGTAGGACAGGTTATAGCGAAGGACTCTCCCTTCAGTGGGTGACTGGGAAATGTCGGCAGGAGGTACTTGCTGGTACAAATGGGTTTATGGAAAGGAGGAGAGGTTTATGGGGCATCCCACCAGATAGCTGGGTAACTCTACAGAGAGCACCTCCATTTGGCAAGAGCCAAGAAGCCAGACCCCCAGCTCCCTCTTCCCAGCTGTGTCCATACAGGGATCGCTTGTCCCAGCACTTCAGTGCAGCCACCTCTGGGGCGGCGTGCTGCAGCCATTGGAGAGTTGTGTAGCACAGGGCCTGGCTGGATGGAGAGTTCCCTGGGCGGTTGACAGGGCAGGGGGAATCCAGGGAGAGAGAATGAAATTCCCCCGCAATGGGCAGGATGCGGGGGTGAGCACCCCGACTCTCCCCAAAAGCTGCCCCAGGAGCTTTGCTAATTGGCTGTGTTCGGGCGTAATCGTCTGATTGTATGCCTTGCCTAAAAGAGATCACAGCGCCCCCTATGGCACTGGGGCCAGCACTGACTGCGAGGAGAGAGCCCCCTAGTGCTGCACTGTGGCACTGGGGGGTCAGCATTGACAGTGAGGAGAGCGCGCCCCCTACTGAGCCCTCTGGCCCGCTCCCAGCACCATAGTGCCCCCTAGGGCCGCACTGGGGTCAGCACTGATGGGGAGGGAAGAGAGCCCCCAACAGAGCCCCCACCCTGCAGCACAGCACCCCCAGTGCCCCCCTGCCCTGGCAGACTCTACTCACCTCCTCCCGGGGGCTGGAAGGCAGCTGCCACGGCTGCAGACGACAGGTCCAGCCCTGGGCATGGGGGAAAAAGAGCGTTAAATCTGCCAGCTCTGCTGACAAAGGCCATGAAATCGTACCCTCCTTCCTGGGCTGCAGAGGGGGCCGTGCACACAGCCCCTACCTTGCTGGGCTTCACCCTCCCCACGCATCATGGCTTGCTGCTCTGGGACAGTCTGTGCCCCAGTCTGGGGTGCTCCTGCTGGGACCCCCCATCTCCCCACCAACCAGCACTCAGCTACCCCAGCCACCCAGGAAGCAACTGGGCCCCAAGGGATGGACCAGCCGGGATTGATAGCCCCGGGGAACAGACTGGAGGGACAGATTCTGCCCTGGGCCGGGATGTGGGGTGCAGGGGGTGTTCTGCCTCAAGCCGAGCAGAGCTCCGAGTCCTCACCGAGCTTGGAAGGCCTAAGGGCCGGGTCCCCCGAGATCACTGAAATGGTCAGGTCTGAAAGGAAACAGGAGGGATTATACCGTGCGAGCTCCCAGCGCCGGGATGGGGGTTTGCATGGGCGAGGGGCAGCCCTGAACTCGGGCAGGGGATGTTCCTTCCAGTGCCATAGTGAGCAAGGGGGTGCCAGGGAGGTAAAGCCTGCGATGCCCTGGAAATGGGGGGGGAATGGGACACACACTGCACAGCCGGGACGTGTCAAAGCAGCTCGGGTATGTGGCGCTGCCCCCTGCTGGCTGGGACATGTCACGGCTGCGTTAGGCCAGCAGTCGTGAGAACAGAAGGTCGCGAGTTCTGTCCCCCGATGCTGCCTGTACATGACGAGCCCTCAGCTGCATGGACCTGCTGCTGGATGGCAGGGGCTGCTCTGTACCCAGGCCTCACTTGCTCCCCAGCAAAAAACTGGAACGTTTCTCACCGGTTTTGGGGGGTCTGCCTGGTGTCGCTGCCGGACCTGGAGAGAAGAGAGAAGGGTGAGTCTGGCTGGTGGCTTGGGGCGCCTAACAGAGACGGGTGCCTGAGTCTGTGCATCAGGGACCCGGGCAGTGCCCAGGGGTCAGGAACTGACCACAGGCCCGGCCTTCCCCTCCGTATACCCAGCCTGCTCGTTCTGTGCTACCACCTCCCACTGTGGGCTTGCCCAGCCGTTCCCAGCCGGGCCGGTTTGTGAGCAGCCAAGCCAGGCCCAGACTCACCGGCTCCCACGGACCCAAAGGTGGCTCGGGGCTGGATGCTGAGTTCTTCGCTGACACCCCCTCCCCAGCCTCTGAGCAGTGGGGCAAGAGCGATCCCTGCGGAGCGGGGCAGCTGGGGCTCCCTGGTACCTGCTCCTCCTTTGTCCTTGTGGTTCAGCGCGGCCGCCTTCGCCTTCTTCCCGCGCGGCAGGGGCGGGGGCTTGGGACAGTTCTCCAGGGACACATTCTCATAGTCATCGTCATTGTCGGACTCAGCGGCCACACCTGGACATTACAGAGCCACTCAGTCTCACCAGGACAGGCTGGGCCAGCATGGGGGGAATGGGAGATCTCCACGGGAGGGAGCTAGCCATGGGAAGAGAGGCTGGCTGGTCACATACCCTCCCTTGGGTGGGAAGGAAGAGGGAGGGTGGGGGCTCTTTTTGGGCAGCAGACGAGCTGGCTCAGCTGGAGGAGGGGGCTGCTTCACCCAGGGTGGGAGCGTGCTCACACACACTGATACGGTCTCTTGACTCTCCCTTTCATCCCAAGGCACTTCATGGGCTCTGGGTGTATTTCTATTGATCTATCACCTCACCCATGCCTGAGATGCAGCCACCTCTGGGGTGGGACACAGGGCTGTTTATACAAGGCTCTCGCACCCAGCGCTGAGATGATGCTGCCTCTGGGGTGTGGCATAGAGGCTGTTTATACAGGGATCCTTCAGCCTGAGATGCAGCCGTCTCTGGAGTGCGGTGTAGGGCTGTTTACACATGCAAATCCTTCATCCAGCATTGAGATGCAACCACTTCTGGGGTAGGACTCAGGGGCTGTTTATACAGGGATTCTTCACCCAGCACTGAGATGCAGTCATCTCTGGGGTGGGGGCACTGAGGGCTATTTAACAGCTATACAGGGTGGGAACAACGAATCCAATTCTCAGTTGAAACCACAATGGGGCTTTGGGGGGACAGCTGGAATTGCCTAGGCTGGAATTTGGCCAGGACACAACGGGTAACACCCAGACTTTTATGGAAGGGGCCAGAGGATCTTTAACAACCACACATGGCAAGACTTTGGGTGTACAACTTGTATGAAAGGCAGCCCTGCACCCTCTAGCACCACGCTGGGGCATTGGGGTCAGCCCTGCCGGGGTGGGAGAGTACCCACCCTGTGACACAGCATCGCCTAGCACCATGCCAGGACATGAGGGTAGCACAGACTAGCAGGGGAGAGAGCCCCGACTAATTTCCCCACTATGCTCCCTGCAGCAGCCTGGGTTTTCCTCTGAGACCTCCCATCCGAGTACCTAGCAAGTGAGATCTGCCAACCCAACAGCCCCCGGAAGGTCTGGTAGCCAGGCCCCCACTCAGATTACTTGGCCATTTACCTCTGCGCTCCGCTGGCTTTTTGCCCTTTGACTGCGAATGACCCATCCAGTTTCCGTAGTCACTTATGTGAGCCATGCCGATCCCCGACCGACGGACTCGAAGGACGTCTGTGGGGACCAGCAACAGCCTGGCTCTGCCAGGAGCTCTGTGATTTTCACATGCATGTAACTTCCTTCCTCCCCCAGCCCTACCATGGGTCACTGCCCACATTACCATACGTACCACACCCTGCTCCCAGCTGTGGGTTCAGTTAGAAGAAGAGGAACCCAGCCCATAGCCTTGCCCTTTAGATGCCAGAAAACAGAGTGACTGAAGGTGAGTCCCGTTCTGCAGTGCTTGGGCTGCAGGGATTTCTTATACGGCAGCCGTTGTCCTCTTTTTCATCTTCTACCAAGTGGGATCCAGTCAAGGGCTCGTCTAAGAATACATTTCTTTGGCATCCATGCAACAGGCCCAAACCACGTCATCCTTCTTTCTCAAATCATTGGCTTTACGGCTGTTGGCCAGGCCTTTGTGACATATCAACGTTTGTCACATTTTCCCGCCTGTGGACACCAACTATTCTCTGCAAGCGTCTCTGATGGAATGCGTGTTTCCTACTGGGGGCATCTCACATTTCCCAAGTGCCAGAGGTATATCCCAATGTGGATATCACAGCCATATTGTACATCTTCATCTTGGGTCTTGCGTGAAACTCCTTGTTTTCCCATATATTTGCCAGTCTCAGAACAGTTCCGCTTCCCTTCCCAGATCTTACTTCCACCTCCTTGGCCATCAGCACTGATTGTGCTTCCAAGATAAACAAACTTGTTAACCATGTCGTATTCTTCACTGTCAATCACAGATGTCCCGTCATGGCTGGTTCCTCTTTCAACGAACACAACTTTTGTCTTCTTTTGGCTAATTCTTAATCCTCCTTTGGTGGTCTCATGTTTGACTTTGGTGAGCGTCATCATCTGTGTCCAATGGAACAAAATTGAGATCTTGACGTTTTCCTCTGCTTGACATAACTCTGGTATCTTCCTTTGATATTGCGTTTCACTTTCGCATCACGTAATCTATCATCACACCGAAAAGAAGGAGTGAAGAGATGCGACCGTGCTGCTCTCCAGCAATGATAATCAGCTCCATTGGCCTCCCCACTTTTTGTCCTTACGTAGCATTTTACCCTTTGTACAGCATCTTAACCAGTGATATGATCTTTCTAGGAAGCCATATTGTTTCAAGATTTTCCATTGCAATTCTGGATGAATGCAGTCAAACATTTTGATGGACTCTGTGAAAATCTCAGAGTAGCAGCCATGTTAGTCTGTATTCGCAAAAAGAAAAGGAGTACTTGTGGCACCTTAGAAACTAACCAATTTATTTGAGCATAAGCTTTCACGAGCTCCAGTCAAGATTAAGTTTCTCTGCCAGGCAAGCCCTTTCTCTATCAGTCATCTCAGGGCAAATCTTTGGGCTCCACACACTCTCTTTTCAGTCTAAAACCTGCATGCTCATTACAGAGTTTTTCATATATGACCAACTTCATTCCATCCAATAGTACACTACCAAACACTTTTCCAGGTACTGAAAATAATGTTATTTCTGGCCAGTTATCACACACCAAATAGTTGCCTTTCTTTGGTAATTTACAGATCACACCTTTCTTCCAGTCCTCTGGGTAAAATTCTTTCTCCCAAACTATATTACAAAGTTTATAGGTCTCAAATATAACCACATCCTCACCAGCTCTGAGCTTTAAAGGTTCCTCTCTCTGAGAGCCCCTGGCAGGTGGCAAACACACCCACAGGGACCAGAATAGAAACCCCACCAGCTGCAGCCACCACGCTCCAGTGGAGGGGAGACCCTGGTTTGCGTAAACGCCTGTTTTACAAAACAAGTGCAGCTCATTAAAAGCCAGGCCTAAAGTGGGGCATTGGGATATTCTCAGCAGGATTGCGGGGGGTAAGGGGGGATGCGAACTGGTAAAAGGCCTGTAGCCACCCCACCTTGGACTGAGAGCTCATCAGATCCCACAAGGCTGGGTCTAAAGATCTACAATTTCCCAGGAACAGGCGGGGTGCTGGGGGAGGGGGCAACACAGATGACTTAATGGGGGTGAGGTTTTGTCTAGTTAACTCAGAGGCCAATGCCCAAGCATGGCACTAGAGGGCGCTGTGTGGTTTCCTCAGAAATGGGATCCGAGATGGCTGCGTTTCAATGCACGAAGAGGCATTTTTCCAGAAACCGTGCCTAGAAGCCTCAACCCTGGCCCAAAACCCCATAGTGCTAGGTCCTGCATGTTATTTATTAGCTGTATTATGGTAGTGCCCAGGGCCCTGTAGTGCTAGGCACTGTACATTAGTTATTAGGTTGTGATGTTCCCCTGGTGTTATCTGGACTGGTGATCTGGTAGGTCGCTCCAATCCTTGACTCTGGGAGCCAGCCTTACCTTGCTCTGCTGTGAGAACCCCCACTCCGGGGCTGTTCACGCACAGCCTCTGGCATGGAAGCTGCTCCCAGCTACGTGAGTGAGCACTTTGGGCCAGCCGCTGCTTGGATTGTGCAACCAAATGGCACTAGCTAATATCTCCAGTCCCAGACACAACCCTAGGAACCTCCGTCTTGCAGTGTCCAATTATGCCCACTGGACGCTGCAAGCTTATATGAGTTTGTCAGTTTAACACAGAAATTGATATATACCAGGCTTGTTATCCCAAGGGGAGCCTCTGACACACTTCAAACCAAATACACTGCTTCAGGTAGAATAAACAAACAAATTTATTAACTATAAAGGTAGATTTTAAGTGATTAGAAGCCAAAGCATAACAAGTCAGATTTGGTCAAATGAAATAAAAGCAAAACGCATTCTAAGCTGCTCTTAACATGTTCAGTGCCCTTACAAACTTAGATGCTTCTCGCCACAGGCTGGCTGGTTGCCCTTCAGCCAGGCTCTCCCCTTTGATCAGCGCTTCAGTCGTTTGGTGTGGTATCTGTAGATGGAGGTGGAAGAGAGAGAGAGAGCATGGCAAATGTCTCTCCCTTTTATCATGTTCTTTCTTCCCTCTTGGTTTTGCCTGCCCACACTCCCTCTGCCTTCAGAGTCAGGTGAGCATTACCTTATTGTAGTCCCAAACTGACCAAGGGAAGGGGGGTAACTCACTCGAGAGTCCAACAGATCTTTTGTTGCTGCCTAGGACAGTGTCCTTTGTTCCTGTGAGGCTGGGCTGGGTTTGTCCCATACATGCCCTGATGAGGCATGAACTGCCCCTCTGCTCCTGGAGAGTGTTTGCCTGGCCTTGTTTTAAGCCATGAGGACACATTTTCAGCCTCATAACTATATACATGACATTATAACCTATAACATCACTATAACAACAATGCTCAGTGCATCATGAGCCTTCCGAAGACACCCGACATGACAAACTTTGCATTGGATACCACACAATCATTTTATAAGGATGAACATGGGGGTGCAGGGTGTTCCCCTGAGGCACAGAGCATCACATAGGTGTATTATGGTAGTGCCCAGGGCCCCATGGTGGTAGGTGCTGTACGTTAGTAATTAGGGACATTATGGCAGCACCCAGGGCCCCGTGGTGCAGGGCACTGTATGTTATTTAGTACATAAGAACATAAGAATGGCCATGCTGGATCAGACTAAAGGTCCATATAGTCCAGTATCCTGTCTTCTGACAGTGGCCAGTGCCAGGTGCCCCATAGGGAATGAACAGAACAGGTCATCATCAAGTGATCAATTCCCATTGCCCATACCCAGCTTCTGGCAAATAGAAGCTAGGGACACCATTCCTGCCCATCCTGGCTATTAGCCATTGATGGACCTATCCTCCATGAATTTATCTAGTTCTTTTTTTGAACCCTGTTATAGTCTTGGCCTTCACAACATCCTCTGGCAAGGAGTTCCAGAGGTTGACTGTATGTTGTGTGAAGAAATATTTCCTTTTGTTTGTTTTCAACCTGTTGCCTATTAATTTCATTTGGTGACCTTTAGTTCTCGTGTTATGAGAAGGAGTAAATAATACTTCCTTTTTTATTTTCTCCACATCAGTCATGATTTTATAAACCTCTATCATATTCCCCCTTAGTCGTCCCTTTTCCAAGATGAAAAGGCCCAGTTTTATTAATCTCTCCTCATATGGAAGCAGTTCCATACCCCTAATCATTTTTGTAACGCTTTTCTGTACCTTTTCCAATTCCAATATATCTTTTTTGAGATGGAGCGACAACATCTGAATGCAATATTCAAGATGTGGGCATACTATCGATTTATACAGAGGCAATATGATATTTTCTATCTCTTTCTTAATGATTCCCAACATTCTATTAGTTTTTGACGGCCGCTGCACATTGAGTGGATGTTTTCCACAATGACTCCAAGATCTCTTTCTTGAGTGGTAACAGCTAATTCAGATCCCATCATTGTACATATATAGTTGGGATTCTGTTTTCCAATGTGCATTACTTTGCATTTATCAACATTGAATTTCATCTGTCATTTTGTTACCCTGTCACCCAGTTTTGTGAGATCCCTTTGTAACTCTTCGCAGTCTGCTTTGGACTTAACTATCTTGAGTTGTTTTGTAGCATCTTCAAATTTTGCCAACTCACTGTTTACCCCTTTTTCCAGATCATTTATGAATATGTTGAATAGGACTGGACCCAATACAGACCCCTGGGAGAGACCACTATTTACCTCTTTCCGTTCTGAGAACTGACTATTTATTCCTACCCTTTGCTTTATATCTTTTAACCAGTTACAGACCCATGAAAGGATCTTCCCTCTTATTCCATAACAACTTGCTTTGCTTAAGAGACTTTGCTGAGGGACCTTGTCAAGGGCTTTCTGAAAATCCAAGAACACTACATCCACTGGATCCCTCTCATGCACATGCTTGTTGACTCCCTCAAAGAATTCTAGTAGATTGGTGAGGCATGATTTCCATTTACAAAAACCATGTTGACAATTCCCCCAACAAATCGTGTTCATCTATGTGTCTACTAATTCTGTTCTTTACTATAGTTTCTACCAGTTTGCCCAGTACTGAAGTCAGGCTTACTACCCTGTAATTACCAGGATCGCCTCTGGAGCCTTTTTTAAAAATTGGCGTCACATTAGCTACCCTCCAGTCATGTGGTATAGAAGCTGATTTAAGAGATAGGTTACATACCACAGGTATTAGTTCTGCAATTTCACATTTGAGTTCCTTCAGAACTTTTGGGTGAATACCATCTGGTCCTTGTGACTTATTACTGTTTAATTTATCAGTTTCTTCCAAAACCTCTGTGACGTTGCACCCCCTACTGCTTTATAGAAATATGCTTATGAGTGTAAATATGACATAACTGGAATATGTTTTATGCTAGATATGCCATGTAGCATATCTTTGCAAAGGTTGTGTTCTTCTGCATGTATTCTTCCTATTCATATGCATGTATCATTTTTATATCTGAAGTTATGAGCGTTGGCTCTATGCTTGTATTTAAAGTGTTTGCTGTAGAAAGCACTAAGGCAAATTTGATCAACATAGTGTGAGGGGATTATTCAAGTAAATGAAAGTACTTGGCAAACTATGGACCTTGATAGACACCAATCCACATCTGAGCTTTTCTGGAAACATTCCTGTAAAGAACTAAGTCATGCATGGACATGGGACTTGCCCATATGACTCCAAAACTCCGTCTTGTAGAAGGGATTCTACACAGGGGGAGGGAGGGGTTAAGACCAACTAGGAGAAACTATATAAAGCCTTGGGAGACCCCTCCATTTTGTCTTCAGCTGACTCAAGAGATAGCTTCTCCACCCCCAAAGCATACCTAAAAGAAATTGGAACAAAGGACAGTAACCACAGCTGGACCCAGACTAGAAGGAGGCTAGTCTGTAAAAGAAATGTATTTGAACATCTCTGAGGGTGAGATTTCATCTGTAATCACGTTCTTACTGTATTAGGGAGTGTTTTATTTTATTTTGCTTGGTAATTCACTTTGTTCTGTCTGTTATTACTTGGAACCACTTAAATCCTACTTTTTATATTTAATAAAATCACTTTTTACTTATTAATTAATCCAGAGTATGTATTAATACCTGGGGCAGGGCGAACAGCTGTGCATCTCTCTCTATCAGTATTATAGAGAGCAAACAATTTATGAGTTTACCTTGTATAAGCTTTATACAGGGTAAAACGGATTTATTTGGGGTTTGGACCCCCTTGGGAGTTGGGTATCTGAGTGCTGGAGACAGGAGCACTTCTTAAGCTGTTTTCAGTTAAGCCTGCAGCTTTTGGGGGACATGGTTCAGATGTTGGTCTGTGTTTGCAGCAGGCTAGCATGTCTGGCACAACCAGACCAGGCACTGAAGTGCCAAGCTGCCAGGGAAAACGGGCTTAGAGATAGTCTTAGCACATGAGGTGGCAGTTCCCAACGGGGTTTCTGTGACCCAACCCATCACAACTTCCTCTAATGGCACCTCAGTCTGGGACAGCTCCTCAGATTTGTCACCTAAAAAGAAGGGCTTGGGTTTGGGAATCTCCCTCAAATTCTCAGCCGTGAAGACTGACGCAAAGAATTCATTTAGTTTCTCCGCAATGGCCTTATCGTCCTTGAGTGCTCCTTTAGCATCTCGGTAATCCAGTGGCTCCACTGATGGTTTAGCCGGCTTCCTCTTCTGAGGTACTTAAAAAAAAAATTGCTGTTATTTTTTGAGTCTTTGGCTAGCTGTTCTTCAAATTATTTTTTGGCCTTCCTAATTATATTTTTACATTTCACTTGCCAGAGCGAACAGAATGTTAGGAATCATTAAGAAAGGGGTAGATCATAGAATCATAGAATATCAGGGTTGGAAGGGACCTCAGGAGGTCATCTAGTCCAACCCCCTGCTCAAAGCAGGACCAATCCCCAGTTTTTGCCCCAGATCCCTGAATGGCCCCCTCATAGATAATAAGACAGAAAATATATTAGCTCTATATAAATCCATGGTACGCCCACATCTTGAATACTGCGTGCAGATGTGGTCGCCCCATCTCAAAAAAGATATATTGGAATTGGAAAAGGTTCGGAAAAGGGCAATAAAAATGATTAGGGGCATGGTAGGCTATGAGGAGAGATTAATAAGACTGGGCCTTTTCAGCTTGGAAAAGAGACAATTAAGGGGGGACATGACTGAGGTCTATAAAATCATGACTGATGTGGAGAAAGTAAATAAGGAAGTGTTATTTACTCCTTCTCATAACATGAGAACTACAGGTCACCAAATGAAATTAATAGGCAACAGGTTGAAAACAAACAAAAGGAAGAATTTCTTCACACAACACACAGTCAACCTGTGGAACTCCTTGCCAGAGGATGTTGTGAAGGCCAAGACTATAACAGGGTTCAAAAAAGAACTAGATAAATTCATGGAGGATAGGTCCATCAATGGCTATTAGCCAGGATGGGCAGGAATGGTGTCCCTAGCCTCTGTTTGCCAGAAGCTGGGAATGAGCAACACTTGATGATGACCTGTTCTGTTCATTGCCTCTGAGGGACCTGGCACTGGCCACTGTCAGAAGACAGGATACTGGGCTAAATGGACTTTGGTCTGACCCAATATTGCCGTTCTTATGTTATGTACCATTTATGCTCCTTTCTATTTTACTCAATAGGATTTAACTTCCACTTTTTAAAGGTTGCTCTTCTGCCTCTAATTGCTTCTTTTACTTCGCTGTTCAGCCACAGTGGCTCTTTTTTGGTCCTCTTACTATGGTTTTTAATTTGGGGGTATACATTTAAGTTGAGCCTCTATCATGGCATCTTTAAAAAGTTTCCATGCAGCTTGCAGGGATTTCACTTTTGGCACTATACCTTTTAACTTCTGTTTAACCAGCTTCCTCATTTTTGTGTAGTTCCCGTTTCTGAAATTAAATGCTATCGTGGTGGGCTGCTCTGGTGTTTTCCCCACCACAGGGATGTTCAATTTTATTATATTGTGGTCAGTATTACCAGTAAAAAGAAAAGGAGTACTTGTGGCACCTTAGAGACTAACCAGTTTATTTGAGCATGAGCTTTCGTGAGCTACAGCTCACTTTGTAGCTCACGAAAGCTCATGCTCAAATAAACTGGTTAGTCTCTAAGGTGCCACAAGTACTCCTTTTCTTTTTGCGAATACAGACTAACACGGCTGCTACTCTGAAACCAGTATTACCAGTGGTTCAGCTATATTCACCTCTTGGACCAGATCCTCTGCTGCATCTAGAACTAAATCAAGAATTGCTTCCCCTCTTGTGGGTCCCAGGGCTAGCTGCTCCAAGAGGCAGCCATGTAAGGTGTCAAGAAACTTTGTCTCTGCACCCCGTCCTGAGATGACATGTACCCAGCCAATCTGGGGCTAGCACACATTTATTAGGTGTATTACGGTAGGGCCCCAGTTGTGCTCGGTGCTGTACATTATTAGGTGCACTGTGGTCGCGCTAGGCGCTGTACATACACAGACAAGGAGGGCTCCCAGCACGGGCAGCGGGCGGACACTGGCGGAGGCTGGGGAACAGGCCCCCCTCGGGCCTCACCCACCGGGAGGCCCATGTCTTACCCCAGGAGCTGTGGCAGCCAATAGAATGTTACATGCAAATTCCCCCCCCCCCGCCCCCGCCCAGCAGAAGGGTGGTGATTGGCTGAGGTGTCCCTGCTCCTGGCGAACGGGAACACACCCTCCGGGGGACCCACGCGCCGGAGGCAGGGACAGGAGCAGGGGGCCCAGGGGAAAAGAGGCGGGGCGAACAGAGGGCCCGCCCCCACGACGACTTCGGCCAGAAACCGGAAATCCCCCCCCCCATCTAGGAACTGCCCAGTGAACTCTCTGGTACTGGGGGGGCGGAGCCAGCTCGTCACGTCCGGTTCCGGGTGTGGGGGAAGTGCTTCCGCGGCGGCGCGGCCCCGAGGTGACCGCGGCGGGCATGGGGGCGCACCTGGCCCGGCGCTACCTGGGCGGCGAGGACGTGGAGCCGGACCCGCTCCGCATGCCGAGCTTCGACCCGGGGCTGGGCTTCGCGGAGCGCAAGGAGCGGGGTGAGCCCGGGGCACGGCGGCCTGGCCCCGCCCCTTCGCCACTGGCCCCGCCCTCCCCGGGGGGGCTCAGGCCCCCCACCCCCTCCAGCGCAGAGGCCCGGGGGCCTGGCGGGGGGGGCCGGGGGGAGCCCCCGGGGGCAGTGGCCGGGGGGAGCCGGGCGGGCGGGGAGGTTCAGGGACCGAGGGGCGAGGGCGGAGCCCCCTGATTCGAGCTGGGAGTAGCCCGTGGGGGTCCCGCCTGCACCGGCCCGGCGCATGGGGGGCAGGCGAAGGGAGCCGATGTCGCCAATGTAGGGCCCTAATGTGGGGAGGGGGGGAGCCTCCCGCAGGGCTCTGTCCTTGCTGCGGGGGAGGCTGGTGCCATTGAGCCTGTAGGGTCAGCGGATCCCCCTTCACCCTTGTTCTGGGTGAGTGTTTAACAGCTGCCTTGCCCCACCCCAGAGGTGGCCGCGTTTCAACACTGGAGGAGCGTCTGAACTGCCTGTTCCAAGGGTCAGTCAGTGCTCTGCGTTGGAAGGACCGGTGTAAACCCAAGATCTTTACAGAGGGCAGCCGAACCCCGTCCTGTGTGTAGAGGCATCGATCCTGAGACAAGTATAAATAATAATCCGTGTAATTGAAATGGAGAGAGAGAGAGCTTGGAGCTAAAGACTCCTGACTTGTATCCCTAGCTCTCCCTCTGTGAGCCTGGACAAGTTGCTTCCTCGCCCCGTGCCTCAGTTTCCCCTTGGGGCTTCATCAGAAGGGCTCCTGTATAGGGCGTTCAGAGTCCCACTCTGTGCCCGATCCACGTAGGAGGCAGCTGTTACGGGCCCCGCTGTGGAGCCTGGCTTTTTGCCCAGGAGGTGCGGGGACGCTCGTGTTTTTAGCTCTGGAGGTCCCAGGTTCAGTTCCCACGTCCTGCTCCCAGCCTCACCTCTGCCCCTCCTCTCTGTCCCCGCAGTGATGGTAGCGACGCAGCAGCAGATGAATGACGCTCAGCTGCCCCTGGATCAGCGCGACTACTGCGCCCACTACCTCATCAAGCTGATGAAGTGCAAGCGTGACAACTTCCCCAACTTCCTGGCCTGCCAGCATGAGCGGCACGACTGGGACTACTGCGAGCACCTTGAGTACGAGGCCACCTGTGCCGGGGAGCTCCTGGCACCATCCACAGGCTACTCCAATCCCAGGGCCACAGAGCTGGGGGTGGCAGCCCTAGGGGTAGAGAGAGGCAGCATGGCCTAGTGGAGAGAGCACAAAGGAGACCAGGGTTTCTATTCCCAGCTCTGCCACCGGCGTCCTGGGTGACCTGGGGCAAACTGGCCTCCTTTGCATGGTATTTTGAGATCTACTGATGAAAGGTGCTGCCAGAGCTAGGTGTGATTGGCACCTGCCCTTCCCACATAGGGTATTTAAGCCGAAGAATGTGCTGATGGTCCCCAGTAACCAGCTATGGCAGGGGTTTAGCACAGAAATAAACCGTCCCCTCCCTCCCTCTTTGCGGAAGCCATCTCAGAATGCAGCATTCTGGGCCATTGCTGATTCCCTGGGCTCCACTGATATGGCTAAGCCTGCAGGATGGTGATGAAACACGTGTAGTGCCCTTCCCACAGAGGGTCAAGCCCTGGGCCTAGGCTGAGTAGACCCCAGAGAGTGAAGGGAGGGGTACTACATGGAACGTGGTTATGTGGTTGGCCTGGCTGTGTCACTGTGGGGATTGTGGGGTGGAGGAGGGATCTGGAGGTGGAAGATGTGGGGCAGAGGATTGTGGGGGGTGGAGGGGCCAGAGATCACAGGGATTGGTTTAAAGCAGTGAACCTAATTTCAGTGAGCCCCCCCAGCAAGTGGGACAGTCAAACAGCTCTGAGATCTGCCTGTACCTAATGCAGAGTGTGCCAGTCTGCCCCTGGAGTGTGGGGTGCAGCATGCCGGGGCAGGGGCTTGCTTCTAATGGAGATGCAGGTGGACCCCCAGCCCCGACTAGTGTCTCCTCTCCCCCCAGCTACGTGATGCGTATGAAGGAATTTGAGCGGGAGCGGCGCTTGCTGGTGAGGAAGAAGAGGCTGGAGCAGGAGAAGGCGGCTGGAGCATAGCAAAGCCCCGTGTCCCCATCCACATGAGAGGCTGGAGGAATCCTCTACTTGTGTCATATGTAAGGGAATAAATAATGGCTCATCAGCATCTGGAGTGGTGACTGGAGTGGGGTGGGCAGGGCAGGGCATGAGCGCTTATCGCACTGAGGCTGTAATGCCCCATCACTGCAGGTGCTGGTAGGGATGGGGAAGCCAGGGTGACTGAGGTAATCTCTCTCACTGGACCAGCTTCAGAGCTTCTTCAGATTTGGACCTGAAGTTATGGGGAGCAGAGAGCGGTGGCATTTCCTAGTGGTTAGAGTGGGAGGAGTCAGGACTCCTGGGCTACGTTCCCATTAAGCTGCGTGGCCACGCAGCTGCCTGTTAAACCCTGTGCAGAGGCTCAGGGCTGTGGTGGGGAGAGGTGCTCGTCCATGCCGGCCCCAGCACAGCCCTGCCTGGGGCGAGGTGCCCCTCCCCGCTGGCTCCAGCGGACCTGCCCTGGACTTGCCGTGGCCGGGGGAGAGGCGCCCCACCCTTGGCCCAGCCCAGCCCTGCCCCGAGCTGCTGCAGCAAGAGAGGGCTGAGGGGAGTCCTCTCTCCTCACCGTAGCCTGGGGGCAGCCTGCACTCCAAAGCCCTCACCCCCCAAACCCTCTGCCCCAGCCCTGAGCCCCCTCCCACACTCCAGTGTGCTTGGCCCCACCCCCACATTAATTTTATGTGCACCAATATGAAGGTGATATGTCACCTCATCTCCATATTGGTGCACATAACAAAATTCATTCCGCACATGGACATAAAAAATTAGAGGGAACACTGGTCCTGGGTTCTGTTCCTGCTCTGGGAGGGGGACATGGTCTAGTGACTAGAGCCAGGAGTCCCTGGGCTACCCCCTCTCCCCTCAGTGAGGGGGTGATGCTCTGCTCCCTTCCAGGGTTGGAGTGTGTGTGGTTGCGACATGTGTAAAGCACCCTCTGGCTGCCTCAGCACCGACGAGCTCCGCTGGGCTCAGACGCACTCATGCTCTTTGCTGTGAGTTCCAGCTCCCACAGGCACTTGGCTCAGTTCTTGCCCTGGCAGCCAGTGCCGGGAATCTACCCCCGGCCTGGAGCCTGCACAGACTTGCTCCCTGCTCTCCATGTGGGGAACCTTTGGACTGAGGCCATGTCTACACTGCACGCACTGCCATGGCACAGCTCCCGTAGTGTCGACATGCACTAAAGCCAAGGAAGGGTTTTATGGCTCCCATCTTGCTAAGTGACGGTCACGCTAGCTGTGTCCACAGTGGGGGTTAGGTTGGCACAGCTCTGACTCAGGGGGGTGGATTTGTCACACCCCGAGCCCAGCTTCCCTTGCCCCTCAAGGGCATGTGGGGGCAGCATGCTGTCAGCTGCTCTGGAGAGCCTAGGGTGTGCTGCACCTGCCCAGGGGACTATTTTCTTGCTTCCCTGCCCCTGCCATGGCCTTGGAGAAATGTCTGCCAGCAGCAGAGGGCAGAGCTAGGCTTGCTTTATCCCAAGTGCCTAGTCTCTGCTGCTGCTGTTGTGTACAAAGAAGCCAGAGCTGCCCCTCCCCAGCTGTGCTGCATGGCTGGGTGCAGGGAGGCATGGGTGGCATCAGCTGTGGCTGCACCTGGCCCTTAAGTAGGGCACAGTGCCCGCTGTTCAGGGGCAGGGGCCAGGGCCATGCAAAGAGCACCCCACACATGCCTAGAGCCCAGCTGATCCCCTCTGTAGAGGTGGGGGGGGGCACTGAGACATGGCTGGGCAGGCGCTGGCTTGGTTTATTGCTGTGTCTTGGACAGGGAGAATGATCCTGGACACACGCTGTGGCAGAGGCTCGGTGCAGCTCCTGTGCTAGGGCAGGGCCATTTTCAGTCCTACTTGCGTAGTGGCTGCTGCTCTGGGGGGGGCCTAGCTGGAGCTAAGACACTAGTTCAGCTGTCCAAATCAGAGCCACGATGGGACAAAACAGCAGCCCAAGGAAGCGAGCCTGGCTTATAGCAAGGAATCCTGGGCACAGGGGCCATGATGCATTCCTGCTGCAGTGGAGGTGTGGTGGCACCCAGGGAGGCCCCTGTCCTAGGTGCAGCCCCTCTGGGAGACTCAGAGCTCCAGGTGTAGCCATTCAGAGAGGAAGAGCCTGGCCCCTGGCCAGTCTCTGCCCTCCCTGACCCCTTGCCCCATTGGTTTCTCTCCTGCAGACCCCAGAGCCTTCCCCAGGACTCCTCTCAGTGATAGGTTACTTAGCCCAGCCCTCCCCCCGGGGGCCTGTGCCTCGTCCAACATGCACCAAGCCCCCAGGGCAGGGAAAGACCAGCTCTTCAGGGCCACCCCTCACTCCCCAGCAATCACACGGAGTAAGAGCAAAGGAGACAGAAGCAGCCAAGGAGCCAGTGCAGGAGGGAGCTGAATGGCCTCACCCCATGTCTTTATTAGAATAGCCTGCTCTAGCCCCTGCCATCCCGCCAGAGCCAGGCCTGAGCTACAGCCTGGGACTACAGGCCAGGGCAGCTGCTCAGCAACACGGGGAAAGATGGAACAGAAGAATGGTACAAAAGAAAACACTTCAGTGTGCTTACAATTAACGGTGCTGGCTTGAGTCAAGCAGCTGCCATCTGAGCTCCCCCACACAGCCCTGCTACTGTGCCTCAGTCCTGCCCCTGCCAGTGCCCCTCAATCTTGACCTGCTGCCCCTTGCTTTCCCTACACAGTAGTGCTGTTACTCTTCCCTTTTCTCTTGTCACCCCACTCCTGGCTCAGTTCTGCCCCACACCACCCCCACCTACCAACCTGCCTTAGTCCTGACTCCTGCTTGTCCCAGCATGAGACCCTGGAGCATCGTTTTAAACAGACTGATCTGTAAACTTGCTGCCCAGGGGGCCTGCTCCAGGCCTGATGCCCTTAACACCTGGGCCAGCAGAGCACAGGGGAAAGGCAGCCTGGGGCTAGGGGACTGACCAGACCCTGCCAGCCTTAGCTACCATCCTGCCCTCTTTCCATTAGCCTGGGGTGCAGGGTAGAAGCCAGAGCCCAGCCGTGTCTTGCAGCAGCCCCCTGGCTCCCCGGGCAGCTTTCGAAGGAGAGGAGTGCGGAACAGGGCCCATGCCTCAGCCCAGCACTCGCCCCCGAGGCCCTGCCATGGAGATGTGACCCAGGAAAGAAGTTGTCTTCCTGCTCAGGAGCCTGAAATGAGGCACCTATGATCCTGAGCTGATACCTGGAGAAGGGGCCTGGTCTCCAGTAGGGCTGAGCACCTGCCACTCCCAGCAGCTCCACTGGGGGCATGAGCGCTCAGCTCCTCTGGGATCAGGCCGCATTGGCAGGTGCCTAGGGCCAGGGTTAGATGCCTGAGGTTAGGCCAGAGTCCTTCCTCCAGGCCACAGCTCTGAGTGGTTGCATCCAGCCAGAGGCAGCTGCAGCTTCTCCCTGGGTTAGTTTCCAGTTAGGCAGGGCTGTAGATCTGGGCTCGCTGGGTGCATGGCGCAGCTGGAGGAGAGCATGGAAACTAGCTCTGAGCAGGGCTTGGATGTTGGCTTCCCTGGGGGGGTGGGGCCAGCCCCCACGGGAGCACAGGGGCAGCTGCAGAAACCCCAGCAGCGAGGAGGGTGAGAGTTTGCACAGCTTCCCCCGAGCCCTGTGCCAGCTGGCCAGATGAGGGGTGCAGAGACCCCCGTGGGGAGTGGGCTCCTCCCTGGACTGCACCAATACACAAAGCCCCAGCAGCCCCTGGCGGCTCAGAGCAGGAAGGGGATGATAGGCGAGCGCAGGGGTGGGTAGTCCCGGAACTCCTTCAGGTAGCTGCGGTGCTTCCCCTTCGCCCAAATGGTCATTTGGATGAAGCCGACCAGAGAGAACAGGGCCACTGTGAGCAGAGAGGAAAGTGGTGAGGAATGGGGGGGGGGCACTCCCTTGGCCCCCCCAGCATCACCCCCACCCTACAGTCCTGAGGGGACCCTACTCCAGGGGTTGGATAGGTAAACAGGACCTTGTGGGTCAGCTCTCCCCTTGCCAGGGGGGTTGGCACAACTGCGTGCCCTGCTCCTGTCGGCCATCTCCACCGAGGAGTCAGCACCTCTCACATTGCAGCAGGGGCTGGCAGGATCCAGGTACACAGTCATGGTGCCCTGGGCCCAGCTGAGTCAGCCTCCTGGCGTCCCGGCCGGAGGCGGCACCAACACTGACTCAGGTTCAATGGGAAGGGTCAGGTTGGAAAAACGACTCGAGCCACTTGGGCTTGGCTCTGGTTTGGCTCGGACGTAAAATGAGAGCTGCCCCCTTGGGCCAGCCCCCACACTAGCTCCCTCCTCCTCCCACCAAAGGGACTAAGAACCAGATGTTGACAAGATGTGGTGCCTGCATTTCCCCAAGGCAGCAGCCGGGGGCTCCTGCCTGATGGGCTGGAGGCCCCTGGGCAGTGCCACTCCTGAGAAAAGGCAGCCAGCGGATGCCAGGGAAAGCAGCTCACAGCAGGGCAAATCATCCAAGAGCCTCGGCTGCAGGGCAGCTCATGCTGCAGTCTTTGCTTCACCTACTCCCTGCAGACCGGGGCAGGTCCCTCAGAGCTGGGCACCAGGACGAGCCTCGAGCGCAGGAAGCCTAGGGAGGTGGGCTATGAACCCAGCTCATCCTACTTGCCAGGAACTGGGCTGACACCCAACAAACTCCTTGAGTGTGGTCAAGTAGACAGGGGTGGGAATCAGGATTCCTGGATTCTATTCCCCGTCTACAACGACTCCTCAGGCAGGTCCCTTGGCCTGCCTTTGCCTCGGTTTCCCCTTGCAAGAGGGAGATGATCTCTGTGACATGCTGGGAGCCCTATTGCTGGCCATGTAGGGGCTTATTGTTCCCACAGAACAAGGATGGGTGGCCCTGGCAGCAAGAAGGCAAGACCCGCCTGGCCTGTGCCCCCTGGACGTTGTGGGGAGACAATGTGGCATCCCCGGGCCCTGGCGCCTTCCCCCACACCGCGCTCACCTGGGAGACACTGGGTCATGATGGCGAAGCCGATCCAGGAGCCCAGCTGGAAGAGAAGCAGCTGCAGTTAGTGCTGGGGAAGCCAGGGGCTGGGCAGAAGCCTCCCCCCGCATGGCCACAGGGGAGGCCAGGCCCCGGCAAGTGGCGCTCACTCACAGAAAGGGGGCACTCAGTCAAGTTCACTGAGCCATTTGCAGCCAACTGACCAGCCCACATCAGGACTTTTAACATACCTGTCCCTGGGGTGGGGGGAGGAGGTGGGGGGGAAGGGGAGAGACAACTGAGCTGCACAATACAAACCCTGGTACACGGGGAAGCAGCCTGGTGACGCTGGCCGCTAAGACTCCCTGCACTCGCCTCTACGCGAAACGCCCCTGCCAGGCCCCAGCTCTGACGCCTTCATGGGCAGGGAGAATGACTGTGGGAAGATGGACTGGCCTCTGGGTGGGGGCACATCCTGGGCTCCAGCAGGGCACCTCACAGCCTGCTGCCTTGGCCAAGCAGGACTTCACCAGCTAGGCATGCACTTAATGCTGGCAATCCCATCCCGGTGCCTACCTGCTGCCCCTGCCCTGGGCTTCTCCCCCCATCTCTGCCAGTGCCCCTCAAGCCCAACCCAGTCCCCTGCTATCCCAGCTAGCACAGGGCTGTTGTGAGGAGGAGCTGCAGACCCTGTGACACAGAGCAATGCCCCCAGCCACCACACATTATTAACCCATAGTGCCCCAAGCCGCATGCCCAGAGCATAGGTGGCAGTGGGAGGCAGGGACTCCAGCCCAGCCGGTGAAGTGCTCCCTCCAAATGGGCACAAGCTCAGCACGCCTGCATCAACTGAATTCTCTGTGCGGAGTCTGCTGCGCCCTCCTTTACATGGACTCAAATGGCAGCAGCAATCTCAGACCCTCCTGGGGAGGGGCTGTCCAGCACTGGGGGTGCGGGTGCCCGCCTGGAAGGGTGACCTAATGCCCAGGGACTGGAAGGAAAGTGTAGTCAAAGGGGCCAGTTCTCAGGGGAAATCCTTCCCCCACCCTGTGCCCCCTATGGGGAGGGAGAGGCTAGGGCAGGAATAAGGGTGCTGGGGATGATGGGACTGGCAGGGGGAATTTCACCCCCTCACCTACACCAGGGATCAGGAGAGGGCAGGGCACTCCCCAAGCTGAGATCAGGGCAGCAGGGGGACCTAGTCTCCCCAGCAATGGGGAGTCCCCAGACCTGGCAGCAGTTGAGTTGGAGGAAGGGGTGGCTGGGCACATGCAAGGCGGCTGCCAGCCTGGGCAGAGAAAGATCCCTTCCTGGCAGGTGAGTGGCACTCCAGCAAAGGGACGAGCTCTCAGGAAGCAGAGCCATGGAGGGTGGTGCCTGAGAACTGACTCATGCCCAACTTTAGGAGTCATGATGGTCAAATTCAGCCCCCCCGAACCCAGCTCTGCCAGGGCCTGGGAGCCTAGAGTTGGCTGGAGGTACAGCCCCTGAACACCCAAACCCCTTGTGAGCACCACCAACACTGCCAAGTTGGAGCTGGCTTCAGGACCGAGGCTTTGGTGGTGGTGCCAGGCTGGGCATTTGCGGCCATTTCACCTCATCAGCTCCAGAAGCTATGCAGGGCTGGGCCAGGCAGAGCACAGGTGCATGCTAATGGCTGCTGCTGATTTAATAGGGGCGCTGTCCTGCAGGCAGTGGCGTGGGGAGTTCAGCAGGGGGTGCTCTGCTCTCTCAGTCAGGGCTGACTCCAGTACACACGCGGGGGCGCTGTCCTGCAGGGAGCAGAGTCAAGAGCTCAGCTGGGGGGCATTCTCCCTTCTCAGTCAGGGCTGACCCCGGTGTGGCACTGGGGGGGCTGTCTGACAGGGAGTGGGGTGTGAAGTTGAGTAGGAGGCGCTCTCCCTTCTCAAATCAGGGCTGACCCCAATGTCCTAGCGTAGCACTAGGGGTGCTGTGTCGAGTGAAAGCGAGGTCCCAGCTATTGCTGATCACTGGCACTTTTCCCAGAAGCAGGGCTGTTAACTCCCGGTTACCTGGCCAAATTCAAGTCCTACCACCTTCTGAATTCCCCCTGCAGTTTCAGTTAGACAAGGGCATTCTCCCTAATGGGCTCAGCTGTGTGGCTGTTAAGCCACTGCTGCGTTCCACCCCAGACAGTTGCATTTCTGGGGAGAACAGTGACACAAGCTTGTTATTAATTAACAGCAAGCAGGAGGCAGGTAGAAGGTCACTTTCTAGCCACCTGTCTCAGGGAGGGAGCTGCAGCTCATGGAGATGCTTCCAAGGAGACCAGAAACAAGATCTGTGGGTCGGGGGGGCTAGTGCCAGGCAGCCCTCGGCTCAGGGAGCCCGCCAGTTCGCTGCAGGCAGGGGGACGGGGGGGGGAGATGCTCACCTCATAGGTATAATTAGGACATGACACTAGCAAGAAGAGCCACGTGAAGGGATTCTTAGTGGGGTATGGGATCTTCCTGGTCTTGGAGCCTGGGAGGGAGAGAAGCAGAAATCCAGCATGGATTTATTTCACATGAACAGTGACCCCCCCGCCCCACCTCCCAGGGAGTGGCATCAGCTTTCTGGGGGAACACGCAGGCACTGGGAAGACAGCCCTGTCAGACTGTTCTCCAGGAAGATGCTGCTGCAGGACCTCGGGATCGGGTGTCAGATCTCCAGTCACACACAGGCCAGTGCTTCCTGCAGCCCGAGGCAATGGCATGTTCCCCCATCCCTGCTCTGCTGCACTGGACACCATCGGGGTGACCATCGGACACATGGGGCTGATGGGGCAGTAAAGAGGCAGTGTGCCAGGCTGGCCAGGACTCAGAGAGTTCCCCCACCCCCTCCCCGGCTGCTGGGACTACACAGATCTGGGACAGCCACATCCCGGTCAGGGTGCCATGTCCAGCATGGAGGGGCAGAGGCCTCCACGGTGCTTGTGCCTGGAGATCGAGGATCTGCCAGCCAGGCTGTTCAGACACTGCTATGAACCAGTCACTGGAGCCACCAGCGTCCAGATGGAGGCGTCTACACTGGGACGGCAGGTGTCCTCCGCAACCCAGGAAAGCCGTGGGGGTTTAGAGAGAAACTTGTCTATTGCTGCCCGTCTCTGTGGATGTTTATAGGGGGCCTGAGGAAGACAGGGGGTTTTCTCCTGTGTTTCTTACATTAAATGTTCAGCAAGACCCTGGGGAGCTGGGAGGACAGAGAGCAAGGATGAGAACCCTCTGTGAACGGGAGCCAGTGGCATGGGGGGATGGATTTTCACTCAGACTACGCCCCGGACCCAGAGCGTGCTCCCAATCCCCATACCTCAGCCAGGGATACAAGCAGGCCCCACCCCCACCCTCAGGCTGCCCTCGGACTGACCATCCTTGCCCCGTCACCCCTGAGCGACTGAGGCCCTGGGAGGGCCAGCGGGGCCCCACCCCCACTCACCCGCCGGCCGCAGGTTCCGCAGAGCAATGTGAATGGAGAAGTTCCCCAGCTGGCAGAACTGGGGGGGGAAGCAGAGGAGCGATCAGTGCCCTGGGTCTCAGCAACCCCCTTTCCTCTCCCTGGCCTGGGGGTTCAACCCTCCTTGCAGTGGCAGCATCCCCCATCAGCTCAGAGGGGCATGGGCCTGGAAGGGCATTGGTCTGGCAGCATTCTCGCAGTGGCAGCACAGAGCTGTGCCACCCACCACCCATCCTCCTGGCACCCTCATCCCTCCCTCTCCCCAGCCCCACATTCTGGCACCCTCATTCCCCCCCACACACCTTTGCACACCCTGGGAGTACCCCCCTTGGTACTTCTGCCCAAGCCCAGCTGAGCAGCCTCCTTCCCTGCTTCCCGCCCCGCCCCGGCCGGCGGCTCTTACCAGGAATATAATGAGCGCCAGCTTCACTTGCTCGTCTCCGTAGGCTGTGGGGGAGGGGAAGGGCAGAGGTCAGCCTGGCACGGGGGCGGGGGGGGGGGGGAGAGCACTCACATCACGGGGCGCCAGGGGTGAGTTTACAGGGTCAGAGCCTGGCGTCTGCGTAGGGAACGTGCTAGCACATGGTCAGCAGGGGGAGCACATAGCCCTACTGCAATAACGGCTCGGAAAGAAACAAAAATTCATAGCAAGGGTGGATCTGTTAAGTGCCCATGAATGATACCAGATTAACACCCCTAGGCCCGGTGCACATGCAGAGCCGGGCAGCACGGTGACCTTCCCTGTTCACCCCTTCTCTCTAAGGGTGGGAGCAGTGCAGTCCCAGGGGGCCCTCTTCTTCCAGGGTCAGAGCCAGCTAGAGTAATGGACCTGAGCGAGCAAAGGGGGGTGAAGTCGCTGGGCAGGGGTTATGGTACAAGACGCCGGGGGGGGGCAGGGAAACATCTGGACCGCACACTCATCAGTGCATGGAGATGAAGAGAAGGAATCGAGGTCACGGGCTGCTGCAGGAGTGAAGGAAAGTTCAATGGAACATGACATGCAAAGCAGGAGAGTTTGGGCTTGTTCATGTGGGTTTTTAACCCTTTACGATGCAGGAAGGGACAAAAGGCCTTTAATTAAACAAAACACTGGCTGCTGCTTGTTTTTTACACTAGCAAATCAGGTCTGATCACCGGGGGGGCTCTGGGGACAGCTGGGGAGCTAGGCAGTTTACGACTAGAGATGCCAAGGAAACGAGACTGAGAGGGAAGCAATTTTTCACCCATTTGTTTAAAACTGACATCGGATTTCAGGGCCAGGAGGAACTGTTCTGCCCATTCAGACTGACCCCTGCCTAACCCAGGCCAGAAACCCTGCCCCCTGCACCAACACCTGGTCCAGAACTTGTGGCCAAGCTAAAGCGGAGCTTTGAGAAACTCGTCCAAGATTTGAAGTCTCCACGTTCCAGTGAGCGAGTCGTTCCAAGGGATAGTTACCCTCCTTGTTAAATGTTTGCACCCTATTTCCAGGCTGAGTTCAGCTACCAGCCATTTATCCTGGCTTGGGCTGTGTTTGCTGTAACGCACAACTATTTAATTAGCACATTTGGGAGAAAACCTGTGTTAGCAATGCAGGTCCCTCCATTCAGGGCTGATAGTGCTCCCAACCCACACCTCCGAGCCACCACTAAGTCCTGCAGAGACACAAGCCAGACTAGCCTGAAGCCTGGACTTGCCCAATGTCTCTAAGACCTTGGCTACGCTAAGAAGGTGTGCTAGGGACAGGTCTGCCGGCACAGTGCTGCTAACACAACTATCTCTGCAGCATGTGGTCACACTCGGCTGCTTGTGCGAGCGCCTTGTGACCACACGGTTGTATCAGCAATAGCATGGTGCATGGTGGGTAGGATCCCAGTGTTTTCACATGCCACGCAGACACACTGCCTTGTGGGAAACACTGCTGTGCGGCAGCCGCTGTGCATTGTGGGATACCCGCACACCTCTCATGGAATTGGGGGGGCTGAGCAAGGCAGCGGAAAAGGAAGGACAGCCCCTGAGGCGATCGGTCTGTCAGAGAGAAGGGCTGGAATCGCATAGCGCCCTCTAGGGCACAAAGAGAGGCAAGGCAGCGGCGAGGGGTCACTTACTTGGCGGGGTGTACAGCGGGTGGTTGATGTAATACGCCATCCAGGCCGCAAAGCCCCAGTAGTAGGTGCAGTTCTAGAGACAAATCAGGAAATGCTCTTTTAATACGGGCTCCACTAATGAGACGAGTCAAAGGGATCCCCCAGGCAACTGCTGCCCTAGCCCCCTGGCTGGCAGGCCCTGCACTTCCCTCACTTCACTTCCCCTGCCCCGCCCCTCCACCCCGCTCACCTTGAAGATGTTACGCAAGGGCATCGTCCCGTGGGAGAACCGATGGACAAAGAGGGTCTCCAGCAGGCGCTTGATGTAGTGGAACGAGTGGCAGATGCAGGCCAGGCTGGAAGGGAGGCACAAGGGTGCTAGTGGGTACCAGTGCCACTGAGATACGGGCTGGGGGTACGTTCCCCCCTACGGAATTGTTCTGAGCTGGCAAGTCCCCTGCGTCCCACCAGAGAGCACCTGCCAGATCCCCTGAAGGCTCCTCCCCAGCACAACTGGACAGGGGCCGTGCTGGAGCCTAAAGCAGACCACCCTTGATGAGCCACAAGATGCTCTGAGGGTCCTAAACTGTTCCCTCCTGCCAGGGATCAACTGAGTTTCCAGTGCAACAGCTCAGAGCACTTGCCAGTCCCTAGTCCCTCTCCAAGGCCTGTCCATGGGCTGAATATCCAGTGGCTGCAATGACGGCCAGATCCCAGACTGCCTGAAGAGGCCGGCAGGGAATCTCACGGGCACTGCGTCCCTGTAGGGGTGAGATTTTCTCTTCCCCACTCATCCCACTCTAGAGAGGAGGCCAATCCAGGGGCTGCAGGCCTGGCCTGGGAGGCACGGCCCCTCCAGGAGTGGGATGCACGTCCCATCTGTTTGTTTTCCTAGGACTCAGGTTTTCTACAGGGTCTCTGCCCCCAACAGCTCAGGAGAAGGCCCAGATCCCAGGGCACAGCACCAGCGCAGGCTAAGCAGACACAGTGACGGGCCCCCGGCCGGTACTCACTGCACGACCGAGTGCTTGCTGGAGGTGAAGTCATACTTGGGGCCGTAGATGAAGGGCACTCGGAAGTAGAAGAGCAGGTAGATAAGCAGGGGCCCAGCATACTCGGTGAGGAAGACCTGAAAGGCAGAGCACGCTGTGAGCACAGGGGGGTGTCTATGGGCAGCAGGGCTCTCTCAGGCAGACCCGTGTCACTGCTCACCGTCACCCAGCTGATCTGCGCACCCAGGTCCCGGAAGTACAGCGTGGCTGTGGTGCCCACCGGCAGGTTCTGTAGCACGTCCTCATCCTTCAGGGACTTCCCCTCTGGAAGGAGAGCGGAGACTCAGAGAGGACAATGGGCGGAGGGGGTCCAACCGGGACGCCGATGCAATATGTTACCCTGGCATCAGTTCTATGGCAACGTGCCTGAGTGATCCCAGCCCCCTGAAACACGGCCTTGCTCTCCCGTTTGCTGCAGCACAGCGACACCCCCATGAAAAGCCATGTGGAGAATGGACCAAAGCCCCTGCTGCTGGGCAGAGCACTCTGATCCTGGATGTTCACGCTCCCCTGCATACAAGCTGGGAAGCCCACGGGGCCCTTCCCCAGAAGTCTGGGTCTTCCTAGAGCCCTAGTCCTTTGGTGGTCAATCAGATCTCTCACCCTTTGGAACAGCGTCAGCACCTGCCCCACAGGCCCCTGTGGCTTGTGTTCCCCTCAGGCCCTTCCCCACCCATGGGGCGCACGATGAGCAGCAGCAGAGAGGTGTGCCTGGGAACAGACGCGGCGAGAGCGGTCAGAACCCACATGGCGCTCTAACTTACTGGGGTCAAGACGGAGGGACTGTCGGGCTGGGTACCACTGGGGATCTGCGGAGAGAAAAGCAGAGACAATGGCATCACCCCTGTGGCTCCAAATCCCTGACTCTGCCAACTGATCGGCACCAAACCACGCTGCTGTTATGGAGATAAGTCCACCCACACAGAGACTCACGAGGCTGAGCTGGGCCTTCAGGCACCTTGCTAAGGGCAGAAGGCAACAGGCTGGCTCCTGCCTTGGTGGCTCCTGCTGTTGATGGGTCGCCAAGCCCATTGCCCAAGCACTGAAATGTCAGGGTGATCCCCCCCAGCCAGTACAAGGCCCAGGCGCCTGCTATGCCCCATTTTGAGGACTCCTGTGGGACACAAGCATTGCCTACACTTTGTGCTGGCCCGCTGCACAGGAGGAATTTCACTCAGCGATCTCAGGGCCTAGACGCTGTGGTGACGGGCGCACTACGAACACCGCAAGCTGCAGAGGTTTCTCACCACCCACTCGGAAGCTGGTCAAAGTCTGCCATCGTAAACTGGCTGTTGGCGGAAAATTGGATTTTTGACTGAACAAAATTTTTCAGGAGAAGTGGCGGCTTCCCGTGGGAAACTGTTTTTTCTTACGCTCCCCCTTACCACTCCGAATACTTGATACCTTCCTGAGCTCGTGGGGCATACAGCACAGCCTGTTCCACCGCCGCTCAGGCCAGGCCTGGGCCCAACGGGATGACACTAGACAGCACCAGCTAGGAGCGAGGTCAGGAGAGCCACAATGTCTGTCTGTGCTCAGCTGCCTCAAGAAAGGGCCCCCTCCGTATGCCCATTGCACAGGCAGCTCAGGTGCAAAGGCCCAACGTTGCAGGGCACTCAGCACTCGGTGTTTGGTGGGGACAGTCCCACGGGGGCAGTGACCGGGGGGGGAGTCTGATGAAGTGGGGGTGCAGGGCCGACACAAGCAAGCTCACTCCATACGTACGGGACTTGGTGAAGAGGTTCTTGATTTCGGCAATCGTGGCATTGGGCTCCACCTGCAGAGAAGCAGACAGAAGTGACCACACACCTAGGGGCACAGAGTGCGGGTCTGATCCGCTGCCATGGACATCAGCAGGAGCTTGGCTACAGACTTCCCAGGCCCCATAACCTTATACCCGGGGTCTGGGAAGAGACTCAGTGAACTCTGCCAAGGTTCTGCTCGACCCTCAGGGCTCTGACCAAAGAGACAGCGCAGCACTGGAGTCCCTGTGTTTGCCTCTGGAGCTTGCCAATACAACGGGCTGTTTCATAGTTTTCTCTCTTTGCTGCCAGTGCCACAAATGCCCAGCAAGCTTCGAAGGTCGAGCCAGGCTCTCCATGGGCCACGCGCTGCCCCAGGAATAGAGATTCCGCGGTCGGAATGCGGTTAACAGTTTGGACCATGGTGCACAAGCCGGAAGGAGCTTGACCTGACCTCCAGACCAAAGCAAGCAATAAAACCTTAGAGGGATTCCAGTGGCAGCAGCCAGGCAAACTGTTCCCCAGGGAGGTGGCTGGGAGGTGCTCTGATGCTTTGGGCTTCTGTAAATAGAAAACAGATACACAAACTCTCCTCCAGCTGCAGCGTGGTACAGTCAGCACGAGCTAGTGAACAGGGTAGGAACACAGGCCACCTGGGTTCTACTCCCAGCTCTGCTACTGACGTGCCATGTGACCTTGGGCAGTCACTTACCCTCTCCGTGCTCGTTTCCTCCTCACCCAACCTATCTTGTTTACTTAGACTGGAAGCTCTTTGGGGCAGGGATTCTCTCTCCCTCTGTGTTTGTGCAGCACGCAGCACAATGGGGCCCTGATCTCAGCTGGGGCCTGTTGTAATAACTGGGCCTACAAGTGTACCCTAACTGGGAGCTCCTCTCTAAAAGGCAGCGTAAGTTCATAAGATGTCACAATAACCTATAACAATGTATGCTGATGGGAAAAGGTGCAAAGAAAAAAAAAAAAAAAAAGAGAGACACACTGAGTTATCCAAACAAAAAGGCCTCTTGAGGTAATGCAAGGACCGTTAAGATCATGCCTGGGAAACACAAAAAGAGGGGGACCAGAATTCAGTGAACGAATCAAGTCTAACCGGTGGACAAAATAACGAGGGGCTGGGCTATTCCACCACCATTTACCTTGGGGTCCTCAAAAAAAGATTTTGGGGAGAAAAAATTGGCTATTGAGTGAGCTGCCACCTGCACCGTTTCCCAGGACTCTGAACCTTACTAGACCACGCCAGAGAGCGGGAGCCAGATGACATCGCCAACTCCACCAGCTCTGGCTGAATCCCAAATACCACTTGGGATGTGACCCTTTGTCCCCCCTCCCCACCTTATTTCTTCTCTTTCCTCTCTCACTTCTTTTGCCTTCTATCTAATAAGAGTCTGGCTTAGCTGGCCACAATTGCTTATTTTGCAACACAACTATGAGTCTGTGACCAGAGAGAGACAACTAAACACAATGCCCATCACCCATAACTGCCCAATGCTGGTACAAGTTTGCCAGGTCTTAGAGTGGCTAATCAGACCATCTGCTGGGCCCGTGTTTCTCCAGCAGTGACACGGCAAGTGAGAGCCAACCCCAGAGACCGAAGCTGCATTTTCTATCTTTGCTGTTCTTTTCTCTCCCCTTTTGTGTGTTTGTCTTGTTTTGGTGTCAAGGAAATGAGATCAGGCTTTATCAACAGCTCCAGGTCATTCTTAACTCACTTCTTTTCTTTTTTTCCCCCAAAAGGGCAGTTATCACCATTTTGATACCATCTAGTCTGACAAGAGGGTTTTTCCTTCTAAAAACTCTATCCCACTAAAGAGGAAGGGAACAAGGGACACTGCTGAAATGAAAGCCTAGCTTACTACTTTACATTTTAAATGCTTTAACTGTTTTTCCCTCTTTTCTCTATCTTTAATACCACGTTAAAAGGATTGTTAATGGCATGTTTGCCATGGTACTATGCAGGCTGAAGTCTCTGCCAAACCCCATCCCTTGTTTAACATTGTTTAATGCTGGACAATGACAGATCATGTCAACACCTTTGACTCTTTGGGCCCCTTTATTCCATCTAAATTAATACAGCAGGCCTCTCACTGCTACCGTAACACATCTAATAGCAGTCAGCACCAACTCACAGGGCTCAGGAAGGAACCTCTTTCAAGGGCAAGTAATTCCACTGGGGTGTTTTCTGCTCCATTCTCTGAAGCAGCTGAGATACCGGACTAACTGGGCCATTGCTCTGATAGTCCTTGTACAAAGGCCGAAGCACAGCTGCTGTCAGGGTTTGCAAGACGCCGAGTTAGGAAAATGGTTTCAAAGGGAAGGGTTGTTCTCCCACGCTAGTTCTGGGCCTGATCCTGGCAGGCATGGAGTCCACGCCCCGCTCCCCAATGGGTCTGATGCGAGGCTGTGCTGAGTATTACTGTGTACACAGCATGTCAGCAGCTGGGTGAAGCTGGTCACAGATCAGCACTCTGCTGCTCCTCGCGCTGGTTCCTCCCGTTTCTCTCACTGAGAGTGACAGCTTTCACACACAGCTCCTGGGAACCTTCTGTTCCCCTAGGACCCCTCCCACCTTCAGTCCCAGTGTCCTCCCTGGGCGGATCCCAAAATGCGGACTGTGCCTGGCTAAAGGGTGTTCTGTGAATCACCGCAGGACCAGACACTTACATTTAAGGAGGTTGTGGCCACTGCAAACCCAGCTAATCCAAGCAGGTGCTGGTGTAGGGTGTCTACAACAGCTGACAGCCACTTCCACAGTGGGGAGACCAGGCTCCCGCCTGAGAAAGCTCTCCAGCCAGCCAGCGTAAGTCAAAGGAACCCAAACAAACAGAAGCTGCTCAGAGCAGAACTGGACTTGTGCATTTCATTGTGGGCCCAGGAGGAGTCTTTCTGGCCCTCCTCGCAGGACTGTGTGTTGCGAGTACTCCAGAGCGTGGGCCAGGGGTTTACATCCTGCGACAATGGCAAGAGCCCAGCCTGGCTGAAAGTTTAATGTGGGATTAGACTCAGCCAGGCTAATGAAATTTACAAGTCAGCAAAGTGACTAAGCGTCAGAGATCCTCCTCATATGGACGAGGCCGCTTAGCACGTCTGCGGCGCACCCCGGCTGCAACCAGGGATTAGTCAATCCTCCTCGCAGCACCCTTGGGAGCTGGGCAGGGCAGTGCCAGCAGCCACTGTTCACAGAGTGGGACACTGAGACACAGGGAGGGGAAGCAGGTACAAAGTGAAATGGTGGCAGTGCCCTGTCCTTTGTACCTAGGCCACACGGCCTCCCTGAGATTGTCTTCTGTGTATCCAGACAAAGGGTGCACACAACAATCAGGACAAGTAAAATAAAGCCACATTCAGTGCAAGGCAGAATGTGCTGTGGGAGCTCATGGGTTCCTTAAAGCCTTTTCAATCACATGGCACAGTGCAAAAAAGAAAAGAAAAAAAGTAAATGGGGCACTGGCTAGGGGACCGAGCCTATCTCCATACCAATCCTGGGCAGAGTGCTCTGCTATAAGTCTATCTCCTGCCCTAGTTCTGTGGGCAGGACCGCCATTGAGGTCAGTAGGAGATTGACACCCACAGCTGAAGGGCCTGAAAGGGCAGTTCTGCTTTGAAAAGGGACTCTGTAAGATGGCCCCATGCAGCCACACAGCCACCATCTCTCAGCGACTCCTGGTCCAACAGGCTCACAACACAAGATGGCTTTAGACCCCGCCTCCTGGGATCAGAGAATCAAGCTGGTTCTTTCCTTCTCATGCATCACTAGTATTCATTACGACTGCCCTCAGCAACACCCATGCCAACGCATTAGCAGTTTGTCCAGGCGTGAATGATTGGAACAGTTCTGGTGATGATGCACAAGGCACAGACTTTGGCTGCCTTTCCCGCAGCTGCGTTGACTCTTCAGGGGTAAGAGGAGCAAGAAGCAGCCAGAACTTATTTTTGGCAGGAACTCTGACTCCGTCTGATACACACACAGGGAACAGAGCTGTGCAGTACAGAAAGGCCATTTTTACAGCCAATTTTCGGAGCAGAGCCTCCCTTTTAAATCACGCTAAGATTTACTCCTCAGTTCCTTTGAGGGCAAGGTTAGCTAGTGATTAGAGAGCAGTAGACTGGGAGGGCATCAGGACTCCTGGGTTCTTTCTCTAGCTCTACCACTGATTCATTGTGCCACCTCCTCCTCAGTTCTTCCACTGTAACATGGAGATCAGCTCCTCACAGGGGGGCTGATAATTATTGCTGGCAGGGACCTGCTTGGAGTTCTCTCTCTGGAGGCGGCTGATGGCTTCACTGGTCTGCTGCCTCCACAGCATCAGGATGTTGCTGCTGGATCACGATTGCTACTTCACAGTGCCCTGTGGAAAGTCCAGGGCGGGCTGGAGAAAGTTTCAGATGCCATCCTCCCCATCTCAGTTTCCAGTGCCGGGCTGCTTCAAGTCTGTGCTGCTCACAGAGATGCTGGGAACCACGAGGTTCCTTTGCAAAAGATGGAAAGACACCCCCACAAACTGTACAGCCAGGGTCACACCCAGGGCACCCTCATGCCAAGTGAAAACAGTAATACGGGGAGACCCCCACCTTCCCCAGCAGCCTGACAGTTCAGAAGGTGGCAGTATCTGACGGGTTAAAGGGAAAACACGAGGGTTGTGCCCTTTTTCGCTTCTCTAGGAGGGACAGAAATGCTCTGAAATGGAGACGTTTTATTGGTTCGTCTTAAACAAATTTTCTGCCCTTTTTAAAAAAAATTAAATATGAGGTGAGGCAAGTCTGCTTTTGCGGCAGGTCCCAGCTAGCTGACCAGCAAGCGGCGTGAGACAGAACAAGCACTCACAGCTGGAAACTGTAGCCAGACAAACTCACAGTAGAAAGGAGGCGCCATTTTACTTTAAACACTGGGGGGGCATTGGAACAAACTCCCAAGGGGAGTGGTGGATGGTCCATCTCTTGATGGCTTCGGATCAGAACTGAAGGCCCTTCTGAAAGATGCTTTAGTCAAATACAAATTGATTGAGCTCAATATGAAGAGAACTGGACGACATGCCCTGGCCTGTGTTATACAAGGGGTCAGACTAAATAATCTAATATTCTAATATCAATTAATCTTAAAAACCAGGGCTGCTGAATCTTTGAGGAAGGGATTTTTTTTCTCCCAAATGACTCTGTTGAAGAGGTATCCACAAAACCAAAGAGTTTTAAATAGTCTACGATTTAATTTCCCTCTCCGTTAAGCAGATTTCACTTCCTTGGCACTTGGGTTGTCACAATGCCCACAGACCCCCCCCCCCGTAAGCCAAAGTCACCCAGGGTGGATGAGATCTGAATATTTAACCTATAATTCAACTGAATAGAGACACCCTTTCACTAAAAGCAGCAGAGAAAAGGGGCCCTGCCCATTTCCTTTGCAGGGCGCCTTTTAAGACTGCACTTTAGAGGACCCACAAAAAGCCACATTTGGGATCCCAATCACTGCGCCTCTGCAAGGTATGGTGGCCTGAGGTATGGTGGACTTTTGATCCCTGCTGTATTGCCACATATGTAGGCATGACAGAACGAGGTCTGAAACTCAGTGCTTCCTGGCTTTGGTGGGTGACCTGCAAAGGGAGCAGTGAAGTCCCAGGGGCCACCCGCCCAGCCCAGAGCTCAGCAGAGGGAAGAGATTCAGGCCTTACTGCTGATGCCCCTGGTAGCCTCTTGGGCACAAAGCACACAAAGAAGTTCTGATCACTCCCATTGCAAGATTATTTTAATCACATCTCTATATTTCGTTTTCCCATTTCTTCCTTGCCAGTCTGAATGGATTTACAACTCACACCGGGTTTATTCAGAGAGGGGCATCAGACCCGCTCAGACACAAAGTTAAACCACCAACGCCAGTTTGCCCACAGGACTGGGCCTGGAGAGAGTTGCCCTGGGGGCCCTATGGTGCCTTGTGCACAGTTGCTGACCTCAGTACTGCTGCACTTCAAAGCCTGCTGAGTTTATGGGGAATCTTTCCTGACATCAAGAGAGGCAGTGCTGTCTACTGGATAGAGCACTAGACTGGGGCTCATCTGTGCATTCAACTCCTGATTCTGACACAGGCCTGCTGAGTGACCTTGGGTGGGTCACTTCCCTGCTCTGTGCCTCAGTTTCCCCATGTGTAAAATGGGGGTGATGCTCCTGACCTTCCTTTGTAAAGCGCTTGGAGATCTACGGATGAAAACTGCTAGATAAGAGCAAGGGGTTGTTATAACGCCCACTCCCCCATAGACACTTCACAGCAAATTGCTTTGGAAGGACAACGCTCGAGCTCATGAACTAATCTCTCCTTTGCTTGAGCACAGGAGATGCTGCAAAGCATGAGGGGAAGCTCGCTTCAAAGCGGCAACGCTAACGGAGTCACAGGCTCATGGTGCTGGCGGTGTCTGGTGATCCCCAGATGGCAGCCAGCAACCGGGAGACACCCCATCATGGTGACAGATTCAGTCAGCTCGGGCAGCAGCGTGGCTCTTTTTCTGACCAAGGCCCTTCCCTCCCTGAGGCAGGGGAAAACTTGTCTCCCAGCAGTGGCTGTCAGTGCAACCCTGCAGGTGTCACAGGGGCAGCCCCTGGGGAACTCCAAACCTTCGCTGATGCTCTGGCAGCCAGTCAATTCAGCTAGGATTTGGGGGCATGGACAAGGCTGCTCCCTGCTTTGGGATTCAGCTTGGTAAGGGCAAGCACAAGTGATTGATGGGTGCCGGCAGAGAAGTGGGGCTTGAAATGGGAAGCAGCTAGGTGAGTGGCAGAAACAGAGAAGATCTGCAGTGGCAGGACAGAAAGATTGGTCTCCAGAGGGAAAAGGAACAGCTCAGAACAGGCTGCAGAGGGGGAAACAGAAGTGGGTCTCATAGGATCTGGGAGAGCTGGTCTCTGATGCTGGGCAGCTAGCACCAACTACTATGAAGGACACACAGGAACGGCAGTAAGGTTTGGGCAGCTCTGGTATGTTTAGTTAAACACTACAGCCTCTCTGCATCTGGTGATGGGGCAGAAGAGGTATTTACACCTCGGCTGCTGCAGATCGTCTGGGCGTCCACAGGCTGGGAAGGGAACAGCAGCACAAGTGCAGTGGACGCAACCTTTGGGCCTCCTTCCTAGGGCTGCTGAGTGAGGCGGCAGTTCTCAGGTAGAGGAGTTTCTCACAGACCCAGCCCCCTGTACTGACCGCAAAGCCAGTCACCTCTTTCCAGTAGCTGGGCTAGAGAGGAGACTCCACGCGCCTGGCAGGTGGCCCAACAAAAGGCCACAGGATCATAGATTCATTCGTAGTGTCAAGATCAGAAGGTACCATTAGAGCCTCTCATCGGACCTGCCTACAACAGGCCACAGAACGGCAGTCAGTCACCCTGCACTGAGCCCAGTAACTTGTCTGGCTAAAGCATCATCCAAAAGGCAGCCTGTCTCAAAGGCACCAAGAGACAGAGAATCCACCCCTTCCCTGGGAGACTGGTCCCGTGGCTAACCCGTTAAACACGTGTGCCTGTCATCGTTACTGCTGTCCATGCTGCACCAGCATCCAGGGGCTATAATCAGGAGCAAGGCCCCCATTGTGCTAGGTGCTGTACAAACCAAAAAGGAAGGCGCTTCCTGGCTCCGAGGAACCGGTCTCCACTTTTGCACAGACCAAGGTACTTTATGAAGGCGAGTGAGTAGCATTATCCCCATTTTATGGCGGGATACTGAGGCACACAGTGGGGAAGGGACTAGCCCCAAATCACACAGCAAGTCTTCGGCAGAGCTGGGGTTAGAACCCCAGTCTCCCTCCCAGGTTCTAGCCATCAGATCCCGCTGGCTCCCCATCTCATTTGATAAAGTGGTTACAAGATGACACATTGCAGGTGGAATCAGCACAAACGGCCAGACTGCATGAGGCTAGGCTACATTCTCTGTAGCCACTGTCACTCCACCAAGCACCTCAGACTGCAGGCACTTGTTAAACTACAGAAACCGAGAGTTTGTGTTTTGTTTTCTTTCTAAGAAAGCCCACAACACACACTGCCAGCTCAGTGCAAATTAACCCACATGTGTGTAAACAGGTCAGGCCTGAAATGCATGCAAAGTCAGGCAGGCCAGGAGCGTATTTACTTTTCTTCAGAATGAGAATTCAGCCCCAGATGTGGCCAAAGTGCCAGAGCCACATGGCTGGGGCTCCCTCCGTCTGAGCCTGCACCCGATGGGAGTATTTTGTTAAGGCTGACGAAAGATGCTGGATTTACAGCCTGAAGGCCTGTGTGTACTCGCAGTCTGGGCAGCACGCACAGTGGCACTTGTTCCTACGCCAACATCCCCTACCCCTCTCTGCTGAGGCTGCCAGTGAGGGCCAGTCCCACTGGCAGCTCTCTGGGATGTGGGTGCCTGTCTGCTAGGCACTGGGCCCAGACTCTGCAAACTCAACCAAGGTACGTAACGACTGCCAGCCTGCAAAAGGCTCAAACCGGCTGTGTCCCTCACGGTCAGAGCCCTGACTCCTCCGCTCCCACACAGCAACCGCTGTTTGAAAGGCTGTCCCTACCCGTGCTCGCTCACTCTGAACACACCGAAAACCCCAGGCCCCGCTCAGCGAGGCAGTGGGGCTCCCAGCCCTGAACAGAGGCAGCACGCACCTCTCAAGGCACGTAAGGGAATAAAGACAAGGGCCTTGGTGCACCAAACACTTTTCCTTCTGCTGGGACCAGGTGGCCAAGCCCCGCTGCTCAGAAGCCCAAGGCTGAGACCTGGCTGCACAGTGTCATGCTCTGGCACCCATCGCTCATGACCACATGCCTTGGGGCTGTAGCTGAGAGGCAGAGGAGGGTCCCTGAACCTGGGAGCTTCAGGATGGCTTTAAGGGAGGGGAGAGCATGCTTCACTCTGGAAGGGACAATCCACACTGAGAAATGACTCAGGGTCCGGGAGGCATCTTTACAATAACCACAGCAGCCACCCCCCTCCCAGCCCCCAGGGCACAGACCTACCTTATCCAGGAAGCACAGCTTGTCCCTGGTCTTGGCATCCAGGATCTCCACCTCAAAGAAAAGAACAGCCTTTTTAGATTTCTTGGCCTTGGGGTGACGCTTGAGCCCGATGCCGTTCAGACCGATCAAGAGGGGCTGGCCCCCCTCCAGGGGCACCACGTTCGTGTCCATGCCTCTCCACAACTTTTCCAAGCAAACCCCAGGGAGTGAGTGGAGCCAGGGACTCAACACTGCAGCTTTGCTCTGGCTGTCCCAGTCAGTGGATTCCTGAGGGAGCTGCTTCTCCAAGGCTCAGTGAGATCTCCCCTTGCTCTGGGAGGATTCCAGGGGCCAGCCCATGAACGGGACCCAGCCCGGAGACCAGAGATCTGTTCTGCAGGCTGATTCGGAGGTGTAACCTGATAGCACAGGGAGGTGAATCACTACCGTATCCAGCTAAATATAAAACAGAGCCTAGCTTCTCACAAGCAAGCAGCTTCTACCAGGGGCTTTTTAAAGGCACTGCCAACACCCCAGAGGATAAACACCGCCCAGCATTCGCCTGGATTTGTTAGTCGCTTTCAGACTTTGCAGTTATTAAATGGGCCACTGCAGGCTACAACATACCCAGCCTGGTGAAAGTGTCTCTGTCCTGAAGTACCCACAAGCACCCAGGAGCCGATCAGGTGCTAATCTCACATCATCAAGAGTTTGCATTCCTTGAGATCTATTTGTCAGTATTATAGCAATACATAGAGGGCCCAATTAGAAAGGAGGATCTATTGTGCTAAGTACTATACAGATATGAACTAAACAGTCATCTCCCTTATGGTGCTCAGTAATGGTTTCGTTTGTATCAACCCGTTAGACGGATGGATTTCCCTCTGCTACTTAAAAGAATAGCATGCATAATTCATCTGTGGAACTCTCTGCTGCAGGATATAATTGAGACAAAGGGGCCAGCAGGTTTAAAATACAGGGCTAGGCATTTATAAGAGTTGCCTCTGAAATTACAGTGGCTAGGCTAAAACCTCCCGCTTGAAGGCAAAAGCTGCTCACTGCATTCACAGACATCTCCATCCCCGTCACCAGGAAATGGCATTACAGTAGGTATAGTATAGACACATTATGCCTTCTGAAGCAGCTAGCACTGGCCAACTTCAGAGACGAGACCCAGGACTAGATGGACTCCAGGTCTGTTCCAGTCCAGCAATTCCTGAATTCCAAGGTGCACACATGACAAGCTTGGCCCTGGATTTGGAAAGATCTTCTGCTGGAAGAACCACTGGCTCATTCTTCTCACTGCATTTTAAATGCAGTATATTTTTTCACTTTAACTGCATTCTCCCGATTTCCCTATTCTCTCCCCACCTGTTCTTAATGCACCCCCCCCCCTTCAACAAATCAGAAGCATTGGAAGCTTTGTACTGACAGATTAGAGCCTCAACTCCACCAGGGAAATATTACAGCAATGCCACTGTTGCAGAGATGGGCTCCCACTGGCATTTCATCACTAGGCATCTTAGATCTCCTCTGAGGAGGGTTAGAAGAGATTATGCTTATCACACCCAAACCAGCTGACAAACCATCTCCACTAGGGCTCTGGTGCTGCTAACACAGGTGATGCTGACCCTTGGCTTAAGCAGAAAGGCATTTTCCTAAAGCTAAGCCTGGTTAGAGATTTTTCCCCAAAAGAAGTAGTATTTGTTTCTTACTCTTAAGAGTGCGGGATTTGACATTGTGCATCAATTAGCCAGTCTGAGGCTTGCCTGCTAGGAGCATGGATGTCTACAATATTGCAACACACAGTCTGTGAGCAATAGAACAGGGACTGCACTGCAGAGAGCAAAAACTAAATGCCGTTACCATATGAAACATGTCCCACTCTCTCCCCAGGCAATTAGGCAAACTTCTGAGAACTAGCTAAAAGTTAGAACTGGCTTGCACAGAAGAGTGAGAAGTCTGTGGGCGGTTTACACTTGAATTAACACTGCATTTTTAAAAGGAGCTGCCGAAGGTCTGGTTTTGAGTTCAGAGCACGCAGCATGGAAACTTGGGTCCAGGATGGGATGGACCTTTCAAATCTTGAGTGATGTCCAGCCATTAAGTTTCAATCATTCTGTTGGAGTAGCTGGAAACTTGCAGTCAAAGGCACCGACTCCGTGGGTGCTCCAGGGCTGGAGCACCCACGGTGAAAAATTAGTGGGTGCTCTGCACCCACCAGCAGCCAAGATCCCCTCCTCACTTCACCTCCGCCTCCTCCCCTGAGCGCGCCGCATCCCCGCTTCTCCACCTACCTCCCAGCGCTTGCCGCCACACAACAGCTGTTTCGCGGCATAACAAGCTCCGGGAGGGAGCGGGGAGGAGCGGGAATGCAGCTCACTCAGGGGAGGTGGTGGGAAAGAGGCGGGGCCGGGGTGGGGATTTGGGGAAGGGGCAGAGACTTTGGGGAAGGTATTGGAATGGGTGTGGAGCAGGGGTAGAGTCGGGGCAGGGCCCGGACGTAGAGGGGAGTCGAGCACCCACCAGCACCAGCAAAAGTCGTCACCTATGTGTGCAGATCATCTCTTAGGGGCTTAAGGAGGTGGCAGTGATCTCAAATGTGGAGAAGACACAGCACTAGTTACGTATTTTAAATAATGAAGATATAGCTCTTCCTCTCCCACCTTGGAGACCCCAAAACCAACCTGGGGATCACGAAATTACAACACAGTGAAGTTTGTCCCTGAGAATTACAGGTCTAGTTTTCAGAGGTGCAGCCAATAGAAGCTGTACGGGCTCATGCTCTGTGAAAAGAAGTCTGACCCTCGGTACTATGGCATATTCCTACCCACAACAAACTCAGTGCACATGGTGGAAAGAGATGAATAGGGGAAACCTAAGCCGGTCTCCTTGGAACACAGCAAGGGGTTACTACAGGAGCTTCTACCTTTGGTAATTGCAGGAAGGATTCTCAACCGCCTTGAACCAAAAAAGGCATCATCAGCCATGAGTGCAGGAGGAAACCCAGAGCAGAGGTCATGTTATTGATTCTCACCTGGATGAAGTCAGCCATCTAGGACTGGCCTCAGGAGACCTGGGTTCTACTCCTTGCTCTGTCACCAACCTGCTCCATAACCATGGGGCAGTCGCTTCCAATCTCTGTGCCTCTGTTTTCCATCCCTCTGTCTGCCTGGTTTATAGATTATCTGGGAAGAGGAGGTGTCTTATTATGGGCAGGTCTACACTTAAAGCGCTGTACCAGTGCAGCTCAGCCACTGTAGCGCTTCAGCGGAGATGCCACCATGCCACTGACAGAGCGTCTCCTGTCATAGCTAAATCGAGCTCCATGAGAAGCAGTAGCTAGGTCAACGGGAGAAGCCCTCCCATTAACATGGGTTTGGTCGGTATAACTACATTGCTCAGAGGTGTGGATTTTTGAGTGACACAGTTATTCTGATGTAAGTTCATAGTGTAGACCTGGCCTCAGGGTCTGTACATGGTTTAGCACAATGGGGCCCTGATCTCAGCTGGAGCCTCTAGGTGTTACTATAAACACAAATAAGAATAAGCCAATTTACTGGCTGTAAAGGTTTTAGGGCCTGATTTGCAGTCGTTCTGAATCTGCCTCAGCTCCCACTGACTTCAGCCAGACTTGCAGGTGCTTAGCGCCTCAGAAAAAAACAAGCCTTAAATGCCCATGCAAAGATTACAGAATAAAAAAACCAGCAGTTTCTCTCCTCCTGCTGCTTCTACTCATTGCCATTCTGAACCATTAATTATTATTAAACAGTTCAAAATTCACAGCCACGGTGGCGTTCAGTTAGCCCTCTCCCAGCTGTCGGGGAGTTCTGGGTATCTGCAGAATTCAGAAGGCAGAGAGTGCGATTTCCTGCTGCACTCCCCAGGGACACTTGGGATTATTTTCGCTTTGCATTGAAGCGGTGGAGAAGGTGACAAATTCCTGAGCTTGTGGATTCCTGAAAACTGCCCCCAGACAAGCTGGGAGAGAAAGGGTCAGGGACTGTGTCAGAGGCACCCAGAAGCTCCCCAACATATGAACAACTCATTGTCTCAAAGATAACACACACAAGTCTGTGCTTCAAGGGACCCTGATGCATGGATTGGAAAGGCTTTAAATTCAAGGGGAACACTACCAAAAAATCAGATCAAAACGGCACAGAGGTGCACGTCACAAATGTGTTTGTCTGTAACTCATCCTTTCCTTCCCTTCCCCCCCCCCCCAGCACTCACCCTCAAAGCCCCCTTCCTAGCCACATCCACAAACAGAAGGGAAGAAAGCCTCTCTCCTTCCTGATGGTTTCATGGAGACCCATCGCTCTGGAAGGATGCAGCCCATGGCTGCTTGCAGGGGGCAGGGACAGCATGTTCTGCACTCTCAGCAGATCGGAAGGACTGAGTCCAAGCAGGTGTATTAATAGAAGCTGTGCTCTAGAGGCTAGGGCAGTTTATCATATGCCTCTAAACCCTGGAAACAACAAGAATCTCATGCAGGGGTAGCAGCAGGAGAGATACTGCAGAGGCAGTCAACATCTGAAAATACAAACAGCCAACTCTGGACATGAGGGACAGACTGGGGGACTTAGTACACCAGAAGGGGGTCAGGCAGAGCCACAGATCAAGAGAGCTTGAATCAGCAAGTGGTTGGAATCAGAGAAATCGATCTCAAGCCACCATGACCCTGCAGGCCACCTATGGGATCCCCATGGGAAAGAAGAGGCTCTCCACTGGAGACGGAGCTGGAGACAGAAAGCATGCTCATTTCAAGAGCAAAGCGGAGGGACGGTGGAGCAGCCCACTGGTCACAGAAAGGTAAGGGACATCCCTACTAAACAACTCCCTGCTACAGAGAAAAAGCTGCTAACTGTAAAACAGTCAGGCTGGGCTCCGCTGCACAGACTGGACTCACCAATCTGGGTACTGAGAAAGTTTACCCTGAGTCTGGACTAACTTCCTGAGGTTCCTTGCAAGAACCTCAAAACAGGTCTAACCTGTTCCCAACAGAAGCAACAGCATGTGGTAGAAAGCCACAGGTGTATGTGCAGGGTATATATCCCTGGCAATGAGATGGGCTAAACAGTGATTCTCAAACTTTTTTTTACTAGTGACCCCTTTCACATAGCAAGGCTCTGAGTGCGAATCCCCCATCAATTAAAAATGCCTTTTTATATATTTAACACCATTATAAATGCTGGAGGCAAAGCAGGGTTTGGGGTGGACGCTGACAGCTCGTGACCCCCTGTGTAAGAACCTTCCGACCCCCCGAGGGATCCCGACCCCCAACTTGAGAACCCCTGAGCTAAAAGGTTGCAAGCAGGATCAATTGGGCACATGTAGTTATTTCTCCTCTTGCACAACTTCTCCCTAGAGATTCCCAGTCACAGAGCTCGCTTGGAGAGAATTAGAAAGCAGCATGCACCATCTGAAATCAAGCCATCTGCTTTGGCCTCTTAACACCAGAGGGACACAAGTAATTATGAACTTGCCAATAATCAGACACATCGTGAGCCCAGGGCCTAAAACTCTGCTTGCTGTAATTATTTAAGAGCCCATAGGCGGGGGTAGGGTGAAGGTGTTCTGGTGTAAATGACACATGCCATTACTGTACAGATGGACTGTGGTTTTCCAGCAATGGCTGACACTATGACTCAGACTCCAAAGTCCAGGCTGGTGACTAGGAAGGACAAACAGGTGTCTGGGGAGCAGCCAGCTGCCCCACAAGTGAAGACAGGAATTTTCACATAGGCAGTACTTTTCATCTGAGAATCTCAAAGGTGGGTCAGTATCATTATCCTCATTTCACAGAGGGGGAAACTGAGGCACAAAATGATATACCCGAGGTTTCACAATCCGTCAGGGTGGGGCCACAAACAGAACCCAGATCTGCCAACTTCCACCCCCTGGCTCTAACCACTGGAAACACTGCTGCTCCCCAGGATGGAGACAGCAGAACCGGCACATGCTTTAGAAGGGAGCGTCTGGTATGCGGGCTTCTGAGAGAGATTGGCTACTGGGCCCACCCAGCATGCTCAATATGTTGAATACTAATCCTCCCAGGACCCAGAGAAGGAGGTTCTTAGGGAAGGACAGAATCCAGAGATGGTTGGGGAGAGGCCTTTCTCACGGACACTGGTTGCAGGGGGATCTTAGGCTCGGCATACAGCATCTGGAACAGTGCGTGCTGCGGGGCAGAGAGCCAAAGCCCCCAGGAAGCTGTGGGCTGCCTCACCCATGTTTATTAGGGGAAGAGCTGACCAGAAGTGGAGGGCATAGCACGTGGTAAAGCGTCAAGCAGCTGCAGCTCCGTGCATGCTGGGAGCAGAACCCAGAATCCATGTGTAGTCTCAGAACCAGATGCAGAGCTCAGCACGCTCTTGTCTGTGCTTAACGGTCAGCGACACCAATTGCTGAACTGGGGCTATTCCCCAGAGTGGAGACAAGGCCCAGGAGAGAGCCAGGATGGGGATGGAGTTCTATTTCCCCATTTACCAGGCTCTCTTCTAGTTAACACTGAATGAGGAGATGAGCTGATCATATTCCTGTAAGAAGCACGAGCCATCTCTGGGATATGGACTGGATCTCATGGTCAGTGCATGTGGGGGCTTTAATATAGGGACAGTCTCATCCACACAGGGGAAGTTCTCCTAAAGGAGCAGCATTCCCTTTGTGGGGCACCAACGGCTGGACAATGAAGGAACTCTTCTGCTGGAGGATTGCAACGTCAGCAGCTAGTGGCTGTCAGTGCACAGCACCGCTACCATAGGGCAGGAGATTCTCCCACCTGAAACACAGCTTCATCCTAGCCCCCTTTAGCACTCCATGTCCCCTTAGGCTAGGGAGTGTGTTACGCACTCAATGCTCCTGCATGGGGCTGTCTGGCATCAGGAAGATGCATCTCTAAAAGCCTCATTTACCCTGATCTGTTAGAGCAGAGGGTCCCAGAGGCAGTTCCACTGAACTGGCGACCGAAAATGGAAGGGGCCCCACCCATGGGAAACCCAGCACTGGGTTAGGCCTGCTTTGGCAGGCTGACTGCAGAGCACCTACAGAGCTGCTGTTTCTAGGACATCCTTGACAGGTACCAGAAAGGACGTTCTAATGAGGAGAGACAGACACAGACAGCCACTGTTGCTTTAGTGCTGTGACAATGACCACTCAGAAGACGCCTCACTAGCTGTAGCAGTGAGCAGACTTTAGCAGCGAGCAGACCTTAGCATCAAGAACCAACCAGAGAAGCTATGATCAATCTGTATAAAGTGCTTGGTTCAGAAGACACTTCTTGGTAAATTAAGTGGTGGCCAGATCCCCTCTGGAGCTTCCTAGAGGAGTCTAGCTCTCCCCACCTTGGAAGCACCATCACTCATGACACCCCTCCTGGCAGCAAGAGGGGCTGGTCAAGGTGCCCCTCCAGAAGCAGTCACAGTGGTCCTTGAGTTGTTCAGAGGCCAGTACCCTAAAAGGGACTTACACCACAGTCAGCCTTCTCTAGGTTCCTGGATAGCAGTGGAGTCATGCAATGCTCAATTCCCTAGCCTCTAATGCCAAAGCCTCCCTTGCACAGATCCTTCCACGATTCAATTCATTTTACAACCGGTTGCACCTGTCCCGTAAGAATCTGGTTTTAAGAGGCTACAAAGACCACACTCCAAACTGAAGAGCAGAGACAGGGAGAACTCTGAAGGCTGAATGTGGGGGTGCAAACCCAAATATCTTCCCCCACTAGCAGGGGCCCCAGAAAGATCAGATCAAATGAGGGGAGAGAACAAAAGTTGTAGAAGACAGTGAATCCCGTACATTACAGCAAAGGAGGATAGAAAAGTGGGGACTGGGGGGGTACACTGCTTCTTTAAAAGGAAAAAATTGGGGTGATAAATTAACAATAGAAGTTTGGGTCTAATCTACCAGCTTTTCCTGGAAGACCCAATGGATAGAGAACTTGTAAGAGGACTACATCACAAGCACAAAGGACGTGAAACCTGAGCACTAAGAAGTGATTTGCATTCAGACCACTGAAAATTTTGGTTTTGCGCAACAGCAATTTAACATGAAAGCCTAACAAACAGTGGGAAGGAACGTTCTTTGGTAACTGTTTGGCACCTTCATCCAAAACCCCCAACCTGTTCTATTAAGGGCTGAGAAAGCTCCCAGGTTAGCTCTCTGGACCTCCATGAGGACTGTAGCATAAGACAGGATGAGAAGGCTAGATAGTCATGATATTTTTAGAGGAGGGGGTGAACTAAGTGGGGAAAAAATAACTTTTAGATGAACTTTCAAAGAAGCAAACAAAGGCATGAGCCCAACTCCTTCCCAAAACCATCCCCACATGCAGATCACTGTTAAGCTACTCATCAGAAGAACGGTGCCAGGCTGGCAGGTGAAAGTAGCAGAGCTGTTTATAAGAAAGATCCTACAACATGTCCTTGTTAGTACAGGCCTGGTGCCAGCAAACAGTGGGCTCTGCAGCCTTCAAAGCACCAAAGGAAGGGCCACTAGACTTCAGCCCTTTCCTCCTAGCCTTTGCTAATGCCAATGGGAGGCGCATTGCAAAATCCACAAGCTCCAAAGGGCATGGAGCAGAAAGCAGTGAAGAGACACACACCAAAAATCCTTGTCTGGGAGAGCCAGTCACAGCCCACAAGGCAGAGAGCTGCTGCAGCAGGGGCCCCTCCCTCTGTACAGGGTGAACTCAGAGACTGGAGACCTCTTCTGGGGCAGACTCCACTCCTTCCCCCCTTCAAGGGTAACCACATACAGCACTGGAATGTGGGAACTTTATCCCTTAACTCCTGCTAATTGGGAACATAAACAGCCTCAGTCTGTGCCTGGCCATCCGACGCTCCTGGAACTTCTCAACCAAGGCAGACATAGCCCCCGTAAAATGCTCCACCTTGTTAGGTGTAACGTGCAGCACAGTTCTGCGTTCCATTCGCTCAGGGCCCATGATAGCGTGTTTCACTCTGACTCAAGTTTGCTTCTCCTCCCTCAGTGCTCAGCCCACATGTGGAAAGCAACGATGATCTCCGTTACATCATGGCAAATCCACTGGAGCTAGCAGGATTACACTAGATTTACACCCGTATAAGTGACAGCAGAATCTGGCCCACGTTTCACACACGCAGCCTGTACAAACTTGGTACTTGGAATCAGATCAAGGGGTCAGACTTACAGCACGATGGAGGTGTTTGGACACTTGCAGTGATCTATATCTTGGCAGGTGGATGGCACTTGTCCCAGACATATATTGGCAGTGAGAGTTATTTTCCCATCCCCTGTGGGTGCGTTTGAAATAGCAACAGGGTAGAAGGAGCAAGAGTTATAGACATCCACGTTAGTTCTGAAAAATTGTCCATTAGAACAGGAGAAAATAAAGATATTTTTAGAGGGCAAAAGCAGCATAGAGCAGTAGAATCATCAGCCAGTGGAGTGAGGAAGGTGTGTGAGAAAAGACCCGATACAGAAAAGACTTGTGCTGGAATTATCTTTATAAAAGAAGATACAAGAACAGCCCTGCTGGGTCAGGCCAATGCTGCATCTAGCCCAGTGTCCTGTCTTCTGATGGTTAGGCAGATAGATGCCTGGGGCACATGGAAGGGATGAGCCTAGGGCTAAAGTACAGGAGTTGGGGGGGGGGGGTCAAGACTGCTGGGTTCTACTCCCAGCTTTGACATCGATCAAGTCCTTTCCCCCCTCCGCGCCTCAACTTCTCCCTCATAAAATGGAGGTGGTGATACTGACCTAGCTCAAAGGGTTGAAGTTTAATTAATTAATGGTTGCAAAGAGCTTTAAAAGCATTACTGCAGGGCCAGATTTTCCAAGAGCTCTTACTGTGACACTATGCCCCCATATTCTGCATAGAGATATTGTTATGATAGGATTATGGCATAACTAAGATGTGTTCTATGCAAGATGGACCACGTGAGAGATCACTGGAAAGGTTATGATTTACTGAATATGATTATCCTATCCTGTTGGGAAGGGCCATTAGAGCAAACAATACGTCTTTGAAGACGCTAATCTCCCACCTTCCTGGGAAGCTGCAAACAGCCTCCGAGTTATGGCTGCAGGGACATGTGACCAAGCTACCTGGTACTAGACTCCATGATGATATGAGTGTTTTTCCACTGATTGGGGGTGGGAATCACATTGTTGGGATTATTTTTCACTTATCAGTGTTGAATTTCATCTGCTATTTTGTTGTTGCCCAGTCACCCAATTGTGTGAAATCCCTTTGTAACTCTTCGCACTCAACTTTGGACTTAACTGTCTTGAATAATTTTGTATCATGTGCAAACTTTGCCTCTTCACTATTCACTGCCTTTTCCAGATCATTAACGAATATGTTGACCAGCACGGGCCCCAGTACAGTTCCTTAACCTCTTTCCATTATGAAAACGGACCCATTTATTTCTACCCTTCATTTCCTGTCTTTTAACCAATTGCTGATCCATGAGAGGACCTTCCCTCTTATCCCATGACTACTTAGTTTCCTTAAGAGCCTTTGGAGAGGCACTTTGTCAAAGGCTTTCTTAAAATCCAAGTACATTATATACCCTGGATCTGCCTTATCCACGTGCTTGTTGACTCCCTCAAAGAATTCTAATAGACAGGTGAGTCACGACTTCCCTTTACAAAAGCTGTGTTGACTCTTCCCCCAACAAATCGTGTTCATCTATGCGTCTGATAATTCTGTTGTTTACTATAGTTTCAGCCAATTAGCCAGGGACTGAAGTTAGGTTTACCGGCCTGTAATTATCAGGATCACCTTTTGAGCCCTTCTTAAAAATCAGCCTTACATTAGCTACCTTCCAGTCATTTGGTACAGAGGCGTGTTTCAGTGATAGGTTACATACTACAGTTAATAGTTCGCAATTCTGTATTTGAGTTCCTTCAGAACTCTTGGGTGAATACCATCAGGTCCTGGTAACTTTTATTACTATTTATCAATTTGTTCTAAAACCTCTGCTATTGACTCATCAGTGCGGGGACAGCACTTCAGATTTGTTGCCCAAAAAGGAGAGCTCTGATGAGGAGATCTCCCCTACATTCTCTGTAGTGAAGACCGATGCAAAGAATTCATTTAGCTTCACTGCAATGACCTTGTATTCCCTGAACGCTGCTTTAAAACCTTGGTCATCTAGTGGACCCACTGCTTTTTTGGCAGGCTTCTGTTTCTTAAAAAAAAAAATCTTACTGTCAGTTTTTGCATCTTTAGCAAGTTGCTTCTCAAATTATTTCTTCCCGTCTTATTATACTTTTACACATACCCTGCTGGAGTTTGTGCTCCTTCCTATTATCCTCACCAGGATCTGCGTTCCAAGTTTTAAAAGGTGTCTTTTTGGGTATGTCTACACTGCAGTTAGACACCCACAGCTGGCCCATGCCAGCTGACTCGGGCTCATGGAGCTGTTTGTGGTGTAGACTTTTGGGCTCAAGCTGCCCAGAGCTCTGGGACTCTCCCACTTTGCAGGGGCCTAGAATTGAAGCTCCAGCCAGAGCCTGAACATCTACTCTGCAATTAAACAGCCCCTTAGCCCAAACCCCGTGAGCCTGAGTCAGTTGGCATGAACCAGCTGGGGGTTTTTAATTGCAGTTAGACATACCCATAGCCTCTAACAGCCTTCAGTATTCTGCTGTTTAGCCATGATGGCATTTTTTTTGGTCCTCTTAGTCTTTTGTGATTTGGGGTATACAGTTAGTCTGAGCCTCTATTATGGTGTTTTTAAGTAGTCCCATACTGCTTGCAGGCGTTTAACCCTTGTGGCAGCTCCTTTTAATTTCTAAGAAGTATCCTCGTTTTTGTGTAGTTCCCCTTTTTAAAGTTAAACATTACTGTAGTGGGATTTTTTTGGTATTATCCCCCCTACAAGGATGTTAGATTTAACCACTTTATGGTCACTATTACCAAGCAGTTCAGATATAGTTACCTCTTGGACCAGATCCTGTGATCCACTTAAGACTAAATCAAGAATTACCTCTCCCCTTGTGGGTTTCCAGGACCAGCTGCTCCAGGAAGCAGTCATTTATGCTGTCTAGAAATGTTCTCTATATCACACTTTAAGGGGACATTTACCCAGTCAATATGAGGCTAGTTGAAGTCACCCATTATTACTGAACTTTCTGCTTTTGTAGCCTTTCAAACCTCCCTGAACATTTCACAATCATTGTCACTCAGTCTCCTCCTTAAGACCAGACTCCTTTCCTCTCAAGTCCTGTCCTGTACGGTCTTGAGTTCTTATTTTTTAAAGCCAGATTCTCCTCTCATTTTACACCCTGCAAAATCTGGAGCAACTCCATCATCTCCAGCAGTTGCCCTGCTTTCTTAATCTGGGGTTTTAAACTAGGTTCACTGGGGGAAGGAGACCAAAGCCCTGAGTTAAGTGGGGAAGTGGGATACCAGGAAGAAGCACGAGCAGTAGTGCATGAGAGGGGAGGGCTCCTGCCTCATACTGAGAAAGAGGGGCGATCAGCGGGTTATACACAAATGCACGAAGCCTGGGAAACAAGCAGGGAGAACTGGAAGTCCTGGCCAAGTCAATGAATTATGATGTGATTGGAATAACAGAGACTTGGTGGGATAACTCACATGATTGGAGTACTGTCATGGATGGATAAGCTGTTCAGGAAAGACAGGCAGGGCAGAAAATGTGGGGGAGTTGCACTATATGTAAGAGAGCAGTATGACTGCTCAGAGCTCAAGTATGAAACTGCAGAAAAACCTGAGAGTCTCTGAATTAAGTTTAGGAGTGTGAGCAACAAGGGTGATGTCGTGGTGGGAGTCTGCTATCGACCACCGGACCAGGGGGATGAGGTGGACAAGGCTTTCTTCCAGCAACTTGCAGAAGTTACTAGATCGCAGGCCCTGGTTCTCATGGGAGACTTCAATCACCCTGATATCTGCTGGGAGAGCAATACAGTGGTGCACAGACAATCCAGGAAATTTTTGGAAAATGTAGGGGACAATTTCCTGGTGCAAGTACTGGAGGAACCAACTAGGGGCAGAGCTCTTCTTGACCGGCTGCTCACAAACCGGGAAGAATTAGTAGGGGAAGCAAAAGTGGATGGGAACTTGGAAGGCAGTGACCACGAGATGGTCGAGTTCAGGATCCTGACACTAGGAAGAAAGGAAAGCAGCAGAATACGGACCCTGGACTTCAGAAAAGCAGACTTTGACTCCCTCAGGGAACTGATGGGCAAGATCCCCTGGGAGAATAACATGAGGGGGAAAGGAGTCCAGGAGACCTGGCTGTATTTTAAAGAATCCTTATTGAGGTTACAAGGACAAACCATCCCGACGTGTAGAAAGAATAGTAAATATGGCAGGCGACCAGCTTGGCTTAACAGTGAAATCCTTTCTTATCTTAAACACAAAAAAGAAGCTTACAAGAAGTGGAAGATTGGACAAATGACCAGGGATGAGTATATAAATATTGCTCGGGCATGCAGGAGTGAAATCAGGAAGGCCAAATCACACCTGGAGTTGCAGCTAGCAAGAGATTTTAAGAGTACCAAGAAGGGTTTCTTCAGGTATGTTAGCAACAAGAAGAAAGTCAAGGAAAGCGTAGGCCCCTTACTGAAGGAGGGAGGGAACCTAGTGACAGAGGAAGTGGAAAAAGCTAATGTTCTCAATGCTTTTTTTGCCTCTGTCTTCACAAACAAGGTCAGCTCCCAGACTACTGCACTGGGCAGCACAGCATGGGGAGGAAGTGACCAGCCCTCTGTGGAGAAAGAAGTGGTTCGGGACTATTTAGAAAAGATGGACGTGCACAAATCCATGGGGCCGGATGCGTTGCATCCGAGAGTGCTAAAGGAGTTGGCGGATGTGATTGCAGAGCCATTGGCCATTATCTTTGAAAACTCATGCAATCGGGGGAAGTCCCGGACGACTGGAAAAAGGCTAATGTAGTGCCCATCTTTAAAAAAGGGAAGGAGGAGGATCCTGGGAACTACAGGTCAGTCAGCCTCACCTCAGTCCCTGGAAAAATCATGAAGCAGGTCCTTAAGGAATCAATTCTGAAGCACTTAGAGGAGAGGAACGTGATCAGGAACAGTCGGCATGGATTCACCAAGGGCAAGTCATGCCTGACTAATCTAATTGCCTTCTATGACGAGATAACTGGTTCTGTGGATGAAGGGAAAGCAGTGGACGTGTTGTTCCTTGACTTTAGCAAAGCTTTTGACACTGTCTCCCACAGTATTCTTGCCAGCAAATTAAAGACGTATGGGCTGGATGAATGGACTATAAGGTGGATAGAAGAAAGCTGACTAGATTGTCGTGCTCAACGGGTAGTGATCAATGGCTCCATGTCTAGTTAGCAGCTGGTATCAAGTGGAGTGCCCCAAGGGTCGGTCCTGGGGCCGGTTTTGTTCAATATCTTCATAAATGATCTGGAGGATGGTGTGGATTGCACCCTCAGCAAGTTTGCAGATTACACTAAACTGGGAGGAGAGGTAGATATGCTAGAGCGTAGGGACAGGTTACAGAGGGACCTAGGCAAATTGGAGGATTGGACCAAAAGAAATCTGATGAGTTTCAACAAGGACAAGTGCAGAGTCCTGCACTTAGGACGGAAGAATCCAATGCACCACTACAGACTAGGGACCGAATGGCTAGGCAGCATTTCTGCAGAAAAGGACCTAGGGGTTACAGTGGATGAAAAGCTGGATATGAGTCAACAGTGTGCCTTTGTTGCCAAGAAGGCCAATGGCATTTTGGGATGTATAAGTAGGGGCACTGCCAGCAGATGGAGGGATGTGATCGTTCCCCTCTATTCGACACTGGTGAGGCCTCATCTGGAGTCCTGTGTCCAGCTTTGGGCCCCACACTACAAGAAGGATGTGGAAAAATTGGAAAGAGTCCAGCGGAGGGCAACAAAAATAATTAGGGGACTGGAACACATGACTTATGAGGAGAGGCTGAGGGAACTGGGGATGTTTAGTCTTCAGAAGAGAAGAATGAGGGGGGATTTGATAGCTGCTTTCAACTACCTGAAAGGGGGTTCCAAAGAGGATGGCTCTAGACTGTTCTCAGTGGTAGCAGATGACAGAACAAGGAGTAATGGTCTCAAGTTGCAGTGGGGGAGGTTTAGGTTGGATATTAGGAAAAACTTTTTCACTAGGAGGGTGGTGAAACACTGGAATGCGTTACCTAGGGAGGTGGTGGAATCTCCTTCCTTAGAAGTTTTTAAGGTCAGTCTTGACAAAGCCCTGGCTGGGATGATTTAATTGGGGATCAGTCCTGCTTTGAGCAGGGGTTTGGACTAGATGACCTCCTGAGGTCCCTTCCAACCCTGATATTCTATGATTCTATGAATTTGGCCCTCAGATTTGCAATGCATTTTTGTAGCTACACAAAACATCATGTGCAAAGTTTACAGGACCACAGGCCAGAGTTCAGCACCCAACGTGCTCCCAGTCCCATGTGCTGAGTGCTTTTGAAAACCAGGCCCCTTATTTTGGGGCCTGAACTAAAGCTTGGCTTTTTTTAAAAAAAATATATCTGGCTCCAAATAAATCATTAATCCAACCCCGTAAATTGTCCTGCGGTTATTGCAACCGACAGCAGAGCTTGATTTTGCATGAAGTGACGTGGCAGTGGCATCTCTTTAATACTGTGCTGTATGATGTTTATTTCATAGCCGTGCTGGCTCTCCAGTTATAGCAAGCAACAGGTGTTTGTCTTGGCAGAGCTTGGGAGCTTCGCTTGGGAGCATGACTCTGCAGAGGGCAGCAATAATGGAAACCCCAGCACAAGCCTTAGCCAGAGACATTTTCCAGCAAGAGGGTCTTTCTGAGCAATCACATAACTGATTGTGGAAAGAGTCCTGAAATCCATGGTAAACAGGGGGTGGGGAGACATCTATGTACTTATCTGGCCCTGTTACTATGGTACCCAAGGATCTCACAATCTTCAATTTATTTATCCTCACAGTCCCCCTGTGAGGCAGGGCAGTGCCATTATCCGCATTATACAGATGGGGAACTCAGACACAGAGAGACTAAGTGACTTGTCCAAGGTCATGCAGAAAGTCAGCTGCAGAGCAGGGAAATGAAACGGGGTCTCCAAAGTTCTTGGCTAGCACCTGGACCACCGATGCTCAAGATTATTTCAGTGGGCACCATGACAGGGCAAGACAAAAGGGTGCCTGCCTCACCAACTGGACTCTGCTGACAGGAGAGGACTGGCTCAAGGACACTTGCAGAAGTGGGGGGCCTCATGTGGGCGAGAGCAGCAGGTTAACATATAACAGGCTTTTGGGGAGGATGCATTCCTGATATGCACATGAGCTCAGCCAGTCAGTTGTCAATTTCACCAGCCAGCAGCTCCTTCACCGGGTATGGAAACCAGAACAAGACGGAGCCAGCAGAGATGGGCCCTGGAATAGGGGGCAGGCCTGGTGTTTGGGGCGACACTGTGCTCAGACGCTTTGTAAGATGTCAGAATCCAGGTGTGACTGTATTTTGGTATTAGGCAGGTGTGTCCACTCCCCAGCTTCAACCGCATCCTGCTTTCTATGGAGCTGCTGATCCCAAGCGGTGCAGACAGCCAAAAGCACGATTAAGTTGCAACATTACAAAAAAAAACCCAGGCCCGTCTCTACAGTTTATATAAATGCTTATCAAGCTGGGCTCCTGTTTCAGGAGGGCTTTTACTGCTAAATACCATGCTAAGCCAGGGCAGGATAGGACCTAACTGAAAATAGAATAAATCAAAAAACATCTGTTCAGCATCAAAGAGCCAACAGCACCCTCTTGCGTACACACGAATGCCCTAGTGCGAAAGAGACTCCAACACCCTCATCCGGATCTGAGGAGTAATTACACGCTAACCGTCCCTTCACATCACTGGAGTAGCAGCACCACTAGAGGCAAGGCAGAGATCTGTACGACAGCACCAGCCAAGAATAAGCCCCCCACTGTGGTAGGCACTCTACAGCAGGGGTCTCAAACTCAATTTACCTTAGGGCGAGTGCCAGTCCTCAAATCCTCTCAGTGGGCCAATATCATCGCTGAAGGTGGTGTTCAGAAGAGAACACATTTATATTGTATTTTTTATTTCAAATTTCTTAGAAATAATAAAACTGTCATACAACTTTATACAATTCTTCACCTGCCATGGCTGACTCTGCCCGGCAACTAGTGATGGTATCTCTGTCCCTCTCCGCTAGCCAATGGGAGCTGCGCTTGCGTCTCCCCGCCACGGGCCACAGTGGAAACAGCCATTGACACAAGGCCCAACATTTTAAATATGATAACAAGCTTTTATATATACACACAAGGAAACATTTTCTTTTAAAGCGCAAACAACTGTTTTAAGAATGCGCGTCGCCAGTGGTGTTTGCAAGCCAGCCATGGCTACTAACCACCTGAAGGTGAAAAGGACTGTATGAACAACACAAACTGATTTAAATCACTTTTGCTGTCTGAGCAGCAAGAAATGCAGAGGAAACAGAATAGTGACAAGTGCAATTTAATAAACTGTTCCGGGGGAAGTAATAACAAGGAAAAGACCTTTCTGTTTATAGCACCTATTTAAAAAAAAACAATGGAGAGAGTGGCCCTTTGATTTGCCCAATTCAAGACCTCTCTGCTAGGAACAAGCACCTGAAGTTTACCAAACCCCTGCTGGCAGGTTTACTCACAATGCACCCTCCTCCTCTGCCAGCAGTACGAGTGTCTGCAAGTATCAGGGGGTCACCATGTTAGTCTGTATCCACAAAAACAACAAGGAGTCTGGTGGCACCTTAAAGACGAACAGATTTATTTGCTCAAATAAATCTGTTAGTCTTTAAGGTGCCACCGGACTCCTTGTTGTTAGTGTCTGCAAGAGGGTTAGAGATGAAGCGTGGACAGGAGCAGAGCACTGAGGGCAACCACAGAAAGGGAGGTCACTTGATCTTTATTTGCTGTGAGGCAATAGCATTAAAGAACAGCATCAGCTGAAGAGATGTAAGCCAGACCAAATAAACGTGTTTGGCTGTGGGCACCATGCCCACCTGCTCCATCAGACCGATATCCACCCATGAACAGGGCACTGATATTTACAAGCACCCTGCTCCTTTTAGATTTCCAAGAAGCACATGGGGATCACAAATCAACCCAGAACTCTGCATTTGCCAAGGTGGGATCCCATCCATTGTGCATCGCTCCTCTCCCTGAAGAGCTGATCAATATTTTGGATACAGGAGGAATGGGGAATTTAAGAGTTAGTTTTTAGAGCAGGAGTTTTGGACAATCCCACCCCAAAAACTCCAACCAAATTCTATTAATACTTGGCACTTAGAGGGGCTTTACATCTTGGGATCGCAGCACACTTTACAAAGGTCAGTACTGTTACCCCCATTTAACAGATGGGTAAATGGAGGCAAGGAGACAGTGAAATGACTGGCACATAAGGTGTCAGTGGCAAAGCCAGTCTCCTGACTCCCAGTCTGGTGCCTGATCTCAAATTCCATACTGATCTGCAGAGTTTCTGACTGGCTACACTAAAAATAGGACAGAGATGCTGGTTGAAGTTTCTGGGAGACGTAATACCAGTTGTGAGTTTGTCCTGAAATGTCTCATCACTCTACTGCATTCCTAGGGCCACTTACCACATTAGTTCTAGCCTCATCAATGGCTCTCCATGAGCAGTGGCATTGCACTGGCTTTTGAAGTTGCATCCCAGTGCAACCCACAAGCAGGTTAATCCTTCAGCAGCATTAGCAGGAGCTGCCGGATGCAGAGCAGCTAGGGGAGAGGCTTCAAAGAAGCACTTCCATCAAGAAATCCCAGAACTATTATGTTCCAGCCACAGAAAAGATTAAAATTGCCTCCTCCAGAGCATTCTTCAAGGTGACCAGAGAAGAGAGGGGAAATGTGTGTTCCCTTTGTTTCTCTGGGATGTAGACATTGAAGGGGTCTGTGTCAGGTTTTAATATTACAAGTTAGGTCATGTCTACTAAGAAGTGGGGAACTGGGCAGATGAGGACACCACACATACCAAAAAAGAGAATCCCAACTGACTAATGGGGCAGTGATTTTTATTCTGCCTGTTGGTCTCTTAACACCCTCACACAGCAGCAAAAATAGATTCAATGTTTGAAAGACCCTTTGCTTCTTTTATTTGGAGTAGAGTTAGACACCCAATTCCACAATTAATAATTTGGCATCTTAAACAGTTTTTCTTTCTTTAAAAGATTTTTAAAACCCTTGCTGTACCCTGAACGTTGCCTTAGGGGAGGAGTTGTTCGAGGAATACAAAGGCTAAGGGGCCATCAGTTGTTAAAGTGACACTGTTTGACAGTTGTTTGCACACTCTGATTCATCCAGGACTTTAATTCCCAGGCTGCTCAGCAAAGAAAGTCCTTGCGGGAAGCTCCAAGATTCCCAGCACCCAGGCACTGGACCTCGGCATGCTGGGGAGTTTAAACTTAGCTATCTAACTGATGACTCCAAAGACCGTGGAGGTCAGTATCTGTTACCACAGCTCATCAGATGTATATATGTTATATACTGGATATGCTGTCCTCCTGGAAGTGTACTGTCCCACCTAATTTTTGGTCCTCTATAATGCATTGCTACATTCAAGCCTAGTAACAAGTGCTTTATGTTGTTTGCAAGCCGAGATCCACAGACCATCAGCTTTCAAATGAGATTTGATACAACACTTCTTTCCGCCTCTAGCTGGTCATGAGGCATTAACCTTGGAAGTCACATCATTCTGATTACCCCCTCTTGCTCCTCCCCCACACTACTTGACTCCCATACACTTTGACAGCCTTACCACAACAGCCATTACTTTACACTGTCTCAAAGAGGTGATGCCAGCAGTACATTAGTATGCAGAAGTGGGAGATAATGCATTGATTGTTAGCTCCAGAAGACTGGAAATATTAGCTGGTAAAGTAACGCAGGCAGCTTCACCTCTATAATTCCTTGGAGGTAGATCCAACTGTGCCGTGGGTCTGATGTGCCCAACTGACAGCCTCCCTGTCCTGAAGAGCTTGTTTTCTAAAGGCACAAGATAAAACACAGACCAGGCAGAGTTTCATAGTTTCAGGCCAGAAGGGACCACTAGATCATCCAGTCTGACCTGGAGAGCACAGGCTATTCCATTTCACCCAGATACCACAATACTGAGCCCAATTATTTCAATTAGACCAAAGCACTTCAGTCCTCAGGAGACCAAGAGAGACCGAAGTGCCTGGGATGGCAGCAAACTGATTAGGTGAGATAGGCCCAGCTGACCTAGCAGAGGATCCAGCATGAAGAGGAGTCTCCCATCAAAAGGCTCACAAGGGGGCTACAGAGCCAACTAAAGTTCAAGTGTGCATGCATAACAACCCTCCCAAGGCTCAATGGGCCATCTCCCCTCCTGCAGACCTAACAAGCAACCCCACACACCCAGTTCTCACCCCCTCCCTATGGTTCACAGCAGCAACAAGATGCTACTGGTACAAGAAACAGGACATTCAGCGGAGATGCATTAGTTTTTACACACACACCCCTGGCCAAGGTGGGAAGTCTCCCCACCATGGGTGCCTTTGGGTGGGAAAACCTCGTTTCCATTCCTAACAATTAGGTTACATTTTGAGCTCTCTTGGCACGAAAAAGGGCTAGAGACATTTTAAGAAAATGAAAAGCTTAAGTGTCCTCCAGCAGGCACTGAATGATCTGGACCAAGGTTAGCGAACAGCGATCTATTGAAAGCTGCACACTCAAGAGTAAGAGCTTACTAATCCCCTGAAAGTAGATTTTAAATCAACTCAATTGATTTGGTCACTAGGTCTCATTGAAGGGAGTCCAGCAAGCCAAATTGTGTCTCCTGCTTTTTGCTAGAAAGTGGTGCAAAAACATTAAGACTTCTTGAACTCTGAAATGGAAACACCATCCAATTCACTGCCAGTCTGGTAGAAAAGTTATACTTAACGTCACGTTGACCTCATACAGTAAGTTACTTGGTAGATTTTAATGGCAAGGCCAAAAATGCAAAGTCAGCTGCAACTTTAATTATGGAGCAATTACCACGCCTCTGTTATATTGCTCCACCCTTAGCAATAACAGGAGAGAGAGAGAGAATACTTATTGCAAAATCTAAGCTAGCCTGGGGGATCCCTTTATGCCATTTATACACAGGCAGCATGAGATGTGCCAAAGTGTCACCCTGAAGAAGGAAGCAAGATTCAATATATTTCAAGAGTCTCACCAGTAACCAGCGATACAGATTGTTTTACTGACTACCCAGTACAAGTCCTCACAAATGGACCATTATGGAAGCTCTTCTCCCTCTCCACACATCCCCTCTGCTCAAAGCAACCACAAAACATTATTTCTATTGTGGCAGGACCTCACAGCCTTAGTCCTCCCAGACCAGGACCCAATTGTCCTAGGTGCTGCACAAACACAGAACTAAAAGATCCAAAGAGCTCACAATAACCCTGCAAGTTCCACATTCTCAGGGAAGCTCAAAGTTTGCCTCTCTTACAAAAAAGTTAGGTAAAGAAACCTCTGAAACACCAGCTCAAACTAACTGGCTTCTGTGGGTTTCCCTGATCCTCCCAGCACAGCCATGTGCTCAGTAAGAACAAGAGTAAAGGAACCTTGAGGTTTTTAAATACAAAATTGTTAATGAAGCACGTTTAGTGCTACTGTAAATGTGCCCTGAACAGGAGTGGCAGAGCAAGCTTCCCTCTCCTGGAAATATCCTCAGCCTTTATTTGAGATGAGAAGGGAAGTCAGTTTTCTGCAGCTGATTTGAATTATTTTGGGGACTTTCTCTAGCCTGTGTTCTACAGGAAAGCAGACTAGATGATCACAGTGGCCCCTTCAGACCTTGGAATCTGTGAATCATTGCTGTCTGTTGAGGCTGTCAGCTAAGGCACCAGTTAGTGTCCGTATGGGGGTCAGTGACATGGATGCCTGACTCATGGGAACTGGACTGTAACCCAATAAATTGTTTCACACACAGGTCACTGAAAGCCAATAAGACAGTAAATAAGATTTTTTTCACTCACTACCAACCAGGGTTGAATTTAAACCAGCCACCTAGGAGCACAAGACTCCATATTCCATTATCACTCCCCTACTGAATGTTCTGCTAGCAGTAACATGCAGGTGGGAGAGTCGCTTACTCCTACTGACAGGGAGAACAAGACTCACTAGTCTAGAACAGTGACAAGCATTTTCAGGGCTGCAGAGCAATGAGGAGCTCCCGCGGTATCTTTAGAGGCCCTCGTCCGATTAGTCAGATCACACGCCACACCCAATCCAAGCAGCCTTTCCAAGATTTCTCCCAACTCCTCCGTGGTGGGAGTAAAATCAGGGCTTAGAAACTACAGGCTGACACTGTAAATACATGAGATACAGCGACAGAGAGGGTGCCTCAGGCGATTTCTCCCTTGGTGTGGAATCCTTCCGTTGGAAGACTATGTACCAAAGATCCCTGCACGTCCCCCTTCCATATTTGCTGGGCTCCGTGGTGCCCACTAACATAGGTTGGGAGCCACATAAAAAGGTGTTTAGTGGCAATCCCACTGAGACAATCTACAGTCTGAGGACACAAGCCAGTATTCCTGAACTAGTTCCTTGGGGTGAGCAGAATGTGATGCACAGGTACCTGTTTTCTGAACTGCAAATACAGATGTCTTTTGGGGGGTGAGTCCTTGTCAGGGAAATCCCAGAACCCCAGGCTTTGGGGAACAAATGGTTCTTCCCTTTTCTATGCTCAGGGAGGTGATCCAAAGGGCACAGAGCTATGATAAGGCAGTAAGACAAGCAAAGAAAGAACTGTCCACACTGGTGCAGACCTTTGTCCCCTCTAGCAGCCCAGACTGCTAGGAGCAGCACAAATCCTACACTTCTTTATATAGCTTTTAATTTTCACCATGTGGTTGTCATCTCACCCCTAGGTGTGCCTACAGTTTTCAACTACCTGTATCCTTATTAGTACAACTGCCAGGGATCATTAATAGCCATAAAAGGTTCAGCTGCCATTTTCAATAGAGGTAAATAGATGGTGTTAAGACCACAGCTGACATGAGCTGACCTGCATAAGATAACCAGTTCTGACCTTGTCAGCGAATCAGGAAGAGCATGTCCACGCACACACATCTGTCCTTGAGGGTGGGAAGAGTCAGGAGTACAATGTTCAGTTTGCAGGATAGTCTGTCGCACTCCAGATTCTCCTCCCAGATCAAAAGAGCACATGTGGGAGTTATTAAATCTTCCCCTACTTCATGCCCTGCATTCAACATTCTGGTTGGACAGTTTGCCAAGTGAAGCATTTGGCAAACTGCTGAACTTGCTGAGAGAGCTGTACTTACAGCCAATATTAATAGCCCTGCATATCTGGGTATATATCTGTTTACAAGACAGGTGCAAGGATTGCTGTGACCTCCTCTCCCCATAGCTGTCCAAGCTGATTTCAGCAGCTTCTCTTTACAGGCTCAAATAGTTTTCTAGGTTGGTGGGTAGTCTGCACACTCACTCCAAAAACGTCACTCTGAAAGCAGAGGACTTCAGAACTTTCAAACAATTAAGGAAAGAATAAAAATCATTTTACATTCATATAAGCAGCTTTTATTCGGAAGGAAGACGCCCCAAAGCACTTATACTATGTTCATCCAGAACCACTGAAATGCAACCACTTCTGGCCGTGGGAGGGGAAATTTTTGATCAAAGCCAATGGGCCATGCCCACCTTTTATGAAGACTGCCATAGGATATTTGGCATTCATGCTAATTACAGTAAAAGTCTGTTCACATTTCACCAGAAATAACCCCATGAGCAGAAATCTCCTTCTAGAGACCACAGCAGTGCTTGGACTTGAAATCATTACACAAACCCACTCCTCTTCCTTTCTAATTGAAGGGGGCGGAGGGGAGGTAGGGCACAGGGTTGAGACACCGGATGGTTCAAGGGAACATAAGCAGGAATCCAGCCCAACAGAGATGGTGAGTTACCATCCCACGTGTCCACAAGACCCGAAACATCCACAGAGTCCAAATCCTCCTCTACACTGGCTAGGGAAGATACTGGGGGTACGCTGAGGCTGCCAGTTCTGCCCCTGCTCAGGGGTCAGAGGCGCCCAGGGTTGTCAAGCCAGCACTAAATTCCGCACACGCAGAGGATGGTTCCGAGGGCGACAAGTGCCTTGTTAGTGAGTTAGCTGGCAGTGAATGAAAAGAGGCTGCTCGGGCAGCGGTGGAGCCAGCACGACCCGGTGACTCTGGGGATGCCCCTGCTGGGGGAAGGGACGTGCAGAGAGGGGCACGTGCATGCAAGCTGCTGGAGCTGGCACCTGCAACAGTCAAGGGCAGGCAGGTCTGGAAGGACGGGCGGGTGGGGGGGTATCTGCCCCCCTACCCATCAGCCCCCCCCCTTGCTTGCGATATAAATCCACCCAGCTCATGCGCACCCAGGCCCTTGTCCACCATGTGCGCATGCGTGCTCTCACCCTCCCACCCACATCAGTCGCTGAGCGCATGTGCCCTTCGCCTGCTCGTCCAGAGATCAGGCATGCACATGCGCACTCTCACCTCTCCGTCACATTTTTCGCGCTTTACGCGTACGTTCCCCCGCCCACTCATCCCACGCGTGCGCACGAGCGCCGCCTGGCTGGTCTTGCGCATGCGCAGTGGGCGCCCACCGCTTCTCAGGGCGGAGCCTGAGGGACCGGTTCTCTCGCCGCCAGGCTGAGTGACGGCCCGCAGAGGGGGGCCCCTGCGTTCGAGCGTTGCGGGGCTGGGGCCACGGCCGCCGCCGCCGCCGCCGCCGCCGCCTCCTCCTCACCTCATAGTGCTTCATAGTTCCTCCCGCTCTAACCGCCGCTGCTACCGCCGCCGCCTGGCACCCGCTCCCCTCACGTGACTCGTCCCCACTCTCACCTGGGGGGCGGGGTCCGACCAGTCGGAACGGCCAATTGTAGGAGCCAGGCCGCCGAGAGCCAGACAATCAGAGCTCGGGGGGCTCCACGTCCCGCCCCTCCGCTTGCGAGCCCGCCCCAAGCGTCCCCATGGAAACTGAAGCGCGTGACAAGGCTCCGGCCAATCGGAAGCCAGCTAGGTGGACGGGAATGATGGAACGGCGCGCCAATCCCCTCAGAGCTTTGCCCGCCTGGAGCCAATCAAGACACAAGGCGCGGAGGCTATAACACGGAAGGGTCAGCTGCTCAGCCACGTGGCTGTGGAATAGCCTTTGTCTCTGCCTGCCAGCGTCCGCCCGGCCCCGGCCCCGGCCCCGGCCCCGGCGTGCCGCTTTCCTGGTGACTGGTCCCTCTGGCCAGGGGCCCCGCAGCCGGTCCGAGTGGGCCGGAAAGGCCTGGGCAGGGTTTGGGGGTCTGGGGGGAACTGGCAGGACTCGGGGTGGAGGGCTGGAAGGGCACAGGGAGGGTTTGTGGGGGAGGGGGCCGGGAAGGCATTGGCAGAGTTCGGGGGACATGGGGGGAAATGGCAGGACTGATGGGGGGGGGGCTGGAAGGGCACAGGGAGGGTTTGTGGGGGAGGGCATCGGCAGGGTTTGGGGGACCTGGGGGAAACTGGCAGGACTGGGGGGGTGGGAGGGCGGGAAGGGCACAGGGAGGGTTTGTGGGGGAGGGGGCCAGAAGGGCATTGGCAGAGTTTGGGGGGAACTGGCGGGAGGGAGGGCTGGAAGGGCACAGGGAGGGTTTGTGCGGGAGGGGGCTAGGAGGCATTGGCAGAGTTTGGGGGACATGGGGGGGAACTGGCAGGACTGTGGGGGGGGTGGAAGAGCACATGGAGGGTTTGTGGGAGAGAGGGCCGGGAGGGCATTGGCAGGGTTTGGGGGATCTGGGGGGAACTAGCAGGACTCGGGGGGGGGGGGGCTGGAAGGGCACAGGGAGGGTTTGTGGGGGAGGGGGTCAGGAAGGCATGGGAAGGGTTTGTGGGACATAGGGGGAACTGGCAGGACTGTTGGGGGGGGAGGGCCGGAGGGGCACAGGGAGGGTTTGTGGGAGAGGGGGCTGGAAGGCATGGGAAGGGTTTGGGGGACACTGGGGGGAACTGGCAGGACTGGTGGGGGGGGCGGAAGGGCACAGGGAGGGTTTGTGGAGGAGGGGGTTGGAAGGCATTGGCAGAGTTCGGGGGACATGGGGGGAACTGGCAGGACTGGTGGGGGGGGGCCGGAAGGGCACAGGGAGGGTTTGTGGGGGAGGGGGCTGGGAGGCCATTGGCAGGGTTTGAGGGACATGGGGGGGGGGGGGGGACTGACGGGAGGGAGGGCCAGAAGGGCACAGGGAGGGTTTGTGGGGGAGGGGCCTGGAAAGCATGGGAAGGGTTTGGGGAGGGAATGGCATGAGTCTGGGAACCAGGACCTCGTTCCTTCCTGCTATTGTTTGAGCCAGCACTAAGTCACCTGCTGATCTGTGCTCTCACAGGGCGTAGCCAGCTGTAGGGACACCCTGAGACTCAGCTACCTGCTGGGCACAGCGGGTGGGGAAGGTACAGAGGAAGCAGCACCAGGCAAAGAAATCCAGGTGGATAAAAATCAATGATTTTTTAAAAAAAAAAAACAGATTTTTTTATTTAAATTGTATGTTTTTGATAAAATGCTTTTTGAGGAAAAAAACTATCTAAAGATAGATACATTATAGCTCAAATATATCTCATCATGGAACAGGGATTATAAATTCTATAGTATGAGATAATATATTCATGTAATGTTTAAGAACAGTTTTGTAAATGAGTTCCAATAGTTCATGGATTAGGGACCCAATTTTATGAGGTTCCAGGGGCTTCTGTATAGATTATTCAGGTTATTCTTTCATCTACCTAATGGGACTCAGTGCTCAGTCTAGAAGATGCCATCAGAGATGCTTAATTTTACAGTTCTCAAACTGGATTTGTGTCTCCAGAGATAACATGCTTGTTAACAGCAAACATTGTTTTAAAATAAATAATATATAGAGGTGAGAAATAACAGACATCAGCCCTATTGTTCCTCTGCAAATTTGTGTACACAGAGTCAATCCCTTACCTCTCTCTTAAAGTGCAAAGTTTCAAAAAGTTCAATGAATAAAAGATCTGGCCAAGGAGAAGTCTGGAGATAAATGCAAGGGAGAGACAGGCAATAGAAACAAAAGTGAAACTGAGCAGTATATTCCAGATGTCTTGAGGTCTTTCTGAGTGTAGCCTTCATTAATTTGAGATCTACCATACCATTCTCTCGCTAGAAGGGGGAAAACCTATAATGGCAGCAGGCCGTTAAAGAGGCCCAGTCTGGGAATAAGAACCATTCAAGAAATGTTTGCTGCTGATGTTTTAAAGAAAGTCACACCAGTGAACTGGTGGAAGTCACTTAAGCACTTGGATTCAGAGACTGTTGAAGTGATCATCTCACTTTAACAGCAGTAACTTCTGTTGGTGTAGAAAGAATATTTTCTTCCTTAGGACTAATTCATTCCAAACTGAGAAATCGTTTGGGACCTGAAAAAGCAGGAAAGTTTGTTTTTCTTTTTGATTATGAACAAACAGGAAATAAAGGTGAAGACAACTGTGTTGGCTGCAGAAACCAATATTTTAAGTTTCTCATGTTGACCTGGCTGACATAGTCTGAAACCTATTTAATTTTTGTTTTTGTGTTTTTAAATATTTCATTTAACTATTTTAGTTAAGAACAATTTTAACAAAAACAAACCTAATGTTAACAAAAACAAACCTGATTTTAAAAAACGTGAATGTTTAACTAAATTCATAAATTCATATGCTTTTTTTGTTAAAATATTATATGTTTGCTGTTGAAGAAAAAAATCCAGAATACATAACGTTGTTTTAGTTAAATAAAACAATTTAAATGTCTGTCTGGTGATGTTCTCCTCCTAATACAGCATGGCAAGAAAATCCTCCAAATATTAATGATTAACCTGTTGAACTGGAGATAGTTCACTGCCGAATGACTTCATAAATATCTGCTTCTATTACCTTTGGTACATGAAATAGCCAAACAATCATTCATTTTCTGATATAGCTGTAAAACTAATCTAAAGTTTTCAAAATAAGTCCCTTAAAAATGTATTGTGTGTACCTTCTAAAAATGAAACCTACATCTAGCTCTGAGTTGTGAAGAATATGTATTAAGGTTATAACAACCAACAAGAATGCACTTTTGTGTAGAAATCTATGATTAAATCAAGTTTTCCTGACTCGTGATTTAAATCAAATCCACCCTGAAAGAGATGCACCAAGGCAGCCTGGTGACTCATATGGGTGCAGGCTGGGAGCGTCTGGAGGGAATTACCATGTGAGAGGCAGCCAGCGCCTTCTGGAAGCTTAGGGGAAGTGGGTAAGGATCCCAACATCCCTCCTGCCGGTGGAAGCCCCAGTAGTGGAAGGAAGGGTTCAGAGTACCCAGTGTGAGCCCCACCTGGTTAACCTTGGCCCAAATCCAACTCCTAAAAGGAGGCAGGACTGGACCCACCTCCTTAACCAGCCCTATGCCCTTGCTGCAGCTGTGCCAGGTGTTTGTGCTTGGCCAAGTGTTGCCTCCCTCTCCTGCCCTAGGCCTGCAGCGAAGGCCTAACCCTGTGTTTGGAGCATCCCACAAATGGATGTGGTCCCATGTGCAGGACCGAACTTGCTGGTTATTCATGCTCCTATCTATGCCTGCCAAGGCCCCCCGAGCTTCAGCTAACTCCAGCTTGTTGGGGGCTGTCACGGATAGGGCGGGGGCTGCTGAGCCAGCTCCGCTTATTGCAGGAACATCTGGAAGGCAATGAGCTAGAAGGGGGTTACCCAATCTAGTTCTACACTAACCCCTAAGGAATTTCACTTGCTCAGGTTCTGGCTGAGATCCTACGATCAACCCAGATTTTTTGGGGAGGTGGAGGTCAGGAGAAAGGCGGATGAATGTAATAACATATGCATGGGTTTTACATTTACTGTCCTTCTAAAGACTAGCCTGTTGATTTTTTTAAATCCATGGTCTGCAGTTTGGGTGCTTGCTCTTCGCTGCTGAACTTCAGAACTCCCTCCCTCCTGTGACAGCCGGAGAAAACAAGGCATATGCTCTTATCATTTCACAGCACCTGTCAGCTGAGTGGCTCCCAGGATGCTTTGCAGAAGTCACCAAAATGCAGCCACCTCTCGATGAGGGCCACAACAGCTGTTTAAAAGTGCACAGCAACAACACAAGTAGTGACGAGTAGTCTCTCCCTGTGAAACCACAGGAGGAAATTGAGAGTGGTGGGACGGAAATGGGCTTGTTGGAAACTGGCGAAGACGGCGGTTAACAGCCCAAGTCTTGGGCGTTAACTATAAACAGGATGGCAGGATGTGAGGTTTCCAGCAGCCCAGCACCTCCTACTGCCCATCAGATCCCTTTATTCACCACATCCAGAAGAGGTCTGTCCCCATCCAGACCTGGCCTACCCCCTTTCGTGCCTAGGATCATGGCATGATATGAAAATCTCTACATTCTTTACAGTCAGAGCCTTGGGAGGATTAGATTTTTGTTGGTAAATGGCAATTTCACCAGATGCACAACCCTACAAAAAATATTTCCATTGCTAATAACTGAAATTGGCAGAGGGGCAAAGTAAGACAAATGCTGCTTGAGAATTTATTAGAGGCAAAAGCCAGTGATTTAGACTTCTGAATTAAGCTTCTTACAAATGACTAGCGAATGACTAGTAAAAGCAGGTATTGTGTGTTGACTTAAGGCTGCTGTCTTTGTGTATTTTGGCATGTGGTGGTGACAATTTGTGTTTTAACCATCTATACAGCTTTCACTTTTTGAATCTCCGTGTCGACTGGCATTAGATAATTGTCTGACCTCCCCATAATTTCTCACAACCGTGAAAATTAATTGATGAAAGTCTAAAAAAATGCTTAAAAATAAACATCAGTATTTTCCATCTAAATTATATAGAAATCCAATTCTGTCAAGCTTCCATTGTCAGCATGACTGTTTAGCTGCGACTCAGGGGAGAAGCTGATGCGCTCCTCTGCCTGAGCGAATGTGGTTTTCTCTCTGCAGCAATGGTGCTGGTGGAAAGTCAGCACCTTCCAGGGTTTATCTTGCGCTACAGTTTTTATTAATTAAACGAACCACTGCCCTAGTGAGCTGCAAAACGTCTGTCTAGTTTAACTGCTCCGGCGCTCCCAAGACTGCGCCTCGGTGACTCATGCCATGCAATGGGATTACAAAATGGAATAATGCTCGGCTCTTTATAATAACCCCTTACCGGCAAGGCTCCAAAATGGCCTTTCAATCTGTTAGTCAGCGTCACAAACGCCCCAGTTGTATTCATGGGGAAACCGAGGCACAGAGTGGCGACATGTCTTCCTTACAGTCATGCAGGGAGTGACTGACAGAGCCACCAGCCTTGGCTACTTTTGCCCTGCAAATTAGCACATGCTCTTCCTAAACTTGGCTTAAAAAACAGCTGCAGGGTTTTCCCATTTCTTGCTTTAACCACTATACTCCCTTCCCGGGCCAGGGCTAGAACCCAAGAGTCCTGACTCCCAGGCTGCTCCCTGCTCTCACCCATTAGACTCCACTTCCTTCCCGGGCCAGGGGTAGAACCCAGGAGTCCTGATTCCCAGGACACCACCTCTGCTTTAGCCACTAAACCACACTCCCCTTCCAGAGCCAGGAATAGAATCCAGGAGTTCTGACTCTCAGCAGAGAGACAATGAGGCAAGGCAGCTCCAGAGGCTACAGTGTAGTGGAGGAAGGGAATGGGGAGGGTTCTGTCATACTCAGTCACCCGTGTGACTAGCTGACCAGTAATACAGACCAGGATATGCAGCCAAGCTAACTGCCAGTGGATCTCCTGCTTAGTGCATTTCCTCCCTTTAGATTCAAATCTGCAAGGCTAATGCACAACCCTGCCTTGCAGAGTGACTCTAAAGCTGCCCATGGGGGGTTCCACATTTATTGCCTCAATGGCTCCAATTTGCAGGGCCAACTTCCATTTCTGATCTCATAAACTAGCCCTGCGATCTGAGAGTCAAGCTGGGCTATTCTGCATCTTTGCCAGGAATGCAAATCATTGGGGTTCACGATCCCAAGGCCGGAGGGGCCCAGTGTGATCATCTTGTCTCACCTCCTGTATAACACAGGCCAGAGACCTGCCCCGGAGTAATTCCTACTTGAACTAGAGCAGATCCCGTCGTGATTTAAAACCATGCTGCGCTGTTGTCTTCAGATTGTGCTCTCAGTGACCCCTCTAGCGTACTGTTGTCCACAGTGATTTTCACACGGAGGTTGCAGTTAAGGGCTTGTCTGCCTGGGGAAGTGGCCGGGAAAAGCTACTGCAGAAGCAGAACAAGAGAGTCCACATGGCCAGCTGCAGAATAGGTATCGCTAGAGACACGCTGCCTTAGTCCAAAATAAATCCTCAGTGTAGGCAAGTCCTGAGGCCCAGGTTCTCAAAGGGCGTTAGGGACCCATTGAGGGTCTGGGCCTTGTTCAACAAATCTTTTGCTTTGGAGTAGAATCTGTCTTGCTCTCCCTAGCCGGGATGGCTCCACAAGGCTAACAGGAGCCAGAAGTGATTGACACCGTTACACTGGACAGTGCTAATGGGATCCAAAGACAGTCACCGATCTCCTTGAAGCCAATGGGTGGCCAAGCTTGGTAAGGCTCAACAGAAGGAGTGATCAAATCCCTTTATGTATGAAACTGCTGCAGACAACGGAGGCAGCTGCCCAAGGCACCAGAGAACTGTTTTCAGACATGAGTGCAGCCACCTGTCTATTTGTTTTGCTGTAACATTTGTATCAAACAAACAGAGCTGGTGAGGCTGGGATTTATAGCCTAATAGTAGGGCAGGGTGTCCAATTAGAACAGGGGGCTGGAAGTCCGGACTCCTGGGTGCCATTTCCAGGTTTGGGAAGGGAGTGGTGTCTAGGGGTTAGAACAGCAGAGGTGGGAGTCAGTCAGATAAAGTGACCAAGGAGAGAGAGACTGCCCGGAACTACATGCTGACAATACTATGGTTAGCTAAGGGTCACTTTCCCACCCCATGAGCCCTAGTCTCTGTTTCCATCTCACTTTTAAAAATGTGTTTTGTTTAACCAAGCTGCTGCGGCTTCACCTTCCCTCCCTTCTCCCTCCCGCAGCCACATCTCTGCATTTTGCTCCCCTGGTCACACTCTGTTCAAAGCGACTTTAAGGCTGGTGAAAGGTTGCAAGCCCTGGCGCTCAGAGCCCACACCCTCTGGAGACGCACCAGGCAGCTCTGCACCCACATGCGAGATGGTGAAAACCTTGGGCGCAAGACAGCCAAGCTTGTGCATTGCAAAGAGAAGAAGAAAAAAACCTACAACCCGCTGCAGGGATCGCCCTGGGAAGGCAGCGATGGCTGGGTCTGCAGGCCAGGTGCCTGCAACCCAAAGATCCTCTCTGAGCTTTCCAGCTACCAGAGCAATGAGGTCAAAATTACCCACCTCAGCACCTCACTCATCAATTCTTTCCCTCCCTGAGCCCTTTCCAGTCTCCTCTCCTCAGTTCTTATACCATGCCCATCACTATGGTATCTGATCTCTTTAACTTGAGTTGCAGAGATGACCAGTTTCTTGCTCTAACCGTCAGATATACTCCCTTCTACAGCCAAGGATAGAACCCAGGAGTCCTGTTCCTGGTCCACCCATGTTCTATTCACTAGACCCACCCCTCTCCCAGAGCCAGGTATAGAACCTAGAACAACCTTACTAGGCAGCATTCGTCACACAATGCACAGTTAGCCTGTGAAACGTGCTTCCAGGGGATATCATGAAGGCCATGAGTAAAACTGGGTCCAAAAAAAGAATGAGATAAGTTCCTGGAGGGTAGGTTCAGCGATGGCCAAGATGGTCAGGTACGCAACCCCATGCTTCAGGTGTCCCTAAATCTCAGAAGTTTCTGGCGCTGGCCACTGTCAGAGACAGGACACTAGGCTAGATGAACCATTGGTCTGACCCAGTGTGGCTGTTCTTACGTAAGTCCTGACTCCCAGCCCGCCTGGTCTAGCCACCAGACGCCACTCCCCTCTCAGAATCAGGTATAGAACCCAAGAATGCCGACTCCCAGCCCCCTTCCTCTAGATCATTGCTTCTCTGACCCCAGCACTGGTTTGACCTCTCCTAGAACACTGTGTCCAGTTCTAGTGCTCACAATTCAAGAAGGATGTTGATAAATTGGAGGGGGTTCAGAGAAGAGTCACAGGAATGATCAAAGGATCAGAAAACCTGCCTTAAAGGATAGACTCAAAACAAAGAGAAGGTTAAGGGCTGACATGATAATGGCCAATAAGTACTAACATGGGAAACAAATCTTTGATAACAGGCTCTTCCATCTAGCAGAAAAAGGTCTAACACAGGGGTGGCCAACCTAAGCCTGAGAATGAGCCAGAATTTACCAGTGTACATTGCCAAAGAGCCACAATAATACGTCAGCAGCCCCCCACCAGCTTCCCCCCGTTCCCAGCGCCTCCCGCACACTGGCAGCCTCACCGATCAGCGCCTCCCCCTCCCTCCCCACACCTCCCGATCAGCTGTTTTGTGGCGTGCAGAAGGTTCAGGGGAGGAGCGAGGGCACAGCAGGCTGGGGGGGAGGGGGCAGGGCCTATGGCAGAGCAAGGGGTTGAGCAGTGAGCGCCCCCCGGGCACTCTGGAAAGTTGGCACCTGTAGCTCCAGCCCCGGAGTCGGTGCCTGTAGAAGGAGCCGCATATTAACTTCTGAAGAGCCACATGGGGCTCCGGAGCCACAGGTTGGCCACCCCTGGGCTAACATAATCCAATAGCTGGAAGTAAGTCAAATTTTTAGCAGATGGGTAATTAACCACTGGTCATGGTAGATTCTCTATCACTAGCAACTTCTGAAACAAGATGGGATATTTTCTCAAAGATCTGCTCTAGTTCAAAGAGAAATAAACCTGTACGATACAGGAGGTCAGACTAAATTACCACAATGGTCCTTTCTGGGCTTGGAATCTACGAATATCTAACCTTGCACTGAACATGCCATACCCAGAGCAAGCCTGGCCCCTTCCCCTCACCTGCTGTCCTGGTGATCAACCAGTGTTTCCCAAGGCCAGGGCACATGCAAGTAATTCACTCCCCACAATAACCAGACTGCTCTTGCATGAGCTAGACCATTTGGGCCCAAAGAGGGTATTTCCCGGCCTGTCACTCCTCCAGCTCTTCCTGCAGTAACTTCTGAGACCAACTCATCACTTTCCTGGCAGGCTTTCTCCATCCTGGAAAGCTGTAAATGAAATCACTGTGCATCATCTTCCAGCAGCAGAACGTGTATTTCTAAACATTTTCTGCCAACCAGCTCCTCCTTCCTCCTTCCCCACTCTGAGGCAGGTCAGCTCCGGCATCGCAGGACAGAGGATGTGGTAGCCACTTAAGTACGAAAACAAGGGGCCAGATTCTGAGATCAGTTACTCTGGTGCAAATGAATGGGTCTGCCCTGGTGTAACTGAGCTCAGATTCTGGGCCATGCTTTCTGTCCCAAAGAGATCATTGCAGTCTGAAAAGCCTGTCCAAATCTGCCTGAGCCAGAGGGACAGCAGCCCCTTGCAATGCCCCTTCATAATGCTGAATTCCTATGTCAAATGCTTTGAGCTCTGCTGATGAGAAGCTCGATAAGAGCCAGGAATTACCAGTGTTACCACTAGTGAAGTGGGCTAACACCTGTTTTACCCCACACATCCGGCTGGTTAGCCAGCACACAACTAGGCCATGACACATGGTTTTTCATCAGAGGATCACAGAGTGCTTGACACATGTTACACAAACCTCACCCACCGCTCTTGCCACAATTACGCCCATTTTCCAGACAGGCAAACTGAGGCAGAGATGATGCAGATTGCCCCAGGTCACACAGTGAGCCAGCAGTCCAACTGGGAAAAGTCTTGGTTCCCAGTCCCCTGCTCTAACCATGAAAAATACTCCCAAAATCCTGATTTCCAATCTTCTTTTCTAACCACTAGAGCACCATGATCCCTCCCAATCAGCATCAGAACCCAGGAGTCCTGGCTCCCAGTCCCCTGTGCTCCACTTGACAAGCCACGCTGCCTCCCACACTTGGTTTAGTCTTTGCCAGCTCTCCTGTTGCTTATTTGGTATCAGCCAATGGTCAAGAGCGGGGTGAGGGGATCAACAAGCAAAAAGTGTGTGAAAATGATCAGAACATATGTCTAGAAAAATTTGTAGACAAACAGATCTGTGGAAATGTCAGGGACAGAGGTACCATGGCAGCCCCATGCAGGGGCCATAAATTGTTCTCTTCTGATGGCTCTTCAGTGGCCCTCGTTTGGGGGTCTCCTTCCATTTCCCAGAGGGTAGAGGTCCCCTCCCATCACAACTGGTACTAAGTGGCCCTTTGCTGGCAATCTCTTCAGAGAGGCCAATGTCCATTTGGGCCACAGTAGCTGATCTATCTTCTACTCCTTCAAAGGAATTGTCAGAGGTCCCCTTTTGGCTACTCACTGGACTGCTGGGGTAGGGGAACCAGCTGCTGGATCCTGTGTGTTTTAAATCTCTGACTGGGGTCTGAACAGAGTCCAGGCAGTGACCCTGGCTTGAGGTCCCTAGGCGTACTTTCGGTGCACAGACCCTCTATCTACTAGCCTGTCCTGAGAGCTTAGACCAGGGGTGGGCAAACTTTTTGGCCTGAGGGCCACATCGGCTTTCCAAAATTGTATGGAGGGCCTGTTAGGGGAGGCTTTGCCTCCCCAAACAGCCAGGCATGGCCTGGCCCCCACCCCATGTCCGACCCCCCCTGCTTCTCACCCCCATCTACCCCCCCATCCCCTGACCGCCCCCGGACAGCCCACCCCTGACCGCCCCCGCCACCCCATCCAACTAATCCTCTCATTCCTGACTGCCCCCCCGGGACCCCTGCCCCATCCAACCACCCCTTCTCCCTGACCGCCCCCGGAACTCCTGCCCCTGACTGCTGGCCGCCACCCCATCCAACCCCCCCTCTCCTTCCTGACTGCCCCCCCCCCGAACCCCTGTCCCCATTCAATCCCCCTGTGATGAAGTGGGACTGTTCTTAATGTTTCCTCTGAATACTGTGCGGGTGCCTCAGTTTCCCCTAGGCATTTCTTAAGTATCTAGGGGGTGGGATAAGGGTGTATGATCGTTGCAGAGCCCTAGAGGGCATGTGTGTGCAGGGGTCTGGACACAGAGAATGGCCGACACCCTGTTTCCTGGCAACTGATGGCCTGGGCCCTTCCCCCCTGCAAGGTGAGAGCTAAAGGGTTGGGGAACAAAGGGATCAGGTGACCTCCTGGCCCGGGAAAGGGACAAAGCCCAGAGGAGGAGGGGCTGGAGGGCGTTTCAGTTTGGGGCTGGCTGGAGTCATGTAGTGAAGGGCAGACGTGGTTGTCTGGCTCACTGCCCCCCAAAATGGACCCAGCTGAGGGGTCCTGTTCTCTGCACCTACAAGCTCTGTTTAGACCATGTTCCTGGCGTCTAATAAACCTTCTGTTTTACTGGCTGGCTGAGAGTCACGTCTGACTGCGAAGTTGGGGGGCAGGACCCTCTGGCTGCCCCAGGAGCCCACCTGAGCGGACTTGCTGTGGGAAGCGCACGGAGGGGCAGAGGAGGCTGAATGCTCCGAGGTCAGACCCAGGAAGGTGGAAGCCGGGTGAGCTGTGTGTCCTGCAGACAGGCTGCTCACAGAGAGGAGACTTCCCCAGAGTCCTGCCTGGCTTCATGGGGAGCAGTTCCAGAGCATCGCCCAGGGACTCCGTGACACTCCCTGTTCCCCGCCCCCTGACCGCCCCAACCCTTATCCAGCCCCCCGCCCCCTGACCGCCCCAACCCTTATCCACACCCCCGCCCCCTGACCGCCACCCCGAACTCCCCTGCCCGCTCTCCAACCCCCGCTGCTCCCTCACCGCACTGCCTGGAGCACCGGCGGCTGGCAGCGCTACAGATGGGCTGCCCAGAGCACCAGGACAGGCAGCCGCGCCTCCCGGCTGGAGCCAGCCACGCCGCCGTGCAGCACAGAGCACCGGGTCAGGCCGCGGCTCTGCATCCCCGCCGCCCAGAGCATTGCAGGGAGGGGAAACAGCAGGGGAGGGGCCGGGGACAAGCCTCCCCGGGCCAGGACCTCAGGGGCTAGGCAGGAGGGTCCTGCGGGCCGTAGTCAGCCCACTTCTGGCTTAGACCATACCAGCGCCAGCATCGCAAACTAGTGCTGAGTATTCGCAGAACTCCAGCTGCAGGCGTGAGCCTGGCGGCTCACCACGTAACTCTCTCAGGGGGCAAGTGCCAGGCATAAAGCATGAAACGCACATTTAGACTTTGCACAGGGGTCATAGGCAGCGTTGTCTTTCCTTAATTGCTTGAGAAATACACAGATCTGTATCAAAATCACAAGCCCTGCGTGCATTTCCCTGCCTGTTTCCTCACCGCTCTGCAGCACCTTTTGGGCTGGGGTCAGAGTCCTGTGTGCCCCTCTCGGGCCTTCTGGCTTGCATGACGTAACGTCCAGCCTTCTGCCAAGCTTGGTTACTTTGACCTTGGCCTTCCCCTTCCCAAACATCCTGTGCTTGTCTCTCCCCTCCCTGAGTCCTTTTATAACCTTAAAACACAGAGGATCCAGCCATGGATGCCATGGGGGGGCTTTGGAACCAGGGTGACGGGTGCCTTGTGGGGGGGCTGTGGGACCCAGGGTGATGGGTGCTCTTGAGGGGAGGACTGTGGGACCCGGAGTGATGGGTGCTCTTGGAGGAGAAGGGGGGCTATGGGACCCAAGGTGATGGGTGCTCCTGGGGGGGGGGGGCGTACAACCTGGGGTGATGGGTGCTCTTAGGGGGGGACTGTGGGACCCAGGGTGATGGGTGCTCTTGGTGGAGAAGGGGGGCTATGGGACCCAGGGTGATGGGTGATCTTGGTGGGGAAGGGGGGCTGTGGGACCCGGGGTGATGGGCTTCCTGGGGGGGCTGTGGGACCCTAGGTGATGGGTGCTCTTGGTGTGGGAGGGGCCTCCAGGCTGCTCCTTTCGGGAGCCTGGCTCCGCCCCTACTAGAGGGACACCACCACGACCAGGGTGATATGAAGGGCGTGGCTTTCACGAGTGGGTGTAGTCAGCGACATTGATGTTTAAAGAAAAGGAGGACTTGTGGCACCTTAGAGACGAACAAATTTATTTGAGCATGAGCTTTCGTGAGCTACAGCTCACTTCATCAGATGCATACCGTGGAAAATACAGTGGGGAGATTTATATACACAGAGAACATGAAACAATGGGTGTTACCATACACACTGTAATGAGAGTGATCAGGAAAGGTGAGCTATTACCAGCAGGAGAGTGCGGGGGAAACCTTTTGTAGCGATAATCAAGGTGGGCCATTTCCAGCAGTTGACAAGAACGTCTGAGGAACAGTGGGGCAGGGGGGATAAACATGGGGAAATAGTTTTACTTTGTGTAATGACCCATCCGCTCCCAGTCTTTATTCAAGCTTCAGTTAATTGTATCCAGTTTGCAAATTAATTCCAATTCAGCAGTCTCTCGTTGGAGTCTGTTTTTGAAGTTTTTTTGTTGAAGAATTGCAACTTTTAGGTCTGTAATCGAGTGACCAAAGAGATTGAAGTGTTCTCCAACTGGTTTTTGAATGTTATAATTCCTGATTTATGTCCATTTATTCTTTTACGTAGAGACTGTCCAGTTTGACCAATGTACACGGCAGGGGGGCATTGCTGGCAGTTGATGGCATATATCACATTGGTAGATGTGCAGGTGAACGAGCCTCTGATAGTGTGGCTGATGTGATTAGGCCCTGTGATGGTGTCCCCTGAATAGATATGTGGACAAAGCTGGCAACAGCCTGGACCAGTCCACACAAGAGATCCACTTCCTGGACACTACGGTGCTAATAAGCGATGGTCACATAAACACCACCCTATACCGGAAACCTGCTGACCGCTATACTTTCCTACATGCCTCCAGCTTTCATCCAGACCACACCACACGATCCATTGTCTACAGCCAAGTTCTATGATACAACTGCATTTGCTCCAACCCCTCAGACAGAGACAAACACCTACAAGATCTCTGTCGAGCATTCTTACAACTACAATACCCACCTGCTGAAGTGAAGAAACAGATTGACAGAGCCAGAAGATTACCCAGAAGTTACCAACTACAGGACAGGCCCAACAAAGAAAATAACAGAACGCCACTAGCCATCACCTTCAGCCCCCAACTAAAACCTCTCCAACGCATCATCAGGGATCTACAACCTATCTTAAAAGACGACCCATCACTCTCACAGATCTTGGGAGACAGGCCAGTCCTTGCTTACAGACAGCCCCCCAACCTGAAGCAAATACTCACCAGCAACCACACACCACACAACAGAACCACAAACCCAGGAACCTATCCTTGCAATGAAGCCCGTTGCCTACTGTGCCCACATATCTATTCAGGGGACACCATCATAGGGCCTAAGCACATCAGCCACACTATCAGAGGCTCGTTCACCTGCACATCTACCAATGTGATCTATGCCATCATGTGCCAGCAATGCCCCTCTGCCATGTACATTGGCCAAACTGGACAGTCTCTACGTAAAAGAATAAATGGACACAAATCAGACGTCAAGAATTGTAACATTCAAAAACCAGTCTGAGAACATTTCAATCTCTCTGGTCACTCGCTTACAGACCTAAAAGTGGCAATTCTTCAACAAAAAAACTTCAAAAACAGACTCCAACGAGAGACTGCTGAACTGGAATTAATTGGAAACTGGACACAATTAACTGAAGCTTGAATAAAGACTGGGAGCGGATGGGTCATTACACAAAGTAAAACTATTTCCCCATGTTTATTTCTCCCCCCCCTTACCCCCAGTTCCTCAGACGTTCTTGTCAACTGCTGGAAATGGCCCACCTGGATTATCACTAGGAAAGGTGTCCCCGCCCTTGTTGTTTCCTGATCACTTTGGTTGCAGTGGATGGTTGCCGTGTGTAGGGTGTGTATGTTGCAGTGTGTAGGTTGCAGTGTGTAGGGTGTGTATGTTGCAGTGTGTAGGTTGCAGTGTGTAGGGTGTGTATGTTGCAGTGTGTAGGGTGTGTAGATCGCAGTGTGTAGGGTGTGTAGGTTGCAGTGTGTAGGGTGTGTATGTTGCAGTGTGTAGGGTGCAGTGTGTAGGGTGTGTACGTTGCAGTGTGTATGTTGCAGTGTGTAGGGTGTGTAGGTTGCAGTGTGTAGGTTGCAGTGTGTAGGTTGCAGTGTGTATGTTGCAGTGTGTAGGGTGTGTAGATCGCAGTGTGTAGGGTGTGTAGGTTGCAGTGTGTAGGTTGCAGTGTGTAGGGTGTGTAGGTTGCAGTGTGTAGGTTGCAGTGTGTAGGGTGTGTACGTTGCAGTGTGTAGGGTGCAGTGTGTAGGGTGTGTATGTTGCAGTGTGTAGGGTGCAGTGTGTAGGGTGTGTATGTTGCAGTGTGTAGGGTGTGTACGTTGCAGTGTGTAGGGTGTGTACGTTGCAGTGTGTATGTTGCAGTGTGTAGGGTGTGTAGATCGCAGTGTGTAGGGTGTGTAGGTTGCAGTGTGTATGTTGCAGTGTGTAGGGTGCAATGTGTAGGGTGTGTACGTTGCAGTGTGTAGGGTGCAGTGTGTAGGGTGTGTATGTTGCAGTGTGTAGGGTGCAATGTGTAGGGTGTGTACGTTGCAGTGTGTAGGGTGCAGTGTGTAGGGTGTGTACGTTGCAGTGTGTAGGGTGTGTAGATCGCAGTGTGTAGGGTGTGTAGGTTGCAGTGTGTAGGTTGCAGTGTGTAGGGTGTGTATGTTGCAGTGTGTAGGGTGCAATGTGTAGGGTGTGTATGTTGCAGTGTGTAGGGTGCAGTGTGTAGGGTGTGTACGTTGCAGTGTGTAGGGTGTGTACGTTGCAGTGTGTAGGGTGTGTAGGTTGCAGTGTGTAGGTTGCAGTGTGTAGGTTGCAGTGTGTAGGGTGTGTATGTTGCAGTGTGTAGGGTGTGTACGTTGCAGTGTGTAGGGTGTGTACGTTGCAGTGTGTATGTTGCAGTGTGTAGGGTGTGTAGGTTGCAGTGTGTAGGTTGCAGTGTGTAGGGTGTGTACGTTGCAGTGTGTATGTTGCAGTGTGTAGGGTGTGTAGATCGCAGTGTGTAGGGTGTGTAGGTTGCAGTGTGTAGGTTGCAGTGTGTAGGGTGTGTACGTTGCAGTGTGTAGGGTGCAGTGTGTAGGGTGTGTATGTTGCAGTGTGTAGGGTGCAATGTGTAGGGTGTGTACGTTGCAGTGTGTAGGGTGCAGTGTGTAGGGTGTGTATGTTGCAGTGTGTAGGGTGTGTACGTTGCAGTGTGTATGTGCAGTGTGTAGGGTGTGTACGTTGTGTACGTTGCAGTGTGTACGTTGCAGTGTGTAGGGTGTGTACGTTGCAGTGTGTAGGGTGTGTAGGGTGTGTACGTTGCAGTGTGTAGGGTGCAGTGTGTAGGGTGTGTACGTTGTGTATGTTGCATTGTGTATGTGCAGTGTACATGGTGACACCCATTGTTTCGTGTTCTCCGTGTATATAAATCTCCACGCTGTATTTTCCACTGCATGCATCGGATGAAGCGGGCTGTAGCCCGGGGAAGCCTGTGCTCGGATAAGCGCGCTCGCCTCTGGGGCGCCGCAAGTCCCCCGGTTCCTTTCGCGGACGCAGGCGGACAGGGCGCCTGCCCTGGAAACGGACATTTCAGCCCTCAGCTCGCGCCCAGCCCCGCCCCGAGGAGGGGGCGGGGCGAGAACGCTCGGAGGGGCCGCAACCATTGGTCCCGCCTGACGGGGCTGCGACCGTTGGTCGCCCAGCGCGCGCCTCTGTCCCCGCCCACCCCACGGGTGCCGGCGGAGGAGGGGCGTGGCCTCCGCGACGGTTACGCTCTCTAGGGGGGGGAGGGTTGTGTGCGGTCACGTGACGCAGACCCGCCCCCCCCCCCCCCCCCACTGGCGGGGCGCGGCCGGCCCCGCGCTGCGATTGGCGGAGGCGGCGGCCGGGGCGGAGGAAGGTTCTGGAGGGCCGTGGCGAGCTCTGGAAGGTTCCGCCACCCGCCGTATAAATGCGGGGCGGCGGCCGCGGCGCGGGGGAAGGGAGCGCGCCACGGGCAGGGACTGCGCCGCCATGGGCAAGGACTACTACCGCACGCTGGGCCTGGCCCGCGGCGCCTCGGACGACGACATCAAGAAGGCCTACCGCAAGCAGGCGCTGCGCTACCACCCGGACAAGAACAAGGACCCCGGCGCGGAGGAGCGCTTCAAGGAGGTCGCCGAGGCCTACGACGTGCTCAGCGACCCCAAGAAGCGGGAGGTCTTCGACAAGTTCGGCGAGGAAGGTGAGGGGGCTGCGGGGGAGGGGCTGCGGGCCGGTTGCCGCAAAGCTGGGGGAGGGGGGGGCTGTGTGGAGCTGGGGGGGGAGCGGAGTATCGGGGGGAGAGCGGAGTATCGGGGCTGGGGGGCTGCCCCCGTAGAGCTATGGGGTGGCGAAGGGTGCTGGCTTGATGTGAGGGGGGGGGGCGGCGGCGGGGGGGTGCCGGGGGGGGGTAGGAGAAGGAAGCGTGAATCCTGGGGCGCTGGGGGAAGAAGGGTGCTGCTGCTTTTCGGATAAAGTAAAGGGGGCGGCTGGCTTGGCCCGGGACAGTGGTGGACGGCTAAGGCTGGGTGGGCGAGGAGGGGAAATGAGGTGCCCGGGTTTGGGGTGCAGTTGTGGTGGGGACAGGAGGGCCTCTTTGGAAGGGGGGCTGGGGCAGACCGTATGTCCAGGGGGAGGAGGACATTCTGGTGCAGCTCTGTAGCAGGGCCCCCTGTATGGGGTGGTGTGGGGTGCCATGGTGATGGGTATCCTGTGTAAGTGCTTTCCCTGATGTGAGGTGCGGCTCTGAGACTGGGGAAGAGGGATATTATGCCCTAATGGGGCACACCTGAACTCTCTGGAGAGAGAGCTGGATATCCCTTTGCACCTGGTATCCCCGGTACATCCAGGATGATGGAGAGAGGCTCTCTTGGGGCAGCCCTGGGAGTGACCGAGAAGTATTCACTAGTAGCTGGACTCTCTTATTTCTATCCTTTACCCCTGCTCCTGAAATTCATTGGTTTTGTCTGCAAGTCTGGAGAGGGGTGACTTTCAGGGGACAGTACTGAATCCTGGGCTTGTGTGTGTACAGGAAGGGGACACAACTTGACTGTACAGCTTGTAGATGCTGTCAATGGCATGGGACGGCTAAGTGGCTGTGAAAATGACTGTCAACAAACTAATCTAAGAGGAGACTCCTAGGAACAGGGAGATCTGGTACAGGGCTAGTTATGAAAGAAAGTAGAACTAGTTCCTACTGTCTAAGTGGATTTGGGAATTGGCCAGTTTCTTTATTATCAGCGTCCTGTTGCATTAATAACATAGCCTGTTAAAACTATTAATAGAACACCAGTGTCGGACTCTTTGGGAGAGACCTGCTCTGAAGTCCATGTGCAAAGCCTGGAGGCAATGTGCCTGCCTGACTTCCTCCAGATTAAGGAGTTAAACTTCTGCACCAAATCTCTAATTTAACATTAGTCCAGATTGTTTTTTCTAGGGCGCAGTCTCCTCCATTTAGATGACTCAAGCAAGGGAGCTTGCTTTGTACTTTCTCAAACACTGCTAGCTCGGCTAACTCAACTGTCAATATTTGTATTCAGCTGAAACTGGAAGAAGAGAAGGATTTGTTTAAAACTAATTTAGTTGATATTTCCAGCTAATAGAATTGTAGATAACTGTCCTTAAACTACTTCCAAAAAGTGGAGTCTGAGCTGCTTTACAGTTGCTAGTTTCCTGTGTCTCTTATCTTGCATTTCCTGTAAATTCTTAGTGATTTCCCCTTAAGAGCTGATGTCTTAGTGGTAGTATGCTGATAGGCCACTTTTCTAGGACAGCTGAGACATGGCTAGAGAATGGCTTTGCTTGTCACTAGAAGATTCTAGTTTGTTCGTTTGTTTGTTTGTATGTTAGGTTATGAAACTTGCCTCAGTAACAGTGTTTCATTGAAGTAGGAAGAATTTAACTTTGCTGTCTCCAACCATTTCAGTTTAAATTATTTTTGCCTACAATGATTCTAAATCAGACTCTCTGTAGATAGAGATGGGAAGTTTATAGGCCAGCTAGGTTTGCTGCCATATTAAGGAGTACAGTTGGGTCAATTATAAAAAAATAAACTGCTCTGAATAAGTTAATACTTTAGGAGACTCGGTAATTGGGGGAGATGAGAGCTCTTAAACATGACTAATTTCTGACTAGGGAGGTTTGAATCTTGACATCATTTTAAGATGACAGCAAACCTCTTTTTGGTGATGCATCTCAAACGTAGTCATGAATAAAAATCTCTTTTCAAAGATCTTAAGGTGGGGGAGAGTCTTGCAGTTAACAAAGCCATGGTGGACTGGACTCTTGGTAAGAACTGAGTAAACTCAAGCTTTATGACTAACTACTGGATTATATTTACTCTGTTTTTCAGGACTAAAGGGAAGTGGTCCCAGCAGTGGTGGATGTGCCAATGGTGGTACCTCATTCAGCTACACCTTTCATGGAGATCCTCATGCTATGTTTGCAGAGTTTTTTGGTGGGAGGAACCCATTTGATACCTTTTTTGTACAAAGGAATGGAGATGAAGACATGGATGTTGATGACCCTTTCTCCACTTTTCAGATGGGGGGCTTTAGTAATATGGGCTTCTCTCGCTCCCGCTCGGGCCATGAAAGTATACGCAAAAAACAAGACCCTCCTGTCATTCATGATCTGAGGGTTTCCTTGGAGGAGATCTACACTGGCTGCACCAAGAAAATGAAAATCTCTCACAAACGACTCAATACAGATGGCAAGACCACGCGGAATGAGGACAAGATTCTGACCATTGAAGTCAAACGAGGGTGGAAAGAAGGAACAAAGATTACTTTTCCCAAAGAGGGAGACCAAACAGCAAACAACATTCCAGCTGACATTGTCTTTGTTTTAAAAGACAAGCCACACAATGTCTTTAAGAGAGATGGGTCTGATATTATTTTCCCAGCTAAGATCAGCCTCCGTGAGGTAAGCAAAGGTGCCTGATTCAGTATGGGACTCTAATGGGTGGCTTGGCTTGGGTTTTAGATAGTGGGAGTGACAAATGGGAATACTGAGATCTCTTCTCTCTCCTACACTTTGTTCAGTATCTGGCTTGAATCCATAATAGGATACCTGCCTAACTGTTCTCTGGTCTGTATAAAATAAGTTAGTAGCCTCAGGATACTTCCTTCTGAAGCAACCAGAGGGCATAAGTCACCATTAGAGATGGCAGATCACGGGCAAATTACTCTCGTGAGAAAGTGAACTTTCAACATCTAAACTGACCCTGCTGATCCATCAATGTGGAAGGGTTGCACAACTGTTTGTTTGTGGTATATTTGTACAATTTCTAGTGCTGTTGATCTGGTGCCTGTATCAGATTAACTCAGCAGGATTCAGAAGAGCCTAACTGGAATAAACAGGCCATCACAATGAAACGTTTTCTCTTTGGTTGTTCGGGAAATCTGCTAGAGATTGTGTTTGCAGACAGTGTTTTGATTGTCCTGTTTTTATACTTAGGCCCTGTGTGGTTGCACAGTCAATGTGCCGACGCTGGATGGCAGGACCATTCCAATGGTATTTAAAGATGTCATTAAACCTGGGATAAAGCGGCGAATCCCTGGAGAGGGCCTCCCATATCCCAAGAATCCAGACCAGCGAGGGGACCTTATTATAGAATTTGAAGTAAAGTTTCCAGACAGAATTCCACAGGCTTCCAAAAGTGTACTAGAGCAGATCCTGCCAATATAGCAAGGCTGCTCACGGAGAACTGAAATAAGGACACTTCCAAAGCAAAAGGTTTTTGGACCATAACCAGGACTTCAGGGTTTCTCTTTAGTGGAGGTTGTTGACTTTCACGCTAAGTATCTTTTTCCCCAAGAGTACCATCTTCAAAATTGTGCATTCACTTTTCAGTGACTCTCTAGTCTCAGATCATCACTTGAAGTATTTACGTCAGTGAGCAGTTGCTTGTGGGAGGAATCTGCAGAACATCTCATGGCCAAACCTTTGTTCTGGTGACCAGTTTCCACCCTAGTGCTCAATGTGCTGCCTTCCCTTAACTGGTTACCCATAGACTGGGCATCTGTTTCATTTCATCTCATGCAGACCTGTAGTTCCTCCATTGGAAAGGGTGAAACATAAATCTAAAACTGGACTTGCAAGTAAAACAATCTCTAACATCTTGCCTTTGCTGTTGTACTGTGTTGTGTCCCTTGTCACTTCCTACACGTAAGGACTTTCCTACTGGGACACTCTTAAATGTTAACTGTTTTTAGTTCCTGTAAGTTGTCAATGTCTTGCTAAGGGTTTTCTAACAGTTTTTCCTTCTGTCGATAGTGTTAGAAGGAAGCCACCCTGTGTTTGACCTTAATCTGTGACTCTGGAAACATTAGAGAAGTCCTGATGTCTTTCAAAATGTGAGCCTGAATGAGTAAGCCCTTAGGTTTAAACTCATCATACATTGGCTAACAACCAAAGTTAACAAGGTCTGGTCTAGGAAAAAATATGCAAAGGAAAATGGATCTTAAGTATAATACTCTGAATCATTCCCTCTATGAAAGTCTTCCCCTCACACAGACATTTTAAGGTCTCTTATCCTGGTTCCTGGTCATGGGCTGAACAAATATGGGGCAGCCATTTCTCATTCCAGGTACACTGTACCTAAACAGGATGTTGAGTTTCCATCATCCTCCATGCAGGGTCAGTGTCAAAACTTATTGTGTTAAAGACTTACTCCGTACACTAATGGACTCTGGACTTTTTTCAAAGGACTCTGATCCTCTGAATAGGTAGCACCACCGGAGTTATCCTTTTTGATAAAAGGGTTTTTGTTCCTGATATAGGAGCACAGTGGCACTTCCTGTACATATTATATATTTTTTGTATACATTTGTGTAAAGTTGATGTGTGTAATGCAGTAGAGCAGCTTATATTTTATAGGATTGAGTACATTGATAAAGATTCATGAGGGGGTTGTGAGAGAACATGCTCTCTATCCAATGTGGGAGCATGAACCCGGAATGCACTGGAAACTTAACTTGTAATGTTACTGCCATGATAGACTAATGTCAAAGAGCTGCGCCACAATTAAAGTCTCCTTAACTGAAGAAAAAGATCTAGGCATGTCTGGGGGCAGGGTTGGGTATCTGGAATGAAGGACTTATCTAAACATGTCATTACACTTCAGTGTAATGGGAAAATGCAGTTGAATACTGGTTTAGTCACTAAACACCCATCTTTTGCAAAGCACTAGCGCTTTTCACTGAGCTACGATGGTACCTATGGTGGAATTACTAGCTCACAGGGCTGGGGCCTAGGTTTTTACCCTCCAGTGCGGTCTGCGTTCTTTATGCTGCTTTCAGCGTTACCACCGCTGGAACAGCTCCACTGGTCCTGAACCGGGGTGGTGTAAACATGGCTTAATGGCTTCATTAGAGTTGTGCAGCACATAACTTTCCCAATAAAGCTTAGAGCCAGGGGCCGTGAGGAAACTAGTCAAGCTAGTCCATGCATTCTATCCCTCCTCTGTCTTGTGTGACAAACATACTTTGGGAAGGTGTTCTATACCTTTTTTCCTATGGGAGAGCTCCCACGTGCTAGCACCATGCTGCTTCAGTTGTCTGAGTTGTGGTAAGCTACCACCATCTCTTCTCTTGATGATCATCTTCTCCCCCAGAAGGATGCAATTTCAAAGTGGATATCTTGAATACTTGTGGTGGCTTAAAAAGCAAAGGGCTACAGACTGTGCTCCATAACAAAGATACTGCTGTTTAAAACTACTCAACTCATGCCTGTTTTTACTACTGTTTACTGACCATGCTTGGAGCTCCAGGGACCACTAGAGGTGACAGGGGCACCATGTCGCTCCCTGCCCCTCCCAGGACCAGAGGATCCTGCAGCTCCTGACCACTGTAGTCTGAAGTCACAGAGGTAGCTGGAAGTCACAGATTCTGAGACTAAATTGTAGCCTTATGTAAGCACTCCCCTGTGGGCTTGAAGCTCTGATCCCTTGTGCTCCCTGTGGGGCAGAAGCCCTGAGGCTATGGGTGGAGTTAGGATGTGGAGGGCGTTTTTCCCTCACCCCCCAAAAAAAAACCCAGCACAAGAGCATGGCAGTCTTAGGGGCAGCTCTACAACTTCCCCCTGCCCCATCTCCTCTCCTTGGCCGGGTCAGAGATGGCCCTGCTCCAGCTTCCCCTGTGAGACAGCTGTTACTCTAGCTGGTGCCATGGAGCAGGCAATGGCAGCGTTCCCTCCTCTCCTGGTGCCCTACGTTGAAGCTGGTTTTCAGCTTTCCACCCCTTTTGCTCCCGCGGCCACAGCAGGTAAGAGTCCCCTGCGCTGGGGGGCCCAGCTCAGTGGCTGGCAGACCTCTCAGGGAACAGGGACCATAGCAGAGCCCACCAGCACATAGCCCCTAATACCCCTCTCCCTATACCTCGAGGCTATGCCCTCCCTGCAGCTTGAGCTACCCCATGTATGCACAGCCCCCAGCTACCTGCTCCCTACACCCTAAGCTGTTTTCAAACTTTTTGAGGTAAGCTCCCCACCTCTGCTAGGCCCTTGAGTTTTTATTGCATGTCAAGGGGGGGCCTCAAATTGAAAAACGTTTAGAACCCTTTCTCTAATGGAGTTGTAAAAGAGCATGTGAGCTTCATATGAAAGAATCAGGCGTTGAAGAGGAATTGGTTGTACTTTACTACTATCATTTTATCAGATGGTGTTACATAAAACTTCCTCTTCCACTCCTGTAACTGTCTCTCTTACAACACTAGAAAAGTAAGAGTAGGGAAGTATTTAGGTATCTCAGCTGGCAGTTTCTCCCCTCTTCTTTTCCTATCAAGAGTCACCATTTTTGCGCTCTCGTTTTAATGGCCCTATGGCTTCTTTCAAGAGTCTGCCTTGCTCTGTCATCACCTGGTCTTTACTGGGTGCTTGATATTCATGGCACTTTCTAGTGCCTGTCCTCAATAGCTGCTAGTTCTGGTCCTCCTCCTTGGCTGTAGGCACTAGTAGCTGCTCATGTTTCTTCCTTCAGCGCAGCAACCCCTACTGGATAGAGCTAGACTGACTACTTGCATCAGTGTGTTCTTTGTACAGAAATGACTGGCTGGACTTTAGAAGAAAGCAGTGTGACCTACTTCTCTTCCATGAATAAGTTTGAGAACTTGTTCCAGCCCAGCAGTATTACCTCATTTGTACCTATATAGCTGGAAAACAAAAGCCTGCTCCCCTCTAGGGTGACAAATGGAGCAAGAGCAGGAAGTTAGGGGCAGCATAAATACTTTCTCTTAAGTTTTCAGAGCTGGTTCACCCCACTGCTCAGGCCATGGTTTCTATGGGGGATTCCATGTAGCAATCTGATGTCCATGTCCCAAGCTCCCATATGTTAAGGCTGTCAATCAAGGGCCCTGTATTAAGCCAGGCTTCAATCTTCTTTCCCTTCAGCAGTCTTCATGAGTAGAAACTTTCCACAATGAAATGATACAAATCCAACTCTTATCATATTCCCCCACTTTTTTTAGTATATATGTAAATGCTTTAGTGTGCTTTATATTCCAGGGGGCCCTGGCATAGGGTTGTTGGGTGAAGGGTTAGAGAGCAGAAGATGTAATTTGCTGCTGTCTAGCACATCACAAGCATTTCATAAACAACTGACCCATAAGAATTGTCCGCTATTAATAAGGCTCATGTGCAGCTACCAGGCCTGCATGCCCGTGGAAACTACCTGAACCGGCATGCAATGCACGCTAGTCTAATGCATCATAAGAGCATTGCAGCTGGGGGACTATTGTATCAAATTCCACCTATGAAGAATTAAGGTGGATGTAATGGTCCATCCCACCCAGATTAGATATGGTCCTCAGGCTCCCAGCAACCCCCTAGCTCAGCCAGTCAATGGTACAAAATTGAGAGGCACTGTGCTTTGTGTTTATTTTATTATAATAGTGCTTAGGGGCCAACTGAGAATGGGGTCCTACTGGGTTAGGCGCTGTGCAAAACCCTGCAGAGCTTACACTCTAAACAGACAAACTACATACAGTGGGTGGAGGAAGCAGTATAACAAGCAGAGTGAACTATGTGAGAACAGCAAACATATCAGTTTCGTGAGTAGTTTTTATTTTGGGTGGGTTTAGCTAGGAGGGGATCAACTAGAAGGGAAGGGAGAGGGCAAGAGAGAAGAGGTGTAGGTGGCCAGCTAAGGTGAAAAAATGGGGCAGTGAAAGAATGTTGGAGCAAACAAACCCTCAGCATTCAAGCACAGAAAATCCACTAAAAGCTAAATTTTATTATTAAAAGTTCACTTTAAAAAGTGTCAGGTAGTTAAAAGTGCTTATTATTGTAAGCTTTGAAATGCAAAACTGTAATGTCACAACCTTGAATAACTGCATCCCACCTGTATCTAATATCTGCTAGAACAAAAGGCACTAACTACCAAAGTGAGGGAATGTCAAATGCACACCTCTCTTACTAGCTTGCAAACAGTACAATTATTTGTGTGTATTACAGTAGTGCCTAGGAGCCTCCACCTACAAAATGGGAACCTAGTCCATCAGGTTGGGCAGTCAAAGGCAGTTGAAGATGGGGCTAGCCAAATCGCTTCCTTGTATACTGTTGCCCATGAAACTTACATGCCTTAACTGCATCAGCTGGATGATCAGGGGATCTTTGACTAGGAGCCCCAGCCCACAGACCAGTTTTCAGAGTGGCAGCCGTGTTAGTCCGTATCCGCAAAAAGAACAGGAGTACTTGTGGCACCTTAGAGACTAACAAATTTATTAGAGCATAAGCTTTCGTGAGCTACAGCTACAGTTCACTTTATTGGATGCATAGAATGGAACATATAGTAATATATATATATATACATACAGATAAGTTGGAAATTACCCTACAAACTGTGAGCAGCTAATTAGTTAAGATGAGCTATTATCAGCAGGACCCCATTGTACTATATGCTGTACAGCCTCTGAACACTCAGTCCCTGCCCCCAAAGAACCAAAAATCAGATAGATGGATACAGACAGGCAAAAGTACAGGGAAGCAGTGACCTGAAGTAAGAGCTCTGTGTAAACTTGAAAGCTTGTTTCTTCCAACAGAAGTTGGTCCAGTAAAAATATTACTTCACCCACCTTGTCGCTCCCATTCTGGGACCAACATGGCTACAACACTGCAAACCAGGAAGCAAAGAGACAGTATTGGTCAGCATGCTAGGCTGTGGACTCTGCTCATTTTGGGGATAGAAGGGGACAAAGCACCTGGTACAGGTACTCCACCAATACCTTTGCCTGCTAATTTCTGATTGGCTAGTTTCGACCTTCTTGCTTGTGATTGGCCAGGGGAAGCTGCTGGGGCAGAAGTGGTTAGGAGGCATTTGCTACCAGCTCCCCTCCCTCTTCAGGTTTCAGAGTAGCAGCCCTGTGAGTCTGTATCCGCAGGAAGAACAGGAGTACTTGGGGCACCTTAGAGACTAACCAATTTATTGGAGCATAAGCTTTCGTGAGCTACAGCTCACTTCATGGGATCCTTCTTCAATAGTATCTCGCTATTCCACCTCTGAATGGTATCTACCACTCTCCCTAGGGCTTCTGGATGGTATCTCCCCTTCCCCCCCCCCCCCCCATCTCCTGGGATGGTCTCTCCCTTGCTGTTTGGATTGGACGCTTCCATTGCACCGTGGATTCGGAACCTGCCCGCCCAGCTCACCTCCCCATCCCGCAGAGCGAGCTGTGATTGGCTAGCGGGTCTGCGCGGTGTGCTGTGATTGGCTAATGGGCTTGGCATTGCTCCCGCCTTCCCTCCCTCCCCGAGCGACAGGCCCCGGCTGCGCCCGGCCGGAGTTTGGAGGAGGGTCGGGACCGGCTCTGTGGGGAGGCGGACGGAGTGAGTCGGGGGGTGGGGTCCAGCTCTGAGGGGGCGATGGGCGGGGGGAGGTGCCCGAGGGTGGGGGGATGGGAGCGGGGGGGGTCCAGCTCTGAGCGGGGATGGGAGCGGGGGGAGGTGCCCGAGGGTGGGGGGATGGGAGCGGGGGGGGTCCAGCTCTGAGCGGGGATGGGAGCGGGGGGAGGTGCCCGAGGGTGGGGGGATGGGAGCGGGGGGGGTCCAGCTCTGAGGGGGGGAATGGGAGGGGGGGGGTCTAGCTCTGAGGGGGGGATGGGAGCGGGGGGGGGGTCTAGCTCTGAGCAGGGATGGACGGGGGGAGGTGCCCGAGGGTGGGGGGATGGGAGCGGGGGGGGTCCAGCTCTGAGCGGGGATGGGAGCGGGGGGAGGTGCCCGAGGGTGGGGGAATGGGAGCGGGGGGGGGTCCAGCTCTGAGGGGGGGAATGGGAGCGGGGGGGGGGTCTAGCTCTGAGGGGGGGATCGGAGCGGGGGGGGGTCTAGCTGAGCGGGGATGGGCGGGGGGAGGTGCCTGAGGGTGGGGGAATGGGAGGGGGAGGAAGGGGATGCTGTTGCTGGGAATGGGGTTCCAGCTGGAGCGTGTTTGAGGGGGCTCAAGCTCGGTGCGAGAGGTGGGAGGGGGTGCCGTTGCTGTGTACTTAAGGGGGGGCATTGGTGGCACGGAAGGATGGAGGTGCCCCCTGTGGGGTTTATGCCGGGGAGGGGCAGAGGCTCACGGTACGTGTGGGATTCACTGAAGGCTATGAAGTAGTGGGAATAGTACCCAGGAGTCCTGGCTCTCAGTACCCTCCTGTAACCACCATACAGAGCTCCCCCCTTTGTGCAAATGCATAGGGGTCCCAGCCCTGCAGTCTTGTGCAGGATACAATGCATGTTTGAGGTGCTGGGCTGTACTTGGAGACCAGGGACAACAGTTAAAGCAGGAAACTGGGTGCCAGGTCTCCTGGTTATATTCCCAGTGTCATCATCAACTCCCTGTGTGACCAGGAACTCTAGTTTGTACTCAGAGTAGCAGCCGTGTTAGTGAGCTGTAGCTCACGAAAGCTTATGCTCAAATAAAATGGTTAGTCTCTAAGGTGCTACAAGTCCTCCTTTTCTTTTTAGTTTGTACTCAGTTTCCCTATTTGGAAAATATGGGTAAAGAGACTTGGGAGCCTGGTGGGGTGAGTGGGGATTAATCGATGTATGTCTGAAGCACTTTGAATTCTGCTGATCAGGGGTTCTCATATAGAGATGGGCTGTGTGGAATCTCCAAATGCCCATGCAGAACGGGGGACAGCACCCTGTAAATTAGGCTTGGGTTTGGTTTAGGTTCTTCTCCACCCCCCCCTTGTGAAAGATCAAAAGGTTCTGACTTAAGTTCAAAGTTTGCTGTGCAAAATCTACTGGAGATTTCCCATGTTTGCTTGTCTATTTAGTATCTTTTAGCCTGTTCCTCCCCTTACCTTTTCCTATCTAATGAAGGCAGGTGGTGAGAGGTTTGCAGAGGAGTGTCTGGTGCATAGTGCAGCAACGGGAACTAACATCACCCTTTTAGGTGTTTGTTTCTCCTCTGAGTGTGATTTCTCCTCTGAGTGTGACGTGGGGCATGAGGGCAACACAGTGAAGACTACAAATGCTACAAAACAAAAGAAATAATCATTCCTAGTGTTGATCATCCCTCAAATCAGTTCAACAACCTCTACTGCCTGAGGAGTCGAGGAAAAACACAGCAGCCTTTCTACTACAGGTGGTACACCACTGAATTAATTATCTCCCAAATCAAATCCCGCTCCATGGTCATTCGGGCTCCCAGAGAATGGTGGGGAATGCTTGGGTAGGTGTGTTCACTGAGGGCAACGGGTGCTGCTCCTTCCCTGTATCTGCTGTTCTAGCTCTGGCGGATCATGTTATAATCTCTTGTCAGCCAGGCTGGGGATTAGTTTTCTCTCACTGCCACAGAAAGGTACTAAGGACTGCTGGTGTTTGCAGCACTTGCAGTTTAGCCGGCGGGGGTGGGTTAGAAGGAGAAGAGGAAGAGGTTAGTAGAAGTTCGATATGCATGATTGAGCAGCCAGAGCCCACTCACTGAATGCATAGAATTCCCTTTATGGCCATGAACAAAACCATCCATGTGTCATTTTGCCCTTCAAATTCCTGAATTGCCAGGTGGTGCTGAATTAAGCCTTATGTGAGAAGTAGGGAAGTATTGCTCTCCAATTTCAAAAGGGAAAACTGAGGTACCTTTTGTGGGGATGTATGTGAGGGGAAAGTGACTTGTCCAGCATGTTAGTGAGTTAGGCTGGAACTGGGCATCTGAACTGAGATCTCCTGAGTCCCATGTCTGTGTTTTAGCCACAAGATCAGTCAGGACATACAAACATGCACACAGTGCCCTACTTTTACTGGGCAATTTGAGAATCCTTATTTTTTATCCCATCTGATGCCTCTAGGCCCCCCACCCAGCTCTGTCATCACAGAGGGGTCACTAGTCACAAGTTCCTGGGGCAGAAAACTGCTGCCACTTTAATGGGCAGCACCATTTGTTATCTCCTTCCACTTGGCAGCAGATGGCCCCAGACCCAGCAGCTGGGGAAAGCCCCCTGAGCATTTCCAGCCATCGAATTTCCTTATTCATCTGAATTGTGAATCTTTTTTTTCCTAACAACTTTGCCCTAAAGTTCCAAATGCTCCTTAGTCATTCTGTATTTACTTAGCAAACGCTCTGCAATCTAGAAGGGAATAGCTTCACCCTCTGCTGAAAATGCAGCCACTTCTGTGGTGGAGCATAACAGTTGTTCAGCTGCTCGGTCCCTATGCACACAAACAAAACAAGTGTCTATATAATGTCTTTATGGTATTAGCATTTCAAAAGCTGGGCAGGATAGCTGCAAACGGAACTCTAGTTCCTCCCTAAATGCAAAGACAGGACTGTGAATAGCTGTACAAGGAAGTTGTAGAGCAGATACTGGCAGTGTTATCCTGCCTGCCCCACAACTGTCGGTTGTGTGTTAGACAAATAAGTGATCTGGCAGGTGCAAAAGTTAGGCATAAAGAGGTAGTAGTCCTAAATTGATTTAAGTGAGTAATACCCTGAAGTTGAAACTTTAAAATAGGGGGTCAATTTATCTGACCGCTTGGGTCCTGTAAGAACTTGGCCTCCTGCATTTTTTGTTTGTTGCTCTTTAGAATAGTTTGAATGAGTTAGTTATGGTAGGCCTGGCGATAGTAAGACAGGCATTCAGTGCTGAGTCTGAGTCTGTCTGAGCAGGAGGTCTCAGCTGGGTCCCAAGATCCCCAAACAGTGTGGTGCTAAATGGCTGTTTAGCACCAGTAAGTGAAGAACCATGTCCCAGGAAACTAGGATTTAAAATGGGCAAAGAAGGCTAGGTAAGTTCGGTTTCTGTGTGAGTGATAGACACAGTGAGACAGGAAGCAAAGAGCTGGAGGTGAAACTAGTAAGCATAAGGAAGAGGAGGAGACAGGGAAGGGAGGAAGTAGGGGAAAGATCGATGTGGGCACAGAATAGGGTATAAGGAGGATCCTGAGTGAGCTGGGCAGCTAGGGGGAGAACATGGATGTAGAGAAATTCTGCAGCATGAGCTGAATCCTCTCTTGGGGAATGCTGTTAGGAGCTGTGGGTTCTGGGCTGGGTGAGGGGGATGGTGGGTGGTAGTTCTGGAGGCATCTTTCTGCCCTGGGTGGTGCTGGGATCCATTGGACTGAGCAGGTTCCTGACATGGAGTAATCACTGACAGGCTTGGCTGAGTTCCTCTGCCATTACACCCTCTGAGGAACGCCCAGTAGCCGGTTTCTCTGCTCTGAATCAGCCTGCCAGGGTGCGCTCCACCCTCATTCCAGAACAGAGACGTTGGAGGCTCCCGGTCTGGAAGACTCCCGCCAAGGCTGCCCCTTCCTCCTCCATGTACTTGCTTCAGAGGTCAGGGCATTCCTAGCCAGCAGCACCAGGATCCTCAATCCTGCTGAGCCCCTCTGGAATCCCACTTCCCCTGGGAGTATCCTTGGAGTGTAAGGGTCAGTATGCATGTCCTGGCAGCAAGGAAAGCTCTGTGGGCCTGACATAGATTTTTCTTTGTCTGGGAGGCAATTGGGCTGGCATTTCCCTGTGGTTTGCTCTCTGCAGTACTCTGTCGTCTCTGCTCGCCAGCAGGGCCTGGGGGTTTTACTTTGTTTCCAGGTGGCAACTATGCTGATTTTTATTTTTTATTTTTAAATCATTACTCGGGGTCAGGCCCAGTGGGTGTTTTCTGCCTCCCCAGCAGCTCAGCCCTGAGGAGCAGGACTCTGGGGTTTATACTTTTCATTCTCTGCCCATACCCCACACGCACTGCAGCACTAGGAATCATGTGAACAGCCCAACACCACTGGAGGGGCTTTGGTATCAGAAATGCTGCTTCCCCTGTGTTGGCTAGTGGAATGGAGATGCAGGGCCACTGCTAAGCCATGAGATCACTTGATGCTTACTCATTAGACAGCTTTGTACTGAATGTGTTTTCAAAGCAGGCTAGAAATACCTATGGCTGCTTCTCTCTCCATAACTTAGAGCTGTGCATGGGGGTCTGGCAGGAGCTGCCACTTGACTGCTGGCTTCCAGCAGGAGAGCACTGGTCTGGGGCTGTACAGTAGGACTTGGGGGAGGTAGGCAAGGGGCAGGGAGCTTCCAAAGCTGTCACTCCTCTTTTTACATTATTCTGGTTAATTTTAAAAGTGGCTAAAGCCGTGCAGATGAAACAGGCCTTGTCACGCCACAAGTGTGACTCCCCTACCTTTCAGGCTCCCTGATCTGGGGCTGGATTGGAGCTGATGCCCTAGAGGAGGAATGCTGCGTGTCCCATTCCCTGACACCCTGTCAGCCAGTACTCCTAGGTTTTTGTTGTTGATTCCAGTGCCGATTTCCTACCATCTTTCCCCTTTGCTTCCTACAGGTCTCTCCTGTGGGTGACTGAAACTCCCTGCTGTCTGGCCACTCCACCCTCATGCCGCTCGGACTAGGCCGCCGGAAGAAGGCCCCTCCGCTGGTAGAGAATGAGGAGGCTGAACCCATTCGTGGCAGCTTGGGTGGGGTGGAGGTGGGCAGTGGTGGCAGTGTGGCAGCCCTGCAGCCTGGCCTGCCGCCGCCTCCTGCCAGCCTCCGCCCTCGACTGGTGTTCCACACTCAGCTGGCCCATGGCAGCCCCACTGGCAGGATCGAGGGCTTCACCAATGTCAAGGAGCTGTACAGCAAAATTGCAGAAGCTTTCAAGATCCCACCAGCTGAGGTAGGTGCTGAGCACCCAGGCTGCAGGGTGGGGAGCTCAAAGAGGATGCCCTGCAGCCTGGCAGTGTCTAGCCAGTCAGTGGGGTGGGCCCTCTGCGTTGGTGCCTTCTCTGGCTTCGTGGGCCAGCACCCTGTGTCAGGCTGTGCTGTGCCCTTGGCTTTTTGCAGGTCAGTGACTCTGGGCTCAGTGGTTACATGCACTCTGAGGTCTATGCCCAATTGGGTTGAGCCCAGGGGGGCTGGTGCTAGAATCCTGACATAACCTTGGGGATATGGGGCCTTCCCAGCAGAGATGCTGAGTGGGCAGTGGGGGAAGCTGTGGTCCCCAGAGTTCCTCACTCTGTATCTCTCTTCCCGCCTCCCAGGTGATGTTCTGCACCTTAAACACCCACAAAGTGGACATGGACAAGCTGTTGGGTGGCCAGATCGGTCTGGAGGACTTCATCTTTGCACACACGAAGGGCCAGAGGAAGGAGGTGGAGGTCTTCAAGTCCGAGGAGGCCCTGGGTCTGACCATCACTGACAATGGAGCCGGCTATGCGTTCATTAAGGTACAGATGACTGACCTCTGCTCACACCATCCTAGTGCCCAGGAGGCCCTGTCACTGGCTGATTGGACTGTGAGTGGGGTGCATAGTCTGAGAGGAGGGGTGCTCCTCCCAGACGCACACTATGGTGTCTTGCCTTGCTCCTTCCCTTCCTATCTGTCTCTCCATCCCCAGAGAGCTGCAGTGTGAGCCCCTGAGCACCAGCGATGCTGTGGGTCTTTCTGGGAGAATAGAAACCTCAGCAGCAAATCTGATCACATGGAGCTCCTAGTCCCAGAGACTCTGAGCCATGTGAACAGTCATACTGGACCAGACCACTGGTCCATCTAGCCCAGTATCCTGTCTTCCAACTGTGGCTGGTGCCAGATGCTTCAGAGAAATACCTTCAGAGGGAACAAACAGAATGGGGCAATTTCAAGTGATCCATCCCATCGTCCAGTCCCAGCTTATGGCAGTCAGAGATTTAGGGACACCCAGAGCATGGGGTTGCATTCCTGACCATCTTGGCTAATAGCTATAGATGGACCTATCCTCTATGAACTGATCTAGTTCTTTTTTTGAACCCTGTATAGTTTTGGCTTTCACAGCATCCACTGACAACGAGTTCCACAGGTTGACTGTGTGTTAACTTTGTTTTAAACAAGTTGCCTGTTAATTTCATTGAGTGACACCTAGTTCTTGTGTTATGAGAAGAACTAAATAACACTTCCCAATTCACTTTCTCCACTGGTCATGATTTTATAGACCTCTGTCATATCCTCCCTTAGTCGTCTCTTTTCTGAACAGTCCCAGTCTTTTTAATCTCTCCTCATATGAAAGCTCGCTATCCCCCTAAATAATTTTTGTTGCCCTTCTCTGTACCTTTCCCAATTCTAATATATCTTCTTCGAGATAGGGCAACCAGAAATGCACCCAGTATTCAAGGTGTGGACATACTGTGGATTTATATAGTTGCATTATGTTATTTCCTGTCTTATTTTCTGTCCCTTTCCTAATGGCTCCTAACATTCTTTTTAGCTTTTTTGACTGCCGCTGCACATTGAGCAGATGTTTTCAGAGAACTATCCACGATGACGCCAAGATCTTTCTTGCGTGGTAACGGCTAATTTAGACCCCATCATTTTGTATGTATAGTTGGAATTATGTTTTGCAATGTGCATTACTTTGCATTTATCAACATTGAATTTCATCTGCCATTTTATTACCCAATCACCCAGTTTTGTGAGATCCCTTTGTAACTCTTTGCAATCAGCTTTGGACTTTACTCAAGATAGTTATTTTGTATCATCTGCAAATTTTGCCACCTCACTGGTCAATCCTTTTTCCAGATCATTTATGAATGTTGAACGGTACAAATCCTTAGGTAAATAGCAGGGTCCCCCTTCTCCATTGTGAAAAATGACCATTTATTTCTACCCTTTGTTTCCTATCTTTTAACCAGTTAATGATCCATGAGAGGACCTTCCCTCTTATCTCATGGCTACTTACTTTGCTTAAGAACCCTTGTCAAAGGCTTTCTAAAAGACCAACTCTACTATATCAACTGGATCACTGTGGTTCACATGCTTATTGACCGCCTCAAAGAATTCTGATAGAATGGCGAGGCATGATTTTCCTTTACAAAAGCCACGTTGACTGTTCCCTGACATATCGTGTTCATCTGTGTGTCTGATCATTCTTTTCTTTAACCCTGTTTTCGACCAGTTTGCGTGGTAGTAAAGTCAGGCTTACTGGCCTGTAATTGCTAGGATCATCGCTGAAGCTTTTTAAAAAAAATTGATGTCTCATTAGCTGTTCTCCAAATATCTGGTCCAGAGACTGATTTAAGTGGCAGGTTATATACCACAGTTAGTTAGTTCTGCCATTTCATATTTGAGTTCCTTTAGAACTCCTCGATGAATTCTATCTGGTCCTGGTGCCTTACTGCTGTTTGTTTTATTTATTTGTTCCAATAGCTCTTCTATTGACACCTCAGTCTGGAACAGGTCCTCAGATGTGTCCCCTAAAAAGAATGGTTCAGGAGTGGGAATCTCCCTGATGTTCTCTGCAGTGAAGACTGATGCAAAGAATTCATTTAGCTTCTTTGCAATGGCTTTGTCTTCTTTGACTGCTCCTTTAGCACCTTGATCGTCCAGTGGCCCGACTGATTGTTTGGCAGGCTTCCTGCTTCTGCTGTACTTAAAACAATTTTTACTGTTAGTTTTTGTGTCTTTTGCTAGTTGCTCTTCAAATTCATTTTTGGCCTGCTTAATTATACTTTTACACTTGACTTGATAGTTTTTCTTTCTGTTTTCTTCAGTAGGATTTAACTTCCAATTTTTAAAGGATGCTTTTGGCCCCTAACCGCCTCTTTTTACTCAGCTTACAGCTCTTCCTGCTTCCCGTCCCCTGCTCTGACCCAAACCTCATTTGGAGTCATTCTCTGAAGGAGCTAGGGAATCAGTGCACCCATCCCTTCCTAACCTGAGGCTGCCCCAGTCCTTTCTCCTGCCTTGTCACTTTCTCACATGCTCTGTGTCCCAGATGGTTTTCCCAGGTGCTAGGAGCTGCAGCAGTTCCCTCAGAGGCGAAGAGACCCCTTTGTGCCCCCATAGCACAGTGATAGTGACATCCCTGATCAGACTCTAAACCTCCAAGTAAATGAGAGAGGCCCAAACTAGTGGATCCGATGGAAAGAATAGAGCCCTGCCAACAGAGCAAGCTTGTGGTATTAGAGCACAAATCCTCTTTGGAATCTTACAAAAGATCCCCTGGTACTGTGGTGCATTCGCTAATTCTCAGCTAATGACCTTCCCTAAGAAGCTTCAATTCCAGAGTCTAAATCACTGCAGTGGTGCAGTATGGCTGTTAAGCAGCTACCATGTTCCACCCAATAGTTGGCTGCATTACAGCAGTGGCTGAAGTGACTCGTTTATAGAGACAGTCTCAAGTGCTCTGGGTAGAGGTACAAGGGAGCCTAATTAAATATTTTTGAGTTAATACACAAGATGTGTAGACTCTGCAGCAACTCCAGCTGGTAAAACCAGGACTGTCAATCATCATGCCTCCTGATGCCATGGTCTTTTGTCTCATGGTGCCATTTGGTTAGTGGGAGGCATTGGGTTTCTAGGCCCTTGTGAAAGGATGTATGATTCCTAGATTCCAAGGCCAGAAGGGAGCACTGTGATCTAGTCTGTCCTCCTGTAAAACACTGCCCAGAGAACTGCCCTGAAATAATCCCCAGAGCAGATCTTTTGAAGAACCGTCCAGTATTGACTTAAAAATGTTCAGTGATGGAGAATCCACCAGGATCCTTAGTAAATTGTTTCTACGGTTAAATGCCCTCACTGTTAAAAATTTAACCTTTATTTGCGGTCTGAATTTGTCTAGCTTCAACTTCCAGCTATTGGGTCATGTTAGACCTTTCACTGCTACACTGAAGAGTCCATGATCAAATTATTTGTCCACACGTAGGTAATTTACAGACTGTAATTGAGTCACCCTTTAAGTGTATCTTTGTTAAGCAAATAGATTGAGCTCCTTGAGTCTGTCGCTATAAGGCAGGTTTTCTAATCCTTGTTGCGGCCCTTCCCTGACCCCTCTCCAATTTTTCAACATCCTTCTTGAATTGTGGAGATGGACCCAGGATTCCAACGGGGGTCACACCAGTGCTAAATACAGAGGTAAAATAACCTCTCTGGTGCTCCTCAGGATTCCCTTGTTTATGCACTGCAGGATGGCATTAACCCTTTTGGCCACAATTTTGCACTGGGTGATCATGTTTGGTTAATTATCCACCTTGACCCCCAAATCTTTTCAGAGTCACTGTTTCCTAGGATAGAGTCCCCTGGTGTGTAAGTATGGCCTGCATTTTTTGTTGTTGTTCCTAGATGTATACATTGAGACACATTAAAACACACAGTGCTTGCTTGAGCCCAGTTTACCAAACAATCCAGATCACTCTGTTCTAATGACCTCTCCTCTTCGTTATTTGCCATTCCCCATTTTTTTTGTGTCCTCTGCAAACTTTGTCAGTGATGATTTTGTTTTCTTCCAGGTCACTAATAAAAACGTTAAACAATATAGGGGCAAGAACTGATCCCTGTGTGACAAACTAGGAACGCACCTGTTCGATGATGATTCCCCATTTACACTTACTTTTTGAGACCTATCAATTAGCCAGCTTTTAGTCCATTTAAAGTGTGCCATATTAATTTTGTAATTCTAGTTTTTAAATCAAAATGGCATGCGGTACCAAGTCAAATACCTTAGACATCTCAGTATATTATATCAACACTATTACCTTTATCGACCAACTTGTAATCTCATTTAAAAAACAAATCAAGATAGTTTGACAGGATCTATTTTCCATAAACCCATGTTGATTGGTATTAATTATATTGTCCTCCTTTAATTCTTTATTAAGCAAATCCCATATCAACTGCTTCATTATCATGCCTGTGATTGATGTCCGACTGACGGGCATATAACTACCCATGTCACCCTTTACCCAGTCTTCTGAAATTTTCCCAGTCTTCCAAGACCAATTGAAAATCAACATTAACAGTTCAGCGAGCTTCTCAATAGCTCTATTAAAACTCTTGGTTGCAAGTTATCTGGACCTGCTGATATTAAAATGTCCGACTTTAGTAGCTGCTGTTTTAACATTCCCCTGAGATACTAGTGCAGTGGAAAGAGTGTTAACCTAGGATATTAATACATTATTTTTTCCACAAATACAGAACATAAATATTTGTTCTCTTCTGCCTTTTCTGTTTTACTATTGATAAAAAGAAAAGGAGTACTTGTGGCACCTTAGAGACTAACCAATTTATTAAGCTCACGAAAGCTTAGGCTCAAATAAATTGGTTAGTCTCTAAGGTGCCACAAGTACTCCTTTTCTTTTTGCGAACACAGACTAACACAGCCGTTACTCTGAAACCTTTACTATTGATGATTCTCTCATTTCCATCTAGTAATAGACCAGTATTGTTAGCATTATTTTTGTTCCTAATATACTAAAAAAACCTCCTTCTTATTGTCCTTAACTCTGCTGGCGATAGATTCTCCTTGACTCTTTGCTTCCATTTTCAATTTTCTACAGTTCCTAACTTCTGACTTATATTCCCTTTCTTTTCTCCTTTCTTCCATTTGTTACATTATTTCTTTATTTTTTATAGCTGTCTTCACTTCCCCACTAAACCAGGTCATTTTGTAACCAATACAGTCTTCTTCCTCAGTTGTGGCTTTATGGCCATCGCGTAATGTTCTTAAACCCAGTCTTCCTCTCAGCTGATGTGGCTCATAATTGTTTTCAGCTTTGGGGAACTGGCCCTTCTAAAGCACCGAGTATTTATATCACTGGTCTGGATTTCATTCTGTTTGTATTTTATAAATGTGATCAAATCATGAGCCCTTGTACATAAGTCACCATTAATGTGCTAAGGAAGGACCAAGCTTGTCCTTGTGCGTGAGACTAACTACAAAGGGAAGACCCTGTGGCCTGATGGGAGCCAGGGTTCCTGGTTCTGTTCCCTGCTCTGCTGCTGACTTGCTCTGTGACCCTGGAGATGTCTCTGTGCTTCAGTCTCAATTGACTTGTCTTACGGGGTTCTGGGCAGCTTTGCTGAATACAAAGGGCTGTGCGCGCCCCTGTGCTGAACGGCAGTACAGCAGAGAAAGTGCTGCTGTTCACGCTCTCTTGTCCGAGTACATCTTGCCCTCCTGGAAGCTGCGGGGAGAAAACTGCCCCAGGACCCGCCATCTGTGCTGTGAGCCAACCAGCCTGTCTCTTGCTTGTAGAGGATCAAGGAAGGGAGCGTCATAGATCGGATCCAGGTCATCAATGTGGGCGACATGATCGAGTCCATCAACGGGCAGAGCCTCATCGGCTGCCGGCACTACGAGGTTGCCAAGATGCTCAAGGACCTGCCCAAAGGCCGCACCTTCACGCTGAAGCTTACGGAGCCCCGGAAGGCATTCGGTGAGTGAGCCCCACAGACTGCGCTGGGCAGATGAGGCGGGGTGGCCACTGGCAGGCTCAGGACAGTTGGAGCATGAGGCCTGTAACAAGTTGGTTCCACCCGACATGTGTAAAATGAACACGGTAGGTCTCAGTCCAGATCCTAGTAGGGCAGGTGTCCCTGGCTCATGGCTAAGTAACTGGCTCCCCTTGTTGGCAGCCAAAGCAGAAAGGACCAAGCACGCCACAGAGAATGAGCTCCCCCATCTCTCCAGACGGGCTCGTTCCTGTGCCGGGGGGGGGGGGGGAGGCCTGGCAGCAGGGGGTGGTATGTTTGCCATTGACCCTGCTGAGACCTTCAGCCTCCAAGGCAATTAGTCCAGCACAGAACGCACTGGGCTTTGTTTTGCACGTTCTGTCCTTCCTCCTTCAGTGAGGAGTCACATTGGGTGCTTATCTGGGAGCACCTTTCATCATAGCCCAAAGGCCCAAGCCCTGCTGGCTGTTGTGGGCACTAAGGGCCATTACCTTCTGTCCTACTCGGCCATTAAATGGGAGATGGGGAGGGGCTTTGCGTCAGGGTTTTCCAATCTTTGGGTTGCCGGAATGTTTCAGAGGGCCGCAGGGTGGCTCTGGTCCCGTGGCTCTGGCTGGGCTTGCCTCCCTCGAGCTGCTGTTGCTGCTGCAAGGTGAGCGCAAGGTGGGCTCTGCAACCTCCTTCAGGGTCACCCCAGCCAATGTGCTGGGTCACAACAGGCCCATCGACGTTTACAAATGGGTCCTGAGCCGAAAAAGGGTGAGACCTGCTGCTTGAGGGTTGAGTGAGGTGTCCTGTGGCGTGGTGGCCAGCAGGTGGCATTGTAACCTCACTGCAGCGCCTAGCCGTATGGCCTGTGCGCAGGGTTGGTTGAGAGGTGGGTCAGTTCTGTTGCTTAATTTCAGGGTAGAGCTTCACCAGCCACGTTACTGCAGGGAACCCTTCCTTGTATTGCAAGAGGGAAAAGGAGGCTTCTGCCATGCAAGGCAGATGGGATCTGGAGATTCCTGTAGCTACTGAGCCTGCACGTGGGCCTTCAGGCAGCCAGCCTGTAAAGCTGACCCCTTTCTGCTTGGACTTGGGGGTAGGTGGCCCTGCCAGGGTATCTGTGAATGACCCTCTGTGTACTCAGTGATGAGAGGAGGCTGCTCACAGGACAAGTGGGAGGGGCTGACTCTGCCTTGCAGATCTGCACCCTCTTTCTCTTCACTCCCTCCGCACTCCCCCCCCGCCCCCCATCTCTATGGTGGCCTGAGGAAAGAAGTCTGTACTCACTGTCCTAAATGTCACTAAGCAGACAGGCCTGTTTCAACCCCAGCAGCTGGCAAGGTGAAGGCTCTCTCCCTACTTATCCCTCAAAGCACAGGGCTTTGAGTGAAGCCTGAGGGAAAGCTAGGTCCCCAGGATGGTGCTGAAGGCCAAGGGGAGACAACTTGATTCCAGGCTGGACTGTTCCAGCCCCTGTGTGTGTTATCCAGTGCTGGCCTTGTCAGTGGCTCCCAAACGTACCCCAGGGATGGGGATTCCAGCCCTGTCAGCTCTGTTCCGGGCAGACTCCCTCTGATCACAGTGCGACCTCACCCTCTGTCTGTGCCGCCTTCTCCGAGAGTCCTTGAATCCGGATTCCTCGGCTGTTGGTAGCACCTTCAGACTGAGGCTCTCCAGGTGCTCTTCAAATGCTGCACAAAGCCCCGGGCTGGGTCATTGTTGCTACCCTCACGTTGCCCCAGATCACACCGAGGCAGTGTGGAAGTAGAACCCAGGAGTCCTGGTTTGCCAACCTTAACCACTAGGCGGCGCTCCCTCCCTGAGCAAGGGATAGAACCCAGGAGTCCTAGCTCCCAGTCACATCACTTTCCCTGCTGCTGGTGTCTCAGTTCATTCATCCACGAGGTCAGCCTGCCACTACGAATTCCTTCCTCCTTGAGTGACTCACTCTGATCTGGGAAGGAAGATCATTTTCCTCTTTATTTCCTCCTTGGCTTATACTTCTCAGCCCACACACACGTCCCTGGTTTCTGGAATCTGGCAACTTTCTTCTCCCCTCCTTCCACCGGGTACCAGCTGCATCTGTTCATCTCTGGCACTTCGGGAGCCCTCACGCCAGCATCCGTGCCCCTGCTCATTCCCTGCAGTTCCTTCCATGCTAATTAGTGACAGCTCCGTGGTACCGGCTGTGCCCGTGAACGTTAGGCTCCTCTGCTCGGCTGTGCTGGAGAGAGACCGGGTGCCGATGCTCGCTGGCTCTGCTTTGGCGAAGCAAATGTGAGAAAGCTAAGCTCAGTCCTGCCAGCCCTGTGCTCTGCTGCCTGGATCCACAACTCACTGGCGGTTCAATCCAGCCTCATCACCTGCCCTGCCTTCCAGTGCGCACGGGACCCTCTGGACGAGGCATGAGGGAAGAAAAGCTCCATGCTGTTCTCTCAGAATGCCGGCAGCTAGAGCGCAGGGAGAGCGCCGTTAGCTGCCAAGAGTAGACTGGCTTTTCACCTCTAGAGCTGCCAGAGGGAGACATAACTTGGGAGGACCGGGGCAGATCTGATAGCATCCAGCAGAGGGCAGCAGTGGGTGCACCCCAACATGGGTGTTACAACCTGTTTGCAGGTCATGCTTGATTCTAGGAGAGGGCGGGGATGTTCTGCGTTCCATCAGCCTGGCCTGAGGGACCGTGCGGCGTCCGTTACAGGTCTTTCTCCCGGAGGTGGCCTCCTGGGTGCACCCTTCTACCCCTGCTGTGTCCCCCTTACTGCTCTTGGCAGCTCTTTTCTGCTGCAGGGCCCTGGCCCAGCTCGCGGGCTCTTGCTGAGGACCCAGATCACCAGCTCCTTGCACAAACGCACAAGCAGCCTCTTGTCCTCTGATCGAAGCAGGGAGGTGGGGAACTGGTTCATCCTATGCTGGCCCTGTTCAGTTCCCACCTCCTGTTGAAACCCACTGGAGAGGCATCCGTCCGCTGGGCTGTGTGCCAGCCCTGGATCACAGGACTGGAGGGAACGCTGTGAGAGCTGCTGATAGGGAAAGTGCTGGCCTCTGGGGAAGAGCTCGAGGCCAGCTCACTTCATTTGTTCCCCTCTATGGGAAACCTGGAGCAGCCTCTTCTTTTAACCTCTCTCGCTGGCTATTTCTAGCTCGCCGGACTAAATGGCTGTTATCCCCCATTGAGAGTGCTCAGGACCTTCCCCGTGATCTGGGCAGGGGCCAGCCCCCTGCCCCGGCTGGGGAGACGCTGATCACAGAATTCTCTCAATGCTCTTGAGTGAGACTAACATACAGGCAGCATGGTTGTGCCCACACCCCTCCATCCTCTTTGCAGCACCTCCTACCTTCTCCCTGCACATATCCCTGCCGCTACCCTCAGCCCCCCCCACACACACACACAGACCCCCTGCTTCTCCAGCCCTGGGCTTCCCCCCACATACAGCCTTGCAGGTCCCCCTCAGCCCCCACCCACAGACCCCCTGCTTCTCCAGCCCTGCAGGTGCACCTCAACATCCTCACACAGCTCTGCCAGTACCCCTTGACCCAGCCCCCCTGCTTCTCCAGCCCTGGCCCCCTCCCCCCACAGCTCTGCCAATGCCCTTGCTATTCCAGTCTTGCACTTATTAGACTATGTTGGTCATGTGACCTTCTGCGGCTCCTCTGGTCTCCACGCTTTGCCAGCGCCGGAGTCTTGGTGCAGACATGCCCTGCTCTCCCCTCCCATGCAGGCCCTGTGCCCTGTCCTGCCCGCTGCTGTGCTGTGGCATGACTGGAAAGGCTGTTCTTTCTCTTGGCTGTGAGCTCTAGGGCAGAGGCCAGAACCCCAGCCTCCCCATGTGAGGCAAACTACTCCTCCCTCTCTGAAAGGAGCCAAGCTTTCCTGGAAAGGCAGGGGAGTGTCTCTGCATTCCCAGTTTAACACAGCCACCCCCTCCCAGCTTTGGGGGAAGTGGGGGGATGACAGGAAGCCTCAAATACCAGTGCCAGGAACACCTGGAGCTCCATCCCCACTACGAGCCAAGCCCATGTTCCCGTTAGCAGAGGCAGAACAACTGGGCTTCTGTGCTGGGGCCAGGCTGGTCTTGTTCAGTGCTGTTCCCTGCCCTGTGAGGGCTCTAGCAGGGGGGCTGAGGCAGGCTGACCTGGGGGCCAGTGACCCCTCTTCCCATGGCTTCTGGATCAGTGATTCTCTCTGTATGTTGGGGGGGAATAGGTGCAGGGGTGAAAGTGGGCCAGTACGGTGTACCGGTAAGAAGTGGCCGCCGGTACCAGCCCATACGCAGCCCATGTTAAAGCGCTGAATAGATGGAGCGTGGGGTATGAACAGCGCCCGCCTATGATAGCCCCAAAAGGGAAAAATCCTCCCTGTCTTTTGGCCCAGAACAATCTCAAACCAAGATCTATTGACACAGTGCAGCCAAGAGGATCTGAGCACCATCATTGCCAGGAGGTGTTGGAGATGGATTGGGCATGTGCTTCGGACAGAAACTGATTCCATCACCAGAGTAGCAATAAGATGGACACCTGAAGGCAAGCGTAAAGGAGGCCGCCCGAAAACAACCTGGCGAAGAGCTGCGGAAGCCGAGCTGAAAAACCTGGGGCAGAGCTGGGGAACCACTGAAAGACTTGCCAGAAGCAGGCAGGAGTGGAGGAGCTTGGTCACTGCCATACGCGCCCGAGGCAGAATAGGAACGTGGTGGTGATGATGATGATGGCCCCTCCCTGTCACCCTGTCCTCCGGGTGTACAGTAGCCAGGCGTCCCAGGGGTCTTAATGGCATTCAGCATCCACCCAGCAGAACAGGGGCTGCTCGGTGCCCGGGGCTGCAGGGACAGTGGCTGTGTGGGCACCCAAGGGGTTATGCCGGCTCTGGGCCAATCGCTTTTTACATCATCTCTGGCCCTAGTGTAGATGGGGGCCGGAGGTCTCTTGGTTTGTGATCTCCTAGGAGTCTGCCTGCACGGCCCACACTTGGCCGGGGCACAGAGCAGCCTGCGCGGCAGTGTCTGGCGCCGTCCTTTCCCCACAGGTGGTGGGTTGGCTCTCAGGGCTTTGGCCTGGCGTCTGTGCATGAGGCACACACGCGGCAGGGTGGGGTGCCGGCCCGGCACGCCATCCTCTGATTGCGGCTCCAGCCCGGACACGTTGATGTGGCTGGAGGATATTTGAGTCTGAGTCCAGGGCCTTTCCCTCTCCCGTAGCCCATACTGTGCTAACCACACTGGGCGTGGGCGGGGTGTCATGGCTCCTCCAGCCCAGCCGCTGCCAGGCTGTGGTGGCCGCTGCTGCTCCAAGGAGTTCTCCGTGGAACGTGGGAAGGGAAGCAGCGTTTTCCATAAGAGACAGACGCTAGTGTGTGCTTGGAGGGGCAGGGAGCAGCTGCTAGGGCCAGCGCCAGAGAGCTGGGGAACAGGTGCATGAGGACTGTAAATAACCAAGCAGTGCATGCCCCCATGAAACTCCTGTACCCCAATGCACCAGGCAGAGCAGTTCTAGCTGCCTTACAAACAGTCGGGGGAACCCGTACCCTCTCGTGTCCCTGGTGCTAAGGCATCCACGCCCCATGCTGCAGGGCCACGGGATCCGCTCTTGGAGGCAGAGTCCTAGGAGGAGTTGCATATGGCCTCTAGGCTGTACCTCGCCTTCCTGAGAGACTTGTGACCCTTGGACACGTCCACAGTGTCTGCTTCCCTCCTCTCAGAAATCACCCCAAAACCCCAAAGGGGGTTCTAGCTCTCATGTGACCCAGGCAGTGACTGCTGACTGACTCTGCTGACAGCCTGAGACTATGGCTAACCGGGTGCAGGCAAGTGCTCACTCCTCAGTCCAGTCTCCCGGTGGTGTCGTCTGCAACTGCCATTCTGTCTCAGCTCCAACTTTCTGTGGTGGAGGCAGGGTGGGAATTGGGAGCTGGGGCAGGGGGAAGAAGAGGGAGAGAAGCCGAGAGCGGAGGATGGGGACAGGAGAGAAGCACAGGGCAGAGAGCAGTGGCCTAAAGAGCGGAGCATTTATTGCCATGTTCGGTGAGAAAGCACTGAATATACAATCCCCAACAGTGCAGTTGCCACAGAGGCCAGACCGTCCCCGTCTCTCCCAGAGGGAAATCTGTAGATCAAGGGAAGAAGTGACTTCAAAATGAACGCCCTGGGCCAGAACTGAACGTGGCATTCTGTCTTCCACACCGAATGAGCGATACATCAGCCCCTAGAGCAGGGGTGCATCTGCCTCAGTTTGCTCCCCTCGCTTGGCATGGGAGGGTGAATAACCAGCTCCCCCGCCCCTTGCGTCCTGGCAGCATAGCACCCACAGAGTCGTCTGGGCTCCAATCTGCTGCAGAAATTTTTTTTTTTAAACGGGGCATGGGGGAGGGGCAAACCAAAGTCTCTTGCGGGGGGGTTTCTTCACAGCCACAGCTGTCGAGCCTACCCGATAGCAAGGACATCTGCCGGAGTCTGCAGGCAGCCTGAGGCGGGAGCTCGTTCGTCGCAGACGTTTATCGAGGACGCTAACAGTTACCAGTCTCGCTGCTGCTCGCTTTGGCAGACTCATCGGGCTGTCCTCCTCCCGGGCCGTGGGCCATAGCAGCAGAGAACTGGGTAGCGGGAGCCAGCCTTTGCTGAAGTTTGGACTGAGGAGTTCAGGCCTTCCCCTGCTCCGCATTTAATGTCCTCTCTGCCCCTGCGCGAAGGGCGTGGGGAGGTGGAAAAGTGGCAAAGCACCAGCTGCCTCCAAAAGCTTTGCCCGGGCAGGTCACGAGGAGTGTGAGGGCAGCATGACATAGAATTTAATGCAGAAATAAATAGGGGCTCCTACAGCGGTGTGTACAGCCTGCTGTATTGGGCTGGGGCAGTGAGGTGGGGGGAGCCATGTTGCTGCACGTGTCCCCATCTTCCTTTTCCCCAAGCTGCCATCCCTCGCCCTCTGGCTCAGCACATCCAGGGCCTCTCATCCCGTTTGTGAAGGACAAACGGCAAGTGAAGCAGCCTCTGAAGAGCCTAGGACGAGAAGGGACCTCCTGCACCGTGCGAGTGGAGCCCCTCTTGGACAATTCTTGTCCCGCGCCTGCCCCAGCATCCATGCTCCACACACAGGATCTCTGCTCCCATGGCCAGCACCCCGGCTGCATGGCATTTGCCCTCCGCCTCCAGACAGCTCTAACAAGCAAGAAAGCGGGGGCCCTCAGACCCCCCCCGCACTTGGGGGCACCTCTTTGGCACAGCAGCTGGGCTTTGGGAATGTCATTGAGGGGCAGAGAGGAGACCATGGCTAGCAGGAAGCAATGGATCCAGGGGGCTGGTAGGAAAAGGAGCACAGCCGACTACTCTCCCGTGCCCCTTCTGGCAGGGACTGAGCAACACACAGCCCGGTGCCTAGGCATTTATACCATATTCCTGCTGCCATCTGTGTCCAGCGTGGGCGTTTTAGGGAATGGGCTCAGGGGACCCCTCCCCTGTATGTCAGAAGCAGGAAAGTGGCTGATCTGATGACATCTTCCCAGATTATTTTTACTTCGTGGGACTGTGGGAAACATCAGTGGGGCTGGATCTCCCCAGCACGCAGTAAAGACTGGCTGGAGAGGCGCATCACAGGCTGTTAACCCTTTGGCAGCCTGCAGGTCCCCTCGGCCCTGGCAGCTGCTGTTCTAACTGGCCTGAATAGAGAGTCTCTTTTAGAAACACAACAGCTGGGTTGGTTGCCCCATGAGGGTTTTAATAGGATGATGCTGAAGCAGCTCGGTCCCTTGTGGGGAGAGGAAACGGAGTGACCAGTGCCGTGTATCAGCTCAGGGGGACAGGGCTGTCCGGGGGCAATGTTGGCTGCTCCGGAAGTGCATTGGAACAGAGGTCCCTGCAGGCGTGGGAGCTGCTGCAGGATGCACCACGGCTTCCCTGGGGATTCCAGGCTGCCCAAGGGCAGGAAGAAACCGATCACATACTGGAGGAAAGAAGAGCTTGTGGGATCCCACACTGCTGCTGGCAAGAACTAGACCCACCCAGGAGACAGAAAGGCCTGGAGTGGAAGGCCTGGGGGTTCCATGAGGCTTGCACTGTGGCTTCTTGTCCCCATGCCTCAGTTTCCTATCTGTGAAGCAGGGATCCCAGCCCCCTGCGAAGCAAGAGCACATCCCTCTGCTGTGGAGTATGGAGACCTGACCCTCCACAGGCTGCGCTGCCTTGTCAAACGGTTGGTTCTCGCACTGCGCCCATTGCCTTGCCGTGACTGCCAGGGGTCCCTTCTCTCCCCCACCCCCGCGCATCCCTGGTCCCACAGGCTGATCTCAGTGTGCCTCTGCCATCCCGTGTTGTCAAACTGACGCAGTTGAGTCTTGTGGGTCCGAGCCCCACTCTGTGGGACCCAGCAGGGCAGATGGGGGGAGGGGAAGGCAGTTCTGCAGCTTCCTGGGGTGGATGTTACTGCGAACAGCCTGAATCCCAACCTGCAGCATCTTCTCCAAGGCCCTGGCCATCCCGGCCTTGGGCTCCCCTCCACCAGCTCCGCTTGTGCCCCTCAATCCCAGTCCCCAGCTGTCCCGGCCCTGGGCTCCCCACACTCTGAGTTGGGACTGAGGCATCAGCACAATGCACACTACCCCAACCCTGGCGGCCTCCCAAGCACACCCTGCCTGTTGTGCCCAGGTGGTGGTGTCTGATACCTGGCCCCACTTCCTGCTGGAGGGTGGCTGCCCATTTGGCTGCACCGGTGCCTCGGGCTGGGCTAGGATTCTGGGCTGCGAGGCCAGCGTGCTGACTGCCCCCTACCCCCCCACCACCTCCGGCGTGGTCTCATGGGGTCGTCTCCTTGCTGTGTTTCAGATATGATCAGCCAGCGGGCTGCAGGAGGCAAGCACAACAGTAGCTCCCAACTGGGCACTGGCAGAGGGACCCTACGGCTGCGGGCCAAGGGGCCTGCCACCGTGGAGGAGCAGGTAGGTATCAGCCCCTGGGAGCTTCCCCTGACAGCCCTTTGGAGCCTTTCAGTGTTCGCTTGGGCCCTGCCCTCTGCCCAGAGGGAACTGCGGGTGGGGAGCCAGAGCAGAATGAGAGGGGAGCTGAGGTCCCAGCTGTCCCAAGAGCGGGGAGGGGACAGGTCCTCCATGTGGGGCTGCTCCCCCTACTACAATCCTTGCACTGCACCTGCTTCCCAGTCTTCTCCCACAGCCCTGTCGATGCCCCTCAGTCCTGACCTGCAGCCCCCTGCTGTCCCAACCCTGGGCTCCCCCACAGCCCTGCCGATGTCCCTCAATCCCGACACGTAGCCCACTGCTATCCCAGCCCTGGCCCCCAACACCCACACCCCTCTGCCCAAGAATGGGCGGGGTTGGAAGAGGCTTTAGAGGGCCCCTCTTTTCCCATGGGTTCTGGGTTGGGGGGGAGCTATATTTTTGCCTCGGTCTCCTGCTCAGCAGCTCTCCTGCCCCCCCAGCTGTCTGCGTTTGAGGAGAGGGCTATTGAGAAGGTGGACGACCTGCTGGAGAGCTACATGGGCATCCGCGACACAGAGCTGGGTGAGTCTCCTGCCAAGCAGCCCCCAAGTCACCCTGGGGCTGGGTGCCCAAAGCATCGGGGTGTTGGGGAAAGGGCTGCGTCACGGTCCGCCGGTATGGGAACCCTTCCTGGGCAGCTTGGGAGAGGCCCAGGCTGGAGTAGCTAGTAGCACCCCCCACAGCCAGTGCTCCTCCCCTGCTCCCTCCAGCGCCCCTGCCTGGAGGGGCTGGGTCTGGAGGAGCTGGACACTCCCCAGCAGTTAAGAGCCAGCTCTGCTGTTAGTGGCCCAGAGGCCTGCATCCCTCCTGTGCAGCACTGAGTGTGAGGAGAGACGTCTCCCCTCTCTGAGAGGTGAGCAGGGCTCTCCCGGGGGCACAGAGCAGCATTTCGGGGGTTACTGTGGAAGTGGCAGTGACAGCAGGCTTGTCAGTGTGTTCTGGGAAGCTGGGCTGGGCACAGGGAGAGCTAATCACCCCTGCAGGCTCTGCAGGCTGGTGGCTCGCAAGGCTCCCAGCTGCCGTGCCTCCTCGGCCGCTCCTGTCAGCCAGGGCTGCGGGCAAGAGCAGCGCGTTGGCGCAGGGGGTCTAGCGCTCCTGGCAAGGGCGTGGCAGTGCTCTCGGGATGCACGCAGCGTTGGCACTGTTGGTGTCAGTGGTGGGATAGCACTAGGGCTGGCATGTCCTGCCACAGGTAACGTTGTGGCAGTGACTGCTCCTCGTTACCCTCCCTCCCCCGTCTCTGCTCTCTGTAGCTGCCACCATGGTAGAGCTGGGGAAGGACAAGCAGAACCCCGACGAGTTCGCTGAGGCGCTGGATGAGCGGCTGGGTGACTTTGCCTTCCCCGACGAGTTCGTCTTTGACGTGTGGGGCGCCATCGGGGATGCCAAGGTTGGGCGCTACTAGGACTCTGCTGTGCCCACGCTGGATCTGCTGTGCCCTTGGGCTGGGCGAGGGAGGGCTGGGCCGCTGCCCTCGTGTGGACCAGGGGGTAGGGGATACACCACGGGCCCGGCTCCAGCACCGCTCTGGCAAACTCTCCAGCTCCGGCTCCTCGCCCCTCCCCTCCACCCAGGGCCGTGTGTGCACCTCACTGTAGGCAGCCCTTCCTGGCGCCGCACGGGAGTCGGGCTCAAAGCCTCACTCTTCTCCTCTCCTTCCCCCCGCCCCCCGCCCCCCGCAGTACTAGTGTAGTGGAGGGGACAGCTGCTGGGCGTTAGGGAGCAAGAAGCTGAGCCATTGTGTGCCCCTGGGGAAGGCTGCAGGGATGGGCAGGCCCTTGGGGGTGCTCCCTCCCTGGTCCTGGGGGGCAGCAGGGGAGTGAGGGGGCCCCTTTTTGGGCCCCTTTTCTCTTCTGGGTGCTGGTCAGGAGATGGACAGGATTCCCAGCTCCCGCACTGCTCCCTGGGGCGGAGCAGGGTGTGTGTCCGGGCAGGTGCAGGGCCTGGCACCCCATCCCCTTTTCAGTCAGCAGGGTAACCCGGCCACTGCCGGGGAGTCCCTTGGCGCAGCCTCCCGCCGGGCAATAACCCCGGTGCCTTTAAACTAACCCAGGTGCCTGTGTTCCATGTGTGGGTGTTTGTGAGCAGAGTGGCCCCCCCCCACCTATAGGGTATACCCACCCCGCTGCCTGTCAGCACTGATCTAACCACTAACGGGAGCGAGGCTGCTCCGGGCGGGCTGCGCATGGCAGAGGGCCCGCACCAGCCTGCCCACTCCTCCCCAAGGGCATTCTCAGCTCACTCCAGCTCCCTGCCATGCTGATCTGTTGGTACTGTGCTGCCCTGTCCCTTCACGTGCTTTAATCCTTCCTCCTCCCGAGGCTGGCGGGGGCAGGCAGCGTGGGGGGCTGTGGACCGGCTCCTCGGGTGGTTCTGCAGCCCCGAGCAAGGTTGAGATCCCTAGTTCCCCTCAAAGGCAGTGTGAGACTGGGAGTTGCTGTCAACTTGAGGGGGGGTGGCTAGCTCCCCTCCCCTCCTCCTGCTCCCCTGTTACCCTCCCTGCCCCACCCAGGGGAAGGGAATCAACAGCCTGCAGTGCGCCCTGCTGGCAGAGACCTGGCTGGGGTAGCTGGAAGCTCCCGCCCCCTGCTGGCAGAAGCTGTCTGGTGTGTTCAGGCTCTGTCCCAGCTGAGCCCCATCACCCTGAGACCCCTCCTCCGTTTACCTGCTGCCAGAAAGGCTTCTTTGTGGGGCAGTGGGGCCATGCCCCACCTCCCACAGTGGAATAGCCCCAGGATCGGTCCTGCTTCTTGGGACTGCTCCCCCCCCTTCAGGGAGGGTGGGCCGGGGGGAAGGTCCCCGCTCCACCTCCAGCCCCACCTGGTGCAGCAGCATTCTTCAGGAGCCGCTCAGGAATGACTGAGCGTCTCTTGTCATGCATCTGTTCCTGAGGCTGGAGCCCTGCGCTCCCCTAGCTGTGCGGTTCACACCCCACATTCAAAGCAGCTGGTCTCTGCTGGCTTGCAGGCAGAGGGTGAGTGTGATGGGGCGTGTCCCTTAGCTCTCAGACAGCCAGGCAGCGCCCACCCCCTACTGCTGCCCCTGGAGCATCGCAGCCGTGCGGGGTGGTCAGAGGGTTAAATCCACCTGCCTCCTGCTAAAAACCACACTGAGCAATCAGGCCAGGCAACAGCCCTGTGCCAGTCAGGGGCCTGTTCTGTTCACAGCTCCCCAGCCCACCTTTCCTTCCCACCCATCTACCCTCCTCTCCATTCTCGGGGGCGGGGGGAGAAGAGTTTGAATTGTCTCCCCACCGGAGCAGGTGCACCAAACCCTTCAGCTTGTATACGTCACTGGGTCTTGTGGTGGGTTTCCCAGCTGATCTAGGCTCCCTCCTCTGGCTCAGTCAAGGTCCCTTGCCTGCTTCATGCTGCTCTGACTTCCTGTGTAAAGAGATTATCCCTGCCCCCCTATTCAGGGGTGGGGGGGTGCCCTCATCCCCCTTTCCCTCCATGGCTCCAGCACTGGCCCTAATGTCCCATCCGTAACCCAGGCAGGTGGATTAATGATCTCTCCTAGCGTTTACGCTCTGTGATGATTAATTGCCCCTGGAGCCCGTTGTGGGGTTTCGCTCACCACTCTGAGCCTGTCATAACACTGTCCCTCCCAACCCCCTCCGCAGTGCCCCATGTGTGGATGCGCCTAACACCTCCCTCTCACACCTTACTCTGAGTGAATCCCCCACTGCACGCATGGGGGGTGGGGGGGGTGAGCTGACACACACAATGCTGAATGGCTGGGGTCCCCTTGGGCTGGCTTGGAGTTTTTCAAGATCCTTCTCTAAAAGAAGGCCCACGGTTGAGTGGCTGGATCAGGACTCCTGGATTCTGTCTCTGTCTCTGGAAGTTGGGGGGGGCCCCTACGGATTAGACTGGGGCATTTGAGCCCAGGACTCCTGGTTCTGTTCTCAGACCTGCCTCCACCTCTCATCCTTGGGCATGTCCCTCCTCTCTCTGTCTTGTCTTATCCATTCACTCTGGATCGGACTGACCTACCTCGCAGGGCGGGTGTGAGGACACGCAATGTTTGTAAAACTCTACGTGCTGCAATATTTATATCCCGTCCCGGGCTGCAGGCTGGGAGCCCCAGAATTGCTCCCTGCCCCCCAGCTTCTTCAGTCACTCTCCAGCCCTCAGGCACCTACCGTATCCACGACACTAAGCCCAGCACTGGTGCTTGGGCCTGGGCCCCGGCTCAGAGGGGAGTGTGCAAAGCACGGGACTTGGAGGGGATGGTTCCATTGCAAGGGGCTCCAGGCCCCCAGGGTGGGGAGTGACCCCCTGCTGAGCAGGACGTGGTCAGGGTCTGGAGTCCCAGAGAGCAAGGCCCCTGCGCCCCCACTCATGCTGTGATGGAAGTGAGCTGTGACCTCTCTGCTGAACCCCAGTCCCTTGGGAGCTGCTGCAGACCCCCCCCCCCCCACCTCCTCCCAGGGCCTATTTTTGTATTTTACCTGTAAAGCATCTTTAACATAAAAATATATCGACTCTAGCCAACCAGCTGCATGTCTGCGGGGGCAGGGAGTGCGTCAGGCATGGGCCGTGCCTGGGGCAGTCGGGAACTTGCCTACAGCTGCAGGGCAGGGGTGGGCGCTGGGGAGCCTGGTCGAGCTGTGGGGCTGGGCAGTGGGTACAACAGGAGGCAGTACCAAAGCCCTGCCCCCCCACTAGCAGCTCCCTCTGCAAGGGTCCGATCAGAGCATCCTTCCCAGGGGGCAGCACTGGAGGAAAGAACAGGCACGCCTAGCTCAGCCATCACACACACACCCCTGCCTGAGGCTCCAAGACGAGGCCCCGCTGGAGGTTCCTGCCCCCTCAATGCCTGTCTCCCCACCCTGCCCCGATGCTGGGTCCTGCTCAGTGCAATAGAGCAGACCCCGAGCTGCCTCGCCCCGGAGCCTGCACTCAGTGCCAGTTGTATGGCTGTCCTGGGCCTGGCTTTCTGGGGTTGGGGGTGGACATGTATCCCTTCAGCGGCTGCCCTGCTGCCCTCTGCGACTTCCGCCTTCCCTGGAGTCAGAGGGCAGGCTAACAGGGAGACCAAGGGGATGGGAGACACCAGGGGCGATGCTTCAGCAGGGGGCATTCTCCCCACAGCGTGCTGACCCCAGGGCGGCGCTAGGGGATGCTGTGCTGCAGGGAGGGTGGGGCTCAGCAGGGGGCGCTCTCCCCTGGCAGTCAGTGCTGACCCTAGGGGGCGCTGTGCTGCAGGGAGAGGGGGGCTCAGCAGGGGGCGCTCTCCCCTGGCAGTCAGTGCTGACCCCAGGGCAGCGCTAGGGGACGCTGTGCTGCAGGGAGGGGGGGCTCAGCAGGGGGGTGCTCCCCTGGCAGTCAGTGCTGACCCTAGGGTGGCGCTAGGGGGCGCTGTGCTGCAGGGAGAGGGGGGCTCAGCAGGGGGTGCTCTCCCCTGGCAGTCAGTGCTGACCCCAGGGCGGCGCTAGGGGACGCTGTGCTGCAGGGAGGGGGGGCTCAGCAGGGGGGTGCTCCCCTGGCAGTCAGTGCTGACCCCAGGGCGGCGCTAGGGGGCGCTGTGCTGCAGGGAGGGTGAGGCTCAGCAGGGGGCGCTCTGCCCTGGTAGTCGGTGCTGACCCCAGCGTGGTGCTAGGGGGCGCTGTGCTGCAGGGACGGGGGGGGGCTGAGCAAGGGGGGCTCTCCCCTGGCAGTCAGTGCTGACCCCACGGCGGTGCTGTAGTTCTGGCTTTAAGATGAGGGGTAGAGCCAGAGCCGTGCCCACTGGTGGTAAAATGATCCCCCAGCGTGTTCCCACCAAGCCGGAGGGTGAGTCCTGCTGCCCTGGCTCAGCTCCGTCTGGGCTAATTCTCTTTTAACCCCCGTCCCACAGCTTCAGCTGGAGTCGCAAGGCTCTGGCCCTGCTGTCAAAGACCTCTGTGGGCCCCTTTGCCCTGCCTGGCGTGGGGCTGCTGACCATATAAACACCTAAACCTCAGCCAGGGTCAGGGGCACGAGGCCAGCTGCAGCCTGTCCTGGGGTTCCTGCCCCAGACACAGAGCCGGGCTGCAGCCCCCTCGCCAAGGAGATGGGCAAGCACGGGAAGGGAGCCCTGGCTCTGGGGCTTGGAGCTGCCAGCATTTCGCTGCCACCGGCTGCCCCTTCCCCAGCTCCAGTGCCCCTTCCTTTGCCTGCCTCAGCCCCTTAGGTGCCTGGTGTCGACCTGGCAAGACCCCACCCCCACCCCCAGGCTGTTCTCCATGAGTTTCACTCTTCCCAGAAGGTGACCCCAGGACTTGGGACACGGACTTCATGTCCCAGGCCAGAATGCGTCACTGGTTCCAGTCCAGCCAGGATGGCCTGGGCTCGACACTGCTGCCGGTGGACATGGGGCTCAGCCAGGTTCCTCCTGGACAGGCATCTGCACCGGTGGCTGCCCCCACTCTGGGCTCAACAGGGGGTGCTCCCCTCATTAGGCTGGGATCGTAGGTGCTGGAAATCTGGCTTTAAGTGGTTTCCATTACATGCAGGATTTACAGTTTGGTTAAAATGCTCTCAGCACCCCCACTATAAAACCTGTGGGGATAGCTGGGGGCTGCGGGTTGGGATTGAGGGGCACCAGCGGGGCTGGGAGGAGGGGCAGCCCAGGGCTGGAATAGCAGGGGGCTGCGGGTTGGGATTGAGGGGCACCAGCGGGGCTGGGAGGAGGGGCAGCCCAGGGCTGGAATAGCAGGGGGCTGCGGGTCGGGAGTGAGGGGCACCAGCGGGGCTGGGAGGAGGGGCAGCCCAGGGCTGGAATAGCAGGGGGCTGCGGGTCGGGAGTGAGGGGCACCAGCGGGGCTGGGAGGAGGGGCAGCCCAGGGCTGGAATAGCAGGGGGCTGCGGGTCGGGAGTGAGGGGCACCAGCGGGGCTGGGAGGAGGGGCAGCCCAGGGCTGGAATAGCAGCGGGCTGCGGGTCGGGAGTGAGGGGCACTAGCGGGGCTGGGAGGAGGGGCAGCCTAGGGCTGGAATAGCAGGGGGCTGCGGGTCGGGAGTGAGGGGCACCAGTGGGGCTGGGAGGAGGGGCAGCCCAGGGCTGGAATAGCAGGGGGCTGCGGGTCGGGAGTGAGGGGCACTAGCGGGGCTGGGAGGAGGGGCAGCCCAGGGCTGGAATAGCAGGGGGCTGCGGGTCAGGAGTGAGGGGCACCAGTGGGGCTGGGAGGAGGGGCAGCCCAGGGCTGGAATAGCTGGGGGCTGCGGGTCGGGAGTGAGGGGCACCAGCGGGGCTGGGAGGAGGGGCAGCCCAGGGCTGGAATAGCAGGGGGCTGCGGGTCGGGAGTGAGGGGCACTAGCGGGGCTGGGAGGAGGGGCAGCCCAGGGCTGGAATAGCAGGGGGCTGCGGGTCGGGAGTGAGGGGCACTAGCGGGGCTGGGAGGAGGGGCAGCCCAGGGCTGGAATAGCAGGGGGCTGCGGGTCAGGAGTGAGGGGCACCAGTGGGGCTGGGAGGAGGGGCAGCCCAGGGCTGGAATAGCTGGGGGCTGCGGGTCGGGAGTGAGGGGCACCAGCGGGGCTGGGAGGAGGGGCAGCCCAGGGCTGGATTAGCAGGGGGCTGCGGGTCGGGAGTATGGGGCACCAGCGGGGCTGGGAGGAGGGGCAGCCCAGGGCTGGAATAGCAGGGGGCTGCGGGTCGGGAGTGAGGGGCACCAGCGGGGCTGGGAGGAGGGGCAGCCCAGGGCTGGAATAGCAGGGGGCTGCAGGTCAGGAGTGAGGGGCACCAGTGGGGCTGGGAGGAGGGGCAGCCCAGGGCTGGAATAGCAGGGGGCTGCGGGTCGGGAGTGAGGGGCACTAGCGGGGCTGGGAGGAGGGGCAGCCCAGGGCTGGAATAGCAGGGGGCTGCGGGTCGGGAGCGAGGGGCCCCAGCAGAGCTGCTGCTTTCATGTGTGTCACACGCTGATGTCTCGTTCCGCTGCGTCGTGGAGGGCAGCCCGCTGTGGCAGTTCACCCTCCAGTGGTCTGCACCCCGTCTGCATCGCCGCCCGCAGTCACACCTGCCTCTCCGTCCCAGAGCCGCTGCTGCCCTGCAAGGCCGTGGCTGGCGGCCCCGATCCGCTGCGGTTCCTCTGTGATTGGCGCTGGGCCGGCGGCACTGCACGTGAGCCCATGGGCAGGACAGAGATGTCGCAAAGACAAGCCTGGCACGCCAGCAGGAGCTGCCCGGATCCGTGTTTTCTTCTGGAGGCAGGCAGCTTCTCAGCCCCGTGGCAACCGCTGTCAGCCTCGCGTGAGCAGGTCACGTTCCTCCAGGGTCGCCCTCCATGCGCTACGGGTGATGGCAGCACATCGACGTTTGCCGGGGTGGGGGGGAGCCTGTGAGCCAACACACACTAAGTTCACGCTAACGAGCGGCTGGGACAGCCACTAATGATACAGGTGCGTGAGCTCAACTCCAAATCACCGAGATGAGTGTGCCGACTTCTGCCCCAAATTGCTGCGCGATATTCACCGGGACGGAGTGCGGACGGAGATTCCTAAACCATCCGCCTCTGCTCACAAGGAGGCTCCCGCTGGCTTCTGGATCAAGGCGATGGGGAGGCAGTGGGATGGCACCGGTATGTTAGACGTCTAAGTGGGTGACCCCTGGCTGGACTGGGCCTGGACAGTTCCCAGCACAGACCGGGGGGGTTGATTGGCCAGGCGGCTGTTCAGATGGAAGGAGAGATCCTGTGAACTATCCACCCTTCAAGAAGGGCAAGAAAGTTGGAGCCGTTCAGGTGGACCCGTCAGCTGGGTAGAGCGTGTCCGGCATGTGGGGCTGACCCCCAAGCTGCTGCCGGCGCTTCCCTGTATGCGCAGAGTGCGGCTTCTCACGGAAGTGATAACGAACTGGAGCTTCACCTTGCAAGCCAGAGCCAAAGCCAGCCAGTTTAGGCAGCTCCGTATCCGACCCCTGCGAGATCCGGGCGAGCGCTTTCCCGTTTCAGCAGACACACTCGCGACCTACCAGCAGTTAAGGCCGATAAGTTCGTCTCCGCGGGTGCTGTCTGTCTGACTGATGGGGATAACGATCCACAGCCAGCGAAGGGCCACTCAGCCAGGACATGAATACTCTGGCCGCTTACCTTAGTCAGTGGAGACTTGGCCTAAGTGAGGCTAAGGTGGTGGCCACAGCCGTCCCGCAATGGCCAACCTGGGGGGACGCAGACAGGGCTGGGGCAGCAGGGGGCTGCGGGGCGGGGTTGAGGGGCCTCTGAGGCTGTACAGCTCCTGCCCCCAGTCACTCATTCCCTTGGCACTGGAGTCCCGTCTCCCCAGATAATGGTCCAAAGGGAGCTGGGCTGGAGCCCCTGACTCTGAGGGGGCCCCGCTGCCTCAGCAGATCGTGAAGTGGAACCAGAGGCCGAGTGCTGGGATTTTCAAGGGCAGGCTGGGCCCAGACTCGGATGCTGGCTGCTCCCGAGGCACTAGGTGCGGCTGGGTGGAGGTTTTCTCTAATCCCAGCGTCTCAGGCCCCACGTGCCCTGGGCCACATCAACAAATCCCCCTGCAGTGCCTCAGGCTTCGTCCTCATCCCCAGGACCCACAGGGGGGACAGCGGCAGGGTTGGAATGGGACCCCACCTCCTCTCCCAGAGCCAGTGACTAGAACCCAGGAGTCCTGGCTCCCAGCCCCCTGCTCTAACCACTAGACCCCACACCCCTCCCAGCATAAGAGGCAGCGGCCCAGAGGGCGGCGGGGGGGGAGACAGACAAGGACGCAGGCTGTGTCTGTGCCAACAGGAACAAACATCCCATCCTGCCAAGGGCAGCTGAGGCCAGGAAATGGGACAAGCAACGGGAAGCAGGGGTGGCTCGGGGGAGCCCTGGCTGGAGGTGGGGGGCGGGAGCATCTATGCCCTGCTAGGCCTGCCCAAGTCCCCATGCTGCTCCTGAAGAAGGATGTTGCCCAGCTGGGGCTTGGGGGGGAACATCTGGGCCATGTGGGGGGTCGCCCTCCCCCTGGCCGAGGGGCAGTGTCTGATCCTTGGGACCAGGGAAACATGGGTTTGCCAGCTGTTGGCAGGGTGGCGGGGAGAAGGTGGGTGGGGTCACGTAAAGGTAGGGCTGGGGGAAGCAGCAAGCTCCTGGGGAGGGGCTGGGCTGTTCAGAGCCCCCAGCAGGAGGCGCTGTCACTGCCTCAGCCGGGCTGTCCGCCTGATTGGCTGCCCTCTCCCAGGAGGGGGTTGTCCCAGTCACCCATAGCAGGGTCTGAAGCCCCAGCCATAGATGGGGCAGTGCCCAGATTCTCTTGCCCCCCGTCACTGTGAGGCTGGTAAACTGTCCCCAGCTCCACCCCAGAGGCAGCTGCATCTCACCTCTGTGGCAGGAACGAGGCTACCAAAGCCCCTGGGTTCTGGCAGCGTAGGTGCCTGGGAATGTTCCTGGAGCGAGCAGCCAAAGTCTGGGGGCCCCTCCTGTGGCCCCAAATCCCAGCCCTAAGCCCTGGGGGAGAGGCTGGCTGGGGAGCTCTCTGTGCGGAGTTCATTTTGTGACCAGCAGGGGGCGCTGGGACACAGCGAGGGGCTTGGTGGTGGGAGAGGACGTGTGTGTGTGTGAGAGAGAGAGAGCAGAGTTGGGGGGGTGAAGCCTGGGGGGTGTTGCGGGCGGGGCTTGGCTGGGTGTGTATCTGCAGGGTGCACAGTGGGGAGGTTGTGGGGGGCTCTGGGCAGAGAGCCCACGACACTCATCTGGTACAGCCCCCCCAGCTACGGCAGCAGAGACCCCTTTGTGCACAAACACCCGCCCCCTCGTGGCACAAGGCCACCGCCTGCCACTACCTCCGCTCTGGGCAAGTCGTGCTGTCTCCAGGCTAGTGTGGACGGTCACCACAGCCCCTGATCCGCCCGCTCCCCATGTGCTCCCTCAAATGCCCCCCGAACACACAAATCCTCCCAGCCCTGTGGGAGTCCCCCACCCCCCTTCCCGGTCACGCTCACTGTGGGGCTGGGGCATTTTAGAAGGTTCCCACTCTGGTGCCAATGGGGGTTTGCCGAGTGGGTCCCTGCTTGGTCTCCCCATGGGACACAGGGGGGAGGGGATTTACCCAAGCCAGGCCCCCCCCCCCCATCCTTAGCTCAGACTGAGCGACCCCCTCCCCAGCTTCAAGGCAGTTAATTTATCCCTTCCCCCATTGTAATGGGACACCCCCATTTAAATCAGCCCCCTTCCCCCAAATCCCAGACCCATCCAGTTGATTCCAGCTGGGCCTGGCTCTCCCCTAGGCTCTGTTCCTGCCTCCCACCCCGTTACTTTCCTAGAGAGGTGGGGGAGGCTGGAAGGAGCAGGCCCGGCCTCCCAGGCCCCCAACCCCAGATAATGTGGCAGCCCAGCCTGCTCCCCCCATCCCTATCCGAAAAACCCTGCTGGCCCCAAGAACCCGCCGTGCCCCTCCCCCGCCCGCTGCTGCTCCCACCCCTGAGCCAGCGGCAAGGTTGGGGATCAGGCCCAGAAAGGGGGTGACCAGTCCATAAACTGCAGAGTGGGGGGGCAGGGAGGGTTCCCACTTGGCCGGTATTGGACCCGCCTGGCTGGGTTTTTTATGGATATGCCAGTTGCCAGAAAAATCGTTTAATCTGCCGGGGGGGTGGGGGTGGGGGAGGGGGTGTTTTTTTATGTGGGTCTAGAGATTTGCCTGATTCTCACTCTACACAGGGCTGGCGATGGCTCCGGTGTCTGTGGCCAGCTACAGGGGCTGCGCTGCCCCTCGGCCACAGCCTAAAATGATGCTCAATCTGTCTATCAAATTCATTTGGGCATAAATTTCTTAGTCTCTAAGATGCCACAAGGACGACTTGTTGTTTTCTCTGGTACGGACTAACACGGCTGCTCCTCTGAATCTTATCTATGTGCGTCCTCTCTCTACTCTAGATACAGTAAGGGCTGTTGAAGGGGGGTTGCAGCATTGACTTGGGGTTGCAGCCGGCTTGTCTTGCGTGCAGGGGTGCCGGGGTTTTTGCATTTCAGAGGTCCTAGGTGGGGACTGACTTGGCCCTGTGCACCCCAGGGGATTGTGGGAGCAGCGCCTTGGGGAACCTGGCATGCCCGGGGCCCCCAACTCCCCCAGTCTGTGCAGAGCAGATGGACCGAGGGAGGCAGGGACTTGCCCAGGGTCACCTGGGGGTGGCAAAGCCAGGCCATGAACCCAGGAGTCCTAGCTCCCATCCGTCTACATGGGGGGTTAGGGGGAGCCCCGAAGAGCAGCAGATCCTTCTGTGGGGAGCCGGCGGCTGTGAACGCTGCTCGGTGACCCCTGCAGCCTCTTGCCTCTCCCAAGGTGCCCCAAGCCCTGTGCCGGGAGGGAGGCGTGGGGTCAGTTGCTGCAGGCCCTGGGACTGGGCCCAGACCTAGTGTGACCTTGGTCGCCTGCCCTTGGCGTGGGAGGCATTTGAGCTCTGTCCCGATTCCCACATGACACAACTGCCTAAATTCATAGACTACATGGCCCTGGGTCTCCCCTGCGCCCCTGGCCTCTTCCCCGCCAGGCCCCAGGCCTCCTTCCCACCCCCTCAGTGCCCTGGGCCTCTTCCCCCCCTTCCCACTCCCGTGCCCCAGGCCTCTTCCCCCCTCCCTGTTCCCCGGGCCTCCTCACACCCCCAGCACCCCAGGCCTTTTCTCCCCCGCCCCCCGAGCCCTGGGCCTTCTTCCCCCGCCCTCGCAGTGCTCCAGGCCACACACAGCGCCCCGGGCCTCCTTCCATCCTCCCTCCCGCAGCGCTCTGGGCTTCCTTCCCCTCACCCCCAGCACCCCAGCCACAAACCCCTGAACTCCTTCCAAAGACCCATGGAGGCTCCCCCCAAGGGAGGCTGTTAGCTTGCGGGGAAGGTCACGCTGGTGCCTTTCCTCCCACACCATTGGAAAAACAACCCAGGACAGGCGTTCGCAACCGAGGAGATCACCGCCCAACAGGTGCCAGGGGGTCGCGCCCACCCTGCCCGTCTCATCCTGCAAACTGTGATGGGGGGGGGCAACATGGGGGCAGGGAGGGGGGAGTTGAGCAACAATGAGCCAGGAAATCTGCAACATTCGCAGGCGAATGCAACCGCCGCGCCGGGGATGTAACAGCTGGGTCCCACCGCAACCGCAGGGACACACTGCTGCTCACACGCACAAACACACACCCACCCCTTTCCCTGCCAGCATACACCCCGCCCACCACACGCGCACCCATGCTTCCTCGCAATCGCAATCAGATGCACATCGTAAATCCTCGACCAGCCGTGCGGGGGAGAAGGGGCGTAACAACACGCGTGGCCAGCTCGAGGGCTCTGTGCAGGGGACACGCTGTAATCCGGCCACGGGTGGTGGCGGTCGGGTGCTGTGGTTGAGCTGGGTATGTGTGGGGAGGGGTCTGTCTCCTGGGCCGGGCTGTGTGTGTGTTTGTGTGGGGAGCAAAGTGTAGGAGTGTGTGGTTGTGAGGGGATGAATGATTGTATCAGCCTCTGTGACTGTGAGCCACAGCAAGGGTGTGACTGAGCACGTGCGTGTTGTGTCAGGGCACACACCTGTGGGGGGGGGGGTGCTGTTGGTGTGTGCGGTTGCGAGGACCTCCGTGATTGTACCTGCTTCTCCCTGACCGTGCTGGAGGGGGTGTCATGGGGGGGGCGGCATGGAATGATTAGAGCACACGCCATTGGGCGAGCATGTTAGGCAGCAGGACACGTGTGCGGGTGTGGAGCCGCGCCGCGGGGTGGGGGGGGTCGAGAGCAGCACACACGTGTGCGGGCGTGGAGCCGCGCCGCAGGGTGGGGGGTCGAGAGCAGCACACACGTGTGCGGGGGAGGAGCCGCGCCGCGGGGGGGGGTCGAGAGCAGCACACACGTGTGCGGGGGAGGAGCCGCGCCGCGGGGTGGGGGGGTCGAGAGCAGCACACACGTGTGCGGGCGTGGAGCCGCGCCGCGGGGTGGGGGGGTCGAGAGCAGCACACACGTGTGCGGGCGTGGAGCCGCGCTGCGGGGTGGGGGGGGTCGAGAGCAGCACACACGTGTGCGGGGGTGGAGCCGCGCCGCGGGGTGGGGGGGTCGAGAGCAGCACACACGTGTGCGGGCGTGGAGCCGCGCTGCGGGGTGGGGGGGGTCGAGAGCAGCACACACGTGTGCGGGCGTGGAGCCGTGCCGTGGGGTGGGGGGGGTCGAGAGCAGCACACACGTGTGCGGGCGTGGAGCCGCGCCGCGGGGTGGGGGGGGTCGAGAGCAGCACACACGTGTGCGGGGGAGGAGCCGCGCCGCGGGGTGGGGGGGTCGAGAGCAGCACACACGTGTGCGGGGGAGGAGCCGCGCCATGGGGTGGGGGGGTCGAGAGCAGCACACACCTGTGCGGGGGAGGAGCCGAGCCGCGGGGGGGGTCGAGAGCAGCACACACGTGTGCGGGTGTGGAGCCGCGCCGCGGGGGGGGTCGAGAGCAGCACACACGTGTGCGGGCGTGGAGCCGCGCCGCGGGGGGGGTCGAGAGCAGCACACACGTGTGCGGGGGAGGAGCCGCGCTGCGGGGTGGGGGGGGTCGAGAGCAGCACACATGTCTGCGGGGGAGGAGCCATGCCGTGTGGTGGGGGGGGTCGAGAGCAGCACACACGTGTGCGGGGGAGGAGCCGTGCCACGGGGTGGGGGGGGTCGAGCGCAGCACACACGTGTGCGGGGGTGGAGCCGTGCTGCGGGGTGGGGGGGTCGAGAGCAGCACACACGTGTGCGGGGGTGGAGCCACGCCGCGGGGGGGGTCGAGAGCAGCACACACGTGTGCGGGTGTGGAGCCGCGCCGCGGGGGGGGTCGAGAGCAGCACACACGTGTGCGGGCGTGGAGCCACGCCGCGGGGTGGGGGGGTCGAGAGCAGCACACACGTGTGCGGGCGTGGAGCCGCGCCGCGGGGGGGGTCGAGAGCAGCACACACGTGTGCGGGGGAGGAGCCGCGCTGCGGGGTGGGGGGGGTCGAGAGCAGCACACATGTCTGCGGGGGAGGAGCCATGCCGTGTGGTGGGGGGGGGTCGAGAGCAGCACACACGTGTGCGGGGGAGGAGCCGTGCCACGGGGTGGGGGGGGGTCGAGCGCAGCACACACGTGTGCGGGGGTGGAGCCGTGCTGCGGGGTGGGGGGGGTCGAGAGCAGCACACACGTGTGCGGGGGTGGAGCCACGCCGCGGGGGGGGTCGAGAGCAGCACACACGTGTGCGGGGGTGGAGCCGTGCCGCGGGGTGGGGGGGTCGAGAGCAGCACACACGTGTGCGGGCGTGGAGCCGCGCCGCGGGTTGGGGGGGTCGAGAGCAGCACACACGTGTGCGGGGGAGGAGCCGAGCCGCGGGGTGGGGGGGTCGAGAGCAGCACACACGTGTGCGGGTGTGGAGCCGAGCCGCGGGGGGGGGTCGAGAGCAGCACACACGTGTGCGGGGGTGGAGCCACGCCGCGGGGTGGGGGGGGGTCGAGAGCAGCACACACGTGTGCGGGGGTGGAGCCGTGCCGCGGGGTGGGGGGGGTCGAGAGCAGCACACACGTGTGCGGGCGTGGAGCCGCGCCGCGGGGTGGGGGGGGTCGAGAGCAGCACACACGTGTGCGGGGGAGGAGCCGAGCCGCGGGGTGGGGGGGTTGAGAGCAGCACACACGTGTGCAGTTGTGGGTCTGCACAGCAGGGGGCGTTTGCGGGTGCGGAGCCGCGCCGCGGGGGGCCTGTGGTTGTGGGGGGCTGAGGGATTGTAACCAGCACACGCTGGCACGTGACTGCAGTTGGGTAAGCGTGTTGTGTAAGGGCACGCGTGTGCTGGCTGGGGCGCGGCTGTTGCTGGGAGGTGCCCGGTTCCTGCCCCGGGGGGGGCGTTAAGTACCAGCCCCCACCCCCGTATCCTGTCTCCTCCTGTTTACATGGAATCAAAACAACTACGAGTCTGGTTTTGTTCTTCAAGGAGGATGGGGGTGGGGTAAGGGGGAGGGGGAATGGAACCCAAGCCAGGCCCCCCCATTAGGGTCTGAGCAGCCTCCCGTCCCCCCCCAGCCCCTCCACTCATTGTCACTGCTAGTGCCACAATCCCCCTCCCAGGGAATCCAGGCATGGGGGAGAGGTGGGGAGGACGAGGGGTGATCAGGTTGACCTGAGGACTCTGCCCCCAGCCATGGGGGGGGCTCCCTGGCAGGGATGCAGCGATGCCTAACCAGATGTGCCCTGCGAGGGGCGGGTGCAGAGGGGCCCTCAGCTGGGTGGCACTGATGTCCAGATGTGCCCTGTGGGGGAATCATGGCCTGGTGGATGGGCAGGGATGCAGGGCTCCCGAGCCCCCCTCCCGCTTTCCCAGCATGCATTGCTATTCCAGCTTCTCTCTGGGGTGAAGTCGACCCTGGCCCTGGCCCTGGCCCTCTCCTTCAAGGGCAGCTGCAATGTCCCAAACTGCTACTTGGCAGATTTTGCTGCTGGGCAGCTACTGAGTATGCTCAGTAACATCTGTTGTGGCCGCGGCCCTCACTTGGGATTAAAACCTCCTGCCTGCTGTTTATAGGGGTGGAAAGGGGGGCAAATGTGGGGGCCGGGGGATGGGGATGGGCAGAGTCTGTCCCCATACGCCCCCCAAACACTACGTGTCACACATTCTGAGTATTTAACACCATCGCTTCTCAGCTTCCTGTCCGCATCAATATGAATAAGGTTATCTTGAAATTCCTGGTATTATTACAGGGGGAGGGAGAGCTCAGTGGTTTGAGCATTGGCCTGCTAAACCCAGGGTTGTGAGTTCAGTCCTTGAGGGGGCCATTTAGGGATTGGGGGCAAAAATTGGGGGTTGGTCCTGCTTTGAGCAGGGGGTTGGACTAGGTGACCTCCTGAAGTCCCTTCCAACCCTGATATTCTACGATTATCTATATTAAATATTACCTTACATTTACACAGTGCCTCTCAGCACAAAGGTTTCCAACCTGCTTTACGAACCACATGTAGAAAACTCATTGCAGTTATCACTGGGGGTGGAGGACAGTCTCCTGGCAAGTCCCACATTTGTCTTATCTGCTGCTGTGATTCCCTGAAGTGAGCTCCTTTGCTTGGCATCCATTTGAAAGATAGCTTTGCTCCTTTGAATTGTTGACTTTTTAAAATGTTCTTTTTATTCCTCTTCGCGCTTCATCGTTTACCACGCTGGGCAGACGGATGTCGCTGTGCTGTTTAATTTACGTTTGAATAGCAAATCCTCATCAATAATATTTCAAAGTAAATAGGTTTCAGAGTAGCAGCCGTGTTAGTCTGTATCCGCAAAAAGAACAGGAGGACTTGTGGCACCTTAGAGACTAACAAATTAATTAGAGCATAAGCTTTCATGGGCTACAGCCCACTTCATCAGCTGCATGAAGGAGGAGGGATAGCTCAGTGGTTTGAGCATTGGCTTGCTAAACCCAGGGTTGTGAGCTCAATTCTTGAGGGGGCCATTTGGGGATTGGTCCTGCTTTGAGCAGTGGGTTGGACTAGATGACCTCCTGAGATCCCTTCCAACCATGATATTCTATTCTATAGAATAGTTTCAGAGTAGCAGCCGTGTTAGTCTGTATCTGCAAAAAGAACAGGAGTACTTGTGGCACCTTAGAGACTAACAAATTTATTTGAGCATAAGCTTTCGTGAGCTACAGATGTGGTGTGTGGTTGCTGGTGAGTATTTGCTTCAGGTTGGGGGGCTGTCTGTAAGCAAGGACTGGCCTGTCTCCCAAGATCTGTGAGAGTGAACGCCACTAGCCATCACCTTCAGCCCCCAACTAAAACCTCTCCAACGCATCATCAAGAATCTACAACCTATCCTGAAGGACGACCCATCACTCTCACAGATCTTAGGAGACAGGCCAGTCCTTGCTTACAGACAGCCCCTCAACCTGAAGCAAATACTCACCAGCAACCACACAACAGAACCACTAACCCAAGAACCTATCCTTGCAACAAAGCCTGTTGCCAACTGTGTCCACAGATCTATTCAGGGGACACCATCATAGGGCCACACTATCAGAGGCTCGTTCACCTGCACATCTACCAATGTGATATATGCCATCACGTGCCAGCAATGCCCCTCTGCCATGTATATTGGCCAAACTGGACAGTCTCTACGTAAAAGAATAAATAAATGGACACAAATCAGACGTCAAGAATTATAACATTCAAAAACCAGTCGGAGAACACTTCAATCTCTCTGGTTACTCAATTACAGACCACAAAAGTGGCAATTCTTCAGAAAAAAACTTCAAAAACAGACTCCAACAAGAGACTGCTGAATTGGAATTAATTTGCAAACTGGATACAATTAACTTAGGCTTGAATAGAGACTGGGAGTGGATGGGTCATTACACAAAGTAAAACTATTTCCCCAAGTTTATTCCCCCACTCCCCACCCCGCACTGTTCCTCAGAAGTTCTTGTCAACTGCTCACCTTAAGTGATCACTCTCCTTACAGTGTGTATGGTAACACCCATTGTTTCATGTTCTCTATGTATATAAATCTCCCCACTGTATTTTCCACTGAATGCATCCTATGAAGTGAGCTGTAGCTCACGAAAGCTTATGCTCAAATATATTTGTTAGTCTCTAAGGTTCCACAAGTCCTCCTGTTCTTATTTTAGAATGGAACATATAGTAAGAAGAAATATATATACACATGCAGATAAGTTGGAAGTTGTCATACAAACTGTGAGAGGCTAATTAGTTAAGAACTATTATCAGCAGGAGGAAAAAAACTTTGGTAGTGAGAATCAAGATGGCCCATTTAGACAATTGACAAGAAGGCGTGAGGATACTTAGCATACTTGTCAACTGTCTAAATGGGCCATCTTGATGATCACTACCAAAGTTTTTTTCTCCTGCTGATAATAGCTCATCTTAACTAGTTAGCCTCTCACAGTTTGCATGGCAACTTCCAACTTATCTGTATGTATATATATATCTCTTCTTCCTATATGTTCCGTTCTATGCATCCGATGAAGTGAGCTGTAGCCCACAAAAGCTTATGCTCTAATAAATTTGTTAGTCTCTAAGGTGCCACAAGTCCCCCTGTTCTTTTTTCAAAGTAAATAGTTGCTGGCCGTTTTAGCAATGCCGTCTGTGTTCCTAGTACCGCACTGCCTGTGTTTTTACTGAGAGTTTTCATTTGGAATCTTTCATTCCAAATTTTCCTTTTTCTTTTTCTAGCATAAGTTTATTCTCTTGGCCCATGTGACTTCCAATCTGCCTGATTTCCTGGCCTGGTGTCAAAACGTCTCCATTTCCATTTGATCCACTAGTGGGGGATTGCCTTCCTCAACTGTTCTTTCTCCTCTCAATCCAGCCCTTAGTGCTTTTTCACGTCACTGCTTGTGTGTGGAGCCTGCTTCCTAAAGGGCCGTACACTGTCTCAAATTAAATCCTTTTCAAAGGCAAAAATCTACTGTAACTTTTACTGAACATAAGAACGGCCACAGTGGGTCAACCCAGTGGTCCATCTAGCCCAGTATTCTGTCTACCGACAGTGGCCAGGCCAGGTGCTTCAGAGGGAATGAACAGAACAGGTCATCATCGAGTGATCCATCCCCTGTCATCCAGTTCCAGCTTCTGGCAATCTGAGGCTAGGGACTCCCAGAGCATGGGGTTGCATCCCTGGCCATATTGGCTAATACCCATTGATGGACCTATCGAATTTTTTTTTGAACCCAGTTATAGCTTTAACCTTCACAACATAACGAAAACCCATCGACAACCGCAAGATTGCTTGATAACCCCAAGAATTCAAAAATCATGAGTGGTACACCCCCAAGTCGTGAGACTGAAAAAAAGAAAGAAATGATACTGGGTTCTTTTAATGTGCCTTTTTGGTCCTGAGCCTTTAGGGTGCAGGAGGCCCAGAGTCACAATAGTAGGAGCCGAAACCTCTGAGTGAATCTTGACCTCGCCTCATACTTTTGCTGGTACCTCCCCCAAACAATCCATGTCCCTAAGGCCATATCTGACGTGCAGACTTACGTTAACTCCGCAGTCACTGCAGTTAATACGTCACTTGTGCGTGCACCTATTGGGCGCCTTGGGTCGGTGGTGAGCGTACTCAGCAGCAGCGCTTGTATGGATCCAGAGTGTGGTGCACCATGGGTAGGCAGCCTACTGTGCAACTCACCACCATCCACCGCCCTGTATTTTGGGAAGTTTTGGCAACGCATGTTGGGGCCCAAAGGGGTCCCACGGGGGTGTCTGGGAGCATGGGGTCAACTTCCTCTAATGCAGTGTTCACCATCCCATAATTTTATACGTGTCCCAGAAGTTTCGCACCTTTTCCCTAAACCCCACAAACCCACGTGGCCCTCCTTGCTGTCCGCTGTGTCGGACAGACGCACGGCGCTTGCATGGCTCTGCGCTGTCATTATGAGCGTTGCGAGGCCAGGGGCACACGACCCTGCAGTATTTGCACGGCCGCAAGAGTAGACGCGGGGAACCTGTCGATTCCGTGCAGAACAGATTGCTGCGGGACAGAGCCACAAGCAATTCACATTTAGTGCTGGCATTCACGGAGCAGCTGCAGGTGGTTAAGCTCCAGTTCTGGGCCCGGGAAACAAGAGCCAGCTGGTGAGATCACATCGGAATGCAGGTGTGGGATGAGGAGCCGTGGCTGCAGAACTTCTGGCTGCACAAGGCCACATTCCTGGATCCGTGTGCCGAACTCGCCCCAGCCTGCCAGCGCAGGGACATGAAAAAGAGATCTGCACTGATGGGATAAACGAGTGTCAATCGCACTGTGCAAACTTCCAAGGCCAGATTGTTACCAGGTAGTCAGAGTTTTTCAACTAAATACATCCATTCATCATAAGCAGTTACCACATATTGTAAGAGACCATTCCATGTTAAATCTCTTGTTAACAGCTCTCCAGTCAAAGGGACATTACTGGGTTACAGGCTGTTGTCTTTTACAACTTCGGGTCAAAGGAGTTGGAGTGAGGACTCGGCTCCTTTCGCTTTCCGATTCCACCAGGCAGTGCAGAAGCAGGGAAAGTTCCCCACAATAGCAGGACCATTCCCCCGCTTACATAATTGGCATCACCAAGAGGACCCTAGCCGTAGGATCTGCCCCACTGATTTATTGGTTGAATTCTGGTAGCGCTGTTCAGGTCTGGCTGAGAACCCTACAATGGCTGGAACTGAAGAACTACGGGCCCAGTTTGCTGAACTGGGCTGAGGCATTGTGATGAGCTAGATCTGAGCAGAGAGGTTTTATCGTTGGCCAAGGTGGTGATAGACCAGCAGGCTGCTGCAGCTAAGAAGCCTCCTACCATTTATGCTCCAGGAGACTGGAAGATATCTGAGTTCAGCGGCTTCCCAGCAAAGCCAGGAGACATCACAACAAAAGAATGGATTAAGTCAGTGAAGGCAGCTCTGAGAGGACCCAGAGAAGATCACATGGATTTTGTGGAAGAGGACCTCAAAGGCCAGGCCACATCCACAGTGAAGTTCATGGCAACAGCTGACAAGATAGACATAGGGAAGATATTTCAGCTTCTCTTAGAAGTGTGAAGACAAAGTGCTCATTGGAACCAGACTCAAGGAATTCTATGAGCGGACACAGAATCCAGGGGGGACCATTCAGGACTACACATATGAGCATCGGGAGAGAATGGGCCATGTGGAGCACCAGGACACACAACGCGGTCTGGATGCAGATATGGCCGTGAAAGAGCAGTTCCTGGTGGGGCTCTGGGATGACGCCCTTGGCCATGCAATGAAGAGGATATTTAAAGAAGAGCCCAGTAAGAAGTTCCATGAACTAATGCAGGCTGCCATTATGTAGTCTGAAGAAGAGTAAGTTTCTGTGGCAGAGATGGCCACGTCTAAGCCCCGTCCAGAAAATGGAGGCCTAGGGAATGCCGCTACTGGGAAAAGGCCCTGCCCCAAACACAGTTGACGCTGGAAAGTTTAAATGAAGCTGTCCGGAAACTGGCAGGCTAACAGCGGAAGACGCTGAAGGTGGTAACAGGTGATGAAAGGTAAAATCTCCCCTCGTACACCTATGCCACAGTATCCCAGGGCCCCAGGATCCTGAAGATCCCGTCTGAAGGACGAGCTGGGAAGGTACATTGCTACACTTGTGAAAGGCCAGGGCAGACTAGCCGAGAATGTCCACTGAGAAGGAGACCAGAGTCCCAGGCACTCGGAACCAAAGGGGCACCAGGAGTGAGTGGCCCATCCACAGTAGAAGGCCAAACAGCGGCAGAAGGATTCCTAGGCTGTCCCTGGTGGAACATCAGTCGGCATACAGAGCTGAAAGGAACTCGGACAGTGCCAGTGTATCCAGCGACATCTGTGAGCGAGCGTTTGGAGACTAACCGCTGACGTACTTGTCGCCGGGGTGAAGCCCAGCTGTTGGTTTGATACCTGCTCAGAAGTCACCACCCTCACTGAGATGCATTTTCAAAAATATTTGAAGGACAAGGAGCCAGCAGGTGGTTTGTACGCCTAACAGCAGCGAATGGATTGGCCATCCCAGTGCGGGGGGAGGCCTCGAAGCAGACATGTGGATCAGTCAGTGCCATGAAAACGGCTCTTCATCCTGAGAGACAAAGTCTTTGAAGAAAGGCATATGGGAGAAGGAGTCCCAGGGGTTCTAGGGATGAACATCATTGGGGAGTTGAAATTACTCCCAACAAGAAATTACTCTCGACAAGAAGAAAGCCAAGGAAAGTGTGGGCCCCTTACTGAATGAGGGAGGCAACCTAGTGACAGAGGATGTGGAAAAAGCTAATGTACTCAATGCTTTTTTTGCCTCTGTTTTCACTAACAAGGTCAGCTCCCAGACTGCTACGCTGGGCATCACAAAATGGGGAAGAGATGGCCAGCCCTCTGTGGAGATAGAGGTGGTTAGGGACTATTTAGAAAAGCTGGACGTGCACAAGTCCATGGGGCCGGACGAGTTGCATCCGAGAGTGCTGAAGGAATTGGCGGCTGTGATTGCAGAGCCATTGGCCATTATCTTTGAAAACTCGTGGCGAACCGGGGAAGTCCCGGATGACTGGAAAAAGGCTAATGTAGTGCCAATCTTTAAAAAAGGGAAGAAGGAGGATCCTGGGAACTACAGGCCAGTCAGCCTCACCTCAGTCCCTGGAAAAATCATGGAGCAGGTCCTCAAAGAATCAATCTTGAAGTACTTGCATGAGAGGAAAGTGATCAGGAACAGCCAGCATGGATTCACCAAGGGAAGGTCATGCCTGACTAATCTAATCGCCTTTTATCATGAGATTACTGGTTCTGTGGATGAAGGGAAAGCAGTGGATGTATTGTTTCTTGACTTTAGCAAAGCTTTTGACACGGTCTCCCACAGTATTCTTGTCAGCAAGTTAAGGAAGTATGGGCTGGATGAATGCACTATAGGGTGGGTAGAAAGCTGGCTAGATTGTCGGGCTCAACGGGTAGTGATCAATGGCTCCATGTCTAGTTGGCAGCCGGTGTCAAGTGGAGTGCCCCAGGGGTCGGTCCTGGGGCCGGTTTTGTTCAATATCTTCATAAATGATCTGGAGGATGGTGTGGATTGCACCCTCAGCAAGTTTGCGGACGATACTAAACTGGGAGGAGTGGTAGATACGCTTGAGGGGAGGGATAGGATACAGAAGGACCTAGACAAATTGGAGGATTGGGCCAAAAGAAATCTGATGAGGTTCAATAAGGATAAGTGCAGGGTCCTGCACTTAGGACGGAAGAATCCAATGCACCGCTACAGACTAGGGACCGAATGGCTAGGCAGCAGTTCTGCGGAAAAGGACCTAGGGGTGACAGTGGACGAGAAGCTGGATATGAGTCAGCAGTGTGCCCTTGTTGCCAAGAAGGCCAATGGCATTTTGGGATGTATAAGTAGGGGCATAGCGAGCAGATCGAGGGACGTGATCGTCCCCCTCTATTTGACATTGGTGAGGCCTCATCTGGAGTACTGTGTCCAGTTTTGGGCCCCACACTACAAGAAGGATGTGGATAAATTGGAGAGAGTCCAGCGAAGGGCAACAAAAATGATTAGGGGTCTAGAACACATGACTTATGAGGAGAGGCTGAGGGAGCTGGGATTGTTTAGCCTGCAGAAGAGAAGAATGAGGGGGGATTTGATAGCTGCTTTCAACTACCTGAAAGGGGGTTCCAAAGAGGATGGCTCTAGACTGTTCTCAATGGTAGCAGATGACAGAACGAGGAGTAATGGCCTCAAGTTGCAGTGGGGGAGGTTTAGATTGGATATTAGGAAAAACTTTTTCACTAAGAGGGTGGTGAAACACTGGAATGCGTTGCCTAGGGAGGTGGTGGAATCTCCTTCCTTGGAAGTTTTTAAGGTCAGGCTTGACAAAGCCCTGGCTGGGATGATTTAACTGGGAATTGGTCCTGCTTCGAGCAGGGGGTTGGACTAGATGACCTTCAGGGGTCCCTTCCAACCCTGATATTCTATGATTCTATGATTCTATGACTGTTGCCAGGAGAAGGAACCAGGAGGATGAACCGCCATGGGCACGCTAAGAAGAATGCTGTGCTGAGCAGAATACTGGCTCGAGCAGAGACAGAACCATTCCCTGGGCCCTGCGGGGCAGATTGGAAGTGTTCAAGTGACCGGAAGACAGAAAACAGTTATTCCTCCCTGGAGAGGGAAGATCCTTGATAAACGCTGCTGGGTACCAGGAAATACCAATGGATATTGAGTGCTTGTAGAGCCTACATCTGAGGCAAGCCTACCTAATGGGCTCCAGCCAGCCAACGTACTGTCAAAGGAAGAGTACTCACGTGGGAAGGCCATGGCGTTGTATCCTCGAACCAGTGTTGTAGAGTGGCACCAGCCCAAGGGAGTGGTTCCTTGGGTGGAGGTGACCTTTGAAGAGAGTATTACCAGCAGGAGAGTGGGGTGGGAGGAGAGAAAACCTTTTGTAGTGATAAACATCCATTTTTTCATGGTCTGTGTGTATATAAATCTCCTCACTGCATTTTCCACTTTATGCATCCGATGAAGTGAGCTGTAGCTCACGAAAGCTTATGCTCAAATAAATTGGTTAGTCTCTAAGGTGCCACAAGTACTCCTTTTCTTTTTGCGAATACAGACTAACACGGCTGCTACTCTGAAACCTTTGAAGAGAGTGACAATGAGCTGCGGGGGACAAGGAGAGATGAGCTGCGGGGGTCAAGAAGGGAGCACAAGTTACTGGTTCTTGAGAAAGACTTGCTGGGAGGCTGCCAATTCCAGTTCACGCGGCACTCCAAGGGCTGATTCCTGCGCAGGTGGCTATCTGAAGGGTGTCGCTAGAAAAGAATCCAGAAGTCTTGTCTAAGGAGGAGGTGACCATTGGCCGGCTGGGTCTTCTGAAAAATATTCTGGTTTTCTTGGAATTATGCAGCTGGAAGGGAAATGGGTATCTGAGAAGTTTAACTGTATTTTTGCTGAAATGTACAGAGACAAAAATACATGTTAATAACCCGATCTGAAAACAAGTTTAGATGCTTGTTTTTGAAAACGTTGCAATGTGCAGTGAGTTGTTCTTGTTTATAGACCTTGTTACCACCATAAAGTTTTCAGATTTTGAAAAACATCTTTTTATTTGTGTCCCCATTTAAAATAGAGTTTATCAAATGGTAGCGAACTGTGACGGGAGTGACCTGATCCGTCACAACTAGCCACCCCTGGGCCAGGAGGAGGAGAAAGGTGAGAGTAGCTCATTGTGACAGGGCAGCAAAAAAGACTATCCAGAGATGTCAGTGTGACGAAGTGGCGATTTCCCCTTGTTATGTTGTGTGTGAGTCTTACTGTCGAGCCGATGTGAGTTTTGCTGTTTTGCGTGACCTGACCCCTTCCCATTCTGTGACAAGATCTATGTACTATATACAGCATAGGCAAGAGTGGTAACACAAGAGGCCTGCTGGCCTGCATTCTGTAAGACTTTGCTTGCGCTAAGAGCATTTGCGTATGCTGGGCCGTGGTATTTGACCCAGATAACAGACTAGGCCAACCGCCTGCTAGAAAAGAGCTAAAGGGCCAGAAGTCCCTAGCTGTCCATTATATGCAACCCCCCCCAAAACCTGCAAAAGCCCCTTGACAAAACTCTGCCACGAGCAAACCGCAGGTCTTGATAATAACAAGTGCGTCAGCAGTGTACTAATTATGAAACCATTTTTTATCTCCTTATAAGGCTTTACTAACAATCCTTGAGTGATAAGGAAATGTATCATTTGGCTTGGATTTGTAACCTATATAAGACTGGTCTTATAGGGGCAGGACAGAGAGAGACCAGGGTGGTACCTGCGTGTGACCATCTCTGTCTCCCTCTCCCTGCATACTTGTATTCAATAAAGGACCTCAGACTGTTTGAAGCAAACAGATGGTGTGACTCGTTTTCCACAACACATGAATACTCTGTGTGCCTTAGTTTCCCTCTGTGCTGCACCAATAATGCAGTGGTGGGAAAAGGGGTGTGTGACTTTGGCTGAGACCTCTGGGGCAGGTGACGCTGCTCCAGCTGCCTGCACATATGCTCTGACCAGTGCCCTTCGTATCCTGAGACCCAGGAGGGGGATGCAACCAGGTGGCGACCAGGTGACTCTTTGCCCGAGGAGCAAGACAAAGACAAGGAGGAAGAGTAACAGGAGTGTTGGAGGTCGGGTCGCTGGAAGCTGGCAGTCTGCTTGGGGGGACTGGAAGAGGGGGAGTCCAGGGCTTCTGGCCCAGGGCTCCCCAAGATGGACTTGGCTGAAAGTCACTGATTTCTAACAAGTTCTGTTCTACGCTATGTTCCTGACAACTAATAAACCTTCTGTTTTACTGGCTGGCTGAGAGTCACGTCTGATTGCGGAGTTGGGGTGCAGGACCCTCTGGCTTCCCCAGGAGCCCCGCCCGGGTGGACTCGCTGTGGGAAGCGCATGGTGTGGAAGGGGATGCTGAATGCTCCAAGGTGAGACCCAGGAATGTCAAAGCTGTGTGAGCTTCTTGCCCTGGCGACAGTCTGCTTGGAGAGAGGAGGCTCCCCCAGAGTCCTGACTGGCTTCGTGTGGAGTAGTTCCAGAGCATCGCCCCGGTGACTCTGTGACAACTGGTGGCAACGGTGGGATAAACTCCACCCTGTGGACAGAGCATCCTGCAGTAAGTGACTGGGGAGCAGTAGAACGAAGTGGGATTCGCGAGAGACAGGTGCGCTGAAGGCTCCGAGAGGTGCGGTTCCAGGAGGCGGAGGCTTAACCCCGAGAGAGGTGGATCCCCGAGAGAGGTGGATCCCCGAGAAGAGCTGTCACACTGAAGGGGTTCCTCCCAGGGACTGTGGGGAGCTGAGAGAGCACAGGCCTGTGAGTCCATGACCACTTGGGAACGGCGTGGAGATGGCCTATAACCATCTCCTTAAGAAGGACATTGTAGAGCTGTGCAGAGGAAGAGAGTGGCACATTGGAAAGTTCACTAAGGCACAGCTGATTGCTCAATTAGAAGAGGAGGATCGCTCTAAGGAGCTGGTTCCTGACCCAGCTGGGGCCACGAGAGAGCCTGGAAGCAGCCGGGCATCCTGGAGACCCGTGTCCCCGTCAGCAGGGGGGTCTCCACTGGGTTCCCCGTTGGTGGATCTGAGATGGATGGAATTGGAGCTGAGATTGAAGGAGTCAGAGGACTATGAGAGACAGGGAAGGCATGAAGCAGAGCAGCAGGAGAGAGCGGTAGTATGCACTGGCGATGGCTGAGCTGAAAGGCAGAGGGACCTGTCCAGGGGTGAGTGGGGATGGATCTCGGGATGCCAGTTCCACAGGGAACCTCGACACTAAATTGCTGCCCCAGGTTAAGGAGGGTGGAGATATAGATGCCTGTCTCACAGCCTTTGGGAAGGCTTCAATTGGAACCAGGCTGGCCCTGCAGAAAGGCTCTGGCGTCTAGCCCCCTTCCTGGGTCCCAAGGCCATAGAGCTGTTTAGCCAGATGGGCGGGGTGGCAGACTGGCTCCCATTCTGGCCCCAGCATATATGTCTGTGTGGACTCTCCTGGGCTCAGGCCCCTCGGACCCCCAGTGGGAGTGGAAGGTGATGGTCAATAGGGAGACATTCCTGGGGTGGTGAGATCCTGGGACAGAGAGAACTGTTGTCAGACCCCAGGTGGTGCAGCCTCACCAGATGCTGAGGGGCTGTGTGACCTGGGTGAAGGCCCCACGGATGAAGCCCCTCACCCTGCCTATGGCCCAGATCCCTGTGCAGATACAGGAGGGATCGGGCTGGCTGGTAGTTGGGGTTCTCCAAGATATCGGCTGTGACCTCCTGTTGGGGGACGACTGGGTCTCTTTGGGACAGGATCCAGGCCCTGCTCCTGTAACAGATGAGGATTTGGATTTGAATCCAGGGAACCAATCAGCCAAGACTGAAGCGGTCAGTGAAAATGCAAATGACCTGGCTGCCAGGGGGAGGAGCTACTAAGATCAGGATACCTGCCTGCCTGTAACCAGAGCCCTGGAGCTGAGTGGGGCAGAGAGATACCCCTGCACCCGGGTAAATTGGCTTACACTGGCTCTGATGCTGTGAGCAGAGCAGTGGGACAGCAGGGGCAAAGCTGAGCCCAGGGGGATCGAAGACCCCAGCTGAGTGTGGGAAACCAGAGCCAGGGTGGGACAGCTCCCAACCAGGGCTGCCTTGTCTAGAGGTGCAAAAGGCCCGGTACAAGGGTAAAACAGCCTTGGGACCCCTGCTTGTCATAGAGGATCCTTTTCAGAAGGTGGCCCTGGACTTGATGAGAGACGGATGGGAGGGGAAGGCCTCCCCTGATGGAGAATCAGTGGTGGAGCATGTACTGACCTTCCTGGAAAACCTTGCTGAGCTCATGGGTCCGGCCAGGGAGAACCTAGCCAGGGCCCAAGGGAGGCAGAAGGTCTGGTACAACCGCTCAGCCTATGGCACCGGGAACCAGGTGAGGATTCTCATCCCGGTGAGGAAGAATAAGCTGCAAGCTGCCTGGGACAGGCCTTTCAAGGTCATCAAGCAGCTGAATGGGGAGAAAGATGTGGTGGAACTGCCCAACCGGGCTCACAGCCACTGAGGGGACCAGGTCAACTTGATGGAGCCATGCTGTGACAGGGAGAGGCTGGTATTGGCCATGTGTGGCCAGGGGGAGAAGGGGGAAGATCCCCTGGTGGGTCTTCCCTGGGACAGGAGCCAGCCCCTCGCTGGAATCAATTCTCCTCTCTGACCAGCTAACCCATGTCCAGCAGGCAGAGATCAGAGAGGTGCTGCATTCGTACCATCAGCTGTTCTGCAGCCTTCTGCATTTCACCATCAGCGAAATATGTTAGTGAGATTGGAGCCCTCATTGTGCCAGGCACTGCCCAGACCCCGACCAAGATCAGGGCCCCATTGTGCCAGGCACTGCCCAGACCCTGACCGAGATCAGGGCCCCACTGTGCCAGGCGCTGCCCAGACCCCGACCGAGATCAGGGCCCCATTGTGCCAGGCGCTGCCCAGACCCCGACCGAGATCAGGGCCCCATTGTGCCAGGCGCTGCCCAGACCCCGACCGAGATCAGGGCCCCATTGTGCCAGGCGCTGCCCAGACCCCGACCGAGATCAGGGCCCCATTGTGCCAGGCGCTGCCCAGACCCCGACCGAGATCAGGGCCCCATTGTGCCAGGCACTGCACAGATCCCAGCTGAGATCAGGGCCCCCTTGTGCCAGGCGCTGCCCAGACCCCGACCAAGATCAGGGCCCCATTGTGCCAGGTGCTGCACAGATCCCAGCTGAGATCAGGGCCCCCCCCCATTGTGCCAGGCGCTGCACAGATCCCAACCGAGAGAGAGGCAGGAAGGATCATCCCCATTTTATGGGCAGGGAGCTGAGGCCTAGAGAGATGCCCACGGTCATCCAGGAAATCAGTGGCAGACCTGGGCATCAACCCCACATCTGCTAAGTCCTAGCCCCAGCCTCTCGCTGACCTTCAATCCTGGGGAGGGTTAGGAGCTGGGTCCCAGATCTGCCCCTCATTCATTTCCCCGGCTCTAAGGAGCAGCCAGAATGGTGCAGCCGCTTTCGGGGCTTTCCCCAGATCCTGAAACCGGATGGGACTGTCACTCACATCTTGTCTGGCCCCCTGCCCAGCAGCCCTGCATCCGTTCCTGCCGCGAGCCCAGCAGCCAGGCCTGAGCTAGAGCAGAGCTCTTCGACCACCAGTTAGCCTTGATTGATCCCTCAGTCCCCAGGCCATCTTGGCTGACCTCCGGGATAACCCAGGCTGGAATCCTGCCCCCAACGATTGCTAGGAAAACAGCTTGATGTAAAACCTGCCAGGGATGGCGAAGCCTTCACCATGCCCCTGGGTCAGGTGATTAATCACTGTAACCAATAAACATTTGCGCCTATTTCCAGTCTGAACTGGTCTAGTTTCAACTTCCAGCCATTGCCTGGTGTTCAACTTTCCTCTGCTGGACCACAGAGCCCATTAGCCTCGGTTTGTCCCGTCCCCCCGGTAAGTATTTACAGCCTGGCTGAAATCATCCCGTAAGCGTCACATCTAGGCTGAATCTTGTCTCGCTCCGGCCAATCGCCCCCATCAGCCTCACAGCACCCACTTGAGGATTGGACCCAGGCGTCCTGGGGCCCAGGCAAGCACCCTAGCGGCTGCAGCCTGCAAGAGACTCTATGCCTGGGCCACAGATTTAGGATAAGCCCCAGTGTTCAGGCCCTGACTCACAAAAGGCCCAATCAAGGCCGGGCGTGTTAGTTTCCCAGGCCGGGATTGATCCCGCTGTTTACATGCAGGGATATCGGCACCATAAACACCAGCGTTCGGGCCCCGGATGGCGGCACATTCCAGCCCCGGTGCTTGGCCCAGCGGATCCCCAGGGGACAGAGCATCAGGGCGGGGCAGGTTGTCGCAGGAAGCCAGGCAGCCAGGGCTCTCGTTAGCCCACAGGGACCCCCTAAGAGCTGACACAGACCATGTGAGTTATAGGGGGCAGCACCCCAGCATCACAGCACCCTCTGGTGCCAGGCTGGGGTGTGTATGGGGCTCGGACACAGCCAGGGCATTGAGGGCAGCAGCCCAGCACCCCCTGGTGCCAGGCTGGGGTGTGTATGGGGCTGGGACACAGCCAGGGCATTGAGGGCAGCACCCCAGCACCCCCTGGTGCCAGGCTGGAGTGTGTATGGGGATGGGGCATTGCCAGTGTATTTGGGGAGCAACACCTCAGCAACGCAGCACCCCCCAATGGCTAGGGTGTGTATGGGGATTGGGCATAACCAGGGCATTGAGGGCACCATGCCCAGAACACACCAGGCATTGGCAGGCAGCCCTGCCCACTGTGTATCTGCCCTGTGGCAGGGAGAGAGGGCGAGGGGACTTGGCACGGTCAGACCCTGGGCCCTGACAGAAGCTCAAGGGGACACTGGGGAGCAGGAGAGATGCCCACCAGAGGCCATTTTCACAGGGCCAGCCCAGCTCATGTTCGCCATCCCCCAGGAAGCAGTGGCAATGTGGTAGCCGGGGGGTTCAGGCCTGGCTCTAGGGACTAATTCCCAGATGTGGATGGGGGGGAGGGGGTTGGCACAGCTAGTGTTGCCTTTGTGCAAACCGGATCATCCTTTTCCCGCACCCTCACCTCCTGGGTGAGTTACTCAATGACTCCGTGCCTCAGTTTCCCCCAGCTGCCAAATGGGGTTCATAATTCTAGAGCCTGCATTCCTTGGGGCAGGGACCACCACCGTGCGTCTGTGCAGCACCCGGCACCCACCATGGGGCTCTCAGCTTGGCACCTGTCACATGGAGACGTTTGCAGAGCTGAGCCAGGCTCAGAGACATGCTAATCCCTGGAGCTTTTCCCCAGTAGAGCTCAAAGCACTTCACAAAGCTCAGTGTCATTACACAGATGGGGAAACTGAGGCACAGAGCGGGATTAAGCTGCTTGCCCAAGGTCCCCCACACAGTCAGTGGCAGAGCCATGAGACCGAATCCAGCTCTCCGGTGCCATGCACTGTCCTTCGGGCCACGCTCACCCCAGAGTTCTGAAGGACTCAAACGTGAAATTGCAGAACAGTTACCTGCGCGATGTGACCTAGCAATCAGCCCCACGCCAGACGACTGGCGGATCGCGAAAGCGACACTGCTTGTTAGAAAAGGCTCCAGAGGCGACCCTGGCAATTCCAGGCCGGTGAAGCCTAACTTCAGCACCAGGCAAATCGGCTGAAACGACAGCAAAGAACAGAATAAGCAGACACCAAGATAAACACAGTATATTGGGGGAGAGTCAACAGTGCTTCTGGAAAGGGAAATCATGCCTCACCAATCTGTTAGAATTCTTTGAGGGGTCAACGAATATGTGGAATAGGCTGATCCAGGGGATATAATGTACTTGGATTTTCAGAAAGCCTTTGACAAAGTGCCTCACCAAAGGCGCTTAAGCAAAGTAAGCCGCCATGGGGTAAGAGGGAAGGTGCTCTCAAGGATCAGTAACTGGTTAAAAGATAGGAAAGGAAGGCTAGGAATAAATGGGCAGTTTTCAAAGTGGAGAGAGGTAAATAGCATGGCTCCCCCAGGATCTGTCCTGGGACCAGCACTGTCCAGCATAGTTATAAATGATCTGGGAAAGCGGGGTAACCAGTGAGGTGGCAATTTGCAGATGATACAAAACTACTCAAGATAGTTCAGGCCAAAGCCCACTGCAAAGAGTTACAAAAGGATCCCATGACACTGGGAGACGGGTCAACAAAATGGCAGATGAAATTCCATGTTGATCAGTGCAAAACAATGCACATTGCAAAACATCATCCCAACTATACATATACAATGATGGGGTCTAAATTAGCTGTTCCCACTCAAGGATGAGCTCTTGGAGTCATTGTGGAGAGGTCTCTGAAAACACCCGTTCAATGAGCAGCAGCCGTCAAAAAAGCGAACACAGTGTTGGGAACCATTAGGAAAGGGCTAGATAAGATGACAGTAAATATCACAATGCCACTCTATAAATCCATGGTGCGCCCACACCTTGCATACTGGGTGCAGCTCTGGTCGCCCCGTCTCAAAGAAGATACATTAGAATTGGAAAAAGGACACAGAAGGGCAACAAAAATGATCAGGGGGATGGAACAGCTTCTGTATGAGGAGAGATTAACAGGCCTGGGACTGTTCAACTTGGAAAAGAGACGACTAAGGGGGGATCTGATAGAGGGCTGTGACATGACTGGTGCGGAGAAAGTGACTCGGGAAGTGTCATTGACCCCTTCACATAACACAAGAACCAGGGGTCACCCCATGAAATTAACAGGGAGCAGCTTTAAAACAAACCCAAGGAAGTTCTTCACCCAGCGCACCGTCCCCTGTGGAACAGACTGCCAGGAGCCGTTGTGAAGGCCACAAGCATAATTGGGGTCAAAAAAGAATGAGGACAGGTCCATCAATGGCTATTAGCCAAGATGGTCAGGGAGGCAGCCCCATGCTCTGGGTGTCCCGACACCTCTGACGGCCAGAAGCTGGGACTGGACGATGGTGGATCACACACTAATTGCCCTGTTCTGTTCACTCCCTCTGAAGCATCTGTCACTGGCCACTGTCAGAGACCGGACTCTGAGCTAGCTGGACCATTGGGCTGACCCAGTGTGGCCATTCTTATGAAATCCAAATCAGTGGGTCCCTGTGAGAGTAGTTTCTACAGTGAGGTAGAGTGGGGTTCGTTCAGTGAAACCCCATTCCGGATCTTCTAATATAATTCGGATATATATATATATTGCTTCTACCCATCATTGCAATGCAGCCATAGCTGGGGTGGAGCATGGCAGTTTTTAATAGCCACACAATATTGCGCAGCAGTTTAGGACAGGAAGGGGAGAGTTCAGCTGTAGGCAAAGATACCAGAGTTATTATCTCCACCAAAGGACATCCCAACCCAGAGCACTGCGCCCCCCTAGTGCCACACTGGGGTGCAGCACTGACTGCCAAGGGAGAGCGCCCCCTACTGAGCCCCTGCAAAGTTCCTTTCAGCACAGTGCCCCCTAGTGCCACACTGGGGTGCTGAATAGATACAGCCAGATTAGATCGCGAGACCGGTTTCACTCTGTGAATTCCCAGCACAGATACGGAGGGTTTCCCTGTGCCAGGCTCCCTGGGAGCCGCTGGTAGTCCCAGCCTGCTCTGGCCAGACGCCACACGCGGCATATTGGCCCAACTCATTGGCAACAGCAGACCAAGACCCGCCCTAGGCCTGGCTATCGCTGAGGTTTCTCTGCAGGACTCTCTGTCTCCACGCCCTACTTCACGCTCAGCTTCCACCAGATTCTGCCCTCTTCGCTGGCACTGGAATCCATACCATAATAACCCATGCAAAGGGAGTCGATGCACTAGGATACCGTGAGACTTTTCATCTCCATGCTTCAGGACGTGAGCTGAGCCCCAATCTGGAGGGGTCAAGAAGAAATCCATCCCCGCCCCCCAGCCCCAGCAGCCAAGACTCCAGGGTGCACGGACCGTCCAGCTGTGGGGTGCGGCCGTTGCATCATCCTTGGGCTTTCCAACGGTGCTCTGCTCCCCAACCCCAAAAGAGAGACCAAACCCAGCGACACCTTCCTCCCCTCCCCCCCAGCCCTTCTCCTCCCTGCCCAATGGCTGCAGCTCACATGCCAGCAACAGGGCCAGACCTGCCCCCCCAGCAGGTGTCAATCAAAGACGCCAGATTGCACCAGCGCAGTATCTGGCCTGAGGAGAGGAATGGGGGGTGAGGGAGACAGGGGCTGTGTCTGGCCAAGCAGCGCGGCCTTCTTGACAACATCCCAAATTAGGCTCGCGGGGCTGGTGCAGAAGCATATTTTCCGAGCAGAAGAATCCACTTTGTGTTATTTGCTGGCAGGGCTGCAAACATCTGCCTTGCAACAGCCCCCCCATACACACACACACACTCCCCATAGCCAGTGAGTCAGGCGTGAAATAATCTAGCCTGGCCCCGAAAGAATGGCGTTGTCGGAGGCGGGGAAGGAGTCCAGGCCTGCGCCTATTTGAGGCATTGGCTGTTTGTCCCTCCCCCAGCACCTCCGGTGGCCTCCCTCCATCCATCGCCCTGCGGTGGGGAGGACGGGGGGGGGGGCCCTGTCAAAACAACCCAGTGCAGCTATGTAGCTGGGTCGTCGAGGAGCCGGCCCCGGTCGCCGAGCTGTTCCAGTCAATTTCGTTCCCGGGCGTGGGTGGGGAATACGTCCACTCCCCAGGAAGCTCCTGCTGCATCTGGGTAAAGACAGGACCAAGGGGGGAGGGGTCTCCACGCCCGTCCCCGGACACGGGGCCTAAAGGGACGTCCTGGGTCAATGAATCCAGCCGGCGCTGCCCCGGCCTGTCACCCCGTTCAGAAATTTACCAAGATCCGGCTTCGAGCCAGGCAGGTCCCACACAGTCTGCTGCAGACCCACCCTCTGATGGCTGAAAACCTGCTTGGAAACTCCAGGCCCAGCTTCTTCCTGGCCAGTTTATCCCCATCTGGGCTGGTGCCAACGTGGTCCTTCAGCTTCAATCGCTCTGCTCCCGCTCCGGTGTTTAGCCCCCCCCCGCACCCTCCCGCCTTCCCCCCGCAATGTGTTCCCAGACAGCCCTCAGCTCAGCTTGCCTTTTTGGCTAACCGAGCCGTGTGCATCTCCTCCCGTCAGATCCGGAGCACCTGGCCCTGCTCTGCCTTCCTGCCCTGCTGGCTGGGGTTTGTCCAGCACCTGGCAGGACCGCTGGCTCTCCCAGGCACCAGTCTTATGCCTGATACATCACACAAATGGTCTGTGAGTCCATCAGTCTCCACACATGTGTACCTAGACACTCAGCCAGCCATCTCTGGCCTCTGTCTGCCTATCAGCACACGTGCCCCTCTGCTTCCCTGCCTGTCTCTATATGGAGCGCTCTCTCCCGCAGCCTGAGCCCCTTCTCCTGCTTGATATCCTTCAATCCACCCTATTGTAGCTCATAACCCTCCAGTCCCACTGAACCGGTTCTTTCTGGGACACCTGAGTGCCCCGCGCCCTGCCCAGCCTAGTGCAGCGGATCCTGATTCACTCAAACTCTGCTGAGTCTAAAATGCCCACCGGGGCTCCAGCACCCAGGGCCAGGCCCCTCTGACCCCGAAGGGGCAGCCCCGGAAGGGCTGAGCCCCACACATGCAGTGAAGGTTGGGGAAGCTTGGAAAATGGGGATGCAGCCCAGCTGCCCTGGATTGTGGCTTTGCAAAGAAAAAACTAAGCCCACGGCTTTGTTTGTGTCTAAAGTCCCGGTCACTGATCCAACACCTCCCCCTGACCCTGACACACACACTGAGCCTTGACCCAAACTGGTCTGACCTGTGTTTCCTGAGTGGGTCCAGCCCAGCTGAGCGTGAAAACCCGTCCCCCACCCCACCACTCCATCTACACCTCTGTGTTTGTGCAGCACCTGGCACAAGGTGCCTGATCCTGGCTGGCCCCTGGGCACTACTGAAATAAACGTGATTCGTAATCAGCCTGATGCAATGACCCGAGGCTGTTCCTGCTGGAATATCCGGCAAGGTTTGACCCGGTTGCTTCCGAGCGCATCTAATGCCCACAGATCTGATGTGGCCCCACCTCAGAGCCAACCCCCAGATCACGGGATTGTTACTGTTTATGGGACATTAGCACCAAGACAGTGAGTGACGGGGCCCCATTGGGCCCAGCTGCACAGATACCCAGTGAGAGACGGGCCCCTGCCCCAGCTGAGATCAGGGACCCCGGGGCCGGGTGCTACACAGGCACAGCGAGAGACAGTCCCTGCCTCGGCTGAGATCAGGGACCCCGGGGCCGGGCTCTGCACAGACACACAGAGAGAAACAATCCAAATTTTCTGGTTCAAAGTCACTTTTCTTTTTGAAATTTAATCTAATTAGAGTAAGAAACAATTTCTTTAAATCAAACACCATGAAACGTTTGACCTGACCCAGTCTTTATCTCCAGATTTTCGTTTCCCAAAAATGTTCAAAAGTTCAACTTTCTGTCCTGATTCTGGGTGGGAAAATGTTGCAAGATCTTGAAAAATGTGGGACGGGAAACCCGTTTGTCTCCTCGCCCTGCTCCTTATGGGTGTCAGAAAGAAACCTGCCCTTCTCCGGTCTAACCACCCCGCACTCCAACCCCGACCCGACGGGGCCCACAGCAACCCATTGCAATGACCGTGACATAGCACAGCTAAGATGGCAAATCAGTTCCAAGATTTGACCGGCCAAAGCCTCTGAAAGGGTGTTACATCAGCATGGGCTTGTGGGGAGGGGGCTGACCTGGGCTCTAGCCCCAGCTCTGCCATTGGGCAACCTCAGGCACATCACTGCCCTGCTTTGTGCCTCAGTTTCCCCTGTTGACCTCTGCCTGTTTAGGCTGTGAGTTCAGTGGCCCGGGAGTTGTGTCTGTTCAGAGACCAGGCTGTGCTGCAATGTTAAGGAGTGGAGATCCAGCTAAAATCCCTGAGGCAGATCAGAGCCTGATTTGTCCCTCTCCCTGGCTGTTAGCCTGCCTATATAAACCCGTACGGCTTCAGCAACAGAGCTGGCGTGACTGGAGATGCGGCAAGTTCAGACTCACCCAGCCAAGACAGTGTCACCCACCAACAGGAGCTGGGAGCCCCAGAGAGTCGGCCAGGGACTTTTTGCCGAAAAACGCTGATTTGTCAAAACCGCGTCATCGGTATCGACAAGTGTCCAATATCGACGGTATTTCCCAAGTGTCCAGTTTCCCCCAACAGCCCGTGTCGGTCTTTTCCCAACGTGCTGGTTTTGAAAGGCCTTTTCGTTTCCAGGTTTAACTTTGGCCCCAGCAAACGCCGGGCTGAAAGTAGGACAAAGCGGCTGGAATTGGGGCGGAGCCCCTCCCCTTTGCGACACGGTCGCCCCTGGCGGAACCGCCTTGGCAGATTTTTGGGGCATGGAAATTTTCACCCTCTCGATTTTTCATCCCGATTCCAGACAGAAACCTCCGAGTGTCCAGAATTATCACAGGACGGCAGCCCCGGTCCCGGCCCCCGGGGACAGACAGGAGCTATCCCAGGCCAAGCTGTCACAGGAGGGCGCCCAAGCCAGGTCGCCCCATGTGTTTCGGGCACTGGACTGGGAGCATGGCCTGGAGAACTGGGTCTGCTACTGCCTGGCCATGAGGAGTGTTCCTCCCCCTCCTGCCCCCGCCCCACCCTCTGGGCCTCAGTTTTCCTTGTCTGTGATGGGGCGCGACACTGACCCACCTTCAGCAGGGCTTGGGGATCCAGGAAGGTGAAGGGATGAATTATTAATCAGATGGCTTGGCTCAGGGGAGTGGAGTCCCAGCAGCTCCTTTCCCCGGGGATGCGGGGGCTGCTCAGAGGAGGTCTCAGCTGACACACTCATCCAGAGAACATGCTCCATCCCCGGAGAAAACAAGCCATAAAATATCGTTATCTCAGGGCCCGGCATCAGCCAGGGATCCACTCGGGGAGGGTACCAGCAGCAGGAGCAGCAGGAAAACAGCCGGCGCGCGAGGTCTCCCGTCTGTGTGTGTAGGTGGATGCAGAGCGGTTCGTGCAGGGTTTCCCTGGGGCGCGTGGATGTTGGCATGCGTGTGTGCGTCTGAGTGGGCCCACGTATGTTCGCAAGGGGCCTGCGGGTGCAGGGCGGTGCTCACGCCGATGTGCGCGCCTGAGAGCACCCGGGCGCGTTTGCTGGGGTACAAGTTTGCGCACGTTCATGGTTGTGTGTGCACAGCCAGGGGTTTGTGTATGCCGCTGGGGGGGGGGGGGGCGTGTGTGTGTCACGTCTCTGTGTGCTCGTGGGTACGCGTAGTTGCGGGCGTGTCCGTGTGTGCATGCAGATGCACGTCCCGTGCGCAGTCACGTGCCTGGCAGTCTCTGGGCAGGTGCACGTACTTCTGCGTCCCGTAAAGGTCCTGCGGTGACCACGATGCTGCAGCGTCACTGCCCAACCTGGCACGCTCAGGGCACTGGTCTTCCCCGCGTGGGCACGAGAGAGGCCCTGACAGGTGGCAAATTCAAAGCTGATCTAAGGAGATGCTGCTTTACCCAGCGCATGATTAGCCTGTGGAACTCCCTGCCACAGGAAACTGTTAAGGCCGAGAATTTGGCACGATGCAAAGTGGGACTGGACGTCTCTAGGGATGGGAAATAAAACTGCCTGCTTCAGGGCTTGAGACCCTGGGGGGGGGGCAGATTAGCCCCCATCAGCTACCACAGAGATCTGATAGGGTCCTGTGAGGTGTCTGGCGCTGGCCCCTCATGGAGCTGGGATCCTGTTCCTAAGAGAAAGACAGAAAATGAATTGGGGCTCTTCTGATAAATGTCGCCAGGTGGGTCCAACCGAGATCAGGCCCCCATTGTGCCGGATGCTGCACAGATCCCAACCGAGATCAGGCCCCCTTATGCCAGGTGGGTGCTGCACAGATCCCAACCGAGATCGGGCCCCCATTGTGCCGGGCGGTGCACAGACACAGAGTGAGAGCCGGTCCCTGCCCCAGGGAGCTCACAGTCTAACAAGACAAAGGCGGGGAGGGAAAACTGAGGTTGCCCCAGCAGGTCAGTGGCAGGAAGAGATCCCAGGCATCCAAGGCCACAGGCCGACACCCAGCCACTAGGCCACACAGCCTCTCTAAGGCTCTGACTGTACATACCCTGCCTGCTCTCTGGCTGTCTGAGGGGACACCAGGGTCGCTCTGCCCCATAACCTCCACTGGCCCCATGCTGGTCACCTGCTTCCCCCTGCCCTCCCCAAATACCCCCCAGCTCTGGAACCACTCCCCTGGGGTCTCCCAGTGCTGCCCAGCAGATCCTGGGCCACCCCCTGGTGATGCCCCTCCCCAAGCACGAGGCACGCCGGTGATGTAGCCTGTATTACACAGAACAGCCTGGCCTCACAGGGCTAATCTCAGCCAGATACGGGCCCGGCAGCAGGAATTCCTGCCCATGGGGCGGGGAGATGAATCAGCCACAGAGCTCAGCTGACAGAAACCCCTCTGGTGTCCAGCCCCAGCCCGCTCGTCCGCGGCTGAGCCATCTCTGAGCAGCCATCCCTTCGAGGGATCAGCACCCCGGGCTTCCATTGCTGGCTTGGAAAGACAAGTGGGGACTGGAGGGTTAGAACGGGTTGGGGGAGTTCTGGGAGGTCAGTCAGTAGCAGAGCTAGGAATACAGTCCAAGAGGCCTGGCTCCCAGCTGCCTCACCCCACTCTAACCACTCAACCCCACTCCCCTCCCAAAGCCGGGACAGAACCCAGGTGTCCTGGCTCCCAGCCCCTCCGCTCTAACCACTCAACCCCACTCCCCTCCCAAAGCCGGGACAGAACCCAGGTGTCCTGGCTCCCAGCCCCTCCACTCTAACCTCTCAACCCCATTCCCCTCCCAGAGCTGGGACAGAACCCAGGTGTCCTGGCTCCCAGCCCCTCCACTCTAACCTCTCAACCCCACTCCCCTCCCAGAGCCGGGACAGAACCCAGGAGTCCTGGCTCCCAGATCCTCCACTCTAACCTGTCGACCCCACTCCCCTCCCAGAGCCGGGACAGAACCCAGGAGTCCTGGCTCCCAGCCCCTCCACTCTAACCTGTCGACCCCGCTCCATATGGCTCCTGACTGATGGTCCAGCCAGACCAGGCATCTCACCTCTGAGGCCAGATACCCCAGGAGGCACCCGCTGCCCCTCCCCGCCGTGGAAGGGCTTTTCCCCTCCCCACACTCCAGGTGCTACCCGGGGGAGGGGGGTTCTCCGAGCCCGGGGCCTGGAGTGTGTCATCGCCCCGGCCTCCCCTTGATGAGATCCAGAGGCCCTGGCGGATCCTGCTGGGGAATCTCACGCCAGGGGGCTGGTGCCTGGCCAGGTGCCAACACTTCCGCTGGGCTGGGATGAGCCCTGGCACCGTCACCAAGGGGTAGCCCCTACTCCCACCCCCACAGGCTCAGGACGTGGGGTAAGGGACACGGCCCCTGTCAGCCCCACGGGCAGCGGGAGCCAGGGGGCTGGCAGAGGAGGGGGCTGGGACTCCCCTCTGGGTGGGGGGGGGGCTTGTTGCCAGAGGGGATGTGAGGGGCACCCAGAGAAATCTGCCTCTCAGAGCTTCCAGCCCCCCCTCCTTCCTGTCCACCTCTTCCCCCCCCTTTCTCCCCCCCACCCAGCTTCCCAGCAGGCCCTGCCCTGGCAGGAGTTACCCAAGAGCCTGGGGCAACTTCCCATCCTGCTCGGGTGGTGAAATGTATCCGGGACATGACCCCGCCCAGCCCAGGGATGTCCCCCGCCTCTCTGGCCAGCCTAGCTCCCCTCCCCGCCACTCTTCACCCGTCAGCCCAGGGACCCCCCCACCCCCTGCTCCTCTCCGGCCATTCCAACCACCCCCACTCCCCACCCCTCCCCATCTGACCCAGCTACCTCCAGCCCCTGACCCTCTCTGCCCAGCCCAGGGACCCCCACCCTCCCTGGATCTCAGCCCCCTGCCCTGCCTCCTCCCCACCTGGCCCAAATCTTCTCCGTCCCTGGTGCTGGCACAAGAAACTCCTCCTGCACAGCCCCTGTCCCGCCCCACATTCTGCTCGGCTCCAGTCCCCCCACTCTCTCTACACCCTGTTTGTAATCAAGGCCCCCTCCCCCATCTGCACCCCCCAGCAAAGATACCTGCAGCTGGGTCATCCAGCTCCGCCCCTTCCCCCCACTCCATTACAGAGTGTCAAAGCCTGAGTTACCCCGCTGCTCTTGGGGGGACCCTCTGGATTGACCCTACCATTGCTGAATGCAGGATTTGGCCCCCTGCCCATCCTGCCAGACAGATGCCTGGCAGCTTCCTTTGATCCACCTGGGTGGGGCCTGATGCAACGGAAGTTAGATGGGGGTTCCCCCGCCCTCACATCCGTGTCACAGGAATTGCTGCCCCATGGGCCCATCTAGCCTGGTATCCCATCTCCTCCCTGCCCCCCGAATCACCACCTAGCCTGGTAACCCCCTAGTGATGGGACGATGGGATAACCCACCTCTAGAAAAAGTTGCGGCCTGACCCCAGGCTGTCAGTGGCATGCCCTGACGCATTGGAGCGCCTTTCCCCAGTACATGGTATCCCTTATCCCCAGACGACACTTCTGCCATCCATCCCCGTGTCTAAGCCCCTGATGCCCTGGCCTCGCCGACACCCAGTGGCAGGGAGTCCCGCAGGCTAGTTATCTGGGGTGAGTCTTGGTTTGAAATCAGTTCCTGTCTGCCCCCCCTCACGCTGGGTTGCTGTTTGTTCCAGGCCTGTGGCTGGCCGCTGGGCTTTGAAGGACGAGTTAGTGGTCAGAGCCTCCGTGTAAATGCAGTTTGGCTCCAGTCAGGAGTGCAAGTAGGGTGGGACGCTCCAGTATGCAGTATGCAGCAAGAGATTTTTAGTGGGTCTGGGGTACCGGGAAGACTTGGGGAGGCTAGCCCCCACCCTGGAGGGGGGGTGGAGCTGCACTCTGCTCCTTAAAGGAGCAGAACGGGGCTAGGGAGGGCGTTCATTCTCTATATGGGATTAATAGCACAATACATATGCTAACAAATGTAAACAAAGGCTTTGCTCAAGTTTGTTAGCATACCTATTGTGCTGTTAAGTTGGTCAGGAATCCTCAAGAGGGGCGGGGTGGGCAGGACGGAAGGTGTTTAAACAGTGTTTTCGATTCCTGCTCCAGCCTCTGGTCTATGAACATATACTGGCTGGGAGCTTTCGAACCAAGGGACTGAGGACTTTAAGGTAATTTGGAGCCTTCAAATTTCCTTGATCCTTTGCAGATGGACTTATGAGTTGGACATGGTGCAGAGACTGTTCTAGCCTTATTGATGGCTGATTTCTCCCTTGCACTAGGCCACGATCATAGAATCATAGAATCATAGAATATCAGGGTTGGAAGGGACCCCTGGAGGTCATCTAGTCCAACCCCCTGCTCGAAGCAGGACCAATTCCCAGTTAAATCATCCCAGCCAGGGCTTTGTCAAGCCTGACCTTAAAAACTTCTAAGGAAGGAGATTCCACCACCTCCCTAGGCAACGCATTCCAGTGTTTCACCACACTCTTAGTGAAAAAGTTTTTCCTAATATCCAACCTAAACCTCCCCCACTGCAACTTGAGACCATTACTCCTCGTTCTGTCATCTGCTACCATTGAGAACAGTCTAGATCCATCCTCTTTGGAACCCCCTTTCAGGTAGTTGAAAGCAGCTATCAAATCCCCCCTCATTCTTCTCTTCTGCAGGCTAAACAATCCCAGCTCCCTCAGCCTCTCCTCATAAGTCATGTGTTCTAGACCCCTAATCATTTTTGTTGCCCTTCGCTGGACTCTCTCCAATTTATCCACATCCTTCTTGTAGTGTGGGGCCCAAAACTGGACACAGTACTCCAGATGAGGCCTCACCAATGTCGAATAGAGGGGGACGATCACGTCCCTCGATCTGCTCGCTATGCCCCTACTTATACATCCCAAAATGCCATTGGCCTTCTTGGCAACAAGGGCACACTGCTGACTCATATCCAGCTTCTCGTCCACTGTCACCCCTAGGTCCTTTTCCGCAGAACTGCTGCCTAGCCATTCGGTCCCTAGTCTGTAGCGGTGCATTGGATTCTTCCGTCCTAAGTGCAGGACCCTGCACTTATCCTTATTGAACCTCATCAGATTTCTTTTGGCCCAGTCCTCCAATTTGTCTAGGTCCTTCTGTATCCTATCCCTCCCCTCCAGCGTATCTACCACTCCTCCCAGTTTAGTATCGTCCGCAAATTTGCTGAGAGTGCAATCCACACCATCCTCCAGATCATTTATGAAGGTATTGAACAAAACCGGCCCCAGGACCGACCCTTGGGGCACTCCACTTGATACCGGCTGCCAACTAGACATGGAGCCATTGATCACATTGATCAGATGTCAGCTGACCCTTTGCTACCTGTGGTATAAGCAACAGAGCCCTGGCTTGAGTGGTTTTGTTCTTGCCTCTCCAAATGTCAAAGCCTGGTCCCATTGAACTCAATAGCAAAACTTCTTTTGATTTCAATGGGAGCCGCATTTGGCCCCAAGAGATCAGAGAGTGTGATTTTGATCAATTGCTGATCTGTCCAGAGACAGTTCTCATGCCAGGCGGCTTTTGCTTGCCCCTCCTGTGTGGCATGCTGAGGAAAATAATAAAACAATTCGGGCAGCAGTTCTAGCATGATGCACGTGGCACACACAGTTCTGTGCCTCTTTCCCAGCAAACCCGGCTGGTGCAGCATCTTTGCTTCCCTCTTAGGCCTCATCTACACTGAAACTTTCTCGCTCAGGGGTGTGAAAAAACGCCCCGCTGAGCAATGCAAGTTTCAGCGCTGTAAGGCGCCAGGGTAGACAGGGCCGCAGCGCTGGGAGCTATTCCCCTCCTGGGGGTGGTTTTTTCACCCCTTGTGGGGGTGAGCTCTCTCCCAGCACTGCTGCTTTAACGCTGGCAGGGAAGACACACCCTTAGATAAAGGCAAACTGGCAGAAGCCTGGTTTGGCCATAAGAGAGGCACTGGTAGGGTGTTAAGGGAAAGTGGGGTGATTCCTTCCTATCCTTCTTTCCTTTGCGAAGTTTTCAATTTGGGGTGCTGCTGGGTCCTCAATGATCCCTGGAAGTACGGGTGGCACCAGGGGCCAAAAGCAGCATTTTACAACTGCAGGTGTTTAACAGATCCAGCTGTAAAATTTTAGAGCAGTAAAGGGGGGGGGGGGGCCAGGCTGGGGGCGGGGAGGAGTCACATGAAGGATCATGTGTGGAGGTCACGTGGCCCCCTTGTGTCCCTCTCATGGCAAGAAATGATTTCTACTTGCACCACTGGCTCCAGTGGTATGACGCCCGTTTACACCAGCTGGGGATCTGGCTCCAATGGAGTGACGCCCGTTTACACTAGCTGGGGATCTGGCTCCAATGGAGTGATGCCCGTTTACACCAGCTGGGGATCTGACTCCAATGGAGTGACGCCCGTTTACACTAGCTGGAGATCTGGCTCCAATGGAGTGACGCCCGTTTACACTAGCTGGGGAGCTGGCTCCAATGGAGTGACGCCCGTTTACACTAGCTGGGGACCTGGGTGCATTGCTGCCAGTTGCTTGCTGACACTGCATCTCCCTCTTCGCTGACAGCAGGGAGGTGACACTGTGGAGAGGGGGTTGAGGCCTACAGAGAGGAGAGGGCTGGCCCAAGGCTGGCCCACTCCTGTAACAGTGAGTCTATTACAGGAGTCCTGACCTGCAACAAACCCTGCTGTAACCACTAGACCCCGCTCCCCTCCCAGAGCTGGGGACAGTGCCCAAGAGTCCTGGCTCCCAGACCCCTGCTCTAACCACCAGGCCCCACTGCATTCCAAGCCTGTCCTGGGAATGCTGGGGAGGAGTGGGATCCTGGCTGGGGCAGAATAACTGGCTAGGCCCTTTCATTAGCCCAGCTATTCGGAGGCCGCTGCTGGAGAGGGAGCTGGGGAAGGGGGTCCTGGGGGGGAAGGGGGCTTGGAATTGGTTTCTTGGCATGGTAGCCGGCAAGGAGCACCCAAGTCCCGCCCCATCTGCGCCTGTCCCTGCCAGTGGGGCATTAGCACTAAGTCCCTTATGTAAATAGAGCCGGGTGGTCAGTCCTGCCGCAGCTCCCCTCTCAGCCACCTCTTCCCCCCCACCCCCTATCTAATGAGCCCCTCCCCACCCCGTCAGGCCTGGGCTCTACACGCTGAATCACCCTGGGTGGCATTGTCTCCCCCACCCCAAAGGGGTCCCAGTGCCAGGGGCTTCTGCAGGGTCCTGTCCTGCTCCTCCCCGGAGGTGCCTGCATTTCTGTGGCTGGGGCAGGACGGACGAGCTTTGGGACCTGCTGGGTCTTTCGCTGTTCGCAGTGAGCAGTGGGAAGGGGCCATATGGGCACAGCTGGGTCACAAAGCAAAGGACCAGGGTGAGGTGCCCACTCCCTGCAGCTTGGCGCTGGCTGTCAGCGTCTCAAACACAGAACACAGGGAGCACTGCTACAGGGCTCACAAGCCATTTAAAGGGGTACGCCTGTATTCGGATACACTACAGGAGCCCAGGGCTGGGATAGCAGGGGGCTGCAGGTCGGGATTGAGGGGCACCAGCCGAGCTGGGGGGAGCCCAGGACTGGGATAGCAGGGGGCTGCAGGTGGGGATTGAGGGGCACCGGCCGAGCTGGGGGGAGTCCAGGGCTGGAATAGCAGGGGCTGCAGGTCGGGATTGAGGGGCACCGGCCGAGCTGGGGGGAGCCCAGGGCTGGGATAGCAGGGGGCTGCAGGTGGGGATTGAGGGGCATCGGCCGAGCTGGGGGGAGCCCAGGGCTGGGATAGCAGGGGGCTGCAGGTGGGGATTGAGGGGCATCGGCCGAGCTGGGGGGAGCCCAGGGCTGGGATAGCAGGGGGCTGCAGGTGGGGATTGAGGGGCACCGGCCGAGCTGGGGGGAGTCCAGGGCTGGAATAGCAGGGACTGCAGGTCGGGATTGAGGGGCACCGGCCGAGCTGGGGGGAGCCCAGGGCTGGGATAGCAGGGGGCTGCAGGTGGGGATTGAGGGGCACCGGCCGAGCTGGGGGGAGTCCAGGGCTGGAATAGCAGGGACTGCAGGTCGGGATTGAGGGGCATCGGCCGAGCTGGGGGGAGCCCAGGGCTGGGATAGCAGGGGGCTGCAGGTCGGGATTGAGGGGCATTGGCCGAGCTGTGGGGAGCCCAGGGCTGGAATAGCAGGGGGCTGCAGGTCGGGATTGAGGGGCACCGGCCGAGCTGGGGGGGAGCCCAGGGCTGGGATAGCAGGGGGCTGCAGGTCGGGATTGAGGGGCATCGGCCAAGCTGGGGGGGAGCCCAGGGCTGGGATAGCAGGGGGCTGCAGGTCAGGCTTGAGGGGCACCGGCCGAGCTGGGGCTCAGAGGTCAGTCACTTCAGGGATGGACGGTGCCTGGAAATATCGGGGCTGGGTCACCATGGCCTGCTCTGTTCTCGGTCTCTCTGCCGGAGGCGGGGGAGGAAGTCTATGGTGGAGCCTAGACCTGGGCCAGTACCCCCTGAATGCAGGGGGATGGTCCCACCTGGCCATGTCCGGTGCCTGCCCCTACCATGCTGGGGCTCTTAGGGACCCCCCACCTCCCTGCCATGATGCAGGGCAGCGCTGGCCCTTCAGAGCCATCAAGGGAGGTAAATCAACCCTGACTTTACTGGGCGGCTGGGAAATCTCCCAGGCTGGCACCTGCTTGGATGTGATTCAAACACCACAGAGAGCAACAGTGAGCACTGGAGAAATTCCCCCATCCACCTGGACCGGTGCCCCTCGATCCCGACTCGCAGCCCCCTGCTTGCCCAGCCCTGGATGCCCCCCAACCCCCAGCTCTCTCAGTGCCCATACACACCCCTCCACCTTCCCCCATCCCTTAGACCCCTGTCTATCCCCCATCCACCAGCTCACCTATCCCCACACAGCTGGCCACTGATCGATCCAACTCCATACCCCCCCCACCATCCCATAACTACCCCTCTACCCTGCCCCCTCACCCCATAAGAATGGCCACACTGGGGCAGCCCAATGGTCCAGCTAGCCCAGTGGCCTGTCTGTGACAGTGGCTGGTGCCAGATGCTGCAATGGGAATGAACAGAACAGAGCAATTAATGAGTGATCCATCATCGTCCAGTCCCAGCTTCTGGCTGTCAGAGGTTTAGGGACACCCAGCGCATGGGGCTGCCTCCCTGACCATCTTGGCTAATCGCCACTGTTGGACGTGTCCTCCTGGAACTTATCTAGGTGGTTTTTTACTCCAATTATTCTTTTGGCCTTCACAGCATCCCCTGGCAACGTCCTTGTTTTGGTTTGTTTTGCTGCCCATTGATTTCATTGCGTGACCCCGGTTCTTCTGTTATGAGAAGGAGAAAATAACACTTCCTCGGTCACTTTCTCCACACTGAGCCTGATTGTATAGACCCTCTGGCACTTCCCCCCTTAGTCATCTCTTTTCCACAATCCCAGGCCGGTTAATCTCTCCTCATATGGAAGCTGTTCCATCCCCCTGATCATTTTTGTTGCCCACTTTCCCCAATTCTAACATATCGTCTTTGAGACGGGGCGACCAGAGCTGCACCCAGTATGCAAGGTGTGGGCGCACCATGGATTTATAGAGTGGCATTGTGATATTTACTGTCGTTTTAGCTGTCCCGTTCCTAATGGTTCCCAACATTGTGTTTGCTTTTTCGACGGCCGCTGCACATTGAGTGGATGTTTTCAGAGAACTCGCCACAATGACTCCCAGATCCCTTTCTTGAGTGGGAACAGCTAATTTAGACCCCATCATTGTATATGTATAGTTGGGATGATGTTTTCCAATGTGCCTTACTTTGGATTTATCAACACTGAATTTCATCTGCCATTTTGTTGCCCCGTCACCCAGTTTTGTGAGATCCTTTTGTAGCTCTTCGCAGTCTGCCTGGGACTTATCTATCTTGAGTAGTTTTGTATCATCTGCAAACTGCCACCTCACTGGTTACCCCTTTTCCCAGATCATTTATGACTATGTTGGACAGTGCTGGTCCCAGGACAGATCCTGGGGGGGCCACGCTATTTACCTCTCTCCGCTTTGAAACTGCCCATTTATTCCTAGCCTTCCTTTCCTATCTTTTAACCAGTTACTGATCCTTGAGAGCACCTTCCCTCTTACCCCATGGCAGCTTACTTTGCTTAAGAGCCTTTGGTGAGGGACCTTGTCAAAGGCTTTCTGAAAGTCCAAGTACATTATATCCCCTGGATCCCCCTTCTCCATGTTTGTTGACCCCCACAAAGATTCTAATAGATTGGTGAGGCATGATTTCCCTTTACAAGAGCCGTGTGGACTCTTTACGTTTATCTCTGTGGGATAGTTCTGTTCTTTACTGCAGTTTCAGCCAATTTGCCTGGTACTGAAGTTGGGCTTTATCAGCCTGTATTTGCCAGGATCATCTCTGGGGCCTTTTAAAAAAATTAGCAACACATTAGCAATCCACCGATCATCTGGCCCAGAGGCTGATTTAAGTGGCAGGTTACATACCACAGGTATTAGTTCTGCAATGTTTATTTGAGCTCCTTCAGAACGCCTGGGTGAATCCCATCTGGCCCTGGTGACTTATTACTGCTTAAGTTACCAATTTGTTCCAAACTCACCTCTACTGACACCTCAGTCTGGGACAGGTCCCCAGATATGTGTCCGCTAAGAAGAATGGCTCAGGCATGGGAATCTCCCTCACAGCCTCTGCAGTGAAGACGGATCCACATAATCCATTTAACTTCTCTGCAATGGCCTTGTTTTCCTTGAGTGCTCCTTTAGCACCGTGATCATTCAGTAGTCCCACTGCTGGTTTGGCTTCCTGCTTCTCATGCACCTAAAACAAAGTTTGCTGTTAGTTTTTGTGTCTTTTCCTAGTTGCTCTTCAAATACTTTTTCACCCTAATTATACTTTTACACTTGACATGCCGGAGTTTATGTTCCTTTCTGTTTCCCACAGTGGGATTTGACTTTGAGTTTTTAAAGGATGCCTTTGGCCTCGAACTGCCTCTTTCACTCTGTTGTTTAGCCACGGGGACATTTTGTTTTTTGTTTTGGTTTATCCTCACACTGCTTGTTTTTTTCAACGGGGGCTACACATTTAGATTAAGTCTCCGTGAGGGTATTTCTAAAAGGTGGCCATGCAGCTTGCAGGCGTTTCACCCTTGGGACTGTTCCGTCGAATGTCCCTTTAACTCGGGTTTGTGGCATTCCCCTTTCTGAGGTTAAATGCTGCAGTGGCGGGGGTGGGGTTGTCCTTTGGTATTTGTCCTCTGCCCCCACCTCACCAGGGTGTTAAATGTCATGTCATTCTGGTTGCTGTTACCAAGCAGTTCAGTTCTGATATCCAGCCCCTTAGGAGCTGTCTGGTCCTTTTCTGGCCCCAGGGGGCTGGGGAGATTAGTTGGGGGGGTGTCCCCATGTGGTTTCTCCTTTCTGCCCCCAGCTCATCCCAGTCCTTCCCCCATCTTGGAGCCGGTTGCAGGGCTCGGATTTCCTCAGCATCTCTCTCTGGGGCCCTGACCCCCCCCCCCACTTCCCCACCCCCTGCACCCTGTCACAATGCATCAAGCCGGGAGGCCCGAGGGGAAATTGCCATGCCACAGGGGCCATGTATCCAAGGGGGGCAGGAGAAAGGCTGCCCAGTCCCCTACCCTGGGGGAGGGGGTGAGTAACAGGTTCAACATGGAATCAACTGCCTGCTACCCCCAGGGGGCGCTCTCCACTGGGATTGGCATGGGGCAGGGTATGGGGAGGAGACAGTCAATAAAGCCTGCCCCTTCCACAGTGACCCCCAGTACCTCCCCCCAGCCAGGCGACCCCCTTATCAGGCCTCCTGCGCCTCAGTCCGCTGCCCGCAGTCCTGGCCTGGGCACACATGCGGTTGTGTGTTGCCTCCTACAGGGCCCTCAGGTCACATGGGGTGCAGAGCCATTACGCCCATTACAGCCGATGGGAAACTGAGGCACCAAGCAGGGTCTGCCCCGCAGCATCACCCTGCAGGGCAAGGGCAGAGTTGGGAATAGAACCCAGGTGTCCTGATGCCCGGGCACTGGGCAGGAGATCCCTGTATAAACAACCCCCAGACCCACCCCAGAGGTGGCTGCATCCCCATGTTGGGTGAGCGATCCCTGTGTAACATCTGTTGAGTCATCTAGTGTCTCACAATTATGTGAAATTCTCATAATCTGCCCCCACAGCCCACCCGCATCCCCCAGAATTCCTCCCCCTGTAGAAAACCCTCCACCATCCCCCCACTTAAGCCCTGAGATGTTTGTGTTGCAGATATGCTCCATCTGGGCCCTTAGCCAAGACCCCCTCCTCCCATCTGATGCCAGGAACCAAGTCAATTCGGGGGCGGGGGGGGGGCTCGCCCCTTGCTGAGAGCGTTGGCGCTTGACCATAAACAGCCTGTCTGGATCTGCAGGGCAGGGGCTCACCAGGGGCACTCACCCCTCGCAGTCAGTGCTGGCCCCCAGCATGACCCTAGGGGGCGCTGTGCTGCAGGGAGCAGGGCTCAGTAGGGGGCGCCGTGCTGCAGGGAGCAGGGGGCTCAGTACGGGGCGCCGTGCTGCAGGGAACAGGGTGGGGGCTCAGTAGGGGTCGCTGTGCTGCAGGGGGCGGGGCGGGGTGGGGGCTCAGCAGGGGGTGCTGTGCTGCAGGGGGTGGAGTGGGGGCTCAGCAGGGTGCTGTGCTGCAGGGACCGGGGGGCTCAGCAGGGGGCGCTGTGCTGCAGGGAGCGGGGGTCTCAGTGGGGGAGCCGTGCTGCAGGGAGCAGGGTGGGGGCTCAGCAGGGGGCGCTGTGCTGCAGGGGGCGGGGTGGGGGCTCAGCAGGGGGCGCTGTGCTGCAGGGAGCAGGAAGCTCAGCAGGGGGCGCTGTGCTGCAGGGAGCGAGGGTCTCAGTGGGGGAGCCATGCTGCAGGGGGCGGGGTGGGGGCTCAGCAGGGGGCGCTGTGCTGCAGGGGGCGGGGTGGGGGCTCAGCAGGGGGCGCTGTGCTGCAGGGAGCAGGAAGCTCAGCAGGGGGCGCTGTGCTGCAGGGAGCAGGGTGGGGGCTCAGCAGGGGGCGCTGTGCTGCAGGGAGCAGGAAGCTCAGCAGGGGGCGCTGTGCTGCAGGGAGCAGGGGTCTCAGTGGGGGGGGCCGTGCTGCAGGGAGCGGGGGGCTCAGCAGGGGGCGCTGTGCTGCAGGGAGCAGGAAGCTCAGCAGGGGGCGCTGTGCTGCAGGGAGCAGGGGTCTCAGTGGGGGGGCCGTGCTGCAGGGAGCGGGGGGCTCAGCAGGGGGCGCTGTGCTGCAGGGAGCAGGAAGCTCAGCAGGGGGCGCTGTGCTGCAGGGAGCAGGGTGGGGGCTGAGCAGGGGGCGCTGTGCTGCAGGGAGCAGGGGTCTCAGTGGGGGGGCCGTGCTGCAGGGAGCGGGGGGCTCAGCAGGGGGCGCTGTGCTGCAGCGAGCAGGAAGCTCAGCAGGGGGCGCTGTGCTGCAGGGAGCAGGGGTCTCAGTGGGGGGGCCGTGCTGCAGGGAGCGGGGGGCTCAGCAGGGGGCGCTGTGCTGCAGGGAGCAGGGTGGGGGCTCAGCAGGGGGCGCTGTGCTGCAGGGAGCAGGGTGGGGGCTCAGCAGGGGGCGCTGTGATGCAGGGAGCAGGGGTCTCAGTGGGGGGGCCGTGCTGCAGGGAGCGGGGGGCTCAGCAGGGGGCGCTGTGCTGCAGGGGGCGGGGGTGGATCGTGTCACCTGCTTCCCAGGGCACAGACCCAGACAGTCTGCGAGTGGCTGAGCTGGGGGGGTCGGTCCCTGCTGGCGACCTGCTCCCAGTTTCCATTGTTTGTACTGGAGACGCTGCATTGTTGCTATGTAAATAGCCCCTGGGGCCGCGAGCCACCAGCTGGGCGCGGAGACACCCCGGGGAAGCCGGGCTGCTGCAGGGAGCGGGGCAGTTCGTGGGACTCAGTCTGGGGGGGGCGTGCTGCAGGGAGTGGGGGGGGGGGGGTTGAGGGGCTCGGTGCGGGGGGCGTGCTGCAAGGAGTGGGGGGGTTGAGAGGGTCGGTGGGGGGGCATGCTGCAGGGAGTGGGGGGGATTGGGGGACTCGGTGGGGGGGCGTGCTGCAGGGAGTGGGGGGGTTGGGGGACTCGGTGGGGGGGCGTGCTGCAGGGAGTGGGGGGGATTGGGGGACTCGGTGGGGGTGTGTGCTGCAGGGAGTGGGGGGAGCCATGCTGCAGGGAGTGGGGGGATTGAGGGGCTCGGTGGGGGGGAGCCATACTACAGGGAGTGGGGGAGTTGAGGGGCTCGGTTGGGGGGCGTGCTACAGGGAGTGGGAGGGTTGAGGGGCTCAGTGGAGGGGCGTGCGACAGGGAGTGGGGGGCCTGGCGGGCAGGCTCTGCTCATGGCAGACCCCCCTGAACACACACCCGGGGCTGCGTGTATGTCAGGCCAGGAATCACCTCAGTTAATTCTCTTCGGCCTCCCAAACGCCTCCCCCGCGCCCCGCTCCGCTGGAGACAGGATTTTCCTTCCCATCCTGTTCTACTGTGCTGCCGTGGGGCGGCCCCAGCCCAGAGCTGGCTGCATCACCGGGGGAGTGTCCCATGGCTGGGCCAGCTGCTTGGGGGTTACTCAGCAGAGCCGCGAGGCTGCTGGGGCCTTCCCCTTGGAGACGTCTGAGACACAGAGCCAGCAGCTCAGGTTTGCCGCGGACTCTGAGCCTGGCCTCAGCCCATGGCAGGCGGCCAGGTTATGCCACCAGCCGCAGCCCCTCCTCCCCCACCACAGCCCCCCCTGCAACTCACCTCACCCCACCACGGCCCCCTGCAACCTGCCCCCCCTCCACAGTCCCCCCCACCCTACAACCTGCCTCTTGCCACAGACACCCCTTTCCACACACCCCTCCAATCTGGGCACCAAATCAAAGGAAACGACAGGGTGACTCATTCACACATTCCAGCCCCCACCACAGCTCGGGAATGGGCCGGGCAGCCTGGCAGAGAGCACGCCCCCCCCCCCAGCTCTGCCGGTGCCCCTCAAGCCTGACCCGCAGCCCCCCGCTAGCCCCGCCCTGCCCCCAGCTCTGCCGGTGCCCCTCAAGCCCGACCCGCAGCCCCCCGCTAGTCCTGCCCTGCCCCCAGCTCTGCCGGTGCCCCTCAATCATGACCTGCAGCCCCCTGCTAGCCCAGCCTTCCCCCCCCCGGCTCTGCTGGTGCCCCTCAATCCTGGTCTGTCTCTTCTACTCTGTGACCTTCTGTCCCCTGATTCTCTTGGCCTGACTCAAGTTGGCTCAGATTGACACCGGTCCCTGGCTGGTACGTCGTCCCTTCCCTAAACATTGCTGAGAAGCAGGAGAACCCAGCTCCCATTTGGCCTGGAACTGCCATGTGTCTGGCAGCCGCCCCCCTGCCAGCGGTCCTGGCCGCAGGCCCCTCCCTGCACCCCCAGCTGCGTGGGATCCAGGCGCCCCGGCTTCAGCACCCGGCAGACAGCCACCGCCTGGAGTCGTGAGCTGCGCATCCCAGTCCCAGGCCAGGTAAGCCCCATGCCCCCTCCCTCGCTGCCTTGGCCCATCGTGCCCCCCACCCTTGCCCATGTGCCCCTGCCCCTCCCCATGCCATGCACCACCCCAGCCTTGGCCCATGCGCCAGCCCAGCCCATGCAACCCCTGCCCTGCTCTATGCATCCCCCACCCCCCGTTCATGCGCCCCCCACCGCCCCAGCCTGTGCGCCCCGCTCCCCAGCATGTCCCCCCTCAAAGGGGAGGAGGCTGCGTGATCTGTTCATGCCAATGGGCCGTGTGTGAAAGGACCTGGATGGGAGGCTGGGTCCCGGCGTGGGTGCAGCCCGGGGCAGGTGCTGCAACCAGCCGCTCGCCCGGCCCCGCATGAGCTCATGGCTGCGGAGCTCCATTACCCATTACCGCGGCCTGCAGCCATTAGCACTAATGGGCTCCGTGTGGGGCGGCTCTGCCGGGAAACGCCGCCAGCTGGAGCCTGGGCACGGCAGGGCCGGGCGCCACCTCGCCCCACGCGCGGCAACAGCTGGGCAGGTCCAAGAGGCTCCTGCCCCACACCCCACAGCGCCCCCTGCTGGCTGGGGCCGGGCTGGTGCGAGCGCTCCCTGCAGCGTGGGAGGGGTCACGGTGCTGGGCTGCAGCTCTGGGCCTGGGCTGGGAACTGGGGACACCGGGGTCCCCCCAGGTCCTGATTCCACCCACCTCACTACTAGCCACTCCCTCTCCCCTGCCCGCTTTGCCCCCAGCCTAGCCCATCCCACCCAGTGTCCCTGGCTCACTCTGCATGCCAGGAACCCCCATGGGACTCGATTCCTGGGGCTCAGTGGTTTTCCACAGACATGTCGGGGGTTGGGGGGGACCTGTTACCTCCCCCCGCCTCCCCCATGACCCTCTCCCTTCCCCTGCCCTCCCCACCCCCACCCCCCCGTAGTCCCCTGTCTCCCCTATAACTCCTCCTTCCCCATCTCCCGCTCAGGCCCCCTCCCCCAGCTGTCCCTGGCACCCTCCCCCTTCCCATCACCCAACACCAAGGCCAAGACCCCGCAAGGCATCGAGGTTGGCCCAGGCCAGAGAGATGCGACTGTGCAGGGCTCACCCGCACCCACCAGGGGGCGCTGTGGGGTGAGGGCAGTAGTGCTGGCTGTGGGGATGGACATCCATGAGCCCCCCCACCCCCCCAGGCACCTCCAAAGCCTTGGCTGGGGGCGGGCAGCAAGTCGATCCCCCATTGCACGTTAGGGCCATTGCAGCTGGCCCTGTCAGAGGCAGGATACCGGGTTAGATGGGCCCATTCCTGGGTCATTTTGTACCCAGCACTCCAGCAGCTGGCGCTGGTCCCTGGCTTCACCGAGCCACGGCCCCTCAGCCCAGGAACCTGCCGGTCAGCTGCACCCATATGAAGCTGATAACCCACAAGGGGCCATGGTGTCCCGGCTACCAGGCATCCCCCTGCCCCACCTGCCAGGTACTGGGCTCAGCCTGTGCCCCATGGCATTGCCCTCCAGGGGCTTAACCTGGGTCTGCAGACTGGCTAGTGTAGACGGAACCCACTCCCAAGTCACAACGGCTCTCCATCCCAGAATGCACTGCTCCCCCTTCCAGTGCTTCTCTGCCGCCTGCTGATGCATGATGGGAGAGCAGCCTGGATTTTCCCACAATGCACGTGGCCAAATGTAAGTCAGGGCGGAGGCATAAGGACGGCGTGGGCACCACTCCTGCCCAGAGATGGTGCTCGCTCACCGAGGGGTGTGCCCTAAGCCCCGCGCTTGCTCAGCACAGGGGTCTTGGGCCCGGACATGGATGGGGCCCCGCTGGGGCAGGACTCACATGGCTGCCAGCATGGCGCTGGCCCCCGCTGCCCCCTGCTCTGAGTCCCACCTGCTGCCATGCCAGACACCAGTGGAAGGGGGGGCCAGGGGATGGGAGACCCTGCTGGGGCTGTTCAGCAGAGCAACGGGCTGCCGTTCATGGCCCCTCACAGGGGGTCACTGCGGGGGCAACACAGCCTGGAAACAGAACTCTAACCCCATTCACAGCCAGCCCGGTCTGACCCTGTCCCCAGCCAGCCCTGACTACCCCCATCCCCGTCCCCAGCCAGCCCCGTCTGTCCCCGTCCCCAGCCAGCCCCGTCTGTCCCCGTCCCCAGCCAGTCCAGTCTGTCCCTGTCCCCAGCCAGCTCTGTCTGTCCCCATCCCTGTCCCCAGCCAGCCCCGTCTGTCCCCGTCCCCAGCCAGCCCCGTCTGTCCCCGTCCCTGTCCCCAGCCAGCCCCGTCTGTCCCTGTCCCCAGCCAGTCTGGTCTGTCCCTGTCCCCAGCCAGCTCTGTCTGTCCCCATACCTGTCCCCAGCCAGCCCCGTCTGTCCCTGTCCCCAGCCAGCCCCGTCTGTCCCCATCCCTGTCCCCAGCCAGCCCCGTCTGTCCCCGTCCCCAGCCAGCCCCGTCTGTCCCCGTCCCCGTCCCCAGCCAGCCCCGTCTGTCCCCGTCCCCAGCCAGCCCCGTCTGTCCCTGTCCCCAGCCAGTCTGGTCTGTCCCTGTCCCCAGCCAGCTCTGTCTGTCCCCATACCTGTCCCCAGCCAGCCCCGTCTGTCCCTGTCCCCAGCCAGCTCTGTCTGTCCCCATCCCTGTCCCCAGCCAGCCCCGTCTGTCCCTGTCCCCAGCCAGCCCCGTCTGTCCCTGTCCCCAGCCAGCTCTGTCTGTCCCCATCCCTGTCCCCAGCCAGCCCCGTCTGTCCCAGTCCCCAGATAACCCTGTCTGTCCCCATCCCTGTCCCCAGCCAGCCCCGTTTGTCCCCATCCCTGTCCCCAGCCAGTCCCGTCTGTCCCTGTCCCCAGCCAGCTCTGTCTGTCCCCATCCCCGTCCCCAGCCAGCCCCATCTGTCCCCGTCCCCAGCCAGCCCCGTCTGTCCCCATCGCCGTCCCCAGCCAGCCCTGTCTGTCCCCGTCCCCAGCCAGCCCCATCTATCCCCATCACCAGATAACCGCATCTATTTCTGTCCCCAGCCAGCCCCATCTAACCCCATTCCCTGCCAGCCCCGTCTATCCCCGTCCCCAGATAACCTTGTCTATCCCCTTCCCCAGCCAGCACTGTCTGTCCCCATCCCCATCTAACCCCGTCTGTCCCCGTCCTCAGACAACCTGTGTATTGCCATCCCCAGCCAGCCCCATCTATTCCCATCCCCAGCCAGCCCCGTCTGTCCCCGTTCCCAACCAGCCCCGTCTAACCCCATCCCCAGCCTGCCCCAACTATCCCCGTCCCAAGCCAGCCCCGTCTATCCTCGTCCCCAGCCAGCCCCATCAATCCCCATTCCCAGCCAGCCCCATCTAACCCTGTCCTCTGCCATCCCCATCTGTCCTTGTCCCCAGCCAGCCCCATCTAGCCCCTTACCCCACCCCCCAGCTACTGCTTGATCTGTCACCTTAAACCTTTGTCTGTCTCTCTCCTCCCCTTTGCTAAGGTATTCTCAAGAGCTGGTAGACCTCTTGGTGTGTGCCGGGTGCTGGGCTGTGCTGGGGCAGTGGGGCTGGGCATAGGGCCGGAGAGATACCAGGACGGTGGGGCTGGGCTGGGCCTGTTGACAGTCACCATGTTGCTCTCGGAGCCGCTTTCCTCACCAGGCCAATGCAGTGACTCCACGGGCAGTGGGGGGCTCTCCGGGTCAGTGCCTGGATCCCTGGGCCAGCAGGATGGGGGAGCCACTGGGCTCTTCCCAGGCGGAGATGAGAGCTTGGGGCCGTGGCAGCCCCCAGTGGTTTCAATTCTCCAGCTCTGAGGCACCAGGGACCTGTGATCCATGGAGCTCGTCAGCGCCCAGGGACCTGTCCCGGCTGGAGCTGTTCAGATCTCACTGGGCTGGGGGTAAACAGCGACTGGCAGGAACTGATGCCACCCACAGGCCTCATGCAGAGTCTCCTTCCCTCCCTGGCCTAGAGGTCGTTCAGCTGAAAGGTCTCGGGACTCTTTAAAGGGGGTCTGGGACTCAGGACTCCTGGGTTCTATCCCCAGCTCTGGGAGAGGAGTGTGAACAGGCCGAGCCGTTGGGTGACTTTCCCCTGGAGCACATCATCCCTGCAGTGTTTTGTAACCCGCCTGGGGTGATGACACAGCAGGGGCTGCTGGCCCCAGGCACTGTCCTTGGCATCTAATGGCCGCAGTGCCCCACGGGGAACAGGGCTGTGTGGCTCCAGGCACTGAGCTCCAGAGCACCTGAGCTCCGAGCAGCCCTGACACCCAGGGGATGGGCGAGGCAGGAGGCTCCAGCCAGAGCAGAGAAATGGTCCATCTCAGCCTGGACTGAAGGACAGCGTTCCTTAGGGAATAGAGCCTTGGGACTCAGGACACCTGGGTTCTGTTCCTGACTGCCCATGGGCAAGTCCTTTCTCCTTGCTGCATCTCAGTGTGCCCGCCCAGCCCCCCCCCCCCCCCCCGGGTAGGAATGTGTCGCCTCCCTGCGTCTGTGGGCCTGTGAGCTCGGTTCCATTGGCCCAAGGGGCCCATCTGCCCTGGTATCCCTCCACCCTGCAGAGCCCGCAGCCCCAGTGGGTAGCATGCTGCATACAATGTGCCTGCTAGGATCCTCCATGGACTGGGGCAGGATGGGCACCAGACAGGTTCCAGTGGCATGGGGCAGGGTGCCATAGGGGACACACCCCATAGGCAGGGTGACATGGGGCAGGGTGGCACACGGGCCACACATGTCATAGGCAGAAGCAGTGTCATGGGGCAGGGTGGCACAGGACACACATCGTAGGCAGGCGCAGGGTGGCATGGGACAAGGTGCCATAGGAGATATGCCCTAGGCAGGGTGGCATGGGGCAGGGTGGCACATGGGATGTGGCATGGGCAGGGTGCCATGGGGCAGGGTGAAATGGCAGTTATGCCCTAGGCAGAGTGCCATGGGGCAGGATAGCACAGGAGATATGCCCTAGGCAGGATGGCATGAGGCTGAGTGCCATAGGGGACACACCCTGTAGGCAGGAGCAGGGTGCCACAGGGGACGTGGACGGGACAGGGTGGGACAGGACAGCATGGGGGCATAGGGGACACACCCTGTAGGCAGGAGCAGGGTGCCATAGGGGACGTGGACGGGACAGGGTGTCACAGGGTGGGACAGGACAGCATGGGGGCATAGGGGACATACCCTGTAGGCTGGGCCAGGGTGGCATGGGGCAGGGTGGCACAGGACCCACCCCATAGGCAGGGGCAGGGTGACGCATCCCTTACGCAGGGTGGCTCGTGCCCGGAACATGGAACAAGCCAGAGGGTGTCAGCTGGCTCCGTTGCCGGGAGCTGGGCGCCCCCCGTCCAGCCCGGCGCCCCCCGTCCAGCCCAGCACCACCGGGCCGCTTGGCAGCTGGGGTCACCCCTCCCTGGGAGCTGTGGGGCGGGAGCCCGCGAGCCGAGCTGGGCACGGGGGGGGTGGGCGCGCCCCCTGGCGGCGGCCCGGCGCGGCCCCCCCCCCCCCCCGCCCGCGGACGGAGCGGGGCCGGGCGCAGGGGGGCGCTCGGGGGCGCAGCGCTCCGGTCTCTACGCACGGCCGGCCGGGGAGGCAGAGCGCAGCACGGCGGGACCCCGGGGCTGGGACTCGCCCCACCGGGGAAGGCGGCTGCCGAGGCGCGGGGCGGTGGGTCTCCGAGCGGGTCCCGAGCCCTGCGCCCCCCGACGGGGCGTCGATCCCTCGGCCAGGGCGGCTCCGTCTCTGCCCCGTTCGCAGCCGGGACGGGGCGCGGGGGGCCCGGACGTGCGGTCCCTTCGGGGCGAGCCATCCGGCCGCTTGGGAGTGGGGCGCGGGGTGCCTCTGAGCACGGTAAGGGGGCGCGGGCCCCACGGCAGCACCGCGGGGCCGTCTCGGGGGTGGGGGGGGCAGCTGGGGGGGGTCCGGACTGCTGGCCCCGGAATGGGGGGCCTGATGGGGGGGTGAATGAAACAGAATCGCCCCCCCCCCGTACCGACCGGGACTGGTGCTGAGCTCCGATCTGCTCTTTGCAGGGGGGAAAGGGGGCTGGGTGCCAGGGCCCCGGTTCATTCCCCTGCTGGGGGGGGGGTCTAGAGCGAGGGAAGGGGGGTTTCTAGGAGTCTGGGTTCTCCTCTCTCTGCTCCCCCAAGAGTCACCCCTGGGCTCTCTGCAGCCCAGCGACCCAGTGCCAGGGGGCGTCTCCCGTGGGGCCACACAGGGTTCCCCGGGGGGTTCGTTCCCCGGGGGGTTCGTTCCCCGGGCTCAGGGGAGGCAGTGGCAAGAGGGGCCAGTCCTGCTCCTTGGTGCCAGTCCACAGGGGCACCCTGGGCTCCAGCAGCGCTGCCCTGCCTGACCGGGGGCCAGTCGCCCCGCCAGCCCTGGGTTCAAATGTCCTGAAAGTTGGGGGACCCCCACAGAGCCAGGAAACGTGCCCCGATTCCCCCATTTCCTCTCCCCCCCCAGCTCCAAACTGCTGTCCCCACCCCAGCAGGCCTGGGGGTGGGGGTAAATGAGAGCCCACAGCTCCCTCTGGAACCAGCAGAGGGCGCCTCCCCCAGTGCGGGGCGGGAGAGGGGACCGTGGGGTTCAGCCCCCAGCGTGTGGGGGCATTGCCGGGGCCTACTGGCAGTGGGTCTCCCCTGATTCCCATCTCTCTCCACCCTCCCACAGATGCCCATGGCTGGTGCCAGCTGCAGACACTGCTGAGAGGATGTTCACCAGCCACCCGCCCAACACCTCCCTGCTGGGGGCGCCCTGCAGCCCCGGGGCACCCCTCCCCATGCCTGTTGGCGGCTTGCGGCTGGGGAACTCCTCGGGGGGTCAGGGGGGGCCCTCGCCAGCCATGCCCATCTTCTCCATGATGCTGGGCGCTGTCTCCAACGTGGTGGCCCTGGCCATCCTGGCACAGTCCTACGCCCGCTTCCGGCGCCGCTCCAAGGCCACCTTCCTGCTCTTTGCCAGCAGCCTGGTCATCACAGACTTCGCCGGGCACGTCATCCCGGGCGCCTTCGTGCTGCGGCTCTACGCCACCCGGCTGAAATGGGACGCCATGGACAGCACCGGCGCCATGTGCCAGTTCTTCGGCGCCTGCATGGTCTTCTTCGGCCTGTGCCCGCTCTTCCTGGGCTGCGTCATGGCAGTGGAGCGCTGCGTGGGGGTGAGGCGCCCGCTGCTCCACGCCTCGCTGGTCACCTCTGTCCGGACCAAACTCACCCTGCTGGGCCTCTGGGGCTCCGCCCTGGGCATCGCCCTGCTGCCCATCTTCAGCTTCGGGAGCTACACCATCCAGTACCCGGGCACCTGGTGCTTCATCAAGGTGCAGCCAGCGGAGAGCTGGCGTGAGGTGACCTTTGCCTTGCTCTTCTCCCTGCTGGGCCTGGCCTCCCTGCTGGTCGCCCTGGTCTGCAACACCCTGAGCGGGGTCACCCTGGTGCGGGCACGGCTGCGGACCCAGCGCAAGTGCGGGCAGCGGCGTGCCAAGGCCCATGACATCGAGATGGTGGTGCAGCTGGTGGGCATCATGGTCGTCTCCTGCATCTGCTGGAGCCCTATCCTGGTGAGTGAGGGGGTAGGGTGGGGGCCATGGAATACAATGGGGTCCCCCCCAGTGCCATGGGATGTAGTGGGAGGGTTGCCCCAGGAGTGCAAGGTTGGAGGGATTTCCCTGGGGGGTCAGGGTGCAAGGGGGTTCCCCATGGGTGTAGGGTGGGCTCCTTGGGGGTCAGGGTGAAGGGGGGATTCCCATGAGCGCAGGGTTGGGGGTTCTCTCTGCAGGGACAGGCTGCAGTTTGGGGGTGTTCTCCAAGGGTGTAGGGCTTGGGGGGGGGGGTTCCCTGGGGTGTCAGGGTAGGGGGTTCCCTGCAGGGACAAGGTAGACTGGGGGTGTTCCCCATGGGTGCAGGGTTTGGGGGTTCCCCATGGGTGCCAGGTTTACCCCATTTCAGCCCCTCCCCCCGTGGGGGCTGCCCTGGAGAAGGCTGGGGCTGGCCGGGCGGTGGTGGGGAGCCCAGGTGATGCCGGAGCCCCAGTCGGCCCCATCCTGATCCCCCCGGGGGAGGATTGCCCCCTGGGCCCTGACCTGGGGGAGGTTGGAGGCAGGAGCACGTGTATCTGCGCGGCTGATTCGGGGGGGGGGGTGGGGGTGCTAGGCTGATGCAGCAGCGCCCTCGTGTGGTTGGTGGCTGGTAACTGCACAGTCACGCTTGGCTCCAGCTGTACATGCTGCAGGGTCCCCCCCCCCCCCCCCCCCGAAACTGTCTGGGGTGAGTAGATCAGGTTGGAGGCGGGTCAGGTTGGGAGGGGAGCGGGCTGAGGCCGTGGGGCGGCGGGCTCAGGATGTGGGGAGGGGGATCAGGCTGTTGAGGGGGCTCAGGTTGGGGGAGGGGGCTGAGGTTGGGGGGAATCGGGCTGTTGGGGGGCTCAGGGCGGGAGGGGAGGGGGGCTCAGATTGAGGGTCAGTCCCAGAGATTTAGGGCCAGAGAAGGGGTGAGGGGCCAGAGTCAAGCCCCCCCCCCCACCGCCGTGCCCCTCCCTCCCCTGCAGATCTTCGTGGTGCTGGCGGTGGGTGACAGGTCCGGCTCGCTGAGCTACCAGACGCTCCTGCTGCTGGGCGTGCGCCTGGCCTCCTGGAACCAGATCCTGGACCCCTGGGTGTACATCCTGCTGCGCCGGGCCGTGCTTCGCAAGCTCTGCGGGGTGCTGTGCCGCCAGCCGCCGGGCAAGGGCAGCCGCTTCGAGCGCTGGGAGGTCAGCTCCTTCCACAGCTCCGAGCGCAGCATGGTCGGCCGCTCGTAGGCGCCCCTGTGCCCTGCCAGCGCCTTGGCACCGGCTGGAGAGACGCTCGGGAGGGGGGGGGGGGGGACGTTGGACGCTTCTGGGGCGGACGATGGTGCCCCACCCGCCTGGGGGGGCCCCCCCCTGCTGCAGCCGTGGCAGGAGCTGAGCCAGATGGAAATCTGGGGCGGGGGCCGTTGCTGCCGGGGCCCTCCCGGCTCAAAGCAGGAGGCACCTTGGACATGGGGCAACAGGTTGCACAGGTGTTTGGGCATGTGCGGGGGGGGGGGGGCGCACAATGCTATGGTGAAATGCGGGAGTGGTGGTGCAGAGTGGTTTGTACTCAGAGCACCTGGCCTGAGAGGTAGCAGGGCCTAGTGGTTACGCCGTCAGCCTGCGCATCAGGACACCGGGGTTCTGAGCAAACCGTGGCTTTGGGGGAGCTCAGGGCCTGGCTCTCTCCAGGGAAGCAGCATATTGAACCAGGCCTGTTTAACTTTTGGGGAAACTGAGGCACAGCGAAAGGAGGTGATGGCACCAGTCTAGCAGGGCCCACCTGCCGGGGCTTCTTGCTGCCCTGGCCGAATCCATTCTGCCTCCCTCAGTCCCCTGGAGGGGATTCGTCTTCACTTCCTGGCCTGGCATGGGCAGCGTTGGGATGTGGCTGTTAGAAAACGGCCGTGCCCCACCCCAGAGGTGACTGCATGCCAGTGCCGAGCAAGGGTTTCCTGTAGAAAGAGCCCCTGCACACCCCAGAGGTGGCTGCATCTCCATGGGGCTGTGTATACTGCACAAAGTGCCCACAGCTTGCTCTCGACCCAGGGGACAGCTTCCCCCTTGCACCAGGCCACCCTCCCTGTTCACGGGCCCCAGCTGAGCCCCCTGGCCCCAGGCTAAGCTGGAGTGGCAAGTATTTGAGGGGGGCAGGTTGGGAATAAGCCCCCACTGGACGTGGGGGTTGAGGTAAAGGTACGTGGGAGGTGCTCTGCTCCCTTCCCCAAGGGGCTGGTGCCATTCCCAGGACGGCTGGGGAGATGTCCCCCACCCCATCCCCATTCTGCCACAGGCCCCCAGCCCCACTCCCCTAGGCCTTGCTTGGGGCCAGCCACCAACTGCAGAGCTCCAGGACATGGGGGGAGCTGGACAGGGGCTGGAGGGGGGGTCAGGAATGAGCCCCCAGCGGCCACAGGGAAAGCCAGGGGGTGGGGAACGCTGGCCCCAAGCGGGGCGTTCATTTCCCAGCATGCCAGGGGGCCAGCCCGCAGGGCGGCGCTGGGAGCTCTGTACAATAAAGAGCTTTTACCGATCGCTCTGGTGTCTGGGCTTTGGTTTGTGTGCGAGTCCCCATCCCTGCCGGGGAGGGGCCCCCACCCGAGGGGAGCCCCACCTCCGCCGCTGCCCCCCCGCAGAGCTAGAGGCCCAGCAAACTCAGCCCATGCTGCAGCCTCCAACCAGCTCAGTAGATGGCGTCCCAGCTGCCCCTCCCAGCCGGCCAGTCCCCTGCCCCGGGGGCTGGATCAGAGCCGGCGCCCCCTAGAGGGGAAAGGCCCCGTGTCCCGTTCCCTGCCCGGCCCTTTCCCATGACAGTCACACTCCCCCCGCCGTCACGGCGCCTGACTCAGGCAGAGCCCCCAGCTGACACAGGCCCCCACAATCCAGATCTTTACTAGTGTCCAGCCTTTACAGACCCCGCTGGGCACACGCATGCGGCTAGCTCCGGCAAGGGGGGATCTGGGACATCCTCCCACATCCTCTTGCCCCAACCCAGGGCCCTGCGGCCCCTGTGATTGGTGCCAGCTCTGGGGCGGCTGGGGGAGGGGGCGGAGGCGCTGGGTGGGGGTCTGGGTGCCATCAGCGGGAGGATGGTGCCCAGGTGCCAGAGCGATCCAGGGTCCAGATCCTCTTGCTTCCTGCCGGTGTCAGAGCCATCGGCCAGGGGTGGGGCCCAGGGGGAGTCACGCTCTTCCCTCCCCGCACTCCCGGGCCACTGATCCGAAAGGCAAAACGACCAACCTGGCTGGGGGCGGGGCAGGGCGGGCGCACTCAGTGTCACAGCCCGCAGGATACGTCCAGGCCTGGGGGCAGCTGCTGGCAGGAGGAGCCCCATGGCTGGCCAGAGCTGTAATCCTGAGCGGGAGGCTGCAGTGAGGGACACAGAGGTGGAGGGGGGTGGGGGGGTCTTTCTCCAAAGTCACGGGAGTCCGCAGGACGCTGGGGTCCCGTGATCTGAGGGCGGGCTGGGACACCTGGGTTTGTTACCACACAAAAGAACACAACCAAGAGCGACGGGGGCATGCGGGGAATCGCAGCTGGCAGGGGAGCAGGTCTGCCTGGTGCAAAGGGGGGGTGGGGCTTTCCAGTTGGAAAGGCGGAGCTCTCTGGAGCGAGGGGCGGGGCTCTTTGATGCAGGGGCGGGGCTGTCTGGTTGGGAAGGCGGAGCTTTCTGGTGCAAGGGGCAAAGCCGAGGCTTTGGTATAAAATGCCCTGGTGCAAGGGGCGGGGCTGTCTGGCACAAGGGGCGGAGCTGATGCTTTGGTGCAGGGGGCGGGGCCAGTGATCCCGCCCATCAGTTGTAGAGGTCGTCATCCCCCTCCTCCTGGAAGAGGCTGCCCCGGCTGTTGTCGCCCTCCCGGGAGCCACCTGCGCCGTCGGCGCCCCCGGCCCCGCTCTGCTTCCCAGCTGGGAACCTGTGGGGAGAGAGCGGGGCTGGCTCAGTGGGATGGGGGAAGGGAGCCCTGCCCTTGGCAGAGGCATCGTCTGGCACAACCATCAGCCCTCGGGTCCCCTTGTGCTGGCCACGGGCAGGCCATTCTTCCCGGGGTTGAGCGTGACACCGGGGGGGGGGGGGGCTAGTGGGGCAGGGGGAGAGCGGGCAGAGGATCCAGGGGCTGAGGGTGACAGCAAGGCCAATGGGCTGAGACTAAGGCTGGGGCAGTCCTGGGGAGGGCGCAGATCCCAGAGATGAGGGCAGGGCTGGAGGGATCCCAGGCGGGTGAGGGCAGGTAGGTGGATTGTAAGAGCTGGGGACAGACAAGGGGGAAAATCCTAGGGGGCCGAGGGCAGGGCTGGGGGGATGGCTGGGGATCCCAGGGGGCTGAGGGCAGGGCTGGGGGGAAATCCCAGGGGGCTGAGGGCAGGGCTGGGGGGAAATCCCAGAGACCTGAAGGGATCCCAGGGGGCTGAGGGCAGGGCTGAGGGGAAATCCCAGGGAGCTGAGGGCAGGGCTGGGGGGATCCCAGGGAGCTGAAGGGATCCCAGGGGGCTGAGGGCAGGGCTGGCGGGGTCCTGGGGCCGAGAACGACGCCGGGGGATCTGCTCCCTACCTGAAGTTGCCGAAGCTGCGGCTCTGCTGCAGTGTCTGGGCGAACATCTCGTACTTGCGGATGTCGTTGTCGCTGACGGAGCGGCGGGCGAAGCGCATGGCCTCCTCAAAATGATCCCGACGGATCTCGGGCACCGGGTCGTAGTCGTCCTCCTGCCCAGGGGAAGGGGGGACGGGGGAGGGGGACGGATGACACGGTCACGCCCGGTCTGGCCCTGATCAGCCAACCCAGGGCTGCTCCATCGGCAAACAAGGGCCATGTGATTGGCCTGCTCCACTCTCACCAGCCTGGTGGGGGCGCCCCAGGGGGCAGAAGCCAAGGCTCAGGGGACCCCCCCCCAGTGAGGGGGTAGCTCAGGCTGTGCAGCTGCCCCACTGTCAGGGAGCTGGGGGTTCAAGCCCCCCAGTGCCTTGCAGCAGGGAGGGGTTTGCCCCCTTGCCCTGTGAGGTCCCCCCCATACCATGACGGCATCCGGGTGGCTCTGGCGTTCCCGCTCCATCTTGATCTCCATCTCGATGGCCTCGCGGATGGCGAGCTTGCAGGCGCGCTGGCAGATCTCAGTGAGGTCAGCACCCGAAAACCCGTGGGTGATCTTGGCCAGGTAGTTCAGGTCCACATCCTGCGGGGGGAGGGAAGAGAGAGATAGTCAGGGGATGGGAGGGAAACAAAGAGCGCATTGGGGGGGTCACATTCCAGGGGGGTGGGAGAGACACAGCCAGTCAGGGGCTGGAGGGGGGCAAAGGCAGTCATTCCTGGGATGAGCATGAGGCTGATCAAAACCTTCCATCTAAACCCTTTTCAGACAATCAGGTTTTGGACAAAGCCATTTTTCCCCATCTAGAACGTCCATTTCCCGCAGAAAAGTTGGGTTCCTCATAAAAAAACCCCAAATATTTTGATTCTAAAATGTCACCCCCTTGTTTCATGAGAGTTGTAGTTGGGTTGCATCACATCCCCATTCTCCTCTATGGACCAGGCTTCCTGGGCAGACTACATCTCCCATGATGCACCAAGGACACAGCCTCCTATGATGCACCCCCACCTCTCACCAAGGGTGGATGCCGTGGTGCATCATGGGGAACGTAGTTCAGTAGTCTCACGTCCCCATCCTCTAGACCAGACTTCCTGGCCAGATGACATCTCCTATGAGGCACCACTTCCTCTTGCCAAGAAGGGAGACCATGGTGCATCATGGGACATGTAGTCTGACCAGGGAGCCCAGCCTAGAGAGGCGAAAGGATTCATGAGGCACCACGGCAGCCTTCAGAATGCAAATATTTTGGTTTTTGACTGCAATTCTTCAGTTTTCAAATTTCTGCTGGAAAAAAAGTCCCATGGAACCATTTAGATGCAAATTAAAGTTTTTTTCATGTTCTTAGAAATTGTCCATGGGGGGGGGGCTTGCCCCCCAGCAAATGCCACCCCTGGCTAGGACTGGAAAAACCAGACTCTGCTCCCAGTAACACAGCAATCTGGAGCCGCCTCACTGGCCCTCACATGTTTAAACCAGACTGACACCAGCCTAACTCTGAGAAGGATTTCTCCTGTAGCCTCTGGGGGATGTATTTGTGGGTGAGCAGCTCCACTTTTGTGTGCCCATGGACACACATGGGAGCTGCCTTAGGCCAGAGACACACACACAAGGGAGCTGCTTTGGGGTGGGGATAGGCACACACACACACAATCTCTCTGGGGGTCAGGCGGGGGGACAGACAATAGGATCTGCCTTGGGGTGGATACATACATACACCCCCCCACATACACATTCTTCCCATGGGTACACACAGAGTGCGCCAACTTCCCCACAGGGTGGGTTTAGGAAGCCGCCCCAGTGTTGCTGACCCCAAGCGTGGAAACCTCACGCGTCAGGCCTGGGGGAAATATCATGAGACCAACCTAAAAATCCCGAGATTTAAATACTGAACAATGCAAGCTGGGTTCTCTTCCTTTGCCTCCTGGGCTCACGCTTTCCAGCTCCGCTCTGCAGCCACAAGAGCTAGAAAACAATTTCTTTGCGGGCGTGAAAGCCGAGGGGCTCCCCTGTACTCCCGTGAGCTGGGGATTTAGGGAAGAAACGAGCGCAAGTCTCAGGCTCCAGTGCTGAGAGTTGGCAAAGCTGCGGCTCTACGAGACCAGAGCGCCGTGCGGCTGGGGGAGGAGGTGCTGCGAGGCCTGGCGTGCTCACTCACCCCGGCCACAGGCGACTTGCGCAGGTTGGCACTCAGGATGGCCGCCCGGGAGGTGTCGTCAGGCAGCGGGATGTAGATGAGCTGGTCCAGCCGCCCCGGGCGCAGGATGGCTGGGTCGATGATGTCTGGCCTGGGGATGGGGGGGAGGCGACAAGGAGACACAGCCTCAGCCCCTGCCCGGCACCCACCCCAGGGGGCGTCCTGGGGCACCTCCAGAGAGGGGGCAGCTCCCACATACACCCACCCCCACCGCTGGCGTCCCTCGGCCCCGGAGCAGCCCTGGGGAGCACGGGTACTACGGCCGTGCAAAGCTTCTCCAGGGAACCTGGACTGCGAAGAAAAGGAGACAAACCCCAGGAAGCCCGTCCCCCATAAGGGACCCTCCCCTACCCCCATGCAGCTTGCCCTACCCCCCGTCCCCAAGGAACCTCCCCCGCCTCCACAGAGCCTGCTCACCCTCTGTCCCCAGGGACCCTGTCCCCTGCAAGGGACCCTGCCCTGCCCCCCTGCCCCCAGGAACCCTCCCCCGCCCCCAGGAACCTCTCCCACCCCCACAGAACCTGCTCACCCTCTGCCCGTCTCCTGCCCCCAGGGATCTTGTCCACCCAAGGAAACCTCCCCAACCCCACGGACCCTGCCCCCTTGCTCTCAGGGACCTTGCCCCACCCCTGCTCCCAGGGTGCCTCTCCCAAGCTCATATAGATGGGGGGCGCGGTCCTCATGCCCCTCCCCATGGCCAGGTCTCCCACGGCGCAGGAGCACGCAGCAGGGCGGCACAGAGGGGCTTGTCCTGGTCCCAGCAGCCTGGGCCTGGAGAGCAGGGTGTCTGGGGGAGTCTCACCTGTTCGTGGCCCCGATGATGAAGACGGTCTTCTTGTTGGTCATGCCATCCATCTCGGTGAGGATCTGGTTGATGACACGGTCGGCCGCCCCCCCGCCGTCCCCCGCGCCACCCCCCCGTGCCTTGGCGATGGAGTCCAGCTCGTCGAAGAACAGGATGCAGGGGGCGGCCTGGCGAGCCTGGGGCGCAGGGGGAGAGAGTGGGGCGTGGGGGGGAGCTCCCGAGGGGGAAGAGAACAGGGTGTGCAGGGAGCCCCTGAGTGGGGAAGAGAGTGAGGGGCGGGCCTGGGGGGGACACCTGGAGAGGGACAGAATGCACTGGGCAGCGGGGAGCCCCAGGGCGGGGGTGGGGGGTACTCACTGCAACAGCAGTGCTGGGACAGGGGCTCCCCTGCTGCTGGGTCAGGCTGGGGCACCATGCAGCTCCCCTCCCCCGATTAGCAGGAATCCCCCCAAACCTGCGCCCCTTTGGCTGCGCAGGCATCACCCCCACAACTGGTGAGCACAGCAGGTTGAGGGGGCAACACAGACCCTGCAGCCAGGGCTCATGGGTAGGAGCAGTAGAGAGGCCCCCCCATGCCCCAGCACCCTGAGGCCTGGCCAGGCAGGTGGCGGGGAGCCCCCAAGGCCCGGCTGAGTGCGAGGGGGAGCCCCCAAGGCCCGGCTGAGTGCGAGGGGGAGCCCCCAAGGCCCAGCCGGGCCAGCACTCCATGCCCCACGCACCTTGTCGAAGACGTCGCGCACGTTGGCCTCGGACTCCCCGAACCACATGGTGAGCAGCTCGGGACCCTTGATGGAGACGAAGTTGGCCTGGCACTCGTTGGCGATGGCCTTGGCCAGCAGGGTCTTGCCGCAGCCCGGCGGCCCGTAGAACAGCACACCCCGTGATGGCGTCATGCCGAACTTCAGGAACTTGTCCGGGTACTCCACCGGGAACTGCAGGGGAGGGGTCAGGGATCAGGGATAGGGGGGCCCAGAAAGCTGGCATCGCCCCCTCCCTTCACTGCACCATGGAGGTGCCCCCTACTGAGCCCCCACCCCGCCCCCTGCAGCACAGCTCCCCCTACTGAGTCCGCCCCCCGCCCCCTGCAGCACAGTTCCCCCTACTGAGCCCCCACCCCGCCCCCTGCAGCACAGCGCCCCCTACTGAGCCCCCACCCCGCCCTCTGCAGCACGGCGCCCCCTGCTGAGCCCCCCATCCTGCTCGTTGCAGCACAGCACCCCTTACTGAGTCCCCACCCTGCCCCCTGTCGCCCAGCGCCTCCCGGTGAACCCGCCCCCTGCAGCACGGCGCCCCCTGCTGAATCCCTACCCCGCCCCCTGCAGCACGGCACCTCTTCCTAAGCCCCCCATCCCGCTCCCTGCAGCAGAGGCTCCTGATGAGCCCCCACCCCACCCCCTGGAGCACAGTGCCCCCTCCTGAGCCCCTGTGATGTTGCACTCTATATGGTTTTATGAAAATATGCTAATGAGTGTGAATATAACGTAACTGAAATATGCTTCATGCAAAAGGTCTCTTGTAAGGTATCATTACAAAGCTTACAATCTACTGGGCGTGGTCATCCTATTTGTAGGTATGTATCACTCTTGTATCTGAAACTAGAAATATGAACTATAACTCTGAGGTCCTATTGTAATTATGCAAAGTGTGGGCCATTAACGGTGGCTGGGAATCTTGATGGCTCCCATCAGCCAGGACAATTGGTTGTAAATGGCTCTGTTTACCGGTAAGTCTGTGTGCTGGCAAGTGGGTAAGGAAGTCTTACAGTGACATGTAAGAAGGAGGGGTGGGAACCCAGAGAGGGACAGAGGATTCCCACCTTGTGCAAAAGATATATAAGTGGGTGGAACAGAAAAAAAGGGGGTGGCCATCATGAGGAATCCCCTAGCTACCACCTGAGCTGGAACAAGGGCTGTACCAGGGGAAAGGATTTTGCCCAGACTAGGCAGGCATCCAGTCTGTGACAGAAGCTTATTGAAACATCCGAGGGTGAGATTTCATCTGTATTCACTTTCTTACTGTATTAGGTTTAGACTTGCGCGTTTTATTTTATTTTGCTTGGTAACTCACTTTGTTCTGTGTGTTACTACTTGGAACCACTTAAATCCTAATTTTTATATTTAATAAAAATCACTTTTTACTTATTAATTAACCCAGAGTATGTATTAATACCTGGGGGGGGGGCAAACAGCTGTGCATCTCTCTATCAGTATTATAGAGTGTGAACAATTTATGAGTTTATCCTGTATAAGCGTTATACAGGGTAAAACAGATTTATTTGGGGTTTGGACCCCACTGGGAACTGGGCATCTGGGTGTTGGAGACAGGATCACTTCTTAAGCTGTTTTCAATTAAGCCGGCAGCTTGTGGGGGACGTGGCTCAGACCCGGGTCTGTGTTTGCAGCAGGCTGGCGTGTCTGGCTCAAACAAGGCAGGGTACTGAAGTCCCAGGCTGCCAGGGAAAATGGGCTCAGCGGTCACCTCAACACACCCGGTGGCAGTTCCCAAGGGGGTTTCTGTGACCCAACCTGTCACAGCCCCGACCCCGCCCGCTGCAGCACAGCGCCCCCTAGCACTGCACTGGGGCACTGGGGCTGGCATGGAGGAGGGAGAGTCCCATCCAAGCCCCAAACGGGCGGATCCTTGCTTAGCCTGGGCAAGGCGGGTGCAGCCCCCCACTCACCTGCACCAGCTCCTGCAGCTCTCGCTTCACCTCCTGCAGCCCCCCAATGTCCTCCCAGCAGACCTGGGGCACCTCCACCACCGTCTCCCGCAGCGCCGACGGGTTGCTCTGGCTGAGCGCCCACTGTGGGGGGGGGGGACATGGGGGGGAAGAGCATGAGGGGCGTGGCCTCGGGCTGGGGAGGAGGGGCGGGGCCCAGGGGCGGGGTCGCCAGGTTACCTGGAAGTCGTCCATGGTGACGGCCATGGCGTCGAGGATGTCGGCGTCGATGGTGTCGTCCTCCAGGTCGATGATGTTCATCTTCTTGCGGATGGCCTGGAGCGCCGCCTCGGAGCACAGGGCCGCCAGGTCCGCGCCCACGTGCCCGTGCGTGTCTCTGGCCACCTGCAGCCACAGGGCGCCTGACACGGGGCCACGGGGGGCGGGGCCACAGGCAGCCAGGGAACGGGGCCACGGCAGGGGAGGGGGGAGAGGAGCCAGGGAACGGGGCCACGGGCAGCCAGGGAATGGGGCCAGTCAGGGAACGGGGCCACAGGCAGCCAGGGAACGGGGCCACGGCAGGGGAGGGGGGAGAGGAGCCAGGGAACGGGGCCACGGGCAGCCAGGGAATGGGGCCAGTCAGGGAACGGGGCCACAGGCAGCCAGGGAACGGGGCCACGGCAGGGGAGGGGGGAGAGGAGCCAGGGAACGGGGCCACGGGCAGCCAGGAAACGGGGCCAGTCAGGGAACAGGGCCACGGCAGGGGAGGGGGGAGAGGAGCCAGGGAACGGGGCCACGGCAGGGGAGGGGGGAGAGGAGCCAGGGAACGGGGCCACGGCAGGGGAGGGGGGAGAGGAGCCAGGGAACGGGGCCACGGGCAGCCAGGAAACGGGGCCAGTCAGGGAACGGGGCCACGGCAGGGGAGGGGGGAGAGGAGCCAGGGAACGGGGCCACGGCAGGGGAAGGGGGAGAGGAGCCAGGGAACGGGGCCACAGGCAGCCAGGGAATGGGGCCAGTCAGGGAACGGGGCCACGGGACCAGCCAGGGAACGGGGCCACGGGAGGGGAGGGGGGAGAGGAGCCAGGGAACGGGGCCACAGGCAGCCAGGGAATGGGGCCAGTCAGGGAACAGGGCCACGGGGGCCAGCCAGGGAACGGGCCCATGGGAGGGGATGGGGGGCCAGCCAGGGAACAGGGCCAGTCAGGGAACGGGGCCACGGGAGGCGGGGGGCCAGGGAACGGGGCCATGGGAGGCGGGGGGCCAGGGAACGGGGCCAGTCAGGGAACAGGGCCACAGAGCAGTGGGCTGTGGGGAGGGGCTAGCCAGGGGACCTTGGGGGTGGAGGCACTAGCTGGGGATGGAGCTATGGGGAGGGACCAGCCAGCCACAGGGGAGAGATCACAGCTCCCCTGCCCCACCCTCCCCCCAAGCACACATGACCCTCCCCTCATCTATACAGACTCCAGTCCCCACACACCTGCCCCCACCCCCACATCCATGTACACGACCCCCCAGCTCTCCCTCCCCCGCCCCGTCCAACCCCACCCTCTCACCCGCTCCAGATCCACGTCCTCAGCCAGCTTCATGTTCTTGGTGTGGATCTGCAGGATCTCCAGCCGCCCGACCGAGTCTGGGATCCCGATGTCGATCTCGCGGTCAAAGCGCCCTGGGGAAGGAGAGGGGTTGGGGTCTCAGCCCAGCCCCTCGCAAGCATACACAGCGTGTGGAACCATCATGCCCCAGGAGCGGGGGCTGGGGGCTAGCAAGCAGAGCAGGAGGGGCTGGGAGCCAGGACTCCTGGGTTCCATCCCCAGTGCTGGGAGGAGAATGGGGTCTAGTGGTTAGAGCAGGGGCTGAGAGCCAGGACTCCTGGGTTCTATCCCCAGTTAGCGCAGCAGCAGGGGGAAGATAGGAAGCCAGGACGTTCAGTCCAGGATTTACTTGCCTCCCACAGTGAGGGCCCTGGGTGGGGTCCCCATGTCCCTGCAGCCCCACACCCGGGCACCTACCAAACCTGCGCAGGGCGGGGTCCACGCTGTTGGGTCGGTTGGTGGCGGCCATGACGATGACATGGGACCGCTGCTTGAGGCCGTCCATGAGCGTCAGCAGCTGGGACACGATCCTGCGCTCTACCTCGCCATGTGTCTGCAACAGGGGAGGGGGTTGGGCTGAGAATGGGGAGACTCCGCAGCACCAGTGACCAGGGCCCCCGGGACCTCCCTGCTGCTCAGCCAGCTCTGGGCCAGGCTGAGCCATGGACACAGCACCGTCTAATGACAGGGCACTCCCCAGCAGCACAGCGCCCCCTGGTGCCAGACTGAGGATGCCCCTGAGGACTCCCTGCTCTTCCCTCTCTGATTGGGAACCGTTGGCCTCACATCCGAGATGAAGCAGGAGGATCTGGCGCTGTAAAATCCCATAAACCCTAACCCCTGCCAGCAGCGGGCTCGCTCCACCCCATACCAACCCCTGTTGCCCGGCCAAAGCAGGAAATCAGGGCAGCTGGCATCAGAGCAAGACAGCGAGAAACACCAGCCAGCCAGGGTCAGGCGGGTGCACACAAGCATGTGCACGTGCCCTGGGGCCTCCAGCAGACACGACACGGCCCCTCTTTATGATCAATGATCACAGAATCCTAGGGATGGGGGCAGGAAGGGGCCTCCAGAGGTCACCAGGTCCAGCCCCCTGCCCTGAGGCAGGGCCAAGTAACCCCAGCCCGTCCCTGGGTTGGTGCAACCTGTTCTTACAAACCGCCAATAATGCGGACTCCACAACCACCCTTGGTCGCCTGTTCCAGAGCCAAACTCCCCTTGGAGTTAGAAAGTTTCGCCTAATATCCAACCGAAATCTCCCTTGCTGCAGATTAAGCCCATTGCCTCTTGTCCTACCCCCCGGGGACACGGAGAACTACTGATCTCTGTCCTCTTCGTAACAGCCCTTAGCATGTTCTCAGGTCCCCCTCAGACGTCTTTTCTCAGGCTAAACATGTCCAGGTTTGAACCTTTCCTCAGAGATCCGGTTTGCTAAACCTCTGATCATGTTTGTGGCTCTCCTCTGGCCTCTCTCCAACCTGTCCACATCTTCCCTAAAGCGCGGCGCCCAGAACTGGACACGGGACTCCAGCTGAGGCCTCCCCAGTGCCGAGCAGAGTAGGGCAGTCACCTCCCGTGTCTTATGTACGACACTCCTGTTAATCCTACACCCCAGAACGAGATCAGCCGTTTTCACAGCCGTCTCGCACTGTTGACTCATATTCGATCTGTGCTCCGCTAGAACCCCAGCCGCTTTCCAGCACTACGACTGCCTTGCCAGGTATTCCCCGTATTCTGGTTGTGCAGTCGATTTTTCCTTCCTGAGTGAAGTACTTTGCACTTGTCTTTACTGAATTTCATCTTGCTGATTTCCCGCCAATTCTCCAATGTGTCAAGGTCGTTCTGAATTCCAAACCTGGCCTCCAAAGAGCTAGCAGCCCTCCCAGCCTGGTGTCAGACGCTGATTTTATCAGCACTCTCTGCACTCCGTTATCCAAATATTTAATGAAAATATTGACTAGAACCAGGCCCAGGACTGACCCCTGCGGGACCCACTCAACACACCCTCCCAGTTTGACAGCGAACCATCGATAAGTACTCTTTGAGTATCTTTGAACCAGTTGTGCACCCACCTTATTGTATATTTTTCTAGACCACATTTCCCTAGTTTGCGTATGAGAATCTCATCCGGGACTGTGTCAAAAGCCCGACTGAAATATTACTGTGACAGAATGAGAATTTTTCACAATATTTTGGATGAGTCTTGTGTGTGCCTCAGTTTCCCCCATGAGCTCTGTGGATAACTAGGTCAGGGAAAAAGAAAAGGAGGACTTGTGGCACCTTAGAGACTAACAAATTTATCTGAGCATCAGCTTTCGTGAGCTACAGCTCACTTCATCGGATGCATTCAGTGGAAATTCACTGAATGCATCCGATGAAGTGAGCTGTAGCTCATGAAAGCTGATGCTCAAATAAATTTGTTTGTCTCTAAGGTGCCACAAGTCCTCCTTTTCTTTTTGCGGATACAGACTAACAGGCCTGCTACTCTGAAATAGGTCAGGGAAAAAGTTTGCAGAGACCCAGGTGTGACTGATGCCTGGCTGTCTGTCGACCGCCCCAGGCCCAGGGATGGTCCCAGAAAACAATGGTCCCTCCAATTGCCCGGACATTTGTTACCTAGTGACTAATAACCATGATGCCCGGGAACAAGGAGAAAGGATGGAGGAGGGGCCAGGTGAGGTGGTTAAGTGGGGGCTGCTGGAAGCAGAAGTTTCTGGATGTGGACTACAGAGGAGTCAAGAGGGCTCTGGGCTGGGGCCTGACGCCACTTTGCTGTAACTTTCCATTCTCATATTAACTAAAGACTTTCTAAGCTGTGTTCCTTAATAAATCCTGCTGTTATACACCGCTGGCTGAGAGTCACTCCAGAATTAGGAAACTGGGGTTGCACCGCTCCCTTTGGGGGTGCAAGTCTCCCCCAGGGGTCCAATCCAGGTGGACTCATTGCAGGGAGCTCATGGCGTGACACAGGGGTGCTGACGGCTCAGAGGTTCGGTCCCACGAGGTGGGGAAGCCAAGGGGCTGACCATCAGCCTAAGGGGGCTGATGCACTAAAGGAGTCCTCCCAGGGCTGTGCGAGAGCATTGGGCCTGTGGATCCGTGACAATAACATCGACTATTTCTCCCTCAACTTTCACCCTGACCGGTTAGATTGTTCACATACGATCCCTCCCTGATGCTGAGATGCGGCTGCCACTGGGGTGGGGCGCGGGGGCTGTTTATACTGGGATCCCCTACCCCATCTCACCTTCTCCCTCTTGGGGGCAATGGCGTCCAGCTCGTCGATGAAGATGATGGCCGGCGCATTCTTCTCGGCCTCCTCAAAGGCTTTACGCAGATTGCTCTCTGACTCGCCAGCCAGCTTGCTCATGATCTCCGGACCTGGGCGGGGGCAGGGGCTCTTTATAAAGGGGTCCCTTGCCTGGCACTGAGAATCAGCTGGGGTGAGGCGCATGGCTATTCATACAGGGAGTGATGCCGGCCTGCAGGGCCATGGCAGGGGCCAGTCACCCGCATGCTTCAGAGCAGAAGGGAATCCCCAGCAAGGGGTCAGGAAGCCATGAAAACCCAAGGCACAATGGGGCCTCTGCACCGGGCAGCATCACCATACCAGCATGGGAGAGTGCCAGGATGAAGGGAAAAACTGAGGGCACCCAGCCCACCCCTGGCAGAGTGGACCAGGAGGGAGGGTGGGTGCTGTGGGGCGGGCAGCACAGAGGGAGGGCAGCCGGAGACCACAGCGAGGGATGCATGAGAAATGCCAAAGATGAGAGAGAGGGGGGTGCGTGGGGACAGACTAGACAGGCATGCGTGGGGACGGACAGACGGACATGTGGAAGGATGGCCAGACATGTGGGGACGGATGGGCTCCCCACCCTTTGCCCCCTCCTGCTTGGCGTCTCTCACCGTTGATGAGGAAGAAGAAGGCTCCTGTTTCGTTGGCCACGGCTCGGGCCACCAGCGTTTTCCCGGTGCCGGGGGGGCCGTACAGCAGGATGCCTCGGGGCGGCTGAGGAGGGAACAGACTCAGTTGGCAAGAGGCAACCGATGGGAAAACTGCCCAAGGAGGCTGCATTGGGCACGTGTGCGACGTGCAGGGCGGATGCCCCCAAACCCAGTGTCCCATCAGGAGAGGTGGTGGAGGGAGGTGACTGCGATGTTAATCGAGGCTGAGATGGTCCTGTCCTGGGGTGCAGAGGGAGAGGGACCATCCAGATGGCTCTGGGGGCACCCCAGGCTGGACTGAGGCCCATGTCTGGGGACCCAGCAAATGGGGTCCTGGACGACATCAGGATTGCAGCTTCTGCTAAGAAGCGTGTTGCCAGCCCTCATGGTTGGGAGGAAAAGGTAGAAAATATGACAGAGGGTGTCACGGACACAGTGCTGCTGCCTGCGTCTGCAGAGAGCCTGACCCCATTGCTCTGAGATGGGGGGGAAACAGCTTAAAGGGCAGAGTGCTGGGGCTGATTACACAGGGATCCCTTGCCCAGCACGGAGATGCAGCTGCCTCTGGGGAGGAGCGCAGGGCTGCTCGTGCAGGGATGTCCTAACAGTGAGATCTGCTTGGCTGTGGGATTGGATGAGGTGGCCCCGCCCTGCCGGGCTCACGGTACCTTGACGCCAATGGCTTTGAAGAGCCCTGGGTGGCGCAGGGGCAGCTCCACCATCTCCTTGATCTGAGCCATCTGCTTCCGGCAGCCCCCGATGTCGTCGTAGCCCACGTCGTTCAGGCTCTCCTCCTCGTCCTGCGCGGGTGCCGGGCAGGGTCACGGTGCGACCAAGCCGGCCTCCCAAAACCGTGGCAGCCACCCTGGGACCAGCACCCACTCCCTCCCCCTCTGGGACCAGACCCTGATCCCCACAGACAGCCACACTGCCTCCACCCCGTTGGGACCCAGCCCCGACCCAACCTGCTCCCCCAGGATCCAGCACCATGGGCCCTGCTCCACCTCCCCATAGATCCAGCACCATGGGCCCTGCTCCACCTCCCCATAGATCCAGCACCATGGGCCCTTCTCCCTGCCGCCCCCCGATCCAGCACCATGGGCCCTTCTCCCCCCCGCCCCCCCCAGATCCAGCACCATGGGCCCTGCTCCACCTCCCCATAGATCCAGCACCATGGGCCCTGCTCCACCTCCCCATAGATCCAGCACCATGGGCCCTGCTCCACCTCCCCATAGATCCAGCACCATGGGCCCTTCTCCCCCCCGCCCCGCCCCCCCCCCCGATCCAGCACCATGGGCCCTGCTCCACCTCCCCATAGATCCAGTACCATGGGCCCTTCTCCCTGCCGCCTCCCGATCCAGCACCATGGGCCCTTCTCCCCCCCGCCCCCCCCCCAGATCCAGCACCATGGGCCCTTCCCCCGCTCGGATCCAGCACCATGGGCCCTTCTCCCCCCCGCCCCCCCCAGACCCAGCACCATGGGCCCTTCTCCCCCCCGCCCTCCCCAGACCCAGCACCATGGGCCCTCCCCAGGCTCGGATCCAGCACCATGGGCCCTGCTCCACCTCCCCATAGATCCAGCACCATGGGCCCTTCTCCCCCCCGCCCCCCCCAGATCCAGCACCATGGGCCCTCCCCCCGCTCGGATCCAACACCATGGGCCCTGCTCCACCTCCCCATAGATCCAGCACCATGGGCCCTTCTCCCATCCGCCTCCCCCCGATCCAGCACCATGGGCCCTTCTCTCCCCGCCCGCCCCCAGATCCAGCACCACGGGCCCTGCTCCACCTCCCCACAGATCCAGCACCACGGGCCCTTTCCCGCGCCCCCCCCGGATCCAGCAGTCTCTGGGGCACCTGCAGAAGGGCGCAGGGCCATGGCTGCACCCACCTCTCTCTTGATGGGCTCACCCTCGCAGTGGATGACGGTGTCAGGGGCCACGATGCAGTGGGGGCTCGGATCCACTTCCACCACCTTGAACTCCACGGCCCGCATCCCGCCACGCACCAAGAAGATGTCACCTGGTGGGGGAGGGGATGTTGTTACCGAGCCAGCTGGGGGTAGGGGGGAGTCCAACCCACACCTGGCGGGGGCCCCCCTGTTGGGGGACAGCCCTACCCAACCCGCTCCAGGCTGGGCGCCTCCCCACCTTCCCCTAACAGAGGTAAGACAGCCAGCCCCGTGCTGCCCCCCCAGGGAGCTGCCCCCCGAACCATCATCCCAGGAAGGGGGGGTAGGTCTCAGGGCTCCCCCCGACCCCGGCTCACCTTTGTGCACAGGCCGATAGGCCTCCAGAAAGTAGGGCTTCAGGTACACTTCGAAGAGGTTCCCGGTCAGGCCGACGATGGTGTCGTCAATGGGCAGCACGTGGATCCGCTTCCCGTACTTCACGTCTGGGCAGGCCTGGATGCTGCAGGACAGACCCCGGCTCAGCCCGGCACCCGCAGCACGGTGCCCCCCGCCGAGGCCCCGGCCGCACGGCGCCCCCCGCCGAGCCCCCCGCTCCCCGCAGCACGGCCCCCCCCGCCGAGCCCCCCGCAGCACGGCCCCCCCATACTGAGCCTCCGCTCCCCGCAGCACAGCGCCCCCGAGTCCCCCGCTCCCCACAACTTGGCCCCCCCCGCTGAGCCCCCTGCCCCCTGCAGCACAGCACCCCCTGCCGAGCCCCCGCTCCCCGCAGCACGGCGCCCCCTGCCGAGCCCCCGCTCCCCGCAGCACGGCGCCCCCTGCTGAGCCCCCCGCAGCACGGCGCCCCCTGCTGAGCCCCTGCTCCCCACAGCACGGCGCCCCCGTACTGAGCCCCCGCTCCCCGCAGCACGGTGCCCCCTGCTGAGCCCCTGCTCCCCACAGCACGGCGCCCCCGTACTGAGCCCCCGCTCCCCGCAGCACGGTGCCCCCTGCTGAGCCCCTGCTCCCCACAGCACGGCGCCCCCGTACTGAGCCCCCTGCTCCCCGCAGCACGGTGCCCCCTGCTGAGCCCCTGCTCCCCACAGCACGGCGCCCCCGTACTGAGCCCCCTGCTCCCCACAGCACGGCGCCCCCGTACTGAGCCCCCTGCTCCCCGCAGCACGGCGCCCCCTGCTGAGCCCCCCGCAGCATGGCGCCCCCGTACTGAGCCCCCTGCTCCCCGCAGCACAGCATCCCCTGCTGAGCCCCCCCGCTCCCCGCAGCACAGCGCCCCCGGTGCTGACTGCTGTGGAGACTACCCCTAACTGAGCCCCCCATACAATGATTCATCCAAGCAGGGCATGTCAGGTCTCTATTGAGTGCGAATACCCCACTGGCCCTCAGAGACACTGCAAAACTTGGGCATGGATAATATCCCAGATTGATGCATCTGCACCGGACATTACAATCTTAAAGCCTTGACGTTAAAGGCAGGGCCCAAGGAGGCAACATGCCTCGGGCAGGCTCTGTTCAGGAAGAGGGAAGTGGACGCTTCTCTCTCGGGCTGGTCACTGTGTATTAAGAACACAAGAACGGCCAGGCTGGGTCAGACCAATGGTTCATCTTCCAACAGTGGCCAGTCAGGTGCTTCAGAGGGAATGAACAGAACAGGGCAATAGCCAAGGGATCCATCCCGTCATCCAGTCTCAGCTTCTCAGTCAGAGGCTTAGGGACACCCAGAGCGTGGGGCTGCATCCCTGACCATTTTGGCTAATAGCCATTGCTGGACCTGTCCTCCAGGAACTTACCGAATTCTTTTTTTGAACCGAGTTATACTAGAGGCCCTCACAACAGCCCCTGGCAACGAGTTGCACAGGTCAGCTGTGCGTTGTGTGAAAAAGTACTTCCTTTTCTTCGTTTTAAACCTGTGGCTCTCCATCAGGGGTACCCGTACCCCTGGGGGTATGCAGCGGTCTTCCAGGGGGTCCATCAACTCATCTAGATACCTGCCTAGTTTTACTTCAGGCTACATAAAAAGCACCAGCAAAGTCAGGACAAACTAAGATGTCCGACAGACAACGACTTGTTTATACTGCTCTGTGGACTATCCACTTAAATGTAAGTACAATAGTTATATTCCGATTGATTTACTTTATAATGACCTGGTAAAAACGAGAGAGCCAGCCATTTGTCAGCAAGAGCATGCTGGGACCCTTTTGTATTTTTATGCCAGATTTTGTCAGCAAGTCGTTGTTAAGTGAGGGGAAACTTGGGGTACGCAAGACAAGTCAGACTCCTTGAAAGAGGTACAGTAGTCTGGAAAAGTTGAGAGCCACTGGTTGAAACCTGCTGCCCCTGGTTCTTGTGTTCTGTGAAGGGACCAGTAACACTTCCCTCGTCCCTTTGCTCCTGATATTACACAACTCTGTCACGTCCCCTCTTCGTCATCTCTGGTCTAAGCTGACCAGCCCAAGTCTTTTCAATTTCCTTTCTTATGGAAACTGTTCCACTTCTTTACTCATTTTTGTCACCCTCATCTGTACCTTTTTCTTGTTGGAGACAGAGTGACCAGAGCTGCACACAGTATTCAAGGTGTGGGCGCACCATGGCGTGGCGTTGGGATATTTCCTCTCTCACTACCTAGCCCTTTCCTAGGGGTTCCTAACAGTCCGTTCATTGTTCTGAACAATGAAAGCTGCACGCTGAGTGGATGTTTTCAGAGACTTATCCCCGGTGACTCCAAGATCCCTTTCTTGAGTGTAACAGCTCATTTAGATCCCATCACGTTGTCTGGACAGTTGGGGTTACTTACTGTGTGTTTCCCAGTGTAAGTCTATTTCAATGAGGGGCCACCAACTAATCAAGACCAATGTTCCCTCTAATTTTTGACAGGCTGTGTACACCAAAAAATTCTGCTGTGCAAATGTTTGTGCGCGATGGGTTTCGCCGCGGGTGCGGGGTTTCGGATCTGTGGGCAAGCACGCAGCTTAAAGGGAACAATGATCAAAAGGACTGTGAAATTAACAAGAGACTGCAAAATCTGCAGGCAGGGACACACGGCAGGAGGCTCTCCACCATCAAAGGACCGTTTTCATATACATATTTGGGGGTTGCAAAGGGACATAGCATTCTGGACCAGGGGACCAGCTGGCAGCACGGTTTGCCTCATGAAAACAAGCTCCCAGCTAGGCCTGGCTGAAAAACGCCAGAAGGACTCTGGGGTGAACTTCGCTCTCTATGACACGAAAGGATCGAGGTGAACAAGTCTAGGCTCTAGAATGTGAGTTACAATTACATTTGCCATGTAACCTTTTGTTCCCAAATATTTCTACTTGCTCCCCTGGGAATCTCTTCCCTTTGTTAAATGAACTTTGGTTTGTTGTCACTGCAGACAAAGTGCAGCGTGAAGCAGGGCGTGACCTGAGGCCAAGCCGGGTATGCTGCTTCTTTGAGAGCAGCGGATCCGTGATTGTTCAGCGAGCCAGGGCAGAGCTCTCCCAGGGGACGCACGGAGGTTGCCGTGTGCCTCTCGCTCCACCGCAGAGGGCCAGCGGGGCCTGCATAGGCAGAGAAAGGAGTGACTGTATTGCCCGGGACTGGGGGAGTTGGGGATCTGACCCCAGCAGGCACAGCCCTGGTTTCCTCCTGCTAAGGGCAGGTGGTAGTGAGGTGCCACCCAAACCTGAGTGGTGTCACAGAAGGGCGCTCCCTGCAGCACCCCAGGGATTCCCAATTTCAGTCTCCCATCCGCACCCTGAGCAGGCCAGCCCCTTCTTAGCTGCAGAGCTGGAGGGAAGGGGCCCACCCGGCACTCACCTCACCACGTCACCCAAGCGCACGCGGAGGTTGTTGCGGGTGACGCGGTTCATGCGGATCTTCTCGCTGTGGCAGGAGTCGTCAGTGAGGACAATGCACACCGTCTCCCGGCGCTTCTTGCCCTTCAGCAGCACCGTGTCACCCCGAAACAAGTGCAGCTCCTCCATCTTGGTCTGCAATGGAGACGGGCGGTGACGGAGCACACGGGGCACGGGGGCATTTGCAGAATGTGTGGGGTGCATGGTGTGTCCATATGCAAAGGGTGTGTCGGGGGTATGTACATGGTACATGTGCTACTTCTGGGGGAATGCTGCGCCAAATTAAAAATTCTGCGCACGATATTTTAAAACATCTGCAAAATTCTGCATATTTTATTTGTCAGAATAACGCATGCTGGTTTCAATTATGTAGGTAATTTATTTAAACTACAATACAATGGATGGAGAATGGGAGTGGGGAGCATTGGAGGAAATCCCCAAATCCCCTTGCTTAATAGTAACGTAGCTAGGTTTGACGCTTTATTTCTACTTATTAGTCAACAAATAGATGCGGCCATATGTTCAGTGTTACATCATAGGTAACTGAAGAGCAAGTGAGGGCTGGGGAATCAAACTCACAATTTATACTGGCTACTGACCATCTCCAGAAAGGTCAGTAGCAAACAGTTCATGGAGCACATTTTGATAAGAAATGTTTTCAGTCCAAAAATGTAGACCAGTTCTAATCACTAAAGCACCATAAGCATTTATAAGGCCAGACTGTCCTTTATACCACTCTGGCCATGTGAAGGAGCCTTAAAACTTATAACACCTGTTTTATACTCCCAGGGAAATTCACAAAGACAATGGGAACAATTCACTAAGCAGGCAGGCTGCTACTTCTGCTCTGCCTGAGGGGACTGCCTGTGCCACGCCGGCTTCCTCAGACATTCCCTGAAGCCCTGACTCCCCATGCTGAGTGTGCTGCAATAGTGAGGGAGAGGTACAGAGTGTCTCTCTCTCACACACACACACACACAACTGCCCACCCCTTCACACACCCCCAGTGGTGATTTACATCTGTATTGGCTGCTCCGGGCACCTGAACCGACCTGCCTGTGCTGCCGGGGAGGGGCGTGTGACTGCTCTTGTGGCTTCCCTTTGCTCTCCCCTCAGAAGTCATTTTTCTGCAGGGAAGCAAAGAAATCTGCGGAGACCATGAATTCTGCACACGCACAGTGATGCAGCATTCCCCCAGGAGTAACAATGTGCATGGCGCAGATGTGAGACTGCATGGGGGTGTGTGCTTGGAGCACGTATGTGCATGGCGTGTGCACAGTGTGTGTGCATGGCGTGTGCATATGCATAGGGTATGTTGGGGCTGTGTGTGTGTGGTGTATGTCTGCATGGTGCCCAGGTGAGATTGCATGGGGGGTGTGTGCTTGGAGCGTGGATGTGCACGACGGGTGCATGCATGGGTGCACGGGGTAGTACTCATGCAGGGGTGTGTACATGCCTGGGGTATGTGGAGGCGTGGATGCGTGCATGGTTTATGCATGTGCAGCGTTTGAATAATGAGTGTATGCACATGATGGATGTGTGCGCTTTGGAGCGTACACGATGCACGTGGGGGTGCATGTAGATGGTGTGTGGGTGGGGGTGCATGTATGTAGATGGCATGTGGCTATGTATACACATGCGTAGGGGTGTGTACCCACGCGTTACCTTCACCCTCTCCTGGCGGGAATCCAGCCTGCCTAGCTATGGGTCCTAGCCCCTGTATTGCTAGCAACAGGGGATTCTCACAGAGCTCAGAGGGCAGGCGCTTTAGGAGCAGGGGAATCCAGGTTCAATCTCTGCTGGTCAGTGAGTGTCCCGGGATGCAGCAGGGAGCTCCCAGGAGCCTCGGCTCAGCTACAGAGCAAAGCCTGTGTCCCCCCAGTACCCCCCAGCTGACCCCTCTGCACAGTCTCGGCCCACTAGGCCACCTGCCTCCCTGGGGGGGAAGGGGCTCCGGTTCTTGGCAGGCCAGGCGGCTGGCTGGGGCAGGGGTCTCCATGCGGCACGGGGGCCGTACCTGTGACAGGCTAACAATGCTGTTGTCCTCATTCACCGCCTCATCCACAAGGAGCCGGTTGGGCCGACGCTTCTGGCGCAGGATGGCCGTGGAGTAATCCTCCCCTTTGGAGCTGCAGAGGGGAGAGGGGTCAGAGGGTCTCCCTCCCCAAAGGAAACAGAGCCAGCCCCGCCACGGGCCCTTCAGACAGGGGAGAGCGGGAGATGCAGGGCCTGGTTCCCGGGACTCCTTGGGGGTGGGGGGAAGAATGTCAATTTTAGAGGGGCCTTCAGACCCCAACCCTACCTAACATGCCTGGCCTGAGGAATCCCAGAGCTGAGGGGGGTCTGGGAGCCCAACTTTGGGGGACGGGGGGGCCAAGGGGATGCAAGGAAAACTAGAGCACTTTGCATTTTGAAGGGGGAGCAGAGAGGCAATCGTTGCTAGGCCTGCGGTTTGAGGTGGGGGAAGGGATCAGAGACAGGCACTAAAGTGTGGAGGAGAGTGTGGGGGGGGTTACAGACAGGCCACAGGGTGTCTTGGGGGAGGACCGCGGGAGGGACATGGAGCCAGGCCCCTGGGGCTTGGGAAGGGGGGGTGGGTCCCTCAGCCAGGCCCCCAGGATTTGGGAGTCACAGTAGCCGATGCGGGGGAGGATGGGGGGGGGGAGTTGGACACACAGAGGGTAAAAGACCTGCTACCACTGCCAGCTACGGCCCGGCCTCTCGGTACAGGCGGGCCTCGGGTTCGGGCCCCGGGTCCGGAACAGACCCAACCACTGTTTGTGTCCCGCACCACTGGGGGGGACAAGCCTAGGAATTTGTGTCCCCCCCACGCCGGGGCCCCCTGGGGGCGGGGCTGCCCTCTGCCACGCTGATTCTGTGCCAGTCCCGGGCGCGTGTGGGGATCGTGTTTCACCCCAGCCGGTGCCAAGAGCCTCCCCTATAAATACCCCGCGGCGTGGGCTCATCGCCCGTTATAGACACCAGTTGCCCCCCCCCCCGCCACAACAACAAACTCGGGATCCCCCCGCGCCAGAGCCCCCCGCCCAGCCCCCCCACTTGGGGGTAGGCCCCCCTGCAAGTTCGGATCCAAACTTTTCCGGCCCCTCCCCCCGGCTGAGCCTCTTCCCAGCTGCAGGACCCCCCCTGGCTGCCCCCCGCCCCAGGGGGGGTGGAGCCCCTCGAGCGCCCCCACTTACTCCCCGCCCGGGCCCGGCATCTCGGCTGCGCTACCCCCGCCCGGGCCGCCCCGAACCGTCCCGCAGCGCCCGCGGCTGCCTGCGCCCGCCCGGCCCTGGACCGCCCCGGCTGGAGCTCGGCCCCGCCCCGCCCGGCCAGCGCCCCCCGCGGACACAGGGGGAGCGGCAGAGACCGGGGGTGGCCAATGACCCTGGGGGGGCCTTGTGTGGGGGTGTTGGGTTGGCTTGGAGGGGTTTTTGGTGGGGGAGGGGGTGGTGTTTGGCCTGGGGAATCCCAGAGCTGAAGGGGGGGGGTATGGGGGAGGGGTTGGGTTGGGGGAGGGGGGTTGGTGTGTGAGGGTTTTGGGGGGAGTGGTGAGGTGGGGCTGGGGGTGTTGTGTGGGGGGACGTTTGGGGGGAGAGGTGAGGTTGGGGGAGGGGGTGTCGTCGGGGGGGTATTTGGGAGGTGAGGAGGGGAGTGGTGTTTGGGGGGAGGGGAAGAGGGATTGGTGGGGGGGTAGGGGAGGGGGAGTGGTGAGGTTGGTGGAAGGGGTGTGGTGTGTGGGGCTGTTTCGGGGAGGGGAAGGGGCAGTGGTGGGGCGGGGTTGGGGGTTATTTTGCTCACTGTTGGTGCCTGGTTCTGCTCCAGAGCAGCTGAGCTGAGGGGGCCGGGTGGGACCAAGTTCAAAGGGACTTGGGGGGGCAGTCAGTTGGGTGAACGTGTGGGTCAAGTCCCTCTGTGCAGGGCCCAGGGTGCAGCTGGGCAGGAGTGAATGTGGGATTGGTTAGGTGGGTGCATTTGTACCTGGCTGTTTGGGGCATTCAGGGTCTCCAAGTGCTTTGGAGGATACAATTAAAATTCAGAGTGATCGGTCAAACTGGAGAAATGGTCTGAAGTAAATAGGATGAAATTCAATAAGGACAAATGCAAAGTACTCCACTTAGGAAGGAACAATCAGTTGCACACGTACAAAATGGGGAACTGACTGTCTAGGCAGGGGTACTGCGGAAAGGGATCCTGGGGTCATAGGGGATTACAAGCTAAATATGAGTCGACAGTGTAACATTGTTGCAAAAAAAGCCAACATCCTTCTGGGATGTATGAGCAGGAGTGTTGAGAGCAAGACACAACAAGAAGTGCTTAATTTTTGCTAGGGCTGAGCCCCGGCACCGCTGGGCCTGGGAGTTCGTAGCCCTGGCACCTCTGGGCTTGGCAGTTCATAGCCCCAGCACCTCTGGGCCTGGCAGTTCGTAGCCCTGACACCTCTGGGCCTGGCAGTTCATAGCCCTGGCACCTCTGGGCCTGGCAGTTCATAGCCCTGACACCTCTGGGCCTGGCAGTTCATAGCCCTGGCACTTCTAGGCCTGCTGCTTCAGTTATGAAAGTAAAAGAAATTGCTTGAGTCCCCTCACCTCTTTCAGTACAAATTAAGCACCGACAAGAAAAATTTCTTCCGCTCTCCTCCGCGCTGATTAGGCCTCAGCTGGAGTCTTGTGTCCAGTTCTGGGCACCCCATTTCAGGAGAGATGTGGACAAACTGGTGAAAGTCCAGAGGAGAGCAAGACTAATGATTAAAAGTCTAGAAAACACGACCTATGAGGGAAGATTGAAAAAATTGGGTTTGTTTAGTCTGGAGAAGAGAAGACTGACCGAGGACATGACAGTTTTCAAGTAAATAAAAGGTTGTTAGAATGTAAGAATGATCAGACTGGGTCAGACCCAAGGTCCATCTAGCCCAGTGTCCTGTCTTCCAACAGGGGGGGAATGAACAGAAGAGGGAATCATCAAGTGATCCTTTCCCTGTCACTCATTCCCAGCTTCTGGCAAACAGAGGATAGGGACACCATCCCTGCCCATCCTGCCTAAGAGCCATTCATGGACCTGTCTTCCATGAATTTATCTCATTCTTTTTGAACACTGTTATTGTTTTGGCCTTCACATCTTCTGGCAAGGAGTTCCACAGGTTAACTGTGTGTTGTGTGAAGAAATACTTCCTTTTGTTTGTTTTAAACCTGCTGCCTATTAATTCTTGTGTTAGGAGAAGGAGTAAATAACACTTCCTTATTTACTTTCTCCACACCAGTCATGATTTTATAGACCTCTATCATGTCCCCCCTTAGTCATCTCTTTTCCAAGCTAAAAAGTCCCAGTCTTACTAATCTCTCCTCATATGGAAGCCGTTCCATCTGCCTATATATTTTTGTTGCCCTTTTCTGAACCTTTTCCAATTCCAATATATCTTTTTTGAGATGGGACAACCAGATCTTCACACAGGATTTGAGATATGGGCGTACCATGGATTTATATAGAGAAGGAGGGAGAAAAATTGTTCTCCTTAATCACTGAGGAGAGGACAAGAAGCAATGGGCTTAAGTTGCAGCAAAGGAGGTTTAGGTTGGACATTAGGAAAAACTTCCTAACTGTCCGGGTAGGTAGCCACTGGAATAAATTGCCCAGGGAGTCACAGCAGGTGACTGTCACTGGAGATTTTTAAGAGCAGGTTAGGCAGACAGCTGTGAGGGATGGTCTAGATCAAGGGTGGAAAAACTTTTTGGCCTGAGGGCCACATGGCAGCTGCAAAACTATATGGAGGGCTGGGTAGGGAAGGTTGTGCCTCCCCAAACAGCCTGGCCCCCGTCCCCTCCCACTTCCCACCCCCGACTGCCCCACTCAGAACCCCCGACCCATCCAACCCTTCCCCCCCGCTCCTTGTCCCCTGACTGCCCCATCCTGGGACCCCACCGCCTAGCCAACCCCTCTTGCTCCCTGTCTGCCCCAACCCTATCCACACCCGCACCCCCGACAGGCCCCCCGGGACTCCCATGCCTATCCAACCCTGTCCCCCGATCGCCCCCCCAGAACCTCCACCCCATGTCCCCTGACTGCCCCTTATCCAACCCCCCCACTCACCACCCCCTTACCATGCCTCTCAGGGGAGCAGGAGCTCACAGCCCCACCGGAGCCAGCCCCGCTGCCCGACGCAGCATGGCGCGCTGAGGCTGCGGGGCAGCGGGGACAGCAGGGATGGGGCTGGGGGCTAGCCTCCTCAGCTGGGAGCTCAAGGGCGGGGCAGGATGGTCCCGCGGGCCGCAGTTTGCCCACCTCTGGTCTAGATACTGCTTAGTCCTGCCTTGAGTGCAGGGGACTGGACTCGACGACCTCTCGAGGTCCCTGCCAGTCCCATGATTCTGTGATTCCACCAGTGCCTGCTGCTGGATGGGACGTGGCAATCCTGGCTCTCCTGACACCGTGATATACCAGGTGACACGGCCGTACTTCTGTGGGTCCTCCCCTCTGCACTCAGGGCAGCCCCGATTCTGAGATGTTGTGAATCACACTCATGAGGGGAGCGGTTTGTCATGCTAGGAGCAAGGGGGCTGGGTTTTGGGACTCCTGGGCTCTGTTCCCAGCTCTGGGAGGGGAGCGGGGTCTAGTGGTTAGAGCAGGGGGCTGGGAGCCAGGTCCTGGGTTCTCTCATAGCATAGTCAGGGTGACCCTGCCCTGCAGCAGGGACTCCCCCTGTGCTGGGGTTTCGGGCTTTGCTGGGCAGAGGGAACTGCTCCTGCAGGCTGTGGCTGTATGTGCAGGGCCAATCGCGTGGGAGTCAAGCCCTCCCCGCTGCAGAGCGAATGGGCCCAGGCTCTGCGGATGGCCCTGTCTTCCGGCAGGTGATGCAAGGACTTTCTCAATGGAGAGAGGATGCACCCAGACGGCTGTGGGTGGTGCCATCTTCTCCCCCAGCCTGGTCCAGCTGCTCCCATCCCCAGCTGCAAGCGCACCAGTGGATGCTGCTACCTGGTCCTGGGGCACTGCTGTCGCGCCCCCCCCGCCCTTCAAAAATGCTTTATTAACTGTGTGCCACAAGGAGAATTGAACCACACAAGCAGCCTGGGCTCCTTATACACCGGTCCCTATACTGGCTGGCTGGTCCCTATACACCCCTCAGCCTAGATACAGTTCACTGCTCCTTTATACACCACACCCACCCTGCCAGGCACAGCTCACTGGCAGGGATTTCCCTACACCCCCCATTGGGGGTGTAAACCCCCCTTGAATTTCCCCAACACCTCCCCAGCGGTCAACTAGTTCCATGCAGTGTTGCCATATTAGTCATTGGTTGGAAATTTGAATTGCAATTGAAACATTAGTTCACCCTTTAGAAGCCTACACAGAGTGCGATAAAATAACTTGTACCTGAAAAAGTGTAATCGGTTTGAAAAGTGTGAACAAAGACTCGATTCTTCACCCAGCTGCTGTTCTTTCTGACAAGGTCGGCACATTCATTTCGGCAACGTTGGCCAACCTTATAATATCAAATTATGATTTGTAAGCAAGGTCTGAATGAGCTCTCCCCTGCCCGCTACTGATGGGGATGGGGGGTAAGGCCTCAGTGAGGGGAAGGCTTCAGGACCAGACTGTATTTACATGAACTCACCTACCCTGCCTAGGTATCCAGCAGACAGAGCGGTGTTGCCCAAGTGATCAATTTTGGCTGGTGTTGGGTTATAAATCACTTTAGTATTGAATGGGGTGGGGGGGTAACAGCGCTCTGACTCATCACCGCAGCACCTCCTGCTGGTCAGTCGGGGAATGAGCTCATTCCAGCCTCAGAGCACCTCCTGCTGGCTGGTGTGTCGCCCATTGTCGGCTCTGCTGTGTCATCTCCATCACTGGGACACACGTCGCTCTCTGGACCGCAGTGTCCTCTTCAGGACACTGCCCTCCGGCACTGCCCACTACTCCATTCTCCCCCCTTCCGGGGGTATATCAGCAGTCCTAGTTCACACCTGCCTTCATGGCCACCTGCCACCCCAAAGTCGAGTCCCTTACCTCAGGAACAAGCTGCTGACCATGGGCCACGCTCCCTTGTGGCAAGGTGCGAAAAGGCCCACCCCTACTCTGGGCCTCAGCCCAGGGACCCTTGAGCAGCAGCCGCTTGCTGCCGTCCTCCACTCCCGGTCGCTGCCCGCCTTCCCTGGGCCACTTCCCCGGAGCCCTAGCACCCACTCAGCCCTTGTTTCAAGGCCCCCTCTGCCCGGCCCAGCACTGCTCTGTGCAGGGTGCCGCTCCTTCTACCACAGGGGTTCTCAAACTTTTGTACTGGTGACCCCTTTCACGTAGCAAGCCTCTGAGTGCGACCCCCCTTATGAATTAAAACCACTTTATTAACCGTGTTATATGGAAGCTGTTCCGTACTCCTAATCATTTTTGTTGCCCCTCTCTGTACCTTTTCCAACTCCAGTACATCAGTTTTGAGACGGGGCGACCAGGTCCGCACACAGTAGTCAGGATCTGGGCGTACCATGGATTTATATAGTAAAAGTGGAGGAGCTGGGTTTGCCAGACCGATCAGCCAAGCCAGGGCTGACAACCTCTATGAAAAGGCTGCAAACCACGAGGCCTCTGGACTGCATCGACGTGCAGAAAGCCTTATAAGCCGGTCAGTGTCAAAGCTAATTTTAGAAGTACTTAATGAGGTTGTTAAAAGGGCTGGAGACACAACACAGTTTATTCCAGGGGTCCCCAACGCAGTGCCCGCTTCTTCCAGGACGTTTTCAATGGATAGCTCTCCCACTGATCCACGCGTAGCTTCCATTGCTGGAACGAGATCTACAACTGTTGTAGCAGATGCCTGGATGACATTGGTTAACGGCCCAAGTGGTTTCAACAGCAGATTTACAAGAGAGAATGGCGATTGTCTTCTCTGAACAACAGTAGTCCATCAGGCTCACTATTTAGATCCGTCCCATCTCAGAAGCTTTCCAAAGCCAATAATAATGGCTGGAGTAATTTTAAGAGACCAGCCAAGGATCTCTCATAAGACAGTCAGCGGGTTTTCCCAGGTTGGACTAATTTGAAGTTCAGTCCCAATGTATCTTTGATATTTTCCAAGACGTTCAGACTTTTTGGACTCTTGCTGAAAAAAGAGGATAACGAAGACATTCAATGTATAGCTTTTAAAAGGCCTTCTGAAGATTCTGCAGTTCGTACGAGCACTAGTTGGAGTAGGTGACCTCTGCTGTGTGTATAGGAGAGATCAGAGTTACACTTTTCTCTGAGCAAAGCTTGTACTCCACCATGTCTTCCAGAGAAGTTTGCAGCTCCGTCAAATGCACAAGCAGCCATCTGCCTGGGGTCCAATTGACAAGCATTTAACTCTTCTATTAACAAATGACAATGCACTTAATATTGGCCTCCAGTTTGCAGCTTGTGGTAGCTCTTGCTTAAAGAGAGTGTATGATGTGACAGTCATCTGCCCCCGAAAAAGTCATTTTGGGCTAGGCCGGAGGGCGTGTGTGTGTCCCCCTGTTTCAGAGCTATTCTTTCTGGGCCACAAACCTGAAGCACTGTCTCCCACCGACGCATCGATGGAGGAGGTTTTAGAACAGATTGATCAGGCACTGGGACCCGCTGGCATTCACCCAAGAGAGCTGAAGAAACTCAAATATGAAATTGCAGAACTACTATCTGTGCTATGCAACCTAGCACTGAAATCAGCCTCTGGACCAGATGGCTGGTGGCTAGGCAGAAGACACTGATTTTTAAAAAGGACTCCAGAGACAATCCTGGCAATTACAGGCCAGTAAACCAGGCAAATTGGCTGAAACGATAGCAAAGAACAGAATTAGCAGACACATAGATACCCACAGTATGTTGGGGAAGAGTCAACATGGCTCTTGTAAAGGGAAATCATACCTCACCAATCTATTAGAATTCTTTGAGGGAATCAACAAGCATGTGGACAAGGGGGATCCAGTGGATACAGTGTGCTTGGACTTTCAGAAAGCCGTTGACAAGGTCCCTCACGAAAGCCCTTAAGCTAAGTGAGCTGTCATGGGATAAGAGGGAAGGTCCTCCTATGGATTGCAAACTGGTTAAAAGATAGGAAACGAAGGGGAGGAATACATGCTCAGTTTTCACAATGGGGAGTGGTCAAAATGGCAGTGGTCAAAAAAGCAAACCATGTTAGGAATGGGGTAGAAAATAAGACCAAATATCACAGAGCCACTATGGTGTGCCCACACCTGGAATACGGTGTCCAGTTCTGGTTGCCCCATCTCAGAAAGGATATGGTGGAACTGGAAAAGGTTCAGGGCAACAAAGACGGCCAAGGGTATGGAACAGCTTCCTGAAGAGGGGAAAGTAAAAAGACTGGGGCTTTTCAGCTTGGAAATGAGACAACTGGGGAGGGGTGGGGGGGATAGAAAATCATGAATAGTGTGGAGAAGTGTTATTTATCCCTTCACACCGTACAAAACCCAGCGGTCAGACAGGCAGCAAGCTTCATACAAATAAGAGGAAGCACTTTTTCACACAACGCACAGTTAACCTGGGGAACTCATTGCCAGGTGACGTTGTGAAGGCCGAAAGTATAACTGGGCTCAGAACAGAAGTAGATACATTCCTGGAGATTAGATACAGCAATGGCTGTTCGCCAAGGTAGTCAGGGACGCAACCCCATGCTCATGGTGACCCTAAGCCTCTGACTGCCAAAAGCTAGGAGGGGAAGACAGGGATGGATCACCCCACAACTGCCCTGTCCTGTACACGCCCCATGAAGCTCTGGTACTGGCCACTGCCAGAGACAGGACACTGGGCCAGACGGACCATTGGGCTGACCCAGGATGGCAACTCTAATGTACCAACGGTTTTGGCAAAAATAACGTCCGGTTTTGTGTCAAAGGCAACACTTCCATTTTGATCTGTTTTGGTTCAAAATTTCCCGCATTAAAAAACCCCAAGGAAACATTTTGATTTTTTCTGATTCCCCCCTGCCCCAATCTGGCCAACTCAGCATCACCAAATCTGCATTTTTGTGCTGGAAAAAAAAAAAGGATGAAAACGGTCACAGCTCTAGTTCCCATCCTCCCCAGCACACCCTCACCACGCCGCAGTTGCAGGCTGAAGGCCAAGTGTACAGAGCAGCATCTTGGTGCAGTTGCCTTGACGTGAATCTGGAGTAGCTGCACCGGATTCACTCTGGAGTAACCGGGATAAGGATCCAGCCAGGCCCTTTGGCTTAGGCCTTGTCTGCCATGGCATGTGATAACCCCAGTGCCAGGGTGGGCTGGGCTCCTTAGCTCTGGGTGGGGGCTCTTTGTTGTCATTTGTGGGGCAGACGGGGCGAGCTCCCCTCATAGCTAGGGAGCTGCTGGATGGGCCCACTGTAGACCTCCTGGCCCCACCGTGCACCCCCGCTCAGAGAGAGGCCATCAGGGTGTTCCCAATGGGGGGCGCTGGGCCCAATCTCCCACCTACCCTAGAATAATATCATCAATCTCTTGCCTAGTGCTTCCCAGCCGCAGATCTCAAAGCACTGCACACAGGGGCTCAGTCTCATTGTTTTCGTGCTGTAGATGGGGAAACTAAGGCATGGGGAGGGGACGAGACTTGCCCAAGATCACTCAGCGGTTCAGTGGCAGAGACGGGAATGGAGCCCAGGTCTCCTGAGTCCCCTTCTAGTGCTCTGTCCACGCTTCAAGCATTCTCCCCCCACGCCACCAGACCTAGCCAGTCCCCCCGTCCCCGTCCCCCCCACCCCGCGCCAGGCAGCCCAGCAGCCTTCCCGGTGCCAAGAACCAAACTTTTATTGCAAAAACACAAGGTTATAAATAAGAATTGCACTTGGGTTAGGGGGAGGGGGAGCCCCTGCACAGGGCTCTGTGGAGATCAGGGGAGGGGGGCCTCCAGTTCAAATTCAGGTGGGGGAGGGGACCCCATGGTGCTCTGTGCACTCAGGGTGGGGTGGGGCATTCTCAGTGCCCAGCAAGTTTGAGGAACAGGAGGGGGAGGGAGACAAAACCCTGGCAGATGGGGCCTGAGGTGGGATTATGGAGCTGTCCACAGATCGGAGGAGCCTGGGGAGACCCCCGTTCCCCATTAACAGCAGGGATCTAGCCCCTGGCTGGGGCTTTTACAGGGGAGGGTTTATGGACCCAGAAGCCCCAACTCTCTTCTCTTTTACCCCACCCAGGGCATCAGCCCTCCTAGAGGCAGTGGGGTAAACTCTGCAGAGATGGTCCCCGGCCTGCCCTCCAGCCCCAAGGGGCAGGTGGGGGAGTCAGGGCTGAGCCACCTCCACTCGCCAAGGCTAACAAGCCACCTGGGCCTAGAATCAGAGGCTTTTTAAAACAGCCAGTGGTTAGTTAAAATACAATGGGCCTGTTTGGGTGCCCTGACATCAGGGTGAGGGGCCCAACAGGAGGCACATGGGGGCTGTGCTACTGTCCCTGCCCCCCTGGGCTGCCCCAGTATAAGGGCTCCCTGCTGGTGCCAGGGCAGGGGAGGGGAGCGCAGGTCGGGGTGCTTAGGATCTGCACCAGCAAGTCGGTGGCCAGGGTATGCGAGGGCTCCTCGAAACCGATGGTCAGCAGTGGCTGGAAGTCACCCGTGGGCTGTGGGCACAGCACCCTGCAAGGAGAGCGAGGGGCACGTTACAGCCTCTGCCCAGGCCCAGGGCGCCCAGCCCAGCCGGGTGCCCACGCCCTGCCAGGACCACACCCACCCACCGCCAGGGGTGCCCAGCCCAGTCAGAGCACCCAGCTTGTTCTCACTCCGATCCACCCAGTCACTGCTCTCCCCGCCCCTCCCTATCCCCTGAGCCCTCCCAGCTGCCCCTCACCCACCTGGCTGCCAGCCCCCCGCCCTGACCCCAGGCCCCCTGTGTCAGCCCTGGCAGGAGGGGGCAGTGCTCTCTGTTCCCGGGTCCAGGGTCACTCAAGGCTCACCCCGCGGTGCCTGCAGCAGGATGGGTTTGGGCGCTGCCCCCGCAGGGAGGGTCTCGGGTGGAGACAGGGTCACGGGGACGTGGGGTCAGCTGGGCCGGACCACGTCACTGGGACTGATGCCAGGCCCCCGCCCCCCATGGCAGCTCCCCACCTCTGACTGCTGCAGCCGGGAACCCGCTCCCTGCCCTACAGCCCCTTGGCCCACACCCCAGTGCTCACCACTGCAGGACGTCGGAGGAGTGCTCTGTATCGGGGTCCAGGGGCACCCAGCGCCCGATGGACCAGAGCTTCTGCATCTTGACGGCGTTCTCCCTGCCCGTGTCCCGGAAGCACAGGAAGTAGCTGTAACAAAATTAGGGGGCGAGGGTTGTGGGGCGGTCAGACTGGGGCAAAGGTCCCCCTGGGAGACGATCTGGGGGAACGGGGCTGGGGAGGAGCCTGCAGGGATAAATTGGGGATTGGAGGAGGTGCCTGGCAGGGGAAAAGGGTGCCAGTCAGGGTGGGGGGCACGAAGTGCCCAATGGGGGGCCCTGTGAACCCCTCCATCGCCCCCATCTACACCTGAGTTCCCTGCTACCCTCCCACCACAAATGCCCCTAGGTCCCTGCCACCGAGGATGGGTGGGGTCGCCCCCTAACCCGGGGCTTGGCTGAATCGCTGCAGCTCAACGTCAAATCTCCCCCGGACCCAGGCCCCACCCCCAGTGCCCAGCAGCTCACTACTCAGTGCGGTGTGCCCGGCGCCGCCCCCCGGCCCCCGCCCCCTCCTCCAGAAAGTCCAGGTTCCAGCGCATCTTCTTGTAGAGGTTGCAGGGCAGGCGGGCGGCCGTGTAGGGGGCGGAGATGCAGAAGCGGAAGACAGAGAGCTGGCGCCATTCGCTGAGCCAGAAGCGGCCGCAGAAGAAACATGAGACACTGCGGGAGGGGGAGGAAACACAAACAGATGGGGTAAAAGCCCCATCTCCACCGGGGGGAGCCGGCTTCCTCTGCCACCCTGCAGCAAAGCGCCCCCTAGTGCTGCATAGGGGCATTGGGGCTGACTGTCAAGGAAGAGCCCCCCGCCCTGCTCCCTGCAGCACAGCGCCCTCTAGTGCCACACAGGGACACGGCGGTCACCACTGACTGCAGGGGAGAGCGCCCCCTGCTGGGTCCCCGGCCCCGCTCCCTGCAGCACAGCACCCCCTAGTGCCACACAGGGACACCGCGGTCAGCACTGACTGCAGGGGAGAGCGCCCCCTGCTGGGTCCCCCGCCCTGCTCCCTGCAGCACAGCGCCCCCTAGTGCCACACAGGGACACCGCGGTCAGCACTGACTGCAGGGGAGAGCGCCCCCTGCTGGGTCCCCCGCCCCGCTCCCTGCAGCACAGCACCCCCTAGTGCCACACAGGGACACCGCGGTCAGCACTGACTGCAGGGGAGAGCGCCCCCTGCTGGGTCCCCCGCCCCGCTCCCTGCAGCACAGCGCCCCCTAGTGCCACACAGGGACACCGGGGTCAGCACTGACTGCAGGGGAGAGCGCCCCCTGCTGGGTCCCCCGCCCTGCTCCCTGCAGCACAGCGCCCCCTAGTGCCACACAGGGACACCGCGGTCAGCACTGACTGCAGGGGAGAGCGCCCCCTGCTGGGTCCCCCGCCCCGCTCCCTGCAGCACAGCACCCCCTAGTGCCACACAGGGACACCGCGGTCAGCACTGACTGCAGGGGAGAACGCCCCCTGCTGGGTCCCCCGCCCCGCTCCCTGCAGCACAGCGCCCCCTAGTGCCACACAGGGACACCGGGGTCAGCACTGACTGCGAAGGGAGAGCGCCCCCTGCTGAGCCCCCACCCTCACATACTTGAAGGGGTCGGTGTCCTCCAGGGAGACGAAGCTGAAGGAGGCGTACATCAGCACCAGCTGCTCCAGCCGCAGCGCCAGCTGCTCCGAGATCTCCAGCAGCTGCAGGGGAGAGAGACTGGGAGCCTCTGGGGGTGGGCATGGCACTTAGCCAGGACCCCAGGGGGGAAGGTGTCTCCCAGCGCCGGGCAGGGAGGGACCCCAAGAGTCAGCATTCAGTCACAATCAACAGCTTGGGTGTCGGGGCTGCCCTGATGCTGGGGTGAGGGGCAGGAGGAGTCACAAGGAAGCCTTCCTGGGATGGGCAGCCCAGCCCCCTTCCTGGTCTTACCCCCAGGAGGGCTGCCTCCTTCCTCCAGCCATTGGCCTCCAGGCATTCTTGCCCAGCGTGTCTAGGGCAGGCTGGTTTCATAGCATATCAGGGTTGGCAGGGACCTCAGGAGGTCATCTAGTCCAACCCCCTGCTCAAAGCAGGACCAGTCCCCAACTAAATCATCCCCAACTAGCCTGCCTCCTTCTACCCCCCATCAGAGCCTGGCTGGAGGACAGGTACTATTCGCTGGTCTGCACTGGGGGCTGGAGCCCCTCCCTCATTTCGTTAGTGAGGACATTCAACGAGGCTGGACCCAACAGTGATCCAGAGGACACCCCAGCCGAGCCTTGCCCCATCCCTCCCCAGCCACGCCCCACACTACCTAGCCCTCCTCCCCCACGCCCCGCACAACTGCCCCTCCTTCCCTGCCCCACGCCCTCTGGCCCAGTTCATCACCCTCAGCCTTCGGTTCTGCTCCTGGAGCCTCTTCCCAAATGCACATGACAACGTCACATCCAAGGTACGTGTCAGTTAGCTCTGAGCTGGGGGTAAAACCCAGGAGTCCCAGCACCCTTGCTGTAACCACTAGACTCCGCTCCCCTCCCAGAGCTGGGGGTAAAACCCAGGAGTCCTGACTCCCAGCCCCCTTCACCCCATCCGACACCTTTAACAGGAGAGTAGAGAAGGCAGGTGACCTTTTGCCCCTAATGCAGGGCAGATGCACCCCCCCCCCCAAACCCCTACACAAGCGTCTGTGATTCCCCACCCCACCCGGCCCACTCACCCTCTTGCGCACGGACGCCTGCAGGGCGCCCAGGCCGGAGTTGTAGCTGCGGGCGGTGGACTCCAGGTATTCGAAGTAGGGCTGGCACATCTGCAGGAAGGTGGGCACGGCCTTAGCAAACTGCTCCTTCTGCATCCTGTCCCTGCTGGAAAGGCAGTAGGCACCCAGTCACGAGGGGCCAGAGGAGGCTCCTTGGCACTGACGGGCAAGCAGAGAGTCCCCACCCTGACGCACAGGGCCCCAGCGCCAGGCCGGGGCACACGGGTCAGCAGTGACCGCAAGACGAGAGCGCCCCCTTCTGCTCCCTGCAGGGCCCTGGCTCCTCACCGTCCCCCTCCTTTTATTTCTTTTTTTATTTTTATTTAGCTTTTATTTCTGCATCTCCAGGGGGTACCGCACCAACACCACTCCCCATTCGGTCCTGGGGCTCAGTGTGCCCACGAGCCCCCGGGCAGGGAGCTGGGCACTCCTGATTGGTACAGACCGGCCTCTTCCAGCAGGCAAAGGTGGTACCTGGAACCTCCATTCCCGGCTGGGTCAGATCAGAGGCGACTGACGAATTCCCCTTTTCCCCTGGAGGGCAGACCCCTGGCAGGGCACGGCCCCATCACCGTGTGGGGTACCACCCAGATGAGCCCCTGGCCCCTCAGCAGGACAGCTGGGATCCCGGCATGGCACTGCCCAGAGCGGGAGCTGTGCCTGGTAGACGGGTGAGATGCTGTGAGGGGGGTGCCCCCTTGGTCGGGCATTATTCCTGCCCAGCACTGACTGACCCAGTGCGGGCTCCGTCCCATCCTGGGTCCATTCCTCCCCTGCGTTCCCAGCCTCCTCGCCAGCACCTGGGCCCCTCCCTTCAGCACACAGAGCTGCCTGGGAGCAGGTTGAGGTGAACTGGCCCGCTGCCCCCACCCTGCTGCCAGGCTACCCCCACATCTGCCCCCCCATGCCAGACCCCTCTCTCCCCACTGCCCCCTCTGTGCCAGGCTTCCCCTTAACCCCACCCCCCTATCCCTCTGCCAGCCCCCTCTCTCCCCTCTGCCCCCTCTGTGCCAGGCTTCCCCTTAACCCCACCCCCCTATCCCCCTGCCAGCCCCCTCTCTCCCCTCTGCCCCCTCTGTGCCAGGCTTCCCCTTAACCCCGCCCCCCTACCCCCTGCCAGCCCCCTCTCTCCCCTCTGCCCCCTCTGTGCCAGGCTTCCCCCTCACCTCACTCCCCCCACCTCTACCCCCCCGTTCACTGTTGGCCCACTTCTTTGCCATATACCCTCCGCTCCCCATTGCTCCCTCCAGTGCCAGGCGCCTCCCTCCCACCCCTGCACACCTGTAGAGCAGGTATGTCTGGAAATCCTCTGCCTTCTTCAGCAGGTACTTGAGCTTCTCCGTGACGGGGGTGAGCAGCTCTTCCAGCGTGAGGCTCTCGTGGGTCGGGGACTCGGCCTGCGGTGGCGGGCAGCTCAGCCAGCCGGCTTCGGACGCGGGCGAAGAGAAGAGGCCGTGCTCCGGGCTGTACGGAGCCAGGCTCACGGCGCTGCTGGGGCTGAAGCACTGGGCCTTGGCAGCGCCCTCCGGGCAGAAGGTGCCACCGTGCCCCTGCTTGCCTGCCATCCCAGGGTCCCCTCTCAGCGTCTGCAAGAGAGGGAGCTGCTGAGGCCGGGGCAGGGGGCCATGGGTTTTGTCCCCATGGGTTTTACCTGATGGGGGCGCTAGAAAGGATCGGCCAGGAGAGCAAGTCACTTGGCCCCCCAGCCTGATCCCGTCAGGCCCCCGTGCATCTCCCAAGGCCAGTGGAGAGCGCACCAACTCTGGGGGGGTGGAGACGAGAGGAGAAGGCCTCGTCTACACGGGGAAGCTAATCTGAATTAGCTAACAGGGCGAATTCAAACCAGCTTAGCCCCCCCTGCCCTCCGTCCAGGCACTCCCTTTCCAAACAGAGGTGCCCTCAATCCAGATTTGCCCTGGCTGTAGACAATCCCTGAGGGATCAGGCCCTGCCCTGGGTGGGGAACGGGGGACAGGCCCTCACCTGCCCCCTGCTTTGGCAATCTCAGGATCACCCAGAGGTGCCATCAACCCTCCCCCAGCCCATCCCCGTGCCCCATTGCAACTGCAAGGGGCCTTGGTACCGGTGTGCCCAGGAGCCCCAAGGCCAGGGCCCTGCAGCGGGGGAACCCTCTGTGGGCTCATCAAGGCCACCTCCTGCAGCGGGGGTGGGGGGGCCGTGCCTGATGCGGGAGCAGCCCCAGCTCCAGGCTAGGCACCCCAGTGACAAGGAGTCGGGGCAGGGGCATCTCCCACCGGGCCCCCCAGGTTAGTGGCTGCTTGAGAAATTGTGAACCTCAGTGCCTCAGTTTCCCCATCGGTATAACGGGTGGGGGGGAGGGGGAAGCTGCCTGGGTTCAAGGGAGACAGACGGCAGGGAGCGTGGGCGGGGCGATGACCTTGGGGGCGGGGCACAGGGGCGGGGCTATGACCCTATGGGGGAGGGGCATGGGCGGGATTATGAGACGGTTTGTTTCCCTCCCCTTCACCTGCTCCTCCTACGGCGCCTCGCGCGCCGGCCCCGTCCAACCACCGCCCCCTGGAGGGGCGGAGCCAAGGGAGGGGGCGGGACTTTGGCCGACAGAGGGCGGGGCAGAGAGGAGCACAGCAGGGCTGGGGTCTGCAGCAAGGGGGCTGTTAAGGGGGGGCAGCCCCACGCCCCTGAGGGGCCCCAGTTCCCCCCCTCCCCATTGCTGGGGGCCCCAGCCCTTACAGCCTCCCCCCCACCTTAGACCCCCATCATGCCCCCCGCACTCCTCCCCCCTCTGCAGAGGCTGCACTGGGGGGCCTGGATTGGGGGCAGGGAGCATGTCCAGGGGCCATGTGTGGGGGCAGGGAGCAGCTCCCACAGCGGGGGGGCACAAAGTGGGACATCCTCAGGGCCCCCCACCCTGGCCCCCTTGTGGGTGCTCAGGGGCCGTGGGCAGGAGACAGAACTGCCGCTGCATGGAAAAAACCCAGATTTGTTTTCGTTCCACCTGGGACCAAAGCGGGAGGAAAGGGGCACCACGAGAACCACACTCTCCCCTAAAGCAGAATTAGAATCGGTTCCACTCTCTATTGCTCTGGGTCCAGCAGCACCTGCCCTTGTGGTAAAAATCACAACTGGCCACACGGATTTTTTTGTTTGGTTTTTTTTTTTAACCTTAAAATATGTCAGCCAGACTAATTTACAAACAAGGAATCTGAGCGGTTCCTTCTGCCCCTCCCCGGCCCTTCAGCATTTCGGCTGCCTCCACCCAGTCCTGACAAAGCGTCAATTTCATCCAAGGAGCATTTTTCTTCTGGAGGAGCCAGCTCTGCCCCTGAAAGCCCCAGGTGCTGGAGTCCTGGGATTTGTTTCTGCAGCAAAGACTTTTACCCCCCATACATGAAGGGGTGTTTCATAGAGTTGACACCACAAGGGACTATTTAATCATCTGGGCTGGCCTCCTGTATAGCACAGCCCATTAAATCCCCCCCAGATACCCCACACTGAGGCCAGAGACTTAGGTGACTCTAGGCTGTTATAGATCCAGGGCTGAGAGGGGCACCCTTGCCCTACAGCAGGCCGCTGGGACCAGGGCACACATAAACCCACTCCAGCGGTAGCAGGGTTTCAGCCCCATTCTTCGGCAAGGGGTTCATGCTTCAGAACAGGGCAGGATAAATCAAAGCAACCTGATCCTTTCCCTTGCCCTTGCCCCAGGATCCAGCTTCTGTAGGCCCCTACCTGCTTTCTGCAGGTCTGCTGTGTCTCTCTGACCACCTGGCTTGGTGGCCTCTTATCTCAGGCTCTGTGCTGCCCGCCTCTCAAACCCATGGGGTGGGCTAAACCCACCTTCCTTAAAGGCCTAGCCCACCCTGAGCCAGACACAGCTGGTCTCCTGCTCTAGCTTCATCTGTTTAGATCCTGCACTGCCGACGTGGGTGGGAGTTTTGCTGTTGATTTCCTGGGGAGTTGGATCAGACCTGTAGCTAGAGCCGGGCAAAGACCCCATGTGGATGCAGTCATTCCACTAGAGAACAGTTCTAGTAGCACCCCCCGGAGCTATGTTTTTGCCCAAGGTTTTCGTTTTCAGCTGCTTAGAACTTTGCCAAAGTTTAATTGGTTGGGACGAAACTTCCCCCGCCAGGTATCTGCTTCAGGTGAACTTGGGGAGTTTAAAACCACACTGCTGGGGGGGAAACCCCCTTTAGCCCATGTGGAAATGCCCCCCCAACCATTTGATTCAACAGCTGTAGCGCCCCTGTGTGGTGACACAGGGACCTTTGATGGATGGGGACACAGAGGTCATGGAGTCAGGAAAACGCCACTCCTTGGGCAGGGACTGTCGTCCTGGCCTGTGTTTGTACAGCACCTGGCACAATGTGCTCCTGGCCCATGACTAGGGTGCCAAGGCACTACTGTAATACACCTAATCAATAACATACAGCACCGAGCACCAGGTCTTGGTCTCTGACAGGGATGCCTACGCATTATCGTAATACACCTACTAACTAACTAATACAATGTGATCCCAACCCGCTCTGAACTCAGAGACCAGAATAAACTGAGCCCCGGGTTAGAGCAAGCCAGGAAAGAATTGTTTTCCTGGGGACAAATTTATAATATTTTAAAAAAGTTTTGGGCAGAGTTTTGTTGTCGGGTTTTTCCAGGTTTTCATCAAAAAGTTGATTGGTGTCGAACAAAGCCATGTGAATGGAAAGTATATTTGACCCCCCCCCCCATTTATTGTTTAAAATAATCATGATATTTTAGGCCAATCTTGCAATTTGGGGGTGGGGTGACAAAATCTTAAAATGCTTGGGGTTGGCAATGCTGGATGTCCCCTTACTCATTGGTGCGTGGCTCAGGGATAAGCCAGTAGGAGGCACTATAGGATGCCAGCTCGTCTCTTCCCTAGATTCTCCATTGATTTCTACAGAATTCCAGATTCCAGTCGTTATGGATTCATCACAATGATGATCGAGCCGTGCTTCATCTTGGTGGGTGTTAACTCTGGTCCCTAACAATGACAACCAAAATGGTCAGTGTGTTAACCACTGATCATTTGAGCCCAGACATCTGGCTCATAGCAGGCCTGGAGACTGTGGGCAGGGCTTGTAGGTCACACCTATCCCCTAACCTTTGTTGCGTCAATTTAGATTGCAAGTGTCTTGGGGCGAGGACTGTCTTGGCAGGTGTCTGTGCAGCTCCGAACGAAGCCATCCCCATGTTTGCTGTTCTGTGTTTGTGCAGCACCCCCAGCAGGGGGCTGATCTTGATTGTCCCTTCCCCTGGCACCATTGTAATAAACATGATTCTCTTCTCCTCCCTCTGAGCCTTGAGCTAGCTTAGACCGCGCTGCCCATCACCTCGGCATCAGGTCTTTTCTCACTTGCTGCCGAGGGAAGAGCTAAGGAGAAAGTCAGGAGACCAGAATGTCACCAGCATGTGACAGAGACAAGTGGCCATGAGATGCCCCCTCCGGGGATCACAGCATTGGGAGTTAATAGCTGAGTACAAATGCATTGGGCCTATTACATGCATGAGAGGGCAAACCCCTGCCCAGCCCAGGGCCCCACACCAGCCTGAACCAGGTGTGTGGAGAGTTCTGGGCTGCAAGACCACTCACCTGGGCCATGCAGTGCCAGACTAGCTGGTCACGATGATCCCGTTGCCTCGATGGCTATGAATGAGCCTTCAGGACCAGCCCATGGCTAACCAGCTCAGCTGCTACCCCCCAGCAGCAGGGGGGCTCAGGGCCTCTGTGGGCTTCCCCAGCTGCCGCTGGACCATCCTGGGCAGCTCTTCCAGGGCTCAACTCTCTGGAGGCAAGACCCTAGTGGAGTGTAAGGCCCCTCTGCCCAGCCCTCATGGGCTCTGGCCACTTGCTCCAGGGATGTGGCCACATGGCTGGTTGCTGGCAGCGCACTGGCCCGGGAGTGTGTCTGAGGGGAGAGCCCCAGCAGATGTAACTTAGCATTGCTCGAGTGGTGTCAATAATCCCCAGATGGTGTCAGTCTAGGGCACTCACAGAGAGCTGGTGACTAACCCCGTTGGAGACTTGGCCTGGGGCGTTTGTGCCGTGATGCCCCAGGTGCTGGGTGGAAGCTCCTGGCCGGGATTTGCTCGACAAAGACCAGGGGTGAGTGGGACTCACAGGAGGATGGAGCATGTCAGCAGAGAACTGGACAGATGACTGAGTACAGGGAGCTCCCTCCTCTAAGTCTGTATGAACCCACTACCCCATTGCAGCACTAGGGGGCGCTGTGCTGCAGGGAGCAGGGTGCTCAGCAGGGAGCTTTTCCCCCTCACACTCAGTGATGACCCCAATGCTCTAGTGGTGGGGCAATAGGGGGCGCTGTGCTGCTGGTAGGTCTGCTGCTCACAACCTGCCCAGGCATGCTGAATAAAGATCCCCCAGAGCTCAGGCTCCATCCCAGCTCCCTCCAGGAGAATCCCCCCGCCTCTCTCAATCCCCATGTAGGAGCATTGGGACTTGGGCATTTCCCCCACTTCCTGTCCCAAACTGCTATGCACAGGGCCTTGGATGTGCTAAATAAACTCCAGGCCCACTGCGGCACTGCCCTGTTCCCCAGAAGGGGGCACTGCAGCTACCATCCCTGCCACGGGATTCTCCTCTCCGCTGAACTCACCTGGTCCATTTTAACCCCTGCTGCGCTGAGGCCAGGTGCCTCCCTTGGTTCCTGGGCCTTCTGCAGCAGGTTGAGGGCCCAGCCACGGGGCCACCATATGCTGCCCCATCCCTCTGGCTTGCCCCGTCTAGCAGCCTCTCAGCACCACTGTGGGGAGCTTCCTCCCCAGCCTTCAACGTGCTTCATAACTGGGGAGGAACATCAGTCTCACAAAGTTACCTGTGGGGAAACTCAGGCATGGGAGGCTTGCCCAAGGTCAGTGGCAACGAAGGGAACTGAGCCCAGGCGTCCTGGCTCCCAGCCCCCTCCCCCCTGCTCAAACCACTAGACCCCACTCTCCTCCCAGAGCTGGGCATGGAATCCAGGAGTCCTGAGTCCCAGCTGCTGCCCCTGAAGGGTATCCCAGGGCACTGCGCTGGTTGGAGGGCTCTTCTAGCTTCCCACAATGAGATGCCTTCGACGGCCAGGCTGCGACATTTGCTTAACTGGTCTATAATTTACAACTCACATCTCATACCACAAAGGCAGCTGATTAGCTCCCTCTCACCCCACAGAACACAGCCCGAGGGTCTCCCTGCGGGGACAGAGGTAGTTAAAAGGCAGGCGGGTGGCAGGGCGCTGGCAGGGGGACTGTAACTTTGAGCCTTTGCCTGGAGCCAGAGCGACCCCACCCCAAAGGCTGACAGGCAGGGGCGGGAATGTTACAGAAGGGGAAACTGAGGCACACAGAAACGTGACTCCACCAGGTGCACACAGCAAGTCAGTGGCAGAGCCAAAGACAGAACCAAGAAATCCTGGCTCCCAGCCCCTCCTGCTCTAACCACAAGAGCTCACTCTCCTAGGGCCAGGACAGAACCCTGACTTCTGGCCACATGCCCCCTCTTTAACCACTAGACCTTTCTCTCTTCCCCATCAGTAACAGAACCCAGGAGTCCTGATTCCCAACCCCACCTCCATCACTAGACCCCCCCACCCATTCAGAAGCAGTGGGCTCGACTCCTGCCGACCAGGGGAACGGCCCCTCTTGTGGCAACGCTTCCCTGCATCCCCAACACTGTGGTCAGGGGCACAGCTCAGTGGAGGCTGCAGCAGCAAGCAGGTGCATGAAGCCCCCATGGGGAGGCACTGCAGGACAGGGCAGCACCCCGTGGGTGGGAACTTAGAGACAGTGGCCATCTCCCCCCTTCCCCTCCCCCACCAGGTGTGGGAGTACACAGGGAATCCCTACCCCCAGCCCCTGTGGATCTGCTGTGCCCTCAGCCCTTGTGCCTGCCTGGGCTCTGCCCCATCTCCATGGGGCCAGCAGCCCCCAGGTCTCACCCCAGTCATACCCAGGGAGGCTCCTGCTTCCCTTTATCAGGGGTGATGTGGCTCCAGACCCTCTAACCTTCATGCAATGCAGGACGGGGAGCTAGGACATCATGCTGAGTGCGGTCAGACACGTGAGAGACAAGGAAAATGCAGGGAGTGGGACAGGGGCTCAGTGCCCCCATACAGCACTAGGGGGCGCTGTGCTACAGGGAGCAGGGTGGGGGAGCACAGCAGGGGCACTCTCCCTTCACAGTCAGTGCTGACCCTAAAACACCAGCGTGGCACTAGGGGGCGCTGTGCTGCAGGGAGCAGGGGTGGGGGGCACTCTCCCTTTCAAGGCAATGCACAGGGGCCTCTGGTTTTGGCTTAGAATTAAAGCTGGAGCCCTGATCAGTCATCGGGCTGGAAGGGACCCGAGAGGTCAAGTCCAGCACCCTGCACCGAGGCAGGGCCATGGGTACCTAGACCGTCCCCAACAGGTGTTTGGCCACTGTGTTCTTAAAAACATGGCCCAGCCCATGGCCAGTGACGGGTGGGAGCGCCAGCTCCCTGGCCAAAGTCCCCTTGGGGCAGCCCCCTGCAGCCTGCCTCCAGTCCCTTCCCCTCCAGTCCTAAAACTGTTGTGTGCTGTTGCTGGTGGCTGTTAAGCAGCTGAAACAGCCCACCCCAGAGGCAGCTGCATTTCAGTGCCAGGCCAGGGATCCCTGTATAAACAGCCCCCGTGCCCCGCCCCAGCGGCGGCTGCCCCCACCAGTTCCTGCGTCAGCCGGATCCAGATACTCCAAATGGTCCATGATACGAGGCAGAGCCCTCAGGCAAAGGGCTGGGCTGCCCTTTGCCAGGCCCTGGGGGAGCAGATGGGCCTACAGCCATGGGCAGAGGGCAGCTGAGCCCTGGGTAGAGCTGCAGTAGGATGAGGGGCTGCAGAGCATAAAGCTCCCCAGCTCAGTGGAGGTTTCCAGGGCCTCAGAGAGGAGCAGGGGCAGATGGCTGGGTCACTGTATGGGGCAGGGGGGGGACCCTCCTGGGCACCCTTCTGGGACCTGACCATGGAGCATCCCACCAGTCCTCCCCCAGGACCTAACATTGGGTGCCACTCCTCCGCCCTCAGGGTGGTCCCTACTTGCCCTGAGGGTCCAGCAGCTCCCTACCCCCACGAGCTGACTCCACCCTGGCCTGGCAAGGCCCCCACCTCCCCTCAGTGCCCATCCTCCCCCCGCCCAGGATGCAGGGCACAGACCCCTCCTCTCGCTGCACCCCTGCCTCTGGGAGCAGGGGGTGGGGCTCGGCCTTACACCCATGGAAACGCGAAGGCCAGACCCAGGCTGGGGGTAGGAACCAGGGCGGGGCCAGCGCTGTGCTCACCCCCTCCACTTGTTGGCAAAACTACAGTAGTCCAAGACAAAGTTATGGGCAGAAGGGGCAGCGGAGGGCTCAGACAGGGGGCAGGTGGGGTTGGGGGCAGCGGTCCCTGGCAGGGATTCCAAGAAATCCACCTCCCCTGTCTTGCTTCTGCGGCCTTGGAGCCAAACTGCCCCCACAGCACGGATCCGGGACGACTCCCCGCCCCAGTGAGTCCTTCACACAGGTGGGGGCAGGCTTCCTCCGCAGAGTCCTTCAGAGCCCGAGGGGGTGCTGGTGAGAAACCCTCCGTCCGTTCCCGCGGCCCAGCTCTCCCCTGGGCTAGCAGGTGTCCGCGAGGTAGTCGAAGTGGCGGAAGGCCTCCTGCTCGGCGGCGGTGAGCGGGCGCGGCTCGCGGGGCGGCGTCAGTGCGGGTGCCTCGGCCGTGAACTCCTCGTCGAAGTTGCTGATGTCCTCACGCCCCTTGATGACGGGGACGAAGGGGGGAGGGAGCCGCCGGGCCAGCAGGGCCTCCCAGTCAATGAACTGCGGGGGGAGGGGAGCAGTGAGCAAGTGGGGGCGGCTGCAGCCAGACTGGGAGTTAGCCCTGCCCTTGGGAACCCCCACCAGGCTAGGCCGGGCTGGCCCTGGCCAAGCCTTGGGCAGCAGAAGGCAGCTGCAGGGTGGGAGTCACAGCAGGGGGTGCTCTCCCCTGGCAGTCAGTGCTGGCCGCAATGCCCCCATGCAGCACCAGGGGGCGCTGTGCTGCAGGAAGCAGGGCAAGGGCGCAGGAGGGGGTGCTCTCCCCTGGCAGTCAGTGCTGGCCGCAATGCCCCCATGCAGCACCAGGGGGCGCCGTTGCCTAACATGACCTTAGACCAAGGGGGCTGCACTCCATCCTGGATATGGGGGAGGGGGCATCGCCTCCTGCAGGCTGAGCCAGGCATGGCAGTGCCAGCATCCAGCGGGGGCATCTCAGCAGGAGCCAGGCTGTACCCAGGGAAGGGGGCTGCAGTGGAGGGTTGTTCTGTCTGGCGTGGGGGTGGCCGCAGGGCGGGATGTCGGGGGAATGGGGGGGGGGTTAACATGGGGGTGGGAACTGACCCTGAAGAACGGCTGCTTCTTGACGTCCTCGGCGTCCCGCTCGCTGGAGCCCAGGCGCCGGTCCGGGTTCCTGCGCAGGAGCTGGACAGAGACACCGTCACCCTCCAGCGCCCTGCCCCCACCTCCCTCTCCATCCCCAGGGACCCCTCCCTGCCCCCGCTCTCCATCCCCGGAGACCCCCCAATCTCCATCCCCAGGGGGGACAGGCGCTGCACTGAGCCACCCTTCCTGATCCCCACCCAGAGCAGAGCCCTGGAGCATGAGGGTAGCTTGACCGGATGAGCCATACACTGGAGGGGCAGGAGCTGCTCCAGGCTGGGGGCAGGGCCCCCACCTCTCCTTGATGCCCATCCCCCTGGCATCCGGTTCCTCCCCCAAGCACCCAACCCCTGCTCCCACAGGCTCTTTGGGAGCTGCCCTGCCCCCCAGCCCAGCCCCAGTGTGTGTGTGATGGGGGCAAGGCCTGGCGTACTCACCCGGCGCATGACGCCGATTGCTTCGGTGGACAGGAAGCGGGGGTACCGCACCTCGTCATTCACGATGCTGTCAAACACCTCCTCCTCGTCGTCACCTGGGAATGGGGACTGCGGCGCAGAACCGGGGGGCAGGTCAACATCCCGCCAGCTCAGAGTGACCCCCAGCACAAACCTGCCCCCACCCTGCCCCAAGCGCCACCCCAAACCTCATGAGGCTGACCCCGTGCACCTCAGCCCTGACCCAGTCCCCCGTCCTGAACCAAGCACTCCCCCACCTCCACCCTACCCAATATCTCCCCACCTTTGACCCAGCCCCCCGCCCTCTCCCAAGCGCCCTCCCTGCCCGGGCACCTGTGACCCGACTCCCTCCCCCACCCCAACCAGCCCTGGGATGGCTATGTGAAGGCCCAGGAGAAGACCCCGCCCCCCGACTCACCTCCCCCACCAGCATCTCATAAACCAAGACGCCCAGCCCCCACCAGTCCACGGCGCGGGTGTAGGACGTGTCTGTCAGCACCTCGGGCGCCAGGAACTCAGGGGTCCCGCAGAACGTGCTGGTGCGGTCGCCATAGCCCATCCCTGAGCGGGGAGGGGAAAGGGTTAAACCCCGGGGTCCCCCCCTGCACTGAGCAACACCCTCCCCATCGCAGGGTGGGGGCTACGCCCAGGGCTTCCTCCCAGCTCCCCGGAGGCCACAGACCCACCAAGGCTCCTGCCCCCACTGCCCCCCCTTCAACTGCTCCCAAGCTAAGCAGGGTCAGTGCATGGAGAGAGCTCCCAGAGAGCGGGTGGGGGCTCAGCAGGGGGCGCTATCCCCTCAGTCAGGCTGGCCCCAATACCCCAGTGCAGCACTTGGGGGGCACTATGCTGCAGGGGATGGGGTGGGAGCTCAGTAGGGAGTGTTGTGATGCAGGGGGTGGGGGGATTAGTAGGGGGCGCTGTGCTAAAGGGGGTGGGAAAATGGGGGCTGAATAGGGGGCACTGTGCTGCAGGAGTTGCCATGCCCCAGGGTGGTTATGAACAACCCCTGAGCTCCCCCACAGAGCTGCATTTGTCCTGCTGTCCCTAGCAGGGCGCTTCTATCCCCCTGCAGCCAGATACGTGCCTCTCCTTCACCTCCTGTCCCAAAGTGCTGCATTCCCCCCGAGTCCCACAGCTGCCATGTCCCCCCATGGAAGTGGCTGCACCCCGGCGCTGGGTGAGCCACACTCCTATAAGCAGCTTCTATGTTCCACCCCAGAGGTGGCTGCATTGCAGCAGCAGGTGGAACTGGGCACAGAGACCCCCAGCTGCCTGACGGGCCCCGGTGGCAAAGTATCTCGACACTCACACGTAACTGCCCCTGGTACCCCTGCCCCCTCCCTTGCCCTGTACCCAGCACCCACCTTCCTTGCACAGGCCAAAGTCTGCGATCTTCACAAAACCCTCCTTGTCCAGTAATAAATTATCCAGCTTCAGGTCCCTGAAGGAGGATGGTGCGAGGGTCAGTGTGTGCGGGCAGGCTAGGAGTCCACACTGCTGGGATCTATCCCCAGTGATGGGAGGGGACTGAGGTCTAGTGGTTAGAGCAGGGACGGCTGGGAGTCTGGACTCCTGAGTCCCAGCCCCAGCTATGCACCTTATCCACAAAGTCCCGTCCCGGCTGTGTGCCTCAGTTTCCCTACCTGTACAGCAGGGTGCAGAGCAGGGAGCCCCATGCTGGGCAAGGGAATGTCCCCCCTCCCCCGTTGAGAGTCTCTTACCTGTACACGATTTTGCGCTCGTGAAGAAACTGTAAGCCAAGGACGACACACGCAGCGTAAAACCTGCAAGGGAGACCGGGATGGGGGGTGTCAATGCTGCAGCCCGTGCTGGGTCAGCCCCTCCCTGCTGGCTCTGCCATACAGAGCAAACCCAGTCCGGGGGGGGGAGCAACAGCAGGCCAGGAGTCAGGACTCCTGGGTTCCACACCTGGCTCTGGGAGGGGAGCGGTGTCTAGCGGTTAGCGCAGGGGACTGGGAGTCAGGACTCCTGGGTTCCACACCTGGCTCTGGGAGGGGAGTGGTGTCTAGCGGTAAGAGCAGAGGGCTGGGAGCCAGGACTGTTAGGTTCCAGACCTGGCTGGGACTGCCAGCAAGGCCCTGTGGGCTGGTGCACGGCTGCCCCGCACTCACGTGGCCCGTGGCTCGGTGAAGACGTCGGTGTGGATGTGCATCATGAGGTCGCCGCCGGCTGTGTACTCCATGACGAAGCAGACGTGCTCGGGCGTCTGGAAGCAGGCGAAGAGGTTCACCAGGAACGGGTGCCGCGAGCTATTCACCGTCTCGAAGATCCGCTTCTCGCACATCAGGCTGCAGGGGAGGGGGGACATGGGGAGGAGTGGGGAAAGGCAGGTGTGGGGTGAGGGAGATGGTTCCCCAGGCCCCCAGCCCCTCTGCCCCCAGCAGGGGTCTCCAGAGGGGACTGGCTGGGTCTCCATGGCACCGGGGAGGGGTGGGGGGGTGCTGGCCACTCACCTCTCCACCTCGTCCCGTGCCACAATGTCGCCCTTCTTCAAGGCTTTGATGGCATAGAGCTCCCCTGTGCGGCTGTATTCAGAGAGCAGCACCTGCAGCCACACAGCCGGCGTTAGGGGCTGCACCGTGGCTGGGGGCCAGGGCTGCTGGGAGGGGAGTGGGGTCTAGTGGTGAGAGCAGGGGGCTGGGAGCCAGGACTCCTGGGTTTTCTCCCCAGCTCTGGCAAGGATTTGTGGTACGACTGGGTGCAAATCACTTGTCAGTGTCATTTCTCTGCCCCGCTGGGAAGGGCCCGGATGGGGTGGGAGGCACTTTAGACTTCCCACCACAGCAGGGGGCTGCAGATGAATGAGTTGGGGGAAGCCCTTGGGGGGTTGCTGGGGGAATGGGCGCGAGTGGGGCTGGGTCCAAGACTCACTTTGCCGAAGTGCCCGCGTCCCAGCACGGCCAGGAACCTGAAGTCATCCAGCGTCAAGGGCGTCGTCCTGGGGGGCAGAGGCAGAGTGAGAACCAGGCACCGCTGCGGCTGGCAGCCGCCGTGGGGCGGGGAGGGACCTGCGCACCACAGGGCAGGGAGGCCCCTTACCCCTCCCCCAGCCCAACCCTGAGCAGGGGGGTCTGCAAATGGTGCCCCCCTAATCCCCACCCCCTCTGGGGAGACAAGAGCCCCAGGAGGGGGAGGGGCTGCTCGCTTCACCCCTGCCCCCCCCACAATCCGACCCCCTCTGTCAGCTGGCTCTGGGCAGCGAGAGCCCCTGGTGGGGGCTGAGGGGGGCAGGGTGGGATCCTGGGGATGAGGTGACAGTCCCACCGGGGGTCCCAAGAGACAGGCTCTGGGGTAAGGGAAGGGGTCTGTGGGGAGGAATGGGACTAACAAGTGTTCGTGTGGGGGTGGGGAGCGGGGCAGGAAGTGGGGGAGGGGTCTGGCAGTATGGAGGGGTGGGGCCAGCAGGTGGGGGAGGGGCTTGGCATGTGGCAGCTGATAACCTGGGTGGGGCCCTGTTGCCAGTCTTGCCCCTGGAGTGGTTGGGAGGCTGAAGGAGGGCTGGGGGAAGGGGTTTTCCCTCCGCTTGCCCTGGGGGCAACTTCCAGCGAGGAGCGTGAGAGGGCAGTGGCCAGGGGTCTGGGTCAGAAGCAAATGGGGCTGGGAGGGACCCTGAGGTCTCTGGGGCTGGGCTGGGTAGGCACACGTGGGGAAGATGGGGGGCAACATGGGGGGCAGGGGTCCCTCACCTGTGCAGGGTGCTATTCCCAGGCCTTTGGGTGTCTCCTCCAGGCACCGGCTCCTTGTCTCCTGCTTGCGGGCTCTGGGGGGCAGACGGGGGTCAGGCAGGCAGGAGCTCCCCCAGCCCCCTCACTGCCCGCTGTGCCAGGCATGGTGGGGCAGCTGAGAAGGCACCACAGTCCCATGGCAGTGCTGGGTGGTGCCAGGGGTCAGCAGGGCCTAATCTTCCCCCCTGGGGTACTGAGGAGCCCAGCCATGAGGCAGGGAATCTCCATCTAAAACTCCCCACTGGCGCTGCATCTCCAGGGTGCCCATCCCCATGGACTCTGGGCGCAGCTAATGGCAGGCCCCGTTAGACAGGAGGGAGCGAGAGTCGGGTCCCCAGTCGCTGGTGGCAGGGGGCCCGTTCCCTCCCCTGGGCTCTGACTGCAGGGAGCCCTTGGGTCTGGCACTGGCTCCCCGTGGGGCTGGGTGTGGGCTGCGGGATCCCCATGTCTGGTGCTGGAGCCCAGGGTGGGTGGTTCCCCAGGTCTGCCACTGCTGCCTGGCGACGGGTGGTTCCCTGTCCCTGGTGCCGGGGACCCGGCCCATCCCTGCCATCCCCGGAAGTTGCTCTAGTGGACAGGAGCAGCCCCCCATGTGACAGGGGGAGTCTTACCAGTGCGCCCCTCTCCGGTCGCTCCCCACCTTCGGCCGGCTGGCCTGGCTGCTCCTGCTGCGGCTTATCAATGTCCAGGGTCAGTTTCTCGATGGAGAAGTCTCTGTGGGGCAGGGATGGGGGTGGGGGGATTAGAGGGGAAGACCCATGGGATCCCCCCCTTAGCCCCCTCCCCCCAGATCCCCAGAGCGGATGGAGCTGGGGGACCCTGCCTGGGAGGCTGGTGGGTCTGACGACAGGAGGTAGCTGCCCCCTTGCGACATCCCCCCTTGCAAGCAGTTGTTTGGGGGGCCCTGGCAAACCTCCTGCCCCCTTCCACAGCTGGGCGGTGAGGTACCCCCATACTTCTGGCAGTATTTGGGCTCTCGCCCCACAGACCTGGGCCCCCCCATCACCCCACGGGACGCAGCTTGGCCGGCCTGCCGGGGCTGTGAGGCCTGCCACTCCCCCCCTCCACAGCGGGGGGCTGTCCCTGGGGGCCCGGCCCAACCCCCACAGCCCCAGGCCCCAGAGCGAGGGCAGAATGGTCCCCCCGCACCCCGGGGGCCGTGCCGGGTGCGGTGAGCTCCAGCCCCCTCCTCCACTCCTCCTGCTGCCCCAGGGACCCCCAGGGGCTCACCTGGCCAGGCTGTGGTGGCCCTCGGAGCCGGGCCCGGCGGGCATGTGGGCCGAGGGGCTGTAAGCACCGGTGGAGCTGGTGGTGGGCAGGATGCGCCGTAGCAGCCGCACCCACGTGGCGATGTCAATGTTCATCTGGCGGGCGCGCAGGAAGGCCTTGCCTGGGGGGGGGGGGTCAAAAGTCACGGTGGGACCGGTCCGCCCCCCCCACCTCCAGCCGCCCCCCCAGAGCTGCTTTAGGGCTGGGAATGCAGCCGAACCCGGAGCCTCAGCAGCAAGACGCTGCAGCGCCCAGTGCCCGCCCCCCGGGGTGGGGGATATGGGGTAGAGCCAAGCGTTGGCCCCCAAGGAAGGGGGAGGAGTATAGGGAGCAGAGCCCGTCCCCACAAGGAGGAATGGGGATATGGGGCAGCATCAGCCCTCAAGGGGTGGAGGGGGTTATGGGGCAGCATCAAACCCCAAGAAGGGGAAGGAAGATATGGGGCAGAGCACAGCATAAGCCCCCAAGGAAGGGGGAAGGGCATGGGGGCAGAGCTGCCCCCACAGGGAGGAATGGGGATATGGGGCAGAGTCAGCTCCCAAGCAGGGAGGGGGGACACAGGCTGGCACCTGGTGCCCACCCATATCTCTGGGCTGGGGGTTTACGCAGGAGCCTCCTTGGGGTGCTGGGCCCTGCATTTGGGTCGTGCCCCCCCCAGACGGCACCTTGCTGCTTGGAGAAAATCTTCTTCTGCCTCTGGAGCTTGGGGATGCGCTCAATGACAGGGTCGAAGAAGGTCACCTGGGGTGGCAAGAGACCGGGATGAGGGGCTGGGCCCGGGCAGGGATGGGGGGCCTAGGACAGGGTGAGGTCAGTGCAACCTCCCCTTGAGATACTGCTCTGCTCACGGGGCCATGGGGAAGCTCCCACCCCACAATGCAGTGGGGCCAGCACAGGCCCCGCCCCAGCGAGCCCATGGGGTGACTAGCTGAGTATGGAGGAGTCCAGGGGCCAAGGGGCTCCCCCCGGCCGGTGAATTTACCTTGGTGAGTGTTGGGAAGGGGACATGGCCAGTTCCCCTCGCCCCGGGGTCTGTTCCCTGCTCCCCCCTCCTCCCTCGCAGCGGCCTGCTCCCTGCTTCACTCTCCTCCTCCCAAGGACCTGCAACCCCCTCTCCTCTCCTCCCCGCCAGGGGCCTGCTCCCCTTCCACCATCCCGGGACTGCTCCCCACTCCTTCCCCTCAGGGGCCTGCTCCCTGCTCTCCCCCTCCTCCCCCACAGGGCCTGCTCCCCCCTCTGTCCTCCCAGGGCTTGCTCCCCATCCCTGTTATCCTGATCCCGCCTGCCGCGGGCATCACCTCAGCCAGCAGGGTGCCCTGGGGCTCCAGGTCCAGGTGGATCTCATGGCGTTGGTTATCCAGGAAATCTTCCAGCTTGAGATGCTTCAAGGCACAAAGGCTGCGGTAATCCCGCCAGTACACTGAGATCTCCAGCTCCCGCGCCTGGGGGGCAGAGTCAGGAGTGAGAGAGACCCCAGCCAGGGCTATGGGGCAGCTGGGGGTGGGGGGCAAGGCAGTGCGGAAGCCCCATCCACCACCTGGTAGCTCCAGCCACAACCCCCCAAAGGAGCTGGATATTTGGGCTAAAATGTTGGAGCCATTATTAGGTTCCAGTGTAAACAGTTTCCCACTGACATGGGGCCACTTTAACCCTTTCCAGTAGCTTTTTCAGCTGTGGCTCAGCTGAGTTTTGGGACAGGGGTGGGGAGCGATTAAACTTAGTTAGAGCTGGAGTGCAGATGGGAGCTGGCTTTGCCCCGCTAAACACTTTGGGCTGGGTAAGGCCCAGTCCACACTACAAAGTGTGACAATGTTGGAAGCAGAATCAGGGCTGGGCCATGTTGGAACCAGGTGCCCTAATCCGGTTAGGAGCACAGAGTCCAGGGGGGACGGGGCAGCTGAGCACTGGAAGCTCAGTTCTGTTCACTTACCAGGACTGGATCGGCAGTGCGGGCAATGCAACAACCAGGCTGGAGGAATTGGGGGTCAGGACTCCTGGGTTCTAGCCCCAGTGCTGGGAAGGGAGTGGGGTCTAATGATTAGAGCCGGGGGGGGAGTGGCTGAGGGCCAGGACTCCTGGGTTCTATCCCTGGCTCTGGGAGGGAAGTAGTATCTAGTGGTTAGAGCAGTGGGGAGGGGCGCTGGGGGCCAGGACTCCTGGGTTCTATTCCTGGCTCCACCTCCCTCAGAGAGGCTCATCTGAGTCAGGTGCGTGGCTGCCCTTTGACCAGACCCAGCGTCCTGGAGCAGCAGGGCCCGATGTGTGCACGTCCCCCCTACACTCACCCTCTCCAGCTCCAGGGCGAAGGTCTGGTTCCAGGCCTGCTGGCCCACAGGCTTCCAGGCCGTCTGCCCCACCACAGTGTTATCCAGCTTCAGCACGGCGCTCACCTCATCTGCGGGGAGAGGCGCGCGTCACCGTGGGCCACCCCCTATCCGTCCTATCGCTGCCTCCTCGGAGCGGGGCCCTGCCAGCTGAGCATTTGGGAAGCTCCCAGCACATAGTGGGTACCACTGTAAATGCTATTATACCAGTAGCAACCAGGGGGTGCTGTTACACAGCCCGATGCTCTTTGCGTGCGAGTGAGTGTTCAGCCTCGGGAGACACGCTACGTGTTGCTGGTGGCACTGTCGTGCCCACGCTTCGCAGGGGAGCTGCTGCACGCGGCAGGGGAGTTTGGACCCAGCTTGGGTCTCTCCAGCGAGAGTCAGTGCTTGGGACAGAGTCGCTTTCTGGGCATCAAGAGTCGGTGCAAGGCTGAGGTCCTGGGTTGCCCTGCATGCTACTGTGCCCACTTCTGCCCCAGGACTGGGGCAGCGACAATAAATTAGTTCCGTTGAGGGACTCCCCAGACTCTGTGTCATGATTTCTCCCCCAAGGGGAAACCACCCTGCTTTGCGCTGCGGGGAGTGTGCCCGGGTGATGCCAACGCCCCCCGAATGCCTGCCAGCTGACAACTCCTTACAACCACCATCCGCCCCCATCAACAACCATCCTCCGCCTCCAAGAGTCTAATCCATCTCCCCCTCCCTTACCCCACACAGCACCCCCGATCCTCTCCCTCAACCCCTCTGCAGCACCCCCCCATCCCCTCCCACATACCTCTGATCCCCCTCCCCTGCAGCACAACTCCCTCCTCGCTCCCCTCCCACTCTGCAGCAACCCGACGGGATCCCCCGCCCCCATCCCCACCTGCATCCCTCCAATCCCCTCACCCAATCCCCCCGGCAGCACGGCGCCCCACCCCCGGGTGTTCCCAGCCAGGGGCTGGGTGCCCGGCTCACTCACTGCTGAAGTCGTCGGATTTGAGGACGGTCCGGCCGCTCAGGCTGCCACTGCGGCTGTAGAGCCCCCGCCCGCTGCGGTTCATGAAGTAGGGGCGCACCTCGCCGGGGTTGTTGCAGGGCAGCGAGACCGTAGCACCACGGGTCCGGCCAGGCACCGACTCCAGCAGCCCGCTGCAGCCCAGCAGCTGCACCTCCAGCATGCCTGGGGGGTTGGGGGGGGCGGGTTAGAGCAGTGGGCTGGGCGCCGGGACTCCTGGGTTCTATTCCCAGCCCTGGGAGGGGAGTGGGGGCTAGTGGTTAGAGCGGAGAGCAGCTGGGAGCCAGGACTCCTGGGTTCTATTCCAGCTCTCTCACTGACTTGCTGTTCCCTGGGGGGTATCCAGGGACTGGTCTCTGTGGGCGCTAGGGGGCGCTCCCCCAGGGGGCCGGTACCTTGGTGTTTGCCCCAGTGGGACTGTTGCCAGTGGGCCCCGGGGTACCTGTGAGGGGCGAGGGCTTGCAGAGCGTGCTGTACTGGTTGTGCTGGTAGGGGGTGCTGTTGCGGGCGCTGAAGGCGGACGAGGAGGCCATGATCAGCTCCTCCTTGACGATGCAGCCCTTGGGGTGCTCCTCGGGCAGCTCCCCCACGCGCCGCTCCAGCGCCAGGCGCAGCAGGTCCAGCTTCTGGCTCGACTCGGTCAGCTTCGCCTGGGGCCTGCAAGGGGCACAGCGTGGGCATGGCCCCCGAGACCCCCCCGTGCCCCCACATGCACTGACCCTGCCCCCCATGGCCCTCCATGTACCCTGGCCCTGCGCCCACAGATAAACCCCAGCCCTGTGCACCAACCACCCCCGATACCCCCTGCTCTCCCCGACAGCCACCTCTGAATGCTGCCCTGGGACCCCTGTCCTCCTCGATGGCCTGTGGAGGGGGGGGTTGGGGGGGCAGTACCTCAGCGATGGCCTTGCTGGGGGGGTTAACGAGGGGCTGGGGGGAGGTCAAGGGGGGGCCGGGGTGGGCAGTACCTCAGTGATGGCCTTGCAGGGGGGGGGTTTAAAGGGAGGTCAGGAGGGCAGTACCTCAGTGACGGCCTTGCAGGGGGGTTAACGAGAGGCTAGGGGGGCAGTACTTCAGCCATGGCCTTGCGGGGGGTGGGGGGCTTAACGAGAGGCCGGGGGGGGCAGTACCTCAGCCATGGTCTTGCGAGGGGGGTTAACGGGAGGCCGGGGGGGGCAATACCTCAGCCATGGGCCTTGCAGGGGGGGTTAACGAGAGGCCGGGGGGGCAGTACCTCAGTTATGGCCTTGCGGAGGGGGGGGTTAATGAGAGGCCGGGGGGGGCAGTACCTCAGCCATGGCCTTGCGGGGGGGTGGGGGGGTTAACGAGAGGCTGGGGGGGAGCAATACCTCAGCCACGGCCTTGCGGGGGGGCTTAGCGGGAGGCTGGGCGGGGGCAATACCTCAGCCATGGCCTTGAGGAGGGGGTTAACGGGAAGCTGGGGGGGCAATACCTCAGCCATGGCCTTGCGGGGGGGTTAACGAGAGGCCGGGGGGGGCAGTACCTCAGCCATGGCCTTGTGAGGGGGCGGGGGGGGTTAACGGGAGGCTGGGGGGGGCAATACCTCAGCCATAGCCTTGTGGGAGGCAGGGGGGGTTAACGAGAGTCCGGGGGGGGCAGTACCTCAGCCATGGCCTTGCGGAAGGGGGTTAACGAGAGGCCGGGGGGGGCAGTACCTCAGCCATGGCCTTGCAGGGGGGCGGGGGGTTAACGGGAGGCTGGGGGGGCAATACCTCAGCCATAGCCTTGCGGGAGGCAGGGGGGGTTAACGAGAGTCCGGGGGGGGGCAATACCTCAGCCATGGCCTTGCGGGAGGGGGTTAACGAGAGGCCGGGGGGGGGCAGTACCTCAGCCATGGCCTTGCGGGAGGGGGTTAACGAGAGGCCAGGGGGAGGCAGTACCTCAGCCATGGCCTTGTGAGGGGGCGGGGGGGGGGGTTAACGGGAGGCTGGGGGGGGCAATACCTCAGCCATGGCCTTGCGGGAGGCAGGGGGGGTTAATGAGAGTCCGGGGGGGGCAGTACCTCAGCCATGGCCTTGCGGGAGGGGGTTAACGAGAGGCCGGGGGGGGGGGGCAGTACCTCAGCCATGGCCTTGCGGGAGGCAGGGGGGGTTAATGAGAGTCCGGGGGGGGCAGTACCTCAGCCATGGCCTTGCGGGAGGGGGTTAACGAGAGGCCGGGGGGGGGGGGCAGTACCTCAGCCATGGCCTTGCGGGGGGGCGGGGGGGGTTAACGAGAGGCCGGGGGGGGCAGTACCTCAGCCATGGCCTTGCAGGGGGGTGGGGTGGGTTAACGAGAGGCCGGGGGGGGGCAGTACCTCAGCCATGGCCTTGCGGGGGGGCGGGGGGGTTAACGAGAGGCCGGGGGGGGGGCAGTACCTCAGCCATGGCCTTGCGGGGGGGCGGGGGGGGTTAACGAGAGGCCGGGGGGGGGTGGGGGCAGTACCTCAGCCATGGCCTTGCGGGAGGGGGTTAACGAGAGGCCGGGGGGGGGGCAGTACCTCAGCCATGGCCTTGTGGGGGGGGCGGGGGGGGTTAACGAGAGGCCGGGGGGGGGAGGGGGCAGTACCTCAGCCATGGCCTTGCGGTCCGGCGTCCGGGCAGAGCCCAGCAGCCGCTGCACGTTCTTGGCCCCCTCGGACACAGCGTGCTCCACGCGGAAATGGTGGCGCAGCTCCTCGATGCGCAGCTCCGTGCAGGTCAGGTCCAGGTTCCCTGCGGGGCGACAGCGCGGGCTCAGACCCGGCTGGGGTGGGGCAGACCCAGAGGCCCTGCCTCTGCGGCCACCGAGCCATGGGCAGGACTCCTGGGTTCTCCCCCGACCAGCCAGCCCGGGCCGCGGAGAGGGAGCTGAGTTTCACGGCCCCACGCCCCACCCCGGAGGGGGCTGCATCTGAGCACTGGGAGAGGGGTCCCTGTATAACCTGCCTCCGGGCCCCACCCCAGAGGTGGCTGCACATCTAGGGGCTGGGGCGCATCCCAGTGTCCTGTCCCACGAACCCCGGCCAATTCCTCTCCATGTGCCTCAGCTCCGCGGGGCTGACCGGTGAGCACCAGGCTAGGAAAGGGGGCTGGGGGGAGCTCTGGAGAGAAGGGAAGGCCTCCCCAGGTTGCCTCCTTCCCCGCCCACCCTGCGTAGCATGAGAGCACCCCCTCCCGTGCTGTGCCTGTCCCATGGGCCTGGCTGTAGCCAAAGCTGCCAGGATTCCCTCCCGCTGAGCAGCGTTGTCGGGAGTGGGGGGGGCCTGCAGGCCTGCGGTGATGGTCCAGCTAGTGTGTGGAGGGACCTGGGCCCAGCCCAGCTCTGGGTACAAGCAGCAGCGGGGGGCTGCCAGGATGACGGGTGCTTGGATCAGTAAAATGCCCGGGCGCAGAGCTGCCAGGAGAGGGGCGTTGGCAGAACCGGCTGGGATTTGGTGCAGGGAGAGGGATTGAGCCAGTGTTATGTGGGGTGTGGAGGGGAGCCCAGCTGGGCTACCTGGGTGCTGGGGGAACCCTGACCAGGGGGACCCACTGTTGGGGGGATCCCTGCCCCCCACCCTGTGGCTGGGCCATGGGACACCAGGGGGGTGGCTTTGCTGGATAAACACGTCCCAAGTTGACATGGTTCCAGGATCTGCCCGCCAGGCCCCACCCCTGGACCCTTGGGAGAGCAGCCCCACAGCGGTGTTGTGAGCAGGGCCGTGGGGGGCAGAGGATTGTGGGTGTTCGGACAGGGTGAGTATCTACAGCAGGAGCTTACGGACACTGCCCCGGCTCCCCCACCCTGCTGTCCACTCCTTGCCCCTCCTTGTCTACCTCCCTGCACTGCCCCATGGCTCCCCTCCTATTTCCCCTCCCCCCACTGCCCCTCTCACCTTGCCCATCCTCGCCGTCGGGCGGCATCGCGTCGGCCTGCGCGGCTCTGCGGATCTGCATGCGGATGATGTTGATCTTGGTCTTGCTGTCTTGCAACATCTGCTGGGCTGTCTGCAGCAGCTTCCGGTCCTGGGGGGCAGACAGGAGGGTTGAGGGGGGCTGCTGAGCCCAGAGCTGTCTGGGGAGTGCCCTCCCACCCCCACACCCCTATGAGTCCAACCCCCATATCAAGGGCGGCTTCCTGTCCCAACTACATCTCCTCCTTCCATGCCTGTTTTTCCGGGCTGGAGGCCTCTCTGGGCATTTGGTCCCAGAGCCTCCAGGGCAGGGGAAGAGGGATCTGGGGGGCGGGGAGTGAAGGGGGCAGGCAGAGGTGGAGGAGGGTGTGGGGGGCAGGGAGCAGTTGGAGAGGCAAAGGGAGTGGGGCAAGTGGGGGGTGGGAGTTGGGGGGGCGAGGGGGCTGGGATGGGGGAGGAGCTTGGGGGGTGGAGAGGCAGGGGGGAGGGAGGAAGCGGCGGGAGGAGGTGGCTTGGGGGGCCAGGTGCGGAAAGGCAGGGGGAGGGGAGAAGTTGGGAGACAGGGACAGCGGGGTGAGGGGGTTGTGGTGGAGAGGTGGGGGCAATGGAGGTTGTGGGGGCAGGGTGGGGGTTGGGGGTAGAGGCTGGGCAGGGTGGAATAGGAGGCAGGTGGGGGAGGGGGCAGGGGGCGGGACCCCTCACCTTGGTGGAGCCATTGGCGTACATCTGGATCATGTTCTCTGCTCCCTGCTTCACCTTCAGCTCAATGTTCAGCTGCTTCTCCAGCCCGGCCAGGCGGTGCTTGTTGGCGGCCGAGCGGCTCAGGCTGTTGGGCGACTGGGGGGCATCTGCAAGCGGGGACGGGGAAGGGTCAGCAGTGCCTGGCAGGGGGTGGCCCTGCCCCTCCAGCACCCAGGAGCCCTAGGCGGGGCTAGCAGGGGTGCTACGGGTCAGGAGTGAGGGGCACTGGCAGAGCCAAGGTACCTAATCCCTGCTTGGGGGGGGTGGGGGGTCGTGCCCCCTGGATGAGGGGGGCTGGGTGAGGAGGGGGAAGGGCACTCTCACCGGCTTGCCCCCATCTCTGCTGGCAGGTCCCTCACTGGGGCTGTTCTGGTCCTCCCACACCTGCCCTATTCCCAGGCTCACATGGGTTAACAAGAGCATCTATCCCGGCCCACCCCCAAACGGGGTCCGCACCCTGGGAGAAGGACAAAGTCATCGCGTGACGGCTTTCTCTGGACTCCACAGCTCTGCCGGTGCCCCGAAATCCTGACTGGCAGCTCCCGTTTACCCCAGCCCTGGGCTCCCCACACATAGGCTATCTGTGGGATCTGGTGTGGGGAGGGAAGCCCCAGTATCTGGCTCTTGTGGGAGAGTTGCTGGGAGCTGAGACAGGAGGTTTCTCTCCTTCACTTGGCTCAATGCACCTAAACATCTCATTGAGCAGAGAGGGTCAAATACCCCCTGTGCAAGGGCTGACCCCTGCCACACCCCACCCCACCCCAGAGGCAGCTGCATTGTTGCGCCAGGCAGGGAGTCATAGAATCACAGAAATGTCGGGCTTGAAGGGCCCCTCGAGAGGTCACCTAGTCCAGCCCCCTGCACTGAGGCAGGGCCAAGTAACCCCAGCCCGTCCCTGGGTTGGTCCAACCTGTTCTTACAAACCTCCAATAATGGGGACACCACAACTGGCCTTGGTCGCCTGTTCCAGAGTTGAACTCCCCTTGGAGTTAGAAAGTTTTGCCTAATATCCAACCGAAATCTCCCTTGCTGCAGATTAAGCCCATTGCTGGAGACATGAAAAAACACTGATCCCCATCCTCTTTGTAACAGCCCTTAGCGTATTTGAAGACTGTTCTCAGGTCCCCCTCAGTCGTTTTTCTCACACAAACATGTCCAGGTTTGAACCTTTCCTCACAGATCCGGTTTGCTAAACCTCTGATCATGTTTGTGGCTCTCCTCTGGCCTCTCTCCAACCTGTCCACATCTTCCCTAAAGCTCGGCGCCCAGAACTGGACACGGGACTCCAGCTGAGGCCTCCCCAGTGCCGAGCAGAGTAGGGCAGTCACCTCCCGTGTCTTACGTACGACACTCCTGTTAATCCTACACCCCAGAACGAGATCAGCCGTTTTCACAGCCGTCTCGCACTGTTGACTCATATTCGATCTGTGCTCCGCTAGAACCCCAGCCCCTTTCCAGCACTACGACTGCCTTGCCAGGTATTCCCCGTTTTCTGGTTGTGCAGTCGATTTTTCCTTCCTGAGTGAAGTACTTTGCACTTGTCTTTACCTCATTTCATCTTGTTGATTTCAGGCCAATTCTCCAGTGTGTCACGGTTGCTTTGAATTACAATCCTGGCCTCCACAACGCGAGCAGCCCTTCCCAGCCTGCTGCCAGCCGCAAGCTTTATCAGCACACTCTGCACTCCGTTACTGAATTCATTAATGAGAATATTGACTAGAGCCGGGCCCAGGACCGACCCCTGCGGGACCTGCTCGACATGCCCTCCCAGGCTGACTGCGAACCATTGAGAGCTGCTCTTTGAGTAGGGTATTTCAATCAGTTAGGCACCCACCTCATAGTATTTTTATCTAGACCACATTTCCCTCGTTTGCGTATGAGAATGTCATGAATGTGACAAAAGCCTCACTAAAATCAAACCATATCATATCTGCTGCTTCCCCCTATCCACTTGGCCAGTAACCCTGACAGAGAAGGAAAATTATGCTGGTTTGATAAATCCATGCTGATTATTCCTCTTCCCCCTACTGAGCTCGAACTGCTTACAAACTGACTGGTTAATAATTTGTTCCAGTGTCTTTCCAGCTATCCAACTCAGGCTGTTCAGGTTCTCTGTTCCCCTTTTAAAAGACGGGTACACACTCTGTATGATTATATGAAAATATGCTAATGAGTAGGAATATAATGTAAATGGGATATGCTTCATGCAAAAGGTCTCTTGTGAGGTATCATTACAAAGCTTACAATCTGCCAAGTGTGGGCATCCTATTTGTATAAATGTATCACTCTTGTATCTGAAACTAGAAATATGAACTATAACTCTGAGGGCCTATTGTAATTATGCAAAGTGTGGACCATTAACGGTGGTTGATGGCTCCCATCAGCCAGGACAATTGACTGTGGATGGCTCTGTTTGCAGGCAGGCCTTCCTGTGAGTCAGGCCGGGAGGAACGAAGGCGTGGCGTCTCACAGGAAATGTGACCATGTCACCTGGTACTGGAATCCATCTTAAACCTGGTGCTTTTCCAGTTGGGGGGGCACCCAGAGAGACAAAGGATTCCCGCCTTGTGCCAAAACCATGTAAGTGGGTGGAACAGAACAAAGGGGGTGGCCATCATGAGGAACCACCTGAGCTGGAACAAGAGCTGTACCAGGGGAAAGGATTGTCCCCAGACTAGGAAGGTGTCCAGCCTGTGAAAGAAACTTATTGAAACATCTCTAAGGGTGAGATTTTACCAGTAGTCAGTTGTATTACTGTATTAGGTTTAGATATGCATGTTTTATTTTATTTTACTTGGTAATTCACTTTGTTCTGTCTGTTACTACTTGGAACCACTTAAATCCTATTTTCTGTATTTAATAAAATCACTTTTTACTTATTAATTAACCCAGAGTATGTATTAATACTTGCGGGGGGCAAACAGCTGGGCATATGTCTCTATCAGTGCTATAGAGGGCGAACAATTTATGAGTAAAATGGATTTATTTGGGGTTTGGACTCCATTGGGAGTTGGGCATCTGAGTGCTGAAGACAGGAACACTTCTGTAAGCTGCTTTCAGTTAAGCCCACAGCTGTTAGGGGACACGGTTCAGACCTGGGTCTGGGTTTGCAGCAGGCTAGCGGGTCTGGCTCAAACCAGGCAGGGCACTGAAATCCTAAGCTGCCAGGGCAGGAAAGCAGAGGCAGAAGTAGTCTTGACACATCAGGTGGCAGCTCCCAAGGGGGTTTCTGTGATCCAACCCGTCACACTATGTTTGCCCTTCTCCCTCTTCTGGGACCTCACCCGCCCTCCAGGAGTTCTCAGAGATAATTGCTAATGGCGGTGTGATTGTGTCTGCTAGTTCCTGAAATAGGACGAATTGCATTGGGCCCTGCCGACTTGAATACACCTAACTTATCGAAATATTCTTTAATCTGATCATTCCCTAGATTGGCTTGTGTTCCTTCCCCCGGTTGTTAATATTAATCGTGCTGAGTATCTGCTCTCCATTAACCATTAACCTGAAGACTGAAGCAAAACAGGCATTAAACGCCTTTCTTGAGGCCATTGGTTGTTTGCTCTCCTTCCCCGCTAAACAGAGGACCTGCGCTTTCCTTCCTCCCTCTCTTGCTCTGAATGGATTTAAAGGATCTCTTCTTACTGCTGTTTACGTCCCTTGCTAGGTGTAACTCATTTTGCACCTTAGCCTCCCTGACGTGGTCCCTACAAGCTTGTGCTGTTCTTTTGTTCTCCTCCTGAGCAATCTGTCCCTGGTCCCATTTCTCCTTTTTGAGTCTCAAGTCATTAGAGAGTCCCTGACGGAGCCATCCTGTCCTCTCCCTATTCTGTCTCTCTTGCCGTCACCTCAGGATGGTTTGCAATTGTGCCTTTAGCACTGGCTGCTTGACAAACTGCTCGTCTCCTTCATCCTGGAGATTTTCTCCTGGTTGCCATTATCCTGCTGCTCTCTTTCCTCAGAGTCCTGAAATCGGTCATTTCCCAATCGCTTGCACCCAAATCGCCTGCAGGTGCAAACCCAGTTTGGTCAGAATCCCGGGCTGCCCACCCTCCACTCCTCCGTCACTCCTCCGCTTCGTGGAACAAACAGCCGGTTACCAGCACATCCCAAGAGTTGACTGGAAATTCTGGGCTTTGCGAGGTGACGTCCCCATTCCGACCAGGGCGTGTGTTTGGATAGTTCTGTTATTCCTTCGAGAAATGCCTCTGCCCCCTGGTTGGGTGGTTTAAAGGAGACCCCCACAGGACAGCGCCTCCCCCCCCCCACTTTTACCTTTACCCAGAAACTCTCAACTGGTCTGACTGCCGCCTCCTGCTGGCCCTCACAGCTAGCCAATGTATTGTTGTATAATGCACCAGCTTCCTTTCCCCCCCGCCTGGCCTTCCCGAACAAGCTCTGCCCCTGTCCCCTTGTCCCAGTCACAAGACTTATCCCGCCCCGTCTCTCTGAGGCTGATTAAGTCATAATGAAGCAGATGGACTTTCTCGGGATGGGGGGGGCACTCGGGGCTGCTGGGCTGGGAGGGGCTGTGGCAGGCGCCAGATCATTTGTTTTTCTAGCTCAGTAGAGGAAGCAGCCATGTCGCTTCCTGCCTCGGACCCCCCAGCTCGCGCCGCGATTCGCTGCTGGGGCAGGTGGCATCTGGCAGCTTCCTGTTTTGAAATCCCAGTCGTTGGTACAGCCCTGGCACCGCACAGGGGCCTGGCGCTCAGGGAGCTCAGGTCAGACACCGAGGGGGGTCAATTCCCAGCTGGATGGGGAGGAGGGAGCTAGTGAAAATGCTCCGGGGCGGGGGAGCTGTGGCTGTGACCCACAGGGTCTGCACTGCCCCCTAACCCTCCTTGGGGCCTTCTCAGCAATGCAGCCTGGATCCCCATGGCAGAGCAGTTCTATGGGCCCATCTACCCCGGTATCCCGTCTCTGACAGTGGAGGCTGCCAGCTACCCTAGAGGCAGGCAAATCCCCACGGGGATGGGGGAATTCACTCCCAGGGCCGAGCCCTCCTGCCCCCGACAGCTGGAGAGCTGTACAAAGACCTGTCCCACCCCAGAGGTGGCTGCATCTTGGCACAAGTGCTAACGCAATGACACCACACCACATGGTGGGGGTGGGGGCTCTCTGACAATCCTGCAGGTGTCCCGAGGCCTCCATTCCAGCCCCAGACACCCGACAAACCCCCCAGCCTGTTTGAATCCTGCCGAACTCTTGGCCTCACCGAGACCTAGCGGTGGGCAGTTCTGCCGGCCAGTGCTGCTTGGAGATGGAGACTCCCCTGGGTTCTGTTCAGCATTTGCTGCCTCGTGGTTCCCTTCCCTGCTTCTTGCGTCACATCTCAGGATGAAGAGTAGTGCCCAGCCCCCTGATGAACCCCGGCCACTACTGGGGGTCTGCCTGTCCCAGCCCCTTGCACCTGCCTCCTCTCCAGGACAGATAGCCCTGAGCTAGCAGCATCCCAAGCCCTCCTAGCACTCAGCCGCACGGCTGAGCCCCCGGCATTGACCCCTGCTCCTTGCCCCCCCCCCCCCCGTGTCCTCCAGCAATGACCCCTGCTCCCTGCCCCCCGGTGACCCCCCGGTGACCCCTGCATGACTCCCAGCGCCCTGCCAGGCCCCTGCCCCCTGACCTCCGCTCTCCTCAGGATCCTTGACCATGATGTGGGCGTCCAGGTGCTGCAGCCGGCAGTGCAGCTGGTGCAGTTTGCGGTCGGAGCCACGCAGCAGGCTCTCCACGCTGGCCAGGTTACGGCGGTCGGTGGTGGCCCGGCGCAGGTTCTCCGCCCCCTCCTTGATCTTCAGCTCCTTGCGGATCTCGCGCCGGATCCGGTCCTTCTCCTCGTCCAGGCGCTGCTGGACGCTGCTGGCCGCCAGGTCGGGGCTGGGATCGAGCGCCAGCTGCTCCAGGACCGACCAGCTCTGCTCGCCCTGCGGGGGAGAGCGCGGGTGAGGGGCTTGCAGCGCCCGGCCCTGCCCCACCTCCATGGCTGCCCCCCGACAGCCCCCTTCCTGCTGCCCACCACCAGAACTGCCCCCCGACAGTCCCCCAACCCCTGACAGCCCCTTCCCTGGGCCTCCACCTCCACGGCTGCCCCCCGACAGCCCCTCCCTGCCGCTCACCTCCACGGCTACCCCCCAACAGATCCCCCGCCCCGACAGCCCCCTCCCTGCCTCCCACCTCCACGGCTGCCCCCCAACAGATCCCCCGCCCCGACAGCCCTCTCCCTGCCCCCCACCTCCACAACTGCCCCCCGACAGTCCCCCACCCTCTGACAGCCCCTTTCCTGGGCCCACACCTCCATGACTGCACCCCGACAGCCCCTCCCTGCCGCTCACCTCCACGGCTACCCCCCAACAGATCCCCCGCCCTGACAGCCCCCTCCCTGCCTCCCACCTCCACGGCTGCCCCCCGACAGCCCTCTCCCTGCCCCCCACCTCCACAACTGCCCCCCGACAGTCCCCCACCCTCTGACAGCCCCTTTCCTGGGCCCACACCTCCACGACTGCACCCCGACAGCCCCCTCCCTGCCACCCACCTCCACGACTACACCTTGACAGCCCCCTCCCTGCCGCCCACCTCCACAACTGCCCCCCGACAGTCCCCCACCCCCTGACAGCCTCTTCCTTGGGCCCCCACCTCCACGGCTGCCCCCCGACAGCCCCCTCCCTGCCCCCCACCTCCACAACTACACCCTGACAGCCCCCTCCCTGCTGCCCACCTCCACAGCTACTCCCCGACAGACCCCCACCCCCTGACAGCCCCCTCCCTGCCGCCCACCTCCACGACTGCACTCTGACAGACCCCAACCCCCTGACAGCTCCCTCTCTCTGCTGCCCACCTCCATGGCTACCCTCCGACAGACCCCCACCCCCTGACAGCCCCCTCCCTGCTCCCCACCTCCACGACTGCACTCTGACAGACCCCCACCCCCTGACAGCCCCCTCCCTGCCGCCCACCTCCACGACTGCACTCTGACAGACCCCCACCCCCTGACAGCTCCCTCTCCCTGCTCCCCACCTCCACAACTGCCCCCCAACAGTTCCCCACCCCCTGGCAGCCCCTTCCCTGGGCCCCCACCTCCATGACTGCACCCCAATAGCCCTCTCCCTGCTGCCCACCTCCACGACTGCACCCCCAACAGCCCCCCACCTGGCCCCCCCACCTCCACAACTGCTCCAACTTCCTCCCACCCACCTCCACTGCTGCCCCCCAACAACCCCCTCCCTACTTCCCACTTCTACGGCTTCTCTGCAACAGCCTCTATGCCGACAGCCCCCTCCCTGCCACCCGCCTCCACGAATGCCCCCAACCCCTGACAGCCCCCTACCCGCCCCCCACCTGCCCCTCTAGACTCCTGCATGTGCTGGCCCAACAGCCCCTCAATTCCCCCTGTGCTCACGGCCTCCCCCGCCCCATCCCAGCCCTCTGTACCGAGCTCAGTCGGGGTCTGGGCAGCGCCTGGCACTACCGGGGACCTGATCTCCGTTGGGGTCTGGGCAGTGCCCGGCACAATGACCAGGGAGGGGTTGGGGCCTGTAGGCCCTACTATAATATGGACAATACCAGCTCATCTCTGGGCACAGAGACAGCTGGGCGAGGGTCTCTGGGGAGGGGTCAGGCAGGGGGGTCCTCTGGAAATCTGTGTCCAGGATGCTCCCAGACAGCCCAGCCAGCTCCCGGCCCCACTGCCAGGGCGCTGGCGGCTGGTTTTCCCATTGCCAGTGGGATTTCCACCCCTCCGCGCCCCCTGGGCACTCAGTAATCAGCCCTGGCACTGCAGCCCCCCACCCCCCGGGACGTGGCAGAGCCGAGGGGAGAGGCTCCTTTGTTAACAACGCACCACCCCGGAGCCGCCATGGCCTCTCGGGGGAGCAGTGGGGGGGTGGGGGTGGGGCGGCTGGCTAGAAGATGGCGGCGTGGGGGCCTAGATGGGGGCGGAACCCCGTCCCTTCCTCCCGCGGCCGATTGCAGGCGCAGTAGCAGCAGCGATGGCCGGGAAGGAAATGCACCGTGCCCCCTGCATGGTGCCACCCAAGTACCAGCCCCACCCTGGTTCCCATCCCCAACCAGGCCCACACCGTGCCCTGCCTTGCAGAGCCATATTTTATTTTATGGGGTGGGGGTTGGCTGATTCCCCTCCCCTCAGGGGGCCCCCCACAGCCCCTTTGCCACCCTCCCCGTCTCCATTGTGCCAGGGCAGCGGGACGGGGGCAATTCATGCCCCCCTGGGGCTCCCATCCTGCTGGGTACCTCCAGATCGTGCTCAGAGCAGGAGTCTGACTCGGAGAACGACATCCTGGCCCTGGGGGGGATCCAGGCCAGGACCCCCGTCCGTCCTTGGGTCCGTGCGCTGGGCCACACCCGCCCTCCTGCCGCTCGGAATCTATCACTCCCCCCCTCCCCCCCGTCACAAAACCACTTCCCCTTCCCGCGTCTCAACGCTGCCTCCAGCCACCCCGAGCACCGCGGGCTGGGCCTGGATCCGCCCCCCCCCCCCGGCCTGGGCCCAAAGGGGTAACGGGGGAGGGGGAGACTCCCACAGGTGCAGCCCCCCAAAGCCAGGCTCGGAGCTTGAGGCTGACCCCCAAATGCCCCCAGGGAGACCCCACTGAGCTCTCGCCCCCAGGGACCAAACGGCCCAACCCCACGCCCCTCCAGAAGCTCCCCGGACTATGCCTTGAGTGGCTGCAAACTGCACCCCCCAGGCAATGCTCCCCCGAACATGCTGTCCCCAACTCTGCACATGGGGGCCCTTGACACTGGCCAAGCTCCCCCTAGAAACACCCCGAGGCAGAGCCCTCTGGGTCCCAAAACTGGGATGATCATCCAGGGATCCCAGCTAAACAGCCCCCGTGTCCCACCCCAGAGGTGGCTGCATCTCAACACCGAGTGAGGGATCCCTGTATAGGCAGCCCCATGTCCCACCCCAGAGGCGGCTGGCGGGGTGCACTCTCCCTTCACCCTGATTAACTCTGTACTAGAGACCCACTAGCCCTGCACAGGCCCCGGGCAGCCAGCTTCCTCCTGTCCACCGACTCAGAGCAGGGATGGGACCCAGAGCATGGGGGCGGGGGGGTGGGGGCGGCTCCTTTCCCTTTTCTGGCTCTCTGCGAGCAGCTGTCGAGGTGGCTGCTCCCCACGTGCCCCCCGAGCCGTTGAACAGGCGTGGGGGGGGGTGTCAGATTGGGTAACTCGGCAGATCAGTGCAGCCAGGCTTGGCCTGGTGCCCACCCCAGCTGGCCGCACCTTGCTGCACAAGAGCCCGGCTGCCCTGTCCCCACCCCGGAGCTACAGACGGGCCCCAGTGCGACACAGGCTCAGCACTGGGCAGGAACACAGGACACCTGGGTTCCATCCCCGGCTCTGACGGGTGACTTGAACCCCTCCCCCCTCATTCCCTGCAGCACAGCGCCCCCTAGTGCCACCCCCTATTCAGCTGCCCACCCCACCCCCTGCAGCGCATTGCCCCCTAGTGCCATGCTGGGGCACTCCCTATTGAGCACCCCACCCCACAGCACCCCCTAGTGCCACGTGAGGACATTGGGGCCAGCACAGACTGGAAGGCGAGAAAGCATCCCCTGCTGAACCCCCACCCTGCAGCGCCCCCTCGTGTCACAGGGGGGCCAACAGACTCGACTGGAGAGAGCCTCTCCCTAACCATTGGTTTGAGGTCTCCCATCCAGCGCTGGACCCAGGCCAAAGCTGCTTAGCCAAGGCCAGGCCAGGTCCCGGCACACGGCCCAAACAGCTGCAGCAGGCCCTGTTACTGCGGAGACTCAGCACCAGTCAAGTGGGGGCGGGGGCCCTTCTGGCCCGGGGCCTGGCCCCAGTTGCAACCCCCTGGTGCCGTCGCCCCACACACTAGCTGACAAAGCCGGGGTCTGCCCCGAGGCAAGGGGCCAGCTGCACGGGTGCAAACAGCAGCTCTTCCTCTCTGCACCCGGGGCCTGCATGGCGGGGGGTGGGGGGGTCACCATGTGAGACGAATCCCAGCACAGACCAGGCTGCAGTGAGTCACAGGAAGAGGCTGGAGTCTCTCTCAAATCCCAGCAGCTCCTGGAAAGGCCAGCAGGCCCGGGGCCAGCAGCCTGTACCGGGGCCAGCCCCTGGCTGTCAGGGGTGAGCGGGAGCAAGAGGCCACCCCCCTCTGCGCTGCTCCATCACTGGGCAAGGGGAAGGAACTCCCTGGGAACGGCACCCGAGTGTCCCAGGGCGCTGGCTGGGCAGCTCCACCCAGCGCTGGCATGTGGCCAGATCACAGGGTCAGTGCCTCGTCAGGAGATCTCCGGCTGCAGGAAACGAGAGCGGCTGACTCACTCGAGCTCCCCGGCTGGCTTGGTGCAGAGCTAGGGGGTGCTGTCCTGCAGGGAGCAGGGGGGCTCAGCAGGGGGCGCTCTCCCCTGCAGTCAATGCTAGCTCCAGAGCAGCGCTAGGGGGCGCTGTGCTGCAGGGAGCAGGGTGGGGGTCTCAGCAAGAGCGCTCTTCCCTCACAGTCAGTGCTGACCCCAATGCCATGCTAGGGGGGAAATACATCCCTCGGCTTGCAGCAGGGAATCCCCCAGCCCCGGGTCCTGCTTGGCTGCTGTAGTAACCTCCCTCCCCCTCGCTGGGCTTGGCCAGGGAATGGGGAGCCAAGCCCCCAAGATGAGAGCTCGCTCTGGGAGTTCAGGCTACGATCTCCGGGACGGACAGAGGCCGGCTCAGCCCGTGACCGGAGTGACGCAGCCCTTTAAAAGGAGTGAAAAAACGAGCTACTGGCTAGGAGGACCCGTCCCTGTCCTTGGCTGGCTGGATCCCCGGCCCCATGCCCGGAGCGGCTGGCAGGAAACCCGGCAGCCTGGTGATCTGGTTCCCTTCAGCAGACACCTCGTCCTTCGAGGAGCCCACCCAGTGCATCTTCTCCAGCCATCAGCTGCCCAATGCACCTTCCACCCTAACTCCCCCCATCGGCCCCTGGTCTGCTAGTCACAGCGCTGGGGAGTTTCCCGAGGGAGCTGCGAGGCCGAGGGTCGGGAACATCCAGAGTGATTCTACAATAGCAGCCAACATGGAGCTGACAGCACCGCCTGGCTCGGATTCAAAAGGAGGGATAACTCAGGGGGGAGAGGGATAACTCAGTGGTTTGAGCACTGGCCTGCTAAACCCAGGGTTATGACTTCAATCCTTGAGGGGGCCATTTAGGGATCTGGGGCAAAAATTGGGGATTGGTCCTCCTTTGAGCAGGGGGTTGGACTAGATGATCTTCTGAGGTCCCTTCCAACCCTGATATTCCATGATTCTAACTGCTCCTGAGAAGCAGGGAACTCAGTAGGGATGGCCCCGGGCTCCAGTCCCGGCTCTGCCGCTGGGTGACCTGGGGCAAGTCACTGCCTCTCCGTGCCTCAGTTTCCCCATCAGCACAATGGTGAGAATGATACAGACCTTGCTTCCTGCCGGCAGAGTTGATAACTGGCTCACATCTGGGCAGTGCTAACGCACTGGGGAAGGGTTAAGTGTTGTCACCCCCTCCGCTGAGCTGCAGCAGGGGGCCGGGCCCTACAGGGAGGTTTCCTTTTGGGGGAGGAATCGATGGTGCAGTGCCTGGGGAGTCCCTCAGTTCAACTAGTTCATTGTCCCTGCCCCAGTCCTGGGGCAGAGGTGGGCACAACAGCATGCAGGGCAACCCTGGATCTCAGCCCTGCACCCACGTCTGGTGCCCAGGGAGTGACTCTGCCCCAAGCACTGGCTCTCGCTGGGGAGACCCAGGCTGGGAGCAAACTCCCTTGCTGCTTGCAGCAGCTCCCCTACGAAGCGTGGGCAGGTCAATGCCACCAGCAGCAAGTCTACAGAGACTGAACACTCGCTCGCACACGAAGAGCATGTCAGGCTGTGTAACAGCGCCCCCTGGTGATGCCGGCATAACCATGCTCCAATTGCAAACCCTCACCCATGTCCACAGACCCTGCTCACGCCCAGCAGCCATCAACGGGGTGACCTGTTTGCTATTTCAGATTTTAGAGCCTGCCCCACCAATGTGACATCTTGACCCCATGGCTCCTTTCCCCACCCCCGCTGGCGCCTTTAACGTTATTTAAAGAAACAGTACAGCTAATCTGGCTTCACACCCAGCATCCTGGCTTGCCCAGCTCACACCAGAACTGGCTTCTCCAAAGCCCACAAGCACCCAGTGCCCTGCTTACTCTGGAGCTCGACCCCCAGCCGGTGCCCACTCGCCCCGGCTGCGCTGCTGCCCACGTCACTGGGCCTCTCGCTGCTGAGGATCCAGCCTGGAAACTGCACTTGGAAGGCCCCAGCCGGACACGCCAAGTGTCACGAAGTGTGCGGGAGTCCGGGCCCTGCACCCCTCTTCCTGGGATTCACCGTGACTCTCAGCCAGCCAGTAAAACAGAAGGTTTATTGGACAATAGGAACACAGTCCAAAACAGAGCTTGTGGGTACAACCGGGACCCCTCAGTCAAGTCCTTCTGGGGGGCAGGGAGCTTAGACCCCAGCCCTGGGGTTCCCTGCGTTCCACCACCCAGTCCCAAACTGAAACCAAACCCCGCCACCCCCCCAGCTGGCTCTCTCCTGCAGCCTTTGTCCAGTTTCCCGGGCAGAGGTGTTACCTCCCCCTTCCCCGTCCTGGCTCAGGGGACAGGCTCAGGTCTCCCATCCCCAATGAAACTCCCCTGCCACAGTCCCAGGTCAACACTCCCCCGTCCCCACTGCGTCACACCAAGCACCAAGCCCAGACCCTTGCAGGGACACCCCGCTGGTCAACCTTCCCTCGGCAGCTGCGGCTCCAGGGGGATTGTCAGGGCTGGGATCTGGGTTTGAACCCCCGTCCTCCCCCCAATCTCCCGGGGGTGGGGGGCAGCTGTCCCCTGCCCGCATGGTTCCTGCCCCCTCCTTTGCAGCAGCTGCTGCTGCCAGGAGACCCAGCTAGATGGGCCCCCGGCTCAGCAGGACCGGGGTCCCCCACACAGTTAGGGACGTGCCTGCCCCCAAGGCAGTAGCTGTTACTGTCTTACAGGCCACGAGGGCTGAGACGGGGGAATGGAGAAAATGTGCTGAAAGGCCAGGGCTGAGGTGCTGGAGTGAGGGCGCAGGACTCCTGGGTTCTATCCCCGGCTCAGGGAGGGGAGGGGGGGTCTAGTGGGTTGGCGGGGAGCGGTTAGGAACCAGGACTCCTGGGTTCTATCCCCAGTGAGGGGAGGGGAGGGGGGTCTAGTGGGTTGGCGGGGAGCGGTTAGGAACCAGGACTCCTGGGTTCTATCCCCAGTGAGGGGAGGGGAGGGGGGTCTAGTGGGTTGGCAGGGAGCGGTTAGGAACCAGGACTCCTGGGTTCTATCCACTGCTGGGTGACCACAGGCAAATGCCCTTCCAGCTCTGTGCCTCAGTTTCCTTTTCCACCTTTGGTCTATTCCTCTGAGTGCTCCAGGGCAGGGCCTGTCTCTCCTTGGGTCCGGGCAGCACCTGGCACAATGGGGCCCTGGTTTCAGCTGGGGCATCTAGGTGCTATCATAATACACCTAATAACACGGCCCTGGTTTACCAGGCTGAGCGGAGCAGAAAGCAGCCAACTGGCATCTGTCAAGCACAGCATTTCCCACCCTGGGATCCCAAGCAGCTTTGGCTGCTACCCCAGAGCCCCATGTCTCCCTCCAATGCTACCCCTGCAGCCCCGTGGCCTGTGCTGGAGGCTCCCGCACCAGCTACTTTCACCCCCCTGCCCTCGGCTCACACGCAGGGCGACGGCTCCCAAATCGCTCTGTCCCGGGCACGGGTTCCCACAGCCCTTTACAGCCCTCGACTGAGCTCCACAAGCACCCCTGGGGTTGGGCTTTATGATCTCCGCACTCACGGGGGGAGGAAGCTGAGGCACAGAGAAATTTGCCTGAAGTTGTACTGGGAACCAGGGACACAGCAGGGAACGGAACCCAGGAGTCCTCATTCCCCGCTCCCTCCTGCTCTAACCACTAGACCCCACTCCCCTCCCAGAGCTGGGGATGGATGGAACCCAGGTGTTCTGGCTCCCCCCACAGGGCCACCACGAAAAAAGTTAAAGCCCAGTAAGACCTGTAATGCGGGTTGGTGCCCTAAGCGAGCAGAGCAGGATCTAGGGTCATTACAGAGCTCCCTTCACCATGGCATCTGGGCTCCTAACTGTATTTATCCTCACACTCCCTGTGGGCCAGGGTGGGGCTCTTATCCCCATTGTACAGAGGGGGAAACTGAAGCACAGACTGGCTGAGGGACATGTCGGAGGTCACTCCAGGAGTCTGTAGCAGAGCCAGGACTTGAACCCAGGTCTCCCGGGTCTCTTGTGCTCTCACGACTGGGCCACCCTTCTTCTCATTCAGTCCCCCCATTTCCCCCAGCTCTGGCAGCACCCAGTGAGTGGTGGCATGCAGCAGTGGGGTGTGGGCTGCCCAGTGCTATCACTGACCCCAGTGCCCGTTGGTCGGGCCATGCCAGGCAGAGCGGGCCCGGAGTGCCTTGCGCCCATGAGACCTGCCCGGCACTGAAGTCAACAGGTGCCCGTTTCCAGCCAGAGCGCATGGGGCCGTGTCTGTAATTCACCCCCTCCCGGGCCCATAGTCCCGGTGCACTCGGTCTCGCTGACAGGGGGTTACTGGCCCCTGGCCGCTGCTGGGCCAATCCCCTGGACACCCGCTCCCATCGCACCGCCTCCAGTTCCCCCGTCAGTGTCTCCAGACAGCTGAGCCTCGAGCAGCACAAAGCAGCCATTCACCCTCCCTGGCCGCCGGCACCACGGGGCTCAGAGCCAGAGCCCCGATGGCGCGGGGGCGGGTGGGGGCGCTGCCCTGGCAGAGAGGAGAGGCGGAGGCGGGGGCGCGAGCGGGAAGGCGACTCCCCGAGCTGAGAGAGCCGGCACTTGGCAAGCTTGGAGGGGAAATTCATCTGAATTAGTGCTGCTGGGAAAATAGATCCTAGAGTGAGATCCCGTCGCGCTGGGCGCTGCACAGGCCCCTCCCCTCCCCCCAGACTGAGATCAGGGCCCCCACTGCACAGACCCCTCCCCTCCCCCCCATTCTGGGATTGGGGCCCCCTCCGTCGTGCCAGGCACTGCACAGACCCCTCCCCCCTACACTGAGATCAGGGCCCCCATTGTGCCGGGTGTTGCACAGACTCCTCCCCTCCCCTGCCCTGACCGACAAGGGGGCTCCTGTCACACTGGATGCTGCAGGGGCCCTGATCCCAGTCAGGGAGTGTGTAGCACCCAGCAGACCTGGCTGGCTCCGGAGCGACCGTCCCTCATAGATCATAGAATATCCGGGTTGGAAGGGACCTCAGGAGGTCATCTAGTCCAACCCCCTGCTCAAAGGGGAATCAATCCCCAGTTTCTGCCCCAGATCCCCTAAATGGCCCCCTCAAGGATTGAACTCACAACCCTGGGTTTAGCAGGCCAATGCTCAAACCACTGAGCTATCCCTTCCCCCACGCCCAGTAACAGATTCAGGCTCTGGGCTGCCACCCCCAGCTCCAGAGAGCTGCAGACTCAGCTGGGGGACGGCAAGATCTGAATGCCTCCCAGCTCCACGGCCGGCCTGGGCGACCTGCCCCAGCTCGGCAGGGTCCTGGCCTGATCTAGGGGGTCTACAGCATGCCTGCTCTGAGGGCCCCGCTGTGGCACAAGGCAGCCGGGGTATGGCTTGGGGCTCTGCGAGGGACCCGTGGCCCATCACGGCCCCACGTGGGGGCACTCCAGCATCCGCCACCCCTCCTCCCCCAGAACCTCTGAGAGCCAGAAAACGAGTTCTAGAAATCAGAAGCCCCAGCCGCAGCCCCGTTCAATGGGGTTGCGCCCCCCCGCCCCACCTGCCACCAAACTGAACCGGAGCAGGGGTTAGACTGGCCCGAACATGGCTCTGCAGAGCCCCACGAGGGCTGGGCTGGGTCAGTCCAGGATCCCCCCAAGTGGGTCCGTGCAGGAGGCTGACGGAGCCGCAGCCAGGCCAGCGCGTCCAGCAGCCCCATGGATTCACTGCAGCAGGGCCAGCGCACTGGGATTTGACCCTTTAGGGCACCTAGCCCAGCCTCGGGAGACATCACTGTGATTTCTCCTTCCAGGTGCCTCCTGGGGCACGGAGCTCAGCCCTCCTCCCCCAGCCAGCCTGGCAGAAACCTCCCTGCCTCGCTCTGCTGCCCCTGTTGCTCAGGCCAGGCAGCTCCAGACCCTCCCTCCCTAGCAGGCAGGAACCTCCCAATTTCCAGCCCAAATCTGTCCCTGGCCTGTTTATCCCCAGTTGTTCCTGGGCCAACGTTGTCCTTCGGCTTCACTAGTTGCCTCACCACGTGTCACCCCCCCACCCCTCTGCTGGCGTATTTCTAGGGCACAAGCAGATCCCCGCTCAGCCAGCATGCCAGCCCACTCCGTCCTCTCCTCCGCTCAGATCGGCTCCTCGCAGCCCTTCTCGGCAGCCCACCGGCCCCCAGCTGCAGGTCGCCTTTAACAGGAGTCCCCGGGGTGGGCAGCAGCTTCCTTCCCAGGGCCCAGCCCTGGCACTGGCTCGTGGGGGAGACGGGACGTGATTTAAAGAGCCAGCGTGCAGAGTCTCATGGTGTTGTGGCAGAGCGTGCGGAGGGCCCCTTGACAGAACAGGGGCAATTTTCACCAGTGCAAAGGGAATTCACAAGTCCCAGTGTGGCCTAGTGGTCAGATCGCTGCCCCGGGACTCAGTTTCCGGCCAGGCCACTGGGTGACCTTGGACAAGTCGCCCCCCTGGTGCCTCAATTTCAAATGATGCTTTGGAAAGTGCTCTGAGCTCTACAGACCAGCCGAGCTGGAGAGTATCATCCTTTGTATTACTATTGCCAGCGTGCACTGGTGCAAATGAACCACCCCCCCGGGGGCAGAGAGACTGATCTGCTAGTGCAACCCACAAGCCCGTTCCTGTGACGCCCCCGCCCCGATGCAAGCGGGCGAGGCTGAGAGGTCTTGGGAGGGGGTTTAGTACCAGACTCTCTCAGAGTCCAGGCCAGATGGGAGAGACGGGATCTTGGCTAGGGACCCCCTGGCATGTGCCCGGGGCTGGTCGGGAGTTTGGGGGGATCGGGAGCACTGGGAGCAAGTGGGGGACAGCGCTGGCATGGACGACAGCTGCAGCAACCCCGGCTCCCCTCTGCCAAAGGCTGGAGCGACCATGTGACAAGGCAACAGCTGTTCCGGGTGACCGGGAGCAGGCTGGCGACGCTCGAGAAAGGAGGGGCTGGCGGGTCAAGGCCGGGGAATCTGGGTTCGATTCCCGGCTCAGCGTGGCCACGTGACGCAGGAACCAGGGCAAAGGAGCCTGCCTTTGTCTACGAGGACTGGACCCTCTTTGAGGTAGAGACTGTCTCTGATGCAGGGTCCCTGCAGCTCCCGGCCTGGGGGGAGTGGGGATGGGGGTAGCGGTCTCAGTAACATCTCGGTGGCAGCATAATATAAATAAAAGCACTGACTGGCTGAAGCGTGAAGGGAGACTGACTTCCTTTCTCCTCCTCCAAGGGAGTGAGGGGGGGTGCATGGAGTGGGGTGCTAAGAGGGGTCGTAGCCCCCCCCCCACAGAGATCCACAAGGCACTGGAGCCTGCAGGGCTAAGAGACCCTCTCCCCAACCCAGGATCCATCACGTCCCCGCTCCGGGAACGCTCGCCCAGCCAGCCGGTCCCTAGCTCCAGCGCCCTCTCCCCCACCCATCACCCCCTAGCATAAGCCAGTCCTGGGAGCTGCAGGCATCCTGCCCGCTGCCCTCCCTCAATCACCAGCGCCGGCCAAGGCTAACCTGATCATTTCTCAAGGCCCTTTTCATTAAGGGGCTGCTGCCAAGACAGAAATCGAGTCAGTGCAAGGGCCGAGAAGCTCTGGGAGAGGTAGGGGCCGTGTATGTATGTGTGTGGGGGGGGGTCCCCCTCCCTACAGGCTGGAATGGATCCATGGGAATCCAGACTCCAGCAGGGGGAGGCCTGGGGCTCCAAGGCTGGAATAACTGACTCCAGAGTCTTGGCTGGGTGTGTGTCCCCCCCCCGCCAAGTTCTGGGGACCTGTCTGGGTCTCCCTGCCTCAGGAAAGGGTCAACTGGGGCATGCAGGTCTGTCTGAGGCATCACCCTGGCCCTCAGCCCCAGAGCATACGGGTGCCTCACAACCTGTGATGTTTATCCTCCGACACCCCCCCCGAGGCAAGGCTTTTATCCCCCTTGTACAGATGGGGGAAACTGAGGCACAGAGCAGCTGGCTCACCCAAGGAGTTTGTGGCAGAGGGACTTGAACCCAGATCTCCCATATCCCAGGGTAGTGCCTGAATCATTGGGCCAATGTCTCCATAGGAGGGGATTGCCCCTGATCCATTGTAAATCAAATTGGTCCCCCCACCGCATGGTGATGCGCTGACCCTGGTTTCCCCTCTCTCTTCCAGGCTCACCTGGGCCAGCGGTGTCTCATTGCGGGGGAGAGGAGGGGTCTGTGCAGTGCCCAGCGCGACGGGAGCCCCGATCTCAGACTGCGGGGGAGGAGAGGGGTCTGTGCAGCGCCTGGCACGAGGGGGCCCTTGATCTCACTCTGGGAGGGAGGGGAGGGGAGGGGTCTATGCAGCATCCATCACCACGGGAGCCCCCATCTCACTCTGGGGGGGAGGGGCCTGTGCAGGGGAGGGGTCTGTGCAGCGCCTGGCACGAGGGGGCCCTTGATCTCAGTTTGGGGGGAGGGGAGGGGAGAGGTCTGTGCAGTGCCCAGTGCAACGGGGGCCCCGATCTCAGTCTGGGGGGGAGGGGAGGAGTCTGTGCAGTGCCCAGAGTGACAGGCCCCAATCTCTGTGGGGGTCTCTATACGCTACCGTAATACACCTAATAACACTAGAATGCTAGGAGCAACTTCTTTAAGCCAGAGCCCTGGTTCAGCGGTGCCTTCTTAACAAAACCTTGGAGCAAAGGATTCTGGGATGGCACTGAGGAAGTCTGGTGGAGAGCATTGGCCTGGGGCCAGGGCGACCTGGGTTTGAGTCCCTGCCTCCCTGTGCAGCTTTGGCCAAGTCACTTCCTTGCTCTGTGCCTCAGTTTCCCCATCTGTACAGGGGCTCTAGGCTGTGCAGCTCCGTCTGCTGCAGCGGAAGGCACCCAGATACTCTGGCAAGAGCTAAACCCTAGCGTCGGCCCCTCCTTTGGAGAGCCAGCACGTGGGGAGCAAAGGATTGTGGGATGGAACAGGACAGAGAGCGGAGTCTTGGTGCAGGGGCTCCCCCAAGGGAAGCGGGGGCAGACGGAGGCAGCTCTCCACCTGGGCGCTGGCTCAGCAACGCCCGCCCCACCCCCAATGCTGACAGCCCCTGGCTCCTGGAGCGGCTGGCCCTGACCCTGGGGGAAGCACAGCCTAGTGGGGATTTTCATACCGGGGTTTGGCATCCTCAGGGACCGCTGTAGGACCGAGGTGAGCACCGTCCCCCCACTCTGGCTTAGATCCCCCCTCTTTTCCAGCCCCCATCAGCCAGGCACCATCCCACCTGTCTGCGTGGCTTTGGGCGACGAGTCCCACCCCTGGGCTGGAGCATTGGGACAGGGACTCTGGTCGCTGGGCCGCACCCCAGTACCTCTGATGGGATGGGCGCAGTTAACTGTGCAATCCCAGTGGGAGGTGGCAGCTGCTAAATCTATCATATGGATGGGAAGGAAACTGAGGCACCAAGGTGAAGTGGCTTATTATTGGACATCACTGCCCGCCCCGAGCTGGGGTAGAACCCAGGAGTCCTGGCCCCCAGGTTCTCCCACTCTAACCACTAGTCCCCACTCCCCACCCAGAAGTGGGGATAGGACCCAGCCATCCTGGCTCCCAGCACCCCCCTGCCCTGCTCTAACCACTAGTCCCCACTGCATGCCCACTCTACAGCCTCCACTTTGCCTGTGCTCTAACCCGTACGACTCTCTATGGCCCAGGGACCCCCCCGGACGCTGCAGACCCCGAACTCCGGAGCAGCTGGGAGGGAGGAGTGGGGCATGTGACTCCCATGGCACTGGGTCAGCAGCGGGGCGGGGAGCAGGCAGAGAGTTCTGAATGACCAACGTGGGAACCGGCCTTGGGGCCTGGCCAGCATCTGCTGGGGCCTGGCACTTGGGCGGAGCCACTGTGCTGAGCCGGCACCCGGAGCCTCTTAACCCCTTCCCTTCCGCCTTGTCTGGTGTGGGTGGCGCCAGGCCTGGCTCGCTGGGCCGGGAGGTGGGGGCTGAGTTTCCTCCTGTGTTAGAGGGGGAAACTGAGGCACAGAGTGGTGGGGACGAGACCTGCCTTGGATGGGATAAGAACTGGGAGCCTTGTGCTCTTCTCTGGGCCGCTGCCCATGCGCTGTGGGGCACCGCTAGGCTGGGAGATGAGGCTGCACCTCCAAACTCAGAATAGGAGTGTCCCCCCCCCACCCCAAGTCTGTGCCCTAGGCTGCCCGCTTAGTGCCCTGACCCCGGCTAACCGCTCACCCCCATTGCGTGCCCCAGCCAGGAAAGGGCTCGCTCCTGGGGGGCCACAGGGGGACTGCCCGCCCCACCCAACTAGCCCAGGGGAGCAGAGCTCAGACACAGCCCCCCTAACCCAGGTGCTCAGGAAGGAGGAGGCTGATCCCAGGCGCTGGGGAGGTGCAGCTCCCCACCCCTGGGGATGCACCTGCCCCTGGAAGGCAGCCTCTTCTGGGGTGGGGCAGCTGGGGGCCGGGAGCAGGAAAAGGAGTCGAGCCGGGTGGGAGGCAGCCAGCCGGAGTGGAAGAACCGGCCCTGCCTGCCAGCACTCCTGTCCCCACGCTCCAGGGCTGGCCGCGGGCCGCACCCACACAGCTCCCAGGGACGGGCGGCACCCTGGCCCCGCTCGGGGCTGGGGCCTGCGCCCCTCATTTCGAGGCTGGGTGCACAAGGCCCCGGCCCCCTGCACCCCACTCCAGCCCAGCTGCCCCCCCACACCTAGCTGCCCGCCCCCCCGCCCCCAGCTCCGGTTGAATGGGAAATCCCAGGCTCGGCTGACTTAACCCTTCGCCGCCTGGATGAAGTGCCAGCAACAGAAAGCTCCGAGCAGGAAACGAGGCAGCAGCTGCAGGAGCGGAGCAGGCAGCTTGGAAGGGGACAGCGCTTTGTATCTAGGCCAGGGCAGGCCGAGAGGGGTTAGAGCGGGGTGGGGGAGCTGGGAGCCCGGACTCCTGGGTTCTCCCCGCAGCTCTGCGTGGGGAGACTTCCCAGCTCTGCCACTTCCCCTTTCCATGCCACAGCTCCTTGAGTGCCCAACCCATGGCAAGCGCCAAGCGGACCCTTGCCCCAGCGGAGGATGGGGCTCCGGTCTGCCCCATAGAGGCAGGGGTGGAAGTTGCCTGGCTGATCCTGGGTGTCACTCTCTGCCACTGGCCGGCGCTGCCCTGGGGGACGATGGGTCAAAGCCACAGGCAGGGGAGAGGGATTGGGGGGGGCCGAGGGTTAAAGCCACAGGCAGGGGGTGGGGGAGGATGAGGGGATAAAGCTGGAGGCGGGAGGATTGGGGGGGATGAGGGCTAAAAGCCGCAGGTGGGGGGGATTTGGAGGAGCTGAGGGGTTAAAGCCGCAGGCGGGGGAGGGGGATTTGGGGGGACAAGGGTTAAAGCCGCAGGCGGGGGAAGGGAATGGGGGGGACGAGGGGGTTAAAGCTGCAGGCGGGGGAAGGGGATTTGGGAGGGACGAGGGGTTAAAGCTGCAGGCGGGGGAGGGGGATTTGGGGGGACGAGGGGTTAAAGCTGCAGGCGGGGGAATTGCTGGGGGCGGGGATTTGCTCAGGGTAAATCCAGAGTGGAAAAAACAGTTGGAAAACAGACAGATCTGGAGCCAGGGAGCTAATCCTATAATCCCCCAGGGCTAGATGTGGGGGGCATCCCAGTGGGGTTCCCCCCCACAGCTAGTTGAGCACGACGGAAGGGGGGGACCCCAAGCTTGATCCCAGAGCAGGGAGACGGGGTGGGAGGAGGAGCAGCTCCCTGGGCCCCCAGGACCCATTATGGGGTGGGGGGCAGCCAGACCCAAAGAGGCTACTGTAGACGGTACTGGGCAGCCTGGCAAAGGAGGAGACCTCCGGTCTCTTTGTGGGGAGGCGGTTCTCCACAGGGCACTGAGCCCAGGGCTTAGTGCCCCATAGCATGGGGGGGGCCAGGTCCAGCTGTCCACAGGCTGGGTTACATGTGCAGCCCCATGCCCCTCGCCAGCCACTCATTGGGCTGCTGCCCTGTGGGTTGGGGGCCAAGTTGGGGAGACCCCCCTGGTTAGCATCCAGCTGGGCCTTTCAGGTATAGGCCAGACTGTGGGCGCTGAGGGGGGGCCCCAGCGGCTCCCCCAGCCCAAAGTGCGTGTGCGGGGGGGCTGTTTGAGTCCCTCCCCCGGCACTGTCCTCCCTGCATGTTGGTTTCTGGCCCCAGGGTGTGCTCTCCCCGAGTGACGAAGGGTAGATTGCATCCTGCAGGGCAGGTTGTGTGTCCCCCACACCCACCCATGGCGGCTCTGCACCTGGGTCATGGGAAGGGGGGCAGCAGGACCTGCTGGGGGGTCACAGCTCTGATCAGGCAGCCAATCACCCTGCCCATGGCATCTGTGGGTGCGCCCCAGCGTGCCCAGAGCAGCAGGATCACTGGGTAGAGCTGGCACCTTTCAGGGGCGCTGATGGGGCCCCCGAGGGCAAAAACACGCCCCCAGTCCATACAGGGCAGTGGGATTGGCTGGAGGCTGCTATCAAGGAGGATGGGCTGGATAGGGCCCACCCCCAGCAGAGCAAACTGCCCCCGACTGCACTTACGCTGGGCCTTTGGCCTTGGTGCCAGGCCCACGGTGCAGCCTGCAGTGGTGCAAACTGGCATGCCTGGCATGGAGGGGGCACGGAGGGCACTGGCCATGCCCCGCAGGTCAGGACTGAGGGGAGCCCAGGGCTGGGCTAGCAGGGGCTGCGGGTCGGGACTGAGGGGAGCCCAGGGCTGGGCTAGCAGGGGCTGCGGGTCGGGACTGAGGGGCACCGAAGAGCTAGAGGGGCGTCCAGGGCTGGGCTCGTGCCAAGAGCAGGGGCTACAGCAAGGAGCGATGGCAACACCCAGGCCTCCTGCCAGCAGCCCACCCGGCTACCCTGGCAGGTCTGAGAGCTGGGGGCCCGGGCTGGGGGAGGGGGCGCCTGGGCAGGTTTATTCAGGGGGGGCCGGAGCAAATCGTGTTAGTTAAAGGACAAAGCCTTGGGAGCGAGAGTGGTGGGAAAGTGATTGGGGGGGGTGGAAACGGGGCTGTGGGGCGCCAGCTGGGTCAGGGCGGGAGGAAGGATCCTGCCCCTCCCTCCCATGCTGGCTGCACTGCGGCTCGGGGGCTAAGCCTGGCCGTGACTCTGCAGATCACGGCCTGGAAGCAAGAGGCCAGACTCAAAATGCTAGAGCTGCACTTGGAATCAGAGGTGCTGGAACTAGGGGTGCTGGGGGGCTGCAGAACCCCCTGGCTTGAAGTGATGATAACAACCCCAATCCATGGCTTCCGCCTCCAGCACCCCTGCTCGGCATGTCAGAACCCAGGAGTCCGGGATGGGGGGATGAAGAATGCTCTGCAGAACCCAGGAGTCCTGGCCGGGGGGGAGGTTTGAACACTTCCTTCCAACACTCAGATTCCACAAGGATCTTACACAGCCAGGGTAGTTGGGCCCCCCAGGAGACACCCCCATTAGGATGCAGCCCCCCTCTGCCCTGCTATGCAAGAGGCTGGGGCGCCCTGGCCCAGGGGGACACTGGAGGAGGTCAACCAGCACCCCGCTTTGACAGCACGTCGCCCCCAGCAGGTAGGAAGGGCCCACAGCTGCAGAAGCGGCTGAGCAATCGGGGGAGGCGGAGCTGGGCCAAGGCGGGAGAGGAACAGGGCTGCCCCGGGCTGGGGGTGCTTTCCCAGGACTGACCAGGGAGCCCCAAGCTAGGAAAGCAGGAAGTGCCAAGCACCTGCCCCTTTGGGGGACCCAGGTAGTGCTGAGAAGGCCAAAAACTCTGGTGAGACTCAAATCAGTGCCGGGAAACGAGACGCCAAACTGTGGGGGTGGGGGGGGGTGGATCTTACAGAGATCCCCCTCCCCTCACTCCTTGGCCACCCCAGAGCCAGGGTCTTGGCCTGGTCTTGCTTTGCACATGCCCTCAGATTGCTAGGGGTCTCCAGGTCAATTCTCCATATCCCAGGTCCCCAGTGCTCCAGGCACCCTGCTGCCCCAGCCTTGCCTCAATTTCCCCTATGAGCAGACCAAGGAGAGCAAGTGTCCGGAGGGGAGAGAGGCAGAGGCTGTAAGGACCCGATCTTGGTGGTGGGGAGCCCCTGGGCTCGATTCCCTGGTGGCTCATGGGGCCAGTTACACTTCTGGTGTGAAATGCAACCACGCCAGGTCCAACCTCTGCCCTGGCGGCACTGAGGGGCAGGGGAGAAGGCCCGGAAGCCCCTCCGCAAGGCAGGCAGAGCTGAGGGTCAGCAGGGGGCCAGCGGAGGGACTGGCAGAGGCATTGCCCCTCCTTTGGGGAAGCAGCCCCATCTTTAGCGCCCCCTGCATTGCATCCCGACTGCAAGAGCCACCCCGATCTAGCTGGGCCTCACCCTGTCCCTGGCAAGCTAGCATCCCCTTTAGCGTGATCCTTGACTGGCACGTTAAGCCCTCCCCCACACACATACTCCTGAGCCAGAACAGGACAGATTGGATTTTCTCACGCTCCAACAGGCTGAGACACAGGGTGCCTGGCTCTGCCACTGCCCTGCTGGGTGACTGTGGGCAAGTCGCTTCGCCCTGCATGCCTCAGTTTCCCCTCCCACCATGGGTCTATTGAGAACAGAAGCTCTCTGAGGCAGGACGTCTGTGCTTCTCTAGGTCTAAGTGCTGCCATAACCCCACCAATTAGCAACCTCTCTCCAGGTAATTACCCCCCCAAATCACTGAGGGATTCTGGGATGACCTCCAATGTATTAAAAATAGAAATTCCTCCCCACCCCCACGGCCCCATTTCGCAGCCTGTCAGAGAACGAGCTGGAGTTGTTAACGACAGTGTTTTGATTTTGCTGGTCTCCAGGAAGAAGGGAAGTTTGATCACAGAGCCGAGGGTTTATCTGCAGCCCCGATCACCGTGGGCTGAGCCCCAGTCTCCTAGCGGCGAGGGGTTCCGTCGTCTGGGACCACCTCCCCCAGTCTCCTCGTGGCAGGCAGTTCCATCGGCTCCTACGATAGCTCCACTGTGGGCTGGGGCCAGTCCCATGGGACCGGGGGGGATCTGAGCATCAGGTCTGCGGCCTTGAACGGGACCTGGCCTAGAGCCAGCCTGGAGCACGACAACAGCCAAAGCCTCCCCGGGTCACCGTGCCCAGCTCTGGGGCCAAGGGCCGGGGCATGGACTCATGGCCAGTGGGCACCCTTGCTGCCAGAGCCATCCAAGGCTCCAGGTGCCCCCAGGCGGCTGGGTGCCAACACCCTGGCCAGCACGGCTTTGCAGCTGCAGCAGTTCAGCCTGGCTGGGGCTAGAAGATGGGGGGGGGTGTTTAAAGGGACAGCAGCACCCACAAGGAAGTTAAAGGGCCGGGGAGGCCCCCTTGGCGGGAGAAAGACAGGCAGTGCCGTGTCCTCAGCCAGGCTGGGCTGATCATGTCCCAACTCCAGGCAGGAGTTTGGGTTTCGCAGAATTCAGTTACAAAAAAAGGGGGTGGGGGGGGAAGGACTGTCATATTTACATAGGACCTACCGACAAACAAAGCACCCGATTCTGCCCTCGTTCCCTGCAGCCAGCGGGGAAGCGCCATTTGACAGCAGCACAGACAAGAGCAAGAGTCAGGCCCCAGGTGTGCCACGCTCCCTGTGCCCCTCCCTGGCAGGAGCGGGGGACGAGGCAGTCCACGGAGAGGCTGAGTTGGTGGCACGTGGCAGAGAGGGAACAAACAGCCGCGCTCAGAAGCGCCACTGCGAGCAACGGTGCTGGGCAGTGCTGGGCCCAGGGCCAGCGGGAAACACGCCTGGCGGTGCCATGGCTGGCGTGGAACAGAACCCAGGAGTCCCAGCCTGGTGCTACTGGACTAAGCCATTTGCTGCTGCTTGACCCACTGCGGGTTCGAGCTGGTTTCCACCCTCTGCAGGTTCCGAGAGGAGCCCACCAGTGGTAGACCTGGTCTCTGGTATCTGTGGGGTCTGCTGCCCCCAGGCGCCGTACATAGACTCTCCTGCCCTATGCCCGACTCGTGCCAGGAGCTGCCACTGCTGCTGCCCGCCCAGGGCCTGCTCCGGGCGCTTCCCCGGTGGTGCTGAAAGCGCCGCGCCAGTCTCCGCCCTGTGCTGCCCTTCCCCAGAGCAAAGCCCCACCGCTGGGACGGGCACCAAGAGCCACCTGAGATGCAGCCACCAATGGATTAGGGCTGGGGTTTCCACACAGCCCAAGGGAGTTAGGCACACCCCAATCCCATGGAGTCTCCTCTAGCCAGGCACCCCATAGCCGTCAATGGATTATCTCCGCCCACCCAAGAGGGAGGGATCTGCTGTCACCCCCATGTACAGAGGGGGAAACTGAGGCAGGAAGGGGCAAATTAAGCAACACGCCACACAGGGAGGCAGATCTGGGAAATCAAACCGCAGCATCCCAAGCCCCAGTTGGCTGCCCTGCCCCCTTGGATTCTCCCTCCGCCCCCCCCAGCCTGGCATCCCCCCGCCAGGCTAGCAGAGCTCAGTTCTGTTTCCTTGCTGACTCTGGACAGGTCCTGGGTTCCAGCAGGGGGTAGTGCCCCCCTCCCCGCACTTTGCCAGGCACAGAGCTCCTCGCTGGTTGGGGGAAGCTGGCAGCTGTTCTCAGGAGCTGGAAGAGAAGTGCCAGGTGGTGGTGGTGGGGGGCAAACGGATCTGATCTAACGACCACCCACTATACAGCTAGTGCTTCACAGCCCCCCCACGGGCCATGCAGCCATAGAGGGAGGGCCAGAGAGCGAGGTTGGACTCGGGGGGTGGATACAGCCTCGGCACCCTGGGGTGGGGTTCAGGGACTCTGTGCCAAGTGAAGTCAGTGGGAACGTAACCGCCAGCCGCCCTCCCCGCTGTGGGGAGCGGAGAGCCGAGCCTCACACCCCGGCAGACAGGAGCGTTGGATCGACTGCATTAACTCGGCCTGTCAATTATTCATGTGCAGACAAAGACACCGCGATTCCTTCCCGCCCCCCTGTATTAACCAGACATGGCCTCCCCTCTCACCGGCCATCCCCCAGCACCGCCCGCCTCGCAGCGCCAGTACCCCGTGATCGCCGGCCCCCAGCTCCCGTGCGGCGCAGGGAAACCCATCACCTCGCGGCTCCCCAAAGAGGGGGAGACTGCGCCAGCCAGCCAGGACCACTGCCCAGACACGCCCGCCGCTCTAGTCGGGGCCTCACGCCATGCCCGGCGCAGCCGGGAGCAGACACAGCAGGAGCCGGAGGGGCGGGGGGCAGCTTAAAAAAAAAAAAAAAAAATCACCTGACCCTGACCAAGCGAGGATTTGTAGATTTCGAGGCCAGATGAGAATGACCATCGAGTCTGACCCCCCCAGCCCACAGCACAGAGATAGGGAGGGTGGACCCAGGAGATCTGCATTCAATTCCCAGCGCTGACATGGACTCCCCATGGCACCTCACTCAATTGCTGCGTGACTCAGTTTCCCTCATGCCATAAAATGGGGATGAGATGAATCCTCCCTTTATCAGTTTAGACCAGGAGCTCTCTGGGGCAGGGATTGCCTGTGCAAAGCCTGCACAATGTCCCCCGCACCCTGATCTGGGCCGGGGGCCCCTGCAGCACCGGGCACAGCCAGCGCCTCCCCAATGTGGGTTGGGGGCGCGTACAGCACCTGGCACAGCCAGCACCTCCTTGATCTCGGCCGGGGGCGCGTACAGCACCTGGCACAGCCGGCACCTCCCCGATCAGGGCCGGGGGCGCGTACAGCTCCTGGCACAGCCGGCACCTCCCCGATCAGGGCCGGGGGCGCGTACAGCTCCTGGCACAGCCGGCACCTCCCCGATCAGGGCCGGGGGCGCGTACAGCTCCTGGCACAGCCGGCACCTCCCCGATCAGGGCCGGGGGCGCGTACAGCTCCTGGCACAGCCGGCACCTCCCCGATCAGGGCCGGGGGCGCGTACAGCTCCTGGCACAGCCGGCACCTCCCCGATCAGGGCCGGGGGCGCGTACAGCACCTGGCACAGCCGGTACCTCCCCGATCAGGGCCGGGGGCGCGTACAGCACCTGGCACAGCCGGCACCTCCCCAATCTGGGCCAGGGGCCCATGCAGCTGTTTCCAGTATACAAAACAAACACAGGCCACAGAATTTCCCCCAGCCCTTTCTGCAGTGGGGGGCGCTATTCCCACCCTTCCTCATGGGGCCGCTAGAGCCACCTGGGTCTCTTAGGATGACGTCCTGCCTCATCTTATTGATGCCGAGTGACAGAGGATCCAACCCGGCCCAGCCTGGCTGCTCAGATCCCCCAGCTCAGTCTGGCTGGGCCCTTGGGCACGGTGGGGAGTCCCCTTCCCCTGCAGTATGGGGCTAGGGCAATGTGAGTCCTGAAACGCATTGGTTGGAAAGTGACTGGGCTCAGTCCTGAGGGAATGTAACGGCCTGGGCTCCCCCGCAGGTCGGCCTGGAGATCCCTGCTGGCCTCGGACACCAGGACATTCACCGCCCGCCCTACGGAGACGTATCCCAGTCTGAATTTGCCGGCACATCAGCCCCCGGATGACGGCCCCTGGCCGATCTGCAGCTCTTAGAAGGCCCAGGATCTCACCAGTGCTTCGCTGGGGACTTGCAGAAGCCCTGGGCTTTGGCTGGCCGCTGCTCCCAGCCCGTGGCTCCTTGCTGCTGCAAACCCTCCTCCCCTTCAGCACAGCGGGCACCGGCTTTTTGAAGTTAACAAAATTAGCCACATTATACGGGGTATTACGGTACGACCTAGGCACCCCTGTCATGGCCCAGATCCCCACTGTGCTGGGCGCTGTGCATTATTTATTAAGTGTATTACGTTAGCACCCAGGAGCCCCAGTCATTGTACAGTGCCGAGCATAACGGGGTCCTTGTCAACGACTGGGGCTCCGAGGTGCTACCGTAACACACTTAATAATAACGTACAGCGCCGAGCACAACGGGGTCCTTGCCAGACCCATAACACAGCTCTTTGGGGCAAGACCCCGCTCTGACAATCTACACAGACAGGAGCCAGCAAATGTGGGCAGACAGGGGTGAGCACAAGGAAACAATGAGACAGCGATAGCCTTCTGGGTCAAGTTACTTATGCAGCACAGGGACTGGTGCCATTAACAAAACTCTGGCTCATTAGAAGCCCAGGAATATTTTACAAAGCTCTTTCACTCTCTCTGCTATCGAGGCTGACTGTTTGCCTCCTGCCTCTCTCTGCTCGGACTATTATATATATATATATATGAAGTCCCTTTTCAGTTTTGCTCATTGTCAATTTCGTTTTTGGGTTCTCCTTGGGTGCAAGTGGCTAATCTGGTCTTTAAATGAGGGAGATCTCTCTACTGCCTCTGGGTTTTGTTACAACACCCGAGACCCTGCTGGTTGCAGAACGGTGATCCTGGAATGGGCCCCATGCGGACTGACCCCCTCAGGGCTCTGTGAAGGCCCAGGAGATTGTCGGTGGTTTGGGGCCAGGCTGGAACAGCCAGCTTCCCTTTAAAGGTTAGGTTCAACACTGCAAAGGACTTTGTTTGTCTTTACGTTTTACCGAAACTGCTCAGAGAAACGCTTGCTATTTGGATTACATTTTCGGCTCAAGGTCCCATTGTCGGGATCCAGGTTTTTGCTTCCCAAACACAACAGCATGAGAGCCAGGTATTATGGAATCAAAAGTGAAACTAACTAGCATGGGCCAGTGGAGGAGACCCGACTAGGAAGCAGGACTCCTGGGTTCTCTTCCCAGATCCGCTGTGTAACTTTGGGAAGCCCTCTGTGCCTCAGTTTCCCCACCTGTAAATTGGGGAATAATGAGATCCACAGAAGAGCTGGGTAACAGATTTATTATTCAGTCCTTTAGAAAATGCAAACGAGAGCAAAACCGGGCCAGAGCATCTCTTCCAGTCCCGTCAGCCAGGCAAAGGAAAGGGCTGCCAGTTCTGGATCAATATAACAGCTTGAATAATTGACAGGCTGCTAACAGGGCAGGGAAGGAAGGGTTTTTTAGCCTACTGATTTTTAGCCTGACAGCGATCTTTTAAACAGGCAGCCGAGGATGACCATGGCCAGGCAGGGGCCGGAGGCAGGCTCCGGAGCCATCTTGGCCAACACACCTGCGGTTGAACCAGGGACCTCCCGAGCTAACAGCAGCAGTTGCTGCAGCTTGAGCTAGAGCACCAGGGCTCCCCTGGAGCACACCCTTGCTGGTGGGGTTTACAAAGGTCCGTGCACACACAGCTGTGGCCTGGGCCCTTCTCCCCATGGCCGGTTCCTGAGCCAGAGCCACAAACGGCACATCCCCCAGCACGGCAGAGTTCTCACTCAGCTGGGCCCCGCGGGCACAAGCGGGAAGCGAGCGAAACCACAACAACCGGGGATGTTCCCAGGGGACGCGCCAGCGCGTGTCATGCCACGGAGCAACCGCTGGGGAAGTGATTGTAGGAGCGTCCGCCCCATCCCCCCATCAGTGCAGGATCAGGGCCCCTAGAGGGGAGGGTGCCCTATGGGGCGACGCAGCATCTGACCCATCCCCGACCCAGCTAGCACAGAACCAGGAGCTCCCGACAGGGAAGAGAGCAATGCCCCATCTGTCGCCTAGCATGGGATGGGGCACCCTATAGGGGAAGGTGACCCTATAGGGGATGGGGGGACTAATCCATTCCCCCGGCTAGTGCACGAGCAGGCACCCCATAGGGAAGAGTGATCCTATAGGGGACGGAGCATCAAACCCATCCTTCTCCCAGCTAGTGCAGGATCCAATCCCCTATAGGGAATTGTGACCCTATAAGGGCTGGTGCGTCTGACCTCCGTACCCTCCCCAGCTAGTGCAGGATCAGGGCCGCCAGAGGGGATTTCACCTCGGTCTCTGTCACTCAGGTAAACACACATCCCAGCAGCGCAGAGGGCTGAATTCTGTTCTCACTTACAGCAGGGCTGGCCGGGGGTAACGGAGCAGGATCTGAACCAGGGCCGACGAGTCCAGATTTACACCTGCGGGGTCAGTGCCCTTAGAGGTTCAGCTGTTGCAAACAGGGGTTCAGTGATAGGGAAAGGGAGCAGGTGCACTGGGAATCTGGAAATACCGCGGGGGGTGGAAATAAAAGAAACCCGCATCTCATTCAGGGGATGGTCACACACGCAGTGCTCTCTAGGGCCAGATCTCACAGCACCCACTCTTCAGCTGCATCAGGTTTTGCACCTGTCTCCTTTGTGGCCATGCCCAGGGTGGGGAGGCTGCGAGAGCCGGGGGGTTGTCATACAGTCAGGTTCTGGGTCTGGATTCTCCAAACTGACCCGTACCAGAATGGGGGGAGGGATGGGAAGAGAGGCAGAAGTTCCAGTGTCTGGATGGGCAAGGCCTGGCAGGGGGGCACAGGGACTTCAGAGAGATGCAAGGCAGATGGCACTGAACTTGTAAGTTGAAATATGTGTGTAAGCGACACGGCCCAGCTGGCCAGGGAAGGCCTGTAGCTCCCTCCCCCACCCCCATCTTCCTCCCCCAGGCCAGACGCCAGCAGCGTTTCTCTGGCTTTACACAGATGGCGAGAGCAGAACCTGGCCCAGCCGGGGGCCTGCATGTCCCACCTGCATCATGGGGGTTGCCCCACACTCCCCTTCCACCATGGTGGGGGGGCAGCTGGGCATATCCCAGATGTGCAGGGGGGCCCCACAGGAATAGGCCCCACCCCCCTGCATGTCCCAGATGTGCAGGGGCGATAGGAGGTTCAACACCCTCTCGTGCAGGCTCCAGATGTGCAAGTGGCTCCAAACCCCCCCTACAGTGACGCTGGAACAATTTGTATAGCGGGGGTGCTGAGAGCCCTTGAACAAAACCGTAAACCTTTTATACGATGAAAACCACTTCAGGCCACTGGGTGCTCCCCCCCCCCAGCACCCCTGTCTCCTATGCATGTTCCACCTCCCCCCTTGCAGAACCCAGATGGGGAGGGTCCAACCGCCCTCCCATTAGAGATCCCATATATGCAATGGCTCAAATCCCACCCCACCCCTCCCCTTGGCAGGTCCCAGACATGTTGGAGGGGCTGCCCCCTGGCGGCTGGGGACGAACTGCCCGCCGGCCACCGCTCTTACCTGAACGGGGTCGTTGGCCATCTCTGCCCCTCGCCTCCGCACAAGCCACCGCGGCTGCTTCTTCCTCCTCCTCCTCTTGGGAAGGCTGCCGCTGCCGCTGTTCTCCAAGGGGGCCCCCCGTCACACCCGCCCCTCCATCCTCCTCCCCCACTCCGGGCTGCGGGGCGTGCACCGTGCGCGGAGCCCTCGCTGCAAGCCCCCAGCCCCGCCCGGCGGGGCAGGCGGGGACCAAGGAAGAGCGAGGAGCTCCCGGGGAACGTTCGAGCCGGGGCGGCTCGCGCCGGGGCTGCTCCCGGGGAACGTTCGAGCCGGGGCGGCTCGCGCCGCGGCAGCTCCCGGGGAACGTTCGATCCGGGCGGCTCGCGCTGCAGCCGCCGACCCCCCGCCCCCAGCGCGCCCTGCTGTGTCCCTCCCTCTCTGGGTCCCTAACTTGCCGGGCTGGTCACATGACCAGGGTGGAGGGTGGGGGAACTGGGAGGAGGCCGCTGGCTGCAGCAGGCGGCTAATGGGGGCGGGATCCCGAGGCCGGAGACTGCGGGGATTGCAGCTGCCGCCCGGGGTCCCTTCCCTTCCTCTGCAGATTAAGGGATTAGCAGCTCAGGCCCGGGAGAGCCCGAGCCGTCCCCCGCCGTGGCGGCATCGCCCGGGCTGCCTGCAGAAGGAGTCCGTCCGCCCCGCGCCAAGGGGTTGCACCGAGAGCCGTTGCATGTCCTTATGAATGCGGGGGTGGTTCTTGGGGTGAGGAGGGGACGGTGTATTGCATTGGCCCTCCCCTCCCCCACCGCAGCTGCTTCCATTGCACCGTGCCCCACAGCTGCTCTTTCCAGAGTGATGCTGCACTGACCCCAGATCGGCTTCCTTTGCGCTGCCCAGCCCCCTCCCCAGAGCCCTGCCTATGACACACAGTTGCGCAGCTCTGACTCCACCCCATAGAGGGCACCGGCGACCTGTGTCCTAGTGGAGTTAAGTCAGTGATTCTCCAGGTTTTTTTCCCTACCCGAACTGTGTACCCCACCCAGCCCCCCAGGATCTAAACCAGGAGCCCCCCCCCACTTCCCCTTTATGATGCTCTCGACTCCACTCCCCGCCCCCTCCCCTCCCAACACACACAGCAATCCAAGCCCTTGAAAGTTGAGAACTCCCGGGCTGGCTAGTTTCACTTGAAATCAAGGACAAAAGTTTGCAATTCCCACAAGAGAAGCCAGGCTAACAACTCAGCAAGTGTTCGCGCACAAATACAGCGGCTGGTTCTGTTCCAGAGCAAGCGCGGCCGCTGCCAAGTTAATGTAAATCCTTGAAATTTAGGTAAAAAAAAAAAAAAAACCAGGGAGGAGGATTAACCCAATGGAAAGAGCGAGGGGATTCAGTGCTGCGTTTGAATGAAAGGAGCTTTGTTTGCGCTCCCCATTGGGCTGGGCAGAAGCAGGGGAAACAAAAAAGGAAATTGACGAGAAAGAGAAAGTGAAACTGACCCACTGCACTTCACAGCCCACAGAGGAGGTTGGATTAACATGTAAAACAAGCGGGGGGTGGTTGTTTCATAAGAACAGCCACGCTGGGGCAGACCACGGGTCCAGCCAGACAGTAGCTTGTCTCTGATGTCTAAAAACCTTGTCTAGTATGTCTAAAAACCCGCAGCACCAAATCTTAGAGTCAACTGCTGGGGGGTGGCGGGGTGTAAAAATTTCAGCGTGGATGGTCAGGCTGAGGCATGGAGACCCCTGGCTATGGGTCTTTTATTGCAGAGGACACTGCCAGATGCTTTAGAGAGGGAATGGACAGAACAGGGTAATCTCTAGTGATCCGTCCCTGGTTCATAGAATATCAGGGTTAGAAGGGACCTCAGGAGGTCATCTAGTCCAACCCCCTGCTCAAAGTAGGACCAATCTCCAATTTTTCTCCTAGAGCCCTAAATGGCCCCCTCAAGGATTGAACTCATAACCCTGAGTTTAGTAGGCTAATACTCAAACCACTGAGCTATCCCTCCCTCCAATTGTCCAGTCCAGCTGGTTGTCCAGTCCCAGCTTCTGGCAGCTGGAGGCTTAGGGCACCCAGGGGATGGAGTTGTGTCTCTGACCACCTTGGCTAGGAGCCATTGCTGGACCTATCCTCCAGGAACGTGTCTCCTTCTTTTTTGAACCTACTTATACTTTTGGCGACGTCCCCTGGCAACGTGTTCCACAGACCCACTGTGTGTTGTGTGAAGAAGAACTTCCTTGGGTTTGTTTTAACTCGGCTGTTTATTCATTTCGTTGGTGACCCTGGTTCATGTGTTACCTGAAGGGGTCAATAACACTTCCCTAGTCACTGTCTCCGCCCCAGCCATGATTTTGCAGCCCTCTACCACATCCCACCGCAGTGGTCTCTTTTCCAAGCAGGCCAGCCCAAGTCTTTTCAATCTCTCCTCATCTGGCAGCCATTCCATCCCCCTGATCATTTTTGTTGCCCTTCTCTGTACCTTTTCCAATTCCAATAGATCTTTTTGGAGAGGGGTTCCTAGAACTGCAGACAGTATTCAAGCTGTGGGGGCACCATGAATGTATATCGAGTCCTGCTCTTCTGGGCACTGGGGAGGCCTCAGTTGGGGCTGAGGAGAAAGGAGGGGAGGGACTGATAGTCTACAAATATGTCCCAAATTGTTGTAAAGAGGGCGGTGACCAGCTGCTCTCCACGTGCACTGAATTAGGACAAACCATAATGGGTTTAATCTGCAGCAAAGGAGATTTAGGTGAGATGTTAGGAAAAGCTTCCTGGCTGTAAGGACCGTTCAGCACAGGACCAGGCAACTTCCGGAGGCCGTGGCATCCCTGTCACTGGAGGTTTTGAAGAGCAGGTTGGACGAACCCGTCAGGGATGGGCTGGGGTTATGGGCTCCTGTCTCAGTAGGGGGATGAGCTAGTGACCTCTCCAGGTGCTTTCCAGCCTGATGTGTCAATGATTTGGTGAGTGAAACGGATGAGAGCAAACAGCATAAATAGGTCGTGGGCCTGATCCTGGCAGTGTGAGCGTCCTTACCCTGCTCTCGCAATCTGTACTTCCCGAGGTGCTTTACCAGGCAGGTCAGTATCATCACCCCTGTTTTACACATGGGGAAACTGAGGCACAGAGAGGTGACGGGACTTGCCCATGTCACCCAGTGGGAGAGCCAGGAATAGCACCCAGGTCTCCAGAGTCCCAGTCCAGTGCTCCATCTGTTAGGCCAATGGGATGCCCCAGGCAGGCACACCAGAACACATCTGAAAGTGAACAAGCCTGGCCCTGTCCACTTTTTGCCATGGGCCCGGCCCCCCACCCTGCCCCCCAAGGCCCCGCCCTCCAGCCAGGCGAGAAACTGGAGCCTTGACCGGGTAACATGGGCCCAGGAAGATGTGGGGAGCCATGGACCCTCTACCCTGGGCAGGGGCCCCAGGATACGAGCACATGGGCTGGGGGCTGTTCTCAGGGCCCCCCCCCCACCCCAGGCAGGTAGAGGGGCTTGGTTCCCGGCCCAGCTCCAGCTTCCGGCTTGGCCAGGGGGCAGGGTCTCGGTGGGAAGAAGAGGGACAGGGACAGGGCCATGGAGGGGGCGGGGCTTCGTGTGCCCCCCACCTCTTTTAGGAAGAATTTGTCGCCCTTTGCCCCGGGTGCCTAATTATAAATATTTGCAGGAATGGGCCCGAAAAGACTTCAATGAGCTCTGAGGAAGCAACATGGTCTAGTGGGTAGAGTACTTGACTAGGAATTCGAAGACTAGGATTCTCTTCTCAGCTCTGCAACTAACCTGCTGGGGACCCTGGGGCTAGCCAGTTCGCTGCCCTCTGCCTCGGTTTTCCCTCCCATCCCTTGTCTTTTTCTACCGGAACTTCTCTGTGGCCAGCGCTGTCTCCCGCTATGTGTCTGTGCAGCTCCGGGCACAATGGGGCTATTGCAGTCAATTATACAGCTCCCATGACTGTTGTGTGTGAGCGCCTTACACTTTTAACATACTCCCTGGCAAAGAACTTTGTTAATGCAGAGTTCAGCCAAACTCCACCCTCTGAAAACCCAGGAATTGAGAGTTCATCCATTCCTAGATGCCAAGGCCAGGGGGAACCGTTGTGATCAACTGACCCCCTGTACAACGCAGGCCAGAAAACTTCCCCAAAGCAATTCCTTTGGAACGAGAGATCTTTAAACAAAAGTCATCTTGATCATCTAATTGCCAGTGATGGAGGATCCCCCACACCCATACAACCTTAACTCTGCCCCTGGCATGGGCCAGAATTCCCTGGCTGCTCTCCGGCTGCATTCGCTGAGCTGGGTGCAGCTGCCCTGAAGGGTGGAGCGATTAGCTGGAGCTGCTTGTCAGAGCTGTGATTGTGATATGAGGAGAGCCGGGGGGTGTCTGAGCCCCACCCCCATGCGTGAGATCAAGGGAAAGGGGCGCACATGCCGTGTGAAGGAGCCAGAAAGCCCAGCTTTGGCCCAGAGTTCTGTAAGACGCAGAGAGGCTAAGTGACTTGCAGACAGACACGCAGGGAGCCTGTAGCAAAGCAGGGAACTAAACCCGTGGACCCCACGTCCAAGGTCAGCACCATAACCACTGGGCAGGTTCTGTGCAGCACCCAGCGCAGTGGGGTCCTGACCTGGCCTGGGGCGACTGCAATTCCAATGACACGCTGTAAAGTGTCTGAAGCAGGGGGCTGGTTTTATGTCATGTCCGTACAGCCCCTGGCCCGACGGGCCCAGTGAGCGCCGCTGCAGGGCACAGCAGAGTCAGGATTAACACACAGAGCCCAGCATTTCCCACTCGTCCCCTGCTCCGTGGTGCAACCCACCTGCGTGGCTTTCTCTTCAAAGGGTCCCGCTAGCTCCCAGCACCGAGACGTCCGAGCTGGCCAAGCCATAGGGCGCTGGGCCAAGGGGAGGGGGATGGTACCTCCACGCAAAGGTTCAGTGGCAGACAGTGCTCGTGGGCATGTAGCCGCCCTGCTGCAGCGTGTGTCTGCCCAGCTCTGAGCGGAGCGCCTCGCCCTGGCTCCCACTCTCATTGGTTCATCTTCAGGTTTGGGCCTTTTCTCAAATGTGATTTGTTTGTGTGAGTGTAGCCATTTATGGACTTACAGCATTCAGCGGTCATCCACCTATCCATCCCCAGGCACGCTCTCTTTCTCTCCCCATAGTATCTACCTGTCCATCCCCACACACCCCTCTCATCGAATCTGTCTATCCCCATCCACCCCCTCTATCTATCTATCCCCATATACTCCTCTCAGCTAATCTATATATCCATCCCCATACACCCCTCTTTCTATCGATCCCCATATATCCCCTCTATCCATCCCCATACACCCCTCTCATCTAATCTATCTATCCATCCCCATACACCCCTCTATCTATCCATCCCCATACACCCCTCTCATCTAATCTATCTATCCATCCCCATACACCCCTCTATCTATCCATCCCCATACACCCCTCTCATCTAATCTATCTATCCATCCCCATACACCCCTCTATCTATCCATCCCCATACACCCCTCTATCTATCGATCCCCATATATCCCCTCTATCCATCCCCATACACCCCTCTATCTATCCATCCCCATACACCCCTCTTTCTATCGATCCCCATATATCCCCTCTATCCATCCCCATACACCCCTCTATCTATCCATCCCCATACACCCCTCTCATCGAATCTGTCTATCCCCATCCACCCCCTCTATCTATCTATCCCCATATACTCCTCTCATCTAATCTATATATCCATCCCCATACACCCCTCTTTCTATCGATCCCCATATATCCCCTCTATCCATCCCCATACACCCCTCTCATCTAATCTATCTATCCATCCCCATACACCCCTCTCATCTAATCTATCTATCTATCCATCGCCATACACCCCTCTATCTATCTATCCCATACATCTATCTATCTATCTGTCCATCCCCGAGCACCCTGCTCATCTATCTATCTATCTATCTATCTATCTATCTATCTATCTATCTATCTATCCATCCCCATACACCCCTCTATCTATCCATCCCCATACACCCCTCTCATCTAATCTATCTATCTATCCATCGCCATACACCCCTCTATCTATCTATCCCATACATCTATCTATCTATCTGTCCATCCCCGAGCACCCTGCTCATCTATCTATCTATCTATCTATCTATCTATCTATCTATCTATCTATCTATCTAACCCCATACACTCCTCTATCTATCCCCATATACCCCCCATCTAATGTATCTATTGATCTATCGCCATACACCCCCTCTATCTATCTATCTATCTATCTATCTATCTATCTATCTATCTATCTATCCCCATACACCCCCTCTATCTATCTATCTATCTATCTATCTATCTATCCCCATACACCCCCTCTATCTATCTATCTATCTATCTATCTATCTATCTATCTATCTATCTATCTATCTATCTATCTATCCCCATCCACCCCGTCTATCTATCTATCTATCTATCTATCTATCTATCTATCTATCCCCATACACCCCGTCTATCTATCTATCTATCTATCCCCATACACCCCCTCTATCTATCTATCTATCTCCTTGGTATCTAGGCACTAGCATCAGAGCACCAGGTCTCCTTGTGCAAAGCCTCCCGGTGGACACCAGAGTTGTAACTTTTCCTAGCGCCGCAGCGCCCCCTGCTGGCCAGTCCCCCCCACCCCACTGCGGGGCCCACCATTTACGCCTTTTCTTTCGAGCCCACCGGGTTTCCGGGTTTCTTTTGTTTAATTTCAGGGCAACGAGTGAGGTGCTGGGGGCTAAGGCCCTGCCCCCCCGCAGCGGCGCTGGACGGGCCTGGAAATGGCTCTGGGCGAAGGTGCAAGGCCCAGCAGGGTGAGACCTGTGCTGTTGGGGTACGTGTAGCTTGTCGGGTGCAGGGTGGCTGTAGCCGCATTGGTCCCAAGAGAGCCAAGGTGGGTGAGGTCACAGCGCCCAGCCGGCCACTGCACCGCTGTGGGGCACTGGGGCCCGCACTGACAGCCAGGGGAGAGCACCCCCTCCTGAGCCCCCACCCCCCTGCCCGCAGCACAGCGCCCCCAGATATCGCACAGGAGCCCGCACTGACAGCCAGGGGAGAGCGCCCCCTCCTGAGCCCCCACCCCCCTGCCCGCAGCACAGCGCCCCCAGATATCGCACAGGAGCCCGCACTGACAGCCAGGGGAGAGCGCCCCCTCCTGAGCCCCCACCCCCCTGCCCGCAGCACAGCGCCCCCAGATATCGCACAGGAGCCCGCACTGACAGCCAGGGGAGAGCACCCCCTCCTGAGACCCCACCCCCCTGCCCGCAGCACAGCGCCCCCAGATATCGCACAGGAGCCCGCACTGACAGCCAGGGGAGAGCGCCCCCTCCTGAGCCCCCACCCCCCTGCCCGCAGCACAGCGCCCCCAGATATCGCACTGGGACCCGCACTGACAGCCAGGGGAGAGCACCCCCTCCTGAGACCCCACCCCCCTGCCCGCAGCACAGCGCCCCCAGATATCGCACTGGGGCCCGCACTGACAGCCAGGGGAGAGCACCCCCTCCTGAGACCCCACCCCCCTGCCCGCAGCACAGCGCCCCCAGATATCGCACTGGGACCCGCACTGACAGCCAGGGGAGAGCACCCCCTCCTGAGACCCCACCCCCCTGCCCGCAGCACAGCGCCCCCAGATATCGCACTGGGGCCCGCACTGACAGCCAGGGGAGAGCACCCCCTCCTGAGCCCCCACCCCCCTGCCCGCAGCACAGCGCCCCCAGGTGTTGCAGTGGGGCCACGGGCCAGCACTGACAGCCGGGGAGCACGGCGCCCTCCTGAGCCCCGCACCCCCCTGCCCGCAGCACAGCACCCCCTAATGACAACATCCCTTCTCTGCAGATGTATTTAAAGCCTGATGACAGAGCCTAGCTCCCGCTCATCCCACATTCAGAATGAGGCCAGCCTGGGGCTTGGTAGGGTGGAATCATTGTCTGCTTCGTTTGATAACGAATCCACCCTGTTTACACATTGCCCATTGGTCTGCCATATGCCCAACATTCCTGCGTGGGGGGGGGAACGTATGGGCTTCTGGCACGGAGAGTCGCCAGCTGGGCTCCCACCCACGAGGCTGCAGCAAGGACACCATCAAACTAATGCAGGCCACTTGGGATCTACATTGCTCACAAAGCCCCAGGGTGTTACCGGGGGTGCTTCAGGGAGTGGGGAGATGGTGCTCTCCCTTGGCACTCAGCGCTGACCCCAATGTCCCGGGTTATTATCCTGTAAGCTGGCTGGGACCGGGTGGATGAGGCATGCGCAGAGGTTCCTGGTCTTTGACTGGGTGGATGCAGACGTGGTAACAAGCCCCAGCAAATAGCAACGCTGCAGGGGCCTCCCGGGACCCAATTCTGCTGCAGCGAACCCACAGATCCTACAGCAACATGAATTGATCTCGGTGCCATGGGACACCTGTCACTCCCACACTCTGCCCCTGCACAGAGCCTCGCTGCCTTGCTCTGTCATTGGCTTCACTCCACCACTGCCCACTGCCTCCCGTTGGTGCGTCCAGGGAAGGGGGCATCTTGTAGCCAGCTTCACTGTCTCATGTCCGAGACTGTCCTGGCTCCCCACTCTCCCTGGCTTCAAACGGGGCTCCTGGACAGTGCAGGGAGCGTGCCCTGTAAACCAGTTAGCACTGGTGGGGAGCCATTGTGGGGAGCGCTGCCGAGCAAGCGGAGCAGCTGCAGATCAATCCCAGCAGGGCAGAGAGAAAAAAACCAACCAGCCAAACAGACAAAAGATAGGTGATTAGCAGCAGGAAAATGATGAATTCCGTGGTAGAAATGCTCTGTCTTGCGGTATCTTGGAGAACGGCCCAATACCACAGCTGTGCAGCCCGGGGGGCGGAGGGGAGGGCTGTTTGAGATGAGCACGGCATCATGCCTCACACCACTCTGCTAGAATTCTTTGGGGGATCAATACACATGTGGACAAGGGTGATCCAGTCAGTGGATATAGCATGCTTGTGTAATGCTGAAAGACTGGTTGACGGCGGGCAGGATCGAACTTGGGATCGCTCGAGCTAAATGCATGAGCCTCTCCTGCGTGAGCTAAAAGCCGCGTGGCCCTTAGCTAAGGCTGTAGAGAGGACTCATTCATCTCTTTCTAAGTGGTCTCGGTGCCACTAGACGGGACAGAACGCCACACCCAGGACGCGTGTGGGTTACACTTGGACTTGCAGAAGGCCTTTGACAAGGTTCCTCAGCAAAGGTGCTCAAGCAAAGTAAGCAGTGATGGGATAAGTAAGAAGATCCTCTCATGGATTGGTAACTGGTTAAAAGACAGGAAACAAAGGGTAGGAATAAATGGTCTGTTTTGACAATGGAGATGAGTAAACAGCAGGGTCTGTGCCGGGACCAGTGTTGTTTAACATTTCCATTCATGACCCGGAAAAAGAGGTGAACAGTGAGGTGGCAGTTGGGAGATGATATAAAGTTACTCAAAACGGTTAAGTCCAAAGCTGATTGCGAAGAGTTACAAAGGGATCTCACAAACCTGGGTGACGTGGCAACAAAATGGCAGATGAAATTCAGTGTTGAGCAGTGTAAAGTAACACACATTGGAGAACGAAAGCCCCACTGTACATACAAAGTGAGGGGGTCTAAATTAGCTGCTACCATGCAAGAAAGAGATCTCGGAGCCTTCGTGGATACTTCTCTGAAAACATCCGTTCAGTGGGCAGCGGCCGTCGAAGAAGCGAACACAATGTTGGGAACCATTAGCAAAGGGATAGAAAATAAGTGAGGAAATATCGCAATGCCACGGTGTAAATCCATGGTCCAGCCACATCTTGAATACTGGGTGCAGCTCTGGTCACCCCGTCTCAAAGAAGATATGTTGAACTGGGACAGGTGCCGAGACGGGCAACAGATATGATCAGGGGGACGGATCCGCTTCCGTACGAGGCGAGATTAAAAAGGCCGGGACTGTTCAGTGTAGAAAAGAGCTGACTGAGGGGGGATATCGACATAGGGGACTATAAAATCAGGAATGGGGTGGAGAGATTGAATATTTGCCCCTTCACGTAACACAAGAACCCGGGGTCAACGGATGAAATTAACGAGCAAACGGAAGGACGGGCTTCTCCGCCAAGAGCTGGGACTGGGCTTGGAGCAGACCCTGGCCGGGTCCATCAATGGCTGCTAGCCAAGGCGGCCGGGTCGGTCCCCTGGCTGCCAGCAGCCCTGCCCATCCCCAGCTAAGGCGCCTGCCCACCATGGCCCAGCCTGGCCCTTCTGCGCCTCTGATCCTGGCTGGGAGCCCCTGCTCCTGCCAGCACTCAAGATGGCGTCCCGTTGCCTCCCAGCCCAATGGTGTCTTTCTTTGCCATCAATCAAGATGGCGTCTCACCCCGGGCTTCGCGTGCCCTTTGCACCGCCCGCACTCAAGATGGCAGATCTACCCTCCCGGGAAAACAGTGAAAGGGCGCGGTGACTGACAGGCGAGTCGACGCAATCAACAGGCCGCTTGGAAAGATCGACAGCTCTATCAGCCAATCAACTGGCAATGCGTCTAACTGCACCGCCTTTTTCCGGCGTCAGGCGGGCTTCGGGCCTGGCGAAGACCAATGAGAATGGAGGCCGCGGCCGGAGTGACGGGGCACCGCGCCAATGGGGGCGGAAACGGAAGGAACGCTCTGTAGTCGCCGGGAGGAGGACAAGCCGCGCGGGAGTCGGAGTCGGTCGGAGTCGGAGCCGGAGCGCGGCACCACGTGAGCGGCCTCCGGGAGCGCGAGGTGAGAGCGGCGGGGCGGGGCGGTCACGCGAGCCCGGGGCTTGGCCTGCGGCCTGGTCCGGGCCCAGGATCGGGCAGCCCCGTGGCGGGCCGGGGCCGGGGATCGGGGGCCTGTTGCGGGCGATGCTCTGGTGTCCCCAAGGCGGCGGCCCCCCCCCGCCCCCCTCCCCGCTCTGTGTTCCCGGGGTCGGGGTGGCTGGGCTCGATCCCCGACAGGAGCAGCTCTCGGGGGGGGGCAAGTTCTGTGCAGGAGTCCGTCCCCCCCCCAGCTCTGCCGGTGCCCCCCACTCCCGACCCGCTGCCCCAGCCCTGCCCCCCACCTCTGCCAGTGCCCCCCACTCCCGACCCGCAGCCCCCTGCCAGCCCTCCCCCCAGCTCTGCCAGTGCCCCCCACTCCCGACCCGCTGCCCCAGCCCTGCCCCCCCCAGCTCTGCCGGTCCCCCACACTCCCGACCCGCTGCCCCCTGCCAACGCAGCCCTGCCCCCTCCGCTCCCCCCCATGCTCTGCCAGTGCCCCTCAATCCCGACCCTCAGTCCTTGCTAGCCCAGCACTGGGCGCGTGTCCCCCCACCCACCAGCTCTGTTGCTGCCCCTCACTGCTGACCCGCAGGCCCCCACACCTCTACCAGCTCCCCTCAATCCTGACCTGCAGCTCCTGATACGTCAGCCCTGGGCCCCCCTCAGTTCTGGCAGTGCCCCTCAATCCCCACCTGCAGCCCCCTGCTAGCCCAGCTTCAGCTCCCCACCAACTCTGTGGGTTCTCCTCAGTCCTGACCCGCAGCCCCCTGCTACCCCAGCCCTGTTCCCCCTGCCCCTGCTCCGCTGGCGCCCCTCAGTGCGGACCCGCAGCCGCTGAGCGCGTCTGTTCCTCGCAGAATGGCTGAGCAGGACGTGGAGAACGAGCTGCTGGATTATGAGGAGGACGAGGAGCCCCAGGTGGTGGCGGATGCGGTGCCCCCTCCAGCAAAGAAGGACGTGAAAGGCTCCTATGTGTCCATCCACAGCTCGGGCTTCCGGGATTTCCTGCTCAAACCTGAGCTACTGCGAGCCATCGTGGACTGTGGCTTTGAGCACCCGTCTGAAGGTAGGAGCGGAGCCGAGGCCCCCGGCCCCCAGGAGCGCAACCCCCTTGCCAGCCCGCCTGGGAGGAGCTGCAGGCGGGGGCCGTAGAGAGCGGCGCTGCCTGGTGAGAGCTGCGGGGGGACGGGGGCGTCGGCAAGGGAGTGAGATCCTCGAGATCTGCCCTGCCAAGTGGGGGCAAGCAGGGGCTCAGCAGGGGGCGCTCTCCCCCACAGTCCGTGCTGGCTCCAGTGCAGCACTAGGGGGCGCTGTGCTGCAGGGAGTGGGGTGGGGCTCAGGAGGGGGTGCTCTCCCCAGTGTTGGTCCCAGTGTGGCACTAGGGGGCACTGTGCCCCTGGGAGAGGGGTGGGGCTCAGTAGGGGGGCTGACCCTAATGCTCCAGAGCAGGAGGGGGGTGGGGTTTAGTGGGTTAGAGCAGGGGGCTGGGAGTCAGGACTCCTGGGTTCTATCCCCAGCTCTACCTCGTTCTGCTGTGCCCCGTGTAACGGCCGTGCATCCGCCTTTGCTCCCACAGTGCAGCACGAGTGCATCCCGCAGGCCATCCTGGGCATGGACGTGCTGTGCCAGGCCAAGTCGGGCATGGGCAAGACGGCCGTCTTCGTGCTGGCCACGCTGCAGCAGATTGAGCCAGTGGATGGACAGGTACAGGGTGGGGGCGGGTGTTCGTGTGTGTGTCTGGGCTGTGGGATTTGCTGGGGAGAGGAGCAGGCTTGCCTCCCCAGCCCCCTCGCCCTTCTCTGCCCCACCCCATGTGGGAAGGCACCTGGGGTCACTCTCATGGCTGTGCTGTGGGGTAGACTTGGCAAGGAGAACATGGCACCAGATGCTTCAGAGGGAATGAGCAGAGCAGGGCAATTAGCGAGTGATCCATCCATTGTCCGCCAGTCCCAGGTTTAGGGACACCCACTGCGTCCTTGACCATGCTGGCTCATAGCTGTGACTGGACCTGTGTTGCAGGAACTCAGCTCATTCGTTTCTGAGCCCACGTGTACTTTTGGCCACCTCTTGCTTGCGTTGTTGCTCGTTAAGCAAATGAGGGCCGCGCCTGGTTCACAGTGAAGGGGGTTAACCCTGGGAACGGACGCCAGGGCAGGGCTGGATTCTCCGCCTCTCGATGCCTTGCACGCAAGCTGCTGTGGGGAAGGTGCCTTAGCCTGATGCGCTGTGGGCTCAGTACAGGGGTGAGCGGAGGCCAGTCTCTGGCCATGCTGCAGGAGGTTGGGGTTAGACAGGCCCCTCTGGCCTGCAGCTCCTGGGAAGTGGATCCCTGGGAGGCTGGTTCTGGGCCTGCTCCTCGGGGGGACTTTGAGGTGCTGCTGACGCAGTGGGAGAATCCAGTGTGGCCAGAGCCATGTGTTTCTCTGGCCCAGGCTAGCCTCGGAGTCCAGGACAGGCTGTTGCTGAGAACCATCCCTTCTGCCTTCAAATCTGACTATGGGCTGGAGGGGGAGGCCAGGGGTCCCTGGTGGGGGTCACCCCGGGCTGTGGGGCTGGTGCCACCCCGGGCTGTGGGGCTGGTGCCACCCCGGGCTGTGGGGCTGGTGCCACCCCGGGCTGTGGGGCTGGTGCCACCCCAGCGACGCTGGAGGGATCCCCGGAGCAGGTCGGGACCGGGCAGCAGCAGGGAGACTGCTGCCATGCTGATCCGAGAGCTGGCGAACTCGCTGCATGTGAGCGCCCTGAAGCGCGGCCCTGGGCCCTCGTTGACCCAGCTGGATTTGCCTCAGGAGCCTGCTGCCCCCCGGCCACGCCCTGCTGCCCCCGGCACTGCAGGGAGCATAGGGCTTTGCCCACTTCTGGCTGGGGATGGGCCTGCCTGGGCGCTGCTGCCATTTCTCTGGATCTCCAGCGGCTCTGCTGCCTCAGGGGGCTGGCTCGGAGCCGCCAGCCTGGCACTGGGCTGGTGCTGGGATACCCCCTGTGGGCTGGATCCTGCCCCGGGACAGCCTCCCAGCGGGCTGTAGCCGCATGGGGCTGGCAGCCACCGAACTCTGCTCCGCTGAGCCCGGGCCACTGGGGGCCATGGCCTGCCCCGGATCCATGGGCCAGAGCGATCCTGGCTAGCAGTGGGGCCTGTCCCTGCTGTTGCAGCATTAGCAGCATGGACCCTCGGCGCTCTGGATTAGTCCGGTCTCCATGGGGGTGGGGGGAGCTCTGAAAGCTCAGGGGAAGGGGCGAAGATGGGGGCACCTGTTCTCCAGGATTTGTGGGAGGTGGCAGCTATCCCTGAGGGGACGGGGGAGGGGTGTCCCTGGGTGGGGACGTCAGGCTGTATCCCAGGGGGGCAGGGCAGGGTCTCTGCTGGGGTGACCCCTTCTCTTCTCCCCCCTGCCCCAGGTGTCGGTGCTGGTGATGTGCCACACGCGAGAGTTGGCATTCCAGATCAGCAAGGAGTACGAACGCTTCTCCAAGTACATGCCCAGCGTCAAGGTGAGCCTGGCCCCCCGGCGTCAAGGGGAACCCCTCCCCCGCGCCCCTGGTGCCCCCGGTGGAGCCGCGAGTGTTATTCAGCCTGGCGCCAGTGAGTGAGGAGTGTGGGGAGTATCCCCACTTCCAGGGGGCTAGACGTTGGAGACACAGCCCCACCCCCCACAGCGTGAGCCCCCCAGCAGCTGCCCGTATGACTGTGTTGAGGGCCTGAAGCTTGGAAGCTGCAAGGGTGGGTCTCCGTCTCCTCCGTGCTCATGTGGGAGACCCAGAGAGTGGCTGGGGGTGGGTCAGGACTCCCGGGTTCAAGTCTAGGCCCTGCCACTAAACTGCCCTTGGACAAGTCCTGTCCCCCCTGCCTCAGTTTCCCTCCAGTGGGAGTGGAGGGATGCTCCCCTAGCCCCAGGCCTGCCCAGTGCTGGGGGTTCGCTGCCTGGCCACTGACCCTGCTCTTCCCCCGGCCACCTACAGGTGGGGGTGTTCTTCGGGGGCCTGTCCATCAAGAAGGACGAGGAGGTGCTGAAGAAGAACTGCCCCCACATCGTGGTGGGGACCCCGGGGCGCATTCTGGCCCTGGTGCGCAACAAGAGCCTCAACCTGCGGAGCGTCAAGCACTTCGTGCTGGACGAGTGCGACAAGATGCTGGAGCAGCTTGGTGAGATGGGGTGGGGGGCGCTAGGGGGTGTAGGGGGAGGGATCCCCAGAGCGTCCCAACCTGCCTGGGGTACCTGAGGCCTAGGGGCTGTCTGCATCATCTGTCAGGGCTCCTGGGTTCTAATCCAAGCCCTGGGAGGGGAGTGGGGTCTAGTGGTTAGACCAGGGGAGACTGGTGGGTGGAGGGTACGGCCCCTGGGTTCAAGCCCCGCTCCCCTCCCAGCGCTGGGAATACATGACAGGGTCTGAACCTTCTCCAGCTGCCTGGGTGGCGAGCGTCTCCTTTCTCTGGGGCAGGGATGGTGCCAGCTGGTTCTGCCCTAGGGACCCTGCCAGCATCAGGGCTGGAGCTGCCTGATGCCAGGTGCTGCCCAGTCCTGGGGGCCCAGCTATGTGTCCCTGGGTCCTGCTGGTCTGAAGGCCAGGCCGCTGTGTCTGGGGTGTGACCCCAGGCCGGGGCGGGGGGGTGCAGACACCCGGCGGGGAGCGAGGGGGAGGCTGCCTGCAGGGGAGTGGGATCAGACAGTCTGGGATTAAGTCACCGGTCGCAGAGAGCGACTTGGGGAATTGGGGGGGGCTGGAGCTTTCACCCCAGCGGGCTGGTTCTGGGCCTCGTTCCCAGGGCTGGACCTCTGGGGGTTAAACACGAGGCCCCCCCCAGCTGTCTCCAATGCAGTGACCCTCCCTCCCCACAGACATGCGGCGGGACGTGCAGGAGATTTTCCGGCTGACACCCCACGAGAAGCAGTGCATGATGTTCAGCGCCACCCTCAGCAAGGAGATCCGGCCGGTGTGCCGCAAGTTCATGCAGGATGTGAGTCCCCGGCCCGGCCCCTCGCCCCCCGGCCCCTCGCCCCCCGGCCCCTCGCCCCCCCGGCCCCTCGCCCCCCGGCCCCTCGCCCCCCGGCCCCCCGGCCCGGCCCCTCGCCCCCTGCCGCCCAGCCTGCCCCCAGCTCATCACCCCGCGTGGGCCTGGCCCTGCCCTCCCAGCCCATCACTCCTCCCCCCCCGCCACCCAGCCTGCCTCCGACCCCTCACACCCCAGCCCATCACCCCTCGTGGGCCTGCCCCTCAGCCCTGCCCCCCCAGCCTCTCATCCCCCCTGCCCTGCCCCCCCGGCCCCTCACCCCTTGTGGGCCTGGCCCCTCACCCCTTGTGGGCCTGGCCCCTCACTCCTCCCCCCCCGCCACCCAGCCTGCCTCTGACCCCTCACACCCCAGCCCATCACCCCTCGTGGGCCTCCCCCCCTGCCCTGCCCCCCCAGCCTCTCATCCCCCCCTGCCCTGCCCCCCCGGTCCCTCACCCCCTGCCCCTCACCCCTCGTGGGCCTGGTCCCTCCCCAGCCTGGCCAGGAAAGGTGCCCTCGATCCCCGGCTGGGCTCAGCGCTGAGCAGCCCTAAGCCTCCGGGCCTGGCCACCAGCAACTCACCCAGTACCTGCTGATTTGACGGGGGCACCCAGCCAGGTCCCCTGCTCTGCACAGGAGGCAGCATGGTGGGGGGCCAGCTAGTCTGGGGTTCCTGGCCCCCTCACGCAGGGTCCCTGGGAGGGTGTGGGAGGGTCTGCTGTGGAAAAGCCTTCCCACCACTCTGGCTGCTGCCCCAGGCCCTGGCACAGCGAGGTTTGGCAGCCCTATGCCCCTGGCACGTCCATAGCCTGGGTGAGGCAGGCCCTGCTGTGGGGGTGTTGCTGACCCATGCTGGAGGTGGAGCTTTGACTCCCTCTAGTGGCTGGGTGGTGTGGGGAGGGTAAGGGTCTACTACGGCTGCTGTCGAAGGGAGCTCCTCCCCCAGCTCAAGTGACGGAGCCCCTGCTCTCAGTGCTGGGTTCAGACCGGGGGTTGGCTCACGGAGAGCTGGGTTGAAGCCTCTTTGGCAGTGAGGGGGTGTCACTGAGCTGCTCCCTCCCTCCAGCCCATGGAGGTCTTCGTGGATGACGAGACCAAGCTGACGCTGCACGGCCTGCAGCAGTATTACGTCAAGCTGAAGGACAGCGAGAAGAACCGCAAGCTCTTCGACCTGCTCGACGTGCTGGAGTTCAACCAGGTGTGTGTGTGTGGGGCGGGGGGACGCCTGGGTCCCGTCCCCAGCTCTGGGAGGGGAGTGTGGGGCTGGGAGCAGGACTCCTGGGTTCCGGCTGGCTGTGACACCAGGGCCAGGCTGTGGATCCTTGCCAGAGCCACCCACAGCGCTAGGCCCCTGGGAGAGCCAGGAGGGGGAGGAGCCTTGCTTGGTTCGGGGTTGGGGGGGTTAGAGTGTGCTCAGTCTCCTCTGGCTGCACTCTGTGTGTGGGGGGAGGGGCAGTGACACCCCCCAGATGGGAGACCAGGGCAAGATGGGCCCTTTGGACTCCACTGCAGAAGGGGTGAGGCCTGTGGATAGCTGGGCAGAGGGGGGCAGGAGCAGGATTCACCTGTGGGGGGCTGATCCCAGGCAAGATCCGGGGGGTGGGCCGGGCTGGGGTTGAACAGCTGGTGTCCTGTCCCTCCCCCTCCACCTCCTGTGCTGATGGGGTGGGGGCAGGGAGGAGGTGGAGCTGTCTGCCGAGGTGGGGGGTGCTGGGTGCTAACCCTCTGCCCCTCCCCCAGGTGGTGATCTTCGTCAAGTCGGTGCAGCGCTGCATGGCCCTGGCCCAGCTGCTGGTGGAACAGAACTTCCCGGCCATCGCCATCCACCGGGGCATGTCGCAGGAGGAGAGGTGGGTGCCGGGCACTGGAGGGGCTGGGCAGGGCCTGGCCTGGCCTGGGGAGTCTCGCTGACCTGATTTGTGCTGGCACCAGGCTCTGGGAGGGGAGCGGGGCCTAGTGGTTGGAGCAGGGCTGGGGTCTCAGGTGTGATTTCCCCCCCCCCTCCACAGGCTGTCCCGGTACCAGCAGTTCAAGGATTTCCAGCGCCGCATCCTGGTGGCCACCAACTTGTTCGGGCGGGGGATGGACATCGAGCGTGTCAACATCGTCTTCAACTACGACATGCCCGAGGACTCGGACACCTACCTGCACCGGGTGAGCTCTGCCGCTGGGGACAGCCGGGCCTGGCCCAGCACGCGGGGGGAGGGTTCTGACCCTGCACCCACCGGCCTAGGGAGAGCCGGGGCCTGACCCTGCGGCTGCTGGCCCAGGCACATCATGGGCATCGGTGGGGAGCCTCATTGCCCACAGGCTCTGCCCAACGTTGGGGGCCCAGCACCCCTGGACCAGCTGCTACTCTGGTACCCGAGCAAGGGGCGCCCCGGCTGACAGGCGGTATGGCCCCGGCTGACAGGCAGTATGGCCCTGGCTGTCCAGGGATGGGTTTGATCTGGGCCTGTTGTTAAGGAAGTTAGCATATGTGACTCCATTTTGGTTTGAGGCCCACCATTGTCTAAAAGCAAACACCTCATGCACCCGGAGTGGTGTTCCTTAGATACTGCATTCCTGTGAAAGCCCCCCCTTGTCTCCAGCCTGTCTCGACTCCCGGTTTCTGTTCTTTGTTTGTTTCTAACTCCCTGCCTCCTGGCCTTGATGTGAGCCTCCCATCCTGATAGGAGAGGCTACTGGTGCATTGCTTTGGGACCATGTTGTGTAGTTGAAGTAATGGTCTAGCACGGGGAATGTACCTAGCAGGGACAGGTAGTAGATAAGGGAAGGGTTTGTCTACTGGCTAAGGTTTCCGATGCACGAGGGCAACATGCTTTGCTAAAAGGTATATAATCTCTGTATAACCTGCATTCGGGGCCCCCTCCTGACTAGCAGGGGGGCACCACGCTCAAGCGTAATAAACTTAGTGTCTCTGGAAACTCTGCAGTTGTGGACTTTGGTCGTGTGCCTCAGCTGAGGCTCAAACTGTGCATGACCTATTGGGTGTAATTCGTAATGCTGTCAGGATGTGGGGGGCTCTTTGCCTGGCTCTTTAATAATCAGGCAGGGCGAGTGCTTGGCAAGTGGCCCCTGCTGATGCCCCCATAGGGTTGGAGGGGCATACCTGGGGGGCCTCAGAGTTGCCCCCCCCCCGCTACATCGCCCAGGGTGGGTCACAGAACCCCAGCCTCTCCTGGCCCCATGCCCTCCCACACCTGTGCTGGGCTCCCAGGCAGTTACAGGTTCCTAGGGGGAGGAGCTCCCAGGAGGCCCCTCCCCACTGACAGCCCCACCCCGCTCATTGCAGGTGGCACGTGCCGGGCGCTTCGGCACCAAGGGCCTGGCCATCACCTTCGTGTCGGACGAGGGCGACGCCAAGATCCTCAACGAGGTGCAGGATCGCTTCGAGGTGAACGTGGCAGAGCTGCCTGAGGAGATCGACATTTCCACGTACAGTACGTACCGGCCGGGGGGCAGCCCTCGGCCCTTCGCCCTCCCCCCAGGGAGCAGCTGCGGGGTTTGGGCCCAAATCCTGTCTTTCTGGGGGACATCACAGCTGGGGAGCCCCATGCCCTCAGGGCGCCCAGGTGCCATGGTGATGGGCCCGTAGATTAGACTCAGCATGGGGTGGGGCCTCTCCTGATCTCTGATGCTTGTGGAACGGCAGCAGCCACTGACTCCTCCCCCCCATGGCTTCTGCCCCCATGACTGTAGAGGGAGGATTCTGGTGGCTGCCATCCCAGCTGCTCTGGGGGGGCCACAGTGGTGGAGCCCCCTAGTGGTGGTGGTGGGGAGTCTGGTCACAGTGAAGAACTGAATGGGGTGAGGGAGCCCTCTGGTGGGAGCAGTGGGATTAACAGCCTCTTTCTCTTACAGTTGAACAGAGCCGATAACGGGATCGGACCCCCCTGCCCAGAACCAGCCCGGCTGCTCTTTTTAACCCTTTCTAAGTCAGATCACGGGTATTTCATTTTTTTACGCAGTTTTTAAACCTGTAGATGTGTGTGTAACAGTGTCTCAAATAAACTTTTTATTACCAAGTGCCTGTGGGGGGGTTTTAGCTTCTTGAGGGGCTTAAAGAGATTTTAATTTGTTTTGTGTGTAATGGGCCCCCTGCAAAGGAGGTTCTGATTAATTTGGTTTAAATGCCTTATCTGGATTGGGCTGGAAAGTGGCTGCAGCTTTTCACAACAGCTTTGTCCCACCCCAGAGATGGCCGCATCTATCTGCGCGATTAAAAACGGTTTCAGAGTATTACATGTTCTGTCTCCCTGAGACACTGGGAGTCAGGACGCCTGGGTTCTATCCCAGCAATGAGGGGAAGTAGGGTGTCATGTAGGCCATACCTGCAGGAGGGGGACGCTATCCTGCAAAGCAGATTTGGGGTTATGATGGATAATCAGCAGAAGAGGAGCTCCCACGGCAATGCTGTAGCTAAAGGATGTGTGAAGAGGGGATGCTCAGGTAGGAGTAGGGAGGTTATTTTACTATATTTCTGGACCTGGGCTGAGTGCCACTTAACTAGTGCCCCCACTTCCAGATAGATGCTGATAAATTGGAGAGGTCAGAAGGCCTGCGAGGATGGTGGAAGGATTTGCAAACCTGCCCTGTAGTGACAGACTCCAGGAGCTCAATTTGATTAGCAAAGAGACAGGGAAGGGGTGACTTGGTCAGTCTACAGGGACTTTGATCATGGGCTCTTCAGTCTAGCAGCCAGAGGGCTGGAAGTGAGACCAAGTCACGCTGGAAATCAGCAGGGAGGGTAAATTAACCACTGGGACAGCTTCCCCTGGGCTGTCACTGGCCTTTTCCCAATGGAGCTGGGATGTTCTGCTCTCAATGGAGCAGGAATTAATCCAGGGAGGGCACGGGCCTGTTCTGCAGCTGGTTGGACTCAGAGGATCACAGGGGGCCCAGCTGCCCTTAGAACATGTAATAGAGGATTAGAGTAGCGGGGGCTGGGAGTCAGGACTCCTGGGTTCTCTCTAGCTGCCACACACGTGGCTCCTCGAAGCAGCTGTTTTTGTCACAAACTTATTTTAATAACTTTAAAAAGATCATTTTAAAAAAAAGTGTCACCCGTGAGACACAGACAGCCGAGCCCTGGGGGCCGCTGCTTGCCTCCTTCCGCTCAGGCCGTGTGGTACCGTCATCGAAGCCAAGGGCAGTGGCTGATGCTGCAGACCCTGGGTGGAGGGTTCATCACGGGCGGCTGGATTCATCTCCACTGCGTGCACTCGGCCCAGCCCCTCGTGGTGCCGCAGGCGGGGACAGGGAACCGTTCGTACCGAAGGAAAAGGTGCCCCCGGGTGGCCAGAGTACATCGCGTGGGAGCCAAGCGGCTGCCCCCCTGGCCGCTGCACGCAGGCCTGGGGCTGGTGCGAGTGACCAGCAGGTGGGGGCAGCTGGGCAGTGTAATGGTGCCCCCCGCTGCCTGGCAGGTTCCACTGGGCAACCGTTGAAGCATCTGCGTGCGGCGAGTCCAGGTGCGTGGTGGGGCTCCTGCTCACGGGCCCTGCCAGGCCGGGGGCAGGGGGCCGGGTTTTCTCACGTGCAAAGCTGCGTTGTCCAGAAATGGGCTGAGCGCAAGAGTGCTACAACCCTGACTCCTGCGAAGGCTGGAGCCCCTGCTGGAAAGGAGTGGGGGGCGGGGAGTTAGAGCAGGACTTAACCCCCAACTCTCCCTTCCCCTCCCCCCAGGCTGGTCACTGGTGGCCCTAAGGCCTCATGGTGAGTCAAAATGACAAATGGGGTCCTGGCTCTCAGCCCCACCCAGAGCTGGGGACAGACCCCAGGGGTCCTGGCTCCTAGATTTCCCCCCCCCCCCCAGAGCTGGACACAGACCCCAGGGGTCCTGGCTCCTAGAGCTCCCCCTCCCTTCCTAGAGCTGGGCACAGACCCCAGGGCTCCCAGCCCCTCTCTCTGGCTTTGACTTCCTTCTCAGCCCAGCTCTGCCTCATTTCTCTTCTAGCCCCCGCCCCCCCCCCCCAACACAAGGAGGAGGCAGTGAGCACTTGCTGGGTGGGGTTTGGCTGTGGGGGCCAGAGCAGGAGGGGAGGGTGGGGAAGGACTGCAGGGCAGAAGGCTCCTGCGCTGTTGTGGGGCGCGGCCCGGCCCCCCCCTTACCCGTGTGGTGGTCGAGCTGCTGAACTCCGAGTACTTGGCCGGTCCCTTGAGGCCGCCACACCTCAGCCACCTGCGGTACTCGTCCCTCACCTGGCAGGAGAGAGGAGAGGGCTGGTCACCCCACGGCGCAGGGGAGCTCACAGGGGTGGGGCCTCAGCTGTAGGGAGACAAGGGCCCAGAACTGGCTGGGGGGGGGAGCTCTCAGCTACTCCAGCCCCTCGCAGCAGAGGACACTAGGGGGAGCTCCCAGCAGGGGGGAGCCCCCAGCGGGGGGGGGGGCTGTGGGGTAGGGGTTGAGCACCAGCTGTGGAAGGAGCCCAGGGGTGGGGTGCTGGCTGTGGGGGTGCTGGGGGGGTGGCTGTGGGGCAGGGGTTGAGCACCAACTGTGGAAGGAGGCCAGGGGTGGGGTGACACTGTGGGGCAGGGAGTGAGGGCTGGCTGTGGGGTGGCCGTTAAGCACCGGCTGGGGGCAGTTGAGTGCTGGCTGTGGAAGGAGGCCAGGGGTGGGGTGACACTGTGGGGCAGGGAGTGAGGGCTGGCTGTGGGGTGGCCGTTAAGCACCGGCTGGGGGCAGTTGAGTGCTGGCTGTGGAAGGAGCCCAGGGGTGGGGTGACGCTGTGGGGCAGGGGGTGAGCGCTGGCGGTGGGGTGGCCATTAAGCACCGGCTGTGGGGCGCTGCTGGGGGCAGTTGAGCGCTGGCTGTGGCAGTGCCCGGGGCGGGAGGGGGGCACTGTGGGGCTGAGGCTGAGCGCCGGCTAGGGGGAGACTGGCCTGTTGCTTGAGCAGACAGTGCAGCAGGAAGATGAAGAGCCCCTGCAGGCTGTTGAGGATGGTGAAGATGTAGGAGACGACCAGGCTGCGCTGGTTGAACTGGAACATGCCGAAGATCCAGGTGGTGCCCAGGATGCAGAGCTGGGCAATGGCCGTGATGGTGAGCACCCTGTGGGGGGGGGAACCAGTCACATGGCCCTGCCCCTCAGTCACAGCTCACCTCCCCTCCCCCCCTCGGGGCCCCACCTCCTAGGGCCCCGCCTGTGTGGCATGTGACTGACATCTCCCACACACAGCCCCCATGTCCCCAGCTCTGCCCCCCCCAGCCAGTAGGGGGTGGGGGAAAATGTTACTCATATGTGGCCCCCTCCCCCAGGTTACCCCCTACCCCCCCACGCATGGGGGGGGATAACATCCTGCTAATTATATCCCCCTCCCGCAAGTGGGGTCAGCAGGGCACTGCCAGGGTCTCTGCTGCCCTGGGGGCCACGCCTGCCTGTCCGCTACCTGAGCTTCTTCAGCTGGCTCATGTCAGGGTTGATGTCGGCGAATTTCAGGGACAGCTTCCAGACGGTGACCACGAAGATCACGGCGTTGACCTGTCGGGGGCAGGGGGGAGGCTGGTTGGGAGAGCGGCAAGTGTGTCCCAAGGGTTGGGACTATGGGATTTACCAGCTGTGCGGCCCATGGGGCAGCCCCTTGCCTGGGCCCAGGGCACCCCAAGCCCTGTAGTGACCCAGCTCTGCCTCTGGGGTGGGCTGGGGGACAACCAGCGAGGGGCCCAGCTGCCCCGGAGCTGGGGCTGGGTGGCCGAGGAAAGAAGCGAGGGACAGCCGACAGCCAGGCCCTCCGGGGCCAGCTTGGGGACTAGCGCTGGCATGGGGCTGGGCTGGGGAAGGGGGGTTTACCGCGATGATGATGCAGACGGGCGCCAGGAAGCTCCAAATGAAGTCGTTGTCCAGCGAGAGCCAGCAGCTGTGGGGGGGAGGGACAGATATGGGGGTTAGTCACTCACCTGCCAGCAGGGGGCCCTGTGGGGTGGGGGTCTCCCCAGCACTGGCAGAGTGGGGTATGGAGACATGCCAGCCCACCCCCACCCCCCCTTGGTGCCTGGGCGCTTCCTTGCGTTGTACAAGTGTCCCGGGCGGGGGCCCTGGCCCAAGTGGCAGGCGGGTGCCCCCTCCCTCACCCTGGCCTCACCCACCCCAGGGGGGCCCGCCCCTCCTCTCCCCTGGTGGGCCCAGATGGCCACGGCCCACCCGGCTGAGCCGCTCTTCTTCCCGTGTGCTGCCCTGTCCCCCACGAGCCCCTGGCCGCGAGCAGGGGGCCTGCCCCGCCCCAGCCCGGTGACTCACTGGCGCGCCGTGCCGTAGCCCGTGTGGTAGGTGGCGGCCGAGAGGCCCACGACGAGGGCCGGCACGCCGTAGCCCAGCAGGAACATGTAATGACGCCGGAGGCCGTGGGGGGTGAAGACCTGAACCACCAGCAGGTAGAGCTCGGCGCCCTCCAGGCACATCCAGCAGAAGGCGGCCAGGAAGAAGTAATGCAGGAGCCCGGCCACCACGCCGCACACCACCTGTAGCCAAGGGGGTGTGGGCACGTCAGGGCTGGGCTCCCGGCTACTCCAGCCCCAGCCCAGCGGGGGGCGCTGTAGCGAGCGGGGCAGGAGCACTGGCTGTGGGGGGAGCTCCCGGCTACTTCAGCCCCAGATGCTGGCGGGGCACTGTGGGAAGCAAGGCAGGACTGCTGGCTGTGGGGGTAGCTCCTGGCTTCTCCCGCCCCAACCTGGGGACAGCAAGGGGCACTGTGGGGAGCGGGGCCCCAGGCTGGCTCGGGGGCAGCAGGGGGCGCTGTGGGGAGCGGGGCCCCAGGCTGGCTGGGGGGCAGCAGGGGGTGCTGCGGGGCCTGAGGCTCGCTGGGAAAGCGCTCCCAGAAGGGGGCGCTGTGGGGAGCGGGGCCTGAGGCTGGCTGGGGGCAGCAGGGGGCGCTGTGGGGAGCGGAGCCCGAGGCTGGTTGGGGGGGAGCTCCCAGCAGGGGGCGCTGTGGGGGAGTGGGGTGCAAGGCTGGCTATGGGGGAGCTGCCAGCAGGGGGCGCTGTGGGGAGCAGGGCCTGAGGCTGGCTCGGGGGCCGCAGGGGGCGCAGTGGGGAGCGGGGCCCCAGGCTGGCTGTGGGGGGAGCTGCCAGCAGGGGGCGCTGTGGGGAGTGGGGTCCGAGGCTGGCTGGGGGACAGCAAGGGGCACTGTGGGGAGCGGGGCCCCAGGCTGGCTCGGGGGCAGCAGGGGGCGCTGTGGGGAGCGGGGCCCGAGGCTGGCTGTGGGGGGAGCTGCCAGCAGGGGGCGCTGTGGGGAGCGGGGCCCGAGGCTGGCTGAGGGGCAGCAGGGGGCGCTGTGGGGAGCGGGGCCCGAGGCTGGCTGAGGGGCAGCAGGGGGGCGCAGTGGGGAGCGGGGCCCCAGGCTGGCTCGGGGGCCGCAGGGGGCGCTGTGGGGAGCGGGGTCCGAGGCTGGCTCGGGGGCAGCAGGGGGCGCTGTGGGGAGCGGGGCCCGAGGCTGGCTGTGGGGGGAGCTGCCAGCAGGGGGTGCTGTGGGGAGCGGGGTCCGAGGCTGGCTCGGGGGCCGCAGGGGGCGCTGTGGGGAGCGGGGTCCGAGGCTGGCTCGGGGGCCGCAGGGGGCGCTGTGGGGAGCGGGGTCCGAGGCTGGCTCGGGGGCAGCAGGGGGCGCTGTGGGGAGCGGGGTCCGAGGCTGGCTCGGGGGCAGCAGGGGGCGCTGTGGGGAGCAGGGCCTGAGGCTGGCTCGGGGGCCGCAGGGGGCGCAGTGGGGAGCGGGGCCCCAGGCTGGCGGGGGGGCCGGGTACCCTGTTGCCGGTGCTGGAGGAGCCGGTGAGGAAGACGGCGTAGGCGATGAAGAGCGCCAGGCAGAGGTGCAGGTGGATGGTGGTGCGGGGGCCCTTGAGGGCGCGGCAGAAGAGGAAGGTGATGATGGAGAGCAGCAGGCAGAGCAGCGAGATCACCAGCCCCACCTTGGTGATGATGTCCAGGGTCCAGTCCTGTGCCAGGGGGTGGGGTGGGGGGGTTAGTCAGGGTTCCCGTGTGTCCCCCCCCCTAGTGGTGACACCAGGCAGCCTGCGGGAGCCACACTGTCTGGCTGGGTCTAGCAGCCAGATGGAGTCGATACTGCCCAGCCTGCCCCTCCCCAGGCTGACCCACAGCCCCAGAGCCATGGGGGCTCTAAGGTCATCACCAACCAAGGGGGAATCCCTGGCACCGATCCCTGCACGACGGGGGTGCCAGAAAGTGCGAGGGGCTGGGGCTGTTCCCCTGTGGCAGAGAGCAGAGCGCCCCCACCTGGGGGGTGGAAGCCCCTGCCCAGGGGGGAGCTGCTTTTAGACCAGACGGATGCGCTTGTGGCAAAGGTGCTGCAGCTCAGGACTCCTGGGTTCTATTCCAGCACTGGGAGGCGAGCAGGGTCTAGGGGTTAGAGCAGGGGGGCTGGGGGGTGTTACGAATTACACCTGATAGGACACGCACACCAGTGCTGCGAATTACACCTGATAGGTCACGCACAGTTCGAATCTAGGCTGAGGCACAGAAACAAAGTCCACAGCTGCAGAGTTCCCAAAAGACACTAAGTTTATTACGCTCGAGCGAGGTGCCCCCCTGCTAGCCGGGAGGGGACCCTGAATGCAGATTATACAAAGGTTATATACTTTTTAGCAAAGCATGTTGCCCTCGTGCATCGGAAACCTTAGCCAATAAACAAACCCTTGTCTTATCTATCACCTATCCCTGCTTGGTGCATTCCTCGTGCTATACCAGTATGTTAATTACACAGCATGGTCCTAAAGCCATGCATCAGTAACTTTTATTATCAGGATGGGAGGCCTCACATCAAGGCCAAGAGACAGGGAGTTAGAGACTAACAAAAACCAGATACTGGGAGTCAAGACAGGCTGGAGACAAGGAGGAGGATTTTCACAGGGATTCAGTATCTAAGGATCACTCCTCCTGGTGTATGATGTGCTGGCATTTAAACAATGGTGGGCCCCAAACCAAAATGGAGTCACATGTGCTAACTTTTCCTTAACAGGGGGGGTCCGTTCCCAGCTCCGATGTCACCTCCCTGTGTCTTCTTGAGTGAGGCATTTAACCCCTCCCTGCCTCTGTGCGATGGGGATGGGGACCGCTCTGTCCTGCAATGCAATGGGGTGAGCCGGCCAGGCTGGGGGGCACGTCGGTCGCCGCTATCTGGGCAGTCTCCCTGAGCCCGTGGCTGCTTGTGCCCCTGCTCGGATCCAGGGCCTGGCCTGTCGGTGGGGAACGGGTTTACTCAGGCGGGGAATCTGGAGTGACTCCTGCTCCGCCGGGGAGGATTGAGGGGAAGAGCAGAACCAGCCCAGCCCTGAGGCCCCAGTGAGGGCCACGCTTACCTCCAGCTCGTAGAAGGCCATGAGCACGGCGAAGCTGGTCAGGTGGCTGCACTTGCAGCAGGTGGTGGTGGCATTCAACTGCTGCAGGTTGCAGCCGCGGGAGTCCCAGCGCCTGGTGCTGGTCTCCCAGTAGGCACAGAAGAGGTGCAGGTCGGCCTTCTTCTCCTGGGGACAGAGAGACACTTGGTGCAAGGCGGGGGGGAGAACTCCCCAGGCCCCAAGAGGGCAGGTCGAGGGGGCACGAAGGGCTGGGGGCACAGAGCCTCAGTTTGTCCCTGGGTGGGAGGTGGATTCGCCTGCTGCCCGGGGTGGGGGTGTTACTAGATGGGCCCAGCTCTGCCCCCCCCCGGCGCCCCAGGCTCCCTCCCCCCATGCGCAGCCCGGGGGCTCACCGGCACCGGGTGGCTGAAGCGGAGGCTGACGGAGAGGTTGAGTGCCCGGGTGTCCAGGTCACCGACGAAGGCCGACACCACTGGAGACAGCACCCGGTAGCTGGGCCGCCCCCGTTCCTGCGCCCACTTCCCCGTCTGGCCGATCTTGTCCCACTCGGGCACCTCCACCCGCACAGCACCGTCCAGGATGGGGCTCATCCCCTGGTAGGTCAGCAGGCCAGCCGGGGTGAAGCCTGCGAGAGCCAGAGATGGATGAAAAGGGCAGGAGGGGCCTGGGGGCAGACTGGTACCAGGGGGCGCTGTGTTGCTGTGGGTGCTGCCCCCAATGCCCTGGCTGTGCCCCGTCCCCTTACACACCCCAGCCTGGCACCAGGGGGCGCTGTGTTGCTGTGGGTGCTGCCCCCAATGCCCTGGCTGTGCCCCGTCCCCTTACACACCCCAGCCTGGCACCAGGGGGCGCTGTGCTGCTGGGGGTGCTACCCCCAATGCCCTGGCTGTGCCCCGTCCCCTTACACACCCCAGCCTGGCACCAGGGGGCGCTGTGCTGCTGCTCCCAATGCCCTGGCCGTGCCCATCGCTGTACACACCCCAGCACAGGGGATGACCACATACCTTCATTTTTCTGCCCTGGGGCTCTGGCCCACTTTAATTCCATCTGCGTCTTGCTCTGCTGCAGCGTCACGGTCTCCTGGCTCTGGGCCCCAGCCTTCCTGACCGCCAGCCCCAGCTCTGCAACCACAGCGCCAGCCAGGGCTCACAACAGAGAACATGGACAGGAAGCCTGTAGCTAGGCAAGGTGCTTTCCTGGCTGTGGGGGGAGCTCCCGGCTACTCCAGTCCCAGCCTCTCCCAACAGGGAGTGCTGTGGGGAGCACTGGCTGGGGGCGGGGGAGCTCCCATCTCCCAGTAGGGGGCACTGTGGGGAGTGGGGCGGGAGCACTGGCTGTGTGGGGGAGCTCCCGACTCCCAGCAGGGGGCACTGTGGGGAGTGGGGCGGGAGCACTGGCTGTGTGGGGGAGCTCCCGACTCCCAGCAGGGGGCACTGTGGGGAGTGGGGCGGGAGCACTGGCTGTGTGGGGGAGCTCCCGACTCCCAGCAGGGGGCACGGTGGGGCGTGGGGCGGGAGCACTGGCTGCGAGTGATGAAAGCCCAACGGGGGCCATGTGGCCGGGTGCTGACCTGTGCCATTGGTGGACGTGATGCTGATCATGCTCTCAGGCAGGGTCTGGGCCAGCAATCTCAGCAGCGTCTCCACTATGGCCATCAGCTGCGTTGCAGCCTGGTGTCTCCACTCCATGCTCTCGTTCTGCTGCCCAACCACATTTATCCCCTTCTCCAGAATGTCCAAGAAGCCCTGGCCAAGCAAACGTAGGGGGTGTTGGTGTCACAGTGCCTGAGCCCCCCATCCCCAGATTGCTAGTCCTCCACTGCCTTCCCACAATCCCCCTGAAAGGAAAGACAAGTTCTCCTGCAATTGACATTGCTGCCTGGGAGGTCAGACTAGATGATCACAATGGTCCTGTCTAGCCTAGGAACTGAGGAGAGCCAGTTTCTTGGGCACAGAGCCCCCTGGAGAGGCAGGCATGGGAATTTCTGGGCAGTGCTGCTGTTCATCTCCTGTTCCAGATGCTGCATTCCTATCTATCGCCCTTAGATTAGATCCGAGTAGGAGCAGCGATTCCTCCCCCTAATGGGAACAAACCCAGCAAGGCCCCGAAGTTTGGCTTGGCACCTTCAGCTGCCTCTTCACAGGCTCAGCGCTCTGAACCTTCATGTGCTTCAGCTCCTCCAGCGTCTCCTTGCAGAGGCTTCCCGCCTGGGCCCGGAAGCTCCCCAGGAGGTTCTGCAAAACAAGCCCCAGGCCTGGCTCAGGAAACGAGATCACAGAATCGCAGCCCACCCCGTCCTGAGAGGATCCCTCGGCTCAGAAGCCAGGCGCCAGAGGGAGCGTGGACAATGCCCCATCTGGCCCCAAAGGGGTGCCCAGTGTTTGCAAAGGATGGCAGGGGAAGGCGGTTGCAAGCTAAAGCGTGTTGCAGCAGCCTGATGTTGCTGATCCTGGAGGGTGAGAATCACCCTGGGGGCAAGGCCTAGGCCTCGGCTGGACTGCAGGGGCTCCCAAGGACAGGCCACTGGCTCTGTGCCCAGGGGTGAGTTTGCGCCCCAGAATCCTCGTTGGGCGAGATCAGTGAAAAGTAACGTGGCACGTAAAGGGGAATCAGGGTCTATTCCCCGCCCCCCCGGGGTCTGTGCCCCACTCACCTTGGCTTCTGCAGAATTGTCATCACCCAGCAGCGTTGGGCAGGTGAGCTCTGGGGATGGAAAGGGAGGAGGAGTGAGGGGTGGGCCGGGGGAAATGTGAGGTCTGGCTGGGTAGGTACATGCAGCAGAGCCAGGCACAGAGAGCAGCACTCATTCCCTCCAGCAGGGGGCGGCAGGGACACAGCCCATGTCAGTGATATGGGTGTAATAGATCCCCTCCCAGCAGGGGGAGCAGTGGCCCTCCCCCCACACACACTCAGCCCCACACATGTGCGCAGCCCCTTCTCCCCATCCTCTGCCCCCAAGCCGACCTCTGTGAAAGGGACCCTCCCTCCCCGCCCCGCCTTAGGGGGACTGAACCGCAGTGGGGTGGGGTGAGGGCTATGGAATCAGCCCAGCCTTATCTCCCCGCAACCGTCTCCCCGCAGCTATGCGTGGTTTTGGTGTGTGTTGGGGGTGGCGGGGGAGAATCCAGCAGGGAGCCCTGGGCTGGCCCCACAGTGGCCTCTATCTATTCTATCTGCTACCCAAGATCCATAAACCTGGAAATCTTGGACGCCCCATCATCTCAGGCATTGGCACCCTGACAGCAGGATTGTCTGGCTATGTAGTCTCCCTCCTCAGGCTACGAGCACTCCCAGCTATCTTCGAGACACCACTGACTTCCTGAGGAAACTACACTCCATTGGTGATCTTCCAGAAAACACCATCCTAGCCACTATGGACGCAGAAGCCCTCTTCACCAACTTTCCACACAAAGATGGACTGCAAGCCGTCAGGAACACTATCCCCGATAATGTCACGGCAAACCTGGTGGCTGAACTTTGTGACTTTGTCCTCACCCAAAACTATTTCACATTTGGGGACAACGTATACCTTCAAGTCACTGCTATGGGTACCCGCAGGGCCCCGCAGTATGCCAACATTTGTATGGCTGACTTAGAACAACGCTTCCTCAGCGCTCGTCCCCTAACGCCCCTACTCTACTTGTGCTATATTGATGACATCTTCATCATCTGGACCCACGGAAAAGAAGCCCTTGAGGAATTCCACCATGATTTCAACAATTTCCATCCCACCATCAACCTCAGCCTGGACCAGTCCACACAAGAAATCCACTTCCTGGACACTACGGTGCTAATAAGAGATGGCCACATAAACACCACCCTATACTGGAAACCTACTGACAGCTATGCTTATCTACATGCCTCCAGACCACATCACACGATCCATTGTCTACAGCCAAGCTCTAAGATAGCATTTGCTCCAATCCCTCAGACAGAGACAAACACCTACAAGATCTCTATCAAGCGTTCTTAAAACTACAATACCCACCTGCTGAAGTGAAGAAACAGAATGACAGAGCCAGAAGATTACCCAGAAGTCACCTACTCCAGGAGAGGGTCAACAAAGAAAGTAACAGAACGCCACTAGCCGTCACCTACCGCCCCCCACTAAAACCTCTCCAATGCATCATCAAGGATCTACAACCTATCCTGAAGGACGACCCATCACTCTCACAGATCTTGGGAGACAGCCCTGTCCTTGCTTACAGACAGCCCCCCAACCTGAAGCAAATACTCACCAGCAACCACACACCAAAAACACTAACCCAGGAACCTATCCTGGCAACAAAGCCCGTTGCCAACTTTGTCCACATATCTAGTCAAGGGACACCATCATAGGGCCTAATCACATCAGCCACACTATCAGAGGCTCGTTCACCTGCACATCTACCAATGTGATATATGCCATCATGTGCCAGCAATGCCCCTCTGCCATGTACATTGGCCAAACCGGACAATCTCTATGCAAAAGAATAAATGGACACAAATCAGACATCAAGAATTATAAAATTAAAAACCAGTCAGAGAACACTTCAACCTCCCTGGTCACTCAATTTCAGACCTAAAAGTCGCAATTCTCCAACAAAAAAACTTCAAAAACAGACTCCAATGAGAGACTGCAGAACTGGAATTAATTTGCAAACTATTTACCATTAACTTAGGCTTGAATAAAGACTGGGAGTGGATGCGTCATTACACAAAGTAAAAACTATTTCCCCATGAAGAAAAGGAGTACTTGTGGCACCTTAGAGACTAACCAATTTATTTGAGCATGAGCTTTCGTGAGCTACAGCTCACTTCATCAGCTGTAGCTCACGAAAGCTCATGCTCAAATAAATTGGTTAGTCTCTAAGGTGCCAAAAGTACTCCTTTTCTTTTTGCGAATACAGACTAACACGGCTGTTACTCTGAAACCTATTTCCCCATGCTAATTCTTTCCCGCAACTGTTACTCACACCTTCTTGTCAACTGTTTGAAATGGGCCATCTGATTATCACTACAAAAGTTTTTTTCCTCCTGCTGATAATAGCTCATCTTAATTGATTGGTCTCGTTACAGTGTGTATGGTAACACCCATTGTTTCATGTTCTCTGTGTATATATATCTTCCTACTGTATTTTCTATGGCATGCATCTGATGAAGTGGGTTTTAGCCCACGAAAGCTTATGCCCAAATAAATTTGTTAGTCTCTAAGGTGTCACAAGTCCTCTTTGTTTTTTTTGCTGATACAGACTAACACGGCTGCCACTCTGAAACCAGTGGCCTCTAGTGGCCAATAGGCACAGACTACGCCCCCTACTGCCATCTTCCCAGGGCAGAGAATCCAGCCATGCAGCAGGAATGCAGGCACCGCTGGGGGGGAGAGACGCCCGGCCCCTGGCAGCCCTGCTCACCCCCTCCCCGGCCTGGCCCCTGCTCTGCTCCCAGAGCCAGACATGGGCACGCTGGTGGCTGTGGCTCTGAGGCAACCAGAAAGACCCCAGTGGACGGACAGGCTGGGCTGGGGGGAGGTGAGGGCCTGGAGGCTGAGCCCTCCCCTGCTAGGGCTGAGACCCAGAGGGACCCCGTCCGTGGGGAGCAGCGGGGCTGGTGCACCAATCCAGACCAGTTCCCAGCTCGCTGCCCCCTTGGGCAAGACCTCTGCCTGTGTAACCCCAGGCCCTGCCCAGCCCCCCCAGTTGCTCCCTCCATGCCCCAAGCAGCAGGACCCACCTTTGCACAGGGTCGTGTTCCTGTTGGAGGGGACGTAGCCGGCCCGGCACTCACACCGGTAGCTCCCTTTAGTGTTGATACACGTGGCGTTGGGGCCGCAGATATCTGGGGTCTTGCGGCACTCGTCGATGTCTGAGAGGGGAAAGCGGGGGGGTGGTGTCACACACAGCACGGCTGGGGGCGCACTGGGGGCGACTGACCGTGGAGGCACCCCCCCACCGATTGCAGGGGGCGTGGTCTGTCGGTCAGTCTGTCTGCTCCATCTAACCCCCCCCTTCTATTCTCCTTTCTTCCCTGCTATTTGCAGGGCCCCAATCCCTGCAGCACAACCCCTCCCTCACCCCCAGACCGGGGGGCCCAACCTTTGCCAGACCAGGACCCTGTGATCTCCCTGCACCAGCCCTGAGAGAGCGGGGTTAAGGCGGGGGGCCGATCAGCCAGTTAAGCTGCAAAGGGGAAGCAACTTAGGCTGCGTGCAGGGCGCTAGCTAGAAGGAAGCTCGCCTGGGAGGGGGGGCTTCTATAGAGACCAAGGGCTGGGCCCAGTGGTGGGGGCCTGAGGCAAGGGGGGCTAGGAGCCCTGGTGAAAGGGTTTCGCTGGCAGGCATAGGAGAGAGGGGTCTGACTTTGAAAGGCTCCCCCAGCACGGGGATCACAGTGTGACCTGGCCGGACGGCTGAGACATGGGGCAGCCGCGACTCCAAGAGAAGAAAGGGGGTGCTGAACTGGAGCTAGTCACCATAAGGGGGCGCCACGCTCAGCGTTACAGACCCCAGCCCAATGGCTCCCCTCCTGGTTTGGGATACACCCAGCACCGCCCCCCCATGGAGCACTAGGAGAAGGGTGGGTGGGCTGCGCTCAGGGGCGTGCAGGGGAATTAGGTGGTGTCCCTTTTATCTAGTTTCTTTGCTCTCTGGTGGTGCTCACGGGGGTCTATAACAGAAGCCCGCAGACCCCCAACATTTGGGCAGGCCCTGCATGGCTGGTAAAGGGGTTGTTTGGAAGCCAGCTGGATCCAGGGGATCCCCCTATTCCTAACATTGCGCAGTGAGCAGCGGCCTGACAATGTCCATTCCCGGACCCTGCTGTGACCCCCAGGCCCAGGGCCCCGCAGGCCAAATCCACCGAGCCCTCGGACGGATGACGCCAGCTCGACACTCACTGCCGATCCGGCCTGTGGAAACTGAAGCCAGAGGAGACCTGCCCAGCCTGACCCCCAGTAGAGCCCCAGCCGGAGTCGCCACCCAGCGATTCACCAATCCAGCCCCAAAGGGAGAGGACTTTACAGCCCTCGCTGGTCCTGGGGCCTTTCACCACTGTGGAGAGTCTGATCCGACAGACGGGCCCCGCCCTGCCCGGGCGCAGAGAGCCCTGCCGTGATCTAGCCAAACGCTGGAGGGCCTTGCGCCTGCCAGGCTGCCAACGCGGGTAGCGCCAGCTGCCGGGCAAAGGGGGATACACGGGGGACGTCAGGGCTCCGTGGTGCAGCGGGGTCACTCGCCCCGTGCAGGGAGTGGGGTTTTCTACCTGGGGACCCGGCTTGTATGTGCAGAGACTCACTCATTCCGGCCAGCCAGCCCCTGAGGAGCCTGCAGTCCTGTCTGGGGCAATGAGAGGTGGAGAAGCAGAACTGGGACGAAAACCCCTTGAAGTCAGTGGTGCTGCACAATTGACACCACTGGGCTCTGTCCCCCGCTTTGTGGCCATTTCTCAGACAGAAGCACTGAGTTTGTGGCGACACATGGGGGACGGGCGCATCGTCAGTCATTCCAGCAGGCTGGGGGAAGCGGTCGAGCCACTGCGGAAATGGCCATGACCGATTTGCCCGGAAATCCCAGTCAGGAACAAGTGCTGGAATTAGACATTCTCCTGCTTATTAACCCAACATTTCAGCCATCCAATGAGGAAGCAGAGAAAGACCATGGGGCTTAGACAACCAACTGTACAACATCAGTGACAAGTTTTCGGAGGAAACCGTTTGCTAATAAAATCACAGACATTTATCCACCCAAACAGTTGAAGGGTCGGCTGATGAACGAGCAGGCTTGGATCAACAGGCAGAGCTGTTCTGCTGACTCCCCTTGCGTTCAGATCAGCAGTGGCCTATCAGTCACCATGCTTAGAAACAGATGGGTGGCGGCCATTCCTGAGGAAGTAGGGGCAGGGCCACAGAAGAAAGCTAAGCTCTCCCTGATATTTATCCATAACGCTTTTGCTTCTCAGAGAAATCCTTGTGGCTAAAATCCCTTTCACCTGGACACCAACAAACAAGTCGATCAGCGGCGAGAGTCAAGATCGCTCATGGATCCTTCCATTGGGCCATGCTCCAGCAGCTCCTTCTTAGACTCCCCTTCTCTCTCTTCCCCGTGACAGCGTTTTGCTATTTCCCACCACACCTTTTCCCTTTGGTCGTTATTTGCATAAAGGCAGCACCCAGAGCGCTGCACACTCACTGCCATAAAGAGCTTCTAGTCTAAATAGACAAGAAGTGGGAGAGAAAACTGAGGCACAGAATTGCCCAAGGACACCTATCAGTAACAGAGCTGGGACTAGAACCCAAGTCTCCCGAGTCCCAGTCTCTTTCAGCTTGTTTCCTCCATAGAAGGCCAAGAATTTGTCTCCCCTGCCTCACCATGCAGATTTTACCCTCTGCTCCCCCTCACTGAGAGGAGCTTTGTGTCGGGAGTGCATCAGGGCTGGAAAAAATCCCTTGTTCCTTTGGCAGGAAACTCAACTTTTGCTCCATTGTTAAACTTCTTGGAAGGCAACGGGCCTACGCCATGCCTGTCAGGGGGCTTGTATGTGCCAGCCTCTAGCGAAGGCCGCTGAGCAATGGAACAAGGAGAGAGCAAGTTTGTCCGGAGTTACTCCCTTAGCTCCAGCAGCTGTGCTGTGTGCTTTCAGCAGACAAGTCCTGGGTTTGATTCCTGCTAATGACCCAAGCTGGTTCCTTGGTGATGCCAGCTCCTTCCCCAGCCTTAGCAGCTGCTGAGGGTTAGGTTAATGGGGTTCCAGAAATTAATGGGCTTTCTGAGTCCAAGCTCTATTAAAGGTTGTCCAACATAGAGTCCTCGGCTCTGTCTCAGCCCAGTTTGCTTTGCAAAGACCTGACCTTCCCCTCCTCAAAGCTCTGCTATGAAAGAGCATCTTGGGCTCTGATTGCAGCTGCAGGTTTGGGGGGATGTTGCAGCTTCTAATGGCGTCCCCAATGCCTTACGCTCGAGCCTCGGTGGAATTAAGCAACATGGCGACCTTCAGTCCCTGGGCTCAGTTTCCAATTCGTAAGACAGGCTGGGAGTCAGAACAGACACTTTGCCCGGGTGTGGCGCAGAGAAAGAGTGAGACCTCAGGGCAACCTGGTTAGTTTCACCCTCCCTGCATGCGGGTTAGTTTCAGAGGTCCTGGGTAAGCTCAGTGGCCGTGCATTAACAGCATCGCCAACGCCAAGCAATCAAGAAAAGCCCCAAACCCTGAGCCAGGCTGCAGAAAAGTCACGAGATTTTTTTTTTTAAAAAAATCTCCTGATTTTTAAACCAATCCATTTGATTTTAGCCAAAAGTGGAATCACATGACTCCAGGTGGGGCTTTAAGGCAACATCACACTTTAGCAACACTGCAGAGAAGCCAGAAACATCATGCCTTTGCCACGACTGTTCCCAGCTCCCGTTCTACCTGTGCAGATCTTAGAGGTATCCCTTTGACTCTTCCCAAATCCCCAACTGCATTTACACCTGTAACTCCCTGGCATGTTGATGCAGTTCCCATGGGGCTGACAGACTGTGGCGTTTCGCTGGCACTCGTCAATGTCTGCAAGGAGAGAGAAAGCGGTAGGTCAGGCTGATCTAGGAGCTGTACCTTGGGCACTGGGGTGACGCTGCTGGGGGATAATCCAGCCGTCCGAAATGCACCGTGCTCTGGGGAGACGGGGCTGGTTAGAACCAGGAGTTCAGTTACTGGGTCAGCGAACGGGAGCAAGTTGGCTATTGTCCGGAATGAGCTGCTCCAGCTGGGAAGGGAAAAGCAGCCCCGCCAGGACACATGCCTGCTGCTTGCTAAAGCTATCAAGCGGATCTGGCGATGCCCAGTGCCGCAATATCAGTGCAGATGGCAATGCCTGAATGAGCCGTCCGCCCCTGGAAGGGACAAATGGGGAGCTGCTTTGGGGAAGGGGATAGAGAACAACATGAGGGCTAGTCTAATGCCTTGATATCAGTCAATGGGGTGACCCCCTCTGCAACCCATGAGCTGCCCTGGGCACCCCCTTGCACAAAGGACAGTGCAGAACCAGAGGGGGTTCAGGGACAGGCAATGAGAATGATCGGGGCCTGGAAATGCCCTCTACAGAGAGAGATTGAAAAGACGGACTGCCAGTTTAGAGTGAACGTAAGAGGGGATGTGCTAAGAGTCTATACGTGACTGACGGGGATAGAGAAGGGAGATGGGGAGCTTCTGTTCTCCCCATCTCATAACACGAGAGCAGGGGCCAGTCAGGGAAGTTAGAAGAGGGGAAATTCGAAACTGAGCCAAGGAAAGGCTGTTCCGCGCCATGTGCAATTAGCCTGTGGAACTCCTCACCACAGGAGTCACTGCGGCCAAGACTTGAGAACGATTCAAGGAGCGACTGGACATTCATACAGATGATGAGAACAGCCGGAGTGATCAGAGTTAAAGGGCACAAATGTTTGGGAAGAGAGAGAACCTCCTGCTGTGGGCTTCAGCCCACCTGAGTATTGGAGACCAGGAAGTGAGGGCAGACTATCCCCCGGCTGCCACTGCAGGGCTCTTCCACCGTCCTCGGCAGCATCTGGCTTTGGCCCCTGGGAGCCGGGATACCAGGCTAGACGGGCCTCAGCTCTGATCCCGTCTGTACTGTGCAAGTACCAGCATTACTTATGTCTCAGCCTGGCCGGCGCCTCCGTTTCGCCTCTTCAGAGGCTGAGCTGCTCCCGGGGCAGACTGAACCCTGGGAGAACCGACCGGCTGCGTCCTGCCCAGTTCTGCCTCCTCTGCCCCTCGACCCTGCGACCGCTCTCGGGTTCTCCTGAACGCACCAAGGCGGTGCCGCGTTTCCAGAGCCCTGCTTTACTCCGGGAACAACGTAGGATCGGGTTCCGCCCCCGAAGGCTTCCAAGAGTCCACGCGGGATGGGAACGGAGCTTCCAGCATCCTTATCCCGCCCGTCCTGGTTCGATCGGGATGTTTATAGCGGGTAGCGCCGCAGCCGGGGCACCGTGGTGCTAGGTGCTGTACACACATCCAGCCACAGCCGCTGCTCCAATGCGCTTTCCCCCTGCTCCAACGCTCTGTCTGCTGAAGACGGCGCCATGCGCTGGGTTCTTGGTGGGGTGGCCAGAGCTCTCCCCTCCCTCAGGCACACGGGTGTCCCGAGGCTTCCAAACTCGCTCCGAGTTGCAGGGAGCTGGGATCGGGTGTCTCCAGGGGCTTCAGTACACGGGGAAATTGACGGTAACAGCTCCTGTGGAATAGCTCCCCATCCGGACACTCTGGTCTGGAATAATCAGTGCACTTCCAAAGAGAACAGCGATCGCGATCGATTCCCCCCGGGGGCAAGCCCTAGGGATTCTCCCTACGGCTCCCAATACCAGCTATCCCTGGACAATCCCCGGGACGCTGGCTGAGATAACTGCGGCGCTGACTTCTTCTTGTGCCTCGACCCGCCCCAGGACACTGGCTGGGGTTATCCCCCGCGGGCTGGGGCTGGGCGCAGGAACGGCTGGGCGAGGTCTCTGCCAGGGGAAGCGTTTGAACGAATGGGCTCCTGAGTTCTCCCAGTTCTACGGGCCCGGGGCTCTGCGCCCCCCAAACGGGGGTGTAAAGGGCAGTTCCCATGGGAACGGCCGGCTGGGACTTGGTACAAGCTCTAACTACCGGCTGAATGTCGCAAACGAGGGCTTTGAACCCCCCGGCCCCTTCTCCCGTCAGGACGCCCTGGCTGCCTAAGGGGGCATAATGCCCCCCTTAGGAAATATCCTCCCATCCAGGGGGCTCCCTGTCAGTGTGGAGCTGGAAAAGGCTCTGCTCCCAGCCGTGAGCGAGGGGGCAGATTGGGGATGTGGCCGGGGTGCCCTGCGCTGGGGCTATTCCCTGCTCCCCAGGGCCCATAGGGGCAGAGAGCACTGGGCTGTGTGTGCACCATACACGAGGTCCCTTCCCAGGCTCAGGGGGCTCCAGGAGCCTGGATTCTCTGTGCTGGGGACAGTGAGGGTCCCCACCGGTCTCCCCGGCGCCTCCCCGCAAACCTAGGGGTTTATTCCCAATCCAAAGACCGAGGCAGGGGAGATCCTGGCCCCCAGGAGTTGAGGGTCACGGCTGATCACAGCCCCGGTGAGTGGATCGGGTGCCTTTGCTGCAGCCAGCAGCAGCCTCTGGTGCAGCACCAGGCCTGGAATGAGCGCAGGGGTGTGTGTGGGGGGGTGCAGGGGGACTGAGCAGGGTGCGGTGGGGGCCAGGGGAGAGCTCACCCTGGCAGGTGTTCTCCCTCGCGTGCATGAACTTGGCTTTCCCAGAGCTGGGCTCGTAGCCATCGGTGCAGCTGCAGGAGTAATTCCCAGGCACGTTGGTGCAGTTTGCGTGGGGTCCGCAGTCTGCCGGGCTCGGGCCCCGACACTCGTCAATATCTGCAGCACAAGAGGGGACGCTCTGTACGGTCCTGGCAGGGAGACATTCCCCATATCACCCCCCCAACCCTCCGCACCGAGCTGGGTGACGGGACCCAGGCGACCGGGCCCCTGGGAGCTTAACAATCACAGGCCTGATTCCCAGCTACGCTCCGGCGGCACTGGGCTGCTCTGGCAGAGCGGAATGGCCACTCGAGAAGCCCCCACCCCGCAAAAGGGGCCACCCCAGCTGGTGTGGAGCTGCGGTCGGGGTCCTGCACCCACCTTGCTCCTAGCCCCTGATGTAGGGGCTGAGGCCGGGGTGCCCAGCACTGCAGCTATTGCCTGCCCCCCAGGACCCATGGGGGAGGATCGGGGGAGTGGCTGGGGCACACTGGGCTGTGGCTATTCCCTGCCCCCCCAGGACCCATGGGGGAGGATCGGGGGCATGGCTGGGGCACACTGGGCTGTGGCTATTCCCTGCCCCCCCAGGACCCATGGGGAGGATCGGGGCGTGGCTGGGGCACATTGTGCTGTGGCGATTCCCTGCCCCCCAGAACCCATGGGGGAGGATCGGGGGCATGGCTGGGGCACACTGGGCTGTGGCTATTCCCTGCCCCTCCAGGACACATGGGGGAGGATCGGGGGCATGGCTGGGGCACACTGGGCTGTGGCTATTCCCTGCCCCCCAGGACCCATGGGGGAGGATCGGGGGCGTGGCTGGGGCACACTGGGCTGTGGCTATTCCCTGCCCCCCAGGACCCATGGGGGAGGATCGGGGGCGTGGCTGGGGCACACTGGGCTGTGGCTATTCTCTCCTCACCAGGGCCCATAGGAGGCAGAGCGCACTACACGAGGCCCCTTCCCAGCTCAGGGGGACACGAGCAGCCCAGATGCTGCGTGCGGGGGCCAGCGGGGGTCCCCTCCCCTCTCCCCAGCACATCACCGCAGCACAAGGAGTTTGCTCTGTGGCTCTGTTTATTCCCCATCCAAGCACCGGGCACAGGGGTGAGCCCGGCCCCAGGCTCTGCAGGAGCAGGCGAGGGTCACGTGTCATCACAGCCTCGCGGACGGCCTCGGGCCACTGCCAAAGCCGGCATCAGCCCCGGTGCGGCACCAGGCCTGGAACGAGCATTTGTGTGTGCTGGGGGGGTGGGGGGGGGTCTCAGTCGGTGGGGGCCAGGGGAGAGCTCACCTTGGCAGGTGTTCTCGCTTGAGTGTGTGAAGTTGGCTTTCCCAGAGCTGGACTCGTAGCCATCGGTGCAGATGCAGAAGTAACTCCCAGGCAAGTTGGTGCAGTTTGCGTGGGGTCCGCAGTCTGCCGGGCTCGGGCCCCGACACTCGTCAATATCTGCAGCACAAGAGGGGACGCTCTGAACAGTCCTGGCAGGGAGACGCTCCTGTATCATCCACCTGTACGGAGCTGGGTGATGGGACCCAGGCAACCAGGCCCCTGGGAGCTTAACAATCACAGGCCTGATTCTCAGCTATGCTCCGGCCGCACTAGGCTTCTCCGGCAGCGGAACGGCCCCTCGAGACTATGGTGTATTGAAAACTGTGTTAGCATCACAAGCTCTCACTTTACATCTGCAAGGGGCTTTCCCGGAGCTTCTTGCATGCTCGGGGGCTCGGGTGACAAGCAGGTGATCTGGGGTTTCCAGCAGTGTGTCTGCCAAAGAGCCAGCCTAGAGCATAGTGGGGTTAGTTGTGCCTGTTTGCCTTCAGGAGCAGCCTGCTTTGTCTCTCTCTGTTTGGGGTCCGCGTGTGCTAGGGTTCTGGATTCTAAGAATAACCCTGTGTCAAGCTGCAGGCTGCCAGGGAGAGGATGTGATGCTGTGTTTCAAACTGTGTGTGTATGCCGTGAACATAACAGAGGGAAGGAGACCTTCAGACCCCAGAACAGCCACTGTTGTCTCTATGGGCCAAGCCCCAGTGGGGCCAAGATTTGGGGAGATTTAGGAGTCCATGTTTGAAGCTGAGTTGCCCAAGGGGTGGGAACACTGGGACTTGGCAGAAATCCCCCTCAGGTTCCAACCACAGAGGAACAGACAGGCATTGCCAGCCTCGGTCAACCCCAAGGCCCATCTACCCCGGTATCCCGTCTGCGACAGGTGCTATAGAGGAAGGTGCAAGAGTCCTGCAACAGCAGCTGGGGGATAATCTGCCCCCGTGAAGGTCTCTTCCTGGTCTCTAATAGTTGGAGGTTGTCTTAAGCCCTGAAGTGGGAGGTTTTCCCTCCCTCCCAGAATTATTGTCCATTAACTAGCACAGCTCCAGGCATTGTCATTCCCCATAGAAATAGCCAGTCCCTCTTTAAAACTGTAGCTCACGAAAGCTGATGCCTCAAATAAATTGGTTAGTCTCTAAGGTGCCACAAGTACTCCTTTTCTTTTTGCAAAGACAGACTAACACGGCTGTTACTCTGAAATCTTTAAAACCCGACATTCACAGCCTCCATGCCCCGGTAGCAGTGAGTTCCAGAGGCTAATGCTGCCCCGGGTGGAGGAGGAGTATTTCCTTGTATCTGCTTTGAATTTCCCCCTTTTTCAATTCAATTTAATCCACAGGCTGCCCCCTTGCTCACTGGTCTTTCTAAAGCTCGTGATTTTCTAAGCTAATCTGATTTTCTTTTAATGCCTGGGATTGTCGTCACGAGCTCAGCCGTGCACTCAAGACCCACTGGAGCCGAATTAAGTGCGTAGCTGTGCAGGGATGGAGCTAAGCACGTGCTTTGCTGACTCGGGGGCTCAGGGAGCACAGACAGGGACCAGCACAAAGCGATTTAGCAGCTGGAAGTTCCAGCGTCCCCCGGTGGGACACCAGCATGTGGGTATCCCCTGCCCCGGGACTTGCATTGGTGCACGCACCAGCTTCACCAGTGCAAAGGGGTCTCCGAATCCACTGGACTGCGAGCCCAGAAAGACCTCTCGGTCTGTGCCCTGGGCAAACTCCCAGCCCTAGGGGAGCGACGCGGAGCTGGCCAGCCCGTGTGTCCCTGAGTGCGGAGCTGGCCAGCCCGTGTGTCCCCGAGCCATGCCACTGGAAGCCAGGGTGCCTCAGGGAAGCCCGGGGCTGGGCTGGCAATGCCAATCACAGCACATGCCCCCTCACAGCGCTGCCCTGGGGGAGCAACGTGGAGCTGGAGTAGAGAGCCTGGAGCAGGGGCCTGGTACAAGGCCTGAACCAAAGTCAGCAAAAGTGGATGCTCGGAGCAAAAGTCCGGCCCTGTGGGACACTGAGCCAGAAAGGGTTAAGCAACTGGCAGGCTAAATGACCCAAATTCTGCCTTTAAAGCCACACTAGAAAAGTAGCTGGGAGCTGTGTTTCTGGCTTCGGGGCAAGCAGCCCAGTATCGGAGCACCTGTTTTGTTGCTGGCTTGGTGAATCAAAGTATTTGAAATAATCAGCAGTTTGGGGATTGTCGGCCCCCCTCTGCAGTTTACCCTGATTGAGCGATCTCAGTGTGCTCCCCCAAAGCACCAACAATCACACCCTGTCACAAAGCCGAGGCCTGCCTGCAAGTTCACCATCCGGCGCACGAACTTGGCAGCGGTATTCCTGGCATTGCCAAAACACAGTGACTATGTAACCACTTTCCAGCACGAGATTCCCCTGCCTAGCGCATGGTAAGATGGCTTGACGGACGGGGAGTGTTTTGTCTGAAGCATCATGAGTAAAGTACAAAGCCAGGTGATGAATGTGACGAAGTGGGACTGTTCTTGATGTTTCCTCCGAGTGGTGTGGGGGTGCCTCGGTTTCCCCTGGGCAGTTCTTGGGTGTCTAGGTGGTGGGGTAAGGGTGTATGATCATTGCAGAGCCCTAGAGGGCAGGTGTGTGCAGGGGTCTGGACACAGAGAATGGCCGACACCCTGTTTCCTGGCAACTGATGGCCTGGGCCCTTCCCCCCTGCAAGGTGAGAGCTAAAGGGCTGGAGAACAAAGGAATCAGGTGAGCTCCTGGCCCGGGGAAAGGGACAAAGCCCAGAGGAGGAGGGGCTGGAGGGAGTTTCAGTTTGGGGCTGGCTGGGACATGGAGTGAAGGGCAGACGTGGTTGTCTGGCTCACTGCCCCCCAAAATGGACCCAGCTGAGGGGTCCTGTTCTCTGCACCTGCAAGCTCTGTTTTAGACCATGTTCCTGTCATCTAATAAACCTCTGTTTTACTGGCTGGCTGAGAGTCACGTCTGACTGCGGAGTTGGGGGGCAGGACCCTCTGGCTTCCCCAGGACCCCGCCTGGGTGGACTCGCTGGGGGAAGCGCATGGAGGGGCAGAGGATGCTGAATGCTCCGAGGTCAGACCCAGGAAGGTGGAAGCCGGGTGAGCTGTGTGTCCTGAAGACAGTCTGCTCCCGGAGAGGAGACTTTCCCAGAGTCCTGCCTGGCTTCATGGGGAGCAGTTCCAGACCCAGAGCATCGCCCAGGGACTCCGTGACAGTGAATAAGGGATGTTTTGTCTGAAGCAGCAGGAGAAAGGCACAAGGGCGGGTAGCAAGCAGGTTGTGAAACACGCAGGCTGGTATGTCACTTGTTTATCCCAGATGGTTTGTCTGAGTCTAACTGTTGGGGTCCATTGTCAGAGACAGACACGTGGCAGGTCCCTGGGCATCTAGGGGTGCTAGCACCGGCCTTCTTTGGCGATAAACCCGACCGAGCGCCTTCGTCACTGATCCGACTCTGTGGGCCGTCTGGGCACTTCGGTGGAGGTCTGCCGGGCCAGGGACCCGCCCAGAGCCGGGACAGCACACGGAGCCGACGACTGCCAACCCCCTGTCCCCGCACCAGACTGCTGGAACTCGGGGTGCCTCAGGGAAGCCCGGGGCTGGGCTGGCAATGCCAGTCACAGCACATGCCCCCTCACAGCGCTGCCCACGCAGGGAACTTGGGGTCCCTCGAACTAGCAGCTGCACCCCCTAGAGGCCAGAGGAGAGCATGGCTGCCTGCCCCCAGCGGAAGCTCAAGCAATAGGGGGCTGGGGGTGAATTCAAGAACGCTTTAGCCCAATTCCCAGAGCTGTTCCCGGGGCCACTTCCCAGGCTCAGCGGGGCACTAGCCGCTCAGATGCTGCGTGCCGGGGCCAGGAGGGTCCCCTCCCCTCTCCCCAGCGCATCTCTGCAGCATGAGGAGTTTGCTCCGTGGGTCTGTTTCTAACCCCGAGGGTTTATTCCCTGTCCAAGTGCTGGGCACAGGGGTGAGCCCGGGGCCACGTCTCTTCACAGCCTCGCTGACGGCCTCGGGCCACTGCCAAAGCCAGCAGCAGCCCCGGTGCAGCGCCAGGCCTGGAACGAGCATTTGTGTGTGTGAGGGGGGGTCTCAGCAGGTGGGGGCCAGGGGAGAGCTCACCCTGGCAGGTGTTCTCACTCGCGTTCATGAATATGGTTTTCCCAGAGCTGAGCTCATAGCCACTGAGGCAGATGCAGAAGTAAGACCCAGCCATGTTGCTGCAGTTTGTGTTGCGTCCACAGTCTGCCGGGCTCGGCTCCAGACACTCGTTAATATCTGTAATGCAAGAGGGGACGCTCTGTACAGTCCTGGCAGGGAGACGTTCCCTGTATCACACCTCCAAGCCCCCCGCACTAAGCTGGGTAATGGGACCCAGGAGACCGGGGCCCTGAGCAGTTCGTGATTAAGGCCCTGATTCTCAGTTACCCATTTCTGCAGCTGGAATGTTGGAAATAACCCCCCCGAGCCTCCAGTCCCAGGTACGGGGGGGTTCGGCCCCACAAACACCCAGATCCCCATGTGAGGGGAGGGTGGGGAGACGTCCCCCTGGGGCTCCAGGCTCCCTGTGTGTTGTGGGGGGGATGAGAAGCTGCCTCTCCTCTGCCCCTTCCCTCCTTGGATCCCTGCGTGGCGGGGGTCAAGGGCAGGGGGGAAGTATAGCCAGGGCTGCCCCGTCCTGCTCCTCTGGGCAGGGATCTGTGGGGCCCTTGTGCCCCTGGACACCCAGGGGCTGATTAGGGCCCAGGCTGGGATTCAGACGGGTCAGTGTGATGGGCCCCCCACCCTGTGCCCAATTCACAGAACCCAAGATTGCTGCTGACTCTGGAGGCCCCCGGTTCGATCCCCAGGAGGGCGGCCCTCACCCGTGCTGCCGCCCCCACTCTTTCCCCTGCTGAGCACCCCCCACAGCCCGTGGAGTTAGTTGCTCTTAATGCCCTGCTCTGCCCCAGCCCCGCAGGACAACGTGGGAGCCCCGTTACCGTCACAGGTCTCCGTTACGTCGGTGAAGAAGCGATTCTTTCCGGACCAGTACCCATCCAGGCAGGTGCAGTGGGTGTTGTTCACACACATGGCATTTGATGGGCAGAGCACATGGTTGTTGCAGTCCTCAGTGGTACCTGCAGGGGCGGGAACAGCTGGGCAGGGTCAGCCAGTGCAGAGCGGCCCCCCCGTGTCCCCCACCCACCGTGGGATCGACTCCTTTCACACGCCCCATTCGCTGATTTTCGTCCCTGGGCGCCTGGCAAACAGCTCCGACGCCATCCACCGCCTGGCAACAAGCTGCCCTCGGCTGCACAGGAGGCCTTGGCTCCCCGGGGGTGCCCCCGGTACAGACAGGCAGAGCCACCGAAACCGGGCGTCGGTTCAGGTGAAACGTTTTCAATCTCACCCAATTTGTTTCCTTTTTGTTGCTGTCGTCGTTACTCTGATTAGCGTCAATTTCAAACCCAAACCTCGCTTCAAACCGGAAAACGGGAATTTTTTGTTTTGAAAATTATTTCATCTCCTCCCCTGAGGCAATTTTTTCCCCGAGTAAAACCAAACATTCCTCCGAACCGAATCGGCCTTGGCTGCAGTGGGGATCTGCCCCTCACTCCAGCCCCCAGTGTAAAGCCCTGGGCCCCAGTGTCTATTCTCTGCTGGCCACGGGGCTGGGAAGGTGAGGGCTACACAGGGCCCCTTCTCCTCTCCCCTGCACGTACCCACCGTGCTCTATAATCCCACCCGAAGACGCCCACGCCAAGGGGGCTGCTCCTGGCTCACCAGACCCCTGACTCTGCTCTCCTCCCACAAGGGAAAGGGACCGGAGGGGCTGGAGGCCAGAGGCCCCGGGCAGCCGGGAGCGCTCGGGAAGGTTAGCCAGGAGGAGTCGGCCTTACCTTGTACGCTATTATTCTGGGCCACAGTGCCCCACAGGCACAGGGCGATGCAGAGCCCTGGAAGGCAAAGAGACAGGGTAAGGCACCATGGGCAGATGATAACCACCACTCAGCTGCACCCGCCCCCCCAGCCGCCCCAGTCCTGCCAATCCTGGGCCAAGGGCCAGTCAGTGCCCTGACGATGGTGGAGTTAAAAATGCAGACGCCTGGTGCTCTGGGAAATCAGCCCCAGCTGGGATCCCTGTTAATATTTTTAACTGGTTCCAGTTGGGAACTGGACTTTGGGCCAGGGCAACTGGGTCTTTTATTGTGTGTATTAGAAACAAAGACCAGGAGCCCCCGTTGTCAGGGCCGGATTTATACTTAGGGCACCCCTAGGTGTAGGTCTCAGTGGTGTTCCCCGCCCCCCGGCTTGGAGCTCCGGGGGCCCTGCTGTCTGGAGACGGCCAGGAACGGCAGGGTACCCCTGCTGCCGGGAAGCTCTTAACTGCCACGGGTGGCGGGGGAACCCCACCACTTTTAACTTTTAGGTGCCCTGCTGCCCAGCGCCCCCTCCGCCCACTTCCCAGCGCCCCCCACTCTCTCTATCCAGAGCTGCCCCCTGAACTCCCCCAGAGACCCACTCTCCCAAGCCCTGCCCCCCGGCCCACACTCACTGGCCCCCCCGGGAGGTGACGCTGTCTGCCGGGCAGAGCGAGGATCGCTCCAGCAGCAGGGCTCCGTGGGGCTGTCTCCCCCTCAGCAAGCCCTGCCCCCTGCTGGGACCTGGGAGTGGCAAAACTGGAATTTTTAGGCACCCCATAGAATGCCGGCGCCCCTAGGCCCATGCCTGCTGTGCCTAATTGGCAATCCGGCCCTGCCCATTGTGCCAGGTGCTGCACAGAGCCGACCGAGATCAGGGCTGCATCACACTCGGTGCTGCACAGACACACAGTGAGCCAGTCTGTGACCCAAAAGGCTCATGGCAATAGGCAAAGGAAGGAGCATTCTCTCCACTTTACAGATGGGGAAACTGAGGCACAGCGAGGGGTAATAACTTACCCAAGGTCACCCAGTGCGTCCATGCAATGGACAAACCCACTTGGAAAGGGGAAGCACTGAGGCGGGATGGGGCGAAAAGACAACACAGGCTGCTTTTGATCGGCTTTTCACTCAGGTATTGCCCCAGATCCACCCCCTCCTGCCGGTGTTTATTTATAGCCTGTTGCCCTGAGTCATTAAACACACGTGGGTGCGAAGAACCAGATGATAAAGGACCCGTGGGCCGAGTGCCCGAGGTGATGTGAAAAGGGGAAGCCCAGTGCGCGGTGGAACCCCATTGTGCTTTCATAAGAAGGGAGCTAGAAAGGGGGCGCGGTTTTGAAATTCAGCTCCGGTCGATCTCCCCCGGGGAGCCTCCATGGAGGACGAGGGAGCTGGGGAGCTGATGGCATCACAGTTCCCCTGGGAGCGAAGGCCGAGCCATTAATTCAGAGATTCTAAGGCCAGGAAGGGAGCAGGCTGATCCGGCCTCTCGCACTGCACGGGCCCGAGAACGACCCAGGGATTCCTGCATCCAGCCCGTAGCTGGGGATCGAGCTAGCGCAGAGCTTGAGCGAGGAGAGCCCATCTGTTCGACTCCACGTGATGGAGAAGCTGCCGCGCCCCAGGGCAGTCGTTCCCGAGGGTGACTCCCCTCCCCGTTAGAACACGAGCCTTAGTCCTGCCCTGAGAGGGGATGTGTTGGCTATTTGGGCTCTTTATAACAGGGGCAGCAGCAGGACCTGTTCCCAGGCAGCCCCAGCCCCATTGGGACACACCCCACCCCACCCAGGGTGAAGGGCTTTGGCCCCTTGGAGGCCTTTCTTTTGAGATGGTCCATTGGTGCAGGGGCAGAGTTAGGAATAGAACCCAGGAGTCCTGAGGCCTACCCCTGCTCTAATCACTAGACCCTACTCCCCTCCCCTCCAAGTTGGAGAGAGAACCCAGGAGTCCTGGCTCCCAGCACCCATTCTAACCACTAGACCCTACTCTCCTCCCCTCCGAGCTGGAGGCAGAACCCAGGAGTCCTGGCTCCCAGTCCCCACTCTAACCTCTAAACCCCACTCCCCTCATCCCAGAGCTGGGCCGGAACCCAGGAGTCCTGATGCCCAGCTTGGAAGCAGGGCCAAACTCATTTCATACAACGCCTGTCAGCAATTTTTAGTCTCCATCGTGGGCTAGACTGGAGCACAGGGGACCTGATCCCCAAGGCCAGGCCCAACACCTTCCCCCGCCCCCATCGAACCTTTGTGCCCACAGAGTGGCACTGCACAGCCTCAGCCACTAGGGGGCCCCACAGCCCCACGCCAAGGCCACAGCCCCAGCCTCCATGCCTGGGCTGGGTCCGGTCCCTCAACTGTCCCCCAAGTCCCCACAGAGCCTTAGCAGGAGAATCGCCCACAGGCCAGGCACACACACGGCACACGCTCGTGTTCCCATGCACGCACACTCCGGCACGCACGCAAACGTGGAGACGTGTGCTCACCTTTGTGGACAAGTACCGATGTACATACTGCTGAGCCCACACCCACGCACGGGTACACACGTGTGCCACACACCCACGTACGTTCACACGCACTGGCAGCCTGCTGTAGCGTCAGATGCAGGAACAAGGAGCCCCCAGGACCCTCCCTGCTGCTCAAACACCAGCCAGGCCGGAACGGGGGGAGAATACTTCAAACCCCCCTGCCGGGGAAGAGCTGCCGTGACTCTGCCCAGAGAGGAGATTGTGGGGCCCTGCCCCCTCTACCCCCCCAGGGACGTGGCCAGAATCCCCTATGCAGCCCCCCACCAGCCCCAGTTCAATCCTCTTAGCAGGGAATCAGTCCTCCCTCCCCGAGTATCCCACAGCCAGCCCTCCCGCCCCGCTCCCCACAGCGCCCCCTGCTGGGCGAGGCTGGATCTGGAGAGGCTGGGAGCTCCCGCCCCGCTCCCCACAGCGCCCCCTGCTGGGCGAGGCTGGATCTGGAGAGGCTGGGAGCTCCCGCCCCGCTCCCCACAGCGCCCCCTGCTGGGCGAGGCTGGATCTGGAGAGGCTGGGAGCTCCCGCCCCGCTCCCCACAGCGCCCCCTGCTGGGTCAGCCCAGGACTGCAATAATAATAATACTCCAGCACTTTAACCAGGGCTTGCTGCTGCTGCCCCTGGACTCCCCTGTAGCCGGCAGGAGCCAGGGTATCGCGCCACCCCCAGGCTGTCCCCTCAGGTGGCAACGGCCGGGCGGTGACCACTCCCAGTGAGTGCCGTCCTCTCCCACCGTGCTGGGAAGCCGTGAATCATGGAACAACCTCGGTCAAGAGCTGACTCAGGCACTCAAGTGACCCGAACTCCCCCGCCCCCTGGATTCCCACCTGGCCCCCCTCGACCCCTGAATCCAACCTGCCCCCCCTTGACTCCGGATTCCCACCTGAACCCCCAAACTGGTCTCCCTCCTCTCTGGGTCCCACATGGCCCCCCAGACCTCCAGACTCCCACCTCCCCCTGGGTCCAACCTGTCTCCCCTGCTCTCTAGGTCCGAACTGCCCCCCCGCCATCAGCTCTCTGGATCCAACACATCTACCCTGGATCTAGCACCCCCCGCCAGACATGATGGGGACTCATCCCATCTCCTGTGCTCCCAGGGTACGATCCAGCGCCCCCCTTCCAGGTCTGCCACCACCACAGACACACCCCGGCTCCCCTGACGTTTTAGGGCCCCACTGGGGGGGAAGGGGGGCGATGAGCCATGTTGCCCAACCCCGGGAATGTCTCAGGCTCATGTCTTAGCCGGAGGCGGGTGCACAGAATAACTGTCCCTTTGTCCCATCTGGCCCCTCCATGCCTTGGCCAGCAGCTGCCTCCCAATGGCCAAGAACATTTTCCCAGGGGGCAGAAGGGATGAAAAGGAACATTAAGGGGGGGCGGGGTGTCAGGAGGTCTTAAAGAGATAGTGTGCAGATGGCCAGGGCTCCTCGCTCCGCCCCACCCCAAACAGCCCCGATCCTGCCCCTTGGCAGCCACAGCAAAGACACCCCTGGCTGTTTGCGGGGGGTGGGGGGGGGAGAATCTGAGCGTGGAAAGTTTGAGAGAGGGCTGGGGGGCAGGATTGGGCCCTCACTGAGCAGAGGGGGGCAGGAAGGTGAATGAGAGAGGAGCGGGGTGAGGGGCAGAGACCCAGAGGCCAGGAGACGTGCCCAGATCTGGCTGTGTCACCCCAGGGAAGGATCTGACCCACAGCCTGAGGTGCCTGGAGGGGATGGGGGGGCGGGGAGCAGCACCCAGACTAGACCTTTCACCCCCAAGGGACCCATGGCGCTTGGCACCATCAGCCGGGGGGGGGCGGTGCAGGATGGGGGGCAGAGTCTCCTCTCACTGCCCCCAGGAGTCACCCCATTGTAAACCAGGCCCAGTTACCACCACCTGTACAGAAGCTCTTCGTTCTCCTTTCCCATGTGGGGGTGTAAATCTGGAGTAACCCTGCTGGGAAACGGTGTAAGTGTGGGATGGATCAGGCCCTGTGCCCTCCCCCCAACCTGCACAGACTGTCAGCACTCGGGGACCCCCCCAATACAGCTCCATCGGAACCATCCCAGCCCCGAGGATGCCCCACCCCCGAGGTCAGTCTGGGGGGTGGAATCAGAGCCGCCCCCCACCTCTGGGGCGCTGGAGGAACAGAGGCTGGTGCTGAGAAATGATCCCGGGACAAACGGGTGATTCTCCCCCTGACGCAATGGAAAGGGCTGCCCGACTCCCACAGCCGCGGCCCCAGACAAAGTGCAGACAGTCCCCATCTCTGCCCTCCTCCATGCCGAACAGACATGTGATCGCCCTGGGGCGCTGGATCAGAGCCACCGCAGAGCCCGGGCTCCTGGCGGGAGGGAGGGATCCGGGCTGGCGTCAGTCTGGGCACAAACTCTGGGGCAGGAGCGCATCCCAAGGGGGGAGGGGCTGAGCTGATGGGGGTGGGGGGCTGCTCTGGGAATGGACTTTGGAAAAGTGACTCCCCCTGCCCCCACACGCACACACACGAGTGTCAGGCAGATTCACCGACTGGAGTGATGGGCACACAACGCTCTCAGCGCTGGCATGAACGCACCCCAAGCCGGCAGAGCCAGCCCGGCTACCGGTGGACGAGCCGAACTCTCATCCGGATCCAGCATCCTCAGACTGACTCTTAGCCCCAGCTCAGTCGGCTGCACCTGTGCAGACCTGGGAAGGTCAATGGGGCTATTAGGGGCACGGAGAGCACCTTGGGGTCAGGGTGCAGGAGCAGGGCCATGCAGGGGGCACGTAGACCCTTGTCACAATGCACCAGGCTTGCCCCGGGGTGACTGACCTCCCCCCCGATCTGTTCACTGAGTGCCCGTCACATCACTCCCAGTAGCCACCCCACTGCAGGACAACAGCCTACTCCTCTGCATGCCGGAGGCACTCCCCCCTTAGCCCACCCCGCTGGGCTGCTCTGCTCTGTGCACGAGCTGGACTCTAAGAAACAACCAGAGGTTCTGGCCTCAGGAGAATGGTGCCTCCTGGGGCCACAAGGGGTTAAGATGACAGAGCCTTGCAGGGGTGGGATGGGGGCTAAGCCCCCCCCCCCCATTTCCTGGCCTGCAGCCCCCCAGAGGCAGCCTGCACAGCTGGTTTGATTTAGCCGCTCCACACAGTCTGGGCTTCGTTTCTCAGGCAGGCTCAGCTGTGGTTTGCTCTGGAATCTGCTGCCCCCAGGGTGTCCCCCTTCCCCTGACGCACACGGGCTCCTGGCAGTGGGTGCCGCTTCCCAGATGGGGCTGGAAACGCCAGCCAAGTCCCCTCCAGCGCTGGGGGCTGGTGGCCGGCGGCCACGGCTGATCAATCTCTCTCTAGGCTTTCTGCGGTTGCATGAAACCCAATCCCTGGTATGCGGACAGGAGCCGGGACCGGCTGTTGCTGAAATTCCAACCTAGGAGCTGCTTGCTGGGACCAGCTGGGGGCCGTCTGCAATGGGGCCCATGGCTTTCTGACCCCTGGCTGAGCAGCCCCGGCCCCAGGGGCCCGCAGGCCCCTAGCAGCATCCCCGCTCTTGTGCAATCAGACAGGCAGGGCTGGGCTGGCCCCCTGTGCTGAGGCAGGACCAGTTCATCCTAGCCCATCCTTGTAGGGGTTTGTCCAACCTGTTCTTAACCCCCCCCCAGAGCTGGGGTCTCCACAGCCGCCTCTCTTCCACCAACAGAAGTTTGTCCAATAAATCACCCCCTGCCCCGTCTCTGAAATCCTGGGGCCGACAGGGCTACACCACCACGGCAATCGTACAGGCAGGAAGGCCCTTCCGTGAATGTCTCCGTCCTCTTTGTAACGGCCCTCAACGGATTTGAGGGCTGTTCTCAGCTCCCCCCTCAGTCGTCGTTTCTCAAGACTAAACATGCCCCGTGTTTTAACCTTTCCGCACACGTCTGGTTTTCTAAACCTCGGATCATGTTTGTGGCTCTCCTCTGGCCTCTCTCCAGCGTGTCCACATCTTCCCGGACGCGCGGTGCCCAGAACTGGACCCGGGACTCCAGCTGAGGCCTCCCCAGTGCCAAGCAGGGCGGGACCATCATCTCCTGCGTCTTACAGAGCAGTGGCTCTCAACCAGGGGTACCCGTGCCCCCAGGGGTACGCACAGGTCTTCCCAAGGTACATGAACGGATCTAGATATTTGCCTAGTTTTACAACGGGCGACAGAAAAAGCACTAGTGAAGTCAGGACAAACTAAAATTTCATGCAGACAATGACTTGTTTATATTGCTCTATACACCATCCACTGACATGTGAGTACCATATTTATATTCCAATTGATTTAATTTTATGATATGGTGAAAATGAAGTCAGCCATTTGGCAGGAGGAGCGTGGCTGTGACGCTTTTCTGTCTGATTTTGCAAGCAATCAGTTTTTAAGTGACGTGAAACTTGGGGTACGCAAGACAAATCAGACTGCTGGAAGGGGCACAGGGGTCTGGAAAGGTTGGGAGCCTGGGCACAAACTCTGCTATCTGTTTTGCAAAAGGGGAAAGACACAGAGCAGCAGGGTGGTTTGGGGATTAAGGCGCCGGGTTGGGACTTTGGAGATCAGCACTCAGCTCTCTGGTTCTTCCGCAGAATCCCTGGCCAGGTGACTGCCACCCGCTGTGCCTCAGTTTCCCCATTTGTAAAACAGGGGCAAGGCTCTGATTTGTAAAGGTAGTGAGGTGTCTAACTCCCATTGATTTAACAACAAAAAAATCTGTCGCAAGGGCCTTCCTTTGTCTCGCTCTTCGGGGCAAGGGCTGTCTGTGTCGCACCTGGCAAAGCAGGGCCCTGAGCACAGACAGGGTTGTGCAGCACCCGGTGCATGGGCCGCCCCATCTCAGTCGGGGATCTATAGCCACTACGATAATACACCTAATGCAAGAGAGGAAGTGACCTGACCCAGTCTCAGTAGAAAGGCCAAAGATGGACTGCACCTAGAGACCCAACACCCAGGCCTGAAGCAGAGTGGCGGGGTGGGGGCAGGGGGAGAAAGGAGGGGGGGGCAGTAGTTTGCTATGTCAATGAAGCAAGGCTGTCACCCCAGCTGGGGGGCTGGCCCCACGGACTCCCACGGAGTGAGACGGTGGGATCTGGGGGAAGTGCCCAGGCCGACTCTGTTGTGAAAACATCCGGGTGGTAACTAGGGATTTTATCCGTTCCCTTTTCACGAGGCCACTTATCTCCTGGTTACTTCCCCCCACTTCTCTGAAGGGCATGACTCAAGCGGTGTCGAAAGCCTTGAGCCGTTAGGGGCTGCAGTGGGGCAGGTTGCTAACAAGGCTAGCTGAGGCCATCCCAGATACAAGTGCTAAGCACAGAGCCTGTCCCACTAGGGAGCCTGGCGCTGTGGCAGCTGTTGTGAGGGACCCTGGCGCTAGTGCCCAGGTGTGCGAGGACACCCAGGGGCTGGGGATTGGTGCGAGGGACCCTGGCGCTAGTGCCCAGGTGTGCGAGGACACCCAGGGGCTGGGGATTGGTGCGAGGGACCCTGGCGCTAGTGCCCAGGTGTGCGAGGACACCCAGAGGCCAGGCAAGGGATCAGACTGGTTCAGACTTTGCCCAGGGCTTCAGCCAGTGACTGGATGTGGGTCCAGCCACGACATGGTGCCGCTTTGCCCGTGGTTCAGCCAGATTCCCCCTCGCTCACAGCCCACCCCCCCGGACAGCCAGGGCCTTTCCAGAGCCGGCTGCAAGCCTCTAACCATCATTACTTCCTCTCTTCACCCTGCACTTTGGCCCCGTGTCACACAGAGCTGGGGGAGGAGGGGGCCTGGGCTCTCTGGAGCCATCACCATTGTCTTTGTTAGCAATCACTTTACGAGCTGGGCTAGGTCAGGAAATTCATACACTGGGGGGGGGGGGGCCCGGAGGGGAGGGGGCCCTCAGCCCAACAGGGAACTGGGAAGAATGGCGCTAACATGGCAGAGTTGGCTAGAGTCCAGAACGGGAAGTCAGGACGCCAGGGTTCCATTCCCCGACTCTTGTCACTGGCCTGCTGGGTGACCTTGGGTAAGTCACGGCCCCGCTCTGTGCCTCAGTTTCCCTTTCCGCCCCGTGTCCAATTACACTGCGAGCTCTTTAGCACAAGCCTATTTCTAAAGCGACTCGGAGCCCACTGCATGTCTGCGCAGTGCCCGGCGCAACAGGGGATCCCGATTTCAGGCCAGGTCTGTGCAGGGCCCAGCCGAACGGAGTTGGGGGGCCCTATACTGGGCGGGGCCTCTATCCCAGGGGTTCTCACCTCAGAGTGCGGCCACCAACTCCTGCTGATGGCCCTTCTGACAAGCCTGTCTTTGTCCCCGCCCCGGGGACGGTGGGTCGGGAACTCACCTGCGGAGTCCCGGCTGGGAGGGGGAGCTGCCCAGGGGAGCGTCCCGGCGACCGGAGGCAGCCGCTGCCCCCGGGAACAGCTGTTCTGCTGGGCACTGCAGGGAGGGGCTGCTGCTTCCCCCCCACCCCCCCGTCTCTGGTTTGGAGGTTGCTGTGGCCATAAAAAAATCCAGTCGCATTTGAGAAATGCTGGTTTAGCCGTTACACAGCAGAGGTTAGACAGACAGACGGATGGACCAGAGCTGCGAGACAGACAGGGGAGCCAAGCAGGCAGCCTGGTTTCCCAGTGGGCAGAGCTGGGGATTTCCTCACCACCACGTCCTGGGTGCCCCTGGCAGATATTTCCATGTCTCCAGCCATTCTCCAGGGAGCCTTGCCCGGAGCATTCGACTCTCTCTTAGTCCCTTTTCAAGGGCACTCCACTCAAGGAGCAACAGAATCATGATCCCCATTTCACACGTGGGGAAACTGAGGCCCACATGAGCAGGCAGGTCACTCAGCGGGCGTGTCAGAGCTGGGGTTACAACCCAGGAGTCCAGACTCCCGGCCCCACCCTGTGCTAACCTGCTAGCCCCCGCTCCCCTCCAGAGCTGGGGACAGAACCTAGGAGTCCTGACTCCCTGCCCCCTCTGCTCTAACCACTAGGTGTTAGGGTGTGGACAGGGGTTGAGATAGTGGGAGCTGTGTCTCCTCTTAACTCACTAGGGAAGACAAGCCCTTAGAGCTGGATTGTCCAATGAGATCCAAAGATGGGGGGGAGGAGGTGTCTGGGCTGCTGGGGAATTTGGCCCCGAAACCTTTTACAAATCTGCCTCTTGGTACCTTTGCCAGAACTTTGCATCCTGTCAGTTCCACGGCCCTCTCCCCGCCCTCCGGCCCCAGCCTGTTCCTTATTCTGAGGTCTTGTCAAAAACCCTGTCAGTCTCCTCGGTGTTTGTGTGGATCTGTCACTCAGCAACAGCGGAGAGGAAAAAACACACGAACGGGGTGACACATTGCGGTTCTAAAACCACTGCATTTGGCTGGGGGAGGGCAGAGGAGGGCGAGCTGAAAGGCAGCCTTTGAATTCGACTAGACTGCAGGTGTCCCCTGGAAAGGTTAAGATCTGCATGCGTGCAGCACCAGTCCAGAGCCCAGCCGGGGTCCGTCAGCCGTAGCGCAGCTGGGGTCAGTGGGCCAGGCTCCCAGCTGGCATCAATCAGCATCGCTCCATTGGAGCGGTGGGGTCACTTTACATCTGCTGGGGGCCTGACCCCATTGTCTCATTTTTAACCCTGGGAACATAGGGAGGAGCCATTCCAGTTTAGGGGGCCAGACTCTGATCTCGGCTACACCAGAGGGAATCTAGAGTAACTAGTAACATCAGGGCATAATGGCTGGAGGCAGCATGGCCTTGCAGCTCGGCCACAAGACTAGGAGTCAGGACACCTAGGGTCTAGTCCCACCTCTGCCACTGGCTTGTTGGGTGACCTTGGGCAAGTCACTTTCCCCCTCTGTGCCTCAGTTTCTCTTCCAACACATTATCAATGTAGATTGCGAGCTCTTCAAGGCAGGGGCTCTCTCTCTTAGGTGTCTGTGCAGCGCCCACCACAATAGGGACCCCTATATCTTGGGCACAGTCTGTGCAGCACCGATGACAACAGGGGCCTCCAATCTTGGGTGAGGTCTCTGAGTTTCTGTAATCTAAGTAATAAGAGTGTGATATCCAAACCAGACACTGGTTAGTAGAACAGTGTGAAACCACTGACATAACTGGAGTGACTCTGGATTTATGTAGGGGGGCAATAAGAAGAGGATCGGGCCGGATTTCTGAGAGAACTGGGCTCCCACTGATAACAATGGAGACCTTCCCCCTCCCACGCTTTCCTTCCCACCGAGCAGAATGCCAGGCGCTGGACACGTGGGCAGAGCTAGATGCCGGCTGACCAAATCCACCCCGGTCTCCTATTAATACTCAGGCCCCTGAAATAAAGAAGGCAGCTGGAGGCAGAAAATAGCCCCGGCTGGGCAGGGAGCGAGGGCTCCATTGTGGAATGGGGCCAAGCGGAGACACTGGGGGCGGATTGGAGTCGGAGCGGCAGCATTCTGGGAGCGCCGGCCTGAGCGATTCGCTTCCCGACCGGGCCCCGTGAGACACCAGGAGAAACGTTCACAGCAGGGTCAGTGCCTTGTGCCCAGCGGTTATTGAGACTGGGGCCTTGTGCCCCAGTGACCTCAGCCCTGGGACGGCCAGGAGGGCAGAGCCCCGGCCTCTGAGAGCAGGGCTAGAGCACACGGGACAGACCGGGCTCTGGGGTAGATCCTCAGCTGCTGGAATTGGGGTAAGTGCATTGAAGTCGATGGGAGCTACGGGATCCGGCCCCGCTGCCTCCCAAGGAGTGACGGCCAGTTTACACCAGCTGGGATCTGGCCTCATTGGAGTAACACCTGTGTAAGGGAGAAACGTCTTTCATCTACTCACTCAGCCAGATCCTGGCCCTGGTGTAATCTCCTCCCGCAGAGCAGCCATTTACCCCAGACTGATTGGGTAGCACTTTCACCCCCAGCCCCCTCCCCAAGCTGGGGATAGAACCCAGGCGTCAGCTCCCAGCCCCCACTCCTCCAACCGCCTGCCCACCTGTGCAGCGAGGTGCTGTTTGCCCGGGACGCGGGAGCCCTGGAGCAGCCCCACCACTCTCCGGAGGGTCAGGGTGGGAACCCCTGAGCTGGGCGGGTGACGCAGAGTGAAAGCCTCGTGTCATCCTACCCAGGGAACACCCCGTCCCCGCAGGCAATCCCCTGCCCCTCCCTCCTGGGATTGCTGGCCCCTGGGAGGCAACAGCTTCCCCACGGGTCCCACATTCCCAGCCGGACACCAAGCAGTGTCTCCCCCGGCCCGGCGTTCCCAGCCGAGCAGATGCTGAGTGCCCCCTCCATGCACCCGGCCTAGGTGGGGGCGGAAGCAGCTGATGCAGCCCCCCCCTCCCTCCCCGCCCCCACGGCTTCCCCTGGAAAGTCCCCGCTCCTCTAAAGAGGCAGGAAATGCGCTGCTGTTTCCCCCAATCTCTGCACCCCTCAGGAGCCCAGAACAGCTGCTGCTTCAAACCCCGGCCCGGCCCTGGGAGTCCCGCGCTAACCACTACACCACACTGCCCTCCCACAGCTGGGGCTAGATCCAGGAGTCCTGGCTCCCAGCCCCCCTGCTGTAACCACCAGACCACACTGCCCTCCCAGAGCTGGGGCTAGAACCCAGGAGTCCCTAGCTGGTGTAAACCGGCCTAGCCATATTGAGCTCAGTGGAAGGAGGCCGGTTCACACCAGCCAGGCTTCTGGCCCCCCTGTGCTTTCCTCTGCCCTGGGTAGTTTCCGGGAATCGCTATCATGTCAGCATCTCGCTGCTACTGAGTAACCGTGCGGAGATCCGGAGAAGTGCCCTGATACTGTATCTGCATTTCTGTCCAGCCCCTGCATCTCACACCCGGGGCCTGGTTTCCACAGGTGGGCCCGATCCATCACTGATCTGCCCCTTGTGTCCACCAGCCCCAAGCCAGGGAGGTGCCTACCCGGCTGCCAAGCTGATCTGGGAGAATTTAAAACACCCCCCTGCCCCTGCCTACGCTGGCTCATGCTCACTCCGCCCAGGTGCAAGCCCTGACACAAGACGAGGGGGTTTTTGGGGGGAGGAGGAGCGGTTACGAGACCTGTCATTTTCCCAGACCTGTCACCATTTCCCCACAACTCATCACCCGCCTTTCCGTTATGCTCTTGATTTCGAAATCAGCCGTGCAACACCTCACCCAGCAAAACAGTGCCCGCCTCCCCTCAGCCAGGTTAACTCATCCGCCAACTCCCCCCACCCCCAAGATATGAGGCACCCCTCCCCCAACCCACAGCCTCCCCCCCAATCCCTGGAGATGCAACCAATCCCCACCCCGACCCCCAGCCAGCCACTTCTCCCAAAGCTCCGGGTCCTGATACAGGAGAGAAAGGGCATCACGGCACTGCCGACACTTGCAATTTTACCACCGGCCTTGTGACAGTCGTTGCTTTCCTGAAAGCCCCAACTCCTGGACTCCTGGGATTGTGAGGATCTGGGCTCTCTTTAAAAGCAAGTTTCTAACCCTTCGGATGACAGAGTGGAGCTCAGAAATGGGACACCCTCCAGAGGGCTACGAGACCGCAAGGAACCCAAAGTTGCAATCTCACTATCTTTTTCAAGTCACTCCTGATTTTCGAGGGCTTGTCTCAATTTTCAAGGGCACCCACATGCCAGCAAGGCTGGAGTTAGTAGTAAGGGTATTATGATAGCCCTTAGCCTGGGACTGGGTCCCCATTGTACCAGAAAGATGGCCCCTGCCAAAGAGGAGACAGGCCAGCCCTAAAGCACTACATGGGAATTCACAGCCCACATGGCTCCACCTGCTGAGACAGGTGGGGAAACTGAGGCACTGAGCGACAACTCACCCACTGTCTCAGAGCAAATGGCAGCTGGGAATATGTCACGGAGTGTGGGGGAGTGCGGGGCCTGCACCCCTCTTCCTGGGATTCACTGTGACTCTCAGCCAGCCAGTAAAACAGAAGGTTTATTGGACAATCGGAACACAGTCCAAAGCAGAGCTTGTGGGTACAACCGGGACCCCTCAGTCAAGTCCTTCTGGGGAGCAGGGAGCTTAGACTCCAGCGCTGGGGTTCCCTGCGTTCCACCACCCAGCACCAAACTGAAACCAAACCCGCCCGCAGCTGGCTCTCTCCTGCAACCTTTGTCCAGTTTCCCTGGCAGAGGTGTTACCTACCCCTCCCCGTCCTGGCTCAGCTTACAGGCTCTCAGGTCTCCCATCCCCAGTGAAACTCCCCTGCCACATTCCCAGGTCAACACTCCCCACTCCCTGCTGCATCACAGAATAGAACCCAGGAGTCGTGGCTCCCAGCTCCCTTCTCTAACCACTAGACCCCACTCCCTTTCCAGAACCAGGAAGAGAACCCAGGAGTCCTGGCTCACAGCCCCACTGGCTCTTTGCTCCACATTATCTCCCCACACACTTTATGAAACCAGGAAATCAAATGCAAAAACAAAGTCATTGATCAAACAAATGGCTGGTACCAATCCTACCATCGCAGACACAAGCCACAGCTTGTATTTATTAGCCATACTGCTGCGGCACCAAGGCCCCATTGTTGCCCCTCAGCATCGATTCGAGAGCCAGTATGACTCAAACAGACAAGCAACTGAAGAACCAGTCACCCCATTTTACTGCTGTGGAAACTGAGTCCTGGAGCGATTCAGTGCCAGAGCTGAGAATTGAACCTGGATTTTCCCCATGCCAGTGCAGCCCCTGAACCACTCAGGCACCTGTGCCACACAGCAGCTGCTAGCAAGGCTGTGCCACACAGATCTAAGGAGGCATCAAAGATAACAGCGGATACAGGAGCTCAAACTACTCCTGGATCCAACCCTGAGCCCATCCCACCAGCAGGACAGTGCCTGCCACCAACGGGAGCTTAGTGGGAACATGCAGTGCAGGATCCAGCCCCCAGCTGGGGACCCACGTGCCAAACCTGGGCACCTAAAATCTGGCACCTAAATCCACATCAAGGCTCCTAAAATAGCTGGCTGGTTATGCCCAGATTCTGCAGGATCTGGGAATGCTCGTTATTAAGTGAATTACGGCAGCGACTACCAGCCCTGAAAAAAACGGAGGCCCTATTGTGCCAAGGGCTGCACAGACCCACAGCGAGAGACAGCCCCTGCCCCAAAGGGCTCCCAGTCTCAACTGACAAAAGGCAAGTGGGGAAACTGACAGAGCAGGGAAGCGACTTGCCAAATCAGTGGAAAGAACCCAGGTGTTCTGACTCCCATGCCGACACTCTTTCGACTAGACGGCGCTGCCTGCCTACAGATCGCAGCCCCTTTGTAAGTCAGGCTTCTCGTTTCAGGAGCCTAAATCTGGATTGAAAACCGGATCCCCCCAAAGCTCTGGAAAGGTGGGTGGGCACAGACCCCGGGCAGCACTGATGTCTTCCTCTCCCTTCCTCCTTCCCCAGAGGGCGGCTGGACTGGCAGGGCCAAGTAGGGCAAGGAATGCTTCATTTTATTTATCACTTGGCACAACATGGACAGAAATATTTCTGAAAACGATGCTGCTCTGCTCTCGTCACAGGCGGGGCACTCCCCCCTCCCCAGGACATAGGACGCACGGAGGGGCGGGGCACTGAACACCCAACAGGATCCCACCCTTTGTACGGCCAGCCACTTAGACAAGAACTCTTGACCAACACCCCGCCCCACAGCTACGGGGATAGAACCCAGGAATCCGGGCCCCCAGCCTCCCCTGCTCTAGCCATTAGACCGCACTCCCCTCCCACTGCGGGGATAGAAGCCAGGAATCCTAGGCTTGCTTTTTACCTTGATGGCGTCTAAAGCCAGGCAAATGCTCCGATAAGTGAAAGGCATAAGAGCGGCCCAACTGGGTCAGAGCAAAGGTCCATCTAGCCCAGTGTCCTGTCTGCCGACAGTGGCCAGTGCCCGGTGCCCCAGAGGGAATGAACAGAACAGGGCATCATCACGTGCTCCATCCCCTGTCACTCATTACCAGCTTCTGGCAAACAACCGTGAGGGACACCATCCCTGCCCATCCTGGCTAATAGCCATTGATGGACCTGTCCTCCATGAATTTATCTAGTTCTTTTTTAAACCCTGTTATGGTCTTGGCCTTCACAACATCCTCTGGCATGGAGTTCCACAGGTTAACTGTGTGTTGTGTGAAGAAATACTTCCTTTTGTTTGTTTTCAACCTGCTGCCTATTAATTTCATTGGGTGACCCCTAGTTCTTGCGTTATGAGAAGTGGTAAACAACACTGCCTTATCTACTTTCTCTACACCAGTCATGATTTTATAGACCTCAGTCATATCTTCCCTTAGCCGTCTCTTTTCCAAGCTGAAAAGTCCCAGTCTTATTAATCTCTCCTCAAACGGAAGCCGAAGACTTCAAAGGCCCCAAAGCAAAGGACCCCGACCCGTATTCCAACCCGCCCCCTCCCCATCCAGCCTCCTCTGAACCCCGGGACACCAGGCACCCAGCTCCTGATGCTGCAGCTCCCAGCTCCGAGGTGGATCCCACGCTCCAGCACCACCCACAGCCCAAAGGGGATGCGACTGCGGGTGCATCAGTGGCCAGCGGGGGTGGGGAAGGTGACCCTGGAACTTCCCCTGCCCCCAACGATCAGATCAAGTCTGGATGAAGCTTGGAGAGGGAGCTGACTGGACCCAGGACGACCCGTGACCAGAAGAACTGGGAAGGGAGGGGAGGCACTTGGGGCACCTTCACCTGGGATGCGCTGACAGTACACGCAAGGGGTAGACCTGGCTTGTCTCCAGTGGGGGCAGGATCAGGCTCAGAGAGGGGCAGAGCCAGGACACATGCAGGTAACTGCGTCCAGCCTTCTGCACGGTCATTAACTACACGGGACTCGGCCAAGGGTTCGGAGGGGCACCCCTACCCCCGCTCTGATACCTCATACCCGACGATTCCAGCCCTGGGGGAAGTGCAAAGCCTGATCACCCCAAAAGGGACCCGAAAGGGGTCCTCAAAGGGCTTTCAAACCTGGTCCCTGTGCCTCTCCACTCCTGGTGTAAAGCCAGCTGACACACCCCGGGAAATCAGTTTACAAACCCTGCTTCTGTAGCCTGAGGGAACAGGGTCTAGTAGTTAGAGCTGGGGGGGGGGGGGCGCTGATTGTCAGGACACCTGGGTTCTATTCCCAGCAGTGAGAGGGGAGTGGGGCTGGTGGGTAAGAGCAGGGCGGTTAGAAGCCAGGACTCCTGGGTTCACTTCCCAGCACCATCTTGCCAGGAGCCTGGATAAACCAGCTGGCCTCTCTGTCAAATAAGGATCATCTCTCTCCGGAACACAAGCCAGAATGGGAGAGCCTGTGACAGCGCCCCCCCAGTAACACGCTGCTCCCTAGGGTGTCAGAGACGAGCCCAGCCCAGCCGGACATACAGCACAATCCTCTATTGCCCTGGGCAGCCCAGCAGATCCCTGCCCCGCCTCCCGCCAGAGACAAGTCTCCTGCTCCCATTTACACCAGCACGGAATCCAGGAGTCACTCCACTTGAGTCACACAAGGGGAAAACTTGTGGGAGCAGAATCGGGCCCAGCTGCTCCAGCTTTCCAGCAGCGGGAGGGGAGAATCAGCCCCAGCCGGCACTGGCTAGGCCGGATCCTGCCCTCACTCGCTCACACTCACAACACTGTAAAGGCAGCGGCTGTAAATTAGCGTCACTCCCCGGGAGACCACGCAGCAAAATACACCAACTGGGGATCCGCCCCCGTGGATTTACACCACAGTAAGTGGCGTCAGAATCGGGCCCATCCCCCTCTGGCCCCTGGACTCGGAGCCCAGCCCGCGGAGATCCCAGCTCCACCGGGGGCCGGAGCCCGCTGGCAGCCACGGCGGAGCGACACCGGAGTCACTCCCCGGGGATTTACACCCGGGGAGCTCAGAAACGCGCCCGGGAAGCAGCAGACCGGCCCGAGCACCTGGTGGAGCCGGGGCCGGGATCGGGGGCTCACCGAGGGTCAGCAGGCGGCGAGCCGGGGCCATGCTGTGGGGCGAGGGAGTCCAGCGAGCGGCGCGCACCGAGCTACAGCCAGAGGGCAGCGCCCCCAAGCGCAGGGCCGGCTATATGGGGGAGGGGGGCCCCGCCCAGGAAGGCTGGGGGGGGGGAGTTATTCTCTGCTGGGGTTGGCGATCCGGCGGGGTAGGGGGGAGCCTGGGTGGGAGGAGAGCGGGATCGGGGGAGGGCTGTGTGTGGGGAGGCGGGGGGGGGGTGTCGGAAAAGGGGGCCAGCTGACAGGCAGGTGCCGGCCATATTTTAACCAGGGGCTCCCACTAAATGACAGACCCCGGTCTGGGCTGAGCCCCCATCCCAGGGGGGCTCGAGGGGGAGGGGCATGGATTCGGTTCCCGTTTACATAGCTGCCCCCGACCAGGCAGCCACATGGGCCAATGCCCAAGTCCCGAGGTGCAGACTGGGGGGCAGAGGGGCCCCCCCTTCCTGGGGTTAGCAATGCGGGAGACCACAGGGAGAGGTGCCTGGGGAAGCCTGAAGAGGGGATGGCAGCAGAGGCTGGATGGGTGTGCCTGGGGCTGGGGCTGGGTAGATTGAGGGAGGGGGCAGGGGGTGTGGCTGGAGGGAGGTGGGGAAGGCAGGGTGGGGTGGGTGAGTGGATGGAGGGGTGTGTAGGCCATTGAGGGAGGCTGGCTGGGAGGGAGGGGTCCGGCGTATACGGGGATATCTGCGTTGCAGACCAATGAGCTGGACTCCGATCCAATCTGACACACCACAGACACTGCTCTGAGCTCCCCAGGCCCAGGGGACCCGTCTTTCGACCAGAGACAGCCCGACCCCCGGACGCATCCCCCTGAGATGGCCCCAGGAATGACCCAGTGTGACGAAGCGGGACTGTTCTCAATGTTTCCTCTGAATATTGTGGGGGTGCCTCAGTTTCCCCTATGCAGTTCTTAAGTATCTAGGGGGTGGGGTAAGGGTGTATGATCGTTGCAGAGCCCTAGAGGGCAGGGGTGTGCAGGGGTCGGGACACAGAGAATGGCCGACACCCTGTTTCCTGGCCACTGGTGGCCTGGGCCCTTCCCCCCTGCAAGGTGAGAGCTAAAGGGTTGGAGACAAAAAGATTAGGTGACCTCCTGGCCCGGGAAAGGGAGAAAGCCCAGAGGGGGGTGGGGGTGGGGGCGCTGGAGAGAGTTAGTCAGTTTGGGGCTGGCTGGGGACATGGAGTGAAGTGCAGACGTGGTTGTCTGGCTCACTGCCCCCCAGAATGGACCCAGCTGAGGGGTCCGGTTCTTTGCACCTACAAGCTCTGTTTAGACCATGTTCCTGGCATCTAATAAACCTCTGTTTTACTGGCTGGCTGAGAGTCACGTCTGACTGCGGAGTTGGGGGGCAGGACCCTCTGGCTTCCCCAGGACCCCGCCTGGGCGGACTCGCTGTGGGAAGCGCACAGAGGGGCAGAGGAGGCTGAATGCTCCGAGGTCAGACCCAGGAAGGTGGAAGCCGGGGGAGCTGTGTGTCCTGCAGACAGGCTGCTCACAGGAGGGAGACTTCCCCAGAGTCCTGACCGGCTTCGTAGGGAGCAGATCCAGAGCAGCGCCCGGGGACTCCGTGACACTCAGCAGGGCCCATACCAGCCCGGCCCCCAGCCCCAAGCTTATCTCCACCCCATGCCGCCACTGCCCCTGTCTGTGCTGCCTCCCCATACACCGCTGTTGTCACCCCTCGTGCCTCCTGGAACACAGCCCCAGCATGGTGCGGAGCCCAGATTAGCAGGGTCGGGGCAGCCAAGGGCTGCTTTTCCCCTTGGGGCGCAACAGCTGAAGAACTGCCAACATTCCAGCCCAGCTGGGGCTAGATCCGAAGCCCATCCAAGTCCTGGGAACAGCCCCCCCAGTGCAGAAAGGCCCTGGGGCAGATCTGTGCTTGGCTGAGAGCTCACGACCTGCACTCACCCCCACCATTACCTGTAAATCCCTTCAGCCTTGTGTTGTTAACCCGGGGAACTCCCTGCCACAGGAGAGTGGGGGAAGACAAGAGCTTCACAGGGTTTGGAAAGGGCTGTGATATTGATACAGGGCAATGCGGCCATCCAGTGTGATGCTCTTCATGAGGAGAGAGAGATGGTAAAGAAGGGAATAGAACCCATGAGTCCTGATGCCAAGACCCCCCTGCTCTAACCACTAGAGCCCACTTCCCTCCTCAAGGTGAGACTAGAACTCAGGAGTCCTGACTCCCAGCCTGCTCTCACCCCACAGGCTGCCTCCTGCTTGGCAGGGTCATGCCCTTTGGCATGTGGGGGGCGGTTCAGGTCAGGCTGCTGAGACCCTGTGGCTGGAGCCCTGGGGATTGTGTCACTGCGGGGATATCCTGGCCACCCCTTGGGCAGGCACCAGAGACCTCATGGAAACATTGCCCCAGCAGAAACAGGAACCGGTGTGTGAGATCAGCTGCGGGGATGGGGGTGGGGAGAACGTCCAGCTGTGGGGCTCTGGGCTGGGATGACAGGGGCCTGTGAGTCAGGACTGAGGGGCATCAGCAAAGTGTGGGGACAGGGCTGGAATAGCGGGGGGCTGCAGGTCACAGTCCCCTGCCCTAAAATACTCTGTAGTGCTGGGCAGCTCTGGGACAACCCAACCCCCCTTTAGACCCCCCATCAATACACCCCCCAACCCCTTGTACCCCCACAAGTGTACTCTGACCCCCCCGAACAGCTCAAATACACCCCATCTCCTGTGCCCCCACAACCCTCTCCCCGTGGTATTGGGGGTCATGCCTTTCCCCGGGGTGAGGTTAGAGCCTGGGAGCCCTGGTCCCCGTGTCCAGCCGAGGGCAGGTTCCCTGATTGCGATTGTCATTCTGTGGGGTTCCTCAACCCCCTCCTGCCTCAGTTGGCCCCGGGGTTTTTCCATGGACAGTTTCACGCCAAGGGGATCAGTTTCCATGGCTGGCCTGGATTCCGGGGGGGGTGGGAATTGGCGGCTGACCCTGCTGCTCCGGAACCAGGCAATCAAACCACAAACCAGCCCTGGCCCCAGGGGTTCATGCTTCGCTGGAGCGAGAGAGGCCGAGTAATGAGAGACTAGCTCCAAATGCTGCAGCTTGGCCAATGGGCCCGATGCTGAGATGGGCCCCCAGTGACTACCGAGGAGAGGGGATGTGATCAGGGCAGTGGGGGCAGGACCCCCAGCAGCACAGCGCCCCCTGGTGCCAGGCTGCGGCGTGTAAGGGGACGGGGCACACACAGGGCATTGGGGGCAGCACCCCCAGCAGCACAGCGCCCCCTGGTGCCAGGCTGGGGCGTGTAAGGGGACGGGGCACACGCAGGGCATTGGGGGCAGCACCCCCAGCAGCACAGCGCCCCCTGGCGCCAGGCTGGGGCGTGTAGGGGGACGGGGCACGCACAGGGCATTGGGGGCAGCACCCCCAGCAGCACAGCGCCCCCTGGTGCCAGGCTGGGGCGTGTAGGGGGACGGGGCACGCACAGGGCATTGGGGGCAGCACCCCCAGCAGCACAGCGCCCCCTGGGACCAGGCTTGGGCGTGTAGGGGGACGGGGCACACGCAGGGCATTGGGGGCAGCACCCCCAGCAGCACAGCGCCCCCTGGGACCAGGCTGGGGCGTGTAAGGGGACGGGGCACACGCAGGGCATTGGGGGCAGGACCCCCAGCAGCACAGCGCCCCCTGGGGCCAGGCTGGGGCGTGTAGGGGGACGGGGCACACGCAGGGCATTGGGGGCAGCACCCCCAGCAGCACAGCGCCCCCTGGGACCAGGCTGGGGCGTGTAGGGGGACGGGGCACACGCAGGGCATTGGGGGCAGCACCCCCAGCAGCACAGCGCCCCCTGGGACCAGGCTGGGGCGTGTAAGGGGACGGGGCACACGCAGGGCATTGGGGGCAGGACCCCCAGCAGCACAGCGCCCCCTGGGGCCAGGCTGGGGATGCAGCTGCACATGTGCCCCGGCTCTCGTGGGATATCAGCTGCGGTGCCATAAGGAAGCGTCTGCAACGACTCCCAGGCTGAACAATGGGCAGGAAAGCTCAGGAGCAGGAGAAGTGAAAGCGCCGACAAACCGGGGCCACTCCTCGCTCGTGGGCTCCTGCTGTTGTTCTGAGGGAAGTGGTTGCCCTGGGCCGGCCGCAGTGCAGGGACTCGGACGCCCTGGCGCTGGCTCTGGGCGACGGCACTATTGTGCTGGAGCGTGGGCCGGCTCCTTCCTCTGGCACCCGTGCTCCGCCCGTGTCTGAGCCGCATGGGCAGCTCCTGCCCCGGAGCTGGGGGGCGGGGGAAACAGGGCATCCCACAAACGGGGCGGGGGGATCCAGTCTTTGGAAATCAGAGCCACAAATTGGATCTATTTACCCTCCCGGACTGGGTCCAATTTTGTCCAGGATCTTCTACGTTACTGGTGCAAATGACATCGGGGGTCTGCTGGGTTAGAAGGGTGGTGGGATGGTGTGCTGGGGGTCAGGACTCCTGGGTTCTATTTCCAGCTCTGGAAGGAGAATGGAGTCATAATCGAACCCAGGAGTCCTGACTCCTAGCCCCTCTGCTCTAACCTCTAGACCCCACTCCAAATCATCCCTTTGATCCGCTCATTGTCCTGTCCCCTTATTCCCCAGCGAGATGCAGGGATGGCTCCAGCCCTGTCTGCTCCTTTGTGCGGCTGGAAGGGAAGAGTTTGTTTTATTAAATAAACTGGTCGCCTAGCCCCCACCCCGCACTTCCATCGTGTTTGAACAACCAACACAGCATGGGACAGCCAGGCCGAGAGGCCAAAAATAGCCAGTGCCGTATATTTAATATTTGCTTTATCCGGGGGAAGATCTGCACTACATGGGGAATGGTTTATTTATGATTTCTCTGTTTTCTGAGTCCTTATCACTACAGGCAGCTGTGACGGTTTCAACATTCAGGGGACCAGAGTGCATCCCTGACATACTCAAATGGGGCCATTTCAGATCCAGGTAACTGCATGGATTATTTATCTTGAATACTGTACATGCAGAAACGCCAGCCATGGACCAGCTCTGGGAGAGGAGTGGGGTCTAGTAGTTCTGCCTCACAGCCCCCTCATGCCCTAACCACGAGACCCCACTCCCCTCCCAGAGCTGGGAACGGAACCCAGGTTTCCTGATTCCCAGAGCCCTCCTGCTCTAACACTAGACCCCGCTCCTTTCCCAGAGCTGGGCAAAGAACCCAGAGCCCCACAAAGAGAAGGTTAAGGCACAACTTGATCACAGTCTATAAGTACCGTCATGGGGAACAAAATATTGATCATGTGCTCGTCAATCGAGCAAAGCTGGAAGTTGAAACTAGACACATTCAGACTGGAAATAAAACACAGATTTTTAACAGTGTGGGGAACAAAACATTGGAACAATTTACCAAGGGCCATGGTGGATTCTCCATCACTGGCTATTTTTAAATCAAGGCTGGATGTTTTCCTAGCAGATCTGCTCCAGTTCCCACAGGAATTAAGCGGGGGAAGTCCTAGGGCCTGTGTTATGCAGGCGGTCAGATGGGATGGTCACACTTGTCCCATCTGGCTTTACAGCGTACGATCTGTGGTACAAACCCTGTGACGAAGTGGGCATGTTCTTAATGTTTTCTCTGAATACTGTGTGAGTGCCTCAGTTTCCCCTAGGCAGTTCTTAAGTATCTAGGTGGTGGGATAAGGGTGTGTGATTGTTGCAGAGCCCTAGACGGCCAGTGTGATGCTGTCTGCACAGAGAATGGCCGACACCCTGTCTCCTGGCAACTGATGGCCTGGGCCCCTCCTCTGCAAAGGTGTCCACGGAAGGTGTTGGAGAACAAAGAGATCAGGTGGCCACCTGGCCCAGGAAAGAGACAAAGGCCAGAGGAGGGGCTGGAGAGTTTCAGTTTGGAGCTGGCTGGGGAAACAGAGGGAGGCCCAGATGGGCCTCTGGGCTCCCTGCCCCCCAAGACAGACCTGACTGAGGGGTCCTGTTCTCTGTACCTACAAGCTCTGTTTTAGACCATGTTCCTGTCGTTTTAATAAACCTTCTGTTTTACTGGCTGGCTGAGAGTCACGTCTGACTGCGGAGTTGGGGTGCAGGACCCTCTGGCTTCCCCAGGAGCCCCGCCGGTGCGGATTCCCTGGGGGAAGCGCACGGTGTGAAAAGGGGATGCTGAATGCTCCGAGGTCAGACTCAGGAAGGTCGAAGCTGTGTGAGCTTCTTGTCCTGGAGACAGTCTGCTCAGAGAGAGGAGGCTCCCCCAGAGTCCTGACTGGCTTCGTAGGGAGTCGTTCCAGAGCATCGCCGGGGACTCCGGCCGCCCATGGGCTGTAGATGAAAGGAAGGTGGAGGTTTGTGTCTCCTCAGTGCCGCATGTGGTCGTCACACCTCAGACCCTTAGAGAATCACCAGCGCAGCTTGCAAACCAGGCGATCTTCCAAAATAAGAACCACTGGGCTCTGTTCGTTTGCCATCTGCCTCCCAGTCAGTTTCCAGCCCAAACTGAGTCCTGCACAAAGGATCATGGGGGGTGCCCTGCTTATCCCAGTGGCAGAGCCTCTTCCAGGATGTGGGAGGCCCAGGTTCTAATCTCCGCTCTGCCGGATGCAGCACAGGGATCCCAAACACGCACCTTATGGGATATGCAGAGCTGGGGTGTTCTTACCCTCTCCTCTTGAAGCCGCTCTGCTTTGTCCAAATATTTAAATCTGCATTGGAGCAGGGGGACTGGACCTGAGCTAGCAAGTAATTCTCAATCACAGCCCGGAGTTTCCCAGAATGCACTGGGACAAACTCAGGCACCAGCCTGCTTGTTGTGAGTAGGTCCCCGGAGAGAGTCATAGCCAGGGCACAGGGACTGGACCCGAGCAAGGCTACTGCAGAGCAATGGGCTTACGCCGTCGTAGTGTGTATTGGGCTCGCACATCTAGAGTGGCACAGTGCCCTTGGAGCCTCGTGGGGTTGCACTGGTCGCACTTCCGTCGTGGGGCGCTTGCATGGCTGTGGGCATACTGTTGTACAATTGCACTTTCAGCCTAAAGCTGCTTGGCCTGGTCGCACTCGTCGTACGATACCCTTGCACCCTTGTGCAACTGTACTTCCGGGGCCGCTCTGCACCGCCCCGCTGGGAGCGTCGTCGCGCGCTCGCCCAGGTTTCGCGGCACCCCGGAACCGCTGCCCTTGCAGCGTGGTGCCTTTGTACACTCGTGGGGGCCCTGTTGCGCTTGTCGCATAGCGTCTGAGCAGCCGCCCCGTTGGACCTGCTGCACTGCGTGCGTGCACGGCCGCCGGGACCCAGTGGGAGCCGCGGAGAGGCGGACTGCCCTGGTTCGGGCCGCGCTCGCAGCCGGCTGGGCCTGCGAAAGGCTGTAGTTACGTGGTGGCTGCAGGAGACCTTGAGAGCTGCCCGGCTGCACGTGCAAGCCGATTGTGTTTGCACGGCTGTGGCTCCAGCCTGCTTGCACGGGTGCAGTCGCACAATTGCATTTGAGGCCTCGTGAGTTTCTACAGTTGTACTTAACCTCGAAGTACAACCTGTTCCCTCAGACCCACGTACACCACAGCGGCCGGGGCCAGTTCCTCTTTCTCGCTGTGCCAATGAGGGCCGCGGCACGGGGAGGCGGGGCACGAGCGGGGCAGGCTGGAAATAGCAGCGTTTATAAGGCCGGCACCGGGTGAGGAAGTTGCACCCGGAGCGCGAGAACGAGACAGAGGGAGCAAGTGAGAGAGAGCGTGAGGCCGTCAGCCTGAACCTCATGTCGGGGCCTCCGTGGGGCCTGCAAGAGCAGGGTGAATGGGAACTAATCGCCAGGGCTTCGTAATAATCAGATATTAAATGTCACTGAGCGAACAGCTCCCCCTAGAGGCCAGGTGGGTCAGGCTCTCTCTGCTCTCGGTGGGAGCTGGTCATTGACAGCGCCAGGAGATCGAGACGAACCCCCCAGATTAGGAGATTTTAGTAAAAAAAAAAGATGAGTTTGTGGTCAGGGGGGTTGTCTTTTGTTATTCTGAACTCCCCCTGCCCCCCCTCAAGTGTGTGTAGGGCCAGTTACAGGGTGTGAACTCTCCCTGCCCCCCCCAGGCGTGTGTGGGGACAGTTACAGGGTGTGAACTCCCCCTGCCCTCCCCAGGAGTGTGTGGGGGCAGTTACAGGGTGTGACCTCCCCCTGCCCCCCCAGGCGTGTGTGGGGGCAGTTACAGGATGTGAACTCCCCCTGCCACCCCAGGCGTGTGTGGGGGCAGTTACAGGGTGTGAACTCCCCCTGCCCTCCCCAGGCGTGTGTGGGGGCAGTTACAGGGTGCGAACTCCCCCTGCCCCACCGCAAGTATGTGTGCGTGCCTGGGACTCTGCTCTCAGCTCTGTGCCCGGGACCGGCTGCTGGCCCCATGCCTGGGGATCTGCTCCAGGCCCCGCACCCGGGATCCGCTCCTGGCCCCGTGCCCAGGGATCGGCTGCCGGCCCCACGCCCGAGGTCCTGCCTGCTGGCCCTGCGCCCGGGGATCTGCCCGGGATCCGCTCCCGCCCCTGCCCCAGCTGTGGTCCCAGCCTCGGCCCCCTTACCTCTCTCCGTGGCTCCCCTCCTGGAGTTGCGGCCCCGCTCCTGGCTCGGGGGGGGGGGTGGACAAGGATAAGGGGGGCCACAAGGTAAAAAGTTTGGGGGCCAATGGGATAGTTTATAAGTCGCACTGGGATTGCATCAACCGGTGCTGAGGTGCAGCTACCTCTGGGGTGGGGCGTAGGGCTGTTTATGCAGGGGGCCCTTGCCTGGTACAGAGAAGCTGCTGTTTCCGGAATGGGGGCTCTGCAGCTCTTTATACCAGTTTACCTTAGAAAGGAGACGGATAAGAGGGGGCGCGATAAGTCTGTGAACTCCTGACTGGTCAAGAGAAGGGGGATCAGGACCTTCTGTTGCCTCTGTCTCATAGCACGAGAACCAGAAGACGGCAGTTCCCTGGGGAGATGGCGAATTCCACAGAGCAGTGCCAAGCCCAGTGCCCTCTATGGAGTCACCCACACCCCTAGCGCTGCACTGGGGCATTGGGCCAGCACTGACTGTGAGGGGAGCGAGCTCCCTGGAAACCCCTACCCTGATCCCTGCTGTACGCCGAGGTCTCCCATCCAGGCGCTGACCTGGGCTTTGCTGGCTTCCTCGGGCAGATTGCCCGGGAGGCTGGTGCCAGGTGCCAGCTGGTCCCCCTGCTGCACAGAAGCCCGGAGGCCCTGCTGCTCTTGTCTCTTTCCTCCCGGTACTGCTGCCGTGCGCGTGGGCATCTGGTGTGGTCACACCGAGGGGGAACTGTGGCCCAAGTGGTTCAGATGTGGAGAGCCCTGCTCGCTCGCTGCCCACGCACACCCTCCCCCACCCCCCGCCTCGCTGCAGGACTCTCCTGCACCCCAGCTGCCGGGGAGACCTTCACACCTCCCTGCTCTGCTTAACCTGCTTGGCAGTGGCAAAGACTGGAGCAGCAGGGGGCAGGCAGCCCGCCGTGCCGGGAGCGACCTGTGTGGCAGGACCTGGGCGCATGGCGGCTTGGACCCAGAACCCTAAAGTCAGCTCTGGGGGGGAAGGGAGGGAGGGATCTGGGGCCCAGAGCCTGAATTCAGTGCGGGGGGGGGGGGAGGGAGGGAGGGATCTGGGGCCCGGAGCCTGAATTCAGCTCTGGGGGGAGGGAGGGAGGAATCTGGGGCCCAGAGCCTGAATTCAGCTCAGGGGGGATCTGGGGCCCGGAGCCCTAAATTCAGTTCTGGTGGTGTGTGTTGGTGGGATCTGGGGCCAGAGTCCTGAATTCAGCTCGGGGGGGAGGGAAGGAGGGATCTGGGGCCAGAGTCCTGAATTCAGCTCGGGGGGCAGAGACCTGAATTTGGCTCCAGTGTGGGGGGGATCTGGGGCCCGGAGCCCGACACTGAGCTGCGGGGCTCCAGTGACTGTTTGCTGAACTGGCAGTTCTTACGTGCTCCCCGAGGCAGCGCACAGACCCGAGAAGCCACATCCTGCTGCTTTCCCCTACCTGGTCAGTACAGGATATCCCAGCTCTCGTACCTAGCTACCACCTGCTCGCCCTGCACCCTCCACCTCCTAAAGCCAGAGCCAGAGCGAACCAGGGAGCTCTGACACCGCTCAGCATCGGGAGCCAAGCTGCAGCTGCTGGCTGGGGCACCGGTGGGAGGCTGGGGGTGGGGGGTGGGGGGCGTTCTGGGGACAGATGTGCGGGGGGCTGGGTGGTGAACTTGGTGACCTGCAGCCTGTGCAAGTCACTGCCAGAAGCGGGGTGGTCAGGAAGAATCACAAAGTACATTAAACCCTATAAACACAGGGATCGCCCACCCGGTGCTGAGCTGCAGCTGTCTCTGGGGTGGGTGCAGGGGCTGTTTATTCAGAAATCCCTCACCTGGAGCTCAGATCCAACCAGCTCTGGGCTGGGGTGTGGGGCTCCCTCACCCAGAGCTGAGAAGCAGCTGCCTCTGGGGTGGGGTGCAAGGGCTGTTTTTACAGGGCTCCTTTGCTCAGTGCAGAGATGCAGCTGCCTCTGGGCTGGGGCGCAGGGGCTGTTTAACAGCTACACGGTACAACATACTAGGTCAGGGAGTGAAGCAGAATCCCTTGTCGACTTTCAGTCCAGGTTTAATGGAACTGGCTGGCAGTGCAAAGCCAGGCAGGTGCCCCTGAAAATAGCCCTCAAGACAAACAACAGGATTGACATAGCACATGTGGATTTGTCCAGGAGATGAAGGGTTAATGAGGAGACCTTCACCCTGCCCCGCTCCCCCAGCACAGCGCCCCCTAGTGCCATGCTGGGACACCCCCTTCTGAGTCCCTGCCCTGCTCCCCGCCGCACAGGGCCCCCTAGTGCCATGCTGGGACACCCCCTTCTGAGTCCCTGCCCTGCTCCCCACAGCACAGCGCCCCCTAGTGCCATGCTGGGACACCCCCTTCTGAGTCCCTGCCCTGCTCCCCGCCGCACAGGGCCCCCTAGTGCCATGCTGGGACACCCCCTTCTGAGTCCCTGCCCTGCTCCCCGCCGCACAGCGCCCCCTAGTGCCATGCTGGGACACCCCCTTCTGAGTCCCTGCCCTGCTCCCCGCCGCACAGCGCCCCCTAGTGCCATGCTGGGGCACCGCCTTCTGAGTCCCTCTCCTGCTCCCCGCAGCACAGCGCCCCCTAGTGCCATGCTGGGACAACCCCTTCTGAGTCCCTGCCCTGCTCCCCGCCGCACAGCGCCCCCTAGTGCCATGCTGGGACACCCCCTTCTGAGTCCCTGCCCTGCTCCCCGCCGCACAGCGCCCCCTAGTGCCATGCTGGGACACCCCCTTCTGAATCCCTGCCCTGCTCCCCGCCGCACAGCGCCCCCTAGTGCCATGCTGGGACACCCCCTTCTGAGTCCCTGCCCTGCTCCCCGCCGCACAGCGCCCCCAGCAATGCTGGGGCATCTGGTTTAACAAGACGAGTCCCCCCCGCAAACTCCTCCCCAGCAGCCTTTCCAGCAACACCTGCGGCGTCCCTTGAAGTGCGCCCCCAGCCCACCCTGCAGCACAGCGACGCCCATTGCCCCCAGCCGGGGATCTGGCCCATTGCCACCAGCCGGGGCTCTGGCCTGGCCCATTGATTCCATTGCCACCAGCCGGGGATCTGGCCCATTGCCACCAGCCGGGGCTCTGGCCTGGCCCATTGATTCCATTGACACCAGGCGGGGATCTGGCCCATTGCCCCCAGCCGGGAATCTGGCCCATTGCCACGAGCTGGGGCTCTGGCCTGGCCCATTGATTCCATTGCCCCCAGCCAGGGATCTGGCCCATTGCCACCAGCCGGGGCTCTGGCCTGGCCCATTGGTTCCATTGACACCAGGCGGGGATCTGGCCCATTGCCCCCAGCTGGGGATCTGGCCCATTGCCACCAGCCGGGGATCTGGCCCATTGACACGAGGCGGGGATCTGGCCCATTGCCCCCAGCCAGGGATCTGGCCCATTGCCACCAGCCGGGGCTCTGGCCTGGCCCATTGATTCCATTGACACCAGGCGGGGATCTGGCCCATTGCCCCCAGCTGGGGATCTGGCCCATTGCCCCCAGCCAGGGCTCTGGCCCCAGAACCCTTTTGCAGTGAAGGGGGAAGGTGCAGGTGCGTGTGGAAGGAGAGACAAACGTCTCCAGCGGGCAGCCTGGCACTTCCACCTTTCCTTGGCCCCCTCCCCAGCCCTCCCCAGCTCCCAACCCGTCTGCGTCACGCCAGCTTCACCCACAAGAGCTTTTTCCGCTCCGAGTTTATTTTTTTCTTTTGCTGAGTTGGCGATTTCGCCTGCCTGGGCGGCAACGTGAGAAAGACGCTGGTGGGGGGTGGGGAGATCAGAAAGCAGCAGAAGGGACCCAGGAGTCCTGACTCCTACCCTGCCCTCCGGGCTGGCTGGCATGTGTGAGTGCGGTTCTTAATTTGGGGGGGGGGGCACGCTGGAAGGTGTCGGGGCTGTTTAGCTCGGTGGGGAATTTTCTGGTCTGGCTCTCAGCGAGCAGCTGTGACACCCTGCGGGTGTGAGAGAGAGCTCAAGTCTGCCCCCTTCTGGACAGAGTCAGAAAGGCACCTATGTGCCATATGCCCTATATGGCCCACAGCGAGTTCCCTGTAGCTCAGTGGGTCAGGGCTGTTGGTACAGAGGGGTCTGACCGTGCAACGCTGCTTCTTTTGTGGCTGACAGTGGGGCCTCCGGGCAGCAGCGACAAAATGGCTGGAGACCAACGGGGGTCACAGCGCTGAGGTAACACGGGGGATGCATAGTGCCTGCACCCTACGGCGGATAACAGCCAACTCAAGCTGCTGGCTGAGGGAGCGACTCCTTTAGCTTAGGGGGTGGAGTGCAGCAGGCATAGAGCCGTCAGGGATGCTCTGGCTAGCTGGCCCTGCTCCCCTGCCCCCCAGTAAATATTGTGCAATTCAATGTAGACATGGGGGACCATGAGCTGGCGTGGTGCGAGGGGAAGGGGTTGAGGGCAGGAATCGTTTTTCCATCCAAGGAGCCAGCTGGTTTTATTGTGGCCAATCTTGGAGTGAAGTTCAGCGCTCGGGCTGCGAGGATGGGGGCAGACAGCAAGTCAGGGCCCCAGCTGGGGGAAACTGGTGTCAATGGGGCCAGGTCCCCAGCTGGTGGAAATCAGCTGTCTCTCCATCAGGGTCCATGCGGCAGGGCCCAGGCGGGGTTCTGGACAGAGAGCTGTGAGCTGCAGGGGTGTGACACAGAGTTACCCCGACCGTGGGCCTGGCCCATGGACCGGAAGCGCTGGCCTGGCAATGGGCCACAGCTGCTGCTCCCAGCCTGGGCTGTCCTGGGGTCAGCTCTTTGCCGCGGCACCTAGGGATCACTTCTGGCTGTTTACAGAGGGATGAGTTCTCAGCTCACTGAGATGCAGCCGCCTCTGGGGTGGGGCGTGGGGGCTGTTTATACAGGGATCCCTCGCCCAGCACTGAGATGCAGCCACCTCTGGGGCGGGGTGCAGGGGCTCCTGAACAGCCATGCAGCAACAACACAGAGCAGTGTGGAAATAAAACAAATAACAGCTCCAGCTGGAGACCACACGGGGGGGGGGAGGGGGGGGGGGCTGAGACAGGTCCCAACCCAGCTGAGCTACGGGAGAGCTCCCTCAGCAGCTTGCAGCATTAGGTCTCTTAACCGCACAGTGGTCCTGGTCACTAGTGGGCAACATAATGGATCACACACAGCCAGAGCCCTGCTGTGTCTCTCCAGACAGGGGGCAGATGAGAATTGAGATCAGGGCCCCATTGTGCTGGGCGCTACTCAGACCCCGACTGAGATCAGGGCCCCCGTTGTGCCGTGCAGACCCACAGCGAGAGTCAATCCCTGCCCAAAGAGCTCCCCATCGAACCAGGGAAGATAACGGTTTGAAGGAGTCACCCCCGCAGTTTGGTGCCAAGTTAGCACGGTGATAATCTCTGTCCCAAAGGCAGCCGTGCAGCAGCCAAGTCGAGCAGGGGGCTGAGCCCCACAGTCCCATGCTGGGCCGTGCTCTGCTCTGCTCTGGGGAGGTTGCTCAGGTCCCGCTACCCGCTGGTTGGGGTGGGGGGCAAGGACACACTGGATGGAGGGGAAGCTGGAGGGTGGGAGGTCTAGTGGTTAGAGTGGGGATAGACCCCCCCGAAGGACAGAACGATGCAGCACATACCGACCTGCCACCCTCTCCTCATTCATCCTGCCAGGCCAGTTCCCCACCCCGGACCCCGGTTCCTGCCAGCTGCTCCCACGGGTGCCTCAGGGGCGGGGGAGACGGGAGCAGCATGGGGGGCTGCTAGCCTGGCCGGGCCCAGGGCTGGGGTTGTATCTGATCCCTCCCTCCCTTCCTGGCTCACCCTGGCAGGGCTGGCCCTGCTTGCCAGGGTTTGCTGCCATCTCCCGGCTGGCAGAGGAAAGGCGGGATGGAGACCCCCAAGGCCTTTCACACACAGCCCTCCCCCCGAGCAGTCTCTACACCCCCCCATCCTCCAATTCCTCCAGTTCCCTGGGAGTCTCCCAGTTCCAAGCCAGGCCTGATTCTGGTGCAAGGAAGCTGCTGTCTGCAGGGGGCTGGCACAGTCTCATCTCCCCCTCCCCGGAGCTGGGGATAGAACCCAGGAGTCCTGACTCCCAGCCTCCCCCCGCCCCCGGCCCCAATCGAATCACTGTTATCAAATTCATCCTGGCTCAGGGGCAGGAATAGGACACCGGGCCCTGCCACTCTCGGGGGCGCTGGCTCTGATACAGCCCCAGGGCAGGGAATGGGGCCTGGGCCTGGTATGAAAAGAGTTTGGGGGCGTCTCAGCTTCAGCGTGTGTGGAGGTGGCAACTGCCTTTCAACAGCCCCCATGGTCTGCGTAGTGGGGGCACCGGAGCTGCCAGGGCCACAGAGATGGGGCTCCCGGAACGCGGGGGTGGTGCCAGGCTGCCAGCTCCCAATGGGCCTCTGGAAACAAGAACCAGGCTGCGGCCATGCCCCCTTGGGGCCACGTTCCTTCACATCCCCAGTGATGGGGCCTCCCTGTGGCCAGAGCCACCCCCCTACCCCCCTGCAGCTGTCAGTCTGTCTGTCTGGGTGAGATTGAGGGGTGGGCGTGCACAGCACCCCCTGGTGGTGGAAATACGCAGGCCTCCCCGGTGGTGACCATAAAGGCGGATTCTGCCTCGGAGCTGATGGACCCTGACCCAGCCCAGCTGTTCTCTGGCTCAGCAGCTTCCCGGGGCCACCACTAGGGGGCTCCCTAGCTGCTGGGCTGACACAGAAGGGGCTAATGAACAGAGAATGGGGTGGGGGAGGAATAGCCCTCAACAGCTGACCGCGCACCCCCGTGCCCCCTGGCATCATCCCACCCGCTCGAACATCCCCTCCCCAGCCCCTGGCAGAACCCCCCACTGCCTGGCACCTTCCCCTGGCACCATCCCTGCCCCCAGGCATCCATTGTCCCTCCCGCAGCGCCATTCCACCCGCCCCGGCCGCCGCGCCCGCCGGAACAAAACCACCCAGCTCTCGGCCCCTTGGTTCCAAGAACTCTTGTTTCCTTTATTGTTTGAATTTCTCGTTTGTAACTCAACGATAGTTGCCATGTTTTTTGTATTTTTTTTTTTGTTCTTTTTTTTTTTTAAATGATCTGCATCGTCGTTATTGTTATAATTCTTTTTGTCTTTTGCTCTGTTTAATGCACTCGACCCAAAATTGGTTTGGCATATTGAATAGAAGAAGGAAGGAGCAACGGAATTCCAAGTGAGAGACAGAGAGAGCAGGAGAGAAACAGAGAAAAGAAGGAACGAGAAAGCGCAGACAGGGGAGGGGAGGGATCGGAACCACCGACGCGCAGCGAGGTTGGTACAGGCCCCAGCGCATGAAGGAAACTGCATTCCCCAGGAGGAAATCGTTGCCCCTAGTGTGCGGCCCTGAGGCTCTCACTGGCCCATGGTTTGGGGTGACGCGGCGGGCGGGGGGCGAGGTCACGTCTAAAGGCACAGGGACTCTTCTGGCTTTTTCAGCCAGCCAGGATGCACTGCGGCTCCAGGCGGGTTGGCGATGGGAACCAGGGCTGATGAGGGACTAGGCCGGGTTCTGTTGCCAGCTTTGCCCTACTGGGTGACCTTGGGCAAGTCGCCACCCCGCTCTGTGCCTCAGTTTCCCTTCCCCAACTCTTGGCTATCTAGAGAGTCAGGTCTTTGAGGTGTGTGTGTGTGTGGGGGGGGTCTTGTAGGTCTGTGCAACGCCCGGCACAACAGGGGCCCCGATCTCAGTTGGGTTGCCGCAGATCTGATGCTCTTGGTATTTGGTATTTGAGTTTCTTTAGTCACCACCAGGTGGTGCTGAGAGGACCAAAAAATCTGGACAGGTTCCTCCCCGGCTGTGGCCGCCATGGAAGGCCAGTCCCAAGACCCAGCAGGCAAGAGGGTAGCGCTATTCTTCAGGCACCCACTGGGCAGCCCTGGTAACACGTGGCGGCATTGGGCCAACGAGGGGTGCGATGGGAAACGGGGGAGCTCAACCCACAGGGCCTGGTAGAGGAAGCACTGGCTAATGAGGACAACAACCTTCTACTAGCTCCCACCTGGGAGAGCTGCACCCTCAGCTCAAGGAGGGGGGGAGGGTTGGGTGCCTGAAGGGTCCCAGGTGGGTCCCCATGGGTGGCTGGCCATGTGGTGTGACTAAGGGGTCCCCCCACCCTTTTGCCATCTTCTGGCGAGGGAAGGGCTCAGAGACACCTTGTCCATGGGCAATGGGCAGCAGAGGGGCAGCAGCATCTCCCCCATCCCTGCTGCAATGCGGCAGTGCCCGCATCACTGCCCCCTACTGGCTGGGTGCAGAATTTGCACAGCTAGCTTTGGGCTCGGCAGGTCGTGGGTTCTAATCCCCCTTATGGCTTCATGGGGCTGTGACTTTTGTGAGGCTGCAGCTGCTCCATCCCAACTTGGCCCATGACCCCAAGGGAAATGGAGTCACCAAATAAGCACATCTTCCTAGCCATTAGCTAGCAGCTAGCCAATGACAAGGGAGATCTCTCACGGGACGGGGGAGGCACAGGCTTCTCCTTGGTGGGTGAAGCTGGAGTTGGAAGCTGATTGGAGAGCTTGACGTGGACTGACCGGGGTGGGGATCATGGAGGGCCGGGGGTGGGGAAGGGCTCATTCAGTGGTGCGAATGGCCTCAGGATTCTGTGGCTCTCTGGCTTCAGTTGAAGCAGAGGGCTGGGAAGGGGTTTGGGGCATGGGTCAGAGGCGGGTAGCCAGGATGGGTTGGGGATCGAGGGAAGGGCCCCTTCTCCAACTTTAAAGACGCTGGGGCTGGGAGTTTGCCCAGGTCCTGGGCGTTACACTAGTCCCAAAGAGATGGCGGGGTGGGGGGAAGGCTGAGCTGGGAGAGCAGGGCTCCCTATGTCTGGGGGCCAGTTTACTAGCAAGGGAGGGGGAGCAAAAGGCCATGGGAGCCCCCCGAACTGGGGCGAGAGATTGCCCCGACAGCGAGTGTCTACCAGCAGCTTCCACCCATGAAATAAGAGGCTGGCGGGCGTGGGGGCCAATGGGGGAGATGGGAGGAGGGGCTTAAAGAGAGATCACCCCCACAAATCAACCCCCCCCGATACATTGTATCCCCACCCCCGATCCCACACTCAGAAGGGCTAATCCCCCACACAGATAAATGAAAAGAGCCATATACAAAGAGAGCGAGCAACATTCAATACATCGGAGCACAGGCAGGGCCGCCCTGAAACCCCAGTGACAGGCACCCCCTTTCCATCCTTCAGATCAGAGCTGGCTCGTCAGTCAGTGGGGTGGGGGTGGAGGGGGGCTGATGAGTCCAAGCCCAGATCACGCTGCCTCACCACTGGGATTAGACCCAGAGACCTTCACCCCAGAGCCCACCCCCCCAAACTCCAGGAGCAGGTACATGCTACTGAGGGTCAGCAAGAGGCTGTTAGAGCTGCTGCCAGCCAGCAGGGGGCAACGCGGTCAATCGCACTGAGCCAGGGAATGGCATTGAAAGGAGGGTCCCTAAGGCCCCCGCCCAGAGATGGGGAGCTGGGGCCAACCCCCAAGAGCCGCCAAGTGACAAGGGTCCCCCCGAGGCGTCAGCAAAACGTAAAGAAAATGGGGGGGTGTGTGGCACTGGTGCCAGATGAGCTCAAGAGCCTGGACAGGAAACCACATTAGAGCCACCCGGGTAGAAAACACGACTGCACCCCCCTCTTGTACCCCAGGAACTGCCCCCCCAACTGAAACATGACTGCATCCCCCTGTTGTACCCCAGGAACCTCCCCCCCCAGACATGACTGCACCCCCCTGCGATACCCCAGGAACTGCCCCCCCCGAGACACGACTGCACTCCACCTGTTGAACCCCAGGAAATGCCCCCCCGAGACATGACTGCACCCCCCTGTGATACCCCAGGAACCGCCCCGCCGACGAGACACAACTGCATTCCCCTGAGATACCCTAGCCCCTGGGAACTCCCCCCCTCCCCGTGCACCAAGAGACAACTGCATCCCCTTGCTATGTCCCATCCACCGGGAACCCTCCACACCCAGACACAACTGCACCCCCCTGCGATACCCCAGGCCCAGGAACCCCCCTGCACAGAGACACGACTGCATCCCCCTGCAATACCCCAGCCCTGGGAACGCTCCCCACCCAGTGACTTTGGCCCTGGGGTCTCCTTGGCCAGCGTACGTTAGGAGTCCATCACTGCACTATCTGGGCTCCTGCCTCATGGAGGAAAACCACCAACAGCTTTCCGCTCACTCTGCTGGGGCTGGAAGGAGGGCTGCTGCCACGCGTGGCACAAGGCGTGGCTACGAGTGCCAGGGGGCACATGGCACTCCCCCACGGTAGCAGTGGGCACTGGGGGTAAAGGCAATGAAGAAACGGGATTACGTGCTAATCCAGCTGCAGCTAATGGGGCTCAGGCCAATGGGACCCAGCCCAGCTGGGCTGCTGAGGGTCTCCAGGTTGGGCCATGCCACGCTTTACCCATCCTAGCTATAACCTGCCAACCCAGGAGGCCTGCCCTCCCCAAGCACTGTTGGCTACCGCCAGGGCTAGCCAGAGGCAGCCAGCCCCTCGCTCTGCTGGGTATGTCTTTGGTTTTGGGGTGAGGGTGGGGCTAGGTCTGCTGAAGGGATGCACCTCGGATGAAGAAATGTCCAGGCTGCACCAGCCACGTGCAAGACGGGAGGGAATAAGGCTGGTTGGTTTGCCGGGTTGTGAGCAGGGGAATTTCCAAATCCCCAGAAGAGGAGGTACAGAATTGACCTCTCCCTCCAAACGGATCTGGGCTTTAAGCCACAGGAGAGCAACAGCCCATGCAACCAAATCCGGCCCTGGTTGGACGGCTGCTCCCTGGGCGGTGTCGCGAGGAAGCCGTCCCAAGCCCCAGTTGCCCTGCGAAGATTTCATAGGCGCAAAAGTAACGCGGCTCCAATCGCCCCCACCCTCAGCTTTCAAATAGCCTCCAAATGCCACACCCAGCAAGAAAACAAACCTGCTACTTAAACGTCCCCCAGCAGCTTGAAAAACCCACTGTCCATCAGGGCTGAGCCCGGCTCAGCCAATGAACTCATTGCACTTGTGATGGGTGTGTGTGTGTGTGTGTGTGTGAAATGCACGCTCCTGGAGAAGCCCGGGAGGCAGGAATGTCCTACAAGGGCGTGGCTGCCCTGACCGTACAGGCGAGGGTTGGAGACCAGACCCCAGATCAGGTCCCATCAAGGGATTGATGGGGCAGTTCCCATTGTGGGGTGGCTGGGAATGGCTCCCCTCAGTGCAATGGGATCTGCAGCTGGCCCCATCCCAAGGCCAGGGTGGGCAGGAGAAGCTGTGCTGTGTTATTCCAGAGATGCAGAAGGGATTGTGTTGCAGACACCCCCATTCCACCCTCTCGGCTCAGGCTCTGTTGAGGCCAGGGCCCTGGCTGGGCATTGGACAAAAGGAGGAGGCTGGGGGGGAATGAGCTGTGTAAGTCATCGGTTGTTGAATAAAACACTCAAATATCCTAGAGTAACAGGCTTGGACCCTGCATTGACTCTGTTGCAAGCAGTGGTGTTCAGGGGAGAACTTGGGGTGGGGGGGTTCGTGGCGTGGCATACAGCCCCAACCGAGCCACTGAAGCAGCCCTCAGTATCCCAGGAGGCTTTGCAGGCCAGTTTCCCTGCATGCCTCAGCTGTCCTATTGGCCACTTGGCTTGGGTGGGGAGCTGCCAGCCATCCTGCCTGTGGGTTTTGCTCCAGTGAGGTGGGACGGTGGCTGTGCTGAAACCCCGGAGTTTCACAGGGACTCAGATCTCAGCGATGGCCCTGGTGATTGAGGGCCGGTTGCTCTGCCTGGGGGCAGGGGAATGACACTAGTGGGTGGTCCATCTACCCTCACCAAGGCCTCGAGCTGGAAAGAGCCTTTCAAGGCCTGTCCAGCCCTTTGCTGGCCTTGTGTCTGGCCAGAGACCACTGGCAAAGGCAACACTGTAAATATCACCCACTTGTCCTCTGTACCCTACTGTTCACCCAAGGCGTTTGCTGGCCACTGGGAGTGGGAGCTTGAGTTTCCTCATTGCCCCAAGCTCCTTGGGACACATCCCCAGTGGGGGAACCATAAGCATAGCTACATGGACATCAGTGGAGCAGCATCCATTCATACCAGCTAGGGATCCTGCCCCTTACGTCTCCACCCTTCTAGCCAACGTCTAAGTCACTAAATCCAAGCTGATGAAGCCCAGGACCCTCCTAACCCCCCACCCCGCGATGATCTCTCCCACACTCTCCAGTAGTTCCACAGTCTGGGAGAAAAGGAACCAGAAAGCGAAACCTTCCCACACTCCATGAATCTGAATCACATGGCCCACCTGCCCCTTCAACTCGACCCCGTCAAATGCCTTCCAGCCTAGAGAGATGCAAGTAAATAACCATAGACTTAAAAACTCCTTACACCCAACAGCCCCGGCCAGAAAAAAGCAAAATAAACCCCAAACAATTTTCCTAACCTACAGTTACAGCATCTTTGGGTCTTACAGTAATTTTTTTTTTTTACCCACAATTCCACAGTGGCAGTGAGTGAGAAAATGACCGATTCATGTCGAGATGTATGAAAAAGGTACCTTATCCAGCAGGGAAAGGGAATGTTGAGGAAGTCACAGAAATGACGCATTATATGTATATATTACATAAAAATTGTGCCAAAAACAGTTCTTTTTTTCTTTTTGTTTTGATTGTAAAAATCTGCTCTTCGTTTTTGCGATCCCTTCCCCTGTCTTCGTCAAAAGGGGAGGGGGGGTCTCCTTGTTCCCGTCGCCTCACCCCCCCAACAGTCAATGGGGCTGGAGCAGAGCTCAGTATATATCTATATACCTATAGATCTATAGATATATATTTTAATTCCAGGACACAAACTGGTCCCGGGGACTGTGGTTGCTTGGTTGTATTTTTTTTTTTTTGAAATCCCTGTTTCATTTTTCAAGGGATTCCTCACTTCCCCTTTTTGTTGTTTGTTTGAAATTTCATATTTACAGCATTTCAATCTGTATCCCTGCCCGCCTCCCCTGAATTAACCCTCCACCCCACCCTAAGCCCCCCCCCCCGGCGAAATGACGTCTTCATGTGATATTGGCTCCCATGGTCTCTCTCGGGAAGAGGGTGAGAGAATTCAGAGTTGTGCTTGAAAAGGGAGAATTTTTTGTTGTTTTGTCCTTTGAAAGAAAGAAAGAAAAAAGTGCCATTTGGGTTTCTGTTGTTCTTTTGCTCACAGATGATCCAACTGATTTGGGGAGAGGGAAATGGTTCAATTGTCAAATTGCCCCCCCAAAAAATTCTCCCCACCCTCATCTTGACCCAACCGGGTTCAGACAGCAGCTCCCACGAGGCACCTGACTCCTGCATGTCTTCAAAGGAGGAAATAAAAGCAGAGGTGGAAAACGTAGAAGGGGCGAGAGCTGCATGATTTTCCGAGCTTCCCGTTGAGCCATAGGAAAATGGCGGGCACATCTTGACAGAAGCGGGGCAGCGGTGGGCGAGAGTGGGGAATGTGGATTGACCAATTACACCGACGGCCCAGGAAGAACCCCTCGGCTCATGGTTTCCTCTGCCAGCTCCCAGAGCAGGGTGGTGATGTCTGTTTGATTTGTAAAGGGATGGCGGGGGCAAGGCGTGCGCCACACAGCAAAGGAAAACAAAACTCCAACTCAAAGATGGCCACCTCAGTGCCATCTCCTCCTCCACTGGAAATAACCTTGTGCATCAGCCCTTCCTGGTGCCCAGGATGCTTTTGAAAGAAAAAAAATGCACCCCTCCGGCAGACTTTGCTGATGGTTTGGCATAAAAAAGAACTGAACTAAAAATCCTGTCAATGAGTGACTTTAAGAGTCCCTGCCCCACCATGCCTCAGTTTCCCCCAGCTGACAAATACTGGAAGGTCAGCACCGGATTCAACATAATTTCTATCAGGACCCCAAAACAACCCCCACCTCTCTCTCTTGATATAGCTCTCTCTTTATAGCTCTCTATATATCTATACAATTTATGGGTTTTGGCAAAGTTGGTATAGAAGAAAGTGGAGGCCACAGGAGGATGCTCCATCTGCCCCTCTCTCTCCTGACCAATCGGATCCCTGTTTGACATTGCCAAGGTGCATACATGGAGGAGCAGGGATGGCCTATACGTGGGTGCCGGTGTGTGTGTGGGGGGTTGTTCTGGGGCTCTGATACAGGCCGAGCTGGCCCTTCCCCCATGGTTCTGATCTGTTTCTTAACGCCTTAAAAAGGAAATTGGTTTCCCTGCTCCACTTCTTTTTGATCTTCTGTCCCCACAAAACGAACGTAAAGAAACGGAAGAGGGACGACCTTAAAAAATGAAAAAGTGAGATCCTGTCGTCTGGCCCGGGGCCTTTTTCATTCCTTCCTTCCCGCCCCTCCTCCTTCCTTTCCTTCAAAAACAAAAGCAGCAACCCCCCAATTTCCATCCTCCCATCTCCACCAGGTGGGCAGGAGGAAGCTGGACAATACGGCCCCCCCTTCCCAGAGGAGATCAACGCATACCTCTCCTCCTTCCCCTGGCCTGTGTCCTTCTGCAGTGCCCCTCCCACCCCCCTCTCAGCATCCCAAGACAAAAATTAAAAACTCCAGGCCACGGCCCGGGGGGAGGGGCTCCTTTTGGCAAAGGTGGGATGAGGTGGGGGGGAGAGTCGGCGGCTCGGGACGGCTCCTCAGTCCGCTCCTGGCTTTCAGAGACTGGTGACCAGCTGCATTTGACCGTCTCCCTCCGGCACTGGGCCCTCTAAGCCGGCTTGAACCAAGTAGCCGTCAGTGCTCGGTCTCCGGACCTGGTAGTAGGCTTGGAGCTGGCTGCGGGGCACCAAGGCGGGCCGGTTGGTGTAGTAGATTTCGTTGATGGCTTGGGTGTGGGGGAGGATTTCCCCCACCGCCTCGGGGCTGCTGTCCGGGTAAGGGGAGTCTCTCAGGTTGGTCATACTGGTGTACAAGGAGTCCCTGTTGGGGGAGGGGACCTGGCCGTCTCCGCCCTCGGTCAGGTCGGCCGTGCAGCTCTCCGACTCCTCCAGGTCGCTCTGGTAGAGGATCGACTGAGCCCGCTGCAGCAGCAGCGGCTCCTCCAGGGCCTTGTACATGAGTTCGATCTCCAGGTTCTCCTCGTGGCTCAGGGCCGGGCCCTCAGGCGCCGCCGCCTCCTCCTCTCCGGGCCCGCCGCCGCTGGGGAGGGCGGGCGGGCCGGAGGGGTTGCTGGGCTCGGCCGGGCCGGCCCCCCCCGGAGGGGGCGCCCCCTTGGCCGGGCCGCCGGCGCCCCCACGCAGGTTGTTGTGCACCAGCTCCGAGATGATCATCTTCTCGAAGGCAGCGGCGTCGCTGAGGTTGCGCCGGCAGTCGGCCATCTTGGCGCCCTCGGCCGGGAAGTCAGCACTGCGGAGGGAGTAGCTGTTGTTGAAGTTGCCGTTGAGGGGCAGGGTGTCCATGCCGCAGGCGTCCCGGCTGTTGTTCAGGGGGTGCTCTGCCGGGGGTGGGGCAGGGAAGAGAGAGAGGGGGAGTTAGTGGGGGGGCGGGAGGGAGGCACCGGATGGGGGGGGGCGCACGGGGTGCTCCCGGGAATTTCTGGAAAAGGGCAGGGGGTAGGTGTGAGCAGGGAGCTCGGCAGGGGCTTGGTGGCAGGGTCAGAGGTCGCACCCCCACCCCCCGTCACCGCCATGGGGGTGTGATTGGCCCAGAGCTCCCATGTGGTGTCTGATCCAAGACTCCTCAGCTCCCGCTGCCAGGTCAGACCCAGCCTCGGGGGTGGAAATGGGCCACGGCTGGTTCCCCCCACACACCCCCATCTTCAGCCAGAGCCAGGTGCTGCTTTGGGCTGGGCTTTCTGATGGGAGCTGAGAACCCAGCCCCCCAGATCTGGGGGTGGGACACAAGCTGGCCAGACATAGCAGAAGCCCCACTCCCCTGCTGGGTGGGGGGGCTGAGTCCCCAACCCGGTCCCATGCGCCTCCCCCAACACACATACCTGCCACCCCCCCCCGAGCTGCAACCAAGCCTGTGAGGGTCTGAGACAGTGGGCCCCTTTCCCCCTGCCTCCAGCTCCAAAATATTGGGACCCCTAGTGTTGAGATCTGGGGGACCCATCTCCAAAGCTGGGGAACCCGCCCCCCTGCTCACAGAGAGCATTCGGCTGCTCAGGTGCATCATGGAGGCTGCCTCGCGCTGAAACACCAAATATTGCCTGCTGGTCACATACGGGACTGTACAGACCAAGATGCCCCAGCAGGAGGGTGATATGAGACTATAGGGACCATGAGTCTGATCTGGTTCAACAGGTGGGCAGTACAGGCCTATAGGGACCAGGGGTCCAATATGGCTCAGCAGGAGGGCGATACGGGACTATAGGGACCACAGGTACAATCAAGCCCAACAGGAAGGCGAGATGGATGCATTCCCATAGGCCACTGAGACACGGTCCCAGGGACAGTTCAGCGTCTATCTCCCTCTCTTGTCCAAGGCAGTGAATGCAAGAGCTGAACCCCATTATAGAACAGCCCACAGCGCCCCCTACTGGGAGAGGCTGGGACTGGAGTAGCTGGGAGCTCCTCCCACAGCCAGCGTTCCCGCCCTGCTCCCCACAGCGCCCCCTGCTGGAGAGGCCAGGCTCCACGCTAGCTCCGGGCTGCCTGCACTGTCGTGTCCTGGCTGTGCCCCACCCCCAGCCTGCCAGTCAAACTAGCAATGAAGGAAACATTACTGGGAAATGGAACTGGAAAGGAGGGACGTACTGGACTCTCGGAAGCTCCCTGCAGGTGGGGCCAGCGAGTGGAGAGGGGGAGACAAGAGAGAGAAGGTTATAGGGCAGGCAGGGGGCAGCACCCCCAAAGCAAACACTGACCTTCCCGTGGACCCCTCTGTGCTTCCCTAGGGCGCCTCCTGCTGGGAGACGCTGGGGCTGGAGTAGGCAGGACCCCCCACACACAGCCGGTGCTCCTGTCTCGCTCCCCACAGTGCTCCCTTTTGGGAGACGCCGGGGCTGGAGTAGCCAGGACTCCTCCCCGCAAGCTGGTGCTCCTGTCTCGCTCCCCACAGTGCCCCCTGCTGGGAGAAGCCGGGGCTGGAGTAGCCAGGACCCCCCCCCCACCCCGCAAGCTGGTGCTCCTGTCTCGCTCCCCATAGTGCCCCCTGCTGGGAGAAGCCGGGGCTGGAGTAGCCAGGACCCCCCCCCCCCACCCCGCAAGCTGGTGCTCCTGTCTCGCTCCCCACAGTGCTCCCTTTTGGGAGACGCCGGGGCTGGAGTAGCCAGGACTCCTCCCCGCAAGCTGGTGCTCCTGTCTCGCTCCCCACAGCGCCCCCTGCTGAGAAAGGCGCAAGGTTCAAGAACTCCCTTCTTGGGAGAAGATTTAAGGGGACTACACCACACCCCCTGCAGGGCTCCCCCAAAATACTGGGCACCCCTCAGGAAGGAAAGTGGGATCCCAGGGAGTGGGTCCCCTCCAGGGGTATCCCCAGAGCGGGGGACTTTGGGGGGCAGCGGGGTGTGTCCTCACACCTGGGGGTGGATGCGGGGGGCCGGGGGGGTCTTACCTGGGGAGTTGAAGACGGGGGGTGAGGAGGGGTTGAAGCCCACGGACTCGGCAATGAGGGTGTTGTAGGGGCTGGTGCCGCCCCGGGTCTGCAGCACCGGGTTGGTCAGCAAGTGGTTCCCCATGGTCCCTGCAGTGGCAGGAGAGGCAGGCGTGTCAGCTCCCCTGCGGGGCACCCTGCGTCCCCCCCAGGCCCAAGGGGTAACGGGGAATGTATCCCCCCGCAGGCACATAGCCAACTCCCGCACACCGGGCTGAGCAGGGCTGGCTGGGGCGGTGCAGGGATCTGACGCCACCAAGGGGGAGAGTCCAGGGGTTGCAGAGAGCAGGGTGGGGGTCCTTGGGGGGGTTTACCTGGGGTGCTGGGTGGGGGGGTCTCACCTCGGTTCCGGATGGGGATACTGGCTGGGGGTGCTGGGCAGGGGTTGCTGGGTGGGTGGGAGTCTCCCCTTGCTTCAGGGTGGGGGTGCTGCGTGGGGGGGGTCTCACCTCGGTTCAGGGTGGGAGTGCTGCGTGGGGGTGCTGGGCAGGGGGTGCTGGGTGGGTGGGAGTCTCACCTCGGTTCAGGGTGGGGGTGCTGGGTGGGAGGGGTCTCACCTCAGTTCAGGGTGGAGATACTTGATGGGGGTGTTGGGCAGGGGGTGCTGGGTGGGTGGGAGTCTCACCTTGGTTCAGGGTGGGGGTGCTGCGTAGGGGGGTCTCACCTCGGTTCAGGGTGGGGGTGCTGCGTGGGGGTGCTGGGCAGGGGGTGCTGGGTGGGTGGGAGTCTCACCTCGGTTCAGGGTGGGGGTGCTGCGTGGGGGGTCTCACCTCGGTTCAGGGTGGGGGTGCTGCGTGGGGGTGCTAGGCAGGGGGTGCTGGGTGGGTGGGAGTCTCACCTCGGTTCAGGGTGGGGGTGCTGCGTGGGGGTGCTGGGCAGGGGGTGCTGGGTGGGTGGGAGTCTCACCTCGGTTCAGGGTGGGGGTGCTGGGTGGGAGGGGTCTCACCTCAGTTCAGGGTGGAGATACTCGATGGGGGTGTCGGGCAGGGGGTGCCGGGTGGGTGGGAGTCTCAACTCGGTTCAGGGTGGGGGTGCTGCGTGGGGGGGTCTCACCTTGGTTCAGGGTGGGGGTGCTGCATGGGGGTGCTGGGCAGGGGGTGCTGGGTGGGTGGGAGTCTCACCTCGGTTCAGGGTGGGGGTGCTGCATGGAGGTGCTGGGCAGGGGGTGCTGGGTGGGGGCGTCTCACCTCGGTTCAGGGTGGGGGTGCTGTTGATGTCCCCCGCCATGAAGCTCGACTCCGTCTGTTTCCGGACGGTGTCGTTCCACATTCTCCGGATCCGACTCTGTGAGAGATACGGGGGGGAGGGTTGGGGGGGTGGGTGTTTGTCATGGTGGGGAGCTCAGACACTGACACCCCTGGCTGCCTGTCCCCCCCCCAGAGACCCCAGCCCTGCCTGAGACAGCGTGTAGCACCTCCCCCCGGCCCTGCTCCCACTCCTAGGGGGGACTCTGTCTGTCCACCTTTCGCCCTAGGGGAGGGCTCTGTCCCCCGCCCCCCATCCCATCCCAGCTCTAGGCAGGGTTCTGTCCGTCTGTCCCCAGCCCTAGGAGAGGGCTCTGTATGTCTGTCCCCATTCCCCCCCCGCCCCGACTCCGATCCCATCCCCAGCCCAGGGAGGGCTCCGTCCCCCTGGCCCCCACGCAGGGAAGGCTCTATCCCCTCCTCAGCCCAGGGAGGGCTCCGTCCCCCGTCCCCCCAGCCCAGGCAGGGCTCTGTGCCCCCCCAGCCCAGGCAGGGCTCTGTGCCCCCCCAGCTCAGGCAGGGCTCCGCCCCCCCAGCCCAGGCAGGGCTCTGTGCCCCCCCAGCTCAGGCAGGGCTCCGCCCCCCCAGCCCAGGCAGGGCTCTGTGCCCCCCAGCCCAGGCAGGGCTCCGCCCCCCGGTACCTGCGTGCCCGTGTAGTAACGGTTGTTGCTCCGAATGGCTGAAGTCTTGAGGGAGCCAAGTGTGGCCCCTGGGGGGCTGCGCAGGCAGCAGGACGCGTGACGCAGGCATTTACTGAACTCCCTGTGCACCTGTGGGGGGGGGGCGGGGGGGCAACCAGGGTTAGTGCACAGGGCTGGGAGACCCCCTGCTAGCTCAGCCTCGGGCTCCCCCCTGCTCTGCTGGTCCCCCTCACTCCCGACCCGCAGCCCCTGCTACCCCAGCCCTGGGCTCCCCCCCAGCTCTGCCGGTGCCCCTCACTCCCGACCCGCAGCCCCCTGCTACCCCAGCCCTGGGCTCCCCCCTGCTCTGCCGGTGCCCCTCTCCTGGGCGAGGGCACTGCCTGACCTTCTTCTGCAGGGCACAGTGGAAGACGAAGATGAACATGCCCTGGAAGGCGTTGAAGGTGGTGAAGAGATAGGCCATAACAATGGACTCCTTGTTGATGAAGAGGAGGCCAAAGGCCCAGGTGAGTCCCAAGAGGAAGAGGAGAGCGATGGCGCCCAGCGCCCAGGACCTGCAGGGGAGAGGCAGAGGGTTGCCCACGGCATCCTCCACACACTTCGCCCAGTGCTGAGATGCAGCCCCCTCGGGGGTCACCCGTGCCCTGTCCAGCTGGGGCTGTGGCCAGTGCAGTGTGTCCCCAGCTCCCCTGGGGGCGGGGGTGTCAGTGGGGGGACCCCAGCACCTGCTGACCCGGGCCTCACTCACTTGATGTTGTCCAGGCGGCTGGTGTCGGGCTTGAGCACGGCCGTGCTGCGGCTCATCTTGTGCAGCGTGATCATGAGGAAGAGCAGGTTGACCTGGGGGCGGGGGAGCCGTGAGACCCCAGCTCTGCAGCAGACCCGCCCCCTGCCCCCCGGCCCTCTACCCCTGCTGGCTGCGAGGCCTCATCTCCCCCTACCACTCATGCAATCCCTCCCCCACTGCCCCACATTGGGAGGGTCTGTGTCTCTGCCCCTCCCCCCATGACCCCTCTGCCCCCTCTGGGAGGGGTTGTGTCTCTGCCCCACTCTGAGAAGGGCTATAGGAGGGTTTCTTTTGCTGTTTGTCTGAGCCCCATTTCTGTGAGCCAGGATATGGCTCAAATGGCCACTTATTCCCCTCTGGGGGTTAGTGGGTTCCAGGGGGGCTTTACCCAGGGACAGATCAGAGCCAGGGCAAATTGACTAAGCTCTGGGCTGGGCTGTTGGGGTTAGACTTAGGAGAGAGCGCCCCCTGCTGTGTGAGGGGCCAGTGGCCAGAGCAGGTGGGAGTGGCTGGGACTTCAGTGTTCTAGTCCTGGCTGTGGGAGGGGAGTGGGGTCTAGTGGTTACAGCAGGTGGGGCTGGGAGCCAGGACTCCCGGGTTCTATCCCTGCCTTGGCAGTGGGGATAATGATGCTGATCCCTTCCTGGGGGGGTTGCCTGAGGCTGGGGGGAACAGCCTGTCACACTGTGGGTGCTGGGCCACCTCTGCACTCCCCCCACAGCATCTCCGGACTCACCATGATGATGAAGGAGACGGGGCCGATGAAGCTCCAGATGAAATAATTGTCCACTCGGAGCCAGCAGCTGTGGGACGTGAGGGAGGGAGTGTTAGCTACAGACAAGCTGACTTGATGGCCCCCATGGGGGAGGACACCCAAATCTCCCTCACCCCTTCTGGGGCCGCCCGAGGAGGCTGGGCACTGCAGAGAAGCCCCCCCAACAGCTGTGGGGCACAAGGACCACTCTGGATTTCCCCCATGTGCTTCAGCACTCATGCCACATCAATGCCAGTGCCCTGACCCTGGCCAGAGCATACAGGTTTGTACTTTTTTGGTATTTTCCTGAAGGACGGTGAAGACTCATTGGATGGAAACACTTAACACATGTTGATTTGCATCTAAATGTATCTGTTACACTCCATTGGGCTTGCTAAGCAGGGCGATTCACTTGATCTAGCAGAATTTATTTAAGCAAGTCTATAGCTTCATAGACTTCTTCATAGCTTCTTTAGACTCTTGCTCTTTACATTTTTGTATGATGTTAGAAAATGGTGAATGATGCATTTCTTATTCACCAGAATAATTTTTTACTTGGGATTTGTGTCAAGCTGCCTTGGGCTGGAAATTGGAATTCAATTGAAAAGGAACAATTTTAAAAATGCTTAAAACTCCCTTAAACGTGCTGGGGAAAAAGCAAATTTCTCAAACCCTGGTTTGCATTTAAACCAAACCAATTTATTAAATGAAGGGAGTATTATCCGGAGTTAATGAATCAAAGTGATTGTTGCTGGTCACCCTGAACGTCGAGATTTTAGAACTAGTAGATCTCAACCTCTCACACTTGGTTTTATTCACAGATTGGAAAAGCAAAACAAACTGTCCTGCGTTTTCAGCTCCCAGTTGGGTTTTCAGCTTTGAACGAACTGAGCTGAACTCATTGGATAAAATGCAAGGAAGGACACAGACGAGGCTACTGCTGTCACGAGTTGGTTTAGTTCTTCAGCAAACTCCAGCTCCAGGTCCTGAGCCAGTGGCTTCCACCCATTCAGGGGGTTTGACTGTCTTTAAAGTTTGGCAGCAAATGTTTACTGCTGCCTATTATTGTTAGGCCTTAACATCAGTTTGTCGATTTCAAATTCAGTTTTGAATAGCTTTGTTTTTATAGAGAAAGAGGGAATTAATTTCAAAAATGAGATTTTAAATTTTTTTAATATCAATTTTTATCCAACCTGCTGCTGGAACTCACACCGATTGGCGTCATAGCCCTGCCCATCTGGGCATTCATGCCCCACCCACCAGCACTCATGCCTTCTTTGTGCCATAGCCCCACCCTCCACCACTCACGCCCCATGCCTGCCTTAGTCCGACCCTCACCCCATCACTCATGTCTCATCAGTGCCTTAGCCCCGCCCCCAGCAGTCATGCCCCATCAGGGCCTTAGCCCCGCCCCTGGCACTCACTCCTCATCAGTGCCTCAGCCCCACCCCCAGCGCTCCGGCCCCATCAAGGCCTTAGCCCCGCCCCCAGCACTCATGCCCCATCAGTGCCTTAGCCCCGCCCCTGACACTCACACCCCATCAGGGCCTTAGCCCCATTCCCGGCACTCACGCCCCATCAGTGCCTTAGCCCCGCCCCCGGCGCTCCAGCCCCATCAGGGCCTTAGCCCCGCCCCCGGCACTCACACCCCATCAGGGCCTTAGCCCCGCCCCCAGCGCTCCAGCCCCATCAGGGCCTTAGCCCCGCTCCCGGCACTCATGCCCCATCAGGGCCTTAGCCCCGCCCCCGGCACTCACGCCCCATCAGGGCCTTAGCCCCGCCCCCGGCACTCACACCCCATCAGGGCCTTAGCCCCGCCCCCAGCGCTCCGGCCCCATCAAGGCCTTAGCCCCGCCCCCAGCACTCATGCCCCATCAGTGCCTTAGCCCCGCCCCCGGCACTCACACCCCATCAGGGCCTTAGCCCCGCCCCCAGCGCTCCAGCCCCATCAGGGCCTTAGCCCCGCTCCCGGCACTCATGCCCCATCAGGGCCTTAGCCCCGCCCCCAGTGCTCCAGCCCCATCAGTGCCTTAGCCCCGCCCCCGGCACTCACACCCCATCAGGGCCTTAGCCCCGCCCCCAGCGCTCCAGCCCCATCAGGGCCTTAGCCCCGCTCCCGGCACTCATGCCCCATCAGGGCCTTAGCCCCGCCCCCGGCACTCACGCCCCATCAGGGCCTTAGCCCCGCCCCCAGCGCTCCAGCCCCATCAGGGCCTTAGCCCCGCCCCCGGCACTCACGCCCCATCAGGGCCTTAGCCCCGCCCCCGGCACTCACGCCCCATCAGGGCCTTAGCCCCGCCCCCGGCACTCACGCCTTGTCGGTGCCGTAGCTGCGGTAGTCGATGGCGGCGGCGATGCCCACCACGAGGGCCGGGAAGCAGTAGCCGCCCAGGTAATAGTACTTCTTGCGGGAGTACTCGCTCTCGAAGACCTCCACCAGCATGAGGTAGAGGTGCACGCCCTCCAGGCACATCCAGGAGAAGGCTGCCAGGAAAAAGTAATGCAGCAGCCCCGCAAAGATGGGGCAGGCGATCTGGGGAGGGGGAAGAGGGACAAGGGGGTTAGCGATACACCCTCGCCCAGTGCAGAGATGCAGCCACTTCTTGGGTGCGGGCATGTGGGGGCTGTTTATACAGGGATCCCCCCTCTCTGTGCTGAGATGCAGCCACCTCTGGGGTGGGACGCGGGGCCTGTGTATACAGGGATCCCTCACCCAGCGCTGAGATGCAGCCACCTCTGGGGTGGGACGCAGGGGCTGTTTATACAGAGATCCCTCACCCGGCGCTGAGATGCAGCTGCCTCTGGGGTGGGACGCGGGGCCTGTTTAAGAGCCTTACAGCAAAACAATAATGAAAGATGGGACCCCAGAATGAAACTGCAGGGAGCTTTTAGGAGAGGTGGAATAAATGCCCGGCTGGCCATTCCTGCAGCACAGTGCCTCCCAGCGCCACGCTGGGGCCCTGGGGTCAGCTGTGACGGCCAGGGCAGGATGCCCCCTTCTGGGCCCCACCTCGTACTGCGTCTTGTCGATGCCGATGAGGAAGAGGAGCTCAGCGAGGAAGAGGCTGATGCAGAGGTTCTTGTGGATGGTGTTGCGGTCGGTCTGCAGCCCGCGCAGGAAGCAGAAGGTGGAGATGCAGATGGCCAGGCACACCAGCGAGATGACGATGCCCACCCAGGTGATCACCGACAGCAGCAGCTCGTTGATGCGGCCCTGGTACTGGGGCGGGAGGAGAAGGGGGATTAGGACGGGTGCCCTCGGGGCTGCTGTGCTGCGGGGAAGCCCCTGCCGAGAGCCGGAGCTCACCCCTGCACCCTGGGGTGCTCCCCTCCAGGCACCCCTCCTCCTTCTCACCAGGGATCCTCCCCATTCCTGGCTCCCCCGCATCCCCCCTGGGGATTCTCCCCCCTCCTCCTAACCTGGACAATTCAAAGATGCATCCTCCCCACCTCTGCCATTGCCTCCTGCACCCTCCTTCCTCTTTGCCCCTTTGCCGACTCCCTCCCCCCCACGCCCCAGCAGGTGCCATCAGCGGGGATTGGAGCTGGGCCGTTCTGCAACTTGCAAAGGAGCAGTAGGCTGTTATCCTCCGACCAGCCACTAGAAGGCGACAGCGCACGCAGACCAGTCCCTGGGAGGGACAGGGCACAGGGACCAGCCGCTGGTGGGGAGGGACACAACACGCGCAGACCAGCCACTGGGGGGCAGGGGGGACACAGCACGCACAGAACAGCAACGGGGGGGGGGGGACACACACAGCGAGCCGAGGGCTGCGCGAGGAGGTGCCCCCGATGCCTGCCCTGCCCCTGAGCCGAGGCCCTTACGATCTCGCGGTGCGCCATGAGCACGGCGAAGTTGGTGAGGTGGCTGCACGCGCAGGTCGTGTGCGTCTTGTTGGTCTCCACCAGGCGGCAGCCCTGCGTCGACCAGTAGCCCATCATGGAGCGCTCCGAGTAGTTCCAGAAGGAGCAGTTGGCGTTGAAGTGGTTCTTCGCCTGTGAGGAGAAGCCGGGGGGACGCGTCAGTGACGGTGGGGGTGACGGGAGCTCGAGCATCACAGGGGACCCAGGGACAGGGGTGGGTGGGCATAGAAGGAGGGAGGGATACACTGGAATTCGTGCGTCCAGATTCTCATTGAGAGCACCCCAGCAGCGCAGCGCCCCCTGGTGCCTGGCTGGGGTGTGTATGGGGACAAGGCACAGCCAGGATACTGGGGGCAGCACCCCAGCAGCCCAGCACCCCCTGGTGGCCGGGGCATGTCTCACCTCCAGGTGGGAGAGGGTGAAGATGACGGGGTCCATGAGGAAGACGCGGCTGGACTCCTTGTTGATGGAGGCGGCGATGACCTGCGAGTTGACGACCAGGGCAGGGCTGGGGGCGCCCGCCTCCCCGCTCAGCTTGACCGTGGCGTTCTCGGTGGAGAGGAAGAAGCCCAGGTTGTTGTAGAGGATGAAGACCACCTTGACCACCCCTGGGGAGGAGAGGGCGGCGGTTAGTGCGCTCCCTGGGGTTCCCCCCCGGGCCCAGGGCGGGGGCTGGCCCCCCTACTCACCATTGCGGCTGTTCTGCTTGATGGTTTTGGCCGAGAGCTGGATGGAGTTCTCGCTGGCGTACTCCTGCGGGAAGACCAGCTCCTGCACCTGCCCCTCCGTGTTCAGCACCGTCACCTCCAGCACTGCGGGGGGAGAGCCGTGAGGGGGGGCGCGTGCTGCCTCAGCGACGCAGCCCAGCCGTCCCACACACGCATCGCACGCACACGCATCCGTCCTGCATCCGCATCCGTCCTGCACACGCATCGCACGCACACGCATCCGTCCTGCACACGCATCGCACGCACACGCATCCGTCCTGCATCCGCATCCGTCCCGCACACGCATCCGTCCTGCATCCGCATCCGTCCTCCACACGCATCGCACGCACACACATCCCTCCTGCATCCGCATCCGTCCCACACACGCATCGCACGCACACGCATCCGTCCTGCATCCGCATCCGTCCTGCACACGCATCCGTCCTGCATCCGCATCCGTCCTGCACACGCATCGCACGCACACGCATCTGTCCTGCACATGCATCGCACGCACACGCATCTGTCCTGCATCCGCATCCGTCCTGCACACGCATCGCACGCACACGCATCCGTCCTGCATCCGCATCCGTCCTGCACACGCATCGCACGCACACGCATCTGTCCTGCACATGCATCGCACGCACACACATCCGTCCTGCATCCGCATCCGTCCTGCATCCGCATCCGTCCTGCACACGCATCTGTCCCGCACACGCATTGCACGCACACACATCTGTCCTGCACACGCATCGCACGCACACGCATCTGTCCTGCACACGCATCGCATGCACACACATCCCTCCTGCATCCGCATCCGTCCTGCACACGCATCCGTCCTGCATCCGCATCCGTCCTGCACACGCATCTGTCCCGCACACGCATTGCACGCACACACATCCCTCCTGCATCCGCATCCGTCCTGCACACGCATCGCACGCACACGCATCCGTCCTGCATCCGCATCCGTCCCGCACACGCATCGCACACACACGCATCCGTCCTGCATCCGCATCCGTCCTGCACACGCATCGCACGCACACGCATCCGTCCTGCATCCACATCCGTCCTGCACACGCATCGCACGCACACGCATCCGTCCTGCACACGCATCCGTCCCGCACACGCATCGCACGCACACGCATCCGTCCTGCATCCGCATCCGTCCTGCACACGCATCGCACGCACACGCATCCGTCCTGCACACGCATCCGTCCCGCACACGCATCGCACGCACACACATCCCTCCTGCATCCGCATCCGTCCTGCACACGCATCGCACGCACACGCATCCGTCCTGCACACGCATCCGTCCCGCACACGCATCGCACGCACACGCATCCGTCCTGCATCCGCATCCGTCCTGCACACGCATCGCACGCACACGCATCCGTCCTGCACATGCATCCGTCCCGCACACGCATCGCACGCACACACATCCCTCCTGCATCCGCATCCGTCCTGCACACGCATCGCACGCACACGCATCCGTCCTGCATCCGCATCCGTCCCGCACATGCATCGCACACACACGCATCCGTCCTGCATCCGCATCCGTCCTGCACACGCATCCGTCCCGCACACGCATCGCACGCACACGCATCCGTCCTGCACATGCATCACATGCACACACATCCGTCCTGCACACGCATCGCACGCACACGCATCCGTCCTGCATCCGCATCCGTCCTGCACACGCATCGCACGCACACGCATCCGTCCTGCATCCGCATCCGTCCTGCACACGCATCCGTCCCGCACACGCATCGCACGCACACACATCCGTCCTGCACATGCATCACATGCACACACATCCGTCCTGCACACGCATCGCACGCACACGCATCCGTCCTGCATCCGCATCCGTCCTGCACACGCATCGCACGCACACGCATCCGTCCTGCACACGCATCCGTCCCGCACATGCATCGCACGCACACGCATCCGTCCTGCACATGCATCACATGCACACACATCCGTCCTGCACACGCATCGCACGCACACGCATCCGTCCTGCATCCGCATCTGCCCCACACAAGCATCCGTCCTGCTCATGCATCGCACACGCATCCGTCCCGCACACACATTGCACGGACACACACCTATCCTGTATCCGCCCCGCACACGCATTTGTCCCACACACGCATCCGTCCTGCCCATGCATCGCACACACATCCATCCCGCACATGTATCCATCCTGCATCCGCCCTGCACATGCATCCATCCTGTCCGTGCATTGCACACGCATCCATCCTGCACAAACATCCATCTCACACATGCATCCGTCCTGCACCCGCATCCGTCCTGCCTCCCCCCTGCACGCACATCCGTCCTACCCGTGCATTGCACACCCATCTGCCCTGCACACGCATCCATCCTGCCCATGCGTTGCACACACATCTGTCCTACACAAGCATGCATCCCGCACACGCATCCGTCCTACATCCGCAGCTGTCCTGCACCCACATCTCACGCACAGACATCCATGCTGCACACTCATCGCATGCACATGCATTCATCCTGCCCGTGCATTGCACACGCATCTGTCCTGCACACACATCACATGCACACTCATCCATCCTGCACATTCATCTGTCCTGAACACACATCGCACATGCATCCATCCTGTACACGCATCCATTCTGAACATGCATCACATGCACACGCGTCCGTCCCACACGTGCATCCATCCTGCCCACACATCGAACATGCATCCATGCTGCAACATGCAGCCGTCCTGCATGCATTGCACACATCTGTTCTGCACACACATTGCACATGCATCTATCCTGCACTTGCATCGCACACACATCTGTCCTGCAGATGGGTGGAGTTTGCTCTGAGAAACACCAGCTGCCCCAGCCATCCACCAGACCCACCTTGCCATGCTGTGAATAGGGGTCACCCACTGATCCAATCCCTGGAGGACCCAGGAATCCGGGCAAGAGGCCAAGCCCAAGGTCATCTTCCCTACCTGCCTATTGGTTCCTGCCTATTGGTAGTGGGGATATTGGGATCTCTGCCACTGCGGGCCAGGATAGGCCTTGCAGACCACCTTCCACCTCCCTAACCCTAGAGGACCCAGGCATCCAGGTAAGAGGCCTGACCCAGAATCAGCTTTCCCTTCTGCCTCTTGAGGACCAGGACACTGGGGATACAAGGGTATTATTGGGGTCTCTGCCTTTTTGGGCTGGGATGAGCGTTCCTGCCCCCCACATCACTACCCCCACTGATCCCTGGAGGACCCAGGTGTCCGGGTGGTGGCGGCGTGGGGGCCACTCACCCACATTCTGCCGGGTGGTGACGAAGCGCGCGGGCTCCTTGACGTTGTCGGCCAGCAGGAAGGCACCCTCCTCCAGGATGTCCAGCAGCATGGTGGCCGTGTGCACCTGCTCCGTGGCGTTCATGTCCTTCCACGACTCCAGCGCCTCGGGCCGCAGCAGATTGTCCACGGTCTCCACCACAGCCTGGGGGACAGGCGGGTGTGACACGGCTCAGCCCCGTGCTGGGCCCCACACCCGAGAGGGGAGCCGGGGCTGGGAGCCAGCGGGGATTCTCAGACAGACTCCGGGGTTTCCTCGGGCGGGGCAAATTCCCCTCTACAGCCACAGCCCCCTCTCTCGCCCCCCCAGACTGCCTGCCCCGATGCCCCAGGGCACCAGAGCTACCCCTACCCCACCCGGAGCAACTGCTCTGCCTCCTCCCCATGCCTGCTTGGCTCAGGGCTAGGGGGTGAGTGGGTGTCTCTCCATGTCTCCCCTGGCCAATAGCTAGCCCTGGAACGGGGGATCCACCTCTGCCAAGCTGGGGTTGGCAGACTGACGATCTTGCTCAGTCTCTAGAGTTTAGATGGAAAATTTGTTTTTATTTCTCAGGTAGCAAATTTGGATCTCAATGCCGGCTACTATCGTTGATCTCTATGTCTGCTACTTCTAATCACTTACAGTCGGTCTCCCTGTAGTTAACAAATCTGGTTTATATTTGACCTAAAACAGTGTAGTTTTGGTTAAAGTGCTGGGGGAATCTCAGCTCAGGTTAACAAGGGCTGTTGCAGATCCATTAGCCTTTTGTTGGAGTGGTGAACTAATTAATGAGCTTGCACTGTCCAAGGGTGTCTTGAGCAGTGTAAGATGGTATATTTCTGGGGTGCAAGGCCAGGGGCTGGGGTGACTGGCTGGTGCCTCTCTCTATACAATTCAAGCGTGGCTCAGGGAGCATTCACACAATCTTGCTGGGTGTGGGGCTCCACATGCTGATGGCTGAGTGATCAAAGTGCCTGGAGGGGTTTGCTGCTTGTCACTGTATGAGACAGCTCAGGCTGGACAGTTAAGGGGGCACAGCGGTCCCACAGTTCCAGGTTGTACCCCAGGATCCCATCACAATTCCCCTCTCCCTCTGTGGTGTAAATCCAAACTAACTCCATTGGGGCTGACTCCCCACTCAGTCCCCGGTGTAAATCTGGAGTAACCCTCCTGAAATCAGTTATGTAGCTGGCAACCTAGTGTAAGAGCAGGGCACTCTCAGGGCCAAGAACCCCGTAACTAGCTGCCCATCTGTGGCGGTTTCTCGGGGGCCAGCTGCAGGGCTGATTAGGGTTGGAGCCCCGCCACTCACCTTGATGTAGTCTTTACAGGTCCGCTCTCGCTTGTGCATCTGAAGGCACCAGACACCCAGAACACAGAGCAGGGAGGAAAGCAGGGAACAGACAAGAAGGCAAGGTCAGGGCCAGATCCCAGCACCGAGGGCCTGGGCTTTGATTCTCCAGGATACATTCCCACCTTGGGGCCTTGGAGCCAAATCTGCATCAGATCCCTGCTAGCCCCAGTGTCAGTCACAGATACCGGTCGATAACCATTGGGTAACTAGCTGACAACGAGCCAATACCCATGGGGTAACTAGCCAATAATGATTGTGTAACTAGCCAATAACTAGCCAATAACCATTGGGTAACTAGCTGATAACCACTGAGTAACTAGCCAATAACTAGCCAATAACCATTAGGTAACTAACTGATAACCATTGGATAACTAGCTGATAACTAGAAGCAATGACCATTGGATAACTAGCTGATAACTAGAAGCAATGACCATTGGATAACTAGCTGATAATTAGAAGCAATGACCATTGGATAACTAGCTGATGATCACTGAGTAACTAGCCAATAACTAGCCGATAACCACTGGCTAACTAGCTGATAATTAGCCAACGATTGTTCGATAACTAGCCAATAACCACTGGGTAATGAGCTGATAATTAGCTGAGTGCAATGGTGCCTGTTGCCAGTTCCTGCTGGGACCCCTTGAGTGCGTGGGGGGCCCAGGCTTTCAAAAGCCAGCCGGCTGCCAGTGGCTTGTGAGAAGAACGACCCCTGAAGAGGGCGTCATACTGTGACCCAGCGGGCTGGACCCTCAGCGACGGTGGGACAGCAGACTATGCCCCAGCGGGATAAGGTCCTGAAGGAACGTCACCATGTCGTGGCGTCGGATGAAGAGTTGTCATCTCGTGATGTGACGCAGTGTCACAAAACCCGTCGTCATATTGTGACATAACGTAGGAGGCTCCAGTAGGACGCCGCATGTCCTGATGGCATGTGATGACATCACAGGTGGGCACCCTCCCGTCACGGCACCAGGTGATGACATCACAAATAGGCACCCTCCCATCATGGCATCATGAGATGACATCGCAGGTGGGCACCCTCCCATTACGGTACCACGTGATGACATCACAGGTGGGCACCCTCCCATTACGGCACCATGTGATGACATCACAGGTGGGCACCCTCCCGTCACGGCACCATGTGATTGCCTCACAAATAGGTGCCTTCCTGTCACAGGGCATGTCATGACTTCACAAGTGGGCACCAGCCCATCACAGCAGCATGTGATGACATCACAAAGACCTCCTCACGTCGTCGTACATCATGATGTCACCATTAAGAAATCATGATGATATCATCATACAGAAACGGCTCCGCATGGGGACACCGCAGGGGCTGGCACGGAGGAATAGACCGGGATGCAGATGCCCTGAAGGGACCTTTCTCTGTGTGATGGGATGTGAGAGATGCCCTGGCACATGGGGCCGGGGGCGTGGTTCCATAGGGCTCCCCCGTAGGGGGTTACCCACACAGGCGCTCCCAGAGCACCCACAGCCTGGGTACCCCAGAGCTAACCTGCATGGACACCTCCCTACAGCCTGTTGCCTGGCTAGCATTATCCTCATTTACAGGTGGGGAAACTGAGGCACAGAATGGCAGCAGTGACTCGCCCAAGGTCCCCGTGGGTGATAGAACCCAGGAGCCCTGACTCCCAGCCGCCCACACCTTGTTGTAGTTCTTGCCAGCCGACTCCCTCTCAATGGGGCGCAGCGCTTGCAGCTGGGCGTCCAGGATGTCCAGCAGCTGCTCCATCAGCTTGACAGAGGAGCTGACGTCGCCAGCGTAGATGGGTCCCCGTGTGTGCCGCGCCAGTTCGCTGGCGATGTTGGCCGCATTCTCTCCACTCTTGATCTGCCGGGACAAGGGGGAAGAGACCCTGCTTAGCCCCGGGGAGCCGGGTGCCAGGCCCAGTTCTCCCCACACAGGGTAGAAGTGCCCCTCGGCCCGCCCCACAGGGTACAAGCGACCTGCCAGATCCCGCCCCATAGGGTACGAACCATTGTCTCCCCCCAGGCCCTCTGTAGGGTACAAGCCATGCCCCGCGTCCCACTCTGTAGGGTATGAGTGATGCCCCCCAGCTCCCACATAGGGTGCGAGCGATGCCCCCCCAAAGCAGAGAGGAGAGTATGGGGGGCACAGGGAGGGTGGAGGAAAGGGGGAGCAGTGGTACCTTCTGTGCCACCTGGTTGACCCAGGGGCTGGTGCAGTTGCTGAGGTCGGGGCCACGCGGGTTCCAGATCCCCAGGGCTGGCAGGCACTGGAAGGAGGCGATGCCTGCGGGCAGAGAGGGAGGCGGGAGGCACCAGAGAAGGGGAGAAGGGAGATGGCCGGGGCCCCCTGTCAGCCTAGCCCAGCCCCTGATTCCCCAGTGTAGGCAGTGCCCATCCACGCCCCCAAGGGGTACGTGGGCTTTGGGGGTGGGGGCTCTGCTCTGGGGGGTGCAGTGCCTGAAGAGGCAGCAGTCCCCCACTTTGTGTGGCCACGTCGCCCTCTAGGGGTCAGGCTGGCAGAGGGTGTAAAGGCCCTGCTATAGCTATGAGCGGAGGGAGCACTCCCATGGCAGCTCGAAGAAACAGGGGTGTGTCTCCCCACCAGACCCTGTGTCGGGGCCGCAGCCCTCGGCTGACCATGGCCCCCTCGAAGCAGATAAGCACCGCAGACTGGCTCCCCAGTGCAGGAAAACCCCGGCTCCAGCACAGAGGGGCAGGGCCAGCGAGATGTGGGGACGGGGCAGATGGGTGGCGGCCACGGGCTCTGGCTGTGAAGCGCTGACCCCCCCCAACCCAGCGCATCGGCGCCATGCAGTCACCACACAGCCCCATGCTGCCCAGCTCAGCGAGACAGGGACCGGGATGGGGAGAGAACCCAGGAGTCCTGGCACCCAGACCCCGCTGTAACCGCTACAGCCCACTCCCCTCCCAGAGATAGGGAGAGAACCCAGGAGTCCTGGCACCTAGCCCCCTGCTCTACCCACTAGACCCCACTCTCCTCGTCTTCCCTGCTGGCCGGCAGACTCTGAGGGGGGCAATGCCCCCTGCCACTCCATCCCGCTGCCCCCCCCAGCCGCCCGTTACCTCTGGTGCCCTTGGGGCAGGGCCGCTCCACCAGCATGCCCTGCTGCGTGGCCGGCCACTGGACCCGTCTGACCTCCTTGGGCTCACAGAAGAGCTCGGGGGAGACGTGCTGGTTGGAGGAGGGGGGCTTGCGGGTGCTGGGGGCGGCGGCTGTGACGGGGTGCAGCTCCGTGCCCTTCTGGTTGATGGCGCCGATGGGGTGGGTGGTGAGGGGGGCCCTGCGCACCGTGGTGGTGGCGGCGGGCGAGGCCGTGGTGGTGACCGTGGTGGGCCGCACCGTGGTGGTGGTGCTAAGTGGCGTGGAGGTGACAGGGCCTGGGGGCGGGAGGAGGGAGGTTAGAGACCCAGACACCCCACCTATGGCCCTGGGACCCCCGAGTCCCCCTTCCTCCCAATGGCCCTGGGACACCCCCCCCCCCCCCGAGTCCTGCTCCCTCCCTCCTGCCCTAGGAACCCACCAAGTCTCCCCCCATGGCTCTGGGACTTCCAAGTCCCCCTTCCTCCCTATGGCCCTGGGACCCCCGAGTCCCCTATCCTTCCTATGGCCCTCGGACCCCCCCGAGTCCTCCCTACATTCCTCCCTACAACCCTGGGAACCAGCAGAGTCCCCCTCCCTCGCTACAGCCCTGGGACCCCCCCTGAGTCCCGCTCCCTCCCTACAGCCCAGGACACGCCAATCCCCCACCCACCTATGGCCCTGGGACCCCGCTGAGTCCCCCTCCTCCCTCCCTCCTGCCCTAGGAACCCACCAAGTCTGCCCCCATGGCTCTGGGAACCTCCTGAGTCCCCTACTCCCTCATGGCCCTGGGAACCCCCCACCAGTTCCCCACCCCCGCTATGGTCCTGGGAACCCTCTACCCAAAGCCCCCCATCCCCACGCACAGCCGTGGGAACCCCCAACCTGAACATCCCCTGGCTCCATGGACCCCCTGCACACGCCTGGTTCCCCTCCCCCAGACACGATCATGCACAACCCTGAACTCCTCCCTCCCCTCCCACACACCCCTATTCCCCCCCTTGCACACCTTTTGGTCCCCACACACTCCCTGGTAATCCCTCCCGCCCTCCACCTGCACCCCTTCCACCTGCCCCCCTGGGCTCCACCCCCTTTTGACCCTTCCAACAGCCCCCCCCCCCCCACACACACCTGAGACCCTCTCCCCCACCCAGGCCCCCTGACACCACACACCCAAGTCCCTGAGACACCCCCGCATGAGCCCCTGTGCGCCCCTCCCCATGAGATCCACCCCCCAGTGATGATCCACCACAGTTTCCCTCCAGACTCCTCTACAGGCTCCTCTGAGCCCGCCCAAATCCTACAGAGCCCCCCCATAACTCTGACTCCCTGGGAGCCCCCCACCGCCCCCTGCAAACCCCCTCACTGAGACCCTCCACCTCCTGAACTCCACACAGAGCTCTGAGCCCTCCCGAGGTCCCCCAGCGGCCCTCCCAACCCCCAGACATCTCCAGCCAACCCCCCCCACTGCTATGAGCCTCCCCCGCAATAGCCCCCAAACCCCCAAGTTCTGAAGGGCTGCGCCCCCTCCTCCACCCGAGGAGAGCAGACATTTGGGTTCCCGCACTGGTGGGGGCCGGGCTGTGACCCCCACCATTGGGGGCGGCTCTCCTAGCTCTAGGGGTGCTGCCCGTCTTTCCCCTCCCTCACAAGCCCTGCCCCCCCGAGGGGCTGGCGGTGCCCAGTGTGGGGGGGGGGGGTGGCTTGCGCTCACCCGTGCTGGGGTCGGGGGGCCCGAACTCCAGGGCGTAGCGCACCACGAAGTAGTTGTTCCAGACGTAGAGCTGGTTGTCGCGGGGGTTGTAGTCCACGGAGGAGACGTACTGGTAGGGGTTGGGGAAGGCCAGCGAGACGGGCTCCTCCCGGTTGAGGTTGGTGTTGAAGGCGTAGTCCACCCGGTTGCCGGCGGCCTCGCTGTCGTCGTCCACGTAGACGGAGCGCACCACGTACAGCACCCCGCACACCATGAAGGCATTGGAGGCCGAGCGCTTGTCGTAGCCCGTCTCCCAGGTGCCCTCGAAGCGCAGGGTGTAGGGGTTGAGCTGGCTCACCACCAGGCGCCCGTTGTTGCCCTCGGTGGCGTAGATGACCCACAGCCCGTTCTCATCCACCGCCAGGTCGATGTCGGTCTTGCCCCCCCAGCGGTAGGGCGAGGTGTCGTGGTAGTTGGCCGTGTTGATCACCGTCTCGCCGCTCTTGATGCGGGTCCGCAGGTCGTACTTGATGATGTTGCGGGTCCGCTCCTTGTTGTAGAAGACGGCCCCGTCGTACACCACGAAGCCCGTGCCGTCCACGCGGTTGGGCAGGCGGTAGGTGGTGGTGTGACGGGCGCCCACGTAGTCCTCCCACGAGGCGTACTCCGTCAGCGTGTCCGTCCGGTAGGGAATCCACGGCATGACGTAGATCCGGTCGCCGGCTTGCAGTGGGTCTTTGCACCAGGCGCCCGACTGATGCTCCGATTCGTGGGTGGACGTGGCCTCCAGCACCTTCTGTAGGGTCCCCGGGCAAACGAATACTGGGGGGGGGGAGGGAGCAGGGAGGGGAGGGAGATTGGGGCAAGTGGGAAGGGAGGAAGAGGAGGATCAAGAGAGTGAGTGAGCGATAGAATGAGAGAGAGAGAGAGAGAGAGAGAAAGGAAGAGAGAAAAGAGAAGAAAGAATAAATTTGTAACAGGCTGTTGGCTGGAGGAATGAAAATCAACTCTCGGTTCCCAGATCAGCTGCAGTCATGGGTGATTCATCTCTGTTACTGGGCAGAGTGCTTGGGGGGTACTTTTTGGGGGGCGTGGGAAGGCTGGGGGGCATTGTGAAGGACAGGGGATGGAGGGGGAACCCAGATCTAAAGAAAGAAAAGACTTTGGAAGGGTGTGGCCTGCCGATCTCAGCGTGAAGACAGCGTGGTCACTTGCTCCAGAGAGCTGGGGTCAGCCGCCCCGGCTGTCGAGGGACCGGGCATGGGCCGGGTAGGCCCTGCTGGAACCAGGTCTGGTTTCACAGCCAGCCCGAATGCCACGGGACACGGCCAGGTCCCTGCCACCCTGCACCAGGGGTGATTCATTTACGCTGGCACAAAGTGCGGGTGAAATGCCACCGCGTCAGAAAGGGCTGTCGGGAGGGGCAGACCCTCTGCTGGGCAGGGTCACATGGACTCCAATGGAGCGATGAGATCTGGCCCATTTGCCAATGACTGCCCAGGCTGCAGGGTGCACAGACTCGGGTCCCCAGCTTTGTGGTGCAGGGTTTCTTGGAGGGACCCCAGCTTAGCTCCGGTAAATGAAGAATGCTGGTGAAAAGTCAGCAAGCAATCAGCCGGTGGTTGGAAGGACCCTGCCTAGCTCTTAGCTGAGTCTCCCTCCTGGCTGGGAGCCAGGTCAGCACTATAATCTGTATCTTAATAGGTGGGGAAACTGAGGCACGGAGGAACAAAGTGACTTCCTTCAAAGGGAAGTAAGTGGAAGACCTGGGGATAAAACCCAGGAGTCCTGACTTCCAGCCCCTCCAATTTCTCCACTAGGATCCCACTTCCTCGAGGATGTAGGAATAAAATCTAGAAATCCTGATGGCCAGCCCCTGACCCTAATCACTAGGCTACACTCCCACAGCTGTGAATAGAACCCAGGAGTCCTGGCTCCCAGCCCCCCTCCCCTGGCTCTAACCACTAGACCCCACTCCCCTCTGGTTAACATTCTTCCAGATTCTCCCTCTGTCGCCAGATATTCTTCAGGCGAGAAATCCTTTCCCCTCGGAAGGTGGGATGGGTGGGTAATGGACGCGTCCCCCTCTAGCCCCTGTTCCTACACATTGGTTGGAGTGACACCGATTTGGGGGTGGGGACACACAGTTGGAATGAAAAATAAGCAAAGCAAAAGATCCAACATTTTGCCAATTCAAAAGGAATAGCGGCAGAGCCCCGGTTGGGATCCTGTGTCCAGCTGACGTCTCGCTGGGCGTGGGGGGCTAAGGGGGTGTCCCATGGCCCTGGGGGGCAGGGAAGGGTTAGTGTAGAGCCCTGCAGAGAGATCCTGCCCCTTGGAAAGATTCTGGGATCAGCAGCCTGTGGGGTTAGCAGACGGTGCCGGATTCCCTCCTGGGACGAACAGCTGATGGAAGGACGACAGAAGATCAAAGCAGTCTGGTCTGCTCCCCACCCCCAGCCCCAGGCCCCCCCACGCTCCCACATCTCGCCCCACCCTGGATGCCTCTGGAGTGACCTTAACAGCCAGGTTTGATTCAGATCAGCATGAGTCATGAGAACTGGTGCACATGGGGTGGGGTGGTGAAGTGACAGCCGGGGGAGATGGAGGGGGTGGGGTGAGACAGTGAGCAGACCCCCCCCCCCCGACCCAGACATGACCCTGGGAGGATCTTGGGTTCTGAGCCAAGAGGAAAAGCTGTTAGCGAGAAAAACGGAGCGGGGAAGGTGGGGGGCGGGGGGCAGGCGTGACCGTCCTCCGGGTGTGTCCGGGCAGCTGGAGAGAGGCTGGGGAAGAAAACGGGGGTGGGGTGGGTTAGTGCTGCAAGGAAAGAAATGAAGCCACGGGCCAGAGCAGAGGATCCGCACCAGCGATCGCAGGTGCTGAACGGGACGGGATTGGACGCAAATCCCCAGGCGGCCAGAGGGGGAGACAGAGTCAACCGGAGGTGGAGTCAGTACGAATGGCACCGCCTCCCTTGGGGGTGGGAGTGTAAGGGGGGGGGGATCAAGCACCCTGTCAGGGTGGGGCGGCTGGCCCTGGGGGCCCCACACCCCCCTGCATCCATGCCCAGCCCGTCTCCCATTTGCCTCCCCCAGACGGGGCCCATTTATCCCTCGCCCGCTGCAGCCACCACCTTGTGGCGGGGGCGGGATGGGGAAACGGCCGTGGCCGGCAGCCATCCCGGCATCGCCAGGGCTTGGAGGGGCCTGATCCAGCGCCAAGCGAATCCTCTGCTCTGGTTTGGCGCGTTTGGCCCATGGGGCCAGCAGGCTCCAGTCCAATTGGCTATGCCAAGCCGGGAGCCCTGCGCCCTGCAGCCACACGTCAGGCTCTGGCACGTACGGCAGAGGGAATCTCCCGGCAATAATTCCCTGGCGGACCCAGACTGCCAGCTACATCGCCCCCTGCTGGCCCCCGGAGGAATTTACCCCCTCCTGGTCACTGCACCTGCTGCCTGCCCCTTGCTGTGGGTGTTTGGACCGATGAGAATCACAGCAGGAGCCTTTGGCATGAGGGGACTGGGCGACACGACCCTGGGAGGTCTCTCCTCGCCCGCAGACAGGCACAGAACCCAGGAGTCCTGGCTCCCAGCCCCTCCCGCTCTAATCACAAAACAGTCTCCTGGAGCGAGATTAGTAAATGGAGCAGACGGGCTGGGAATCGGGACCCCTGGGTTCCATATCTGGGTTTGCTGCTCACCCTTGGGCCAGTCTGTCCATCCATCTATCCTTGTTCACCGCCCCCCCCATCTCTCCCTAGACACAGTGTCCGTCTAGCTCAAGTGAGGGATAACCCGCCCCAGCCTTTTCGCCATTAAGCCAACGGGTAATTCCCCATCAGAGCTAAAAACAAGCCCTGTGTTTCCAGTCTGAATTTACTCAGCTTCCAGCCGCTGGCTCTTGCTTTGCCTTTGTCGGGGAGACTGACCAGCCCCCTGCTCGCTGCCCGTGGCTGTGATCGAGTCACCTCGGCCCGGCTCTCCCATAAGCCTGGAGCTGAAGCTCCTCCACGCTCTCGCCAAGGCAGGTTTCCAGGCCTCCAGTCATCCTTGCATCTCTCCCCATCCCCCTTCCTCTTTTCAGCGAGGCCCCCGCAACTGGACACAATGGGTTGTCTGCCCCACCAACGCCGCCCCTCTATGCACCCATCCAACCATCTCCATCTACCCCTCTACACGCCCCTTTATCCCCATCTCCCTGTACATACCCCTCTATCCACCTAGCCCCGTTTCTATCACTGTACATGCCCCCATCCACCTATCCCCATAGACCCCCTACCGATCCCTGTACACACCCCTCTATCCACCTATCCCCATACACCCCTACCAATCCCTCTACATACCCCTCTATCCACCTATCCCCATCCACCCCCTACCTATCCCTGAACATACCCTCTAGCCACCTATCCTCATACACCCCCTACTGATCCCTGTACACAGCCCTCTATCCACCTATCCCCATCTACCCCTACCGATCCCTGTACATACCCCACTATCTCCATACACCTCCTACCTATCCCTGTACACACCCCTCTAACCACTTATCCCCATACACCCCCACCCATCCCTGTACACACCCCCACCCACCTATCCCCATGCACCCCCTACCTTACCCTGTACACACCGCTCTAACCACCTATCCCCATGCACCCCCTACCTATCCCTGTACACACCCCTACCCACCTATCCCCATACACCCCCTACCTTTCCCTGAATATGCCCCTCTAACCACTTATCCTCATACTCTCCCAGCTATTCCTGTACACATCCCCTCTATTCATCCATCCACCCACAGACAGCCTCTACCTATCGCTGTATATGTCCCTCTATCCAACCATGCCCATATTCCCCCCATATACTCCTGTACACACACCTCTATTCATCCATCCCTATACACCCCCTACCTATCCTATACCTATTCATCCATCCCCAGACTTTCCATCTACCTATCCCTATCCCTGTACACTCCCCTCTATGTACTTATCCTGATACACCCCCACCTCTCTATTCAGCCACCCTCATTCCCCCTGCTTGCTCCATCCATCTCCATACACATCACCCCTCTACCTAAGCTCTATGGCCCCATTCACACAGTAGCTGAGCACCTCCCAGTCGTTAATAGATCGGTCCTCCCACTACACTTGTGAGAGGCAAGTACTATTATTTCTTAGTTTCTGCTGTGGGTTTGTACAGCGCCTGGCATGATGGGGCCCTGGGCTGTGATTGGGGCACCTGAGTGCTACCACCACACAAACCAGAGAGACTGAGGAATTTGCCCCGTCACACAGGGAGTCTGGCAGGGAGCTGACCCTGGATCTCGAGCCCCTAACCGCTGGGCCACATTTCCTCCCTGGCTCCGTCCTCCCCACGTGCTATGATCAAGTCACCGCTGACCCTACTCTGTGCTTGGGTGCAAACTCCCATTTAATTTGGAGGATGGGGGAAAGCTGGGGAGATGGCAATCCACCTACTCCAGACACCCCTTCTAATCTAATCTAATCTAATCTAATCTAATCTAATCCCAGGCAGCCCCATCTAGTCCATATTCCAGCCTTACCAACTCAGCGGGATGCCTCTTTCCTTTTGACAGCCTGATCCAGCTCCCCGCGCCCCCCAAAGGGCAGAGCAGGGGGCTGAGCTCTGAGTTAACCTGCTCAAGGCCCATCCCCCCCTGCATGGAATCATTACAGCCGGGGGAGGCAGGTCCAGGCCCCACGCCGGGGTGTCCCTCCTGCATTAGCATGGCCAGTGTGTCCACTGAACCCCGATGGGAGTTACACACACGCGGGTCTCCAGCCAGGATCTGAGCCGCGGTTCCTCTGCCAGCACAGAAGGTTGTTATCGAGCTGGGGGTGGCAGCGGGGGCGGGGGGGGGGGGGGAGAGCCTGGTAGGACGAGCTGGAGCGGGATGTGGGACCTTTCCCCCTGAACCTGTGAGCTCCAGCTGTGGGGACCCTCTGGGCTCATCCTCATGCCCTTGGCAGCCCTGGGCCTTTCCCTGCTCTCAACCCCACCTGCCCCCTGCACTGCCCTAGAGCGGCTCCCATCCAACCTGCCTCATGCACTGCCCAGTTCCTGCCAGCCAGGGGCAGCAGCGAGACAGGGATGCATGCCTGGGGGAAGAGGGGAGATGTTCCTGCCTTTGCCATCCCCTACCTGCCCCGAGGCCAGTGCTGGGGATGCCCCCAGTTCCTGATGTTAGCCAGCTGGCGCTGGTTCCTCTGAGCCAGGGGTCGGGGGGCAGTTCCGGAGTGTTTGCACCTGCTCTGAAATTTGTAACCCGCCCACTCCCGTCTCAATCATCGGGTGCCACCCTCGGCCCACCTTTGCTGCCCAGGTTCCCTGGGCCTGGGGTAAACCCAGATCCGGAGCTAGGGGTAAATCCAGGCCAATGCTCTGAGAGTCGAGGGAGAGCTGCATGGGGGGGATGCAATCAGAGAGTGTGTGTGCATGGGTACGTATATTGCGATGCACGTGCTCCCGTGTATGCGGGCATGTTTGCATGCGTGTTCCTTTGTGTGTGCATGGACACGCCTGGGGGGGGGGTGTTCCGGTGGGTGCATCTGTGCTTGCTTTTTGGCGTGTGTGTGCGTGTTCCCACGGGCATGCATGTTGCCACATGTGTGCAGGGTGTCCTGTGTTCTGTGCATTCACATCTGAGTACGTGTGTGCGGTTGCGTGCATTGCCCTCTTGTGGCACAGGCCATGGAGGGATAAAGGATCTACAGCTAGTGCAAACCAGCGGAGTTGCTCTTTAGCACGGGTGCTGGGGGGGGGGGGGGGGGGGTTGGGCCATGCTGGGGGCTCTAGCCCCAGCGGTGTGATCTGACCCCATTCCTGTCCCACTCTGGGTGATCATAGGCTCCTCTCTCAGACTCACAGGTTCAGTTGGGCTGGCCCCACAGCCCAGGCTGGGGGTGGTGAGGTGGGATGGATGGAGGGCTCCTGGCGGGAGGAGGAGGAGGAGAAACACATTGTTAAAGACGGGGTGAGGGTGGGTTAGCTGGTTTCTATCCCTCCTGGGCGCACAGGGGATGGGAGTGGGCTGTCCACAGTCTGAGGCAGCCGGGGCCGAAATGGACAAGGAAGCAATCAACTTAAAACAAACAAAAAAAGCCACATCAGGAAGGTTTTTAACGCCCCAGAACCATGGGATCCTTGCTGGACCTGTGGGAAAAAAAGCACGTTTAGCCCCCCCCAGCAAAAATAAATATATATCTGCCCCTGCCCTCCCCACCCCAGTGCATTTGGAAATACAAAATAAGCCGAGAGAAGGAGAGAAAAACATGGATTGGAAAGAATCAAGCCTGGCTTTTTTTTTTTGCTGTGGTCTCTTAAGCAATTATCAATTTGTTAATTTACTGGCTTCCTACTGCTGCTTCTGACAGCCCCAATGCTCGTTAGAAAAATCTCGTTTTCTCCCTGCCCTGGTACTTACATTAAACTAGAAACCTCCACAAAGGGCTGAGATGGTCAAATTAAAATATATATATAAATATAAAATCGATTGCATCCCCGCCCCTTCTGGCAATAACAGATCGAGTTAAAGACCCTGAGTGCAGCTTTTGCTTAATTTAATTTCTTTTAACAGGCAGGAAAAAAATAAGAAGAATCCCAACCCCTGGATTTATCGGAAGAAAAGAAATAAAGGAACAAAAAAAAAGAAATAACATAAAATTCCATATTAAAGTGGTTAGTAAAACCAAACAAAAACCAAACAAACGTACCCACCAGATTACTATGGCTAGTGTTAAAAAGCTGGTTTATATATATATACGTGTAGACATAAATATATATATAAACAAATCGGGGTGTTTTTTTTAGTTGAGCGTCATCTCGTTAGCATAGCGTTCCAGGGGTTAACAGAGAGGACAAGCCGGGAGGAATGAGACAAAGTCAAAGAAAATGAAAGTCGTCACTTTTAGGAAAAGAACCCAAGAGGTTTAGGAGCTCCTGCGTGGGGGTGTGGGGAAAAATTCTGAATCGGCACTGTGGTAAAGCAGGTGCTTAACTTTAAGCATGGGCTTCTGTTCTAATGTTCGAAGACTCCTTGTGTATCATGAATAATAAATACTACTGCTGGGAAGGAGATAACTTTCAGCGGGAGTGAAAGTCCCCTTGATGTCATGGGGATTTACGCACAGGGTCGCGCGCTGTCCCAAAGAAGGGATAGTGGCATGCCCAGGCTGGACGAATGTAAGCACCCAAATCCGTGGATATCCACCCCGCCCAATGCCTGGCCACGAAGGAGAGTGAGTCGAAAAGCGAATTTGCCGATTGGAATCAAATTGATGGAATTTTTTTTTGTAAAAAATCAATCAATAAGCCCATCTGACCCGTCAGCTCCCTCCCCGCTCATACTAACCATGTTTTTTTTAAAATTCCATGTTAGGAGGGGGGGGGGAAGAAGGAATTAGGAAATAATAATCATAAAAAAGAGACAGAACCGAAATCAAGAGGAGAAAGAGAAAGCCGGTGACTGAGGTAGATACCCGACTGGTTGCCATGGAAACATGAACAGAGGAGCAGAGAAACTCAGTTGAATGATTAAAAAAAGACGGAGAGGAAGCCCCCATGACTAGTTCCCCTGAAGGAGGTAAAAAGTCGAGCAGACATTAATAGTTGCCCCCCCCACCCCCCACGAGCAGGCGAGCCAAGGACTCATGGATCAGTCTTTGGATTCCAGTTTGGTTACAAAAATCCTTTCCAGATTGGAGCTGGTGGCTTGTATTTTGCATCGGGCAGGTGGCGAAAGGGGCCTGTATTTTAGCTAGGGAGGCCAATTGGAATTAACAAGACCAGAGAGAGAAAATTGGGGGGAAGGGTGGGGGGGGGAGAGGGAAGGTTCTGGGAGGAAAAAGGAAAGTTAGGGAAAGAGGGGTCGGGGTAGGATCAGAGGAGGTGGAATTCACATTTAATATGGCCACAGAGAATATAACAAGGTGTTGGGTTTAGGGGGTCAGGGGTAATGTTCTGTTTACCTTTTTGTTCCACTTCTACTTTAAGCATCGGAAGAAAGAAGAAAAAAAAATAGATTGAAAAAAAAAAGTGCAAGGAAAGGAGAAAAAAAAAGAGAGAAGAGATTAAATTGCTTTTCCCCCCGCCCCAAAGAAACCTTTTCTTTATCGCAACTTTTTCCGCCCCACCCTTCCGACCCCCATTTCAGAGCCCACCCCCCGCCCTTTTTAATTGTTAAAATTGTTGCTTGTTTTAGGCAAAGAGAGAGAGAAAAACGTGTGTTGGATTTTTGTTGGAGGATTTTATAAATCAGGTTTGATTTGTTTTTAGGATTCAATGGGTTTTTGCTCCAGCAGCGACGCCCTTGGAAAGAGAAACATCAAGAACTCCCCCCCGCCCCAATGCAAATAATAAAATAATAAGAAATGTCGCAACAACCCAAAATTATAAGAATTAAAAAAAAAAAAACCCAAATGCAAAACTCTGAGCACCCCAGGAACAGAAAGGACAGTAGGAGATAGATAGGGATGGACAGATGGATGGTTGTGTATGGGGATAGATAGATAGATAGATAGATAGGTAGATAGATAGATAGATGTGTATGGGGATAGGCAGTTAGATAGAGGGGGTGTATGGGGATAGACAGATAGATAGAGGGGGTGTATGAGGATAGACAGATTGATCGATCAGTCAAAAGAACCAGGATTCTGGGATCTTAGCTGAATTAAGAGGCCCAGGTGGCCCATAGACATCCGCCCCCACCCTCAACTGCTGATCTTCTGTTGCTTAGCTTCAAGCTGACACCAATCCGCTCTTGTCAATAACAGCCCACTCATCACCCTAGATCTAAATGGCTGTATTCCCTGGTCTGGGACATGCAAGAGGTCTGAGTAGATGATCAGATCTATCTAATCTATCTATCCCCATACACCTCATCTAATCTAATCTAATCTAATCTAATCTAATCTAATCTAATCTAATCTATCTATCTATCTATCTATCTATCCCCATACACCTCATCTATCTATCTATCTATCTATCTATCTATCTCATAAGAACAGCCATGCTGGGTCAGCCCAGCGGTCCAGCTAGCCCAGTGTCCTGTCTTCTGAGAGAGGCTGGTGCCAGGTGCTTCAAAGTGAACTAACAGAACAGGGCAATTATCAAGTGACTCATCCCTGTCATCCAGTCCCAGCTTCTGGCCATCAAAAGTGTACTTTAGAGTCACCCAGAGCATGGGGCTGCGTCCCTGACTAGCTTGGCTGATAGCCTTTGATGGACCTGTCCTCCAGGAACACCTCCGATGGATTTTTGACCCCAGTTATCCTTTTGGCCTTCCCAGCAGCGCATTCCACAGGCGGACTGTGTGGTGCTTGCAGAAATACTTAGGGTTGTTTTAAATCAGCTGCCTGCTCATCACATCGGGTGAGCCCTAACTTTGTGCTATGTAGCGGTCAATAACACTTCTCTAGACACTGTCTCCGCCCCAGCCGTGATTTCACAGCCCTCTATCAGATCCCCCCTCAGTCGTCTCTTTTCCAAGCTGAACAGTCCCAGCCCTGTTAATCTCTCCTCATGCGGCCGCTGTTCCATCCCCCTGATAATTTTTGTTGCCTTCTCTGCACTTTCCCCAGTCCCAATATATCCTTTTTTGCAATGGGGCGACCAGAACTGCAGGGAAGATTCGAGGTGTGGGGGCACCGTGGATTTATACACCTTGCTCTCTCTCCATACACCCCCACTGCCTGTCTATCTAGCCTCCTACTCCCCACCCCCATTCTGCAGCTCAGCCTGGTTCCTAGGCACAGATCCATCACACCCCTAGGTCCCTGTCCCAAAGCCCCTCGTCTCTCACTCCCAGATGCGCTGGGAATCCCAGCTTCCTTTCTCATCACCTTTGAAAGCTCCTACCCCACTGAGGAAAACCCCCTGTGCTCTGTAAACCAGGATTGTTTCTGTCATGATTGACGGGCCTGCCCCCCATCCCCTGCTCAGACGCAGCCCTCCCACGCCCCACTGCACCTCGACCATGCTCCATCTGCTCCTTGCTCTCTGATGCCTCCGCCCTGTGACGATAATTCCTGATGCTTTACAAAGGCGGTCAGCATCCTAACACCATATATCATATACCAGTGGGGAAACTGAGGCACAGAGCAGGGACGCAACCCCTCCCAGCTCACCCAGAGGAGCCAGAAATAGAGCCCAGCTCTTCTGCGTCTCAGTGCAGTGCTCTCGCCACTAGACCACGCTGCCTTCTTGATCCTGTTAGCAGTGGACGGTGCCCTCCTAGCTCAGAGCCCACAGAGCCCTCAAATGGCTGCTTGAGTCCATTGAAGAGCCTGGGGAAACAGCACAGAGCTCCACCAAAATCCAGGGGTCATTGTGAGCAGCACCGGCCGTGGCGCTGTGGCTTGTTTGTGCCGAGAGCTCTGGCCCCAATTAAATACAAATGACCTTGTTTTTTAACTACACTTTGAATGGGAAGTTCCTCCTCTGTGGGGCAAGGTGGGGGGCTGGCTCCAATCTGACCCCAGGGCAGCTCTGGCGGGCAGGGAATGGGACATGGGGCCTTTCCTCTCTAGGGGGCACCGGCTCTGATCTTACACCAGGGCAGGGGCTGGCTGGCTCAGGGGGCAGGGAATGGGACACAGGGCCTTTCCCCTCTAGGGGCCACCACTTTTGGTCCCTCTTTGTCTGATGACAGCTTTCAGTGCAGTTCAGGCAGAGAGGAGGGAATTCTCCAGGTTGGCGTTTGGCCAGGACGGACACCGGGGTTCACACCCCAACCTGCCAGGGGCTCCTTTGCTACACGTGTATTCAGGCCTGAGTGTGAGGCGTGACCCGAAGGACAGGGAGGTCTGAGGAGCTGGGCCTGGGCTGGGCTTATGGTCCTGCCACCTTGGGAATTCTACCCCAACAGAGGTTACTGATGCCTGACAGATGGACAGAGGGTTTTATGGGGCTGGGTAGACAGAAGGGGTGAAAGGGGATAGACAGATGGATACCGGGTGTGTGAGGATAGATAGAGCGCTGTGTATGAGGCTGAGTAGATACAGAGGAGGGGTGTTTGAGAGTAAATAGGGAGTGTATGGGGCTGGCTGGATTGAGGGGTGGGTATGGGAAGGATGGGTGGGTGTACATGGGGATGGATGGATCAGGTGTTTGAGACTGGATGGACAGACAGAGGGGCATGCATGAGGCTGGATGGACAGACAGAGGGATGTGTATGGGGATGGCTGGCTGGAGGGGTGTGTATGGGGTTGGATGGATGGATCGAGGGGTGTGTATGGGGAGGGATGGATGGATGAATGGATGGAGGGGTGTGCATGGGGCTGGATGGACAGACAGAGGGGTGTGTATGGCGATGGATGGATGTAGGGAGGGGTGTGCATGGGGCCGGATGGACAGACAGAGGGGTGTGAATGGGGATGGATGGATGGGTCGAGGGGTGTGCATGGGGCTGGATGGACAGACAGAGGGGTGTGTATGGGGATGGATGGAGGGGTGTGTATGGGGAGGGATGGATGGATAAATGGATGGAGGGGTGTGCATGGGGCTGGATGGACAGAAGGATGTGCATGGGGATGGATGGATGGAGGGAGGGGTGTGCATGGGGCTGGATGGACAGAGGGGTGTGTATGGGGCTGGATGGACAGACAGAGGGCTGTGTATGGAGATGCACAGACTGACAATCTAGCAGTGCTAACATCTGACTCTCACCCCCTCGTTGCCCATCACTGGTCACGCTCTGGGGTCGGCCGTTCTCCACAGTGCAGAGGCCCGCGGCCCTTGGCGGCGAGTTCTGTGGGGTGGCGCTGACAGCCAGCCAGGCTGAGCTCCTGCACTGGGGCTGGCTCTGGAAGGGCATGGGACTAAGGCGGAGTGGGGCGGTGTGGGGCGGGGCCCTGCCTTGCTCCATGGGAGCCCTGAGGGCTGGCCTGGGCCTGGCCTCCTCGGCATCCTGCTGCAGCCGTACTGCCAAGCTGGTGAACTTGTGAAAAGGTGACTGGCGGGGGGAGGGGGAGGATATTAAATACAGGGGGGAAGCAAGTTAAAAATAGTGCTTGGGAAGGGGAAAAAACAGCTCCAGCCAGAAATTAATATCCGACAATCTGCTCAGCGGCAAAGAGCAAACCAGCCAGGTAGAAATCTCCAGCCACATGCGTTTGTGCCAGGGCGAGGGGCAAATCGGTGCCCAGCTCTGGGGACACTGTGGGGTCGGGGGGGGATGTCGGGGCAGGGGTGAACTGCCTTGCTGCCTACGGAGCCGCACGAGACCTGGGGCTTAAAGCTTGGGGCGAGATTGTCGGCTGGTACACACGGGCGCTGGCTGTGGGCGACGGGTCCCCCGTGCCGCTCTGCTGAGGGCTGAGTCTGTTACGGCCAGGCCAGAGAGCTCTCTAGCTCAAGGGGTGTAGCTCTCAGGAGCCCTGGGGCAGCCCCCCGTCATGTTGGCTGGCCCGACAGCTCAGAACGGCCCAACCCCAGCGGAGGATCTGCCCCTCAACGGGTAGCCCTTGTGACTGCACGGAAACAAGCCCCGGAGACGGAGAGGCTCCCGAAGCAGACGGCAGCTAGGCAGAGCCAGCTGATGATGAAATCTAATGATTTCTAAGCTTTTGGGGACTGGATTTTGGACCGTTCAGGGCTGGTGATGCTGTAAACCGGGCGGGGTGTCTGTGTGTGTATGGGGCGGGGGACAGAGCAAAGGAATCAGAATGGGCCTGTGCCCCTTTTCTTGGCTGCTTCAGGAAGCTCTTTGGGGCAGGGGGGGCTGTCTGCTTCTCTGGCTGCGCAGCACCCGGCACAATGGGGCGGCCTGGGTCTTGGCTGAGGCCTCTAGGCATTGCTATAATAATAAACCAGGGAATAACTGCTCACCCAACTGACTAAAGGCAGCCCCGGCCTTGCCTGGAATATACACAGCTGCTGCCAATGACTAACAAATCCCTTGTGGGAAAAACAGAGGCGCCCCCTCGAGATCCCGGGGGAAGGAAGGGAAAGAAACAATGTGACAGGAAATAAAAGAAGGGGGGGAGGAGGAGGGCTGAGAAAAGGGGTTGGGTTTTTTTCTGTTTGCACAGTTCTAACAATTATATTTTTATAATCCTGCCCCCTCCAAAATAAATTAAATAGATAAGAAAAACGAACAAACAAAAAGACCCAACCAAAATTAGAGGCATTCAATTAACACAAGGACAATTGGCACCTGAAGAAGGAAAACAGGCCGTTTGGTTAGAACGGAGGCAGCTGCAAAGGAAGAAAGCGGGGAGTTCGACACGCACCCTCCGTCCCCCTCCCCCATCTCCCCGCTTTCTGCACCCCTGCCCTGCCCTGACCCCCAAAGATCAACAGCACTGAGGCACCCCGCGGGAGAGCAGGAAGGGACAATCAGAGGGCAGGGGGCAGCATGGAGCGCAGAGAGAGAGGAGGAGCTGCATGGTGGGGGGGGGGCGGTCTGCATTGTGAGTTAGAAGGCGCCGGACGAAGCACGTTTTTGTCGTGGTGAATTGAATGAGGCCTGGTAGGGTTGGCGTGACTCCCATCATGCTCTGCTTCATGTTAGCACGACTCCCATCATGCTCCACCTCGCGGTTAAGCAGTAGGGAGTTGGGGGCACGTGTTGGGCATGCAGCTTTATGAAATCACAGCTGCTTCCCACAATGCCGTGGTGATGCCCAGCTTTGGGCTTGGACTCCTGGGATGTAGCCCTGGCTCCCTGCCCTTTCAGAGCTGAGAACAGAACCCAGGAGTCCTGACTCGGAGGTCACTGGCCCATGCTGCCTCCTTCTCCGCTCTCCCGCCGATGCCGGCCCCCGTAGTGTTACGCCCAGGGCCGGGCAGAGGCCCAAACTCTGCACACGCAGCTGAGCTGGCTGAAAGCTTTTCCCCAGATCTCTCCCTCGCCATTTAAAAAATGCAGAGAGGTCAAAACGGGCCCCGGCTCGGTTCTGATGAAACCCTGGTTGGGACGGTTCCTCGGGCGAGCTCCCAGAAGGGCCAAGAGCCCCATGGCTGAGGCATCACTTGGCCGATGGGAGACCAAGGCCCCGCTCGGCCCGATTCACAGCAGCAGCTTGACCCCGGGTCTAGTGCATCCCTGAGCCCTGGGCTAGTCAGTGGGCCAGTGAGCCCTCGCAGTGGGGAGCAGCAGGCGCCAGGGCCCCCCTGACAGCCGGGTCTCAGCTCCTGGTGCTGGGGACTCCAGGACGGGCTGGTCCCCGGCCTGGGCTGGCTGGACCCTCCCGAGCAGGGATGGAGCAGACGAGCGACGCCAATGGTGTGGCATCGCTTTACGCCAGCTCTGGATCTGGCCCCTTCTGCCCCAGATCCCTCGGTCGGCCCCACTGCCTTGGCCGTGCTCCTTTCCCTGTGGGAAAACCTGGGGCCAACGCGCCCACTTCCCAGTGGTTGCCAACTGGTTTCTGCCTCAGCACGAGGCCCAGAAGGTGCCTCTGACACTAGCCAGGGGGCTCTGGAGCTGAGAAGGCCGCTCCCTGTCCTGCTCTGCCAGACCCACTGTGAGGTAGCTCTGGATTTACACCCCTGAGTCCATGAAATCGGAGGAGCCGATGCCCAGCTGGTGTAAACGGGTGTAGAGCCATTAAAGTCAATGGAGCTACATCAGTTTACCCCACTTGGGAATCTGCTTTTCAGAGAGTGACGTCAGATTTACACCTTGGTGTAAACGAGAGCAGAATTTTGCTTCATCTGAGTTACTCTGGTTTGAATCTGGTTTGGCTGGAGTTAACTCTTGCTTTGCACCCTGGTGTAACTGGGATCAGAGTCCGGCTTCCAGGCAGTGACTCCAGATTTACACCTGGGTGTAAGCGAGAGCAGGATTTTGCGGCCTCCGAGTTACTCTGGATGTACACTCTGGTTTTGGTGGCACTAACTCCTGCTTTCCATGCTGGCCAACGGGGGAGCAGAGCTGGACTTCCAGGGAGCCACTGCGGGTTTACACCCCAGCGTAACTGAGAGCCAGATCCGGATTCAGCACCGTCATACCAGTGTTGCGGAGCTCCGAATCCGCCTCCACCCCCGCTCTCTCTCTCGTTGCTAGTCCCACGCCCCGAACCTCGCCTGTCCCTTGCTGACGTTGGCTGTTGGGTGAGTGGCAGCGTGGGGGAGAGCAGATGGTGGGCACCGAGCCAGCACCAGGAGAACAGCCGCGCCTTGAAATGTGAGGAGAGGGGTGGCCAATCCTCTGCAGCGATGCCACCCGGCAAGCATTTGGGCAGCGCGTATGTCGCCTTGAAATGTGTTGCATGAACGGGTGGGAGTGGGGGGGGGAACCTGTCAATTTCCATTGCTCCCAAGGAAGGAGCAGCAGATGGGAATGGAAATCAAGGAGTGGCAGAGGGACCCAGCTGGTGTAAACGGGCAAGGGATAAACCCTACGCCAAATCACAACGGCTTGGATCTGGCCCAGCTGACACGGGCAGCCACATGGTGAGGAGGCAGGGACAGGAATTCTCTGCCTCTCGGATACCGGGTGTGAGTGCGGCATGGGCAACATTCACGGGTGTGCACCTGGGGGCGTGCGTGTGTGCAGGATACAGACGTGTGCAATGTGCAGGCGTGTGCATCTGGGGGCATGCGTGTGTGCAGGATACAGACGTGTGCAATGTGCAGGCGTGTGCATCTGGGGGCATGCGTGTGTGCAGGATACAGACGTGTGCAATGTGCAGGCGTGTGCATCTGGGGGCATGCGTGTGTGCAGGATACAGACGTGTGCAATGTGCAGGCGTGTGCATCTGGGGGCATGCGTGTGTGCTGTGTACAGACGTGTGCAATGTGCAGGCGTGTGCATCTGGGGGCATGCGTGTGTGCAGGATACAGACGTGTGCAATGTGCAGGCGTGTGCATCTGGGGGCATGCGTGTGTGCAGGATACAGACGTGTGCAATGTGCAGGCGTGTGCATCTGGGGGCGTGCGTGTGTGCAGGATACAGACGTGTGCAATGTGCAGGCGTGTGCATCTGGGGGCATGCGTGTGTGCAGGATACAGACGTGTGCAATGTGCAGGCGTGTGCATCTGGGGGCATGCGTGTGTGCAGGATACAGACGTGTGCAATGTGCAGGCGTGTGCATCTGGGGGCATGCGTGTGTGCCGTGAATAGACATATGCAGCGTACACGCATGTGCAGTGTATACACCTGCATCTGTGTGCAATGGTACATGTGTGTGCGTGAAAACTCATTCAGCTGGGACCTCAGGGCCAGGCCCTTAGCTGGGGTAAATCAGCGGAGCCCAGCAGGCTCCGATTTCCGGCCCTCCATCTCTGCAGCTCTCTCCTCTCCACGCTCCGTCGCTCCTCCCTGCCATCCGTCCCCCCTTGTGCTGGCCCCCCACCCTTCCTGCGTAGCCCTCTCTCCAGCCCCATCCCGCTCGCAGCCCTGCCTGTCTGAGATCCCAGCCCAGTCTCAGCTGGGTGCCCCCGTGCTGTTGTGGGGCAGAGTCAGTTATATCCTGAGATGAGGGAGGTTGTCTGGGTGCGTCCGCTGCGGAGCTGAAAGGAAAAGGAACAGGAATCGGAGTTAAATCGGTTAAGAGGATGCGCTGGACGCTGACGCCCGCCTCTCGGCTCCGGCTCTGTCTGCGAGGAGAAACCAAAGGGGGTGTTACCAGGGCTCCCCTCCCCCCACAGCCCAGCCCCCCGGAAAAAGACAGTGGGTCAAACAACAGGAAGCACGCCCCCTGACCCTGGAAATGACACGCCCTGGCTCACGCTACGCAAAGCAGCAGGGAGGGGAGAGGGGATGTTTGCTGCAGACCCAGAGGGAGAGAGGCGCCCCAAAACCGGCCCCCTGAGACAGCGGCGCTGGCTTCATTCCCCCCACCACCCCCACTGCCCACTGTTCCTTCTCTTTTGACCCCCAGTGGGCCTGGATGGGCTGGAGCACAGATCCCACCGTGCACTCCAGAGCTGGGGTCACTCTCCCGGGATCCCTTCAGGGTACCTCTGGTTTGGGGGACCCAGTGGGGGCAGGCGCTGAGCAATGCACAGAGTCAGGATTTGGGGTGCAGCGCACCTCCTGTTGCTGTCTATGCTGGGACCTGGCTAGGGTTGCCAACCCTCCAGGATTGTCCTGGAGTCTCCAGGAATTAAAGATTAATTTGTAATTAAAGATTATGTCATGTGATGAAACCTCCAGGAATATTCCCAACCAAAATTGGCAACCCTAGTCCTGCCTCGCTTGGAGGCCAGGAGCTGTCACAGAGCCAGCTCAGCCTGCCAAGGCGGGACTTCCTGTTTTTTCCAGACCCACTTCCTGTTTTTTCCAACCCTGACTTCCTGTTTGTTCCCTGAAACCCACTTCCTGTTTCCACGCAGGAGGACCTGCTCCTCAGGAGGGAATTTCCCAGGCCCAAGAGGAGTAGGGGACTGTCAGCCTGGCCCGGTTCCAACACACCCGCGGCTCCGATGGCTCGGCTCAGACACCGCTGGGTGTGTGTTGGGAAGGGAAGCTGAGTGGGGGCAGAGGGGTCTGTGCACATGCAGAGCACACACCCATGTTCACACATGTGCGCACACAGACACACGCATGTGCCCACATCCACACGCACAGCACATAGGGAGCACATGCATACACATGCGGGGCACACTCATGTACACACACACACCCCCCCCCCGACCTCTGCTCTGCTAGGGCAGGTGCTCCCCAAACCCAGCCCAGCCCAGGGGCCCCCGTTGCCTGAAACCTGCCCCAGAAGGACTCGCCCTCCTCCAGTGTAGCTCCAGGATCCTTCCCACCTGAGTCCTGACTTCCACCCTCCCCCACAGGTCTAACCACTCGACCCCACTCCCCTCCCACCACGTGGGGACACGTGGGTCGCCAATCACTTCTCCCCACTCAGCCCCCTCCTGGGAGAGGCACAATCTCCCCCCGCCCCGACCCTGGAACAAGCAGGGCAGGCCCCATCCTAGCCTTGCTCCTCAGCACCCCCTTGGGATGGGCAGGGTACTGCTGGGTAGCCTTAGGCGTGGCTGGGCCGCGAGGCGACCTCTAGGGGTGACGCTGGGCCGCGCCGGCTGGAGAGGCTGAGGGAACCGCAGGGTCTGTCTGTGTCCAGCCCCCTCAGCGGCGAGGCACGCGATACGCCCCGGCCCTTCCCGCACCCCGGGGCTTGCCGGCTTCTCTATTACTTCTTGGGGCCCGCACTGACTGCGAGGGGGGGCGCACCCCCTAGTGAGCCACCCTCTCCTTGCAGCACAGCGCCCCCTAGCACCACACTGGGGCCAGCAGGGGGCGGAGAAGCTCCTCCATTAGCATCTCCCTTCCCCACACCCCCCGTGGCACGTTCTCCCCCAAAGGATAGAGCCAAAGCGAGGCACCCAAATCCTTTAGCCCTGGCCCCGGTCATTCCCCCCCACAAGTTCTCCCCCCAGCGCCAGGGATCAGGGAGCCGGTTCTGCGGGGGGGTCTCCCCCCGCTTTGGGTGGGAGGTTTTTCACAGCGAGGAGGGAAGCCAACAAATCGGACCCGGATATGGTTGTAAAGAGCAATGAGAATGGGACTCACTGTATGGGACACAGTCATACTGGACCTCCAGGTACTTGTAGGTTCCGGGGCAGGGGTCCGGGAAGGCGTCCGATCCAGCCACCACCACGCACTGCGTCCGGTTATTGCACCTGGGGGGAGAGAGAAGGCCCGGGGGCCGTTAAATTAAAGACAGTCCCGTAGCGATGCTACATAATGGGGCTGAAATGCAGCCACTTCTGGGGTGTGTCAGGGCAGTGCAGAACCCTGGCTGAAACAGGAGCAGGGCTGGGCAGGAGAGGGATGTCAGGACACGAGGAGATGGCTGGCCTTGGGATGGGGCCAGGAAGCTGGGCTTCATGCCCTGACTTTTGTGAGACACATGGGGAAGGCACAGGGGGTTAGGGGGGAGCCTTCAGTTAGCTTCAGGGGGTCAGGGCCTTGGTTTTACATCTTGTCCTAAAGGCAGCACATTTAAGCCTCAGACTGGGAGTCTGGACTCCTGGGTTCTAGTCCCAGCTCAGGGGAGTGGTGCCTAGGGATTACAGCGGGGAGGGGGGAAGGGCTGGGGGGCAGGACATCTGGGTTCTATTCCTACGTCTAGGGAATGGTGCCTAGGAGTTAGAGCGGGGGGATTGGGATCATGACACCTGAGTTCTATTCCCACCTCAGGGGAGTAGTGCCTAGGGGTTACAGTGGGGAGGGCTGGGGGTCAGGACACCTGGGTTCTATTTCCATGTCTGGGGAGTGGTGCCTAGGGATTAGAGCAGGGGGTTGGGGTCAGGACACCTGGGTTCTATTCCCAGCTCAGGGAAGTGGTGCCTAGGGGTTAGAGTGGGGCTGAGATGGCTGGGGGTCAGGACACCTGGGTTCTATTCCCAGCCCTGATACAGAGTCGCCGTGCAGAAACCCATTCCCGTTTCAGTGTCTTGGTTTCCACAGCTGTGAAAGGGGGAGATGGCACCGAACAAACGCCATCTGCAAGGTGTGATGTACGTCTGCCCGGCTGGAGGTCTCTGTGGTGTCTCAGTCCAGGGCAGACCATCCCCAGGGCTGTCTTGCCTTTCACCCCGTCCCACTGAGTATCTCAGCCTGAGCCCAGAGTGAAAACTATTCCCTCTGCTGGGCCCTGATCAGAACACGGGGCCCAGGGCACCCACGACCAGGCTGAAAGAAGGGACTGCTTTAGATAGGGTGCAGAATTGGCCTGTGGAACCCACTGCCACAGAATGAGACTGGGCCAAAAATGCAGCAGGACAGGTCGGGCATGGCTGGGTCACCAGAGCATCCCCGGGAGGAGAAAAAACGTGAAATCAGGGCTAGAACCCCGGGCGCTGATCGAAGGGGTGAAGGGCCCCATCTAGGCTTGTTATTCCATCACTTCCCTCTAGGGGGCTCCCTGCACCAGCCTCTGAAGCAGCTGGTGTGAGTGGCTGGAGCCAGGAGACCAGGGTAGATGGGCCCATCGGGAAGGTGACTCCAGGTTCCAGACACACAACCCGCAACCTACTCATTCCTGTGTGTGCAGATTCACCCCCCCACCACGCTTACTACATACAGCTCCACCCCCCTCGCACATGCCCTCCCACACACCTGCACTCCCCTCCATGGACAAACCCCCCTTTCCGCACGCCCATGTCAGCACAGGCCAATCTACACCCCCTCCCCCCATGCACCCACACACACTCAGGGGTTGTGGGTTCTCACCACCATGCTGCCGGTTACAATCATGTCTCTGTGGCAGGCTGGGTGTGGGTGAGGGGGAGGTTTGGCTTGGGGGTATTTTTCCCAGCAAGCACTGCAGGATAATTGCCCAAACCACATTAGCTCTGTGGAGCGGGTTTCCTGGGGGGCTGAGAGCCCCAGGCTGTGGGCCCCTCATTGTTCTGCTCGCTATTGTATCCGAGCCGAGGCTGAAAGTCCAAGAGTGGAGTAATAAATATCCAGGAAGACCTGCTTCCCTGACGGTATTTCATCTGTAACAGCCTCTCCAGCTCCGTCCCACAGCTAGAACCACAGAGAGCGGGAGAGAACAAAGCAAGGGAGGGAGAGAGAAAGAAGAACAGCATGAAAGGAAGCCAGAAGGGAAGAAAGAAACAGAAAGAACAAAAGAAAGAAAGAAGAGCAGGGCATGAAAGAAGGAATGGATGTAAGAAAGAATGAGGCAAGCGGGAGGGGGTACGGTGGGACAGGTGGGATGGCAAGAGGAGGGGTATAAAGAGAGAAGGGGGGAATTAGGGAGCCCTCCTTCAGGCCCACCCATCCCAGCTCCCCTTGGCTGCGCTGCCTCCTGTGGCAGGGAGTCCTGCAGGGTAACAGGTAACACGTTTCCTTTTGGGGGTTCTAAGCTCATCAGTCAAGAGGATTCTGCCCCAGGGGACCCAGCGTGCCGCCCCCAAAGGGGGAGCAGGGAGGGGTCAGGGGAGTCACCTGGTAAAACTAAGTAGGGTTCAAAGACTCCCCAATGGGAGGGAGAAGATGCTGGAATGACCCACTCCCTCCTCCCCCTAGTGCCTGTGCCCCAGGGCATGGACCCCTCAGAGGGGTTGGGGGGTGACTCCTGGTGCCCATGCCCCAGGATGCAGATTCCTGGGGGGGGGGTGACTCCTGGGAGTTCTCCGATAAGATGTTACCCTGAGGGTACCTCTGGTGTCAAAGATGAAAGAACCCCGGTGTCCTGGCCAATCTGATGTCCCAGGTCCGAGATGGAGCCATGAGGGGGTAGGAGGAGGCCTCGGGGGAGGGGTCAGTGTTTAGGCGTGAGCAGAGTCCAGAGGCAGCTGGAACTGAGCCCCCGGTGTTGCTCCCCCAGCTGGGAGTCAAGAGCACGCTGTTGTAATTGCAGAGACTGGCCATGAGAGGGCGACATTGCTCCACTCATCCCCCCCTCCGCAGCCTGGGCCCCAGCCTGCTGAACCCCTGAACTGCCTATGCCAGGGTGGGGGTGGGGTCTCTGTTCCCCGCCCCCAGGTCATAGCTGAGGACAGGCAAACTCAGAGGCCATGGGGTGGGGCGCTAATGGAAGGGAGAGGAAAGAAGGGGGGAGAAAGTGGAAATGAACAAACATCTGGCCCAGTCCCTTGGAGGACGCATCAAATGAGGGGGGGGAGTTACAGGAGAAAGAGGTTCAAAGTCTCCTGTGACCTCCACAGCAAGAGTGTGGGACCCAGCCCCCCTGAACTAACCACCAGACCCCATTCCCCTCCCAGAGCGGGGGATCGAACCCAGGAGTCCTGCTCCCACACCCTGACCCCATGAAGTTCACCCAGCCCTTGCCAAGGCTGGAGCCAGGGCGCCCCAGAGGGCAGGGCGGATTTGGGAGCTGCCTGGTGCCAACCAGCTGGGGGAGCAGGTGGTGGCAGCCTGGAGAGGGCCCCCCCCCTTCCCTGCCCATCTCTGGCAAACAGCCGTGGCTAATGAGGCGGCAGCTGCCCTGCCCTGGGGGAGCCCTGCCTGGGTCCCGGGGACATGAGCCCAGGTTGCTCTAGCAGCCGACGGCCCCAGGGAACAGCCACGTCCACCCCTTCTCCGATTGCATCAGCCTTGCCAGGGAGAGCAGGTGGCAGGAGCTAACGAGGGAGGGATTGGTGGGGGGCGGGCATGGGGGGGGTTGTCAGAGCTCTCTGGCAGCAGGGATGCGGGGGGGGAGGTGGCATTGCCAGGAGGAGGAAGGTGGTGATCTCTCCCCCACCCTACTCTGCAAGGCTCCTGTTCCCTGCTGCAAGGGCTTTTGGGAGTCTGGCTCACAGGCCCAATGGTGGGAATTGAAGCTAGGAGTCCTGACTCCCAGCCAGCATCTGCTCTAACCACTAGGCACCACCCTCTCCCAGAGCCAGGGATAGAACCCAGGAGTCCTGACTTTGCTTTATAACGGTGAAAATGTTTGCCCTTGGTCTGCCACCCATCCAGCAGGACTAGCCAGATCAGATGGGCCATCAAGGACCATCGCAGGACAAAGGGTGGGTTCATGGCACCTGGGAAATGCTGGTTGGATCTGAATGAAGGAACTAAAACAAAGCTACGGGAAAATCTTCCATCTCTTTGACTGTTTGAACTCGGGGGCAGAGAAAGCAAACTGAAGCCAGAGAGCCCCAGGGGCTGCCTCCTGGGTCTGCCCTGAGAGACACGTCGAATTGACAGATCACGACAACTCTTTGGAGCTAGCTGGTAGCTCACTGGTGTGTGTGTTCGCTTGCTTTACTCTGTCACTAACTCGGATTTCTTCTCCCTAATTAATAAACCTTTAGCTAGTTTGGTCCAGGCCTGGCTACAGGTGCTGTCTTTGGTGTAGGATCTAGAGTACCAACAATCTGGGGTCAGTGACCGGTCTCTTAGGGCTGGAAGCAACCTGAGCGTGGTGTGATTTTTGGTGTGAGTGACCATTGGTCACTAAGTCCCGTGTGTCTGGGTGGCAGGATAGACGGGCGAGGCTAAGGGACTGTCAGTGACTGGTCCGGGAGTTACTGGCTGGGTGAAATCTCATTATACAACACACCACCAGCTTGAGGGGTTTGCCCTGTTTGCGACAGTCTGCCCTGAGGTTGGCACCCCCCAGTCGTTAGCTGCTCCAGACAGTGTGACACCTACTTCCTTCCAGAACCAGGGATAGAACACAGGAGTCCTGACTCCCAGCCACCCCCCCGCCGCTTTAACCACTAGACCCCGCTCCCCCAACCTCTGTGGATGTCTCACGGCTGCAGAGATGGGTCCTCCCTAAACCAGGCAGCCCCTCTGCCAGCCAGGTAGCCATTCTCCCCTGGGCTGTGCCAGGCTGTGTGTGTATGGGGGGGGGGGACGGAGCCAGGTGCAGGGAAAGCTGTGCCACGTTGTGGGGAGACAGCGCCAGGCTGGGGCAGGAGAGGGGGGAGCTGTGCCAGATGTGGGGGCATTGCCAGACTGGGGGGTAGCTGTGCCAGACTGGGGCTGTCCCAGGCTGGGGGCG